>NC_051849.1:167358090-168608090 GCF_905115235.1 Hermetia illucens | reverse complement strand
GTCAGCTCCAATGGAGGATAAATATGTGGCGCGATAACTAGTTTGAAAGAAGGCGAAAAGAACCATAATCCTTGGACGTTCCATTTCAGTGTCATCCGTTTAAGTACAAATCTATGTGGCAGGGTTTGACAAGATGAGTTGCAAGGAAACCTGATTTATTATGAAATAGCGCACATCTGATTATTCGCTTTTAAATATGATTTTATAGAGCAGTTTATATACAGTTTAAAAGTTGATGTTGGTCACTACTATGTGCGTATCCCAGTAACATTTAAAAAAACTTGGCTTTATAATATAAATTTTAAGATCTGAATTATTTTTTACCAAAAATTATGCAGTTTTCCTTCAACGCATTGAGGTCATTTTAATATGATGCTGTTTTTCAATATTTTTCCTGGTCTAGAAGTTATTTGTGAGAAGATCATTCTCACCTGTACGCTCTCTGAATTGGGGCTTAAGAATAAACTAACAGGCCAGTTGGGTTTCAACTGACCGACGCCGTACAAGTAACCAGATCGACCACTTCTCGATCAGCAGTAGATTTTGGACTTGTGTCCTGGATGTGAGTAACAAGAAAGGCGCTGACATCGGCCTAAAAAGGGATCCCTACCTGATGGTTGCTTATGTTCACGTGCGTGTTGTGTTCGCTACTTCTTGCAAGGTTGGGGAGCTGTGGCCCCTCAAGTTCAATATCGACCGCTTTTATGATCCAACTGTCACTCAACAGTGGCGGAGATATCTTGCTGATCGGAAGGCAGACATACTGAGTAATCAGCTTGGAATATTGATGAGCATTGCGCTGCTCCCAGTCAAAAGAAAGTATAGATCCCAGGGCGAAACATGGATTGATAGACACAATGGAGTATAACAAATGAGAAACATCTCTTAAACAAACACCAAAAGCTCTACTACCAAACCCTATCTCCACCTTCACGTCGTCGTCGCTAGGAGTTCTTTCTTGATGAAAAATTTCAAACGAAGAAGGATAAAGGCGAGTCTCCTGGTCCTAAAAATGGGACAAATTGTACCAGCTGGTCCTCCAGATTGAGGATTGCGTAGGGCTGATAACCCTTCTCGGAAGATCAAAGTTACGAAGCCACGAAAGGAGCCTTACACTAGAATGATAACAAAACCTTTTCATGGAACTTGCGCTCCCTGTACAGAAAAGATACTGTTATGCAGCTAGCAAACATCCTATCCCTCTGACAATCAAGTGAAATTAAACACTGAAGCCATCCACAGCAGAGTCTTTTGTAAAACCTATAAGGGCATAATGGATGCCGCTATCATTGGTGCGGCCATAACCATACTTGGTCCCACTCATAAATAAAGGCAGAACGGAAGAACGCTGCATACCGGGCTGCACTCTCAAAAAACATTCGCTCGCTCACAAACTTCGCCGAATGGAGAAGCGAGTTCAGAGAAATAAAAAGGAAGCCTGGCAGAACCATTAAGTCTGTGAACTCAAAAAGTACAGGGAGCAACAGCACCAAACGCGGAAATTTTACCGACAAATCCGCAGGATAAAGCCTTATACACCTCGATGCTCATCCTGCCGAGACTAACACGCAAATCTGACTTTCAACGGAATAGGGATATTGAAGTAATGTGAAGTGACTAAACTGCTCACCAACCACCAGTGAGTTGAGGATCATAAGTCGCCCGGAGCCGATGAAATTACAGCCGAACCGGTTAAAAATCATAAGTCGCCCGGAGCCGATGAAATTACATCCGAACCGGTTAAATATGCCGGCGACCAACTGCAACCAGCGGATAGTCAATTAATACTGAAGGTGTGGGACAATGACTGACGATTAGCAACAAGGTATTATCTGTCCCATACATTAAAATGGGAGATATCATGCATCGCAGCAATTATAAGGGTATCATGTTGCTGAGTTCCATTTGTAAAATATTCTCTGCTATCTTGCTAGGTCGGACCCCCCCCCCCCCATATTCCCACAACATTGGTCCATACGAAAGAGGCTCCATTCCAGACAAGTCACAATAGATTAGATTTTACTTTTGCGACAAGCGATGGAAAACTGTTAGAATAATCAGTTGCATCATCTTTTCATCGACTTCAAGGCTGCCTATGGTAGTACAGCCGGGGTAAAATTATATACGGCTATGATAGAACTCTGTATAACAACGAACGACCAACGACCAGCTCCAAGATTAATCTCACGACCATTCAACATAAACGACGGCCTACGACAGGGGGATGCCCTGTCATGAGTCCTCTTTACCCTGGCCCTATAAAAGCAAAAGGCAAGATCCTTTTCAAGTTCACTCAGCTTCTGGCCTATGCTGACGATATTGAAATTATGCTAAGAACAAACCAAGATGTACAAACTGCCTTTTTATAGATCGAGCAGGCGGCGCAAAATCTTGTGTTTCATATTAATGAAGGCAAAACGAAGTCGAAAATTGCTACCGATAACAGCTACGACGATGAAATCCGCCTGCTATTATTGACAGTCAGCAGAGCTTATTTAAGCTTACAAAAACTGTTCCACTTGAAAGTCTCACCATATGGTCAAAGTTCTTATTGTACAAAACAATGATCTTGCCAGTCCTCATATATTTCTTGGAGACGGCGTTCGGGCGACGAATCTTCCGAAGCTTGCCTAGCAGATGATATTTTATCCTCTTCAATAACCCCATTGAGGAACTCCCTTATCAACAGTGTTGAATCTACTTGGCTTTCTAGACTTCCTGCTGTGATGTTATAAAGTCCTGGTGCTTTCCCCGATTTCAGTCGTTTAATTGCCTCCTCGACTTCAGTGGCACTAACAGGTGGAATTAGTCCAAATTCTTCGTTCAAAACAGTATCAGACCAGTGTGCTTCGATGACACTCGCTGACAGGTATTCATGAAAGCATGGAAAGAACATTAGCATAGAAGGGTCCAAAATTGATTTGAGTGTTGAGATAACTGCATTTCCATATTTGAGGCGATGGGCAGGGTTAATGATCCGGTCAAAGAGCAAGGAAACATCATGAACACATCGATGTATTTGAGGAAAGATGTCCATTGAACCATATACGAATTCTTTGTGACACAGTGTGCAATTCTCTAATCATTGCTTCTGCTCCTCTTGCTAGTACCATAACAAAATGCCTTTTGTCAAGGCTAATCTGTGAGGACTGGCGGACGCGATACCCGAACAAACGCAAGCGACCACAAAGTGATGTTCCCTTTCGAGGCCAATGTCAGAACCTCTCTTGTTATCCACATTCGGAAGGCAGTTCCTATTTCTACTGCAGATCGGAAAGTGGTCAATGTTATTGGTTGTACGGTGTCATTGAATTGAATCCTAACTGACTTAATGGTGTTCAAACAGGGTGCTGCCAATGATGAGCCGGTGGAAGTTGCAGAAATCAGCAAACCTCCCATTATCATCTATACGATCCGTATAGTGTGACCGTGTGACCGTGTTTCTCCATTAAATGTCTGAGCAAGGTGATGTCAGAACCAACGTGGTATTAAAATCACCTATCGTGATCAGAATGTCACCTTTAGGAAGCCTCTACTGAACTACGTGTAATTGTATATAGGAAGTATCCTTCTCCACTATATCAGAAATCTCGATTGATTCATAGCACAGTAAAATTTCGACGCTCCTTTACTTGAGCTGGAATTTCGCAGCGAAATTCCATGTCGATATGCGGAGGCCCAGCGAAATTGCAGGGTTCCTGTAAACCCTTAAGACTTCAAATCAAATACAAAGCTCCTCCTTTGATCTGGCATGTAAAAACCACGGAAAACAATGGAGACAAACGTGAAGTTAAAGCCCAAGTAAAAGAGATGCCGATCCAACAGAACAAGTGAAGCTAGATTATATTCGAAATCCGTACGGTGTTATCAAGTCCGCTGCGAATCGTAACTTTGGATGCAGCTTACGCTACTTTAAAAATAAACTAATTGCAAGATGCATTGAGAATTCACTTGATATCAGTCGATCGAAAATTATTCAACACCAACAAAAACTTCCGCTTCAGGAAGTCTCAATTTTCATTACATCTGTATTTCCATACTTCAATATAGCAACGTCGAAACTTTTCTCTCTAAATTTTGTTCAATACAAAAATTTTATTATATCACTAGAATTGGCTGTTGGCAACCAGAGATTTTTTTCTTTTTGTTATATTTTGTCATTATTTTGGAGTCAAAGTTTTGCGATTTGCAGGTTCTTCTTCTTTTTCGTTATAAAAATTATAGTGATCTAGATAGTGACCTGTAGAGCGTCGCCCCTAGTGGTTTAGTTGCGATTTTGCCGCTATAATGTAACTTTACCGAAAGTTTTCATGCAATGCCAACATAATCTTATTCAAATCAGTTTACTGTTTTTATATCCGTCCTTTTCTTTTTTTGGAGTAGGGTGGGTAAATGCATTTACGCGGACCTTGGCTCATTTTGCCAAGAGAGTTGCCACTCGGTAAGGGTGCGTTGACGTACTTGACGGGAAACCACCTTAGTTGAAACCATGATGAAATGCCAAGTCTGTTTTGCCCCTGTTCAACCGTGGGTCCGGCAACAATTGGCCCAACGTCGTCTGCATAACCGACCAGGCATGACTCCTCGAGCATATCGAACCTCAGCTGACTATCGTAGAAAGCGTGTCTCTCTGTCTGAAATGCTGGAACCGTGAATCCCACGAATGCAAGGAATGGTATTATTTTATGTTTAGTTAAAATGGAATCCTCTTTTAGATATTGTCAAATGGGATGTAAAATTGCTCTTGTTCGAATAAAGCTGTATTGCCTTAGTTTTGGCTTTGGCTCTAAAGATAGAGAGTGAACGAACTAAAAAGAGCACACTTAAATTACAGTCCCGTTCTCAAGAAAGAATAATAACCTAAAAAGGCATGATGATACCTGTATATAACACTACGAATTTGAAATTTTCCTCTTTTGGGATATCTGTTCAAATAAAGTTACTAATTCGTTTTAGGAATGATGGGGTCCTAAGTCCGCATCAACTTAATGCAGGACCGGACCAAATGGGAAGCAACTTACTCCCTCTTTCCTGGTCCACGGACCCCTCGCTTAGGGCTTGCACCCAAACTTCTCAAAAAAAGTGAAGCGATGGCGCCTGGCTGCCTCTGCCCTGGTAAGAAACCGTAAAGCCGCCATCGCTTCACTTTTTTTGTTACTAATTGTATTGTAATAAAAACTGAATAAAAAGGTCCCCCCTAAGGTCATCACGTTATAGTATGAAGCATAATACAGGAAAGTTTTTATTTTACGATTATTAAGAAAGCTATACAGGACTGAAGTTTTCCCTTTCACGTAAATTTAACTAACGCTAACTATTCGATTCGCATTTATTGCACATAATTTACGGGGTATGAAGAAATGAAAACATCGTGTGTCATATACTTTTACATAAAAATACACCAAACCTTGCATACTTAGACCGCTGACCTTGTCATTTCCAACTTGTTAGTTCTCAAAACAAGTATTCAAATATGTCATCAATGAGAAAGGACATTCCGGTAATAATTTTGATATCTTCAAGTGGATTTTAACGAAGCGCTTACTAGTTCCCTAAGGGGGTATCACATTACCTCTACGTAAAAAGTTTTCAAAAGATTTGGGAAAATCAACAAAAAAAATAATATATAATATAATAATATAAATCAATATAAAGCTAGCGAATTATAGTAACAGAATAACGGCTTTTAGTGGATGGTTGGAATGTTTTGTTCCCCAAGATGTAGTTAATGGGTTGGTTTGATACAATTTTCTTGCTTTTCTAACAAATATCTGGCCATAAATTTGGAAATTTACTAGATTTTGTTAAGAAATTTCCGAGGAGCTTTAATTAAAAATGTAATCATCATATGGAATCAAATATCAGATATTCTTTCCTTGAGTAAGAAAAACCTTCATAAAAATTATCTTTCTGGCCATATCAAAGTCATGATTTTAGTTGAATTATGTGAAAGATTAAATGCTTTTATCAAATAAACGTTCAAAAACATATCACATAAACGCACTAAACTCAATAAATATAAAAAATTGTTCATATTTCAAATCAAGTCGGATTAAAATTTACACATTGGAGACACTCAATATTATCTGAAGGCTTGTCAATGTTTATAGGGTAATTGATTTTTAACCGCAACAAGGTGTAAACATCCGACAACTACATATACCTTTTGCAACAATGTTGAAACCAAGTAACAATTTTGTTAAACAGATACGTACATTCTACTGATAATAAATTTAAATTACAAATTTGAATACTTGCTTGAAAAATTGAATGCATTAGCTCGGGAAACTATGTAGAGAAAAACGTATCTAATTTACAAGATGGCTGGATATTTCTAAGATTTACCTCGGTATCGAGGTGAAACTTTAAACCTAATATCCTAGAGCCCTCTCTTCCTTCTGTCGTATACAAGGTTAACCTCAGTTTACGGTTATTTGGTTGCTTGAATATTGTAGCTGAGAAAAATATCATGCTTTCCTGCAAACTTCTAGAAAATTATAATAGGTTAAAAATCTGCTCTAATTGGATGGCTGTAATGACAGCATTCATCAGACCAATTGTTACACAGCGACAGCGCACTTAGAACTGCTCTGTATATATCTCTGTATATGTATATATTTCATTGCAGGCTTGATGAGAAGGAAGTGGAAAGGAGGATTCGCCTGGGCCCAAGGTTTTTTCGCAAAATAGAAATTTCAATTTCCGGGGGAAGAAAAAAATATACGTTCAGAGATGAAAATAACGTGGACTATTATTTTCATCTCTGAACGTATATTTTTTTCTTCCCCCGGCTCTAGTTTTCCATGTAATTTTCACCCTGGCCAAGATTTTCTCTCTACTTCCTCCTCATTGATGAGGTGTCAACATAATCCACAAAATCAGATGCAAAGATAATTTTGCCAAGTTCAAATAGAAAAAAATTAGCTTCTAGAAAAGAGGTTTAACTAAGCTTTTCAACACATATTCAGGTATCCACCATTTCACTATAAATGCGAAGCAACTCCGCAGTAGCCAGCCTAAAACTTGGCTGTAAAAGAAGGATGACTGGATAGCTTCTGTCGGAACCGCTATAGGCCACCGTTACGTCTCAGAGGGTAGATGAGAAAAATGCAGGAATTTTGTTGATTGCTCACTAAAGAAGCTACCACTAAACCTGGTGACTAGGTATAAAATGCAACCAAAGAAATTGACGAGAAGAAAGAATTTCCGGGTCCGGTTGGAAAATCCGGTACGGATGGTACGTCTATTTTGGTGATTGGGTTGGGCTCTTGTACTAGGCAGCACTGCATCGAAATCACTAATTGTCGGTTACTTCAATGTCTAGACACCACGATGGAAGAGCATGGCTCCGCGTGCTGTAGCTATTTCACCACAATCTGTGGTGACCACTTCATCAGGTTCGCGTAGGCAGGAGGTGCAACACGTTATCACACCTTGTTGTCCCGGAGATTCGTTGAAAATTTTCCCTAATACGCGCTCTTGGCTGTGCAGCACCAGTACCGCTTTATCACTCGCATCTGGGAACATATTCGGCTTGAGATCATCGCGGAAAGTAGTGATCAAGAGTCGATAGGGCAGTGACAACATTAATGATACCACGCCGCACACGCCGAAGCACTCTTTGTTACCGTTCGGCTGAAGTCTTCGTCGAGGTTCGGGATGAATTCCAAAGAGGGTGTATACAATTTTCGGAAACAGATTCTTTGCATAGACGAAGCACTTCATGGTTCAATGCATCTCCCGCAACTTCGAGAATTATACCTCAAATCAATGACGAGATTGTGTGCTAATATATCGCTGCTGCAACTAGAATCACTTATGTATTGTGATGTAATTGCGGCTTTACGTTGTAGGTTTAAGTGACCTAAGAGATCCTTTATGGGAAATTCGCCTAGAGCACCGTCGTTACTAATGGAGGCAGGATATTGCTAGGCTCAAGTCATCACTGGCAACAACAGCAGATGGGTGAAAAACAAAGTACAGAGAATTTTCCGGAACTATGCCATCCGCAGGGAGACACCTTTAGTTGAAATTCTAGACACACTAAGGCAGAAATTTTCTGTCGTGTGCTGTCGGTTCACGGCAGAGTTTTCCCATTCACTCAAAAGAATATTGGGGTGGAGTTTGGGAGTTATCCGCCAGCATGTTGAGCAGATTACCATTGAAGGTACCCGTTATGCCGGGCATCAATTTTGCAGTAACTACCAAATAGAAGGGTTTGACAAACCATAAATAGCTTGGAGAATTGGGGGGGCCATGGTGCGAATTTCTGATACAAGAGTCCACCGGTATACATGGTCGGTTGATATACAGCATAAACCAGGTCATTATTAGCCGGAAGTGTTTTCCTTCACTGTGGGGATTATCCAATTTGTCCCCAAAAAGGACATGATGCAGGACCCCGCAGACACAAGACCGATTACTTGTTTACCAATCTTCTACAACATTCTGTCCGAGGAGCAGGAGGGCTGCTAGGTCGGATCAGGGGGTTGCAAGAGCAACCCATTATTGACTTGCTAGTTGTAGTGCTGTTAGATATCAGGGAAATGTCTTTAGTTACTATGTAGATTATGCCAATGCTTTTAATAGCGTCCTGCACACTTAGCTAATTCATGTCCAACCCGTGTACCGCATTGATTCCAAAATAATAAAGATTTTGCCGGCAGTCATGGAAGGGTGGTCTTGTCAGTGCGCTTATCTGAGGGTACTATTCATTGTGTTTTTTGGTTCATGAACCCCATTTTATGGCTACTAAATGATGTCAAAAGGCATAGTTTTGCAATCAAATATAATCTACGTGCGAAGTGTGAGTTAAAATGCTTGATATACTTAGATGATATCGTGTTGTAGGTTCACACCGATGAGAATCTTAGAAGTCTCTCCGGAATAGTGGGCATATTTATCCGTGATATTCGAATGCAATTTGGATTAGACAAATGTCGCCTATCCGCGGAGCCGTATGTTGGACATAGCATTAGTCACCTCGACATCCAAGTTATGACCGAGACAGTCTTCTACAAATACCCAGGGATTCTGCAGGAAACTCATGCTCGAGGTGGTGATCTGATTTCTACTGTCTGAATTTTTGCGACGTGTAAAATTGCTATTGAAATCGCATCTCTTGGGGAAGAATAAAATAAGTGCATTGGATGTATTCCCTATCCAATTACTGGAATATTGCCGTGGATAAAGACAAATCTGGAAAACGTCTAGTGGCAAATGCAGACTATTATATCAAAACCTGCCTCGTGACATCGGAGTCCGGGAGGTTGCCGTGGTGGAACAACATTACGTCAAGTTAACCCGCTACTCGTTAACTTTTTCCTCCAAAGATTAGGCGAGTCCCTTGCATGCAACTGTTTGTAAGGCAGATTGTGGGCAGACTCTACTTAACTTGGAGGATCGATCTTTTAATCCTCTGCATATGTATATGTAGAGGGCCAAACACTTTTGGAGGATTCTTCTCTCGAACGCGAGTTCGCAATTTTTCTTGTCAAGAACCCAGGTCTCCAAGGAATACATACGGACTGGCAAAATCTTGAACAGTGAGAGATTTTACCCTATGGTGAGACGTTTCGAGCGAAGCAGGTTTCGCAAGCTGGAATAGGCTCTATTAGTAGCCAACAGCCGTGCGCGGATTTCATTCTCATAGCTGTTAAAGGTTGTGATTTTCGACCCTAGATAGTAGAAATTTGCAACGGTCTCAAAGTAGTAGTCTCTTTATTGTGTTCGTTTGATCAGTGCGATTCGATGTTGTTCATTCTTCGGTTTTCAGCGTTGACGTTGCCACCATGTACTTCACCTTGCCCTCATTAATATGCAGTCCAAGATCTCGGCCGCCTACTCGATCTGGATGAAGGTAGACTGTACATTTCTGTATAGTTGCTTCTCCGTTCGACAGAATTTGCGATGTCTCTGCGCGTGCCTAGGTTCTTTGAGAATGCAACATTACCTGAGATGCTGCATTCTTCCGTTGCTTGTTTACATTGATCGTCGAACCAGCCGCTCCGGCTTTTCTTGAGGCTGCAACGAAGTATGATTGTAGCCATATCAATGATAACACTCTTGAGGTGGTTGTGAAGATCATTTATTGATGCTTCATCTTCAGGACGTCTGTTAGCTGCTGTTATCGCGGTATCCATTTTCCCCTTATAGGATTTACACTGGGCTGTGTTGTGAATGGCTTGAGTATTCACTCTCACCTGATTGTTAAAGTGTATTCTAGGTGGTGTTGTTATTCGAACTCGGAGCACCATGCCAACGAGATAGTGATCCTAGTCTATATTGGCCCCCTTATATGTTCTGACATTCATCAAGGCTGACAGGTGGCGGCGTTCAATCAACACGTGGTCAATTTGGTTGAAAGGGCAAGCGTCCGCTATATACTGTGTACATTCCAAGTTTCTAGCTTAAATCTTTTGATTTCTCTAGCGCGTAGTTAACAGAATTTCGTGTTTTTTGCCATTATGAATGACGTGGCCATCAATATTAAAACTGAATTGGAAAGTTTCATTACCCCAATAGTACTTTGTCAATTATTCTTCTTTTTGAATGTCCTAAAATTGATAAAACATTTAATTTCTTCCTGAAATTTAATTTGCTTGCAAACTAGAAAGGAGGAAGGAAATTATGAATCTTATCCTTGGTAGTAGGATAATTAAGGGTACTCGGTTTAATATATCAATAGTTCCTAATTCCAATAAGTAAAACTTGCGTGATCCTTCTGACGCAGCAAGAAAGTTAATATTATTTTTCACCCTATTAATTTTCTACATACATACATATATTCTTATGTGTGTCAAAGCATGATCAAGTTAAAAATCCGAATTCTTATAAATACATGCAAGTAAAACATGTCTGCCAAGCAACCGCATACAGCCATATGCAAATGACCTCCAATGACCTTCTAATGACAGGAAAAACCAATTATCCAGATACCCATAATATTTGATCATTACTGCATCTAAATCGGATATTCAATACCGCAACACCGACTAAATATGCACTTATAATTCTTCTAATAGCAGCACGAATGGATAGAAAGTATATTTGTATCCGATGAATTCTACAAAAGTAAAGATTCAAGCATGGGTCTTAAATCCTATCTCGTCTATAAAAGATGGCAAGATATTTCGACAAACGCGATAATTTATGTGACCAGATAAATAATCCACTGTATCATATTACACTACACGAGAATGCATGTTTTCAAGTCTGTCACGCATGCCTGGTTTATCTCACGCATATGTAACTCACGTACAATACATACGAATGTGGATTGGGATCGAAGTACGCGCTTCTTAAAGATACATATCAATTTACAAATTCCCAATGTCTCATGAACTCACCATGCAGTCTTTTATTTAAGAGAAAAACGATGATATTAAATTATATTTTGATACACGATTGGATAATTAGGCGATTCGAAATTATGAAAATTATTTATAAAATGTACAGTCATTAGCAAGTGGTAGTGTGAACAGGTACTGTTGTGATGTAGATATTGATGTTTGTATATAAAACGATTAATCCACGTTAAACAATTGAGGTGTGGAAAGGTAATGCCAAATAAAGAAAGCGATATAGGCGTATGTAAGACCAAAAAAATCAGTTTATTATGCAACACATATTGACAATTTTTTTCTCCCGAAAAAAAATCAAATGGATTCTGCTATTTCACTAATGTTTGTATGTATGTACCAACGACATATCCGTGACCTAATTTGCAAACCGGCTAACTACACTTTTAGGCAAAATACATTTTTTATATTTGATTATGAAAGAAAATTCAAAGACGCATTGAACCAACCACAAATACCTGATAAATTATTGTCAAAATAACGTTTAAACGCCTTAAAAAATTCAGCTAACTCCACTGACAGAATTATCCATACGCAAAGGAGCTAACTCCCTAATGTGATTTTATTTAGATTTTCATAGTAAATTCGCAGAGATTTAGTGTACGTCAGTGTTCAAATTTATATAAAATGATTCTCAATCAAAAGGGAATTTTTCTTTAATCACAATCAAAAGTGAACTTTTTGTTTCGTTTAGATATTGCTTTCAGATTAACTTTGGAAGCGCTTGGGTTCATTAAAACCACTTAACTCCTTCTAGATAAACAAGCTTTCTCGATTGTCGTATTGTCTTGGATAATTCCTATTCAGAATATATGCCCAGCTAGTGAATTATGGCCAGTCAGAATGCCCACATGTTTGTTTGGTTCTGACAGAAAAAGTTTGGTCTGTCTAGCAGCAGTAAGGTTTCGCCACCCTTCATTATGGGAAACTTGTTCCCAGTTTTTGATAGCAGCATCAACAAATGCCACTGACACCCCAATTGTTGGTTCCGATCCGGGCGTGGGGATAGTTGACGCCTCTTTTGCTAAGATTTCATTTCCCTCTACACCACAATGACCAGGTACCCAGAGTAATTCCGCCGTATTTAATTTACAAACAGAGTTCAATTGGTTTCTACATTCCTGAACGATTTTTGAATACCTTCAATTCAGCTTGACTATCACTACAGATTGCGATGCGGCTGCTCTTCAATCGCTCGTCAATTATACAGGTTTCTGTCCTTAGGATCGCATAGACTTCAGCCTAAAAGATCGTTGTGTATTGTCCCAAAGGAAAAGCCCACCCCTCGTTTTAATCGAGAGGTAGACTCCTGCTCCAGAACCATTTTCTGTCTTTGAGCCATCGGTATAGAAGACGTCAGTATATCCTGACAGGCATTCTTCTGGTTCGTCCCAGTTTTCTCTTCGTTTCAAGATAACATCATATCTTCTACCAAACAGATGTATGGGGATCTGAGAATCGGAAGGCATTGCGAAAACTAGATTCAATTCTCCCAATGACTCTTCCAATGCTCTGTGCCCCCCATGTCAATTGTTTCCCATAGATCTAATCAAATTAGTCTATGAGGTGCTCTCATTGCAGTGCTCTCAATAAACAAATCCAATGGCTGCAAGTTGAGTAATGCATTCAAAACTGGGCCGGATGTAGTGCACATGGCACCGATACACAGTTCTTTCCATTGTGGTTAGTTTACACAGAAAACTCTTTCGTTTCACCTTAACCCCCCACACTACGGGTACATAAGCGAACATCGGCCTAACGATAGCAACCTATATCCACATTACTACCTGATGCCTAAGTGGCCATGTCGAGGCAAAGTTCCCCCTGCACAGCGCATAAGCTGCGAGAACTCGTTTCATCTTTATCTCTACGTGTTTGTTGGAAAAAAGCTGCTTGTTTATAATAACTCCCAGATATTTCACTTCTTCGGAGAGTTGAAGCGATGTACGCTTTATGTCTGCAAGGCAGTTTCCTCCATTTTGTAAATAATACCATTTTGGTTTTATTTGGATTTACTGAGAGTCCATGCCTGACACACCAACTGTTAATCAAATCAACGGCGCTTTGTGTATTTCTACACACCATTGCGAGATCTCGACCAACAGCCAGCACAGCCACGTCAGCAGCATAAGCTTGAACGTGTATTGACAGATTTTGAAGTTCGCATAGTAGTGAGTTGATGCGTATAATTCACAGAAGTGGTGATAGCACACCTCCTTGAGGGCAGCCTTTTGTCGCTTCCGTTGTTAGGTAGCGATCAACACCCACTTCAGCACACGGAAATCTCTGTGCTAGCATAGCGTAGATCCACTTTATTAGAGTTTCGTCACCACCATGCTCTTTGGCGGCATCACAGAGCTTTTGGAAGAATACACAGCCAAAAGCCCCTTCAATGTCCACGAACATCCCCATCGCGGAGTCACCCTTCAGAGTTGCATCCACTATCTTTGAAACCTAAGAATGAAGAGCAAACTCACAAGACTTTTGCACGTTGGTAAGCATGTTAGCTTTCATTTACAGGGTGCGACCTTAGCGCCTTCTCGCGAATGCGCCGCTCAACCAGTCGCTCCAGACATTTCATCGAAAACTATGTTAAGCTGGTCTGCCTGAAGTTGTTTGGATTAGAATAGTCATCTTTCCCATTAGTAAGAACCGCTCTCGTAGTCCAACCTTGCAACATCTTCGTGTTAAAGGGTTTGCAGAAACCGCCAATTCACTTCTTCCTACTTCTGACACCTGTTCTCCCGAGTGGTGTACTTCCAAGAGGAACTCGTGAAAGTACCATCCGGATTTCTAACAGAGTCCAACTTCTCGACTCATTGTTATTAAGGACTCTGCACAGCCTGAAAATCGCCCTTTTACCTTCCAGTTCCTCACAGTATGCTCTAAGAGAGTCTTGCTTCGAACGATTTACGAGCCTCTTATACGCTGTGAGTTTCGAAAGTTTGGCCAGTCTTCATCTTTATTGCTTTTGGAAGCACAATTTAGAAGTCGTCTGGTTGCAGTTCTCGACTCCACCATGGAACCGTTTTACTATCTTGGCCTCGGAAAATTGGACAAGCCTCTTCAAAACACTCCAAAAGTGTGCGATTTAGAGTTTTCAATTGATGTTCTATAGCCAAAGGAGTCCTTAATCGCCTAGGGAGTTCAACTTTGTCGCCAAGAAGTTCATTTAACTTCGTCCAATCCATTTTCCTAGGATTCCGTGCTGGTAATATAGGCTGCAATAGTTGCGGCACTAGTGCAACGCAACATCTTCGCCCCCATTCCGTTCATTGTCTTTTATAGTTGGCCAACACTCAGTAATTTTAGATTTGAGACGTTCGTTGATACATTGATCACAAAGAACACCAGTTGTGGAACGCCGGTTTTACTATGACGCTACGAAAACTTCATCTGCATAAAGCAGTGTATAGGGCGTTGTACATTGCATGTTCCGTGTGACAGTGTTGGATGCTTCCTTGATGAACAACAACAGAGACACGAAGCGGTTTTGATACAGCTGCCACATTTTGAACTTTATTTTTCGGATCGTCGTAGAGCAAGTTCTCCTGGCACTAAGTGTTGTCGCAGAGTATACCAGAGGAGTTCGTGTGGCACACGGTCAAACGCTTTCTCTAAATCCAGAAATATATGCAATATAAAGGGGGCGATGCTTCTCATGGTGTTTATCTATGAGTAACTTCTCAGCGTGTATTGCGTCAGTAGTTCCCCAGTTGTTGACAAATCCGGCTTATTTCACGGCAATTTTAACGATTTTGCAAATACGGTTGATGGTATGGGAAAGTAACCGGATCGGACGGTAATTTAAATATTCTGCTGGACTACCTTTCCTTTTCCATATCAGAACTGTGGTACTTTCTTGCCAGTCATATGGCGTCCTACATTCCTCCTACGCTACCCTCATTGCGCGATGCAAACCCCTTTCCGCAATGGCACCCATTATTGGCTGTCTTTTCACCCATATGACCATTAAGGTCGGCGGCAGGCACGCTGCAGGTCTTTGCATCAAGAAGTTGCCAGACGGCATTTTTCTCGGCATCAGGTCGACCTGTCTCCGATGCGTAGAGTGATCAACTGATATAATGGTGACTTTCTTCAGCAAGTCATCAAATCGTTCCATTTCCTTAATGGCGTCACTAAAAGTCTCTCAGGTGGCAATAAAGAAGCTTATAGCCATCTTTACCGCGTTTGTGTTCTATATCGCAGCTTTTGGCACCAGACCATCGGCTTTCTTGTAGAGCACAGATATCAATGCTCATTTTCCGAAGCTCTCTTGCCAGTTCCTCGGATTTCCATTTAAGGTGCCAACATTTAGCGTGCAGACACGTATTTATTTTACTCGGATTAACTAACTTACGACCTCATGCCGTTCATGCGTCAAGAACCCTTGCCCATTCCTCGACGGGATCGGGAACCACCCTGGCGGGGCACTTCCAGAGATTATGTTGACTTCCTCAACTATTTCGAATAGGGATATACGTTTCCGCTATGAGCCTGCAGACCACCTTGATGTTTTCCGCGGTAACACTCGTCCTTGGGCGGCGATTCTAGCTCAGATTCTTGACTTCTTCACGCTCTCCGGAAAATTCGAAAGGATTTTTTTTCCAACTGCACGTGCCATCGGCTGAAAATATCACTCACATTCATTTCGCCTGGTCAAAAATAACAATGCTTTGCTCCACGGATGCGTAGACTTCTCTCTCGCTCATGATTTCTTTATATAGTAAAGGGTTGAAGAGAATTACAGTCGGCCCACTCTGTTCGAAAAAGTTACAGTCTGCACATCAACCCTTTCCAGGTATAGGACTCTTTCGGAATCTTAAAAAAATCAGTCCTGTTTATATTTGATACACCCTGGTATAATGTCGCCACGTGCTGCATTGCTCAACATCATTTGAAGCCGAAAGCGGTGTTCGCCAGGGTTGCATTCTGTCAGTGATATTATTTCTTCTTGTTATCGGTGACGTTTTTCATGCTGCCTTGTCTGGAGAATGTGGAGAAATTCAATGGACTATGACATCTTTTCGCAAATATATCTCTCACCGGGTCATGGACCTTGGTCAAAAGGCTCCGGATTGGGAATGAGAAGTAGATAGAATCGAACTGAAGACAAACCCCAACAAAACCAATGTTCTCAGTCTGATGGGTTCACGCCTTTTCTGCATTGATGGGCTGAGTATCGAAGGCGTCGATCAATTTGAATTTCTAGGAAGCGTGGTTTCTGCCGTTGGCACTATACTGGTTGTTGCCCTACGCAGTAACCGTGCTAGATCCGTGCAAACGAAGAACTTGGTCGGCAGACAAGCCACCTTTAAGCCATATGATCAGAAGGCGAAAGTGGCAGTGGATAGGTCACACAGTAAGGAGAGTGCACAATTGCATTGCTGACGTCTGATTATTTAGCTTAAATTGCAATGATAGGTTAAACCTTTCAAATCCAAGTTATGAAATGTACCGAAGGACATAGCTGATATGCAAAATGTACTATTCCATTCAATGCTGTAGTAAGTCCAGATGGATATTCAGGAAGATGAAGCAAAAACACGGACTTAAGCTCAGACTCCCGAAAAAGTGATGAACGCTTTTGGAAACAACGCCCTACGCAGGTCTTAATGCACTTTCAATTGCAACAAATAACAAAGGCAATTGAAATGAAATGGTGAAGAAGCAGATAGTCCGGGAAAACTGGTAAATGGCATGCAACCACCAGCAAGAACAAATCGGTATTAAGGCTAACAAACTGAAGAAGGAAATCGTTGCTTCAGATTTAGCACTCATTAAAGATTCAAATTTTCTTTAGATTTTCTGCAAGTTATAACTGATGTGCTGATGTGATGTGGTTGTACCCAAGATTAAAATTCGCTGCTGTATTGCAACATTTTGTTCAATTTCTTTTGCGCACTATTCGAAGCCATCATTGTTCTCAGGGATTTCAAGATTTCCCCACACATGTAAGTTAGTGTCACGCCACACCACGGCCAAAGTATTAACGTGAAGCAACTGAACATCACGTCGGCCTCGCAAGGTATCAAAAAAATGTGATTCCTTTTTATTAGAAGTGTAAAGAAAAAAAAAATGTTTTTATAGCAAGCCAGCTTTTTATTTCAACTTTCATTAGTGAATGTATTTTTCCGTCAATAAGCTGATATCACTTACAGAATAATATCTAAACTAAGACTTTGAAATTAATTTAAAACGAAAGTAGAAAATTCGTGGCCGATTCAGTTTCCTCTTGATATGTTAATGGTTTCTAGATATTAATTTCATAAATGCTATCCTTACCTATACAGTGAAATCAGCGATTAATATTACCTATTTCATTAAGATAGCTCAAATTGATAGGCAAATGGATTTCTCCTTATCTTTCATGCTGAGAGCATAGTAATTTGAATTTCATATCTTTTTTAAGGCTTCTACCTTGCTTTTACTTTGCTATTACTACCAAATATTTTGTTATTATTTCCATACTAATACCGTCTGCAATGTTTGAATGGAAACCTATTTTTCATATTTTTATATTTGCAGTCAACACAATTCATCATCCATTACTTCACCCTCG
The DNA here is from genome assembly GCF_905115235.1 of Hermetia illucens. NCBI lineage: Eukaryota > Metazoa > Arthropoda > Insecta > Diptera > Stratiomyidae > Hermetia > Hermetia illucens. Next base: position 168,590,168 of record NC_051849.1, on the reverse strand, counting down.
TAACATATGAAGAGCCCTATTGAATGTAACCCGATCATATTAATGATCTTTTTGTAATTACACTCATGTGTAGCTAATGGAGCAATAACATCAAATCTCCTGATTAGCTACGGTGGCTGCTTCAAACCAACAATTGAATACCGAATCATGCGAATCCTTTTACAAAACGCACAATGGTAGAATACGGTCCAGTACCACCAGATGCTGCCGGCGATCACCTGACCGCAAGCAGCAAGTATCAATCGAATTATGAAAATAAAAGATGGAAAATAATTTTTCAACCAGCACCTCGATCACTTTGAAAGGGTATAGATAGCCCTTGTGTTGATGTCAGCACTATGAACTAGACAATATCAATTCGGTGAGGTGATCGATGATCTCTTCAGGTTGCTGGGCTTACTTTTGATTGTTTGGTGTTGGAGTGATGTATTGCTGGTAATAAATAAACTTTCTGATGGTTTGAATATGGTCTCAAGTGTGTACATATGTTCTATTCGTTTTAATGATATTCTGAGAATTTTATTGGGTGATATATGAGCTTAGAAATTACAATTCAAGAATCGCTGATCAAATCTCTGTGCTTCTACTAAACCCAAAAAAGCGTCCTGATCAAAATAATTTACCTTTGAACTTTGAATTCTTTGAATTCTACTTGAGGTTTTTTGAGATTCGCTGGGGGCAAACAGTGATTAGGCATTATAACTCATTCAAAACTACTTAATTAAACTTAAATTCAAGTGGACAAGTATTTGCTTACTAGCAATGTTCCATTTCAGTCTGAAAAGTTACCGTTTTTGCTATATGACAGGCTCTAAACTGACAGCTATTAATCGTGAAAGAAACTTTTCTGCCAATTTTTTAGAAAATACGGTATTTCTTAAATAACTTAAAACAAAGCTGGTACATTTAGCAACACGAAAAATTTCTAGGTTGTGCCGATTATTATGTAGCATGCATTGAATGAGGCAAATCCTCTTAGCAAACTAGAACAACTGTAGTGTGTTCTCTAAAAGTCCTCATTGAATCCCATTGGATCTTCTTTTTCTTCAACATGAGGGTATTTTGGGGTATGCATATCATATAAGCGGATCATCACAATTTTTTTCTATTTTTCTGATGAGTAGTTGCTGAGAACAACCCCTTTACCTTAAGTGACCTGTTATTCCCCGACAATTACCATCCTTGTCGTGGCGAAAGAGCTCAGTAAGGTGGAGCCTCCGGGAAACCAGAGGTGACACCTGAAGCAAAGCGGTAATAAAAACCCCAAGCCAAGGTCAATAGCACTTTAGTCATGACGATCCAACCCTGAGTGAAAGGACAACTCTAAGCTCTTTGATGAAGAACCTGAGTCTAGACTCAGATTCGACACTAATTTAAGTCAGAACCAACCCTATTGGTACCCAGTACTTAACGAGCGAGCCGAAGCATTGCCCTTCACTCACCATTCCTGACCCTGGGCTCCAATCGGCGCCACCTGAGGCTAAAGTCTTGCCAATGGGTAAGCATATGTCTTTGGGGCAGCAAACAGCCTCCGGGCAAACAGCCTTCCAGCAAAACACAACCCTGGGTTGTGCCAATTTTAAGGAAAAGGATCGTCTGGGACATCTGCGGCTAAGGACATTCCAAAGCAGCAGCGGTCTTCTGACGATTCCAACTTTTCGCCTCAAATGGCTCAACCGCCGACAGCTAAGTCTTCATTTGCAGTCAAGGCTATCAAAGTCGATGTATGACGGCACCAATCCTTCCAGTTACGATACAGAGGTGTGTGAGTAGCTTAGGAGCAAACTCCTCCTAGCTATAAGAACTCCATTCCTGCAAGCGATTACACTACGCTTTGAGTCGGTAAGTGTATATGGAAGTATCTTGAAGGAACCGGATTCCAGATCCTCAATTTGGGTAATGGACCACTTTCTTCATCGTGGTCAGACATCCCGGCTCTTGTGGTGAGTATCAAACAATATCTCAATCTCACAGGCACAAATGCAAATTGTAGTTTGGGGGCAGCTACTAGTCTATCAATTATAGGAAGCAACGGTACCGGGCGCAGAAGGCGGAAGTTTTACCAACAAGTCAGCAGGATAAAGCGTTATTCACCTCGAAGCTCATTCTGACGAGATAAAGAGGGAAATCTGATTTCGGACATAATGGGCATATTGAAGTAATGGTTTGAGTGTTATGATGAACTACTCAACGACTAAAATATCGGCAAGGTGAATGTCCGGCCAACTGAAGACGACGGGCAAATACTGCCACCATCAAACATGAAAGAAATAAGTCGACAGGAGCCGATAGAATTTCAGCCGAATTGGTTAAATATAGAGGCGAATAACTACGCCAAGTGGTTCATCAACTGGTGCTTAAGTTGTGTGAAAGCGAATCAATGGCCGACGACTGCTAACGAGGCATTACCTGTCTCATACATAAAAAGGCGGATATCAGGCAGTGCAGCAATTATTGAGGTGTCATGCTACTGAGTACCATCTATAAAATATTGTCCGCTATCTTTCTAGGCCAGATGGCTCATACACCCCAAACATCATTGGCCCATACCAAAGAGGCTTCACTGCAGGCAAATCAGCAACAGATCAGATTTTCTCTCTACGGCAAACGATAGGAAAATTGCTTGAATATGGTCATCAGTTTTGCATCATCTTTTCGTCGAATTCAAGGTTGGCTTGGATAGCAAAGTCACGGTAAAACTGTACACTGCCATGAGAAAATTTCGTATTCCGACGAAATTGATAAGGATGATTTGGCTGACCCTGGAAAATGTGCGAGGCCAGATAAAAGTAACAGGATCGCTCTTGAGATCATTCATTATCAACAATGTTCTAAGGCAAGGGGATGAGCTATCATGCGTCCTCTTTAACCTGGCCCTGGAGAACATGATTCGCGATGCAGATGTCAATGCAAGAGACACCATTCTCTTTAAGTCCACCGTACGTTGATTACATTGGCATTATGGAAAGAATAATCCGATATGTGAAGTCTACCTTCATCCACATCAAACAGGTGGCGCGACACTTCGGACTGCACATTATTGAAAGCGAGACGAAATACATGGTAGTAACGCCAGCGCCAAAGAGCAAAGGACGAACGACATCGAATCGCACTGATAAGACGGGAAGAATGAAGATCGGAGACTACAGGTCGAAAATCGTAACCGATAACCGTTACGACGATGAAATCCGCGCACAGTTTTTGGCTGCCAACAGAGCCCATTTCAGCTTACAAAAAATGTTTCGCTCGAAACGTCTCACCATATGGTCAAAGCTTTTACTGTATAGGACACTGATCTTGCCAGTTGTTGTATATTCGTTGATGACTTGGGCCCTTAGCAAAAAAATCACGAACCCGCCGCATTTGAGAGAAGAATCCTGCGGAGAATTTTTGGGCCCCTTCATGAATGACTCCGTAGCCTACATAACGACGAAATCTACAAGCGATACTACGACCTTCTGGTTGAGGATAAAATCCGGCTCAACTAGTTGCAATGGGCGGGTCACCTAATCGGTATAGATGAGGATGATCCGACCCGGAAAGTTTATAAGGGCAATATCTATGGTAGAAACGGAAGATGTGGCAGTCTCCGCCTCAGATGGACCGATGAGGTAGGTCAGGATGCTAGGCAGCTTTTAAGGATATCGAATGGGTGGACTTAGGCCCAAAACTGGGGAGTCTATAATTTTTTATTAAGGCGGGCCTAGATCGGATACCGGTTATTGCGCCGTTGATGATGATGATTTCGAACATAGAGGATTGATTTATTTCACTGACACAGCAGAAGAAGCGCTATAAAAGCCAAACTACTGAAAAAATCTGTAGCTACATGCATGACAGAAAACTCGTTTACTTTCCGGGGCTGCTTCTTCAAAACAACAAATGAAGCAGCTATGGGTAACTCACTATCTCCTATGATAAGTGAGATATTTATTGGAAACCTGGAGAAGAAAATGGGAGTTAGCAACATAATGCCTACGTTATGGATACGATATGTAAATGATGTACTTGATATTGTTAAACATAGCGAAAAGGGAATACTTCTACAGAACACAGGTACACCCCAACACCAAATTTACCATGGCATTAGTTGAAGATGGAGGAGTTCCACTTCTCGACCTCAAGTTAATTCATAGTAACAATAAAATAGAATTTGATATTTTTAGCAATGCTAGCTCGACACCATAGACTATCATAAGTGCACCTAATCACGCATGCCCGTGCAAAACAGCTGCATATCATTCCATGTTACAGCAACTCCTAACAGTACCCCTAACCGATGAAAGATTCAACAAAGAACGAAAGTTCCTCACCGATCCGGCACCAGAGAATGGATTTCACCACCCGGATGACTCCTTATAAAGAAAAGACAAAGGATATTATCAAAAATTAATTACTCAACCCTATCCGAACAAGAGTAAGTCGGAAAACCGGAAGTTGGACGCTTCAGGTATAAAAGATTTTGTGTATTTCTTTTATAAAGACATTTGAGTGTGCATTTGTCCTATTGGTACGTAATATATGTACTTGTATATATTATATGAGAATATCCACTTGCGCGTGATATTGACATTGAAAGTCTTGAATTTGCAAAGAAGAGGCAACTTTGACCTTCTTGTTAATTTGGAATAGTTGTCTTGCTCGAGAGATACGATTTCAGTACCAGCTTCACACGCCGAAGGAATTCGGAGAGCAGAGCATCCTTCAGATCACTAACTCAAGCATGGGTTCCTTGCAGAATTCTTAGGTACTTGTAGAAGTCTGTCTGGGTCATAGCTTCGATGTGGACGTCACCAATGCTATGTCTGGCATGCGACTTGACCTTTGCGGGTGGCTTAGATTCGACACTTCTCTAATCCAAACTCCGTCCGAATATCACCGCTGAACATGTCTATTATTCGCAACAGACTTCTAAGGTGGTCGCCAGTACCAGCACACAACTTGATGTCATCTAAGTACATCAAGTGTGTCAGTTCGTATTGAGCACGTAGGCCATACTTTATTGCAAAACCATGCTCTCTAGCATCATTCAGTAGCCCTGAACCATGCAAACCCAAAGGGGACTCTACGAATCCCTCTGGAAGATGCCCGTCCGTATATGGATGGGCTCTGAGGTATTAGCACCCTCAGATGTACACACTGATAATGTGGTATGCCGTCCTTCCATGACTGTCACCAAAACCTATTAGTTTCGAATCAATGTGATACAGATGTAGGACATCGATTAGCGGGGTATGCGGGACGCTATCTAAAGACTTGGCATAATCGATATAGCAACTAAAGAGGTTTTTTTAGCCTCTAGTTCCTTGTCCCACAACTACCGAGTCGATAATGAGTTGCTCTTTGCAACCCCTTAACCGCGTATGTTGCATTCTGGACACGTCTGGAGTGACTTTCCCCATACCGTCGTAACCGACTGACAGAAAGTTTCTGCTTTAGTGTGTCCAGAATTTCAACTACAGGTATCTCACTGGGGATGGCATAGTTCCGGTAAACCGGCACCTTATTTCTCACCCGTCTGCTGACATTGCCAGTGCTGATCTGAATCAATCTAGCAATGTCCTGCCTTAGTGTGTCCCGCCGACGTTCCAGACGAATTTTCCATGGCAGATCTCTTTAGTTACTCAAACCAATAACACGAAAGCGAATCTTCTGACCGTGCAATCTGATAGCTGCAACTGCACCACAATACACAAGTGATTGTAGTTGCAGCAGTGACATATCAGCGCACAGTCGAGATGCAATCTTATCATTGATATTTGAGATAGAATTCCCGGAGTTGCTGGAGATACATATAGCCTGGGAATACCTGATCTATGTAAAGTATCCATTTCTGAGAATTCTATACACGCTCTTTGGAATTCGTCGTGAACCTCAGCGGCAACCTCAGCAGAATGGTGGAGAAGAGTGCTTCGGCGAGTGCTGAAACTGTCGCCTGCAGTGCTACGTGGTGTTGTTGATGCCTCTGCCTCCATCGATTCTATGTCACCAGTTTCCCCGATGACCTCAAGTCGAACACGCTCCCTGGTGATGGCCGGGATTGTGTCGCTGCGAGTTATAAAGCGGTACTGGTCTGCGACTCGTTGCACAGTCACGTGCGCGAATTACGGGAAACACACGAAGTGGTCGGCACAGATTGTGGCGAAACAGCTGCAGCAGGCGGAGCAATGCTCCTGGTCGTCGTGGCGCCAAAACGTCGAACCGCCCCACGACTGGTGGTTTCGACGTAGTGCTGTCCATTAAGGGAGCCCGACCCAGTCAACAAATCAAACGATCCCCACCGGTTATCCGTGCCGTCCCTCAAGTTTGTCTCTCTTCTGATTAGATGGATTTGCATTTTATACCTAACTGTCAGGTGTAGTGGTAGCTTCTTCAGTGAGTAATCTGTCTGCACTTTTCTTACCTACCCCCTGAGACGCTGCGGTGGCGTACAGCTATTCAGACTGAATCTATTCATCCCTCCTACTTTCACAACCGGGGTTGGGCCCAGCTACGGCGAATTCTTTATTATTATTGAATCTTACATCTGGTAAACATTTAGTAACTGGATAAAAAGTTAAACATTTAGTAACTGGATAAATCAGATGTTCATGCCACACCGTATGTTCGGATTTAGAAAGAAGTGTCGTCCTCTCCATTTGAATTTTAAACAAGCTCAACTTCCAGAGAGTTTCATTTTTTCCGTCATTCTTGAAGTTTATTCTAGCGCAAAGATTTACCTCATTGGCTTGTCTTGAATTGATTGCTTGGGATTAAAATTAAGCAGGCGGTTGAAAAACTACATACAAATAGTGATAGTGAAACGGATAGCTTTAATTTAGAAGAGATAATACTTAGTAGCATTCGACAATTTAAACGTCAGGTGTAGTATATATGTGCCTTCCAAGTCACTGAATTTAGATCGGAGCACAGTTAAGTTCTACGCGGATCAGGAAATTCCTTTTTCTCCTTTTGGTGTTGAAAAAAATAATTACAGATGCAAGGAATCCTTATGGCTCTTCGGTCGAGGCACCAGTATATAATTCATCAACCGAAGAATTGAAATACTTCCCTGAAAATTATACGTCGCAGATTATACTCGCGAGTCTACAAACGTAACCAGTATCGCTTTGAGGAACAATATACCCTTTAAAATCATAAATTTATACATTCTCTCCCCATGAATCGAAGTCGGAACAACGCAAGGAAAAAAATGATATCTAGAAAGAAACGTAAAATCGTCTTGAACTGGAAATGATAAAAAATGATTTCGTCGCCTGCAGCTTCCAAGGATCTCAATTTTAACTGCATTAAGGCACGCATTCATCCTGGAGAAATAACATAAAATATATACACGTTTCTTTATGGTACATGGGCCACCGGTTGAATGCCTATCATTAGACTAATAACAGATCCATTTCGAGAGGTCTAATCAGGCAAAATGTGCCTTACCTTTGCCTACTTTGGACTTTTCAATGTAATTACTGCTGTGGCCGGATATCACTCGAAGCGGCTACAGTAAGCAGCATTGCGCAGATATATGGACGCAAACACATCGCGCACCATCAGACATGGCCCTGGGACATATCCTACATGTGTGCTTCGTAATAATATAAAACTGTGGCATTTTCTTATATTGTGATGGTCTATCATTAATGCCAAAGTAATCCGCAATTGTACCCATGTCTTCTGCTGCTGCTCCTTTAAATTACTATCACTTTGTCGTTGATTTGTTTCTTACCGAGTTTTTCACGGTGGGTACAATAGAACCATAGGAAGGACTCAAAGAATTTCTACGCTTTGATCCATATTCAGAAGAGAGATAGATTAAAACTGCTTGGAAAATTGTCAAAGACAGAAGAGTCCTTTTGTTATGGGACGACTGTAGAAAAATTTTAAAAATACCCATTAAATCAAAGATTAAAGATCTGCGATTTGCGAATTTATTTAATTTTGATTTTATTGTACTTAACCTGTGTGGAGGTAGATGATTTATATAATATTACGAGCACATTCGAATCAAGTACGGGCCCGATGTAAAGCTATAACAACCCTTTCTGTGGCATTAAAATCCACAGGTGAAATACTCGCCTCAAGATCTCTTTTTTGCCTTCTTCTCCACCGTCCATCAGAACAATGATTATTAACATTAGTGGTAACAAAAATAAATTAAAAAGCAATTAAAAGGCGAACATGAGCGTGAGGCGCAATTGAAACATGCCGTTGCCTCCGAGCCGTTCCAGCACTCGTTCTGTTTATAAACGAATTTCTTAATGGGGTCTACAAGAAGCGTGTTGAATCGGTTAACATCCGAGTGACTGGCATCTTGTCTGACACTTGGCAGCCAAGATATCAGATGGGTCTCTTACTGTTTGGACTAAAGATTTGCTACTTCTTTTCGAAAGACGTATTGGCTACCCTGAACTCAGAGTTAGCGGCAGCAAACCGATCGTTACAAATATCAACTTGAAAGATCAACGTGCGGATCAGCGTGCAAAAGATGTGAAGGAAATGAGATGTTGTTCGCGATCATGACTATGAATCGTCTACTCACTTTACACGGTGATGTCTTATGGATTTGTGGCTGGAGTTTTTAGGGAACCGGTACATGAAGCAAACAGCGGAGCAACTCAGTCAATTGTAGAAGTGCGACCTTACGGACTTCAAAGTGATTTTGAGAAGAACGGTGCGAGTGTCTTCAAACCACGAATTACGATTGCTTATGATAGTTACTAAGCCGTTGTTCGGATCGCTTGATCAACAATTATATCTTTACCCATACCCACCCCCAATTACAAACTGCAGTTAAAAATAAAAATGGTCATTGTCTTGGAAACTCTATTGGGCAGTTTATGACAATCTAAAGATAGTCTCCTGGGTCGCCACCATTCTTTAAACTGCCTTTTTTGGATGTTGGGTAAAGCCTTTGCAAGTAACTGTAAATTGAATCACAGCCATTCAGTTTCTACTCCGGACAAACCCCTTAAAACTTAATTCCTAACGAGTAACTTAAACTAGTCGGGAAACCGAAAGCTGGGCGCTTCAGTTATGAAAGGCTTTGTTTGCTTCTTGTGTGAGTATATTTGAGTGGAGAACTATCCGATTTGTGCGTAGCTTGTTAAGAATATACATTTAGCATATCAGATTTAGTACTTCGGGTTGTAAATTTACACGGTAAAGACAACTTTGAGCTACTGTAACTTTGTTACTAATAGTATGATTTTGATCAAACTTGTAGATAATATGATTCATATTACATTTTATACTATAACCAAGTTTTATAACTCTGAGATAAACTGAAGGGGGGTTTTACTCAATTTTCCCAAAAATATGGTAATATACTATTATTAACTTTATTTGAACAGATATCAATATGGAGAGTATTTTGAGGCCTGGGTACCGTATAGAGGCAGCTTCATGATTTTTTTTCAGATTTTTCGGTTGGGTAGTTTCTGAGAATGGCTCCGTTAAAGAAATCTTCACTTTGCACCCCTCCCACTTCCCGCCTTTTTAGCAAATCTTAAAACTAAGACCGGCTTCGAAAAGTACTAATTGAGATTTTTCATTTGATACCCCACATGATTATATTTGGTGAAAAAAAATTTTACACCCCCCTTTTACATGTATGGGGACCCCCCCCCCCTAAATCTCAACGTAGAAGGATATCAGTCACTGCATGTCTGGGGGTCTACAGTTCCCATCTTCCTACCAAATTTCGTGTCAATCGGTATAGCCGTTTCTGAAAAGTACCAGTGACAGACAGACAGACAGATAGACCAACTACAAGTGTAACGAAAAACTCGGCAGCAAACAGTGTTAATGCTAGAAATGGCGAGGAAAAAGACGCCTTTGCAAAGCTAGGGGAGATGATTTTGAACCTGATGGAGTTTGTAGGTCCCCGACACAACGTGCACGGCGAAATAAAAAGCCAAGTGCGTGCTATCAGATCGATGTATTTTGAAGCACGAAACGAGCTACACTGCACTCAGAAAAAAAAAAAAGGTAACAGCAACACAAACGTCCTCAAAATCAATCCACCTGATAGGAACTCGGACTAGAGCTGATAATCTAGCAGTGGATCGCCTTTGTGAAAAAAGAAAAATAGCAGAGCCCCGCAAACGGCATAGGGACGCTAATGTAGAATCCCCAGAGCGGACACCAAAGCGCAAGAAGGGCAAAGTTCAGCAAGTGCAATCAACAAATTTTCCCGGTGAAAGTTTACCAAACCATCAGGAGATACGAGTCAGTGACTCTACTTGGACTAAAGTAGAACGAAAAGGTAGGCCACAAAAGAGGTCACTGCCCGATGCGCTTATTATAAAATCAACAAGCGCCTTACCATTCGAAGCAGCAAAAAAGGCTGTTACTGTTGGCAAAATACGCGTCGGCTGGGTCAGCTGTCGACTGCGAGAACAGATATCGCCAAAGAGGGGTTTCAAATGCCTGGAATTTGGACACATCTCGAGAAACTGTTCAAGCAAGTACGATAGATCTAAGTTGTGCCGAAGATACGGAGTAGAAGGACATATTGCCAAAGAGTGCAATGCGAATCCTAAATGCCTGCTATGCAGAGAAACACAGGAGGGTAACGTCAATTATATCACAGGCAGTTACAGATGTCCGGCGTTTAAAAAGGCGATTTCAGCTTTTCGCAAATGAAATTCCTACAGCTGAATTTAAACCAGGCAGCTCAGGAGCTACTTTCTCAAAGCGTACTGGAACATGAAATTAACGTTGCCATTATATGCGAATATTACAAAGACTTCCACAGTAGTGTCTTTGTATCAGACAAAAGCGGCAAAGCGGCAATCTGGACTTGCGGAAATCGAGCGATCGAAAATACGAGCAATAGGATAGCAGACGGATTCAGCTGCTACGCTGCGCTGAGCCTCACGCTAGCATTGATGTTGGAAAAATTAGCTTCCGAAGCAAGCCGCCACAATCCAATCATAATAGCTGGCGATTTTAACGCTTGGGCCGAAGATTGGGGAAGTCGCGAAACAAATGCTAGAGGCCGCATATTGCTCGAAGTATTCTCACGTCTGAACGTTGTTCTGACAAATACTGGTCGCGTCAATACTTTTCGGAGACAGGATATGGGATCGGTAATAGACCTCACCTTTGTTAGTGATTCATTATCTAAGGATCTCCAATGGCCTGCCATTGGAGATCCTTAGAGCGAGGAATATACAGTGACAATGACCATGAGGCTATCATCTTCCAGATGGAGCGTACGAGAGGAGGAAAGCGAATCAAGGACACTGCAGTATCGGATTGGAAATCCAAAAAATTTGATGAAGGTATGTTCGAGGAAATACTTCTGCATGAAGCGATGCCGGTGGGAAATGCACGAGAAAAGGTGGTGCAGGTCCTTGAAAAGTTACAAAAAGCTTGTGACGCTTCCATGCCTCGCCGCACGTTACTCAAAAAACGAATGCCCAACTTCTGGTGGAATGCCGAAATCGAAGAACTTCGTAAAGTTTGCCTTAAAGCCAGAAGACACAGCCAACGTAGCAGAAACCGGTCTGAGTCTGAAGACTTGCACAACCAATATAAGAAGGCAAGGAAAGAATTGCAAGCAGCCATCTCTAGAAGTAAAACTGAACACTTCAAGAGGTTATGCAAGGAAGCGGACTTCGACCCATGGGGAGGAGCATACAAGGCAGTTATGGCAACAATCAAGCGAAAGGGCTCACCACCGATCACCAACTCTGATTTGCTGCGGGAAATCATTAGCACTCTCTTCCCATACGTTTCAAGTGAGTCGAACCTACTCACTATCCAGGTAGATCCCGGTGAAATTCCCGCGAAGAAGATTGCCGAAAATAAAGCCCCAGGTTTAGACGGCATTCCGAATAAAGCGCTGACATTGGCGCGACAGTTCCAAGGCGGTTCTCTGAAACATTTACGACGTGCCTCATAGATGGGATTTTCCCGGAAGAGTGGCGGAAACAGAAGCTTATGCTAATCCCGAAGCCAAATAAATCTTTGGGTGATTCTTCGTCTTATAGACCTATATGTCTGGCAAACGGCATCGGCAAACTTTTCGAACGGGTCATCTTCAATAGGCTTGTACCAATCACAGAAAGGGAGGGTGGTCTTTGAGACAGGCAGTTCGGATTCCGAAAGGCAAGATTTACTGTTAATGCCATCAGCACGGTGACGGAAATTGCTGAAAAAGCAATGAAGGCCAATAAATCTTGCGCGGTAGTTACTCTCGACGTGAAGAATGCTTTTAATACGGCCAAGTGGAGCAAAATAATTGCAGCTTTAGCCAAATTGGGCGTTCCTAAATATCTGGTGCACATATTCATAGAATTTCTCCGGGAGAAGATATTGTGTTACGATTCGGACGATGGACCGAAGACGGATACAACAACCTACGGGGTTCCACAAGGATCAGTCCTCGGTCCTCTCCTGTGGATAATAATGTATGACGGAATTTTAAAGTTGCAACTACCCAAAAGAGTGACAATCATTGGCTTCGCAGACGATATCGGAGTAACTATCGTCGCACAAGACATTGATGAGATCGAGGTACTCACAAACGAAGCAATTTTTGAAACCAGGTCTTGGCTAGAGGGAGCTGGTCTGACATTCACGGAGCATAAAACCGGGGCAGTTTTGATTACAAAACGAAGGAAGCAAACGTCGATAAAGATCAGGATTGGGGAACACATAATACAGTCACAGCCAACGCTTAAGTACCTAGGAGTCATGGTTGACGAAAGACTGAAATTCAAGTCTCATCTTGAAAATTTAGCAACCAAGGCTTCCGGAGTGGCTACATTGTTGGCAAGAATGTTGCCAAATATAGGTGGTCCTAGGCAAAGCCGTCGGCTTCTGATCTCGAGTGCTGTTAGCTCCATCCTGCTTTATGCAGCTCCAGTCGGGGTATCGTCTTTGAAAGTGGAAGCAAACAGAAGAAAAATCGCAGCCCCATACCGATTGAGTGCATTACGTACGTCATGCGCTTATCGTACAACTTCAGATGAAGTAGCTTGTGTGATAACCGGCATGATCCCCATCGACATCTTTGCGAACGAGGACCGACGCCTCTATGACCCATCATATGCAATCGGTGAGTCTTATACCAATCGTCGGCAATTGGCACGAAGTGATTCTATTTTGGAATGGCAAAAAATTGGGATGATTCACCTAAAGGACGCTGGACACAGAGGATTATTCCAGATGTCTCTTAATGTATCAAAGGAAGGCACGGTGAGGTTAGTTATCACCTAACTCAATTCCTAAGCGAACACGGAGGGTACCGTGCATACCTTTATCGCTTCGGGCGTGACGACTCTCCGTATTACCCGAAATGCTGATGATTCCGGAAGATGCGGAGCATGTTGTTTTTAACTGCCCGCGGTTCGCTGCACACAGAGCCGAGGCGGAAATTGAACGCCGAGGCACGGTTGACACCCAAGAATATCGTGGACCACATGCTAGCCTCTGAAACATCTTGGAGGGCGGTGGAAAAATTAATGAAGGCGATCCACAATCTGCTAAGGAGGGAGGAGCTTCGGAGGAAAGTGACAAATAACGACAGAAGCCGCAGTTCGTAACTGATCCTGCCCCGCGATGAAATACCGAAATGGCAGTCCCGCGGGGTAAGCGAAGGAGAAGGAGGTGGTTTTAGTTAGTAGAAGTCTCACATAACCGTATGGCAGGAGCCAGCGGTTCCAACGTATAAAGACAAAAAAAAAAAAAAGACAGACAGACGGACAGACAGACGGATAGACAGACATTGAACAGAGGAGAGGAGAAAAACGCGGTCACGTGCGCCGCGTTTAGAAGAAAGGTGACAAAGCTAGAGTGAGCTGACTTCGACCCGTGATGTAATACCTTATGGTGGTTCCGCGGGGTAGGGAGGGAGTCGGGGGTGATTTTAGTGGGTAAAAATCCCACACGCTGGTGTGTCAAGACCAGTGTCTTTTTGAAGATTTCCACCTCCTCAACAAAAAAAAAAAGACATTGAACCGATTTTAATAAGGTTTTGTTTTACAAACAAAACCTTAAAAACAGTCAGATCAACTCATACCATGTATGAATTCCTTTACATTTCTCTAATACAGAATTAAAGTTTTCACTCGCATTGACCAGGCACCCAGCGCACCTTGTTCTACTGTGCACCATGATGACGTGCACAAATCGCTAAATTTGATTATATCTGGCGGTTAATTTATTCTCGCTATCAGGGAGTTTTAATCGAGTCCAAGCAGAACAATTCCAACAAGATTGTTAAGAATAGCAACAAAAAGATACAAAACGTAGTCCACATCTGCCACGAGTAGAAGTATATCAACAAAATTGACAGGTATTGTAGCAAAATAGACTACTTAATTATTATGCGTCTAATGGACTCGCGAGACCATATTGAGCTCATTCCACAGAGTTAATTATAGATTAATCCGATAGATTCACTCATCCGCGTGTTCTTCAGGAATGATCTGAAAAAGTGGTAGCACCACCTCATAAAGGAAATGTATCCTTATTGGCACCAGCAAAGATAATGACGAGCCGAGTTTTATGGTGCCGTTTGGGAATGTAGTTTTTTGATTTAAGATAATAAGAATTGTATCATAATAAGGAGTCAGTTGATTTCCAGCCAAGATAAATCACGTCTTGGTTTGAACCGGTAAGATCAATTCGGTGCAAAACTAAGAAAGTGCAATAAAAGTATATAAAAAATAAGTGGAATATATGTTACAGTAACTTGGGTAACTGTCTGTTGATATTGTATTTATCGACTCCTAATTGAAGAGACTATTGGGCATACAAGTTTAAAATCTACATCCTCTACCACAACATCATTAGAAGAAGATACCCTCAAAAGGAAGGAAATTTCAAGTATTTACATTGAATTTATTCATTTATTTATAAAGTTGTTTTGAGGAGAAATGCGACTTGAACTGGTATAATTATTTCCAATCCCAGGTCGAAAGTAAACAGACTTGAATTAAACCTTGAGTGTTGAATTTTCTTATCTACTTTGCCCATCAAAAAATAAGATAATTTGAGCTAACAGGGTTCAGTATATGCGTCCTTTTATTATTTTATTATTCAAAGCCCTTCCATAACCTGATCTTGACCAAAAAAATTCACATTTCTATTGAAAGTCTGATGATATCTGAAGCCATAGAACGCCTCTTATACTAGGTTATTCAAGAAATGTTTATATCTATGCTCTCCTTAGTAAAACAAAAATAAAATGCTGAGATCGGGGAAGCAGATAAATAGAGTATAGTTGCAGTTATTCAACTATGCTAAACCCTACCTGATCTTTCTTGGTGACGGGTCCCGCTATAGGTCGATCAAGAAAATTCATACAATGTCGTTACAAACAAGATGATCGGATTGAGTCATAAGCCTCTGATAAATGCTAGGGCGTCCACCTCAGTCGACGCGGCAGGACGGGCCCCGGTGCTATCGAGAAATGGGAAAGGGTTCTTGACGCATGTACGGCGTCAGGACGTAAGCAAGTTAGTCCGAACAAAATAAATACGTGTCTGCACCCTAAATGTTGGCACCCTAACTGGAAAGACCGAGAAACTGGCAAGAGCCCTTCGGAAAAGGGGCATCGATATCTCCGCTTTGCAAGAAACCCAATAGCCTGGTGCCAAAAGCTGCTACATTAAACGCGAACGCCGTGAAAATGGCTATAAACTTCTCTATTTTGGTAGCCCACACACTCAATATGGTATTGGCATTGCCACCTCGGAGGGTTTCCGTGATGCCACTAAAGAAGTCGAACGATTTGATGATCGACTGATGAACCTTACCATTATATCAGCTGATCGCACTATTCACTTTTTCATCGCATACGCACCACAGACAGGTCGACGTGATGCCGAGAAGATGCCTTCTGGCAACTTCTCGATGAAAAGACTTCTCACGTGCCTGCTGACGACTATATCATCATTGCCGGCGATCTTAATGGTAATGAGGGTGAAAAGCCAGACGGTAATAGGTGCCATTGGGGAAAGAGGTTCGGACCACGCAATGAGGGTGGCGAGCGTATAATCGATTTTGCGGGCACCCATGCCCTTGTATTTATGAATACATGGTTCATCAAACGATTGTCTCATCTTCCTACATTTCGTAGTGGGAACAGTAAAACGCAAATCGACTATATTCTCATAAGACGCCAACATGTTACCACTGTCACTGATTGCAAAGCCGTTCCCTATGAGACCATCGCACCTCAACATCGGCCCTTGATTGTTGTCCTGCGAATCAAACCACCGATAATACAGGGTGAGGAACGCACTGGCCCGCCGCCCATTAAATGGTGGCGATTTCGTGAGAAAAAAGAACAAATTATCTCACTTACGCGATTACCAACCATTATGAATGCGGAAGAATCGTGGAACCAAATGAAAGACATGAAACACAAAGCGGCCTCTACAACCCTCAGGGTCACCAAGCCGCGTAAGCGGTACATCAACCGAGATACTTGGCTTTGGAATGATGATGTTGAAATGAAGGTCCGTGAAAAGAAACGCCCCTACCACAAATTTCTCGACTATAAAACGCTGGCCAATTGGCAAATTTATAAGAATACCAAGAAGCAAAGAAAGCGATCGCTGTCACCAGAGTGGTCCATTACAAACATCTTTACGATAAACTGGACACTCGGGGTGCCGAGAGAGATCTGTATCGACATGCCAAAAGCCGATATGGAACACTTCTGTTCTGTGCGTTAATGACAAGGTACTTTGCTTACCAACCGTCGAGCCACAACGGATAGATGGCGAGAATACTTCGGGCATTTTTCAACTGAAAAATGTGCTCATCCTCCACTTCCACAAACATCGCCGACATTTGGACCAGTTCCACCTTTGAGCGCAACTGAAATGGAAGAGGCAATGAAACGAATGAAATCGGGGAAAGCAACAGGACCTGATGACATCGCATCTGAGCTCTGGAAAGCGAAGAGCGGAGATCCAATACTTAGGCTCAGTGAATTCTCTAATCGGGTTATTCAGGAAGGTAAAACACTAACTGACTGACAAGAAAATACCACAGTTCCAATATGGAAAAAGAAAGGTAGTCTAGCAGAATGTTCAAATTACCGTCCGATCCGGTTACTTTACCATACCATGGAGATATTTTTGAACGCATTTTTGAGAATCGTATTCGGGAAATCGTTAAAATAACCGTAAATCAAGCCGAATTTATCA
Organism: Hermetia illucens; assembly: GCF_905115235.1. Taxonomy (NCBI): domain Eukaryota; kingdom Metazoa; phylum Arthropoda; class Insecta; order Diptera; family Stratiomyidae; genus Hermetia; species Hermetia illucens. Next base: position 168,573,003 of record NC_051849.1, on the reverse strand, counting down.
AGGACTGCGGAACTACTGACGCAATACACGCTGCGCGGTTCCTCATGGGGAAACACCGTGAGAAGCATCGCACTGTTTACATTGCATTTCTGGATCTAGAGAAAGCGTTTGACCGTGTGCCACACGAACCCATCTGGTATGCTCTACGACAACACTTAGTGCCAGAAGAACTCGTGCGCTGGGTTCAATTGCCCTACCACGATCCGAAAAGTAAAGTTCAACATGTGGCCGGTGTATTAAAACCCTCTCACTACTCCTCTTTGTTTTTGTTATGGACACCATCACACAGGACATCCAACGTCCAGCGTCCTACACACTGCTTTATGCAAATGATGTTTTCCTAGCATCTAATAGTAAAAATCATCTCGAGCAACTTGTTCAAAAATGGAATGATCGCCTCATGCAACACGGTCTCAGATTGAATCTAAACAAAACTGAATTTTTGACGACCGATCCCCATGAAACAGGCACAATCACTACCAGCAGCATTTATCGGCTCAGAACTGTGCAATTTAAATACCTCGGATCAACGCTATAAGTCAATGGAGAATTGCGTTATGAAATTTCTTCACACATTAATGCAACCTGGATGAAGTGGCGTTCCACAATTGGTGTTCTTTGTGATTGATGTATCAACGAACCTCTCAAATCTAAAATTTACCGCAATGTTGTCCGTCCTGTCGCTCTCTATGGTTCTGAGTGTTGGCCAACTATAAAAGACAATGAAGCGTCTAGCGATAATGGAAACGAAGATGTTGCTCTGGACTAATGGCGTGACACGTTTTGATCACATCCGAAATGAGGATATCCGCGATTGTTATGGGGTTGCACCGATCGTGGAAAAACTGCGAGAGAGGCGTCTTCGATGGTATGGTCCCCGCATACAGTGAGTGAGATAAATTTACGTAGAGTTTAAAGTGCAAAGGTGAAGAGGTGTAAACATTTTTTTCGTCGAATATGTGGGATATCAAATGAAAGGTCTCGATTAGTACATTCTGAAACTGACATTGGTTTTGTCGTAAATTCCAAACTTTGTGGGTAAGGAGACAAAAATTGCAAATTTAAAGTGAGACAGTACTCATTTTAAATATGGCTCATCCTAATATCTTTTCAAATAAATGCACCAATAGTATTTTACCGACTTTTTGAAATAGACTGAAAACTCCCCATAAATTCACTCTAGGAGTACTAAAGCAGCATAGAGGACAGTGTCGGGCATAATACTCCCAAGTTTCGTGAAAATCTGGCTATTAGTGTCAAAATTATAGTAGTTCATTTTTATCTTATGTATCTGTTGTAGGTGAGTTTCTTTATTTATTCAATAAACGTACTATATATGTACATATACATCCATGTGGACGAGGTCTTCCTGTGGTGTACCGTTACGCTCTTGAATAAAGGACTTTAACACACTTCAGGGACCTGATCCAAATGAATTGCCGCGCCAACGATAATTATTACAATATATAAGTATTCGATAATAGGTACTTTGTTTATTTTATATCTATGTATGTATAATAATAATAATAATCGTTGGCGCAACAATCCATATTGGATCAGGGCCTTGAAGTGTGTTAGAGCACTTCATTCAAGACCGTAACGGTACACTACAGTAGACTGTAGGAGGCAATGTGGTCAGCATTGCGCTCGCCCGAGATTATTACCCTGATTTGACTCAGGTACTCATTCACAGCTGAGTCGACTGGTATCCGACGTTAAATCACGATGCAAATTCCACTGCCACCAGTGAGATTTGAACCGCGACCTTCCGTATGACAGCCTAGTGCTCTAACCACTGAGCTATCCGGACTAAACAGAACATATAGGGGGACTAACAGAACATATAGGGGGCTCAATATAGACTCGGATCACTATGTCGTTGGCATCGTGCTCCGAGCTCGCATTACGACACCACCTACAATCTCCTCTGGCAATCAGGTGAGAGTGAATACTGAAGCCATCCACAACACAGCCCTCCGCGACAATAGAGGTCCTGGAGATGAAGCATCAACAAATGACCTTCACAACCATCTGAAGAACGTTATCATTGACACGACCACAAAGACACTTGGCCGCAGCCGCAAAAACAAGTCGGAACGGCTGGTTTGACGATGAATTTAAGCTAACAACGGAATGGAAGAATACCGCATACCGAGTAATGTTGCATTCTCAAAGAACGCGGGCACGCGCAGAGACTTATCACGAACTCCGACGAGCGGAGAAGCGACTTCACAGATGGAAAAAGGAAGCCTGGGAGAACCAACAAGTCTGTGAACTCAAAAAGTACAGGGAGCAACCGCACCAGGCGCGGAAGTTTTACCAACAAGTTAGCAGGATGAAGTCTAATACACTTCGATGCTCATCCTGCCGAGATAAAGAGGGAAATCTGATTTCCGACAGAATGGGCATATTGGAGCGATGGGTTAAGTACTTTGATGAGCTAGTGAACAACCAGAACATCGGCGAGTTGGAGGTGCCGCCAACTGAAGACGACGGACAAATATTGCCACCACCAAGTATAGGAGAAACAGTCCGTGCAATTCATCGGCTTAAAAATCGGTCGCCAGGAGCCGATGGAATTACAGCCGAATTAGTTAAATATGGAGGCGATCAGTTACACCAAGTGGTTCATCAACTTGTGCTCGAGATATGGGACAATGCGATTGGCAACGAGGCATTATCTGTCTCATGCATAAAAAGGGAAATATCACACAGTGTAGCAATTATAGATGTTGAGTACCATCTATTAGATATTCTCCGCTATTTCGCTAGGCCGGATAGCCCCATACGCCCAGAACATCATTCGCCCATACCAAAGAGGCTTCACTACATGTATACCTTGTATTTTAAAGAAAGTATGAAAGAATATTTTGGGTTTGTAGTCATTTACATGGCAAAATGTGCGTGGAAAGTTTCTCACAATGGATGAACACAAAACCTTTATACCCAAAACCCCAGCAGCCGGTATTCTTGTTTTAAAGGGTGCCATTTAAGTGATGACATATTCTTAAACAAACAAATTTACACATATCATTTAAAATAAGTATATTGTAAAAATTTGGAAGCTTTGCATTTCCTCATTTCGTCATAAAAAAGTGCAAAACAACCTTAAACAAGTCGGAATCCCGGATGTTCGGCGTTTCGAGTATGACGGTTTTGTGTTCATCTTATGTCAGGAACTCTATACACGTTTTCCCCTTACTAAATAGCTAAAAATACAAAATATTCCTAGTAAAAGCGAACACTCCAAGCGGCTATGTAAGAAAGCTGATTCGGACCCCTGGGGCGGCGCCTACAAAACAGTGATGCCTAAAATCAAAGGCAAATGCTCGCCATTGATTACTTTCTTTAACTTGCTAGACGAGATAGTGATGAACCTCTTCCAGCAAGTATATCCCGTCAAAATTCCAATGCTAAGGGATGAACAGGCCTTGGAAACTGCAAAAAAATAGCTTGGATAATACCCCCCACAAAATCCTTAAGGCAGCAGCGAATATGGCGCCGAATATGTTAAGGAAGGAGCATTTCCGGTAGAGTGGAAAAAACAATTGCTGATTCTCATATCCAAACCGGGCAAACCTGGGTGAACCTTCATCGTACATTACGATGTACGATTTGCCTTCTAAATAATACTGGCAAACTATTGGAACGTAAGTTGTATCCCGATGAGATTGATAAGACTGACTAGGCTAGCCCCGACCAATGTGCGAAGCCAGATAAAGGCAGCAGGTTCACTCTCGAGACAATTCGACTCAACAACGGTCTAAGACAAGGGCGTCCTCTTTTACCTGGCCTTGGAAAAAGTGATCCGCGATGCTGAGATAAATGCGAGAGGTACGATCCTCTTTACGTCTACTCAACTACTGGCCTATGCCGACGATATCGACGTTTGGGAAGATCGAGCAGGCGGTGACTGGTGCGAGATCTTGGGCTGCATATCAATGATGGGAAGATAAAATATATGGTGGCAAAGTTTGCACCCAAAATCAACCATCCAACATCAAACCACACTGGTCAAACGGGAAGAAAAATGACAGGAGATTACAACGCTGAGACCGTTGATAATTTCCCCTATCTAGGGTCGAAAATCACAACCGATAACAGCTATGATGATGAAATCCGCGCACGGTTGTTGGCAGCCAACAGAGCCTATTTCAGCTTACAAAAGCCGCACTAACGAACCTGACCGACTAAAGGAGCCACATCATCTCAAAGTATTGGGATTGGTCACGATATTGTCGAAGATCTGGGGTAGGCCGGTCACTGATTGTGGTAATGGATTCACGCATCAGTGAAATATACTGATGGTCGAGTAATGGTTTCGTAGGTTTAATCTTGCCTTAAGTGTAATTTGCCAAAGACTCATCCTACCGCCCCATTACTTCACCTTCGGCATCAAGGAGATCTGGGGCTGGCAAAGTTCTTCTAGAGAGATGCACATATCTGATGATATGGACTTTCTAATTTATTGATCAAGTTTTGATTGCGATTATTACTGTGAATGGTAGTAGCCGGCGAGGCGAATATTGACTAGGATCGCGCTCGGATGAGTACTTGCTAAACATCTACATATAATCCACCTTACCTGCTGTTTCTTACTGTTACTTTCAGTAATGCATCATCATCAACGGCGCAATAACCGGTATCCGGTCTAGGCCTGCCTTCATAAGGAACTCCAAACAACCCGGTTTTGCGCCGAGGTTCTACTATAGATATTAGACTTTCCGGGCTGGATCATCCTCATCCATACGGATTAAGTGACCCGCCCACCGTAACCTATTGAGCCGGAGTTTAACCACAACCGGACGGTCATGGTATCGCTCATTGATTTCGTCGTTATATAGGCTAAACACGAAGAAGAATAAGGATAGGAGAATACAACTTTGAAACCGTTGACAATTTCTCCTATTTACGATCGAAAATCACAACCGATAGCAGCTACGATGATGAAATCCGCGCACAGTTGTTGTCAGCCAACAGAGCCTATTTCAGCTTACAAAGACTGTTCCGCTCGAAACGTCTCACCACAGGGTCAAAGCTCTTACTGTACAAGACTATGATCTTGCTAGTCCTCATGTATTCCTCGGAAACTTGGTTTCTTAGCAAGAAAAATTGCGAACTCTTGGCCGCGTTCGAGAGACGAATCCTCCGAAGAATTTTCGGCCCCCTACATGAGGATGAACGATTCCGTAGCCTACACAATGACGAAATCTATCAGCAATCCCATGACCGTCCGGTTTTGGATAAAATCCGGCTCAATAGGTTACGGTGGGCGGGTCACCTAATCCGTGTGGATGAGGATGATCCCACTCGGAAAGTCTATGGTAGAAAAAGAAGACGAGGCAGACCGTGCCTAAGATGGAGCGATGTCGTAAGTCAGGACGCCAGACAGCTTTTAGGGAAATCGAATTGGTGGACGTCGGCGCAAACCCGGGATGTCTGGAGTTTCTTATTAAGGCACGCCTAGACCGGATACCGGTTGTTGCGCCGTTGCCTCATGCATCCATCCTTAATGCATGAAATTGACATATAGTGCAGGCTGCTGGATTTTGAAAAATTTCGTAAATTCGGCAGATTTCAGTTTCAGCAGGAGCAAAGTGCTCCGTCCTGATTCCAAAATATTAAGACTAATAGCAACCCTAAATGGATTGCCATCAATCATCAAAGGTGCATGATTTGGATGATCAATTAACCCCTACTTCATTTCGCTTATAATCTTTTGTATATAATTTTATTATATCTTTTCTGGGTGACACTTTAAAACATAAAAATATAACCTGCTATGGCGTATGGTAGACGATAATTGGGAATGTAAAGCGCATATTTCTCCTGTAAGATATAATTATCCGATTTGCATGCCATCGAATATAATTTTTTACCTCATGAAAACTTGTTAATTAATCGCAACACACAGAAGTTGTGTTGAAATCATAAACCACCAATATTAACACCAAAATGGATATCTGCTATTGCTTCATATTTAGGAAATATAACTTCTTCGTTTGTGAGTTGAAATCTTTCACTCCTAGTAAGATTCGTCTACCAGTTGTGCTATGGTATTTATCTGTTTTTACTCACCTGATAAATTGCTTGCTGTACATTTATTTACTGATTAATATCCAATTTACCAGTAGCTAACGTTATTAGAAAATCACACCGCCCTCTATCTTTCTTTATAAGGAAAGAACTTGTTGCATTCCGATCAAAGATATCGTTGATACCCTGCTCACCATATGTGATTTCGAGGCGCCACCTGAATATGAAAAAGCGGGTTGTAATTGTAGCGGAACGAAATCGGTAATAAGTGATTACTCTAACTGCACCTATTAGAATGCTCCAGAAATACTGCCTCTGAATTACACAATTCACGAGGGGGAGAGAGATTGCATCAAACACATTCACCCTACATTTTATCGACGCGTAGGCTTCAACAACAATCATGTATGGAAACGGTCTAGCGCCCACAATCCCCATATCCATTCTCCCGTCGTCGCTATCATTTCTTGTCACAGTAAAGCACACGGCGGGCGAGCGCCTTATCTTTTTATGTTAAACATGTAATTTACTGTCATAGTGTATCTGCAATGCAACAACGAACACTGACTATGTTCATCGACCATGTAAACTGTTTTTCACGGTGCAACAGGTGCATTTAAACGAAGGGCGGTGTTTTGCATGCGCACTTGATTCTAATTAATGAGGATCACCTTTTGGATCCTTAAACAGTGGAATTTTGAGATAATTACCGATCTTTATTATCAGAGCTTTTACTTTTAATTCTTTCGTAAATTTAATTCGGATTGGTGAGAAACACTGCTAAGGATAGTTTCCAATATTATTTCAAGAGACAGAGTGGGAGTAGGTTCATTCATAACTGGAACCATGTTATACTAACCCATCATAATTTCAATCAGACGACCAAAGTTAGCCATGCAGAGTTAAAAATTCTATTGTTGCATTTAAATGTGACAGAGCATTTAGATAGATTCAGGTATTACCTAGTTGCAATGGCAACACGCAGAATAGCGAATGAAAGTTAAATGTTTTCTCTAAAATCTTTTATCAGATAATGGTTTACTTCATTAGAAATAAGCTAGCTTTGTGTCTGCGATTTTAACTTTCAACATATGCCCAGCTAGTGAATTGTGGTTTGCTAGAATACCCACAATACTTCTGTAAGTCTTCCTGTTAACTGACAGGATAAACTTTGCGGTATCCATGCTAATTCTGACAAGAAAGACTTGATGTGTCTAATAGTATTTAGGCTCTGCCACCTGTCATTATGGAAAGCTTCTTCCCAGTTTATGAAGACAGCCTTAGCCAATGGTACTGATACTTCAATTGCTAGTTCCGGTCCCGAGATTGGGGAGATTGAACCTTATTTTGCTAAGATTTAATCTCCCTATACAGAAGAGTGACCTCAAACCGTTCCTGCATTCCAAGCGATTTTCGAAGTGGTCAGAGGACTACTGAATGTCATCAGTGCAGCCTGGCTAGCGCTGCAGATTGCGATGCGCCTGACCTTCAACCGCTTGTCAATGACCCAGGTTGCGTCCTTAGGATCGCATATAGTTCAGCTTGGAAAGCCGTTGCATATGGTCCCGAAGAAAAAACCTATTTAAGGTTTTTATTCCAAAGATAGAATCTTCCTTCAGAACTCTGTTCTATTTTTGAGTTATCGATGTAGATGCCGTACTCACCACACCGACAATGCCCAGACACAGGGTTTTTGCGGTACGGCTAGTATACAGTGACCATTTTTTTTTGCTTCACCTAAAGCCACGACACTGGGGATCAACAGCAAGCACAGCCACATCATCAGCATAAGCTTATGCCTGTGTTGGCAGATATTGCAGTTCATATAGTAGTGAGTTGACCAATATACTCCACAGAAATGACGACAGTATACCTCCTAGAGTGTAGTCTTACGTTGATTCTGCTGTTAGGTAGTAATCAACACCCATTTCGGCACACAGCAACCTCCGCGTTAGCCCAAAATAGATGTATTTAATTAAAGTATCATCGTCACCATGCCTCTGGCAACGTCACAAATAAACACAAACACCCCCATCGCGTACTCACCTTTGAGAGCTGCGCCCTCTATTTTTGAAGCCACAGAGTCAAGAGCAAACTCAAAGGATTGTCCACGTTGATCAGCGTATTGGCTTTCATTTAGTAGTTGCGATCTGAGCGTCTTCCCACGAATGTGACGCTCAACCAGTCTCTCCAAACATGTCAGCAAGAATGATGTCAAGCTGATCTGTCTGCATTTCTTTGGATTTGATTGAATAGTCATCTTTTCCGGACTTCGCTATGAAGACTACCTTAACCTTTTCCCAAGGGGTAGGCACGTAATCCAAAACAATACACGTTAGAAAAATATGTCCTAGCAGTTGCTCTAAGTGCTCTATATCCTGCTTTAACATTGTTGGATAGATGCCATCCATACCAGGTGCTTTAAAGTGTTCAAAGGCAGCCCTCACCTTTTCATTGGTAACAACCGCTTTCGCAGTGCTCCAATTCCACTTGCAACACTTTCGTGTTAAAGTGGTTGAAGAAACCGCCAACTCCCCGCTTCCACTAGTTTTCTCGAATGGTGTACCTCCAAAAGGGTCCCTATAGATCCGTGTCTGGAATTCCCGAAAGACCGATCGGGTTTCCGTAGCGTTTGCATGGTGCATCCCTTCTAAGGGTTTTGGAGTAACTCTGTCACCTTCCAGTTCTTCACTGTATGTTTTAAAGAAGTTTCGTGTCGAGCTGTTAACGAGCCTCTTATATTCACGCTGTGAGTTTCATAAGTTTGACCAGTCAACATTCGTATTGCTTCTAGAAATAGGTTTCAGAAGTCATCTGGTTGATTTCAGTTTTACTAGTGTTACCCCGAAAATAAGAAAAACTTCCTCATAAATTTGTGCGATTCAAAATCTCCAGTTCATCTTCTGTAGCCAAAGGAGTCGCCTAGGAAGCGGCACTTTATTACCAAGAAATTTTTTTAAAGTGGTCTAATTCATTGCCTTTAGATTACGTTTTGTATTACAGACTGTTCGTCTGCAATAGTCAAATTGACCCCTAGGTATCGGTGATCTGACAGTGAGATTTTATCTAGCAACCGCCAGTCTGTAATCAAATCTAAAACCTCTGAGATACAGATTGTGGGGTCAATTACTTGACTTCTTCTCAGTCCCACGAACGTCAAGGCACACCCCACATCCACATCCAATGCCACAGATTTGTGGCTCTTGCACCACAAAAATGTGGGGTAATTCTGCAGTTTTGTCAGCATTGCTGCCAGCAGATAGGAAGGAGCTTTGACATGCTGCAGGTTAATTTAACCAATCTTTATGTTTTTCGACATAAGCTTCGTCTAATGTGTAATGGAAAACAGAGGAGTGTATGTCAAGATGTGCATGCGTGCAGGTTTCTCTCACTTATACTCGATCCTCTCGCGTTTGATTCCTCTGAGAATAGTCGCATTTGGAAGTACAGCAGTTCACATGTCTTCATCCACGAATGGTGTTATCTCACTACGCATTCAACATTCATCTGTTTTCCCCTTAACACTTTCACTGGTTTGTGGTGCCCGCATGCATAGATCTAATCAGACAAAACTGGCAACAAGTCACTTATGTTCACGTCCCTGGCTTCCTTTTCTTGCGTCTATTCCGTAAATGGTATAGGAAAAGTTACTAACAGGTAGGGTTCCTCTGTAGTCCCCTCACCAGTGCGAGCCCCATACGGGGTTTCCAGAATCCAGACTCTGTTGGTATAGTTCGAATACCAAGTTGAAACCCCTCACGTTTGCAGATTCGTTCCTCGTGGCGTTTATGAACTTTACTCTCTATTATTTGACTTAAATGCCCGGGCTCTGTTCAACCAACATGCGAATAATGTCCCTTACCTTCCTTTGAGGGCTAAGTATCCAACATTCGATATGTTGTGTTCTGCGCAGGACGGCATTCACAATACTGAACTTAGACCGACGGCCAGAACTCAAAGCTTACCTACTGGAACTACTTTAAAACAACCTCATCAGTACACTCCAAATGGGGGAGCCAATTACCAAGATCTTTATTCTCAAATTTTGGCTTTATTGCAGACTTCCACGGCACCAGTTGGAAATGAGTCTGCAGTTTGCACATACGTCCTCCTCGTTCCTGCTTTCTTGTCCGTATTCCCATGGGAGGGACCAGCTTCTTTCAAATCGCTGTCGTTCATTTGATCACCTCCCAGCACACCAGTTCGAATCCTCGCAGGACGCACGGATGCAAGCTTTGGTGCGGAGTAAAATAAAGCGTTACCCGCTACACATGTGTTGGTTTTACGGTCCTTGTGCTCATTACGCTGACAGGCGAGTCTCATGCGTGCAGAGTGGATCTCACCGAGGTTACCAAAAATTCCGCTTCCTTCTTTGTGTGGCAGCCGCTTCTTTGTCCTCATTCCTAAGGTGTTTCACTTTCTTTCGCCGCCGGCTTGGGACCTTCCCAGGTCCCCGGTGTCAGACGGCTTGGCTCTCATTTTCACATACCGGCGTTAAACTTGTAGCGTCCGCATGGCTAGTTTCTCTTTCTTCCGCTCTTTCGTTAAGAGTGAAGAAGAGGGTGACAGGCTGAAGCTTCCTTCTGCAGAGTCGTTCTTTTTCGCTTACAGGTAAATTTGGGATCTAAGTTGTAAAACTTACTTTACGCCAGTGTGATCGAAGAACTGATTACATTTGAGGTTCACTGGGCTGATAAAAGCAACTTTAAAATTAATACTAAATGTGCTCATACCAAAAATTCCACTAGTTTCGAAAATCTTCCACCAGCCTGAATTGGTCATAGCATAAGAATGCAACTGCATTGCAAAACAAAATCAGTAGCACATGTAAATGCGATCTCAAGTGACCTAAAAAAAGCATTTGACCTTGTGAAGCTCAAAGAATGCTGCTATGTAATATTCCTCGATGTAGCCAGGCCAATACCTGCCCAATCCCCCTCAGTGAAAGAAAATGATTTTATCTTAGGCAAATATGATATTCACGCCGGAATACCTTAGAAGGGTGTTCTTCTTTGTCTTACATAATATGTGCAGTTGATCAAAAGTAGACTAGTTGAAGAGTCCGATTATCAAGTGTGCCAGGGGCGCTATAGGCTCACCTTTACTGACCATATCAACATAATAGGAAGACTATCCCAAGATATTCAAACTGTGTTCATTAAGAATATCGCTAACTGAAAACAATGAAAAGAGGAACTTTAAAATAGTTAAACATTTTTTGTTTATGGCTATTGACGGTCAGCAGAGCTGAAGCAGTTTTGCTCAAAACTTTTTCCCGGGAGTCACAGCTCCTATTGCACAAGGCAATGATCTTAACAGTTATCATGGATTGTTCGAAGATTAAGGTTTAAGTGAGAAATATTCTAGGTTCTTAATAGCATAGGCGAGGAAAATCCTCTGAAGAATTTTTTCTAGGTGGATGAACCACCCTGAATAGGCTGCAACGAGCAAATCATCTAATTCATATGGGCGAAAATTGCCAGCTCAGAAAGAGGGAATCATCATCATCAACGGTGTAAAACCGGTATCCGGGCTAGGCCTGTCTTAGTAAGAAACTTCAGACATCACGGTTTTGCGCCGATGTTCATAGATTCGGTACCCGTAAAATCTGTCCAGCGTCCTGGTCTACGCTATCGCTCCATCTGGAGAAGGGTCTGCAACTTGTTCTTTTTCTATCATCGATGTTGCCCTTATAAGCTTTCCGGGCTGGATCATCCTCATCCATACGGATTAGGTGACCCGCGCACCGCAACCTATTGAGCCGGATTTTATCCACAACCAGCCGGTCGAAAATTTTGCCACTATATAGGCTACTGAATCGTCCATCCAAATACAGGGGGAAAAAATTCTTCAAGAGCTCTTGCTCGAACGCGGATAAGAGTTTGCAAATTTCCCTCCTATGAACCCAAGTCTCCAAAGAATACCGGAGGACTGTCTTGTAAATAAAAGCTTTGACCCTATTGTGAGACGTTTCGAGCGGAATAGTTTTTTTAAGCTGAAATAAGCTCTGACTGCTGCCAAGAACCGAGCCCGGTAGTGATTTTCAACCTAATGCTGTTGCTTCTTAGGTTCTTGGAACTGTCGTACATGTATTTCGTCTTTCCTTAATTAATGCACAACTTAAGAGTTCGCGCCAATAGTCGCCTGCTCGATCTGTTCCAAGGTATCTCGGGTTGATCTTCTTATAATATCATAAGCTAGTATTTGGGTGGACTTCAAAGAATGGTCCTTTCGCATTTACATCAATATCGCAGGTTACCTTTTCCAGGGCCAGATTAAAATGGATTCATGATAGCGCATCTCGAGAGTGATCCTCCTGCTTTTATTTGGCCTCACACATTGATCGGGGTCAGCCATTCATGGTCGTGTATAGTTTACCCTTGCTACGCTATCATAGGCGGCCTCGAAGTTGATGGAAGTCTTATGCAATTGATGGACATATTTCAACAGGTTTTTCATCGCCTGATGTTATTCTGAGTATATGGTGCTGTTCGATCTAGCAAGATGCCGATGAATTGCACGAACTGTTTCTCGCATGCTTGGCGGTGCCAGTATTCGTTCGCCGTCTTCAGTTGGCGGAACCTTCAACTAGCCGATTGTTTTGTTATTGAACAAATCATCAAAGTCCTCGCTCATCGGTTCAGTATCTTCATTCGGTCGGAAATCAAATTTTCGCCTTTGTCTTGGCAAGATGGCATTGGAGGTGTATATGGTTCCATCCTTCTCGCTTGTTGGTAAAACATCGCATACCTATTGGTTTTCCTAGTCTTCCTTTTTCTGGCCGTGAAACCACTTCATCACTTGACAGAGTTCATGATAGGTTTCTACGCGTTTGGTTTTTTGGGATTGAAGCATTGCCCGGTATCCAGCAGCTTACCATTCCATCCTTAGCTTGCATTCGTCATCGGACCAGTCGTGTCGATTTTTTTGGCAACTGGGGCCAAATATGTTTTTTACTCTTTGTTCTTCAGGTGGCTGTGAAGATCATTTGTCAACGCTTCATCTACGGGAGCTCTGTTAGTTGGGGTTATTGCGGCCTGTATTTCTCTTTTGTAGTTGTTACAGAGGACTCCGCTATGGATGGCTTCAGTATTCATTCTTACCGTTGAGGCAGTGAATAGAAGAAGGGATTTGTAGTGATATTGTTATTCGAGTTCGGAAAACCATGACAACGAGATAGTGGTTCGAGTCAACACTGGTCCTTCTATGTGTTCCGACTTTCATCGACGTTGAAAGATGGCAACATTCGATTATCACAAAGTCAATTTGGTTGAAAGTGATCCCAATTGGAGAAGATTACGTTTGCTGTGTTTTTTGTGGACCGTTTGCCTTGCAAAGCAAAAACTTCTAAAGACCATTTAGTGCGACAGCGCTAGTTACCTAATCCGCAGTCCATTGTCATTGGTTGTTTTATGGAAGCTATCAGAGCCGACTTATCGCCTGAATACGGGCCCCGTCCCTACTAGGCTCTTCAAATCCCCAAGTGTGATTTTGATTTCATACCTGTGGAAGGCTTCAAAAGTTGGATCCAATGCCTTGTAGAAGGTATTCTTTGCCGACTCGGCAGTTTTCTCGGTGGGTCCTTAAACGTTAATAAAGCTTATATTTCTAAATTTGCCTTTTATACGAAGAGTGAATGTTGTTGATGTTTTCGAAGCCGAAAATAGGAAGATTATGTTTTTGGCTGACTGAAAAACCTACTCCCTGCACATGGTTTACTGGGTGGTCTCTAGAATATATTATGTTTTTCATTTTACACTCCCGATTACTGATAATCCTGATAGTTCATACCAAATCGTCAGTCCCTTGATGATACGAATTATCGGGATTATGATGTACCTATATGGTGAAGTGGCTTTTCTCCAGTGAACTGACCAGTATCCATGCATCTCTTGTAATCAGTCTTATATTCAGGCTGGGTATCGGCTAGCTGCTGGGCAGCATTCGTTCTGTATAGGGAGCGGACGTTCCATGAGAAAATAGACAAGTCGTTAGTATGTTATTGTGGCCGGGATTATCGTTGTACAATCCATCCAGTCCGAGGCTTTTTGTGACCGCCAGAAACGGGCGATGCCTATGATAAAAAAGGGAGACATGCCAGGCCATAGCGTGGAACGTCAGACCGATATCATTGCGCTAAGAATGTCAAATTTGTGAATCTCACTCAATTGGAGTTACATACTAAGTCTGAGCGCCGGTTGTTGTGCTGCCGATGATGATGATGATTTTTTGGGGATACTTGAAAAACTACTTCCAGTTTTGGTGGTTGGTTCAGGGCTAGCCTTTTGATCCTGGTTTAAATCCCGGCTGTTCATGGATATGTTTGTTTTGTCCCCCACCCCCCTCCCCCGTTGCTGTTGGTTTGCCAAAAAATAGCAAAAAAAAAGGACTGTGTTGATGCTATATCCTGGACAAGGGGATGAACAGGAAGAGGACAATATGTGGCAATTATTTACCACGTGGATTCATTGTTGGCGATCTGCAACACACCTGGTCCTTTAAAACTTCATACTGCCATGTGCTATTGACTAACTAACTTGAAGGAGAAGTCAACTGGGAAAGGATATTTGGCTGTCCTTCGGTACTTCCTTAAGCTTTTATGACTGGACTAAGCTGATATCTTAGATTTTCCTCTAAAGCCAGTTGTAAGAATTCGTCTATATATGTATTTATCAATATTTTCAAGAATAATCTTCAAATGCCCGTCAACTTTCACTCAAGATTTCCATCCATTTCCATTTCCTTGTATACTATACTTTGAAGTGGATATTAAAGCCGGCTCTGGGCACATATACTTCACTTCGATTTTGCGTATATATAATGACATGTAACTGTAATTAATAGCCACACTGGGATGTACTTTATTTCCTTGATCTTCGCATGCAAATGCTCCCATTAACGACAGACGGGGGCTTAAACCAGTTGCCAGTTTTTGTATCATTCCTTCACAAAGACGCTAACGCTTCTGGGCCTACTAAAGTCGACTTCGCCAACCAAAAGGAATTTCATTTTGCATAATGTGCATCTGCAGGATGGTCTGCTTTCGGAGCAGATTGCACCACTAAATGCAGTTGCATCCATATCATATGTTTATTTCTTGAGCTGAATCTATTTAACGTGGAGTTGCCGTGTAATGAAAGATACAAGTTGTGAGCTGACGAACTGTTGTGGGGGACTCAGATGCTCCATTTCACATAATTCAGGGTACGCCTACATTTTGTTGAACTATCAAATCATAACCAAATGCAATAAATCCAAAAATCCCAAGCGCTGTGGAAAAATTGAGTTTCTGCAAAAACGAATTATCGCACCGCAAAGCCCATAACCTGTAATCATGACACACATATCGACCTCAGGTGGTAACTCTTAGGAAAATAAGACCTCTCTTCCTTTAGCGGCTTAGGGATTGCGTGAGCCTTCCGACTTGGACATTGCAATGGACAGTTGCAAATGGTGTCGAATCGCATGCAAGGAATAAATAGCCTTAAGTGGTTCAACAGTTGGTTGCAGGCTCTTTAGGATCACAACCATTTCATTTGACAGACCACATAAATGTTTTCCAAGCAGCACAGCAGAAGGTCATAATATAATTCTTTGCCCGGGACCATAACATACGTTTTGTGGCTTTTATTGTTCCATTAGGTGACTTGTTAAAATATTTTCAAGTAGGACACCGACGTTGCGGTGCAGCATGAGATATGTGTGCAGGTAGTGATCAAATAGGAAAGATTTATAGTAATTGCTGGGGTTTTTTGTAGGAAGGTATAATTGCGGAAAATTGTCCGGGAAAATGACAGGATGTCGAAGGCTGAGAAAAGGCAGCGACAACTCTCTGAGACTCCTCGAGTCGAGATGAAGGGAATCGGGGCCTCGTATATGATAGTCACCACAATAAATTATTGGGAAAGAGGCTTGAAGACGCCGGCATCTCGGGATCCGGCAGGAACCTGATCTTCAACACATTTTATTCGAGTATTATGCGAAATGCTTTTTAATTATTGTCATTTATATGTTTGTGCTCATGCGACTTGTATCAATACAGTGAATACTGTAAACTTCGGGACTTTTAATTGCAGCGCTTAGTGGGTGTGAGAATCCTCCGAAATTTGCAAGTCTGATTTGATTCAGTTACAAACAACTCTTATTAAATTGTTCAAAAGTGCGCATTTGATGTCTAAGTTTCCAGTGCGTAATCATCGGAAATCTTTCTGCTGCACAAGCACTTGCTTCTGAATTTTAACACTCTGTGGTCTTAATAAAGGGGAAATCTCACCATTGCGAAAAAACTCGTATATAATGGAGCATTACCGAATCCGTGATTCGTTTCCGCATTACGAGCTACTTAACTCCTCCAGAAGTGGTTCACAGCAAATACGCACCACATATTGCACATTCCATTCCATTTAAAGTCATCAACAAAGAAAACTGACAAAGCAAGTGACCATTGCCTCATTCAAGCCGTTCAAGCCACCTAAGCCGAATGATTTCATGCTGACTTAACTGATGTACTTCCATTAGATTACCACTTCTTGATTTTAATCGCACTAACTAACAAATTACCCGCCAAGTTGCAGTTATTTGTTATGGAGCCCACTTCCACTCTGTGTAAATGTACGATGGGGCTGACCACCCCCCGCTTGCTTTCATCTTTCCTGTAGCTCGGGCCCCATATATGTTTGCCTGTATATAGTGTCTGCTACCTCGGGTTACTTCCTCCATACACAATCTTTTTGTGCATGCAAAATAAGTATTTGTAGGTAATGCCTGTTGTATGGCATTTCGTGTATTGCGGATGGTGTTACCGAAACTGCGCGATTACCTTGTCAATAGTGCGCACGGAATTCAGTAAAAGTACAAGTGCACCTGCTGTTTTCGACCACTGTCATAAATTTCATTGCCCTGGTCATTTATTTCATGCACTGGACATTGGTTGCCAGCAAGAAAGATAACTGCTCGGCAAAACATACCATTTGCTACGTAACGCACTATATCAAGGTGTAGTTGCTAAGATTATTCGTACGTGCAGCCCTAAGGAGGAGAGGGCCTCCTACGATTCGCTAGGGCTCAGTAAAGACGATTATAAACATGTTTATTTCAAGTTGTTCCGGATAATTGTGCGTTTCTATTGAATGATCCGTCATTCGCAGGAGATAGGGATGCTCGAGATGTTCTAACTATTTATCATTTTTATATGAGTCGAGAAAAATTCAAAGTCAAAACATAAAATAAAATTAATTCAGACTCTGAACTAAGCTGACCTTTTCAGTGCCTAATAACTTGCTGAATTTCGAAATATAGTGTTGAAAACGAAATGTGATACAGCCCTCAGGTAAGTCATGTGTATCTCTGGGGTGGGGAAGCGGCATAACTTCTAAGTACTTAGACCGTAGAAATCCGTTGCATTCCATCTAACGAAATATTCTAACCTGAGAGATTCTTATCTCTTTTGTCTGCCAAATTGATAGACACGGGGTAGCTTCCTCCAAACTACAATTTCCAGTTTTCAATGTATATTTCGGGAGCAACTTACCCCCTTCATAAGTACAAAACTATTACTACTACTTGGAGGAATCTACCCCGTATCTATCAATTTTATTCAAAACGGCTTTACGTATCGTTAATATCCTCTGCAACTGTTCTACATCAGGACAAATCCGAAGTCAGATGCGTCCATAAGAAGAGCATTCACATTGCAGGTCCTCCATGGACTCCCACGTTGGAAGATGGACGCATACCACTTTGTAGAATTCTTATTCTAAACATATGCGCATCCATTCAGAATTCTCCCAATACTTCTGCAAGTCCTCCTGCTTTTTGACAGAATAAACTTTGCAGTATCTTTGTTTGGTTCAAACAGGACAAATTTGGTATGTCCAGCAGCATTTAAATTAAGCTACTTGTTCTTGTGGGAAACGTGTTCCCAATTTTTCTATCAGGTATAAATACTCCAATTGAAACTTCAATTTCTTCGGAACAGTGACCAGCTTCCAGAGTAGTTCCACCGTGTTCAATTGACACCAGGAATTGAGTTTAATCGATTTTTAGACTTCTGAACGATTATTTAGGTGATCGGAGAACTGCCCAGCAATCACTGCACGTCGCGATGTATCTGTCTTTCAATCGTTCACCAATCGATTGGCTTTTACTGTATGGACTGCATACACTTCGGCCCGAAAGATCATTGAATATTTTCCCGCGTCGCCATGGCCTCATTTTGAGCCATTGGCGTAGAAACCCTCAATATATTCTATTTCGCATTTTTGTAGTATTCCAATTTCCTCTGCCCTTAAATTTAATTTTTTCCCTTGGAGACCATCTTGCCGCGATGGGGGAGACTGTAGTAGTTTACTACTCCATTAAGAGTATACAAACATGAGTATGGAAACTAGGGATTTGAAAAAGTCACAGACTTCGAATCCAGCCGCGATTATGAGCAATAGTGTCGCGGCCGAGGCGCGAATTTTGGAGGCCGCACTTTCCGACTCAGTCGAAAGCTTGCATTTAGTGCCTACGGCAAAGCCAGCCAGAAAGGAAAGTGCAAAACTCTCAACTTGGGGGAAATTTAAAATCTGACTGCACCCGGTTCGTCCGCGGTACTACAGCCCAAATCTACCGCAAATGGAAGAGGTAGGCTCTGCAGAGGAGAGAGGGGGGACTACAGGCTGAATCCTGCAATTAAAACCTTCTCCTCAAGCCTTACCGGACCAGTATGCTGGGAGGTGAGCAAATCAGCAATAGAGATCTCAATGAAGCTGGTCCCCCCATAGGAATACGGACATAAACGTAGGAAAGAAGTTGCAACCTCATTTTTGACTGCTGCCATGGAACTTACCTCCAAGGATGGGAAAATGTCAGAGGGACAATTTACCATCCACCGGAAATACCTGTGGGAAAAAATGCAGGAGCTTGGATCGAAGGAAAGATGTATCAATCAAGGTTTTCCCGATTGGCTTCTTCATTTGAAGTGCGCTGATGACGGTTCCTTAAAGTGATTCCAGCAGGTAACCCGGCTTTGAGTTCTAGGGGCCAGCCCAAGTTCACTATTGTGAACACTGAGTTACGCAGGCCCAAGTTCACTATTTCGAACACTGAGCTGCGAAAGACAGAGCATTTAGGATGTTGAGGCTACCGGGCCTCCGAAGGAAAGCAGAGGAAATCATTGGCATGTTGGGTAAAGACAACCCTGGCATGGACTTCGGGCACTGGAGGGTAAAATTCATGTATTCCAGGAAGGACCAATCTAAAAACGTGGAAGTTTTCAAGCTGGTATTCGAGCTTGACCAAAAGAGTCTGAATGTGCTCAGGAAAAGTAACCATACTGCTCCAAATTTTCCTAGATGGATTGAAACTCAATCATATCATCATCAGAACAATGATAGTCTTCGACTCACACAAGATAGGGCAAATGCCAGCATCTTCGGTGTGTTTTCCCAGAATGGAGCTGCACGCGGACCATAGTGCAACCCGCACTTGCGAAGGGACTCCAGAGTGAATCCTACCTGCTAGTAACTTTTCCTATACCATTTACGGAACATACAGAAGAAAGGGAAGCCAGAGTGCCGAAGAGCCAAAATGAAATTGATATGGTGGCAGTTCGAATGATCGGATCTATAGAAACCGGACACCGTAAAATGTTAAGTGTTAAGTAGAAAATAAATGAACGTTCTGTGCGATGAGATGAGACTTTCTACGGATGATGATATTCATCAAATCCAACACGAGGGTATCGAGTATCTGGCGGTACGAAGTGGTGGAAATCACGTCACACGGGTACCGCAGCGTATGCTTCTAGCTGTTTCGCATTACACATTAAGTTAAGTCTATGTCGAAAAACTTCAAGATGGGTCAAATTAACCTGCAGCGTGCCAAAGTTTCCACCCATCTGTGGCCGCAAGACTGATGAAGCTGCAGGTCCTGTCCTACATTTTTTTTTTGTGCAAGTGAGTTCGATTTAAAGAATCTGTGGCATTGGATCAGTAAATGAAGCCAGCATTTTCTACGGTGAAAGATCCATCAGACCGACACCTAGTGTCCTGATGTCAACACGATTAGAGGTAACCATGCTGACACAGTTCTGTTTCCCAGGGCCTAGTTACGGTCATCCTGCAATACCACATCAATGGCGAGAGAAAAAACATCATAGTTCCCTCGCTTATTTACCAACAGCGCGTAAGCAGAATCAAGTCGTCTCGCAATCTTAATAGCTTGCTATGTAAACCATCAACAAATTTGCTGGGGCTGTAGCACATGCAATCCGAGAGGAGGCAAGCTATTTGATTTCATCACTTTAGCTGATCTCATGACTTTAAACGTAGAGTGAAGCAATTGACCTAACAATCTGCACCTCAAAAGTGTAGAACTGATTACAGACTGGCAGGTGATATACGAAGTCTCACTCTCAGATCACCGATACCTAGATTTCAATCTGACTATTGCAGGCGAACAGTCTGTAATATACAGACTGAACCCTGGGAAAACGGAGTTGAACAAAGTTCGAAGAACTCCTTGGCAATAAAGTGCAGTTCCCTGAGCGCCTAAGGACTCCTTCGGCGCTTGAAGATGAATTGGAAACTCTGAATTGCGCACTTTTAGAGTGCTATGAAGAGGTCTGTCCTATTTCTCGAGGCTAAAGTGGTAAAACGGTTCCTTGGTGGAACCGAGAACTGCAAAAACCCAGGAAATCAACCAGGCGACTTCTAAATCGTGCTTGTAAAAGAAATAAGAACGAAGACTGGTTAAACTCACGCTTACACCGTGACTCAACTGGCTCCTTAAGTGTTTAAGTGTGTAACGAGACACATTTAGAGCATACTGTGAGGAACTGGAAGGCAAAAGAGAGACTTAAAGGCTGTGCAAAATCCTTCAAAGTGATGAGGTGGCGAAGTTGGACTCTCTTAGGAAATCCGATGGTACTTTCACATCTGGCATGAATGGAATCTATTCAGCAATGGTAAAGTAAGGCATGGAGCACTTAGAGTGATTGCTAAGAAATATTTTTCTAGCATGTCTAGCTTTGGGCTATGTGCCTACCTTTTGACAGAAGGTTAAGGTAGTCTTCATGCCGAAGCCTATTCCGAAGAACTTCAGACAGATCAGCTTGACATCATTCTTGCTGAAAGGTTTGGGGAGACTAGTTGAGCGTCACATTTGCTGGAAGGTGCTGAGGTCGCACTCACTTAATGAAAAGTCCTGTGAGTCTTCCATTCTTTGGCTTCAAAGATAGTGGATAGTGGATCCAACTCTGGATGGTGAATATTTGATCGGGATGTTCGTGGAAATTGAACGGGCGTTTGACTCTGGGCCTTTCCAAAAACTTTGTGATGCTCCAGACCGCATGGCGTTAATAATATTTTAATTAGATGGATCTATGCTATGCTAACGCGGAGATTAAAGTGTGCCGAAGTAGGTGTCAATCGTTACCTAACAGCAGAAGCAACGAAAGGCGTTACTATCATTAGGCCGATGTTCGCTTATGCATCCGTAGTGTGGTGAGTTAAGTTGAGAAAAAAAGGTTTTCACCGTCAACTAGCCGCACTGTAAAGAACTGTGTGTCTGAGTATTACCTGTGCCATGAGAACGACATCCGGCGCAGCTCTAAATGCTATGATCTTAATATAGTTTATTTTCAAGCATGAACAAATTGGGAAACGTTTGTAAATACCTTTCTCGATTCGATCCATTAATCACTTTTATTCTACTTTGCATATATCCCCCCCATCGATGGTACATCTCAATTATTTTTTTTTACAATTAAGGACTGGTAACTGCAATAAAATTTGTATAGACCTTACATCGACTTCTTTAGGTCAGAAGAACCTTTTGAGGTTCTTTGCAAAGTCGGGATAAAAAAAAATCTATTAAAAAATTACAAGTGCACAAAAATAATGATACTTCTCCTTTGGTATGACACATTGTGGCCTCTGAATTTGGTTTGGCTGGTGACCAACGTCAGTAACTTGTTGCAAGATAGGTCGGCTTGGCTTTCCCCGCAACGGAAAATGATTCGGTTAGATCCAGCCAAACTTTCTGTTCACATTTCTTATTCGGTAAAATAATTAGACAGGATTTTATTTACTGAAATTCCTCCAATCACATTTTGTACATTTGCCTTTTTTTAAGACGCAGTAAGCACTGAAATTCTTCGTGATCGTAATCGACGAGGTTCAAAGTACTTTATTAAGAATAAAATAGCATGAGAATCAGTTGGCCCTGTCGGAAAATTCGTTTTCCGTTTAAGAGATGCAGTTTTATTACTTGTCAGGTGTGCAATTACAGGCTGCAAAGCTACCGAAATGACGAGCCACGATAAGTCACTGTTCCACTATCTGCACTTGAATTTCTCATTATTTCATCATCGTAGCTGTTATCGATTGTGATTTTCGACCCTAGATAGGAGAAATTGGCAACGGCCTCAAAGTTGTATTCTCCTATCCTTATTCTTCCTGTTTGACCAGTGCGGTTTGATGTTGTTGGTTGTTTCGTCTTCGGTGCTGACGTTGCCACTATATATTTTGTCTTGCCTTCATTGATGTGCAGCCCAAGATCTCGCGCCGCCTGCTTGATCTGGATGAAGGCACTTTGTACGTCAGACAGCTCCTCCGCATATAAATCTCCAAGCCAGAATGGCATAATGCCAGTCTCTAGCTGCGATCCTGGATATAGAGGGAGAATTAGGCAACGTTATTACCAACGTCGTCAGGAAACCCTTGGTCAGTATTGGAATGGAAAGGTATCTTTTCCATTAGATAATATCCATGCTAAGAACCAGGATAATCCAGTCGAGTCTGGTAGGAAGCCATTTGACCAGAGGCAGGCGCCACCTCTCTGGTGAATAATGGTGAAAAATTTTACGAATGTAGGACAGGAGGGATGAAGGTGGTGGTATATGCCGATGGCTTGACGGTATTAGTGGCGGGGAACTTTCCCTCCATTATGGGTGACATCATAGAAGGAATGTTGGAAAAGATGTACCTGCGGGAACGCAAGATATGGACTCAGCATAAATCCAACCAAAACGGAAGTGATGCTATTCACCATCAAGATAAGAATACCCGAATTCCACCACCCGCGGCTGAATGGAAAAAAAATTGACTCTTTCCTCCAATGTAAAGTATTTCTCTGTAATCGTGGATCCGAAACTAAATTGCAGACTGGGTGTCTGAAGTCGTACTCGACAGATGCTCTCAAAGTACTCCTACACCACCACATAAAATACGCTGTAGCGTGTAGTGCTGTTAGACTACGGAAGTCCAGCGAAGCCCTACGACCATTGTAACAGTCCAGACGAAGTTTCTCGTGAAGTCTGGGCATTCTCTTCGGGCTACGTCATACGCGAGCTGAACTTCACAGGAAACTTCGCTGTGGAGTTTCCAACCAGGGCAGAGTGGAATACCGGTGGCCTATTGCAAGGCTATGATACAGTATTCTTCACCGACGGATCAAAGATGGTCTATGGAGTCGATGAGGGAGTTTTCTCGAATACACATTGAATATCCGAGTCATCTCCCAGGTTTCGGCAGTATATTTCAAGTGGAAGTACTGTTGATGGCTGGGGCATGATTCGAGAACCCAGGGTATCACTGCCATTTTTACCGAAAGCCAAGCAGCCATTAAGGCCATTTAGTCACTTCCTCCAAGCTGGTGAGGCAGTACAGAAACGTACCGAATGACAAGTTCAAGGTCACCCTCCTCTGGGTCATATAAACACAGAAGAGATCAGTGGACTGATGGACTGGCCAGGCGGGACTCTGTGTCCCACTGGCAACTGTTAAGGGTTGAATCAAGTCGTACTACGTAGCAGCCGCGAACCTCAGATGGCGAAAGCTTATCGCCTGTGCCAAATCATGGAGGATTTGGCCCGCCTACTGACATTCAAAGTCTCGAATTCGCACAGAAGCGATAACTTTGACCTATTATAACTTTGTTAGTAATAATGCGATTCGGTAGGGTCATGCTCTATATTATAGACTACATAGTTGAAAAATTGTATTGTTGTAGGATAAATCTAAGGGGTGTCCTGTTTCCAATTACCAAAAATTATAATAATATGCTAATATTAACTGGTAGGATCAAGTCGTATCTACGAGCTAAAACATCAGCTTGCTATAGAAAAGGACCGAAAACGATAGAGGAGATGAGCGGTATTTAGAAAATCGAATGTTCAGATTGTCCGAAGGTGTATATCGGACAAACGAAAAGGCTGGGAAACACTAGATTAAGGAAGCATACGAAGATGGCAGAGTTGGCTATGAAGTACTCTCGAAAACCCACTAAATCTATGATGACTAAGCATATGGTGGAATGCGGCCATAAAATAAGCATCGACGATTTGATAGTATTAAAACAGGTAAGAAAGATTAACTAGCTGGCCGCCTACGAAAACTTATTTATTAGCAAAAAGCCGGTAGACACTAGATTGAATTCAGATTTAGTAATTCCTATTCCCCGTTATTGTATGGAGCCCATGCACTTTATAGCGCAGCCTCTTGATTTTTTATCAAATTTTTCGGTTGGGTAGTTTCTGAGAATAGGTCCGTTAAAGAAATTATCACTTTGGACACCTCGGACTGCCCACCTTCCCAACAAATGTCAAAACGGAAGATGTTTCGGAAAGTACTAACCGAGACATTCCATTTGATACCCAATATAACTAAATTTGGTGAAAAAGAATTGACACCCTCTTTTGCATGTATAGGGAGCCCCCTTTAAATTCGACGTAGAATAATGTAACTCACGGTATGCATGAACGTTCACAATTCCCAACTTTTTACCAAATTTGGTGCCAATTGCTGTAAGCATCTCTGAGAAAAATGTGTTTGACAGAAAGTCAGACAGACAATATTATTGTAGTAAGGGATCCATGACGAATATGGCCGCGGCAGAGCCACGGTATACTTGTAGGATACTTGTTTGGAGAGTGATGAGCTCGATCTTGCATTATCATTATCATCACTACCGGCGCAACAACCGGTATCCGGTCTAGGCCTGCCCTAGTAAGGAATTCTAGACACCCCGGTTTTGCGCCGAGGTCCACCAATTCGATATCCCTTAAATCTTTCTCGCAGCCTGGCCTACACTATCGCTCCATCACAGGCCGGTTCTACCTCGTCTTCTCTCTTTACCATAGATATTGTCCTTATTGGCTTTCCGGGCTGGATCATCCTCATCCATACGGATAAAGTGACCCACCCACAGCAACCTGTTGAGCCGGATTTTATCCACAACCTGACGGTTATGGTATCGCTAATAGATTTCGTCGTTATGTAGTCTATGGAACCGTCCACCTTCATGTAGGGGGCCGAAAATTCTTCGTAGGATTCTTCTCTCGAACGCGGCTAAGAGTTCGTAATTTTTCTTGCTAAGAACTCAGATTTCCGAGGAATACATAAGAACTGGAAAGATCATCGTCTTGTACAGTAAGAGCTTAGTCCCTATGGTGAGACGTTTCGAGCGAAACAGTTATTGTAAGTTAAAATTGGCTGTGTTGGCAGCCAACAACCATGCACGGATATCATCGTCATAGTTGTTATCGTTTGTGATTTTCGACCACAGATAGGAGAAATTCTCAACGGTCTCAAAGTTGTGGTTCCTATTTTTATTGTTTTCATTTGACCAGTGTGTTTCGATCTTGTTCATTCTTTGGTTTTTGGCACTGACGTTGCAATGTGCAGCCCAAGATCTCGCACCGCCAGCTCAATTTAGATGAAAATTAACTGTACGTCTCGGATTTTTCTTTCCATAATGTCAACATCGTCAGAGTAGGCCAGTAGATGGGTGGACTTGAAGAGTATGGTGCCTCTCGCATTTATATCTGCATCACGAATCACTTTCTCCAGGGCCACATTGGTGAGGGTCAGCCGAGGTAGTCTTATTAATTTCATCGGGGTACCGAATTCTCTCATGGCCATGTACAGTTTAACCATGGCTACGCTGTCCCAGATCGTACAACTGATGTCCACATTTCAACAGTTTTTTATCTCTTCCCGCGAATAATGCCTCGTTGCCAGTCGTCAGGCATTGATTCGCTATCCCACACCTTGACCATCAATTGATGAACCACTTGGTGTAGTCGGTCGCCTCCATATTTAACTGCTCCTGGCGACTTATGGTGTTTAAGCCGGTGGATTGCACGGACTGTTTCTTCTATGCTTGGTGGTGCATCGTGCATCGTCTTCAGTTGGCGGCACCTCCAACTCGCCGATATTTTGGTTGTTGAACAGTTCATCAAAGTACTCATCCCACGCTCCAATTTGTCCATTCTGTCGGAAATCAGATTTCGCTCTTTGTTTGGCAGGATGAGCATCGAGGTATGTAAGGCATCATCCTGCTGACTTGTTAGTAAAACTTGCGCATCTGGTGCGGTTGCTCCCTGTAAGTTTCGAGTTCACAAACTTGTTGGTTCTCCCAAGCTTCCTTTTTCCGTTTGTATAATTGCTTCTCCACCCGACGGATTTCGTGATAAATCTCTGCGCGTGCCCGTGTTCATTAAGAATGCAACATTACTCGGTATGCAGCATTCTTCCGTTCCGTTGTTAGCTTGCCGTACATTCATCGTCAAACCAGCCATTCCGGCTTTTTTGCGACTGGGGCTAAGTATGTTTGTGGCCCTATCAATGATAACGCTCTTCAGGTGTTTGTGAAAATCATTTGTTGATGCTTCATCTCCAGGACATCTGTTGACTGCGGTTATTGCGGCATCCATTTCCAGATGATAGGTATCACGGAGTTCCGTGTTGTGAATGGCTTCAATATTCACTCTCACTTGATTATCAGAGGGGATTGTAGGTTGTGTTGTAATTCAAGCCCGGAGCACTATGCCGGGTTGTTTTTACATTCGTCAGACCTGAGAGTTGTTGGCGTTCGATCAACATGTGATCAATTTGGTTGAAACTGCCTGGAGAGGACCGCCTGCGTTTGTGGACTACTTTCCGCAAACCAAGTGCTTCCAACAACCATTTCATGCGATACTGTTAACTGAATAATCCACGGTCCGTTATCCGAAATAAGCTATTGCCTCAATACGAGCTCCGTCCCTACATGGTCGTTTAAATCTCTAAGTATGATTTTGATATCATATTTGAGAGAGGCTTTGAGGGTCCGCTCAACTGACTCATAGAAGTTATCCTTCTCCCACTCTGTAGTCTCCTCTGTAGGGGCGTGAACGTTTAAAAGGATTATATTTTTAAATTTGCCACGCAAAGCTGTTACATCAGCTCTATATTGGGACAGGGTATCGGCTGAAGCTGAGCAGCATTCAATCTGTACAGGGAGCGCACGTTCCATGAGAAAATGTGCAAATCGTTAATCCGTTGGCGTTGTCGGATTCCTTGTTGTAAAGTACGTCCTGTCCGAGGCTCCTTGTGTGCTTTATAACGTTGGTTTTCCGTGTAAGGTTGTCAGCCCTACCCGACCCCCAACCTGAAGGAGCAATTGATACAATTTGTCCCGTTTTTAGGCGCGGGAGACTTGCCTTCATCCTTTTCCGTCTGTAACTTTTCGTTAAGAAAGAGCGAGAGAGCGAGAAGAGGTAGAGATAAGGTTTGGTAGTAGACCTGTTGGTTTTGATTCAGCAGGCATCTCCCAGGTTTGATGCTCGATCCTGGGTACCAATCGATGTTTCGCCCTGGGAGATATAATACTCTTTGACCAGCATCTTGCTTTATGCCATCCCTATTTAGGGAAGGACTTTCCGCATATCGTGTAATGCTCATAAATTGATTGCGGAGGATACCCTAAGGGTTTGTTCTGGCTCTGGAACCGTCTCAGATGAGGCTGCATTCGTCATCTCTGGAATGATACCAAGTCAAATGTTGGTAGATGAGACAACCAGTATATACAATCTGAATTCAGCCTCTCTGGTGTCGTAGACGAAAAAAGCCGAAAGGGAGAGATCTGTAAATAGATGGTAGGAGCATTTCGACCACTCGAAAAAGGGCCGGTGAACACACAGGCTGATCCCTACTATCAAGGAGTGGCTGGGGAGACAACATGCGGAGATTCATTATAATTTCATCCAGTTTTTGGCGAGGTGTGTGGCATATCGCTAGTACCTCTACAGGTTCAAATTGGACAATTCGCCAAATTGCCCAAACTGTTAGGGAGTCCCCGAGGACCGAGAGCACATATTTTTCCACTGTCCGACGTTGAGGGATGTGAGGCGAAACCTAGAGGAAACTTTAGGTGAACCAGTGATGTCGAAACATGTGGTGAGGCGAATGCTAACATCGCATGAGGATTGGGATGCGGATGACTAAATCATCGCATCAGTCCTAGGCAAACTGCGAAAAGCGGAATAGGTGAGTTAGACGTGGTTACGAACGTCGCACATGTGCATAGAAGAGTGCAGAAATTGTTGAATTGAGCTAACTCCGACCCATGATATAATACCTTATGATGATTCACGGGGCAGGGGCTGAGTCGTTGTGGTTTTAGTGGAATAAAATACCACGCTCTGGGGTGTCCAGGCCAGATTTTTTTGAAGATTTCCACTTCTTTACAAAAGACAGACAGATTTTGTTTTACATAAAACCTTAAAAAGGTTTACCCCAAACAATTGTGTGAATTGTTTTGTTTTGCACGGACTTTTCAGACGACTCTCGTACCCTCCATATTTACGAAGGAATTATCAGACCTCTGTTATGCCTTGGAAAGGAAGGTTTCGAGAAAAGTTCTTGGAGCAGTTCGAGGTAAGGACGGAAGGCGAATCAAGTACAATAAACCATTGTACGGTTCTAAGGTGATAAAATTGCAAAAGCTTTAAGGGGTAGGAGACTCAAGAATACCCAAAAAGAAAATTCGATGGCTGATGTTTGTATACAGCTTGGACATCAATGAATGTGATGGTAATGAAATTGAAGCAGAGCCCCATAGAAAAAATCAAGCGGGAACAAAGCTAACAATGTGTTGATCCATTATAGTCCTTAAAAGACCAAACAGGAGGGAGCACCGACCACCCTTACGCATTATAGGGTGAAGGGGAAATAATATGGTTTAGTAAGTGAACTGTTTGGTCTACAGCTCACTGATAGTTAACTAAATCCTTATTTACAATATCCTGGAAACTACGCCACAACGGGCGTAACGTATACATAATCAAATGGTCAAAACATTTCAAATTGCGCACAGAAAAGTACTTCCCGTTGTCTTAAATTCAACCATGCCTTAGGCATTCCATTAAACTTGCAAATTACTTTTCCCGAATCAAACCTTTCCTTTTGGGTTAAAATACTGAGTTCTCCATGAGGCGTCAACCATTTCTGAGGAAACATATTATTTTCGTTTAATTACTTCTCCCTACTGTTTTCCTATTCATAGCAAAACTATAATTATTTCTAATTGACTTTTTGCACAATGTCGAAAGATCTCGGGTTTCACTGCACTTATAACACTTTAATTACAAAACTGAATGCCCATCAAAGGCTTCATAAAATTGAATCATAAAGTGGTAAATTTCTTCGTAATCAGTCCAGTTCTTGTATAGCGCCATATTGCAAGGTGCGCCCGGTGGTTCCATTTGTCTAACTATTAACCTTCCAGCTAATGGCCATTTGCGTACATGCAGAAAATGGTCATTGCCAAGAAGCGTTATTCAGTGTTAGACAAAAGCAAATGCTATTGGACTAATGCCTGCCAGTGATGGACTAAAAGCCACAATTACTTCAAATAAACGTCAAATGGCTTGTTGGCTATCGTCAAACCGTCCCTCGACTTAGATATATCCTCGCTTCCAAAGTCCAGGGGCTCGTCTGACATACACATCAGATACAAATGTGGGAACCGAAATCTGGTTTAACATGAAGTTTTTTCTTCCTGTCCATCTACGGTTCAATGCAAATCAGTTGATGTCGTGTACGACCATAAAACAGCGACATTGAGAATTTACGGTTTCCGCTCTACTCCCGTCCATTCTATTGATCACCAGTTCAGCGCAAGTAATGAATGAATAAATCTCAAGACATGAATTTCAATTTCTTCAGGAGGCGCTCATCCCGACTTGTTCTTGTACTCGCTCCTCTGGTCTTTGTGCTTAGCCAGCGCGGTTACAGTAGCTCTTGAGGAGGCTACTTGCTACTGCTGACGTTACTTCTCACACGATTGTCGCTGGTATTACCAGTTAGAGTGTATTTTCAATGTTGACACCAATTCAAGACTGAAATGTTGGGTTGGATCACCCACTAGCCTCGAGCCTAGAACTCAATTCGGCCAAGATCTTCCTAGATATCATCCCAACTACTAATCTCTTATCTCCTTTTTCTGCTCCGAATTTTTAGGTTCTAATTCTTTCCAATGCTCCTTTATTGGGAACCCTAAAATGATCATCTAAATCGCAACCGAGACCATTCTGTCTTGCACCTCCTCCTTTTCAAGTCTTGGCTCAGAAAACTTATTACAAGGAACACATGTCCACACGACCATAGTCCCGAGTCGAAGACAATTGGAAGAACCATTTGTTGACCAGGCACTACTGGCTCAATTGAAGAAAGACCAACCATACGCATTACTTACGAGTACTGCCAGTTGGGGCTCGCTTAATTACTATCTTCGGAATTGGTGGATATTTGCCAGTAAATTGCAAGAAACGAATTGCGATAGCGTGTAGTTATTGCGGAACGACATTTTTTATTAGTGTAGATCCACCCTTATATGCACGGTCAGCTGAAGAAGGTTACATTGCATAATGCCTGGCATATCGTTATCATTGCACTTATATACATTTGTGCTGTTATTTATTATTGTAATAAATTGCAAGGCAACTTATTGATTACTTATGTCAGGCACTCATTTAACTTTCCTCTGCGGTGCTGTTATTATGAGTTAACACTATTAGGCGTTCTTTGATGGGAATGTGCAATTACATGGATTCTCTGGAACGGGTGTGTAGCAGTCCAGTGATTAGATGCACCTATCAACGATAGGGCAATTAGTTACGTGAAGTGTCCGTCCACCTACTGGATTCGGGTAGCAAAAGTAGAAAAACTGATATACCAATTAAGAGAGAATTCAAATATAACATTCCTTGGGCAAAGAAGAGCTTGCTTCTAGAGGGGGTACCTTAAGCCACATTCAAGCCAATTGCAGACATCAATTCTGTTATTAATTGGGAGCTTTCGGACTAGTTATTATTCCAAAACAAAAATTAGCCGTCCTGATGATATAGGGTATCGTAAACGAAATGAAATCATCACCATTCTTGGGACGTGTTTTTGAAATTGAGATTACCGCGACCTTTCTACGCTTGTCACATAACCCAAGATTTAACTTAATTTTCTCTAAAAATGGTTTGTAGGGGTAAACAATTAGAATAAATATTGTGCATTTATGTGCAATCGAGAACCTTCGTTCCTTGCTGGTTAAAGAAACACACCCATCAAATCTGATCATATTAGGCTGATCTCTTCACGGAAGTCATCAAAAGTTGAGCATTGTTGACCTTGTCAATCAATTGTTTCAAAGACTTCAGTGACAACATCTGATTGCGGAGGCCTGATGCCAACTGATGAAAAAATAATTTTTGGCGCTATGATTATTATTCTATTAAGTGAAGTTACCTCCTCCTCAGACACCACTTTTCGTAGTGGGGGAACCTGTGGTAATTTATTAATACATTAAGGGTGCCCAAAACACATGAAGATTGAAAGAAAAGATTGTACTCTCCAAGTGGTAAGAAAAAGATTTTGGAGGCCTCACCAGATTCAAGTTCCAACGCGGGCAAATCAGTGAAAGACAGGCTCTCCACTTCAGTGAAATCCTACAGCCGGTGTCTACAAAGCGGTCAGCTAGAAAGAATATAATGAGAGGAACTGGAAAGCTAACAACGCCAGGCCTGCCGGTGATACTGTTGCCTAACTCTTTCAAAAGAAACGTGAAAGGAAGACTCGGCAAAAAAAACATCACCCGGAAAGGAGAAGGAACTACAAGTTTGCCTGCCTGAATCTTTCTCTCCATCTCTACGAGGAAAAGCGGAAGAAAGGGAAGCTGGTGATGTGGACGCTCGTCAGCCCGGACACCATGAACCTGGGAGGGCTCCCAGCTAACGGCGATGGAAGCCACTGCGAAACAAGGTGAAGTTTCTTGGGAATGAGAGCATGAGCGTTGCTACACCACCGAGTGTGACGATATCCAAAAAAAATCGGACGCAAGAAAGCGGAACTTTCAACGGAAGGTGGAAACAAACTAGTAACCTCGGTTAAATCCACACTGAACGCAGCAAACTTTTCAGTTAGGTTTTCATATCAGGCAAATTAACCTGCAGCACCCTAAATCTTCCCCCGGCAGCAAGGCTGCACACTTTTAGAGTGCTTTGAGGATGCTTGTATTATTTCCCGAAGCCAACGCGGTAAATCGGTTCCATGGTGAAACCAAGAACTGCAAAGACTCAGGAAATCAACCGGATGATTTCCAAATCGTGCATGCAAAAGCAATAAGAATGAAGACTGGTTAAACTTCTGGAACTCACAGCGTGAATATAGGAAGCTCGTAAAACTTTCGAAATGAGACTCCTTTAGACTATACTGTGAGAAATTGGCACGTAAAATGGAGACTTCTAAACTGGGCAGAGTCCTTAATAAGGATGAGTTAGCCAAGCTGAACTCCCTTAGAAAACTCAATACTTTCACGAACTCCAAAGTTGCATCCATACCAGACTCTCTAAGAGGTCCATCGCTAGCGAGAACAGGTCTCAAAAATGACAAGAAGAGAATTGACGGTTCCTCCAAACATTTCAACATGAAGGTGAAGCTGAAGGTGAAAAAGCGAGAGTTGCTGTACTATCATTTAAACACTTCAGAGCTGCTGACATGGATGGCTTCTACCCGGCGATGCTATGGGAAGGTATAGAGTCCTTAGAGTAACTTCTAAGAAATATTTTTCGAGATTGTCTTGTTCTGGGTTACGTGCCAGGTTACGGACAAGGTTAAGGTGGTCTTCATACCTAACCTTGGGAAAGATGACTATTCAAATTCATAAAATTTCAGATAAATCAGCTTAACATCATTTTCACTGAAATGCCTGGAGAGACTGGTTGAGAGAAGGCACTAACGTCGCACCCACTAAATGAAAACCATTATGCTTACCAACGTGGAAAGACCTGTTCTTCACTCTTTGGTTTCAAAAATAGAGGACACAATTCTGAAAGGCGAGTACGCGATGGGGATGTTTGTGACCAATGCAGGGGTGTTTGACTGTCCGCCCTTCCAAAAGCTATTTGATGCCGCCAGAGAGTATGGTGCTGATGAAACTTTAATAAAGTGGATCTACGCCAAGATAACGCTGAGATTGCTGTACGCTGAAGTGGGTGTTGGTCGCTACCTGACAACTCAATTGACGAAAGGCTGCCCTCAAGGAGGTGCGCCGTCACCACTTCTGTGAAGTATTTTGATCGACTCACAACTATAAGAATTGCAAAATCTGCCAATACACGGTCGAGCTTATGTGGATGACGTGACTGTGCTGGCTGTTGGTCGAGATCTCGGAATGGTAGGTTTCCCATCCGGTGTCTTCTCTGAAATTACTTTTCTGGGCGTTTTCCTGTGCAAGTGTGCAGGAATGTTGCCAAGTCTACAGTTGGTATGGCAACTTGGACGTTTGATCGCCTTCAGGGATCCGTCATCCACGTAAACGTATAGCTTCTCCTTAACAAGTAATTTTTTTTTTCGCAGAAGGAAGTAAGTGGTCCCGAAATAAGTACCTGTTTGCGAGAATAAAAATCGGTCACCCGCCCCGATCGTGAGGAATTTGCCCTCACTCTGCACTTTGCTTCTGAAGAGCCAATTAGGAGGCCCATAAGATCTTCTGTCTCTAGTGCTGCGGCTTTTGGAAGAAACACTGTCACCATGTGTGCTCCTGGTATATTATCCCCGGTACATGTTGACAGTTCTGCTCCTTCCCATCCTGGTGATTTTAGAACTAAATTCCTGAGGCACTCCGAAGTGTTTTATGTCGTGCAGTCCACCAGTAAATGACCTGCTCGAAAGCATCCTCCGGTGAACACAAGCTATGCAGGCCAATCCTTGCACATCAGCCAGGCAGATGTTATAGTTTTCTGTTCTTCACGAGTGAGTATCTGCTCGGAAGTTTTTGGGCAGTATGACCACTCGAATACCCTTGACCACACTAGCACAGCTGATGGCGGGCTACTTGGCTTCTGCGTTTACTCCTGACCCACCCGGAATTTCTCCCTTCTTGGGGGTAAAGTTTGGGTTGTTTAGAAAATCCCCCCCCCCCCCCATGTGGGCTGATCTTCGCTGGTTCTCGCTTTCTTGGCTTTGAGAAAAATGCCTTAGGTCTGTCCTTCTAAAGACCTCTTCAGACTACAGGCCTTCCTTCAAATAACGTAAGTACCATAAGTCATTCAAATTTCAGAATCTAGATACCTCTTCAATGCATTTTACATCAGTTTCCGTAACTTGTCTCGGAATGTGGCATTCAGTAACAGGAGACAGCCAGATACCAAGCATTTAGGATTTCCTTTTCATAAAAGCCGTGTCCGGATAGCTCAGTGGTTAGAGCACTGGGTTGTTATACGGAAGGCCGCGGTTCAAATCTCGCTGGTGGCAGTAGGATTTGCATCGTGACTTGACGTCGGATACCAGTCGACTCAGCTGTGAATGAGTACCTGAGTCAAATCAGGGTAATAATCTCGGGCGAGCGCAATGCTGACCACATTGCCTCCTACAGTGTTCTGTAGTGTACCGTTGCGGTCTTGAATGAAGTGCTCTAACACACTTCAAGGCCCTGATCCAATATGGATTGTTGTGCCAACGATTATTATTATTATTTTTCATAAAAGTAAAGGTCAATAAATTAACATTTTCAACATGAACTATTGTTTAATTTGAATAAACTTATAAAGTTGTCGAGGCGCGAAATTTCGACTGTGTGCTAATGCACACACTTTGTTTCCGGAATGGATATGAAGGATTTCAACGGATGCTGCCGCATTATAAGGTATTAATGTTTGTAATGTTTACCCAGAGCCAGAGCCTAGGTCCATACCGCCCAATACCCTTTCAAAGCTTGTTACAGTTTCTGCCGTTTTTTTTTTCAATCGCGGCTATTGTGGCTTTTACTGCTATCTAATTTGCCTCCAACTTTAGCATCTTCGCTAGAGGTTATGGCATCCGATGACAACCTATTCTTCATAGCGATGCAACTGCTTCCTACAACCACCGTGCCTCGCAAGACAAAGTGTCAGGTGGTAACTATGACTTCACTCGTCTCATTTGTCAATGAACGGAATCTTTTTAGAATTGTCCATACCAATGCTCTCCTATATACATTTTTCCTGGTGGCCTTCCGGAAGTCCACAACTACTTTGAACGAATTTGCCTCACTTCTTTATACAAGCAAAGAGATTAACCCGCTACAGGATAAGTCTCTTTTCTAAAATGTGTTGCACACCTTAAATGCGTTGCACACCCTCAGCATTTGACAGGACGACAGCATTCGGTAAAGGCGGCCAAGTAAGTCACAAAGGAAAGATTTATATTTTTCCATACGCTGCTAGCTCGGGATGGTGTTTAGTTTTCAGGGCTATTTTCTATGGTAAGACCGAATAAGACTATGTTGAACTTTTAATGTAGGCATGATGCATGCATGATGCATGACGCCGTTTTGAGCACATAAAGGGGGATCACGATGAAGTGTGACTTCAATGCCAGTGTCTTTAAATGGGACATGCATCTTCCAAACTCCAAAGGGGAACGTTTCGGCGCATAGGTAGTGAAGGAAGCAGCTCCAAAGTAACCTGTAACCTGCTGTAGGGTGAAAATCTTGGAAGGAGTGCCATTAGCACCGTTCAAATGCCTAGGAAAAGGCATGCACCACAATATCAGAGTACAGATTAGCTAGAAGGAGACTTGGCAGGGCAATAAATAAAAGCAAAGATCGTGGAGAACCACGCTGGATGCTATTATGTAAGTCGTGGCTGAGGTTTATCAAGTTGAAGAACATAGCCGGCTATCTCGACGGGTGATCCTATTACCACTTGATATCACAAATGCTTTCAATTCTTTGATATAGATAGATATTCTAGCCACATTAGAAAATTCATTCGTATCTCTTGCGAATATCGAGCGATTATCGCGAGGCGCCTACCTGTTCTATTACATGTTAATGTGTCAGAGGAGGATGAAAATTTCATCAAAATGGCACAGGGATTCATCCTAGCGCTGGATTACATGAATACTTCGTACGATAGTCCGATAAGACTAGACATGCTTGAAGAGTCGCGCCTGTTTGGTTATATGGATGATTTTGCGGCGCTTATTGTTGAATGTCCTATTGACCAGAAGAATATTTGGCGTGTAGGGGAGACGGGTAAGTGGACGGATGACTGCTCATAGTTTCAGCCTTGCCCTGAAAGAACTGAAGTAGTCATCCTGGTCGAAAAGAATACCCCGATTCCGTGATTTTGATCGACAAGTTGATTATAGAGCGAAAACCAACGATTAAGTAGCTTATGCTAACGCCCATCTTACATATACCAGCGGTTGCTTTCTGAGGATAGCAACGCAGGCTGTTCTGTTCTTCGATGCGGAGTTATCGGCTAATGCCCGTGGCAAAGAGGTATATCATAAACGCCAAGTTCAAAGACGGGGAGCTTTGCTCGTGGGGGACAAGCCTTGTGGTCTTTGGGGCCTTGTTCAACTTTTGTCTTTTCCGCAGAATTAAACTGTGCTTGCGAACTATTCGGTCCAGGTAACCAAGTTCAGAGCTTTCTATAGAATTCCGTCAATTAAAAAAAAATCCTTCCTCGACAACGCCAGATTATCGACCTATACTGGGGAGACGGATACATCTCCCCCAATTCAGGCTATTATGCGAACAGTGCCAGTCCTGGGTAACAGGGTAGATCTAAGCCTGAGCAAAACAGAAGGAGAGGAAAGCGGCATAGGGAAATGCTTCCAAAAACCCAAATGCAAATCAAGCAGGGAGGGAATTCGGGAATTAAATCAAGGCCCCACTGTTAGCTACATTAGTGTGTTGAAGGGCATGCGGCTGGCCATATAAATTCAATGGTTGAAGTGGGGAGTTTATATTCACCATTATACGTTTTCGACTAGTACATACACTGGTAGACTATGCGACGTAAGACACGACTGAATGGCTTAAAGCCACAGTCGCTAAGTTGCTAGGCTGAAAGGAAGTACAACTTTTCACCTTCCCTAAACTACAGTGATGGAGATGGAGTGACTACTGTGCCTATTATTCGGATATTAACTAAGGATTGTGGAGAGTCTTTAAAAATTAAGTGGAGCTTAAAGGCAAACTCCTAACGATTAGAGTTGATGATAGATCCATGGAGGCAATTAAACCCCGTGAATGCATCAATTATAGACTTTGAAACATTCTTGTGCAAATACAGATTCCTATATCTTTTCTTACTACCTTATTAGGTGGGGAATACTGGTGTAAAGTGGCATTTAAAAGAGATTCTAGCTCCTGTAGCATGCACATGATCGTCCTTATTCGTACCTTGTCAGCGATAGTCAGTTTAGTTGCTGCTTCTATTGGCAAACTGATAAAAGAAGTGTGTGTACCGGCTTATGCTTTCGCCATCCTATTCGTATTTATGGCACTCTGCTTTATATAAACTTCGTGTAGATCCTTGCATTCGATTGTTAATTCCTGCTTCTTCTAACTTCTGTTTGCTTACTTAACATCTTTTCACTTTGCCGCGGAAACTTTACAGTAACCTCTCGCTGAATCTATTTAACTCCAGCAGCGAATCTTCTTCCTTTGTTCGTCTGATACGGCTTAGACAATGACGTAAATCAGTCAATTTCATACCTGCTTTCACCTTGGGCATATTTTATTTCAAGAAAATAATTGACATTTTCAGGCGAATCTTTTTTTTTGTCCTACGGCGGAGCGAAACTAGGCGCCCGCAGAGAGCGTGGCCGACCACGTGGGCGGTTGAAAAGAGCAGGACTACATTACACCGAGTAATCGTGTGAAGTAGTTCCACTCTTTCTGCATTTACACCGAAAAGCAATTTTCGCTGTTTTCTGATGTTATGGCCAACGCGAGTTGCATTTACGTACATTCAACACACAAGTTGTTCGCTCGCCCTAGCATTTCAAACCCTGTTGAAACCAAAGGGGGTTACAGTAAGAAACTATACATATAGCTCGCTCAACTCAGTAGCCTCAAGTCAAAATTGACGCCTCGCGATTGCCCTTTCCTCCTGGAAGAAGGGCTTTGGCCTTGCTCTTTCCCGTGCCTCGATGTTGACGCTATGATGGTGTAAGCCTCGCTCGAGGACTTCAAAGATGGCTACGACGGCCTCCGAGAGACGCCCGTCCTAACTAGGAGTCTCGTGAAGGATTCGAGATCCTTGGGTACGCCAGTCGCGGTTTTCGCGTGGCTGCTTTAATTTTAGCATTAATTCCTTGAGCAGACACAACAAACCGGTAATGTTGTGTATTGACCTGAGGTCGAGAACAGAGTCGCTGGGGAGTTAGATTAGATTTCCTCCGTATATCAGCTCCGCAGGACTTGCAGCAAATTTTTCGCGATTGGCTATCCGGGGGCCAAGTAGAACGAGTGGCAGGACCTGCGGCCAAGAAGGGTCAGCTTGGGCGATTATAGAGGCCTTCGACTTTTTATACTAAATATGTACTTGTGTTGATATTATTTCAATCTACATATCTGAATCAAAACTGAAATTTATCATCATCATCATCATCAACGACGCAACAACCGGTATCCGGTGTAGGCCTGCCTTAATAAGGAACTCCAGACATCCCGGTTTTGCACTGAGGTGCACCAATTCGATATCCCTAAAAGCTGTCTGGCGTCCTGGCCTACGCCGTCGCTCCATCTTAGGCAAGGTCTACCTCGTCTTCTTTTTCTAGCATAGATATTGCCCTTATAGACTTTCCCGGTGGGATCATCCTCCTCGATACAGATTAAATGACCCGGATTTTATCCACAGCCAGACGGTCATGGTATCGCTCATAGATTTCACCATTGTGTAGGCTACGGAATCGTTCATCCTCATGTAGGGGGGCCAACAATTTTTCGGGGGATTCTTCTCTCGAACGCGGCCAAGAGTTCGCAATTTTTCTTGCTAAGAACCCAAGTTTCCGAGGAATACATGAGGACTGGCAAGATCATAGTCTTGTACAGTAAGAGCTTTGACCCTATGGTGAGATGTTTCGAGCGGAACAGTCTTTGTAAGCTGAAGTAGGCTCTGTTGGCTGACAACAACCGTGCGCGGATTTCATCATCGTAGCTGTTATCGGTTGTGATTTTCGACCCTAGATAGGAGAAATTTGTCACTCATATGAAATGCGGTGGATATCAAGGAAAAGTGAAATGCATCACAGTTACTTAATCAACAATGATGCGTGTGAGAACACCACTGTATGGCAGATCGCTCCAATTTTTAGAGGAAAATCGTATATCCATTAACCTACCTCTTTTCCAAATTTCAAAAAAGCGATTTTAGGTAATAAGCATACATTCAGTTACTGGTTTCTTTGGACACTCCTGAAACAGCTGGAGAATCTGTGGCTAGACTCCTGGAGTTCCTAAACGGAAGAGAGACATTCTATGCGATTCTCACCGGGAAAATTAAGGGTTGCATTATATGTTGCGATGTACAGTAATAGCATAACCTGTCTCACGAAAGCCTGCTTACCCTGAATTCTTTGAACCTTTTTCCTGACTTAGAACTGTCACAAATATGTACACAGGTGTATCATCTTTTCGCCAGAAACTTTCAGACGACAAATGCAACATTAAATCAGTTTTGTTCATGATAGCGAACGGAACCTAACATTGCGCACTCAATCACGCAGATGTCATTTTATGAAAAATTCCACCGATTAAGCCTCCCACATTTTGCTGTTTCGGTAGCAATTTACCATTCGCTCGGTTAGTGGCAAAACAACTCCAGCCGCAGACTAGAAGAATTTCCCTTCGCCAATTCATGCTGCTTCCGACACCAACGCGGTAAGATTCATCTTCGTTTTTTGACTGGGCACTGTTTAGAACATGACATCACGGAAATTCAAGAAGGCGAATATGCCTAGGAGATGTTGCATCGTGCATAACTGAGTAAACCATATGTCCGCGAGAATAATTTATTGATGGCTTAATAAATTGTTTGATGTCCTGCTGCGTATCTATGGTGTAATTTATGAGTGTACTCCTCCAATTCCTGCAATCGCTCCAATCATACGAGAGCGATATGAAAAGCGCACATCTCTAAATGCGCGATGGGATCTTATTTCTTATTTGGTTTGAGTGCATTTTAACTGGTGTTGAACATGCAAACCGATTATGGATTACCAGATTTTGAACCAGATTAATATATCTGCATATCTCTCGATGCAATAGATGTGCTTTCTGTTTGTTGTGCGAGCTGAGCGGTATGGTGCACGTTATCCGGAGCATACTGAGCGTAAAATTAATTGGCGAAAATATTCTCTGATTTCAGCGTAATTTATTAACAAGTTTGTTTGACAGGCGTAAGGGGATACTTGAGTAGCTTCTTACAAAGTAGCGCACGTAAAAGGAAACGCGTTTAGTTTTGTTCGATGCGCTGTTCAGATTCAACCTTACTACGATAACTGCGATTCGTCATGGTACCACGACTTTAATAAAGATTCAAAATCTAATAAAAAACAAAATCAAAGAACGCTCTTCTGGTAATTCTCTCCTTCTAATACAGAGTATTGTATATTCCTGCGAATTCGCATCTTTAAATTCAATCTTATAATTTGAAATAAAATCCACAGAACGGACGAAGGGACCAAATCTGAAGCGAATTCCCACTCCTACATACACACCACCGGAGTTTGTAACCATTTTCAAAGTAGCTACATTCATTTAAAAAATCGTGTCGGATTCCAATTTATTTTGATACCAACCGTAATTATTATTCTACCATTGAATTGCTGAGAAAATCAACGCGACAGAAGGTGACATTCATTGACAAATAAGGCTTCAATTTGCACTTCTGGCGCTGTCAGCCCCCATCAAAAAAGAACGCTCGAGCCCGAGTAGTTTGTCGCTAGTGCTACGACGGAGAGCAAGAAAGTTATTTATTTCAAAATACTAATCAATTTTGCTGCTTCATCAGAGAGTTGAAATAATACATTCTGCTCGCTTATTGATCCTGTTTTTGTTCCCTTATTCAGCTATGAATCACATTAAAAAGACTTGCTCCAAAATAACGAGGCATGCACGCGAAGGCATAATAGATGATTTGCGGCAACATATCGCCAAGGACCTTATTTCGTCAGGAATTGGAAGCGTATCTCCATCATATTGTTCCAAGTTTTATATGGATATGATGACGCAACTGTATCAAAATTTTAAAAAAAAATGTGGAGAGGAAATAAACTTTTTGAACTTGGAAAATTATTACTGTTAGTATTTACAAGAGGGTGAAATTTGGCAGATCACAAATCTCACACCACAAATCGTTGACATGTCTTGAAAGATGGTTAATTTATTTTATTGTTTTATTTATTTCCATTTGTTAATTTCACTTACTGAAGGTTTAATTTCATTTATTAAGGCCTTAAATTCATCTGTTTAAGAGTCGGTTCCATATGTTAAAGAGTTAATTTCATTTATTAAAACGTTAATTTTATTTAATGTCTTTCAAAATCAAGAATTTGTCTTGTAAACGTTATATACGCATGGTTTCCGTTCACTCGTTGTGGGTTGACACACTATGTCAATCATACCTACACGCCATCTTCCGGGTTCGTTTCAATTACCCCCAGATCGTCTAAAGACGTCCGCATTCCACCTTTACTGTTCTGCTTTAAGTGTTCTCTGCGTGGCGTAGCTAACGATACAATTGTCACCCCTCCTTATTGTGCGACTTATCCATTGCCACTTCCGCCTTCTGATTGCATTGCCCATGATTAACTGCCCTGTGCGCAAACCAAGTTCTTCTTTCGAAATAGAATCGGGCCAACGTTCTTCGATGATATATCACAGACAGGTATTCTCAAGGTTTGGAGCTTGTGATTGACAGTGGGGTCAGCTTTAACATGATCTTGATGTTGAGATAACTACATTTCAAAATTTTAGATAAGCTGTGATGCCGGATCTAGTGCTGATGATGCGTCGTGCGACATCCAGTTCGTTGCCATGGTCGCATAAACCACACTCCTTATAAATTCAAACCATTCGACGTCTTCCTTTTTTTGGTAATTAATGTAGCTAGTACGATGGCAAAATGACAAGCAAGGTCTGAGTGAGAACCTCGCGTTTGTTGATGTTTATCATCAACTCAACTTACCTCTATTTCCAAATCTGGAACCATTTCTCCATGGCTTTCGAAATGTTCCTTAATGCGTTTTACGCTTATTTTAATTATTATCTTTCGGGGGGCAGGGGGCAGAAAGCCCTCCAATTGACACTCTCAAAACGGGACCATCGAAAGATTTGCGACCACTTGCAAGCTTTTTTGTGATGCGGTAAACACTTCTGAAATCATTGGGTTTTTCGGCATCTTACGCTTCCCAGATCAGCGCAATAGCAAGTTCTCTCTTGATCCAATCCCTTCCATTCATCAATTCGCCTCCACGCTTCCGCATCAGCCAGATCTTTTGGCGCCCCTTTGGGACGTGGTAGACAACCTATGTAGCACTCGAAAAGAGAGCATTTTTGATGGCAGCCCATCGATATTCTCAAACAGATTACTCAGCTTATCTGCCTTCCGATCAGCAATATAGCTATCTCACCCTCAAGCAACAATTGGATCATACAAGCGGTCGATATTGCCAGTCTGATGGTGTTTTCAATACCTGAATAATCCGATTGAAGAATTCACTGGGCCACAGTGTTGGGTCATGTTTTCGCCTTCCAGAGTTCAGATGCGATGTCATCAGCTCGTGTTGCTTTCCCCGATTTCATTCGTTTTATTGCTTCCGCGATATCGGTTGCGCTGACATGAAGGTCTTGGAGGTTTAACGT
The DNA here is from genome assembly GCF_905115235.1 of Hermetia illucens. Lineage (NCBI taxonomy): Eukaryota > Metazoa > Arthropoda > Insecta > Diptera > Stratiomyidae > Hermetia > Hermetia illucens. The sequence goes on along the minus strand of NC_051849.1, from coordinate 168,530,025 downwards.
ATCTGCCGTGTAGGCATAATCCCCCTAAATTTGGGAACAAAATAAAAGCCCCACCATGACTGGCACAGTGGTGCTGGCTTATACTGAGTGTAGGCTATCTAACACCTCTGCCACAACTAAGGGGTACCGCACATCATTGTGCAGTGCAACTCCACGCTTAAGCTCACAAGGAGCTTTGCCTGTGATGTAGGCAAGTGGCGTTAACAGATGGAATTGGTCCAAATATGGAAGTGGAAGATGAATAAGTTCTTCATTTGAAATCCGCTCAAACTATTCTCATCATTTATCCGTCGCGCAGATCCTTTTTTTTGCATCCCGAGTGTCCAATTTATCGTAAAGATCTTTGAAATGGGGTAACAGCAACCGCTTTCTTTGCTTCTAGTTGATATAATGGTGAGCTTCATTAGCCGATCATTTTTAATGGCATCACTGAAAACCTCTCATATGCAATGCCAACATGATATTGGGTGCGCGTTCTATGTCGCAGCTTTTGGCACCAAACCATCGAGTTTCTTGCAGGGCGCAGACATCAGTGCGTCCTTTATGAAGAGCTCTTGCCAGTTCCTTAGCCTTTAAGGTGTCTATATTTGGCGTCCATTTGCTTTGCTCCGACTAATTTAACGAAAATGCTCAAGCTATACTTTATTATTTAAAACAAACGAACGATTTGCGCATTTCCTTATGAAACGTGCGTTTCCTGTACAGACCGAATGCTACCCAGCAGCTAACGGATACCCTGACCCAAAATAAGCCAGATGTAACCGCGTTATAAGAGATGCGCTGGACAGGAACCAGCCACTACACCATATATAAAAGCGGTCATCCAATAAACCATGGGGTCGGAGCTTATATAAGGATTCCAATGATAACGGACTGCGGATTATTCAATTAGCAGTATCGCAGGAAATGGTTTTTGAAAGTACCTAGTTTGCCCGAAAAGGGTTCCACAAAGATACGTGGACCTTCCCAGACAGGGCCACTTTCAACAAAATTGACCACCTGCTGATTGAACACCGCCACCTCTCAGCTTTGATGAATGTCAGAACATATAGCGGAGCCAATAAGACTCGGATCACTATCTCGTTGGCATACTGTTCCGAGCTCGAATAATAACAGCACCTAGAATCCTTATTGTCAATCAGGTGAGAAGTAAGGCAGAAGCACAACACCATCCTCCGTAACACCTTCGAGGAAGAAATGGATGCCGACTTTAAAATCGCCGATGATAGAGCCAGGGTAAAACTATTCACGGCCATGAAACAATTCGGTATCCCAAAGAAATTGATGAGATTGACTAGGCTGACTCTGACCAATGCGAGAGGCATGATAAAAGCAGCAGTATCATTCTCGAGACTATTCGATATCAACAACGCTCTAAGACAAGGGAATGCCCTTTCATGCGTCCTCTATAACCTGGCTCTGGAAAAAGTGGCCTGTGATGCTGCGGTAAATGCGTGGGGTACGATCCTCTTTAAGTTCACCCAACTACTGGCCTATGATGACAAAATCGACATGATGGGAAGAACGACCCGAGATGTACAAACCGCCTTCATCCAGATCGAGCAGGCGGCAATGGAGGCGAGATCTTGAGCTACACACCAATTAAGGCAAGAAAACATATATGGTGGCAAAATTGGCTCTAAAAACCAACCAACCAACAACATTAAATCAGACTGGTCAAACGGAGAGAATAAACATAGGAGACTACAACTTTGAGACCGTTAATAGCTTCTCCTATCTAGGGTCGATGATGGAATCCACTCACGATTGTTTGCAACCAACAGAGCCTATTTCAGCTTAAGAAAACTGTTTCACTCGAAACGTCTCACGTCAAAGTTAAAGCTTTTACTGCACAGGACAATGATCTTACTAGTCCTGATGTATTCTTCGGAGACCTGGGCTGTTCGAAAGAGGAATTCTTCGAAGAATTTTTAGTCCCCTACATGAGGATGGACGATTCCGTAGCGTACATAACGACGAAATCTATGAATGATACCACGACCGTCAGGTTGTGGATAAAATCCGGATCAACAAGTTGCGGCGGGTGGATCATCTAATCCGTATGGATGAGGATGATCCTGGTCGGAAAGTCTATAAGGGCGACATCAATGGTGGCAAAAGAAGGCGAGGCTGACCCTGCCTGAGATGGAACAATGGCGTAGGCCAGAACGCCAGACAGCTTTTGGGGATATCGACGCAAAACCGGGATATCTAGAGTTCCTTATTAAGGCAGGCCAAAGCCGATACCGGTTGGTGCGCGGTTGATGATGATGATGGTCGGATGTTTAGCTCATAATCACTACCCCAAACGCCCTTTCGCGAGGCAAGGCGAGGTAGTGTTTTCACAAAAATAAAAATTCCTCTTACGCAGCCGAAGTTCTACGACTCAAGCCCGAAGTCAGGATTCCTCCTAGATTCGGTATGAGACGCCTCCATGATCCAGCTGTTGTTTGAAAGTGGAAAGCTTTCTTGGAGGGGCTAATTTTAATACATCGTTGATTTTTCTAGAAATTCGGAAACGTAGCTATCTCAACGCTAACATCAAGTTCGTCCTAGAAGTTTCTCGCAAAACTGTGGAGTAGATGGAAGCACATAGCGGAAACCGACAGCGATAGTTCACAGGTGTAGTCGAGGTGTTATATCCCGCATAGGACACTATGGCAACTATGCACATTTATTAACTAGCAATAATCTACACTTAAGATTGTGAAAATATGAATATAAAAAGATATACCTGCGGCTTCAAGTGTAAGCAGTACATTATTATTAAATATGTTCATTGATTTATTAACTATATTCATTGACGGATCATGTTAAGTTCAATAAAAAAAACAAAAGCATTTGTTACGACGAAAAAATATCCAACTGTTTTTATCTTGAAATAGTTTAGCTTAAGTAGAATTAGCAAGATTTAACAAGAGTTAACCACTTTTTGGAAAAAATAAAATGAATGAAGTTGATGATTTGAAGATTCGTTTCAAAGCGACAATCTTAATGAAGAGTCTTGAAGCAACCATGAAACAACAAAATATCCTAAATTAAAACCGTACTTTCTCATATATGTAATATTTTAATGTGCTTACAATGACATTTCTGTATCTACACTATCTAATCGTATTCTCCAGTTGTTTGTTTGCTCAATTGTCATTTATCAACTTTATCCATTGTTCCAAGTTGCTCGCTTAAGTCTTTTGTTTTGTTCATATAACTAATTATTTGTGTATATGTGATAGGGTTTCAAATTGAGCACCTTTCTGAACGTTTCAAAAACATGAATTTAAATCCTAAAATTGGTCCATTCAATCAGTTTTATGATGGCGTATATCACTTTAAATTGCTTTGGACGTATTAAAGGCTCATCAATCATCCGTAAACATTACAATATGGACATGTTATGAGAAGTATACCACAAAAACCACTCAAATCCATTGAATGATCAGGTGAATGAGGAAAGCAGCCTCACGTTAACCCAAGTGGACACAGAGGTACGAAGCAACTTAGAAAATTATCAAACACTTATCATTGGATCACTGTTTACGGTTGGAAGTTGTGGTTTTTATTACTAAGATATTGTTTTCGTATATGGAGTCTTCTTTGGGATCAAAACCGAATTTCGATCGATTTTCAAGATTTTTAATGACTGAGTTGTTACCACATTGTTTAGGACGGAAATTTTAAAATATTTTGGCCGAATATAACTAGGTCTGAGGAGGAAGTCTCAATTATAATTATAATTCAAGCTTACATAGAAATTTATTATTTTATTGAAAATTATTTTGAGGCTTTAAATTTCAGGATCTAATGAGCAAGTTTTCAAATTTTCAAAGATGAAACAAAAATATTTCTCCTCCTATTAACGGATGCCAGGAGCATAAAGTCTGCCTCGAATGATTTATGCTACTGTGCAATTAAACCGAAAAGGTTCTGTATTTCGCCCTCTCTCGTGTTCTCCTTTGCAATAAATTCAGTTTTATTTTCCATTCTATATATGCATTGTAGATTGGGGCAATGCGGGGGCCACAACAAACGGAACATATGCGCAAAACCAGGAACGAAATGCAAACCACAAAACCATGTACTTGGACAGACTGATTTGCATTTAACAAGATCTCAGCTACGAGTTTTCGTACATCTTAATTAACTGATTTAAAACTGTATGTTTATGTTAACTAGAATTCAGTTTAGACAAAGACAAGACGCTGGCTAAGAAGACCTCGGAAAGGAAGAACTGCAGGAACATGGACTTTCTGCAGAGAGAGAATATTGATTTCGAGGTGATTACCTGTGACTTGTGCGAGACGACTTGGTTCATGTGGCTTTTAGATGTTTGATATCTGAGAGTTCGATTATTAGGGAATTTGTCTTGATTATATAAGTGTTCAGCAATAACTAAGTAAAAAGAACGCTTATTCTGCTGAATGTATACATATTTTTGCTAATGACGGATGTAATACTTTAGTAAAATACAATAAGGAAATTATGATGGCTTATTTTCTTGGGTGGATCTTATATACGACTCCGAATCAATAACCAAAATAGTAATTTTAATTAAATAATATGTTTTCAAACCCAGTCCTTTTTGTCATATAATCTTGCCAGTCATATACATTCAAATAAAATAAAATTATAATTGAAAGTAATTATCTTTCTCTCGAAGAAAAATGTTAAAGCAATTATCGACGACAATGACCTTCATCCCCTGGATATTTTAAACCTCAGTCAAATGCTCTTAGATTTCTTGATATACTTTTGTTATATGGCTGTGTACAGGAGTTCTTAATTAAATGAGATCTGAATCAATTTACACCTTATGACTTATATCCATCATTGTCTCTTATCTATAAGCTTGAACTAGCCCATTTGTTTTTTTGGGGTGAATTAGGAGATAGTTTGTTAGCCGAAGTCTTAAAATGATAGATTGCCTTGGAAGATATTTTCCTTTTTGTTGGCTAAAAGTATCTAATCTAAAAAAAATATGTATTTCGGGGACCAACTGTCCCTTCTTCAGTGTTTTATCTTCAAAATTTTTTTTAAAAAAAACAACCTCCGGGGCAAGAATGGGCAAACCCCTCTCACCGCTGCTATGCGAGGTATTTATGGAGAACCTGGAGAATGAACTTGAGGAACCTGGGGCACTCCCGAAATTCTGGGTCAGATACTTGGATGATGTATTAGCAATTATCAAAAGGCAAAAAGTAGGAACAATCTTCGAGAAACTTAACCGGGCACACTGGAACATCGACTTCATCATGGAAATCGAAAAGGAAGTGGAGATACCGTTCCTGGACTTAAAAATAATCCGAGAAAAAGGGGATTTTGAATTCGACATCTACAGGAAACCGACCCAGACACAATAAACCATAAAATACACCTCAATCCACGATTTTCACCATAAGACGGCATTATACATTTTTATGATTCACAGGAAATGAACTACATGCTGGAAACAGCCAAGAAAAATGGATACAACAGGAACCTCATCGAAAATCGGATCAAAAAGAAACTACGCCAGGCCTCAAAACAGCAACTTTCAACACTCTTCCGGGAGGTGAACACAAAACCTAAGCAATGGATAACATTAACCTACTCGGGTCGGACGCAGAACATCAAAAGGCGGTTACATAAACGAGGATTCGGGATCACCACGACTAACAGACGATACCTACTTAGGACGCGGTTACAATCAGTCAAGGACAAAAAAGAGTGTACGGAAAAAAAAGCGGCATTTATAAGCTTTCCTGCCCAAACTGCGACAAGATTTACGTAGGGCAAACAAAACGGCTAGTCCACACCAGGGTGTTAGAACACTTAAAGGATGCCGAATCCGCTAAAAATAAGAATAACCCATACATAAAGTCCGTGGTTGCAAGACATATGATAGAGCAGGGACACCATTTACCTTTGAACAACGCCAATATGTTGAAAGAAGTGACCTCAGGAGACTAGATGCCTAGGAGAGCCTCCGCATCTGGAAATGTCCCCCCAAAAAAAGGCTAAACACGGAAATGTGCCACAATTTTTCCAGGTTGGTGAACTTTTAGGGAGGACTAGGAGAAGAATAGAAGCTTAATTAAGATATTATAATCACAGAAAAAGCTATGAAAATGCAAATTGCCAAAAAAAATTTTTGGAAGATAAAACACTGAAGAAGGGTTGGTCTCCCAAATACGTATTTGTAGAGATTAGATACTTTTAGCTAATAAAAAGGAAAATATCTTGGAAGGCAATCTTTCATTTTTAGCTCAATTTCCTTGTATCACAATTAAGCTTGAGAGGATAGTGAATCATATTCTTGAACAACGCGACGGTTAGGTTGGTCGCCCCGGATTTGAATTACGGTCGGCGTAATGACACTAAAACACCGTCCCATTAAAATTAAATGGTACCAACGATGGAGTATAAAACCTGGGAAATGCCTGCTGAACCAACACCAACAGCTCTACTACCAAACCCTATCTCCACCTCCACGTGGTAACCGCTGGGAGCTCTTTCTTAACGAAAAGCTGCAGACGGAGAAGGATGAAGGCGAGTCTCCCGCGCCTAAAAACGGTACAAATTGTACCAACTGGTCCTCCAGGTTGGGGGTTGGGTAGGGCTGACAACCCTACACGGAAAACAACTTGCTACGAAGCCACAACAGGAGCCTCGGACAGGACGGATTTTAAAACGACGGACCCGGCAACGAAAACGGAATAACGATTTGCGCATTTTCTCATGGAACGTGCGCTCCCTGTACAGAGATGAAGCTGATGAGCAGCTAGCCGATACCCTGTCCCAATATAAAGCTGATATAACAGCGTTGCAGGAAATGCGATGGACAGGGACCGGTTTCCTGCAGAAGAGCCACTACACCATATATTATAGCGATCATCCAATAAACCATGTGCTCGGAGTAGGTTTCTTAGTCATATCAAAATCATACTTGGGGATTTTAACAGTCAAGTAGGGAAGGAACCCGTATTCAGGCGATACGTTGGCTCCCATAGCTTACACGAAAATAGAAATGATAACGGACTGCGGACCATTCAATTAGCAGGGTCACACGAAATGGTTGTTGGAACTACCTGGTTTGCGCGGAAAGCGGCCCACAAACATACGTGGGCCTCTCCAGACGGGACCACTTTCAACCAAATTGACCACGTGTTGATCGAACGCCGCCACCTCTCAGCCTTGATGAATGTCAGAACATATAGGGGGGCCAATATAGACTCGAATCACTATCTCGTTGGCATGGTGCTCCCAGCTCGAATAACAATACCACCTAGAATCCCCTCTGACAATCAAGTGAGAGTGAACACTGAAGCCATCCACAACACAACCCTCCGCGACACCTATAAGAGGGAAATGGATACCGCAATAACCGCAGTCAACAGAGCACCTGGAGATGAAGCATCAACAAATGATCTTCACAATCACCTGAAGAACGTTATCATGGATACGGCCACAAACATACTTGGGCCCAGCCGCAAAAGGAGTCGGAACGGCTAGTTTGACGATGAATGTAAGCTAGCAACGGAACGGAAGAATGCTGCATACCGAGTAATGTTGCATTCTCAAAGAATGCGGGCACGCGCAGAGACTTATCACGAACTCCGTCGAGCGGAGAAGCGACTTCACAGACGGAAAAAGGAAGCCTGGGAGAACCAACCAAGTCTGTGAACTAGAAAAATACAGGGAGCAACCGCACCAGGCGCGGAAGTTTTACCAACAAGTCAGCAGGATGAAACCTTATACACCTCGATGCTCATCCTGCCGAGACAAAGAGGGAAATCTGATTTCCGACAGGATGGGCATATTAGAGCGATGGGTTGAGTACTTCGATGAGATACTGAACAACCAGAACATCGGCGAGTTGGAGGTCCCGCCAACTGAAGACGACTGACAAATACAGCCACCACCAAGTTTAGGAGAAACAGTCCGTGCAATTCATCGGCTAAAAAGTCATAAGTTGCCAGGAGCCGATGGAATTACAGCCGAATTGGTTAAATATGGAGGCGACTAGTTACACCAAGTGGTTCATCAACTTGTGCTCAGGGTATGGGACAGCGAATCAATGCCTGACGATTGGCAACGAGGCATTATCTGTCTGATACATAAAAAGGGAGATATCATGCAGTGCAGCAATTATAGAGGTATCACGTTGCTGAGTACCATCTATAAGATATTCTCCACTATTTTGCTAGGCCGGATAGCCCCATACGCCCAGAACATCATTGGCCCATACGAAAGAGGCTTCACTCCAGGCAAATCAGCGACAGATCAGATTTTTTTTCACGGCAGGCGATGGAAAAACTGTTGGAATATGGACAACAGTTGCACCATCTGTTCATCGACTTTAAAGCCGCCTATGATAACATAGCCAGGGTAAAACTGTACACGGCCATGAGAGAATTCGGTATCCCGACGAAATTAATAAGACTGACTAGGCTGACTCTGACCAATGTGCGAGGCCAGATAAAAGCAGCAGGATCACTCTCAAGACCATTCGACATCAACAACGGTCTAAGACAAGGGGATGCGCTATCATGCGTCCTCTTTAACCTGGCCCTCGAGAAAGTGATCCGTGATGCCGAGGAAAATGCAAGAGGTACGATCCTCTTCAAGTCCACCCAACTACTGGCCTATGCTGACGATGTCGACATCATGGGAAGAACCACCCGAGATGTACAAACTGCCTTCAGGCGCCGATGGGCGCGAGATCTTGGGCTGCGCATCAATGAAGGCAAGACAAAATATATGGTGGCAACATCAGCACCGAAGACGAATCAACCAACAACATCAAACCGCACTGGTCAAACACAAACACGAAGAAGAATAAGGATAGCAGAATACAACTTTGAGACCGTTGACAATTTCTCCTATCTAGGGTCGAAAATCACAACCGATAACAACTACGATGATGGAATCCGCGCACGATTGTTGTCAGCCAACAGAGCCTATTTCAGCTTACAAAGACTGTTCCGCTCGAAACGTCTCACCATAGGGTCAAAGCTCTTACTGTACAAGACTATGATCTTGCCAGTCCTCATGTATTCCTCGGAAACTTGGGTTCTTAGCAAGAAAAATTGCGAACTCTTGGCCGCGTTCGAGAGAAGAATCCTCCGAAGAATTTTTGGCCCCCTACATGAGGATGGACGATTCCGTAGCCTACACAATGACGAAATCTATGAGCGATACCATGACCGTCCGGTTGTGGATAAAATCCGGCTCAATAGGTTACGGTGGGCGGGTCACTTAATCCGTATGGATGAGGATGATCCCACCCGGAAAGTCTATAAGGGCAATATCTATGGTAGAAAAAGAAGACGAGGCAGACCCTGCCTAAGATGGAGCGATGGCGTGGGTCAGGACGCCAGACAGCTTTTAGGGATATCGAATTGGTGGACCTCGGCGCAAAACCGGGATGTCTGGAGTTCCTTATTAAGGCAGGCCTAGACCGGATACCGGTTGTTGTGCCGTTGATGATGATGATGATTAAAATTAAATAGGCAGAAAATAAATATGTAACAATAGAAAGAAGACACTTTGCCTTATGATAATGCCCTATATTTCCCCAATGAGTGAAGAAGAAACATATACTGAGTGACCAGACCAGGTAAAAACGAAAGATTTTTAATTAAAATATTATTTAAAAGGGTGACGAAAACGGCTTCCGGTTATGTACGAGGCCAGAGCAACTCATCAGATGCTGCCTTATCCTTGGGAGCTTCGTGGGCAAAACTGTTCGCAGATGTTCGACGCTCTTTTTCTAATTGACGAAACACAACCTGGGTGCAAATTTCAGACCAAAGATTTGCCGGAGCTGAACAATTTTTGTTTGGGGATTGAGGAATGAATACTAAGTCCCCATCGACTTAATGCCGGGCTGGACCACTTCGATTACTCTGGTCCCAGGGCAGAGGTGAGGCAGCATCTGATGAGTTGTCTCCGCCCTGGTACGGAGCAGTAAGCCTTCTTAACTTTAGTGTTAAGCTAAAAACAGAGGAGTTCGCAGAGTGGGAACGAGAGTAAGTTGCTCAAAATTTAGTCCGGTACGACATCAAGCAGATGCGGACTTAGAATTCCTCAATGCCTAAACAAAAAAAAGTAGTTATCAAATTGATTCTGGCCTTTTTTGAGGCTGCATTCATGTCATTGTATGTGGAATAGCGTATCATTGAATTGCTTCGCTAGCAATGCTACTTGATGAGTAGGTCAGACATGTACTACGTTTTTCCGCCCTTCAGTCCGTGTAAAGTTGTTGGCTTGTTAGGGCATTCTAAGGACTTGACTTGTGGTGTCATCTTGCTGAAACCACACCTCAGATATATCTTTGTTGTTTGATTATCACTAGAAAGTTGGTTAACATCATTGTATACCGATAACTATTTTCTCATTCTCGACAGAAATATGGTCCGACGATGCCGCTATGCCAAACTGTCAATATTTGTAGATTGATGCTTAATTATAATACTTGTAGAATGTGGTCACTCCAATAATGGCAATTTTGCTTGTTCACATAACCGCTTGGTCAAAAATCAAGAGATCACTTTTTGGCCAAAATCGGAATCTTCGGTAAAGTTTTTAGACCCCGGACTCATCATGTGGTTTCGACTTTACTCTAATAAGAACATAGACCTAAACCTAGTGGCAAAATATGCTTATTCTTTAGGAATGCCCACTTCAAGCGCGTTTGTTATGTAGAAAAGCGAAAATAGTAACCCACTTGCCGATCTTGAGAGAGTAGAGTAAAATATCGGCGTAGTTTTCGATTATTCCTTATTCACATGCATCGAAGAAGTATTCAAATTTCGTGGAATCTGTGGATTGCAGATCACCGCAAATTTTCACATGTTTGAATAGAAAATATCCCCATTGATTGTGGGAGGAAGTCTATTTGACAAATCTGTTTTCGGGCCTGTCCATGATGAGGGTCCTTTCTTCTTTGTTTCACTTGTGGTTATCTATAGTTTAATGGCTTCTGGAAGAAACAGATATTTCTAAATTGAAATTTGCATCCACGTTTTTTCTACAGTGATTATAGATTGAGAAGAGAAATAGGTTTTTTTCCTTATTCTCTAAATTTTTAAGAGAACACACCAAACGAAAAAGTGACGACGCTCGAAACATTAAGTCAATGGTATTAAAGCACATGGTGGAAGAGGGACATACTGTAACAATGGATAATGTGAATATTCCAAAGCGGGTGCAAAAAACACACCTTTTGGATGCGGCGGAAAGCATATGCATCATCAAAGAAGGGAGGCAGATAACCTTGAATCAGGATGAAGGAAACTGCACACCGAGCTTGGTAAAAAAGGTAGGCAAACAAGAAAGCAGCAGGCAATAAACAATGGAGGAAAAAATGGAAAGGATGGGAAAAATTAAAAACAATTATATAGTAATTAGTAGACTTATAAGTTACCCTATAAGTAGGCGTAGTTTAAGACAAAACAATTAATTAGGTATTAACACTGATAAAGGAGGCACCTGGTCTAAGAAACAATTGTATGCTGTACAAAAATTAACAGAGTAAGGAAAAAAACCGAGTTCTTAAAGATCCGCAAGTAAATTGATTATTGTATGTATTGGAAATCAATTATCTAAGGGTTTATTAATGAATTTTAATTATTGGCGCTGCAAAACCACAATAGGTAACGTGTTTGTCTAAATAGGCTCATTGGGGGAAACAATGACCACAATCGGGGTTTTGTGTCTGAATCCTTGAACTGGTGTTCTCCTCCAGTTTCATAATGTCAAATTTCATGGAAGCACTTACTAAGTCAGATTTTGTGCAAAATCGTCAAAAAATGATTGTGAAAGTTATTTCTAGTTGGACTATAAATTGTTCTTTCAACTACCTCAGAACTAAGTACTTTATTTCATAAGGAAGTCAGATAAGAATAACAGATTCTGGCCCTATTAAAGGTTTTATATAAAACACCTTATTAAAATTGATTTCCTTTCTGCCTGTCTGTCACACGCATTTTTCTCTGAAATGTCACGCATATCTACAAACACAAACTGTTACATCTATTGGCAGGCTGTTCTAAGGTAGTATGTGCCTCAGCGTAGTAGGCCGCATGTCACGGTATAATACGATCAAGAACTGGGAAATGCACTCTAATTTACCATCTACAACTTTGCTACCAAATCCTACTCTCACCTCCACGTGGTTATTGTCGGGCAATGCATCTACAGCTAAGGAGAGAGCGTGTGGGCGCGTTCCTTCCGCTGGAAAATAAGGTCTTAAGTCATACCTGGCTGTTGCAATAAAAAGCTATGGGAGGTTACCCTGAAAATAAACCATAGGTACGCGACGTACACCGTACACGGCATTGGAACACGATTTGGATTGTTTACTTTGGGCTGACGTTTGCAACATTCTGTTACCAGAGTACGTAAAGTGAAATCTTTCCGAAATGGCATTCAGGCTAATGTTGTGGACGCTTCCGTCCCGTCAAAACCCTGGCAGGCTTCAGAGGACGCTCAATATTTCGTCACCATTAGCTTCGTGTGGGCTTGGATGAACTATACCTGATTAGCACTGATCCGTCTTTGACCGGCTCTAGCACAAATAATACCGGAAGAAACAATAACGGCGAATTTGAAGATGAGAAAAATCCCTTTGAATGGAGTTTTGAAATACCAAGATCACCAAACGCAAGCTCTCAATGGAGCATCAGCGAATGCGAACCCGAAACGCCACTTAACGTGAATATGGAAGTGGACTTAGTCAAGGAATTTCCATAAGCTTGGCAGGAGGAGAATAAGCGGGCTGATGGATTGGCCAGGCGGCACTCTGCTCTTGGCAGTCAGTCGGCGGGTATAGTAGGTGTCCTGCTGGCGGCTGTCTGACCTCTGATGGCGAATTTTTACCACCGGTGCCAATTCAAAAAGGATTTAGCCCGCTTATAACAAAACCTGATCACGAGAGCTCCTGCGCCAAACGCATGCAAATGTATACATCACTGCGGCAGTCTGCACAGGGCACTGGCCCATAGTGAACCGTGCCGTCAGGCTCGGCATACCCTACACTTCACATTGGCGAAGGGAGAAAAAGGGAATCCCTCGTTCGCTTTCTAGGTACCTTCTTCTTTTTCTTCAGCCTTTGTCCCGTTCACAAGCGGGGTCGGCTCGTCGTGATCGGCTTTGCCATTTGGCTCTATCGAATGCCTGATCTGGGTGCAATCTCGAGGCTTTCAAATCCCCATCCAGCGTATCAAGCCACCGTTGCTTAGGTCTGCCTTTTGGTCGTTTACCATCGACTTCGATGTTCAGACCAATCTTGGCAAGTGAATTCTCGTTTGCACGAATTGCGTGACCATACCATCGAAGACGCCTCTCTCGCAACTTTTCCACGATCGGTGCAACCCCATAACGATCGCGGATATCCTCATTTCGGATGTGATCTAAACGTGTGACGCCACTAGTCCAACGTCTCCATTACCGCGAGACGCCGTTTATTGTCTTTTAAGGTCGGCCAACACTCAGAACCATAGAGAGCGACTGGACGGACGACATTTCGGTAAATTTTAGATTTGAGACGTTCGTTGATACGTCGATCACAAAGGACACCAGTTGTGGAACGCCACTTCATCCAGGTTGCGTTAATGCGTGAAGCAATTTCATAACGCAGCTCTCCATTGGCTGATAGCGTTGACCCGAGGTATTTAAATCGCTCAGTTCTGGGCAGATCACTGCCGCTGACAGTGATTGTGCCTGTTTCATGGTGATCGGTCGTCAAAACTTCAGTTTTGTTTAAATTCAATCTGAAACCGTGTTGCATGAAGCGATCATTCCATTTTTGAACAAGCTGCTCGAGATCATTTTTGCTATCAGATGCTAGGAAAACATCATCTGCATAAAGCAGTGTGTAGGGCGCTGGACGTTGGATATCCCGTGTAACGGTGTCCATGACAAGGACAAAGAGGAGTGGTAAGAGGGCACTTCCTTGATGAACTCCCTCAGAGACACGAAGCGGTTTTGATACACCCGCCATACTTCGAACTTTACTTTTCGGATCGTGGTAGAGCAATTGAACCCAGCGCACGAGTTCTTCTGGCACGAAGTGTTGTCGTAAAGCATACCAGATGAGTTCGTGTGGTACACGGTCAAACGCTTTCTCTAGATCCAGAAAGGCAATGTAAAGAGGGCGATGCTTCTCACGGTGTTTCTCCATGAGTAGCCGCGCAGCGTGCATTGCGTCAGTAGCTCCGTAGTTCTTGACAAATCCAGCTTGATTCACGGTTATTTCAACGATTTCGCGAATACGGTTGTCAAGAATGCGTTCAAAAATCTTCATGGTATGGGAAAGTAACCGGATCGGACGGTAATTTGAACATTCTGCTGGGCTACCTTTCTTTTTCCATATTGGAACAGTGGTACTTTCTTGCCAGTCAAATGATGTTCTTCCTTCCTGAATAACCCGGTTAAAGAATTCACTGAGCCATAGTGTTGGGTCCCAGCTCTTCGCTTTCCAGAGCTCAGATGCGATGTCATCAGGTCCTGTTGCTGTCCCCGATTACATTTGTTTTATTGCCTCCTCGACTTCAGTTGGGCTGACTGGTGGAACTGCTCCAAATGTCGGCAATGATTGTGGAAGTGGAGGATGAGCAAATTCTTCAGTTGAAATCTGCTCGAAGTATTCTCGCCATCTATCCGTTGCGGCTCGACGGTTGGTAAACAAAGTACCGTTCTTGTCATTAACGCAACAGAAGTGTTCGATATCCTGTGTGCGTTCATCACGGCTTTTAGCAAGTCGACACAGATCTCTCTCGCCATCCCGAGTGTCCAGTTTATCGTAAAGATTTTTGAAATGGTTCGTTCGGGTGACAGCGACCGCTTTCTTTGCTTCCCGGTTGGCATTCTTATAAATTTGCCAATTAGCAGGCGTTTTATCGTCGAGAAATTTGTGGTAGAGGCATTTCTTTTCACGGACCTTCATTTCAACATCATCATTCCAAAGCCAAATATCTCGGTTGATGTACCGCTTACCCGGCTTGGTGACCCCGAGGGTTGCAGAGGCCGCTTTGTGGATCGTGTCTTTCATTTGGTTCCATGATTCTTCCACATTCGTAATGGTCAGCAGTCGTATGAGTGAGACCGTTTCTTCGTTCTTCTCACCAAATCGCCACCATTTAATACGCGGCGGGCCAGTGCGTTCCTCACGCCGTTTTATCGGTGGCTTAATTCGCAGGACGGCAATCAACGGCCGATATTGAGGTGCGATGGTCTCATAGGGAACGACTTTGCAATCAGTGACAGTGGTAAAATGTTGGCGTCTTATGAGAATATAGTTGATTTGTGTTTTACTGTTCCCACTATAAAATGTGGGAAGATGAGACAATCGTTTAATGAACCATGTATTCATAAGTACAAGGTCATGGGTGTCCGCAAAATCGATTATACGCTCGCCACCTTCATTGCGCGCTCCGAACCGCTTTCCCCCATGTCACCTGTTACCGTCTGCCTTTTCACCCACATGGCCATTAAGGTTGCCGGCAATGATTATGTAATCGTCAGCAGGCACGTGACAAGTCTTTTCATCGAGAAGTTGCCAGAAGGCATCTTTCTCGGCATCAGGTCGACCTGCCTGTGGTGCATACGCGGTGAAGAAGTGAATAGTGCGATCAGCTGATATAATGGTGAGCTTCATCAGCCGATCATCAAATCGTTCGACTTCTTTAATGGCATCACGGAAACCCTCTGAGATGGCAATGCCAACACCATATTGAGTGTGTGGGTTACCAAAATAGAGAAGTTTGTAGCCATTTTTACCGCGTTCGCGTTCAATGTCGCAGCTTTTGGAACCAGACCATCGGGTTTCTTGCAGAGCGCAGATGTCAATGCACCTTTTCCGAAGGGCTCTTGCCAGTTCCTCGGTCTTTCCAGTTAGGGTACCAACATTTAGCATGCACACATGTATTTGTTTTGTTCGTTGTGTGCGGACTAACTTGCTTACGTCCTGACGCCGTCCATGCGTCAAGAACCCGTGCCCATTTCTCGACAGAACCGGGGCCCGTCCTGCCGCGTCGACTGAGGTGGACGCCCTAGCATTTCTCCGAGGCCTGTGACTTAATCCAATCATCATGTTTGTAACGACATTCTATGCATTTTCTTGGTCGACCTGTCGCGGGGCCTGTCACCAAGAGAGATCAGGTAGGATTTAGCATAGTAGAATAACTCCAACTATACTCTATTTATCTCTTTCCCTGATCTCAGCATTTTATTTTTGTTTTACAGAGGATAGTACGTTGCCTCAAACCCTCCTCCTTTACCTGGGCTTGGGACCAGCATACTATGTTAACAGCATGGCGGAGTTCTTTCTAGGTACCTGAAAGAAATTTCTAGCTGTAAGGTGAGAGAGCTGCTTTCCATCGTGAATACAACGGGCTAGCTCTGAAGATCGAGCTGCCTGGAGTCTGTCTCCATGCTCTTATAACTGAAAAGCCGAGGAAATGACAAGAGCGCTTTAGAAAAGGCGCAATGATACCTGGGTACTACAAGAAACCCGATTGTCATAGAACGCGACATAGAACGTGAACTTGGTCAAAATGGCTATGAACTTTTCTATTTTGGTTGACTGCAGATTTGGTACGGCGTTGGCATTGCCATCTCAGAGAGTTTCCTTGATGCCATTAAAGTAGTCGAACAATTTGATGACCGGCTGATCGCACTATTCACTTCTTTACCACGTACTCGTTACAGACTGGTCGACCTGATGGCGAAGAAGATTACCTTCTGGCAACTTCTAGATGCAAAGGCCTGTAACATGCCTGCTGATGACTATTTCTTCATTAAAGCCGATCTTATTCGTCATGTGGGTGAAAAGGCAAACAGAAACATGAGCCCTAGGGGGAAAGAGTTGGGAGCACGTATTGAGGGTGGCGAGCGTATAGTCGATCTTGCGAACATCCATACCTTTGTAGTTATGAATGCATGGCTCATCAAACGATTGTCTCATTTTCCTACATTTTGTAATGTGAACAGTCAAACGCAAATCGACTATATTCCTATAAGACGCCGACATTTTACCACCGTTACTAACTTCAAAGCATCTCAAAATCGACCGTTTGTGTCCGGCCGTCTTGTGACCGACAAAAGAGCCTATGGAATGCGCTGACCCACCGCTTATTAAATGGTGCCGATTTTTTGAAAAGAAAGAAGAAATAATCTTGTTTGCGTTATTACCAACAATTATGAATATGGAAGAATCATGAAGTGAAGTTAAAAACGCGATTCACAGAGTAACGCATCTCACAGGGGTCACCGAGCCAGGTAAGCAGTTCGTCAACCGCGATACTTGGCCTTGGAATGACAATGTTCAAATGAAGGTCCGTGACCTACCACCTACCACGAATTTCACAAGTTGTTAAACAATATTACGCTGGCCAATTGAAAAATTTAGAAGAATACCAACCCGGAAGCAAAGAAAGCGATCGCTGTCACCCAGGCGGTCTATTGCACAAATCTTTACGATAAACTAGACACACGAGATGATGAGAGAGATCCATATTGGCTTGCCAAAAGGCGAAACGAACTCCCACAAAATATCCAACACTTCTGCTGCGTTAATGATCAGAAGGGTACTTTGCTTACCGAGCGACGAGAGAGAAGATTTCAATGGGAGAATTTGTGCTTCCTCTACTTTTACAAGTACTGCCGACGTTTGAACCAATTCCACCTGCCAGCGCTACTAAATTCGAGGTTATTTTCCCATGCCATGAAGATATTCGAACACATTCGCGTTTTCGCGAAATCTTTCAAATAACCATGAATCAAGCCAGGTTTGTCAAGAACTGCGAAACTACTGACGTAATACACACTGCACGCCTACTTATGGAGAAACATTGTGAGGAACATCGCCCTCTTTACTTTATATTTCTGGGTCAGACGAAAGCTGTCAACCGTATGCTCTACGACAACACTGAGTTCAATTGCTCCACCACGATCGTAAAAGCGAAGTTCGAAGTGCGGCAGGTGTATCAAAACCACTTTGTGTCTGTCGCTTTTTATCAAGGAAGCACCCTATCATCACTCCTTTTTGTGCTTGTTATGGACACTGCCACAATGCTTTAAGCAGATGATGCTTTCCTAGTGTCTAATAGCAAAATGATCTCGCACAACTTACCCAAAAATGGAATGAACGCCTCATGCAATACGGTCTAAGAGTAAATTGGAATAAAATTGAATTTGAAAGACAATCTGTCCCCATGAAGCAGGCACAATTATTATCACCGGCTGTGACCTGCCCAGGACTGAGCGATTCAAATATTTCGGATCAATGTTATCAGCCAATGGAGAATTGCGGTATAAAATTTCTTCTCGCATTAACGCAACCTAGATGAAGCGGCGTTTCACAACTGGTGTTTTTTGTGGTCGACCTATCAACGAATGTCTCAAAATTAAAATTTACCGCGATGTAGTCGATTCTGTCATCATCTATGGTTCTGAGTGTTGGCCGATTATAGAAGACAATGAACGGCGTGTTGTAGTAATGGGAACGAAAATGTTGCGAAATGAGGATATCTACGATCGATATAGAATTACATCGGTCGTGGAATTATCGCGAAAGTGGCCGGCCGAAACAACGGTGGCTTGATACGCTAGAAAACCTCGTCACTGCATTGAGATCAGGCCTTAGATAGAACAAAATGGGGCATTCCTAGCTGGATTTTTTGGATTCGCGAGCTTCTTTCCCAAAGATTCATAGAAGGCGGGACTCATCAAAGTCTATCACCGGTTTTAATGTGGCTCATTATTATCCATTTTTCATTATCACCCATCATCAAAATTCGAATTTTGCAGTTTTACTCAAGGTGTGTAGGGACACGAGCACTGTTGAAGTATTGTTTTGAGCATAAGCATAAGCACCTAAGAAGGTTAGTTTGAATTCAAGGAAAGTAGTTCACGGCAAGCGGGAACAATTTCTTTAAATATCTGTCTTATTATTGACAAAAAAATCCAAAGACCAATCAAAAGGTGGATGTTTGCTTTTATGCTTCCACTGCGTCAGTATCTTTCTGTATACAACAGCATTGAAATGCAACAATGAGAACAGTGGCCCCCTAGTGAAGCTTACTTTGGGTTTTTATTTGGCATATCAAAGAAATTAATTAATCCATATCATAGAGTCACATATCCGACCAGTTCTAGTATTTGTTGATTTGTTTCGCCGAAGGAAGTCGATCAAAGGAAAACTCACTCAAACGACAAGAAAAGTCAATGGATGTTTTTAGTAAAACACTGCTAAAAGTTTTTTCAATTGGAAGATAGGCCAAATATGGAGGTCCCTGAAAAAGGTGCATCCTGGAGGCAAAGAGTTGACTTGGGCCGTCGCGCCATTGAAAAGGAAAAAAGAAAATCTATTTCACTCAATAAACTATTTAATCTTCCTCAAAAGGAAGGAGAAGCTATTTTTAGGAGACAATTTTCATTAATATATCCATGGACTGATCCTTCTGTTTCCAGTCAGCACGCTTAATCATGAGAATCGAAATCCATACAGTTAGCTGCAAAGCCTTATCAATTGATCTGATTCAATCGATCAGCTTCAATAAGCATTAATGTTACTGCATCATTTCGTTTCAGATTCATATAGTCGTTAGTAGACCCCTGGGTATTCTTAACTGCCTCGAGTACGTCGCAAAACTCATTCATTTGGAACGCAGACTAATTATGCTCACAAGAAATACACACAGATATGATCACCTCAAGTGACTTACACCGAAATGGATCCTCAGATGAACGATATTTTCCCTATAATCTGACAAAGATAAATCACATTAAAAATGCACAGTGGCACCACTGTCTGCCATTTGAAGGACTAATTTGCGCTAAAGTTTCCGCAAAATTGAAGAGCTATTAATTATAATAGAATGCGTGTGTATTATTAACGAATGCAAATGCAACAACACTGATTTTATGGATAACATGGATAAGATACAGGTGCGCAGACGTATTTGATTGATTGAGATCAATTTAAATACGACTGCACAGTGGAGTTCAGGTGCTGTGGTATGCTAAGTAATACAGTCCATACGCATGCATATATTACTTTGGGAAATTTTCAAGAGCATTTCCAAGCTTGGCAAGGTTTACGGCATCAACTATTATAGTACGTTCATTATTTGCTGCATGTATCTAAAGTATTCGTGCTGAATATGTTTCTATTCTATTTCTTTCGCAGCAAATCATATGAGTCCAACAAGTCACAATAATGGATTGCTTCAACAGAAAAATATTCTTCTCCCTCAATATGCCCAGAAAAAGGATATGACAAGTTCAAGTAAAGCAAATCAACCAAAAGATATGGTACGGTCCAATGCCCTTGTATGGCATATACTCGTAGATAATTATGAAGAACGAACTTTTCTCTCCGCCCAGATGAACATCTTTACGGTGGTGGAAGTGCAAGTGGCGAGTGTGAAGATCATCTGAAATAAAGAACCCAAAATGTCACTGGAACTACTTGTCATTGTCGTTTTAATAGACAACCTGCGAATCATGTTTCTTAGTTTTTATTATTTCTCTGGGACTCAATTAATTATAGTTATTATGACAGGTGAAATAATCAGGGTAGACTGTTAATTAAGGCGCCAGATTATTTTTGTTACAGATTTATTTTCAGACCCATGCAAGCATAACACGGTATTAGAGAGATTGTGTGATCTGGAAAACTCCTTGATAGATAGTTCAAGGGGGAGGAGACATCTAATGTTTGGAGATCCAATTAAGTTTCTTAAAGCCTCCAAGTGGATCTAGGAATGCAATTAATTACTCTCATTTGAATTATTTTTAGCCCAAGTATGGCGAATATTGATTGCCATTCCAAAGATTCTCCATTTTACAATTTTTCTCAAGGGATAGCCTCTCAATTAAACACTAGCTAATGACGCATTACAAACAACTCTCTACATATCTTACAATCAATCAACTATTGATTCAGTGGGTTTCTCTGAAAAAAAGTAGATTAAAAGGAAAAATTTGTAACAATCCTAGACGGCATTCATCTGATCGCAGTCAGTTACAAAGGATGCTCGCAAACGAACAGCGTGTTTTTTATGGCTTTATTACCTGAGGCTAATATTAGATAGGAGCATTGCACCTGATCGTTTTTATGAATATCCTGAACTCGGACGCGAACATAAAAACAGAAAGTATCTATAATCCGTAATGCAACAGTATAATTGATTGGGGTCATATCACCTGCTCGTCGTCTCCCTTATTTTACTTTATTACGCTATCGATTCCGAAAGGTGCTTTGCTTCGTGAATGGCTATCGTGAGAGCCTGATGCGGTACCGCACCATACAGAGTTTTATTGAGGCAGTTCCCGTTCGATTATTTCTTATTGAGGTGGAAAGAATTCTTTCATTGCGATCGCGAAAGGTAGCACCTTCCTCTAGTCCACTATAAGATCGGCCCTTCGTCCTAATTAATTTACGCATTATAAATTGAAATGCAGGTGAAAATCAGTAATCAGCTGCATTCACAACTAGATGGTTTGATACGTTTCACTCGAAGGTGAGTGTTGTTGAGGGCTGATTTTTAGTTTCTTGGTAAAGGTGTGAAAAGAACCTTTGAGAACATTGTAATCACCCAAGGCAGCGCATTATAAAGGATATAAAAAATGGGTTTAGAGGTTGAGATAAACAATAATTGTGATAAATGTAACTATATCACACATGTGAAGCCCTTATGCATACCCATATACGTGTCACCATTTTATTTTCATTTTTTTTTTCAAATCTTCAGACAGGATCCGCTGAGTATTGCCGATTGGTTTGATGGAAGACTGGATTGCGAGAGCTTTTCGCCGTTTCCCTTTGAGTTCATTATAGTTTCTGTAATTGCTTAAGCATTGATTGTTCGAAGGTTTTAATTCACGTTCGTAAATTATCCTTGTTCTTCGGGTATGATATCAGGTTTTAATAGACTGTCAGATCAATAAAGATCAAACCTCCAAAGTGGAAATCTGGCGGGGATGGGAAGGGTGCGATCAGGGACGGGTTATTTAGAACAGGTGAGGTTAAACTAGTCCTTAGCAGCAAGTTTATTGAGGAGTCTGAAATTATGCGGACAGATGGCAGGTACTCTCTGTTCTTTTGTCAGCGTTCAGAGTTTTTGCGGTAGGCGTCCATCCCTATCTTAGGGTTCTATCATAGACAAATTGCGAATCAATCTCTGCAGAGCCTTTGAAGGTATTTTGATTTCGACTTTTATCCCAGATTTTATACTGCCGCAGCTCTGACTCCATTTTGGTTCGGACAGGTGTATGTTATCAGAATTAATTTTTTCATTTCATTGATCTACTTCTTCCATCGTGTACATCCACAGGATCTGTTCATCATCATCAACAGCGCAACAACCGGTATCCGGTCTAGGCCTGCCTTAATAAGGAACTCCAGACATCCCGGTTTTGCGCCGAGGTCCACCAATTCGATATCCCTAAAAGCTGTCTGGCGTCCTGGCCCACGCCATCGCTCCATCTTAGGCAGGGTCTGCCTCGTCTTCTTTTCCTACCATAGATATTGCCCTTATAGACTTTCCGGGTGGGATCGAATCGTCCATCCTCATGTAGGGGGCCAAAAATTCTTCGGAGGATTCTTCTCTCGAACGCGGCCAAGAGTTCGCAATTTTTCTTGCTAAGAACCCAAGTTTCCGAGGAATACATGAGGACTGGCAAGATCATAGTCTTGTACAGTAAGAGCTTTGACCCTATGGTGAGACGTTTCGAGCGGAACAGTCTTTGTAAGCTGAAATAGGCTCTGTTGGCTGACAACAACCGTGCGTGGATTTCATCATCGTAGTTGTTATCGGTTGTGATTTTCGACCCTAGATAGGAGAAATTGTCAACGGTCTCAAAGTTGTATTCCCCTATCCTTATTCTTGTTTGTGTTTGTGTTTGACCAGTGCGGTTTGGTGTTGTTGGTTGATTCGTCTTCGGTGCTGACGTTGCCACCATATATTTTGTCTTGGCTTCATTGATGTGCAGCCCAAGATCTCGCGCTATTCACCGCCTGCTCGATCTGGATGAAGGCAGTTTGTACGTCTCGGGTGGTTCTTCCCATGATGTCGATATCGTCAGCATAGGCCAGTAGTTGGGTGGACTTGAAGAGGATCGTACCTCTTGCATTCACCTCAGCATCAGGATCGCTTTCTCGAGGGCCAGGTTAAAGAGGACGGATGAAAGCGCATCCCCTTGTCGTAGACCGTTGTTGATGTCGAATGGTCTTAAGAGTGATCCTGCTGCTTTTATCTGGCCTCGCACATTGGTCAGGGTCAGCCTAGTCAGTCTTACTAATTTCGTCGGGATACCGAATTCTCCCATGGCCGTGTACAGTTTTACCCTGGCTATGCTATCATAGGCGGCTTTAAAGTCGATGAACTGATGGTGCAACTGTTGTCCATATTCCAACAGTTTTTCCATCGCCTGCCGCGGAGAGAAAATCTGATCTGTTGCTGATTTGCCTGGAGTAAAGCCTCTTTGGTATGGGCCAATGATGTTCTGGGCGTATGGGGCTATCCGGCCTAGCAACATAGTGGAGAATATCTTATAGATGGTACTCAGCAACGTGATACCTCTATAATTGCTGCACTGTGTGATATCTCCCTTTTTATGTATGAGACAGATTATGCCTCGTTGCCAATCGTCAGGCATTGATTCGCTGTCCCATACCTTGAGCACAAGGTGGTGAACCACTTGGTGTAACTGGTCGCCTCCATATTTAACCAATTCGGCTGTAATTCCATCGGCTCCTGGCGACTTATGGTTTTTTAGCCGATGAATTGCACGGACTGTTTCTCCTAAACTTGGTGGTGGCAGTATTTGTCCGTCGTCTTCAGTTGGCGGAACCTCCAACTCGCTGATGTTCTGGTTGTTCAGTAGCTCATCGAAGTACTCAACCGATCGCTCTAATATGCCCATTCTGTCGGAAATCAGATTTCCCTCTTTGTCTCGGCAGGATGAGCATCGAGGTGTATAAGGCTTCATCCTGCTGACTTGTTGGTAAAACTTCCGCGCCTCGTGCGGTTGCTCCCTGTACTTTTCTAGTTCACAGACTTGTTGGTTCTCCCAGGCTTCCTTTTTGCGTCTGTGAAGTCGCTTCTCCGCTCGACGAAGTTCGTGATAAGTCTCTGCGCGTGCCCACGTTCTTTGAGAATGCAACATTACTCGGTATGCGGCATTCTTCCGTTCCGTTGCTAGCTTACATTCATCGTCAAACCAGCCGTTCCGACTCCTTTTGCGGCTGGGGCCAAGTATATTTGTGGCCTTGTGTTCTTCAGGTGGTTGTGAAGATCATTAGTTGATGCTTCATCTCCAGGTCCTCTATTGACTGCGGTTATTGCGGCATCCATTTCCCTCTTATAGGTGTCGCGGAGGGTTGTGTTGTGTATGGCTTCAGTGTTCACTCTCACCTGATTATCAGAGGGGATTCTAGGTGGTATTGTTATTCGAGCTCGGAGCACCATGCCAACGAGATAGTGATCCGAGTCTATATTGGCCCCCCTATATGTTCTGACATTCATCAAGGCTGAGAGGTGGCGGCGTTCGATCAACACGTGGTCAATTTGGTTGAAAGTGGTCCCGTCTGGAGAGGCCCACGTATGTTTGTGGACCGCTTTCCACGCAAACCAGGTACTTCCCACAACCATTTCGTGTGACCCTGCTAATTGAATAGTCCGCAGTCCGTTATCATTTGTTTTTTCGTGTAAGCTATGGGAGTCAACGTATCGCCTGAATACGGGCTCCTTCCCTACTTGGCTGTTAAAATCCCCAAGTATGATTTTGATATCATATCTGGGACAGGCTTCGAGGGTTCTTTTTACTGCCTCGTAGAAGGTATCCCTCTCCGACTCTGCAGTCTCCTCTGTAGGGGCGTGAACGTTTATGAGGCTTATATTTCTAAACTTGCCTCGCAAGCGCAGAGTGCATAGCCGTTCGCTTATGTTTTCAAAGCCGATAACAGCAGGTTTAATTTTTTGGCTGACTAAAAAACCTACTCCGAGCACATAGTTTACTGGATGGCCGCTATAATATATGGTGTAGTGGCTCTTCTCCAGGAAACCGGTCCCTGTCCATCGCATCTCTTGCAACGCTGTTACATCAGCCCTATATTGGGACAGGGTATCGGCTAGCTGCTTATTAGCTTCATCTCTGTACAGGGAGCGCACGTTCCATGAGAAAATGCGCAAATCGTTGTTCCTTTGTCGTTGCCGGGTCCGTCGTTTTAAAATCCGTCCTATCCGAGGCTCCTGTTGTGGCTTCGTAACAGGTTGTTTTCCGTGTAGGGTTGTCAGCCCTACCCAACCCCCAACCTGGAGGACCAGTTGGTACAATTTGTCCCGTTTTTAGGCGCGGGAGACTCGCCTTCATCCTTCTCCGTCTGCAGCTTTTCGTCAAGAAAGAGCTCCCAGCGGTCACCACGTGGAGGTGGAGATAGGGTTTGGTAGTAGAGCTGTTGGTGTTGGTTCAGCAGGCATTTCCCAGGTTTTATGCTCCATCGTGGGTACCAATCCACGTTTCGCCCCGGGACCTATACTACCCTTTGACCACCGGATCTGTTAGTGGTTCCTAATTAGAAAATGACCTGGGGTCAAGGTTGCAAAGTGCTTGGTATGGTATGAGACGTTTCGAGCGGAACCGTTTTTCTAAGCTGAAATAGGCTCTGTTGGCTGAGAACAACCGTGCGCGGATTTCATAATCGTAGCTGTTATCGGTTGTGATTTTCGACCCTAGATAGGAGAAATTGTCAACGGTCTTAAAGTTGTATTCTCCTATCCTTATTCTTCCTGTTTGACCAGTGCGGTTTGATGTTGTTGGTTGATTCGTCTTGGGTGCTGATGTTGCCACCATATATTTTGTCTTGGCTTCATTGATGTGCAGCCCAAGATCTCGCCTCGATTACCGCCTGTTCGATCTGGATGAAGGCAGTTTGTACGTCTCGGGTCGTTCATTCCATGATGTTGATATCGTCAGCATAGGTCAGTAGTTGGGTGAACTTAAAGAGGATCGTACCTCTTGCATTTACCTCAGCATCACGGATCACTTTCTCGAGGGCCAGGTTAAAGAGGACGCATGATAGCGCATCCCTTTGTCGTAGACCGTTGTTGATGTCGAATGGTCTTGTGAGTGATCCTGCTGCTTTTATCTGACCTCGTACATTGGTCAGAGTCAGCCTAGTCAGTCTTATTAATTTCGTCGGGATACCGAATTCTCTCATGGCCGTGTACAATTTTACCCTGGTTATGCTATCATAGGCGACAACAGTTTTCCACCGCTTGCCGTTTGGCAAATTTACCAACATCCCTAACAGGTCACCGAAATTTGGAGAAATTGGTGAAATGAAACAGAAATCAATACCTTTGGATTTACATAAATTGATAAGTTGTGGCGTCCAAAAAATTAGTTACATTATTGCAATATAAACTTTGGCATTGTCTTCTCTATCCAATGGAAAGTTTCGCTAAGTTCGCCTCTTTTCTACAAAGCAACAAAAAGCGATGCACGGCTTTCGCAAGCGGCTGCCTATTCCCTTCGAATAGATCTATAGAGAGCAGCCGAAGTCGGCCCTCGCGCTTGTTAATGGTCTAGCATTCAGCACGCAATTAGTTTCCCATAAAATGCGTCTCAACGGATGGTTGAGCACAGTTCTGCACTGTGATTCTGATGTCTGCTTTGCCCTAAATAAGCCAAAACAAAAGGTTTGGCCTATCAAGGGCTGCTTGGAACCTGGTCTTATAAGTTAAGTTCGGATTTGCCCAAAACTGGATATGGACTACTCTATGGATCATTGTTGTTTAACTTCTTCTTCTTTTTTCTTTAGCTTTTGCCCCGTTTACAAGCGGGTTCAACTCGTAGTGATCGGCTGCGTCATTTTATGTTATCAAAAGCCTGATCAAGATATGTTTGTGAGGCTTTCAACTCACTATCCAGTGTATCAAACCACAGTTGCTTCCTCGCCTTCTGGTCGTTTACCATCGACTCCGGAGTTCAGGCCAATCTCGGCAAGTGAACATATAAGATGTCTCGCTTGCAATTTTTCAACGATCGGTAAAACCACATATCGATCTCGCCACTAGCCCAACACAGCATTTGCGTCTCAGTTACCGCAAGAGGCCGTTCATTGTCTTTAATAGTCGGCCAACACTCAGAACCATAGAGGGCGGCAGGACAGATGACAATGCGATAAATTTTAGATTTGTAATGATCATGGATACATCGATTACAAAGAAGACCAGTTGTGGAACGTTACTTCATCTAGGTTCGGTTAACACGAGAATCAATTTCATAACGCAGTTCTCTATTGGTAGATAGCATTGTCCTGAGATATTAAAATAGCTCGGTAATGGACAGGTCACCACCTTTGACAGTGATAGTGCCTGTTTCACGGGGATCGGTCAGTCGTCAAAAATTCACTTTCATTCAAATTCAATCTGAGACTGTGTTGCATGAGGCCATAATTACATTTTTGGACAAGTTGCTCGAGGTCATTTTTGCTAGACCTCAGGAAAACATCGTTAGCATAAAGCAGTGTATAGGGTGTTCGACGGTGGATGTCCCGTGTGGCAATGTGCGTAACAAGAACAAAGACGAGTAGAAAGAGGGCGCTTCCTTGATGGACATCGACAGAGACACGAAGCGATTTTTTTACATCCGCTACACTTAGAGCTTGACTTTTCGGATCGTGGTAGAGCAATTGAACTCAGCAAACGAGTTCCAATGGTGCTAAGTGTTGTAGGGACACGGTCAAAAACTTTCTTCTGCTCCAGAAACGTAATGTAAAGAGGGTGATGTTTATTACCGTGTTTCCCGATGAGCAACCGTACAGCGTGTATTGCGTCAGTAGTTTCGCAGTGCTCCACGGTTATTTCAACGATTTTGGGAATAAGGTTGTTAAGAATGAGCTCAGAAATATCCGTGGTATGGGACAGCAACTGAATCGGGCAGCAATTTGAACATTCTGCTGGACTACCTTTCTTTTCCCATATTGAAACTGTGGTACTTTTTTGCCAGTCAGATGGTGTTCTACCTTCTAGCTTCCTGAATAACTCGATTAAAGAATTCATTGAACCATAGTTTTGTGTCCCAGCTCTTCGTTTTCTAGAGTTCAGATGCGATGTCGTCAGATTTTGTTACTCTCCCCAATTTCATTCGTTTTATTACTTCTTCGACTTCAGTCGCGGTGATAGGTAGAACGGCTCCAAGTGTGGTTAATGCTTGTGGAAATAGAGGATGAACAAATTTTTCAGTTGAAATCTACTGGAAATGTTCTCGCCATCTATCTTTCGCGGATTGACCGCTTGTAAGCAAAGTACCATTCTTATCATTAAAGTAACAGAGGTGTTCAATATCCTGTGCGCTCATATCGGCTTTTGAAAAGTCGATAAGAATCTTTTTCGCGATCCCAAATGTCTAGTTTCTTGTGAAGGCCTTTGTAGTGCACCACTTGGTGTGCCAGCGATCGCTGGTTGTCATTCTTATAAATTTGCCAATTGACGAGCGTTTTATCGTCAGGGAACTTATGGTAGAAGTGCTTTTTTTTCACGGACCTTCATTTCAACATCGTCATACCAAAGGCCAGTATCTCGGTTAATGTACCACTTACTTTGTTTCGGTGGCTTCGAGAGTTGCAGAGACGGCTTCCGTTCCACGATACTTCCACTTTCGCAGCTGTTTCTAATCGCGTAGGTGAGAACATTTCTTCTTTCTTTCTCACGGAATCGACACCATTTAATGCGTGACGGGCCTGCATGTTCCTCACGCTGTTTTATCGGTGGCTTAACTCGCAGGGCGGCAATCAGCGGTCGATGTTGGGGTGCGATGGTCTCATACGGAATGGCTTGCAGTTATTGGCGGTGGTACAATGTCAGCGTCCTATGAGAATATGGTCGACGTGCGTTTTACTGTTCCCACTCGAAAATGTAGGAAAATGACACCACCGTTTTATGAACCATGCATCTATAACTACAAGGTCATGGATATCCGCAAAATCGGCTATACGTTCGCCATCCGGACCTGTTGCCGCCTCCCTTTTTAACCAAATGACCATTAAGGCCGCTTGCAACGACGAAATATCATCAGCGAGCGGGTAACAGGTTTTGGCAAATAGGCAAATATTGAATCACCCATTTAGCTGCCCTCACCGCCTTGTCGGGGTGGGAAAGCAAGTAGCAGTTTACTACTAAACTAAGGGTATCCAAAACACATGAAGATAATAATTAGTCACAGCCTTGGAATCCACCCGAGGTTTTGAGCACCGAGGCATGGATTTCGGAGGCCTCATTCATGTTCCCCACTGTGGAAAACAGACTCTCTACTTTAATGGAAAGCCTGCACCCAGTGTCAATGCTGCGGTTAGCCAGAAAAGAGGGTGTGTGTGGTGGGGGAGAAGCAATAGCTTCTAAGCACTCAGGCCGTGTTTGAGTGCATTGTACTCGCTGAGAAAAAGAGAAAAAAGGGTACAGTAACTTCCTTAATGAGAGCAACTGGATGCCTGACTGGTCATATGACCGACCTGCTGATGACACTGTTGCCGAATTTCAGAAAACGGGCGAAGAAAACTCGGTTGAAGAAAAGTTCAGCCACAATGGGTAGGGAACTATAGGCTAGCCTGGTGGTTTATTTCATTTTTACGTTGCTAATAAGAACTGATAGTTGCCAAAGGGTAGAATAGGTCCCAGGGCGAAACGTGGATGGGTACGATGAAGCACAAAACCTGGGAAACGCCTGCTGAACCACCACCAGCAGTTCTACTACCAAACCCTATCTCCGCCTCCACGTGGTGATCGCTGGGAGCTCTTTCTCAACGAAAAGCTGCAGACGAGAAGGATGAAGGCGAGTCTCCTGCGCCTAAAATCGGGACGAATTACAATAACTGGTGCTCCAGGTTGCCGGTTGGTTAGGGCTGGCAACCCCACAAAGACAACAGCCTGTTATGAGGTCACAGAAGAAGCTTTTGACAAGATGGATTTGAACTGAACTCGATGAACTCGGCAATGAAAACGAAATAATGATTTTCATAAAATTTTCTCATGGAAAGTGCACTCCCTGTACAGATTTAATGATGCCCAGCGGCTAGCCGATGTCCTGCCCCAACCTGAGGCTAATGTAACAGCGTTTCAGGAGATGCGTTGGACAGTGACCGGTTTCATGGAAAAGAGCCACTAGGCCATATATTATAGTAGCCATTCAGCAAACCATGAGCTCGGAGTAGGTTTCTTAGTCAGCCAAGAAATGAAACTTTCTGTTATCGGCTTTGGAAACATAATCACATATAAGCCTCATGAACGTTCACGCTCCTACAGAGGAGACTGCAGAGTCGGAGAAGGATACGTTCTACGAGACAGTAGAACGAACACTCGAAGTCTGTCCCAGGTATGATATCAATATCATACTTTTCTTGTCAAGGCAGGCCTAGACTGGATATCGGGAACTGACAGATCAACTATAAGAAACAATTTACAACTTTATTATGTACTGATTGCGTTTGAGACTTCAATGGCTGGTTCCTGGTCCATCTTTACCTCACTCAGAGAGTTGGTCTATCAATCCTTCAAATTGGTCGGCAACCCATTGCACCGTCCATCTTTTAGAATCGGGCAATAAGTCCATTAATTTAGTACTTTCGATCGCTAATTTTCAACAACGCAACTGCAGTAGGTCAAGTGGTGTTTCTGATAATGGCGGGATTTAGCCATTGAACTGTTCCAGCTTTAAAGATTCCTACATCGAATTTTTCATTTCGAAAGCCCGATAAGTCGCCCTATTTGGTCATATTTATTAATGTGATGAAATGGGATTTAATTTTTCGCTAAGACTTCCTGAGAAACTTGTAATCCTCCTTAATTGTTCTGCGCCATACATTTCTGGGGCAATCCATTCGTCGGCCGTCCTATGATAATGGACTCTATTGCATGGGATAGCCACAAATGGAGTTGTCGCCCTTCCGAGGAAAGCATCGATAACAAGAAGAAGTAACATCGAGGACAAAATGCAACTCTGCTGGACTTGCCGCACACGGCCTTTTACACCATTATATATTTTTACTAAGAAGCTGAAAGTTCTGTTGATGGCAGCGGGCGAGGGTGGTTACGACGCGCTGAAGTTTCTCTTCCGCCTTAACAAAAGGAGCTTTACCATTGCGTTAAAATGCGATGCAGAAGTTGCCGGAAGTAAGAATGATGTGCTCGTATCCGCATTTTACCATGGCTAACTAACTCATACATAACAAGCGAGGCTTCACCGGATGTGATAGGGTTGAAAATCGTAGTAAAATGCTGCTCACCTTCACCATTTCAGTTGCATATTATTGCAGACGTGGAGCCTCTCCTTAATATATTAGATGAAACCATCATGTAGAATATGGTTTTAAACTTTCAGGACAGTTTCTAACCAGTGAAATTGTAGATTTACTTTTATCACCTGCACTTTCAGAAATTTGCTGCAGGATCAAAGCACAAGCGCATTAGGTTCGCTTCTACGTTTCTGTAGCCTGCTAGGTTTTATGACTCTTGTTCGCGGTGTGCGGGTAGCTTAAGTTATGAGAATTGTGCATTTTAAATGGCGGCTTAACGCTCATCAATATCCTCAGGCTTGAGCCATATCTCGCCCATGACAAGGAGGTTGACGTTGAAAGAATCCACAAAACTCTCACTGTTGCTGCTACGGAATGTTCCCATTAAACTTTATCAAGCAGAAAATAGAACAGTGCATAATAAGAAGACATAGAAACCAGAAAACCTCCTGCATTTCGTTGGATAAGCTTTCAACATTTACGTTGCAACTGGCATATTAAGTATTATCATTTTAGTGGCAAGTGCCATGTATTTACTCCCACCAATAACCGCACAACAGGTGGATATCTTGCATATCTTGCATTTTAGTGGCAAGTGCCATGTATTTTCTCCCACCAATAACCGCACAACAGGTGGATATCTTGCATCTTAAGCAGCCTTCTCCTTAAGAATCGATATTGCAGATTCCAAAAAATTGCAGGAATAGTATGACATTATTCTTCCAATGGCAATAAGCTCAGATGGTTTCAAGAGCGCTAATCACCGAAGTAACAACTTTTCTGCTAGCCCTTTTCCTCCGCAGGGGGTGAAATTTGTTAGTATTATCTTGCACGGATCTTAGCAAAGTCCTCCTTTCATATTTCAAGGTGTTAATAATAATGGATCTCATTCATGATTATCCTGGCGATGTCCTTAATTAATCAATGAAAAGATTGGTAACCCCCCGCAAGACCTTTATTGATATGCATGGAAATAAAATCACTGGCCCGATAGAGGCAATTGTGATTCCTCTTTTATCAGGCATCGGCTGCTGTGTGCTTAGTGAACCTATGTGCAACCATCGTCTGATTACTCCATCTACTACAGCTACTGCTACAGTTCCACCTGCAACTAGGGAGTCAAGCTGGAATGCGATGAGTTGTTTATCGAACGACTCATCGCTTCCCTATGTATTCGAAACTTTTGTTGGACCTTATGCTTACCAACTTAACATTAGAATGTTGGCTTCCGATCTCGATGGAATTTTGTAGGACACAAAATATAGAAGAGTAGATTTCATTAAATGAGAGAAGCGTCCTTTAGAGTCTAACCATTTAACCTCCAGTAATGTGAGTATTCTAGGCATTTCCATCTAAACTCTCTTTAAGACTTCTAAGTTTTCCTGGCTAACCAAATTCCAGTCGTTTTTACCTCTTTCTGGTTGAACCGAGTTTGCAACCACTTTCCGCAGAGTTAATAAAATGTTGGAGAAAAATCCGTTTGTTCATGCCAGCTGGCATTATACACGAGATTTATTGAAAACGTTGCCATTGACACCATCCAGCTCGTAAACGGATATCAATAAAAATGGCCTAACAGACAGAATACTTCATATATACCAATAAGCGCAGCAATTTACGATACTCTAATTATAAGTAACTCACGATCGTTACAGCATTTCTATCCCGACTCAGATTAATCTGCACTGGCTCCATCATCAACCACATCTTTTCTAAACTTTTTCCAAATAAAATCTCTATTTGACGACCACATAAAGATAAATCAAATCATGGCATTATCTTTGTACCATCACCGAGCTGACATGACATTCACTCACCAGCAATGAGGAGGAAATGATGCTTTAAAGTACATTTTAGTGTAATTATTTTGCAGTTTTAATGAATCTGTCGTAAAAAAAGAGCACGCAGCCTGGACGGCTATGGATGTGATAGTGGTACGTTTACGAAGTTTGGTTTCCAGAATTCAGGCGATATGAAAACCCCAACCGCTCAAAAAGGTTTCTTTCAATTACGGAACACTTAATAAAGCACCTAAGCAAAAACTTTGTGGGCGTAAATGAATTCTTAACGGCTCTATCAGCAGCATAAGGTATTCAAATCAGAAGCATCTTTTAAGTCAGTTAAAACAGTCTGGGTTCGGTTGAGCAGGAATTAGGGGAGATTGAAGTTGACAGGACGATCTCGGCAAATAATTGCTGTAGTACTTTCTTCTATCAAACTGACAAACCGTGAAAAGATTCTTTAGTGCTGGATGGAGAACATGAATAGGAGTCAGTCAATACTTCTTCAGTTTCAAGTATATTAATTTTCTTATAAATTAAGGTCAAAATTAGCTGAAGGGCCTTTGGGAAAACCTCAATTTTTGACTAAAAATTAGTTAACTTTGAAGGTAGGAAACGAAAAATTCAAGGAGTCAAAAGGAGCTCTTTTCGCCCAATTTTCGTTTTCTAAAAAGAGCAGTAGACGGTAATGTGGCGGAGGTAAATTAAAACATTCTCCTTCGAGAACCAGTTGGACACATTTTAATCGGTCCATTTGGATTTTTATCTTTGGCGCAGTTAAACGCTTTTACGAGCTTCTTTGATTTCGGTTTAACGATCACTTTGGGTATACTTTAATTGCGCGTTCAAAGAGGAGGTGATGGTGGATAAATTCCGTGCTGTTCAACTGAATCTGGATAGGCAGCAAACACTTGATCCGACTGTGTTATGCTTGCTAGCATGCATGCATGCCTCCTTTTGATCATCTTGAATTGCTAGATCATTCGCTCGAGCCAAGATTGCTTCGTCAAGATCACATCTAAGATCGGAGGATTCCTAGTGACATTTTAACTACTCTATAAAATGCGATAACTTTACCATAAAGGCAAATTCAACCAGAATTATGTTACGAAATAAATTAAAAGTAAGCACGAGGATGGGTGCTGTGTTTTTAGAAGGTGATCTATGGCTTTATTGCTTTCGTAAAATCATTTATATGAGTGTATTGACATACCTCTGGCACAAGCTATAAATTCTACTAACGAAGCTATAAGAAGTCGAGACATATTCCTTCTATCTTCATAGAAAGGCAAAAAAGCGCCATAAAGTGGGTTTGGGTGTAATACTGCTAACTCAATCTTCATATTATTCAGATAAAAACACTATTTTTTGCTTTTGTACAACTATTGAATGCGCCTAAAGACGGGACGAAATGTATTAACTGTTCCTCCAGGCTGGGTGTTGGGTAAAGTTGACAACCGTACACGGAAATTACGAAGCCACGTAAGGAGTCTCAGGCAGGATGAATTTCAAAACGACGAACCTCGCAACGACAACGGAATAACGATTTTCTCATGGAATGTGCGCTCCCTGTACAGACCGAATGCTGCTGAGCAGCTAGCAGATACCCTGCCCCAATATAAGGCTGATCTAACAGCGTTGCAAGAGATACGTGGGACAAGGACCGGTTTCCTGGAGAAGAGTTATATGTTATAGTGGGCATGCAGTAAACCACGTGCTCAGAGTAGGTTTTTTAGTCAGCCAAAAATAAAACATGCTGTTGTGTGAGACTTTTACTCACTAAAACCAACCTCTTCTCCTTCGCTGACCTGCGGGAACTTCCATTTCGGTATTACGTCGCGGGGTAGAATCAGTTACGAACTGCGGCTCGTGCCGTTTGCTACTTTTCTCCGAAGCTCCTTCTTCCTCAGCAGATTGTGGATTGCCTCCATGAATTTTTCCATCACACCCCAAGTTTTTTCAGAGGCTAATATTTCATCCACGATATTCTCGGTTGACAGCCGCTCCCCAGCTTCAATTGCCGCCTCCGCTCTATATGCGACGAACCTCGGGCACTAAAAAACAACTTTGGAATCATCTCGCATGTCGAGCAATATGGGGAGTCGTCTTGCCCGAGCGATAAAGGTATACACGGTACCCCCCGTGTTCGCTTAGGAATTGAGTTAGGTCGTAGCTAACTTCACCGTGCCTTCGAGTGATCCAGTTTGAGACATCTGGAATAATCGAGTCCAGCGTCCTTTAGTTGTATCATCCCGTCTTTTTTGCCACTCCAAAATAATTGGCGACGATAGGTACAGGACTTGCCGATTGCATATGTTGAGTCATAGAAGCGTCGGCCCTCTTTCGCCAAGATGTCGATGGGGACCATGCCTGCTATCACACATGCTGCTTCGTTTGATGTTGCACGGTAAGCGCACCACATTCGCAATGTACTTAATCGATATCAGGTTGCCATTTTCTTTTTATTTTCTTCTAGGTTTAGTGCCAATGCCCAGACTGGAGCTGCATAAAGCAAGATGGAGCTGGCAACTCTTGAAATAAGGTGTCGACGGCTTTGTCTTGTACCACTTACGTTTGCCAACAATGTAGCAACCTCGGAAGCCTTGGTTGCTAAATTCTCAAGATGAAGCTTGAATTTCAGCCTTTAATCAACCATGACTTCCAGATATTTGAGTGTTGATTGCGAATGTATTATGTACCAATTCTGGTTCTTATCAACTTTTGATTTCTTCGCTTCGTGGTCAAAACTACTCCGGTTTTATGCTCTACGGGCGTCAGACCAGCGTCTTCTAGCCAAGACTTTATTTTAAAAAGTGCCTCATCCGTGGGGACCTCGATCTCAATATCTTGTGCCACGATAATCACTCTGGTGTCGTTTTCGAAGCCAATGATTGTCATTGCTTTGGCCAGTTGCAACTTTGAGATTCCATCGTACATTATTATCCACAGGAGAGGACCGAGGACTGATCTTTGTGGAACCCCGCAGGTTCTTCTATATGGCTAAGGTTCATCGTCCGAATGGTAGTATAATTGCCTCCCCCGGAGGAATTCATTCTATGACTATGCGCACCAGGTATTTAGGAGCGCCAAATCAGGCTAAACCTGCAATTATTTTGCTCCATTTTGTTGTGCTGAAGGTATTCTTCACGTCGAAAGTAAGTACCGCGCAAGGTTTATTGGTTTCCACTGCTTCCACAGCAATTGTCGTCACCGTACTGATCGCATTGACAGTAGATTTTGTATTTGGGAATCTGAACTGCCTATATGAGAGGCCACCCTCCTTTTCTGCAAACGGTACAAATCTATTGTCGATGACTCGTTCAAAAAGTTTACCGACTCTATTTAATAGGCATGTAGGCCTATATGATGAAGGATCACCCAAACACGTATTTCACTTCCGGAATATGACAAGCTTCTTTTTCCTCCACTTTTCTGGGAAAATCCCGTCTTTGAGGCACGTCGTAAATATTTCAGCGAACCACTTTGAAACTGTTTTAACGGCCACTATCAGAGCTTTTTTTGGAATTTCATTTAAGCTCGGGGCTTTATTTGGGTTGGAGTCATGCACGCGTCACATGCTTTTTGTATCCTTTTAAGAAAGAAAGTGAAGATGAAACTTTTACATTTTGTGTGAATTTCGTGGATTCTAAAAAGTGTATGACGTCATCATTTCTTATCGGTTCGTCAATACCACCACAATGTAAGCTCACCTGAATGGCAGGTTGCCGAAAAACATTTCGTTTTAGCTTTCTAATCATTTATATATCAATTACTCCAGCCAGAAATATGTATGTATTTATATGGATATGTAAATGAAGCCTTACGGAAATGAACACAAAATCTTTTTTGCCGCCAGCTTCTGGTATTCGGGCTTGTTTAATATTTCCTTAAGCTCTAGAGCCTAAAGTCTCACTTATTTCCCAAACAACTCATTCTAAGCACACTGCAAACCCTGAAACACATTGTAATCCAGTATCATTCTCCTCCAGCTAAACCAGTCTAGCAACTGCATTTTGTATCTATATATCTATTATCTATTGAACCTTCTGCAGCTTGATTGTGACAAAGGACTCATCGAATATTTTGCGCAATTGATTTAATTCTTCAGTTGGCTTCATGTTTTATTGGTTTCTGTCAAGACACAAGATGCACTTGTACCTGGAAGAGTAAAACCTGTCCGTTTCCTTATATATTTGGTATGACATGCTTTTCCTCTAATTTTTGGCTAGTTTTTTCTTTGGATCATTTCTTTATCTTTTTTTAGTGAAGAAAATTGCTCACTTTTTAAAGAAGCTATGGTGACTTGCTACATGTCCTGGGAGTTACTGATTGTTGATAGTCTAAGGCTGCCTGAATCTCTCGAGGGGTTAGCACTGCAGGAAGTTTTCTTTCCATTTCTATCTCGTGGGATATGTGTTGAGAATACTGGTTCTGGGATTAAATTCGGAAGCTTGCTCAATAAGTTGTCTCTTCTCTAGAACGAAACCGCAAAGTCAACCCCTTCGCCCCATGATTTTTTATACTTGGGTGCTAAGTTTGAAAAAAGGGAGCGGTTGACCAAAAATATTTTGGAGCAAGTTGCTCCGCATTTGGTCCGGTCCGGCATCAAGTGGGTGCAGAAATAGGACTTTTTAATCCCTAAAAAAATTTTCTAGCTCTGATCAAGCTTTGGTCTGAAGTATGGACGGATTTTGCTGATTACAAAAATGATCAGTCAACAACTCCGAGTCACATTGCCCCAAGGACAGAAGTGGGGCAGCGACTGATGAGTTGTCTCTTCCTGATAAGAAACCGTCAACCATTTTCGTCGCCTCTCGATGAGTAAGTACGTTTCCTTATAAATGTATCAATTACGTAGAAGTTACAATTATGCAAAGTCAACCAATTTGCGCACAGTGGTTTGTTGAAATCTTCTATAAGCTTTTGACAACTTCCGCCGGGGTCCGTGGACCAAAAAAAGAGGGAGTAAGTTGCTCCCCATTTGGTCCGGCCCAGCATTAAGTTGATGCGGACTCACACAATTCTCAAAAAAAATTACATGTTTGTCACCATGTATTGTTCCGAATTCGTTAGTATAGACAATAGGATCTATCACCAGTATTTTTGGCATCTGTAAGCCACTCTGAAATCTAACTTAAGGCTCAATCCTTGTAAAATGCATCTTCCCCACTATTTATCGATTGTATAGATACAGGTTTGTTTATGAAGTGGCGAACTCTCGTTTTCCAAATCCATACTCAACCTTTATTATGGAACTCAGATAATAATAAACGGGGAAAAGGAATTTCAATAGAATCTCTAGAGCCTAGTCCCATTGTAAGTGCAGCTTCGTTGTCCTTAGAAAATAACAATACATATCTATACCTAACCACTCGACACTGATCTCCTCATTTTATTGTAAACTCATTCAATATTGATCAGCACACATTGTCATCATCCTAAGAGCCAAATTCATAAGGTACGCAATCGCCATATGATCACCAGGCGACGACTTTTCTTGAAAGTGAATGATGCACACAATACTGTTCTCCCAGTCTGAATATTTTAATAATAATTAGACGGATGACCATTCGTGGTCCTTTTAACAGGACCGAGACCCATAATTCTGTCGGCGAAATTCTTTAAATTCAATTTCGTACCGATATAAACGCCGCCCGAATAACAATGATATCAGGCCAATTGTTAACGAAAAAGATATGCTACCATATCTTTTATGGAACAGTCAGAACAGTAGCCCAAAAAGATTTTGTATATTCTTATGCTCTCAAGATCCTTATAATCCACAGTAACGTGCGGTTTTTGATTGTAGTTGATCAAGACGAAAGACAATACCGAAAGTTGAAAATTTATGACCCATCCAAAAATCTACCGTTCCAACTGCCATCTTTGTCTACGATGAAACAGTTCCCATTGTTTTTTTCCAAAGTATCTTCCAGAACGTTTCAAATTTTCTTGGTCTGAATCTGGATATGGTGACATGTTGATTTTAATGTGAAGGCTTCAGACAGAAATTTGGGAAATATTTTCGGATCAAGTGTTGTGATGTAATGAACATGGACATAGTATTTGCAAAATATTAAATGCTGAGCGGATGTTTTTATCAAAAATTGAGAGGGGTTCATGTAGAGACATATGTATACGTACGCACGTAGTGCAGGCGATCTTAGTACTATTTTTAGATAAGTACATTCAAGTGACCAAAAAAACGGAGCCCACACTCAGCAAATGAGAAAAAAGTGGCTAAAATAGTCAAACCGTATCAAGGCACCAGAAGTGAAAATTGGTTTGCTTTGCTTGGCGGCGACGATGGAATCAGGAAGGAAGGATTATAAGCCGCCATCGATATATCTTCGAGAGAGAAACACCCAAAATCTCGTCAATAAATTAGAGAAGTTGACGGATAAAAATGCATATCATGTTGTCCAAATCACCGAGTGTATCATACATGAAAATTAAATTCAGATTTACGACGACGATTTACGAATTCGAAAAAGTAGGAAAAAATGTTATACCTACCTACTGAAACCTCTAT
The DNA here is from genome assembly GCF_905115235.1 of Hermetia illucens. Taxonomy (NCBI): domain Eukaryota; kingdom Metazoa; phylum Arthropoda; class Insecta; order Diptera; family Stratiomyidae; genus Hermetia; species Hermetia illucens. The sequence continues at coordinate 168,490,433 of NC_051849.1, read as the reverse complement.
GCCGTGACGTACTGGAATTAGACCAGAAAAGCTAAAAAAAAGCGCGAGACCTATAAAATCTGCAACTTGAAATATGGCCTCCATCGCAAAATTCTGGTTGAAGAGCCTCATAAGGGGAGTGGCCTGCGCAGTGTCAGAACTGAATTTGGCCATACAAAAGCATATTGGAAATTACCCATCTGCGAAGATCTACACAATACAGCTGTCTGCACTAAAACAAGAACCTGCAACAAGGTATGGCATCTTCGCAGAAACTGCGATGAACCACATACTGCTCACTTAAAAGGTTCCTCAGTGCAATATTAAGCAAAAGGCGCGACCTCAGCGACATCAGCAACCCATTAATAGCTTAAGTACTAAGGAAGAGGGTAAGTAGCTCTCGAAATACGTATTTACTAACTATTAAAATATATTGTATCATAGTAGGAGAAAACTATCTAGTTTTATTTTTTAACCCATTAATTGTCATGGAATAACTAAATCATCTTTCAGAATTGTGCAGAGAGACTTCTCCTCATGTGGGAGGAAACTATAACCAGATCACTCAGTTATAATCATTATCACCAACCAAGCAATAAATTTAAACAGGCTCGACATACTAATAAATAAGAGGAAAAACTGCTTGAAGTACAAGATATACATCCGCGCTCATCTCAACTTCAGTTTCTCAGAAAGTTTACTATAACGTCGACAATGCTGTCGAGGATTCACTCAATGCATCGTCGCAGGAGCTCGATATTCTTCTTCAGCGCTGGACAGTAGTGGTGGGTTGAGGAAATATCGCCAGAAAAATCCACTAGCTGATAAGGAGTAAACAAAGTTTGAGGTGGGAATGGCAGGAACATCGATCCCCGATACCCAAGCACGAGCTCGCAAAAGCCACCAAGAAACTAAGAAATGGTCTTAAAGCAGAAATAGAAAGTGACTTCCAGTACTTCACGAGCAGTTGCAGTTTCTACCACCCCAACGACTACTCTCTATAAAGAGCAATTAAATAGCTGTGGCTACCGGCATAGACTAAGCCACCATTAAGGCTTGCTAATGGAAACTGGATATCCGGAGGGCTCAAGTGCTTAGAGCGCTGGGCTGTCGCAGCGGAAGGTCGCGGTTCAAATCTTACTGGTGGTAGAGCGGTTTGTTATCGTGACTGGTTATCGGATACCAGTCGACCCAGCTGTGGTAATAATCTCGGGAGTGCACAATGCTGATCACATTGACTCTACAGTGTACTGTAGTATACCGTTACGGTCTTGATTGCTTTAACACACTCCAAGTCTGGCAACCACTTAACGCCAGCAGGCTTATATCGGTCAATCAGAGTGCTATCCGTAGTGTCAAAACTTTTTGATTGCCTCCTCCTGGCACTCTCACCTTTTCATGCCGACGAAAAAGAAATTCCGTGAGATAAATTTGGCTTCTGCATAGCATGATGGAGCAAGTTCATAGAATTGTGGCGGAAATTAGCCGAACATTAGAGAAGCATAGCCTTTTGGCAGAGTATGGCACGCAGGTGTGGTGTATACAATTAAGAAACCGTTTCCCGCTGATGTTCACAAGATTCTTGAACCCTATCTAATTGGACGGAAGTTTAGAATTCGGTACAAAAGGTTGAGTAGATTCGGAGAAAAATTTCCAACCAGTTTGAAAATGGTAGTTTCAAGAAAAGTCCTGGCGAATATTGAGTACTCTCTTCAACTAGTAATTCCTGTAAGTTATTTGTCAAAGCTTTTTCTTCTGAATTTCGCCCACTTTCGACTGCTTGGTGCTCCTTCTATTGGCTTGCAAGACCATAATGCCAAGTAAGTTTTCAAATTTTCGTTGAAAGTGGAGGCTGGGATCTAGCTGTAATTTCAATGACACTTGATTTTCGTAGAAATAGTCCAAATCAAGTTATTGTATCTCTCGTTACTATTTTAGGTATTTCTGAAGAGACATCGTTTTAGCAGCACATAACTGCTAAGTGATTGGAATATTGGCAAAACATAGTTATGTATGCTTGGATTTAGAGTTGGCTTATGAGTAATTTACACCAATCGAGCGCTCAAAGTGCAGACGTTGTTACTAATACACCCATATTTTTTTTTTAAATAGGTATTTCTTTACAAAATTTAAAAAGTTAATTTTAGGATAGTATAGGTCCCAAGGCGAAACGTGAATTGGCACCTACGAAGGGGCAAAAAAACTGGGAACGCCAGCTGGACCCACAGCAGCAACTCTACTACCAAACCCTATCTCCACCTCCACGTGCTGACCGCTGCGAGCTTTTTCTTAACGAAAAGCTGCAGACGGAGACAAATTGTACCAACTGGTCCTCCAGCTTAGGGGATTGGGTAGGACTGACGTGAAAGGAGCCCCGGACAGGACTGACAACACAACGATGAACCCGGCAACGTAAACGGAATAAAAGTTTGCGCATTTTCTCATGGAGCATGGTCTCTCTATACAGTGAAGGAGCTGCCAAGCAGTTAGCCGATATCCTGTTCCAATATAAGGCTGAGGTAGCAGCGTTGCAGGAGATGCATTGCACAGTACCGATTTCCTGGACAAGACCTACTATATCATATATTATAGTGGCCATCCAGTAAATCATTTGCGCGGAGTAGGTCTCTTCATCATCCTCATCATCAACGGCGCAACAACCGGTATCCGGTCTAGGCCTGCCTTAATAAGGAACTCCAGACATCCCGGTTTTGCGCCAAGGTCCACCAATTCGATATCCCTAAAAGCTGTCTGGCGTCCTGGCCCACGCCATCGCTCCATCTTAGGCAGGGTCTGCCTCGTCTTCTTTTCCTACCATAGATATTGCCCTTATAGACTTTCCGGGTGGGATCATCTTCATCCATACGGATTAAGTGACCCGCCCACCGTAACCTATTGAGCCGGATTTTATCCACAACCGGACGGTCATGGTATCGCTCATAGATTTCGTCATTGTATAGGCTACGGAATCGTCCATCCTCATGTAGGGGGCCAAAAATTCTTCCGAGGATTCTTCTCTCGAACGCGGCCAAGAGTTCGCAATTTTTCTTGCTAAGAACCCAAGTTTCCGAGGAATACATGAGGACTGGCAAGATCATAGTCTTGTACAGTAAGACTTTGACCCTATGGTGAGACGTTTCGAGCGGAACAGTCTTTGTAAGCTGAAATAGGCTCTGTTGGCTGACAACAACCGTGCGCGGATTTCATCATCGTAGTTGTTATCGGTTGTGATTTTCGACCCTAGATAGGAGAAATTGTCAACGGTCTCAAAGTTGTATTGATGTGCAGCCCAAGATCTCGCGCCGCCTGCTCGATCTGGATGAAGGCAGTTTGTACGTCTCGGGTGGTTCTTCCCATGATGTCGATATCGTCAGCATAGGCCAGTAGTTGGGTGGACTTGAAGAGGATCGTACCTCTTGCATTCACCTCAGCATCACGGATCACCTTCTCGAGGGCCAGGTTAAAGAGGACGCATGATAGCGCATCCCCTTGTCGTAGACCGTTGTTGATGTCGAATGGTCTTGAGAGTGATCCTGCTGCTTTTATCTGGCCTCGCACATTGACCAGGGTCAGCCTAGTCAGTCTTATTAATTTCGTCGGGATACCGAATTCTCTCATGGCCGTGTACAGTTTTACCCTGGCCATGCTATCATAGGCGGCTTTAAAGTCGATGAACTGATGGTGCAACTGTTGTCCATATTCCAACAGTTTTTCCATCGCCTGCCGCGGAGAGAAAATCTGATCTGTTGCTGATTTGCCTGGAGTGAAGCCTCTTTGGTATGGGCCAATGATGTTCTGGGCGTATGGGGCTATCCGGCCTAGCAAGATAGTGGAGAATATCTTATAGATGGTACTCAGCAACGTGATACCTCTATAATTGCTGCACTGTGTGATATCTCCCTTTTTATGTATGAGACAGATTATGCCTCGCTGCCAATCGTCAGGCATTGATTCGCTGTCTCATACCTTGAGCACAAGTTGATGAACCACTTGATGTAACTGGTCGCCTCCATATTTAACCAATTCAGCTGTAATTCCATCGGCTCCTGGCGACTTATGATTTTTTAGCCGATGAATTGCACGGACTGTTTCTCCTAAACTTGGTGGTGGCGGTATTTGTCCGTCGTCTTCAGTTGGCGGGACCTCCAACTCGCCGATGTTCTGGTTGTTCAGTAGCTCATCAAAGTACTCAACCCATCGCTCTAATATGCCCATTCTGTCGGAAATCAGATTTCCCTCTTTGTCTCGGCAGGATGAGCATCGAGGTGTAAAAGGCTTCATCCTGCTGACTTGTTGGTAAAACTTCCGCGCCTGGTGCGGTTGCTCCCTGTACTTTTCTAGTTCACAGACTTGTTGGTTCTCCCAGGCTTCCTTTTTGCGTCTGTGAAGTCGCTTCTCCGCTCGACGGAGTTCGTGATAAGTCTCTGCGCGTGCCCGCGTTCTTTGAGAATGCAACATTACTCGGTATGCGGCATTCTTCCGTTCCGTTGCTAGCTTACATTCATCGTCAAACCAGCCGTTCCGACTCCTTTTGCGGCTGGGGCCAAGTATGTTTGTGGCCGTATCCATGATAACGTTCTTCAGGTGATTGTGAAGATCATTAGTTGATGCTTCATCTCCAGGTCCTCTATTGACTGCGGTTATTGCGGCATCCATTTCCCTCTTATAGGTGTCGCGGAGGGTTGTGTTGTGGATGGCTTCAGTGTTCACTCTCACCTGATTGTCAGAGGGGACTCTAGGTGGTATTGATATTCGAGCTCGGAGCACCATGCCAACGAGATAGTGATCCGAGTCTATATTGGCCCCCCTATATGTTCTGACATTCATCAAGGCTGAGAGGTGGCGGCGTTCGATCAGCACGTGGTCAATTTGGTTGAAAGTGGTCCCGTCTGGAGAGGCCCACGTATGTTTGTGGACCGCTTTCCGCACAAACCAGGTACTTCCAACAACCATTTCGTGTGACCCTGCTAATTGAATAGTCCGCAGTCCGTTATCATTTGTTTTTTCGTGTAAGCTATAGGAGCCAACGTATCGCCTGAATACGGGCTCCTTCCCTACTTGGCTGTTAAAATCCCCAAGTATGATTTTGATATCATATCTGGGACAGGCTTCGAGGGCTCTTTCTACTGCCTCGTAGAAGGTATCCTTCTCCGACTCTGCAGTCTCCTCTGTAGGGGCGTGAACGTTTATGAGGCTTATATTTCTAAACTTGCCTCGCAAGCGCAGAGTGCATAGCCGTTCGCTTATACTTTCAAAGCCGATAACAGCAGGTTTCATTTTTTGGCTGACTAAGAAACCTACTCCGAGCACATGGTTTACTGGATGGCCGCTATAATATATGGTGTAGTGGCTCTTCTCCAGGAAACCGGTCCCTGTCCATCGCATCTCTTGCAACGCTGTTACATCAGCCCTATATTGGGACAGGGTATCGGCTAGCTGCTTATCAGCTTCATCTCTTAATCAGCCAAAAATGAAACCTCCCGTTATCGAATAACATAAGCGAACGACTATGCACACTGCTCTTTCTAGGTAAATTTATAAATAAAAACCCCATTAACGTTCACGCCCCTACAGATGAGGATATAGAGTCGGAGAAGGACACCTTCTACGAGGCAGAAGAACGAACCCTCGAAAACTGTCCCAGGAATGATATCGAAATCATACTTGGGGATTTTAACAGACAGGTAGAGAGCCTGTATTCAGTCGATACGTTGACTCCGATACCTTACATAAGGATATAAATGATAACGGACTGCGGATTATTTAGTTAGCAGTATCGTACGAAATGATTCTTGGAAGTACCTGATTTGAGCGGAAAGCAGTCCACAAACAAACGTGAGCCTTTCCAAACGGGACCACTTTAAACCAAATTGACCACATGTTGATTGAACGCCGCCACCTCACAGCCTTGATGAATGTCAGAACTTATATTTGGGACAATATAGACTGTGACCAGAACCCCATTGGTATGGTGCTCCGAGCTCGAATAACAACACCACCTAGAATCCCCTCTGATAATCAGGTGAGAGTTAACACTGGAGCCATCCACAACACAGCCCTCTGTAGCACCTATAATGGGGAAATTGATGTGGCAATAACCGTAATCAACAGAGATCTAGGAGATGAAGTATCAACAAATAATCTTCACAATCATCTGAAGAACGCTATCATTGATACAAAGATACTTGGCCCCAGTCGCAGAAAAGTCGGAACGGTTGATTCGACAATGAATGCAAACTTGCAACCAAACGAAAGAATGCCGCATACCGGGTAATGTTGCATTCTTAAAGGACGCGCTCACGTGCAGAGACTTATCACGAACCCTATCGAGCGGGAGAAGCGGGCTCAACAACCGGAACATTGGCGAGTTGGAGGTCCCGCCAATTGAAGACGACGGACAAACACTACCACCACCAAGCATAGAAGAAATTCATCGGCTTAAAGATCATTAGTCGTAGGAGGCTATGGAATTACAATTGGTTAAATATGGACGCGACCAATTACACCAAGTGGTTCATCAACTGATGCTCAAGGTGTGGGACAGCGAATCAATACCTGGCGACTTTTAATAAAGCATTATCTGTCCCATACATAAAAAAGAAGATATCACGCAGTGCAGCAATTATAGGGGTATCACGTTGCTATGTACAAGATATTCTCCGCTATCACGCCAGGTTGAATAGACCCATACGCACCAAACATCATTGGCCTATACCAAAGAGGCTTCACTCCAGGCAACTCAGCAACAGATCAGATTTTCTCTATGAGGCAAGTGATGGAAAAACTGTTCAAATAAGGACACCAGTTGCACTACTTTTTCGTCGACTTTAAGGCCACTTATGATAGCATAGCCAGGGTAAAACTGTACACGGCCATGAGAGGATTCGGTATCCCGACGAAATTAATAAGACTGACTAGGCTGGCCCTGACCAATGTGTGAGGCCAGATAAAAGTGGCAGGATCACTCTCACTCAGACCATTCAACATCTACGACGGTCTAAGAGAAGGGGATGTCCTATCATACGTCCTCTTTATCCTAACCCTGGAAAAAGTGACCCGTGCTCCTGCTCTTTAAGTTTACCCAACTTTTGGCCTATGCTGACGATATCGACATTATGGGAATAACAAACCGAAACGTACAAGCTGCCTTCACTCAGATCGAGCAGGCGTCGCGAGCAGGTAACAGAGCCTATTTCAGCTTACAAAAACTGTTCTGTTCTTAACGCCTCACCGTAGCGTCAAGACTCTCACTGTACAACACTATGATCATGCCAGTCCTTATGTATTCCTTGGAGACTTCGACTCTTACCAAGAAAAGTTGAGAGAAGAATCCTCTGAAGAAATTTTGACCCCCTAGATGAGGATGGACGATTCCGTAGCCTACATAACGACGAAATCTATGAGCGGTACCATGGCCATCAGGTTATGGATAAAATCCGGCACAATAGGTCGCGGTGGCCGGGTCAAATCATCCATATAGGTGAGGATGTTCAGCCCGGAAAGTCTGCCTGAGATAGACTGATGGCAGCGTTGGACGCCAGACAGCTTTTAGGGATATAAATTTGGTGGACCTCGGCGCAAAACCGGGATGTGTGGAGTTCCTTATTATACCAGGCCTAGACCGCGACAACCAGTATATTGCGCTGTTCAGGTTGATAATGAATTTTTGAATGGAAATGGAATCGAAAGAGTTGAAAAAGAAAAAGGTGATCTTTTTTGAAAATTATTAATGAGGAAGTCCCTTAAACATGAATATTGTTTAAAAAAAATGAAAATTTATTCAGCGACTTGCTATTGTCATAATAAATAAGTGGTAAAAATTTGGCGTTCATTAGACTAGCAGTTTGATAGTAATCGTGTCCACCGTAAAGGCACTTTTGCAAAGGGACGATTCTGAGTTAACTGCGTTTAAAGTTTAAAGAGATTTTAAGGAGATTTTTCACTTTAAAAATTAGCTTGTTTGGTTACTTCGTGTTATCGAATCCAGTGTCATATAGTGTTACCTTTGCAGATACCAAGACATGGATTTGATGGTGGCTACATGCCGTTATTGGTTCTCTTACGGCTTCAACTGCAAGAGTATATACGGTGATGAAGGCTCGAAGGTCTATGAACAAGTACACTGGAACAACGAGGTAATCGTTATCAAATGTGATGAGAGTATTCTTAAGATAATGTACTTAAAGGGTATGCAATAAAATCGATTTCCGCCGTAATCGGAACTGTGTTTAGCCCCTTAAATCATCGAGGAATGGCCGACACCTGGAACATCAAAGTCAATGAGTCGAAATGCAATCATATAACATTCACGCTCCGTCGGGATACCTGCTCTCCAATCAACTTCCCCAACTTCCCCATTCTAGTGGTGTCAAATACCTGGGATTGCACTTAGACAAACGACTTACTTAAAAAATATTGAAACCAAAAATTCACAGGTGACCATTAGTGCAAGGAATCTTCACAGCCTTTTAAACGAGCGCATTATGCTTAAAATGGTGCATAAAATCCCTTTCTATAAGGCACTCACAAAGCGCATCTGAACATATGGGATTCAGCTATGGGATTCTACCAGAATACCTAATGTAGAGCTATTGCAGCGCATTCAATGAAGAAATCTACGTACAATTATAGGGGCGACTTGGTGTGGAAAATAACCAGCTTTACAAAGATCTTCGAATACCCTCAGTCTTGCTTGAGATTGCAGCTCCTACCAGCAAATCATCATCATCATCATCAACGGCGCAACAACCGGTATCCGGTCTAAGCCTGCCTTAATAAGGAACTCCAGACATCCCGGTTTTGCAAAGAGGTCCACCAATTCGATATCCCTAATAGCTGTCTGGCGTCCTGGCCCACGCCATCGCTCCATCTTAGGCAGGGTCTGCCTCGTCTTCTTTTTCTACCATAGATATTGCCCTCATAGACTTTCCGGGTGGGATCATCTTCATCCATACGGATTAAGTGACCCGCCCACCGTAACCTATTGAGACGGATTTTATCCACAACCGGACGGTCATGGTATCGCTCATAGATTTCGCCATTGTATAGGCTACGGAATCGTCCATCCTCATGTAGGGGGCCAAAAATTCTTCGGAGGATTCTTCTCTCGAACGCGGCCAAGAGTTCGCAATTTTTCTTGCTAAGAACCCAAGTTTCCGAGGAATACATGAGGACTGGCAAGATCATAGTCTTGTACAGTAAGAGCTTTGACCCTATGGTGAGACGTTTCGAGCGGAACAGTCTTTGTAAGCTGAAATAGGCTCTGTTGGCTGACAACAACCGTGCGCGGATTTCATCATCGTAGTTGTTATCGGTTGTGATTTTCGACCCTAGATAGGAGAAATTGTCAACGGTCTCAAAGTTGTATTCCCCTATCCTTATTCTTGTTCGTGCTTGTGTTTGACCAGTGCGGTTTGATGTTGTTGGTTGATTCGTCTTCGGTGCTGACGTTCTCACCATATATTTTGTCTTGCCTTCATTGATGTGCAGCCCAAGATCTCGCGCCGCCTGCTCGATCTGGATGAAGGCAGTTTGTACGTCTCGGATGGTTCTTCCCATGATGTCGATATCGTCAGCATAGGCCAGTAGTTGGGTGGACTTGAAGAGGATCGTACCTCTTGCATTCACCTCAGCATCACGGATCACTTTCTCGAGGGCCAGGTTAAAGAGGACGCATGATAGCGCATCCCCTTGTCGTAGACCGTTGTTGATGTCGAATGGTCTTAAGAGTGATCCTGCTGCTTTTATCTGGCCTCGCACATTGGTCAGGGTCAGCCTAGTCAGTCTTATTAATTTCGTCGGGATACCGAATTCTCTCATGGCCGTGTACAGTTTTACCCTGGCTATGCTATCATAGACGGCTTTAAAGTCGATGAACAGATGGTGCAACTGTTGTCCATATTCCAACAGTTTTTCCATCGCCTGCCGCAGAGAGAAAATCTGATCTGTTGCTGATTTGCCTGGAGTGAAGCCTGTTTGGTATGGGCCAATGATGTTCTGGGCGTATGGGGCTATCCGGCCTAGCAAGATAGTGGAGAATATCTTATAGATGGTACTCAGCAACGTGATACCTCTATAATTGCTGCTGTGTGATATCTCCCTTTTTATGTATGAGACAGATAATGCCTCGTTGCCAGTCGTCAGGCATTGATTCGTTGTCTCATACCTTGAGCACAGGTTGATGAACCACTTGGTGTAACTGGTCGCCTCCATGTTTAACCAATTCGGCTGTAATTCCATCGGCTCCTGGCGACTTATGATTTTTTAGCCGATGAATTGCACGGACTGTTTCTCCTAAACTTGGTGGTGGCAGTATTTGTCCGTCGTCTTCAGTTGGCAGGACCTCCAACTCGCCGATGTTCTGGTTGTTCAGTAGCTCATCAAAGTACTCAACCCATCGCTCTAATATGCCCATTCTGTCGGAAATCAGATTTCCCTCTTTGTGTCGGCAGTGTTTAAGGCTTCATCCTGCTGACTTGTTAGTAAAACTTCCGCGCCTGGTGCGGTTGCTCCCTGTACTTTTCTAGTTCACAGACTTGTTGGTTCTCCCAGGCTTCTGTTTTCCGTCTGTGAAGTCGCTTCTCCGCTCTGCGCGTGCCCGCGTTCTTTGAGAATGCAACATTACTCGGTATGCGGCATTCTTCCGTTCCGTTGCTAGCTTACATTCATCGTCAAACCAGCCGTTCCGACTCCTTTTGCGGCTGGGGCCAAGTATATTTGTGGCCGTATCCATGATAACGTTCTTCAGGTGGTTGTGAAGATCATTTGTTGATGCTTCATCTCCAGGTCCTCTATTGACTGCGGTTATTGCGGCATCCATTTCCCTCTTATAGGTGTTGCGGAGGGTTGTGCTGTGGATGGCTTCAGTGTTAACTCTCACCTGATTGCCAGAGGGGATTCTAGGTGGTATTGTTATTCGAGCTCGGAGCACCATGCCAACGAGATAGTGATCCGAGTCTATATTGGCCCCCTATATGTTCTGACATTCAACAAAGCTGAGAGGTGGCGGCGTTCGATCAACACGTGGTAAATTTGGTTGAAAGTGGTCCCGTCTGGAGAGGCCCACGTATGTTTGTGAACCGCTTTCCGCACAAACCAGGTACTTCCAACAACCATTTCGTGTGACCCTGCTAATTGAATAGTCCGCAGTCCGTTATCATTTGTTTTTTCGTGTAAGCTATAGGAGCCAACGTATCGCCTGAATACGGGCTCCTTCCCTACTTGGCTGTTAAAATCCCCAAGTATGATTTTGATATCATATCTGGGACAGGCTTCGAGGGCTCTTTCTACTGCCTCGTAGAAGGTATCCTTCTCCGACTCTGCAGTCTCCTCTGTAGGGGCGTGAACGTTTACGAGGCTTATATTTCTAAACTTGCCTCGCAAGCGCAGAGTGCATAGCCGTTCGCTTATGTTTTCAAAGCCGATAACAGCAGGTTTCATTTTTTGGCTGATTAAGAAAGCTACTCCGAGCACATGGTTTACCGGATGACCGCTATAGTATATGGTGTAGTAGCTCTTCTCCAGGAAACCGGTCCCTGTCCATCGCATCTCTTGCAACGTTGTTATATCAGCCCTATATTGGGACAGGGTATCGGCTAGCTGCTTATCAGCTTCATCTCTGTACAGGGAGCGCACGTTCCATGAGAAAATGCGCAAATCTTTGTTCCTTTGTCGTTGCCGGGTCCGTCGTTATAAAATCCGTCCTATCCGAGGCTCCTATTGTGGCTTCGTAACCAGTTGTTTTCCGTGTAGGGTTGTCAGCCCTACCCAACCCCCAACCTGGAGAACCAGTTGGTGCAATTTGTCCCGTTTTTAGGCGCGGGAGACTCGCCTTCATCCTTCTCCGTCTGCAGCTTTTCGTCAAGAAAGAGCTCCCAGCGGTCACCACGTAGAGGTGGAGATAGGGTTTGGTAGTAGAGCTGTTGGTGTTGGTTCAGCAGGCATTTCCCAGGTTTTATGCTCCATCGTGGGTACCAATCCAAGTTTCGCCCCGAGACCTATACTACCCTTTGACCACCTACCAGCAAATAAATTTATAAACTGATAACTGATCCCAATAGTTTGGCAAAGGTCCTGTTGCCGTCCGAAATTCGATGGCTCAAACGGCTTCAAAAAAGTTGATAGATTTAGATAAATAACGGTAAAAGCTAGTGAAAGAAGAAAAAAGAGATTTAAAAAAATTCATAAAATGTTGAACACTCAAAGTTAATGGTTTGATTTTTCACTAAAAAAGTTCGGTTTTTGGCCATAATCCGGCCATTTTTTTGACGAAAATAATAAAAAGATTAAACACTACATTTTTATGTATTCAATAAGCCTGCCAAGTTTCAAAAAGATCGCTATAGTAGTTTAAGAGTGCTTATGTCATCCATTTCAAACAGGTTCAGTTTTTTCAAAGGCCGAGGTAGGATTAACCCTTAAGCCTATTATTTTCGCCACGTTAATGTGCTTATGTTAGCTTCCTTATATATTTTGCAAAAGGTTATAACAATTCTTTTATTCAATTTTGGGTAGTCTATTCTCGCAAAACTGGCTCCATTTTTTAAATATTGTTATATCTTTCACCAGATTAATTATCGTTTAACTTCGCTGCCGAAGTATACCATGTTAATTTCAATTTGAGGGAATTTCCGCAAGATTTTCCCATGCCGATTAGAATTTTCTCGCTCATCCATAAACCCATAATAATCATGTTATCTTCTAGTCACCATCATTTGTTATCAGGCAATGTACATAGCAGTGAATGCATTAATGGGAGAATTTCACCCCAGTTGCATTTGCGTTCACCCTAAAAATATTGCGTGTAGGATCCGCCTTGTGATCACACAAGAAAAGAACCGGCAAGAAGTTAGTTCCCATCCTTAAGACAACGTAAACGTCTTAGAAGACGCTGAAAATGTCTTATGGTCAGCTCGGTTCACCCTCGAAGACACAGTTGAAGATAGTGGTGACTACTCTCCCATGACTGTGTAGTAGCAATCTAGCCAAACGTCGGTTGAATTTTGAGAAGAAAATTATTATGTGTTGGCTATTATTAAGGGGATCCAAACTTGCTAATTCGAATGTGTCTTAGATTCTTTTTCCTGTTCACTTCAAGTGGCCACAAAACTTTAATATTTATAAATAATGTGACCAATCTTCAAGTAAGCACCTCATTGACACAGGCTTCAAGCGCAACTAAATATTTCTGAAGTTTCTCGATTGGAATTTTCCCTTTAGATCTTGTAGGATACTAAGTTCGTAAAAAAATGACCCCGTCTACTGACCCTTAAGGCGTATTATCCATATCATCTTAAAAAAATAAAGAAGTTAATTTTAAGCATATTTTATACGCTTAGTGACCATAAACCCCCTCGCTCGCAATTTAATGCACCTTTGTTATATTTCGTCTTGAGAAAACTGAAAGCTCGTGGGAAAGTGGCGTCTCCAGATTGAAATGCAGGCGGAGTTTAACGAATTTATGTATATGTCGACTTCATCTTGGCATAAATATTCTATTGCGTAATTGTTTTACTGAAGAACCCAGTCTAGTTTCCCATCCATATTACAGTTTTAAGACCATGCAGTTGTTTTGGTAGAAAATAACAATATATACCAAACTATTTCATTATTCCTCTGGCCATTACTATTACACTTTTAAGCAATATAGTTTTTTAGGAACAGAATATTGTTACAGTTAAAGTTCAGTGAACTGTACTTATTTAATATTAAAAAGAGAAGCGTTAAATTAAATCTAGTTTGTTAAGCAGATGCAAATTATAAAGATGGTCTACGACGTGCAGATATTTTTCTTTGGATGAATTGGGTGAACATGGCTTTCGTGGCTGCTTAAGATATTTCTGCAACATTCCCCACCGTTAACATAAGTTTAGTTAGTTAACCAGTAAAGCATTGCAAATAAGATCACAAGCATTTTAAAGAGACGAGCCGACATCGAAGCTTCTGAAGGGATGCTTGATGAGTGCGGTAGTTCACTCGCGTCTAATTTTCACGCAAACTAACGACTTTAGTTCGAAAAGTCTTGGCAGTCCGCATATTATTAGCAACCTGAGAATCAGTTTTCTCTGCCAATGAAATTACTGAACTATGATATGTAAAGCTTTGGCTAAGTCGATTGAGCGCTTTTCTCGCAAACTCGTTGCTTCCACAAAAGGGTACCAGGAAATGTATAAATATATAAGTTGAAGAACAACCTGAAAGCATGAAATGTAACAATAAATAGCTAATTGGCTACTGCGGGTAACTACAAACATAATAGATGCTGACATACTTTTGATAAAGTGCTGTACTGTAGTACATTATTGGATAATAGTGTTATAAGATAATATTCCCAATCTGTCAAGTTTAGTCTGATTTCGATTAAATCAACACATTACAGAGCAGAATAAGGGATTACGTGACAGTAAAATCTATTAGTCACGCATTTGCTTTGATTTCGTGACTATGTAACATATATATACTGACGCGCAAGGTTAATACCGACCTAAGTTGCGAATTAAGAACTACATGCAATCAGGTGCTTTTCATGGGTAGCGGAAAATGGCATGACCTGTCGGATTAGCTACCAATATCGCAAAATAATCCTGTATCCTGACAAATACACCCACCACCAAATTTAGGAGAAACAGTCCGTGCAATTCATCGGCTAAAAAATCATAAGTCGCCAGGAGCCGATGGAATTACAGCCGAATTGGTTAAATATGGAGGCGACCAGTTGCTACGCCGGATAGTCCCATACGCCCAGAACATCATTGGTTCATAAAAAAGAGGCTTCACTCCGGGCAAATCAGCAACAGATCAGATTTTTCTCTCTGCGGCAAGCGATGGAAAAACTGTCGGAATACGGACAACAGTTGCACCATCTGTTCATCGACTTTAAAGCCGTCTATGATAGCATAGCCAGGGTAAAACTGTACACGGCCATGAGAGAATTCGGTATCCCGACGAAATTAATAAGACTGACTAGCATAAAGCAGCAGGATCACTCTCAAGACCATTCGACATCAACAACGGTCTACGACAAGGGGATGCTCTATCATGCGTCCTCTTTAACCTGCCCCTCGAGAAAGTGATGCTGAGGTAAATGCAACAGGTACAATCCTCTTTAAGTCCACCCAACTACTGGCCTATGCTGACGATATCGACATCATGGGAAGAACCACCCGAGACGTACAAACTGCCTTCATCCAGATCGAGCAGGCGGCAATCGGGACGAGATCTTGGGCTGCACATCAATGAAGGCAAGACAAAATATATGGTTGCAACGTCAGCAGCGAAGACGAATCAACCAACAACATCAAACCGCACTGGTCAAACACGAAGAAGAATAAGGATAGGAGAATACAACTTTGAGACCGTTGACAAGGGTAGAAAATCACAACCGATAACAGCTACGATGGCGAAATCTGCGCACGGTTGTTGTCAGCCAACAGAGCCAATTTCAGCTTATAAAGACTGTTCCGCTCGAAACCGGAAACCGGAACCATAGGGTCAAAGCTCTTACTGTACAAGACTATGATCTTGCCAGTCCTCATGTATTCCTCGGAAACTCGGGTTCTTAGCAAGAAAAATTGCGAACTTTTGGTCGCGTTCGAGAGAAGAATCCTCCGAAGAATTTTTGTTCCCCTACATGAGGATGGACGATTCCTCAGCCTACACAATGACAAAATCTATGAGCGATAGCATGACCGTCGGGTTGTGGATAAAATCCGTCTCAATAGGTTACGGTGGGCGGATAACTTAATCCGTATGGATGAGGATGATCCCACCCCGAAAGTCTATAAGGGCAATACCTATGGTAGAAAAATAAGAAGAGGCAGACCTTGCCTAAGATGGAGCGATGGCATAGGTCAGGACGCCAGGCAGCTTTTAAGGATATCGAATTGGTGGACCTCAGCGCAAATCCGGGATGTCTGGAGTTGCTTATTAAGGCAGGCCTAGACCAGATTCCGGTTTTTTGCGCCGGTGATGATGAATCCTTTAAGTAAATCGCAATGAACTAGCAGAATGTTTCTGTTTGAGTTCATGGCCCTGAACCTATTGCTCCTTTCTGGGGTAGTAAACCTCTTCAAAAAATAGCACTGTAGTTCAGTGAATTCTCTCTAGATATCTTCCCTACCTTTGCAGGTGGTGCTCAGAGGTGGCGGCGAGGAAGATGGGGCAGCAATCCTATCGGCCAAACCAAAACCAAGTGGCCGAGGAGAACCTCCATAGTGGTGGCACTGGGAGACGCTGTAATCACTTTGGTTTGTCGGCCGTGATTCAGCAGGCGAATGCTCCAAAGACCTCATTAGGGCGATCAGACCCGGGTCTGCACGGGGACTCATCTGAAGTGGCAAATTGGTCACGAAACCTTACCAGGGGTATACTGGTACCATGGGAACCGGGAAAGCCCCTGGACTCACATACTTCGGGTGAACTCCTGTTGTATGTGAGGACAGCTCGGTTATTTGCGGTTGGCCCCCTAGTGGGAGTTTCATGGTGGTTGTGGTTGTGCTCAAGCGAGAAGAGACCTTGGGGCCTCGACGTGGTGTTGCGTATCAACACGGGTGCCGTACTCCATAGTTCGGTAGAGATTTAGGTAATTCTTGCATCCATCAGTATGAATGCTAAGCCATGCACTTGGTATAGACTGGTACCGTTGTTGCTTGTCCCAGCGGGGCTCTGATTGTGGTCACAAAATCAATCCGTGTCTGAAGAGGACCGTAGGATTAAGTCTCACGACAGGTGCCTACGTAAAACACCATGGGCTTCACTACCTTTGCAGGTAACAATGAGGCACTGCAACATTACTCGTGGGAATGAAATCGCGTAAATTTTTTGAATTCAATTGATGGGACCCCAGGTACACTAAAATGATATCCAACACGGTTCAGAGTCCTCAGCAACACCAGAGCGGTTCTTCGCTCTTGAATGTTTCCGCGCCTATATTGTCAACCACCAGCGACGGAAAATCTAGGCGTTATATGATTTGGACTAGCCAACTCAGCGCACGGACTTGGAATGGAATCTAGCAGGGTGCAAACATCGACTCCTTCCCACGTTCATAACCTGATTTCCGGGACTAATTCACTCATAGAATATGCTACCATTTTCCCAGACGCTAGGACAAAGATCCCAAAACTAAAGTTTACTTCAGCAAATACCAACATTTGTGGGGGATCAATTGGCTAGCGATAGAGGATTACAGTCTGGTCTACCCAACAGCTGCCACAATTATGTGTCTCAATAACTAACGCACCGTTTTGAGGGTTTCGGAAGTCAAAAAGTTGAGAAAGGAGGCCCGCCGCATGCACTTCTTGGAAATATGTTACCAAAATTACACAGAGGCGTTGCAAACATCATTGGGAACCAGCATCTCTCCACTGATATGCCAGTCTGAAAAATCCTCAAGGTGCTGAAGCAGAAACTTGCGGCACGCTCCAATCGTATCTGTAGATATCAAAAGAGTTTTCATCGAAGGCGAGAGAACATCTTGTTCTTACAGAACCTAAAGGGATTTTGTAAAAATCTCACCAACTCAGGTCGGGAAAGTGACCTCGATTTGGACCATGCAGAAGACTTCTAGAGAAGGTTTGCAGCCAACCCAGCTGTTGCGATTTAGAAGCAACATGACCTCCACACCTTCCCCGTTAATTTGAGGTCCACCCCGAAATGACCACGCCAGACATCACTGAAGCTAATATTGAAACAGCCCTTGAAAAGGTAGGTACTTGAAAACCGCTGGGAATTGAAAAAATTCACAACATCTGGCTAAAGCGGTTCGAGAGCACTCACAGGATATTGGCAAATCATTTAATTCCGATGATTGCTACTCCGAAACGTTTCATCAAGAGGATAACTTAGGGTTCATTCTTCCTTTCAAAATGTCGACCAATCACTTGTCTCCCAACGTTTGCCAGGTTTTCACTTCAACTCTTAGCACGAATATCTTAAAATATCTTGATGTTTATGAATTAACAGCTGAGTTGTAAAGAACAGCCTGCGAGAAAGCAGCATCAAATACGAAATATTTCGACATCCAATATTGATTATAAGTCAGCATTTGACCCCCTATCACATTCGTGGTTACTACAAGCATTACGCTTGTAAAAAATCAACTAGAATATCATTCTTCTCCGGAGAATAGTGATGAAGAATTGGAGCATGAAGTTTTCGATATCCCCGCGAATATCTCGCCATATTGCAAGCAACAACAACTACTGCAGCAATGATTAATTTTAAATTGTTGGCGAAATTTGAACGTCGTTTGGATCATGAATCGTGATCCTGGAAAGTGAGCAGTTCGGGAAAAATAAAATCGTGGCAATCAACACCTTCGCCATTGCCGTCCTTCTATATACTTTCGATGCGATACAGTGAACTAATACTGATTTCGAATCTGCTAATGGACGGGTAAGGGTAGTTCTTGCAAACAACAACATGAACAATAGAACAGCCGAAAAATTGAGGATCACTATCCCACGTCACCAGGGAGAAAGAGGGGTATTTGATTTAAAAACATTTCACTACATCCAAGTGCATTCTCTTTGTGAGTTTTCCTTTGAAAAACAATCCTCTAGCCAAATACAGTAGGCTACCGTTATGGCAGATAATGAATTATCTCCTTTGAAGTTGACGATCAGAGAATGGGATCCCATGTCGGATGTTACTTCAGTCCAACAGAAGATCGACATGTGGAAAGAGAAACCCAGGCACGGAGGTCATATAAATAATTTGTTATTACCAGGAGTGGACATCGAAGCGCCCAACAAATGGTTGACTAATGGTATGGTATTCTATGAGACCGAAGCATTCCTCACTTCGATTCACAATGCTTCTCTCCCAACAAGAAATTATAAACCGTCCATCCTTCATGATTCCTCAATCACCAACTTCAGGTAATGCAACTGTGAGGAGGAGTCAATCCAGCACCGAGTACACCAGTCTTAGTACCTCCGTCTGCAAGATTCTCCATCGAAACCTGGCGTTGAAGCATAACGTAGTGACAGATTATCGTCCTTATTATAAGTATACTCCGCAGAGAATCTTGGAGAAGATAGGTTCAAATTACTGTGTTATCATAATATTGCCACCGACCACAGTATTAACCATAATAAACCTGATCTAGTTCTGATTTCCATTACTCGGGTATTCAGAAATCAATTGATACTGTTGTTGTATTTGTGATTTTACGGAGATTTTGGCCTTTCCACGAAGTAAAGGTAGGCATCGTGTTGTTCTCAAGTCAATTTTTCGACCACATTCACAAAAATGTAATATTACTTATCTTCAGTTGATGAGAACTTAAAATTACCTATTACCTGAGGTACTGATGAACTTCAACAAGTACTAAATTTGATACCTTTGATACTAGAAGGGTAGCAGCCTGTCAATATGATCGCAGGAGTGATCCCCGTTGCTCTTCTTGCTAACAAATGTAGAGACATTTACAATTGCAAGAAAGAAGACTCAAGAGGATCGTGAAGAATGACCACGTACACTACCCCTTTGGAATAATGAGTCAAGAGGCAGATGGAGTGGGATGTTCATCGGCAATTTGTATCCGTGACTAAATCGAAATCATGGTGAGCTTGACTATATCCTTACCCATCTCTGGGTGGGTATAGAGGTTTTCAATTTTTCCAACCAAAATTTGGAAAGGCACGATCACTGACTGTGTGTTCTACAATAAAGTGGAGGACGACGCCGACTATACCTTTCTCTTTGTGGAAGCTGGGATGGGATACGCAAACAACCACGTTATCAGAGAGGTGCTGAGGAGCGTTGGCTTATGAAACAGTGTTGGGAATTACAATCGGGTTGAAAAGGTTGAACTCGAACGGTTTAGGCATCCGCTGTGATGTGATTTCTTGAACTAACAATTCGTTTCCATACCTTCCCTACCGTTGGTGAAAGGGTTTCTCCCGACTTGAAGGCTCCCTGAGCCGGGAAAGTAGAAGGGCTAACCGAAAGTAATATGTAAGACGCTTATAGGCTAGTTGTCTTATGACGGGGAAGTGTTTAGTTGGTTGTTTGATGGCGTACCATCGCAACTAGTTCAAAACCTACCCACAAAAAGAGCGATCTTTATCTGATGGTCGCTTGCCTCTGCTTATTTGTCGTTTCTGTGTCTGCTTGCGAGAGAACAAAACTTCATCCCCCAAACTCAATACGGGTAGTCAACGTTATCCGTTGTTGATGGTTGTGAGTTTTCGCGACGCCCTGCAACTCCGCCACCATGAAAAAGTGTGAAATGTAAAGTGCAACGTACACCACGATAAAAGGAAATCTACCATTCCTTTGATCGGAGAAGAGGAACCTACCACAAGTATTGACAAGTTCGTATACCCCATCAAATCATACGTACTCATCCCAACAGAAGCGAAATTATTTTTGCCATTAATGTGCTCAAATGAAATAAATTCGTTGACTAACGCACTATGAAGTTTTGCAGCCAGTTTTGTGACTTTAACCATTAGGGAGCTTATTAGCCACCAATACCCTCTGCATTCACTTTTGCTTTCAATACATTAATTGTTGGGGCATTATATCAAGAAGATGCCTGGATACATACTACACAAATGCAGGAATGATTTGCCATGCAGGAAGCACTTTTTCCCACAGCCCTTCCTTACTTCCCGTCTCTCCACTAAAACCGGCATAATTGGCTCTTCGTAGTCTATATAGCGATGAAATTCACTATCGGTACCACGAGCCTCTGATTATGAATTAAATCGAGTTGAATAGGCTGCGGTGGAAAGATTACCTACTATGACTGGGTCAGGATAATCCAGCCAGGAAAGTTTATAAGGGCAATGTTGGCCAACATTTGAAGCCCTTTGGCCTACGCGAACTAAATAGTGGCAATTTTGTGAGAAAAGGGCAAAACTGATCTCATTTTCGCGATTGACGACCCTTAAGAATGATAAAATCAAACAACAAACGGCCTACATAGGGGTCACCAAGCCTTTTCATCAACCAAGATATTTGGCATCAAAGTGATAATGTGCACATGAAGATCGGTTGGAAAAACTGCCTCTATCATGTTTTCCATGAATAACAACACTGGCAAGTTGGTAAATTAACAAGAATGCCAACCTGGAGGCAATGAACGCGATCGCTTTTGCTCGACAGATCCACTACGTTCGGGACGGCGCATGAGATCTGTATCGGTTTGTCAAAAACTGACATCAACGCACATAGAATATCGAACAGTTCTGTCGTGTTAATGACAAGAATTGTTTACTTTGCTTTCCGATCGGCGAGTCCCAATGGACAGATGGAGGGAATAATTTGAACAGATTTAAACAGAAGAGTTTGCTTGGCTCCAAACACTGATCAATTTTTGTTAGAACCGCAGATCCGAAATTTTAGCTCAGTGACTTTTTCAATCAAATATTGAAGAGGGTAGGACACTCAATGACTGGCAAGAAATGAATACTCTTGAATGCATTATTGATAGCTCCACCCACGACATCCTTCAAATTACAAGATATCTTTCCACGTTGAGTTTAAGGGGGAGTACTCATACATGCAAAAGGAGGGTATATTTTTTTTCACCGAATATTGTCATATTAGGTATCAGATTAGTACTACTTACATAAAAGATAAACAATAAAAGGCCTGATCTGAATGTTGTCATAAGGCATTCAAATCACCATCCATCGTATTAAGCCACTATTGTTTCGGCCGCCCTTTCGGTCGGTTGCATCGACTTCCATATTCAGACCAATATTTGCGAGCGAATTCTCGTTAGCGAGAATTACATGACCATACCATCGAAAACGCCTCTCTCACGATTTTTCCACGATCGGTGCTAACATAAATCGATCGTGGATATCCTGATTTGGGATGTAATCAAGGCGCATCACGCTACCAATCCAACGCAACATCTTCGTCTAGATCACCGCAAGACGCCCTCAATTGTCATTTATAGTCGGCCAACACTTAGAACCATTGAGGTAGACAGGACTAGTGACATTGCAACAAATTTTAGATTTGAGACGTTATTTGATACGTTGATCACAAGGAACACCAGTAGTGGAACGCCACTTCATCTAGATTGCGTGAATGCGCGGAGCAATTTCATAACGTTCCATTGGCTGATAGCATTGACTCGAGATATAATCGCTCAGTTCTGGGCAGGTCGCTGTCATTGAGAGTGATAGTGCCTGCTTTACAGGGCAGAGTCCACAAAAAGTTTTATTCAGATTCAATCTGAGACCGTGTTGCATGAGGAGATCATTCCATTTTTGGACAAGTTGCTCAAGATCATTTTGCTGTGAGACGCTAGGCAAACATAATCGGTGAAACGATTTCTCCAGATCGAGAAATGCAATGCAAAGAGGGCAGTGTTTCTTCATGGGTAAATGTGTGCATTTTGTCAGTAGTTCCGCATTTCTTTACAAAACCGGCTTGTTTGACGCTTGTTTGAAAGATTTTGCAAATTAAGATCAATTGACATTAATCCTAAATGAATCCAGTACTTTTCCGAGCCAAGTGCTCTTAGGACGACCCACCTGTCGGCCATCTTGGGAGAGTTGATTCCACAGCATAGCGTAGCGAACAATTCAATTGTTGCCCTCCCTAATGGATGACTTATTCACTGCCACTTCCGACTTCCGATCATATTGTCTGCGTATGTCAGGTCTGTGCGTTCCCCAACTCCTTCGTTTGTAATAGTATCGGGCAAGCGTATTCCGATGGTAAGACGCTGGCAGATGTCGGCGAAGGTTTGGAGCTTTTGAATAACAGTGGGGGCACTTTTGATGTGGTACACATCCCGTATAGCAACACAGAAATAACACTAGCACAGAGGTATTTCAACTTGATGTTGGTCAAGCAATCTGCCTTTCCAGAGTTTAGAGAAGACAGCGAAAGCGGGTCTATCGTCGTTATTCTGTCGGAAAAGATCCAGTTCGGTGCCACCAACAAAAAGAACCATGCACCTTAGATATACAAATTGATCAACTCCTTGCTTTGCCCATTAATATAGATAGGGAGAGTGCAAACGCCCTTCAGACTGAGAGTTTTCGTTTTGTTGGTATTTATCTTCAGTCCAACTCTATCTGCCGGGGAGACCGCCAAACTTTACCGCGTTTAAGAGCATCGATGGCCGCAATGATTTATCCTCTGGACGGAACAGCAGTCAGTATCCGCATGTTACGGTGATTAGCTATTTCATTCACAAGAGAAGGAACTTCAGTGAATGTGACATGACTAAGAACCCTGGTCAAGTGCTTTTTCACCTCTTTAGTTACTTGTCAGCCAGGATGAGAAGTGGACCTTTTGCTGTGGCCCACACTACGTTCAACTTCCTTTTATTTCGCTCCGTATCGAAGTTTGAACGCGTCAGGCCCACTATCACTCGGTCAGTAGAGCCTTCATCGCCTTCCGTTCATTGATCCTTTTCCATGATTCCGCAGTCGGTCAAACCTTATGACCTCATGCGGTGACCTTATGGTAGGCTCTCTGGTCAAACAATGTGTCACCAATGACAAGGTGGTGGAAAATGCAGCAATCCGCAAACCTCCCACCATTATCGTTACGTCTCCAAGACCATGCTCCAATGTGCGAGCAAGATATTGTCATCGGTGGCATTCAGATCACCCATCACGTTTTCATCAAAAACCAATCCAATTTTTTTCACAAAAACACGAGAAACAGAATATGCAATCCGCGTTGACAATGTAGATAGGTAAACCAGTCGGAAACCAGAGGCTCGGCGCTTCAGGTATTACAGATTATGTTGAGCTTTTATGCAAGGATATTTAGCTACACGATGGTTCCAATTATTAATAGCTCGTTCAATATACCTGTGGTTCAGTTCAATATGGTATTGACATTCTATCTCCTAAATAGTAGTAAATTGTCGCGGCCACATGCTATTACTCTATTAGTATTAATCAGGTAGTTTCTGAGTAGGGGTTCTGAAAACAATCGACACTTTTTGCCCGCATCTCACTCCTCTTTACAATGAGAGTCAAAACTAATACCTGTTTGGAAAAATACTAATCCAGACCTTTCATTTGATATCCCACAAAACCGTAATAATAATTATTCCCATATTAAAAAAATGTGACGCGATAGAATTTTTTAAATCACCGCCTTCACTAATTGGAGCTAGTACAATAAGAAAATAGGTGTTTTACCAAAAGCATAAAAAAAAGTTAAAATTTATAAACCAGCGTTATTTGTTAATGCTATCAGTCAATGGTGGGCTGTACTGAATGGCATTGTCGCCCTTTATGGATCTTGGATCCGGGCGATAATGAACTGCGCCTCGCGGTTAAGCAACTAATGATGTTTCGTTGGATTAGAGGTGTAACGGTCACGATTACATTTGAACTGAGGACATCCTCGATCGATACTGGGTTGCACTCATTATGGAAAAAATTTGTGAAAGAAGCGTCTTAGATGGTATGAACATGTAATTCACGTCGATAAGAGCTTGGCAGTTAAGATTGGCTTGAACATCAAAGTTAACCGACTAAAACAACGATGGCTTCATACGCTCGATGGTGACTGAAAAGTAGCAAATTCAATTTATACGAGGCGACTCCGCTATCTAACCGAACAACGGTTCAAAAAGAAGTGAAAGGAGCTGTCAAAGTATATAGTATACTCAGACTTTCGAAGTGAAATTTTATTTCAACAAAAGAATTTTACATAGCTGTTTATATATTTTATTTGAAGATCAAATGGGAACCTCGATGAATCAGATGTGGCAGGTAGGTAAGTGCATATTCCTTATGATTGCAAATTTGCAGTACGGATGTTCAATTTAAAGTTAATAATAAAAACCTACCTACCACCATCTCATCACCAATATAGGGACCCACTTCGCGTTCCCTGACCTAACAATAATCAACAACCCCAGCTTAGAATGAACGTCAGCAGTAGCCACCACAACCCAAATCTAATCTCATCCACTTCTACCAACTAAAGGTCAGAATCCTATATAGCACGCAGTTTACTAAAAAGGCAATCTAGTAAACATAACACTTCCCATAGAAATAAACAATATAACCTCATGCTTACGGTCTGAAAAGCGAAAAGTCACCTATCACATTAGAAACAATTCAAGGAAGCCAAAAGGCGAGTGGAATTCGTCTCTAAAGCCACTTTTCGATGAAAAGCAGCGTTGCTACGAAGCCTTTCGAGCCACATCAAATCCAAGGAATTTTATCTTATTCAAAAAAAGCTTCAGTGGAATGGGAACAAAAAGTTCGGGAAGGCAAACGCCAGGATGGGAACACCAAAACTGACGGAATAAACCATTCATCAAATCCTTCAGATTTCTGAACATTCATCAAACGAATCCCGGACTCCTCGCAGGAAATTCAACCAAAACTCTCATCGAATGAGGAATAGAACGCCAAATACCTTGATTTGCTAAGGAATCGATACCATCCACCATTCCGGCAGCCTCCATCTGAACCAACTATGGCTGGTTTACCCTAACATTTTTCATTTACGAATTTGATGAAAGTACTTTCCAGTAGTACTTTGCTGTAGTGCTGATCCCAAAAAGAAGTAAAGATATCTCGGGCGTCCAAAATTTCAGACAGTATCGGTAATCAACGTTTTTGTCAACATACTTCACTTCATTTTGACGATATCTTAACAAATGTATCAGCTGCAACCAGCGGTATTAAAAGTAGACCCCACCCCAATAAAAGGTTAATTAGGAGGAGCTTTAGACAGAGGCTTAAATATGCTGCAGCGTCCACTATCAACAGCCCAGTTTATATTAACAAGAAACTGCAGGACTTGCTAGTTCCACCCCGACTCATGCCATCTTCCACCGACGAACCTTCCCCAAACACCGAAGGATGATTCTCACTGAAAAAGAGATCACCAACATATCTAAGCCTTGCAGCTGAGAATGGTTACATGCATTGTTCGAGAGCCTTTGGAGACATCAGGTCCACCAAATTCCAAACACATTAGAACACAGCAGTCCAACTAACTTATCTTGACCCCGAATTGTATCACAATGCACGACTTGTGAATGAGCTTACATCTGCTTGAAACTGATTCAGCACCCTTCGCACACGAGCAGCACTGTTGTTCTTTCCATATCTGGGGAAGGTTTATTTTTCAATCTCGATGATGATGATCTTGATGAATTTGCAATTCATAAAACTCGGGACCGAGATCTCCAGAAAATCGTTAATTTTTCCGGAAGTGGAAGTGTACAATTGGATGGTAACTCAAACACCTACTCACTACTTAGCTGCAGAAATTTATACCTCCTTTGAGGATTCTCACCCTGAGGAAGTCCGCCTAATTTGGACTCTAAAGCACAATGTGGTTCCTATTAATGAACTAGCACACAATAGTGCCAAAGAACTACTCTAGTGGACACACATACAAACCTTCTCCAGTTCTATCACAACGGACTGACAATAATCACCTAAAAGGTCATGAACACCTGGAATGAGGAGTATCAAAAGACCTCTAGGACAAAAGCAAAGTTCTTCGCCCACATCTTCCCGCAAATTCCAACCAAGCTTTGATTCTCCACGCTAGAAATTAAAACACCAACCATACCCTGAGATTATAGTTAATGTCCCCATGTTGTCCCCCACTTAAGTTGGCGTCGTTCTGGAGATGACGAATTCAACCTCACCTAAGACGGTTCTCAAGGCAGAACACACCCTTGGGGCTGTCCTCTTATTGACCGCACTCTGTTTATCAGCATTACATGATATTCGAAATGCCTTTCGCTAAACATGGGTGGCATAAAGCAAGAACGAGTCACTAGTCTGGCAATAAGTAGCTTACAAATATACCATGGCCCTCCTATGTTGGGTATTATTCTTGCCTGGGCCTTTATCGTCATCGATTCCTTGTCACGAGCATATTGCAGGAGTTGTTTAGAACTTAACTTCGTATCTATGATCACTCACAAGTATTTGATAGTCAACCTGGAAGTGGTGATGTGAACGCCGATTCTAATTCGGGCATAATTTTGTTTCCGGCACTTTGTGATGAGGACCGCTTCCGTTTCTACCTCCGTCAGTGCCGGTCCAGTGCTCTCTAATCAGGCCATAATAGCACTGATTGCTTTGCGAGTGTATAACTCAGCATACCCTAGATGCTTTGCGACTACAATCAATGTAATATCATTGGCATAAACCACCACCGTGAGAACGGAACCAGAAGGTTAAGTACATCATTGTACATGATATTCCACAGTAGTGCGCCCAGTACAGAGCGCTGGGGGGCACCCGCGGAGACATCGTACTCCTTGGGTCCGTCATCGGTGCCATACCGGAGCGCAGGTAGCTATCGACAATAGCTACCAGGTAGGTAGGAGCACCACGCGTCGCCAGGCACTTTCGTATAGGGTTCCAATTGACCGGATTAAATGCATTCTTCACGTTCAGGGTCACCACCACGCAATATATGCTAGTACGACCCCTTCTGTGAATTGCATTTTCGGCCAAGCCAGTAACGATTTTGATGGCACCAATGGTTGATCTGGGTTTAAGGTATCCATACTGCCGATCTGAAATCTCGACGATCAGGAGTAATCTATTGTAAATTACCCGCTTCAACATTTTCCCATAGTGTCTAGAAGGCATACAGGTCTATAAGAGGATGGTTCACTTGGTAGTTTATCAGCATTAGGCAGCGGTACCAATTTCTGCCGCTTCCCTGCTGTAGAGAATATTTCCTCGAACATGCACTCTTCGAACAATTCAGCGAACATGTCCGGTCTGGATTTTACGACGAGCTTCGATATACCATCCAAGCCCGGAAGTTTGTTATCATCTATTCTGCTGCAGATCTCTACCCTCTCGTCCGTGGCTACTGCAGGAATTCCCCCCCACACTTCCAAGAAGCTTCCCTCGTCCAATGCTTTTACTTCCTGGCCTGTCGCTCTTTCCTCAGTTTAAAGATGATTGCCTGGTGATCGCTGCCAGTGTAGTCCTCGATTGCCTATCTGTCTATCTGTCACACAGTTGTCTCAGAAACAGTCTTTTTACCTTAAGTTTACGGGGTAGGTCCTCATACATGCAAAAGGAGGGTGTAACATTTTTTCTCACCGAATATAGTCATGTTGAGTATCAAATGAGAGGTCTTCATTAGCACTTTTCGACTTTTTACATTTGCTTGAAGAGCGGAGAATGCGAGGGGTCGAAAGTGATGATATCTTTAAAGAATCCATTCTCAGAAACTACCCGACCGGAAAATTTGAAAAAACTCATGGAGCCTCTATACGGTGTCCAGGTCTCAAGATACTGTCCATATCGATAGCTGCTCAAATTAAGTTAATAATAGTATATTACTATATTTTTGGAGAAATTGTCTAGAAAACTCCTTAGAGTTCATCCTAGAGTTATAAAAATTTTTAATGATATAGATTATAGTATGAAACATGCTATGTTTGATCAAAATCATACTTTTACTAACAAAGTTACAGTAGCTTGTGTTGTGTTGTGTTTCCCGAAATTTCCCGAAATTTACTGCAACACAAAGTAGTTACTAAATATCAATATCACACTAAAATGACTAGTCTGACATGCTAAATGCACATACATAACGGGCTACGTACAAATGGGATAGTTTTGCACTCAAATATATTCACAGGGCAAACAAAATCTTTCATACTGAAGTGTCAAGCGTCCGGTTTCTCATCTTGCTTGTATCTGTTTAACTTTTTCACGTTTGCTAATAATATTGAACACCTAGTGTGAAGCGTTTGAGGTCCCCTATTATCAGTGCTTTCCAAATAAAATAATTTTTTAACTGTGTGTACACCGAACTGTCATGTGCTCATCATTCCTCACATAGGGAAACACAAAACCTTTTATACTCGACTTGTTTGGGGCTTGATCCATCTCCTTCTGCATTTTTGAGCAAACTAGAAGAAGAAAGTGTAAATGCAGCTTTGTTTAGAACACAAGTAGTTATGGCCCAACCTAGAACTACGCTCTTAAGGGGGTCATCCGGTGTGCCGGATCCGCGGAATCGAATTTTTTTTTTTGGCATCAATTGCATCTAGATATAGTGTCGAATATATGGGTAAAGTGATTTTTTGATATTCGGAGTCGTTCAGAAATTATAGTGTTAAACACGTGATAAGCCACATGCCAAATTTATGTCGATCGCCGTAATAAAGCTCGTACTTATCGGTCCGAATGACGTTGTAATGACTTCGCTAAAAGGACAAGAATTGAAGCCATGGCTGCACATATGTTTCTTGAAGATAGCTAAGGTTTATGGATTAGGTATAGCAGAATAATGGTCAGTTAAGGTTTTATGGCTAAAAATCGCATTTACTTTTTTTAATTCATTGAAGAAGCCGTAAAAAACGCAAACATTCATAAAAAAAGTTTAACACGGCACCAAAAATTTAGCTTTTAATATTTTTTAATAATCCTAGTTTGCGGACTGTAGTTAAATTTGCATGTTAAAACGCCGTTTACTTTTTTCATTAAAATGATCGCAGCGCCCTCTAGCGTGGCAGCAGAAAAACAGTTTTCTTGGAGATGGGTGTATAAATTGCTCTGTATTTCAATAACAAAGTATGTGATCGGGCTAGAAAAATTACAATGCACGCTCAAGATACTGGTAAATCTATGGTGAAAAATTTGTATTTGTATCTTTATCCAGTTCTTCTCCAAAAATTTCTGAAAAAAGCGAAAAAAACGGCCTTTACACGGGATGACCCCTTTAAGAAATTAAATTTGAAAGTCCTCGTAAGTGGAGTTTCCAGTTAATCTCCAAAAAATCTTGTAATGTGCTATTATTAAATGTATTTGAGGATATCCGTGATTGATATGGGGTTGCACCGAACGTGGAAAAACTGCGAGAGAGGCGTCTTCAATGGTATGGTCACGTAATTTACGCTAACGAGAATTCACTTGCCAATATTGGTCTGAACATCGAAGTCGATGGTAGACGACCAAAAGGCCGGCCGGCTTGATACGCTGGACGGGGAATTAAAAGCCTCGTCTTTGCATTCAGATCCGGCATTTGATAAAATAAAATGGCGAAACCGATCACGGCGAGTCGACCCCGCTTGTGAACGCGACAAAGGCTGATGAAAAAAATTACTTCTGAGAATGGGTCCGTGAAATAAGTGATCAATTTCTAGTCTCTCTTCGTTCTAACTAAGCATCAGAAAGTACTAATCAAAGCCTTTCATTTGAAACCAATTCAGTATTCGGTGAAAAAAAATTTACATCACCATTTTGTATGTATGGGAACTCCCCTGACATTCAATGTAAAACGGTGTTCACTCATTGCATGCACAAAGTTCCACAGTATCAACCTTTCCACCGAATTTCCAATCTGTGGGTGTAATTATTTCTGAGAAAAGTGCGTGTGACACACAAATAGATGAACTTATGATGAATTGATTTTATTATAATAAGAATTCATTTTACACAAAACCTTCAAAATCAAATGAAATTCAGAATTCAAACAAATAACGGACCATTATGTTTTTAGGCACATTTCGGAAGGGTCCTCAGTTAAGATTTAGATGTCTTAACCGAGGAAAACCAATTAACACACATTAGAATCAAATAACTCACTACTACTTACCATATTTGCTATTTCACAGCACGTACAAAGCACCTGTTTCCGTATTGATACTCACCATAAACCATTCACCCGCAATGCTCTCAGCTAATTAATCGTAATTGAAGTAAACACCGTCAGTTAATTAATAATTACATTTATTATTATAAGATTCGTGACTAGAATAATATGAATATTTAAAATTTAGATATTTTACACTTAGACAATATCATTAGATTGTTACTTATAAACTGTTCGAGTTTTTCATATTTTCCAACTAGAACAGTCATGGACGGAGGGTTATTAGATAAGGGACACGTTAACGGTAATATTTACAATGAGAACGTCTAATTCTTCTTTCGGAGTCTGTTGAATTAACACTAAGATTAATAAGATATTAAGTGGTATTTATTTGCTAAAATAAATTACTACCAATTATATTAAAATAACTATATGGAAAATAAAAAACAAAATGTTTGGTTCTTTTGCATTAGCATTGAGATGTGGTTACTTGAATCATCTTTTTTGCGACTTACGAGAGATCGTGATTTTTCTCCTTTTTATTACATAATTGTAAGTTCAAGTGATTATAGTTAAAAATAAAATTTTTGAAAACATGTGTCAGCAATTTTGTGCGTATTTACAATATTTTATATGGTGCTGTGCGTGGAAATACTTTAAAAATTGGGCACAAATGGAATTTCACAAAAAAAAAATCATGATAATTAAAAGTAATTATTTTTGAAGAAGAATACATAGTAGATGGTCCAGCATCCCTTCAGTATTTTATCTCGATTGTTTCATGTGGCTTTCATTATTTACAATGGAGTCATCAGCTACATATTTGATCGTTCTTTTATAATTGCAGTTGGATTTTACTCCTGTTATTTTTCTTTTGCTAAGGCATTACTCAGTACTTGCGTTTCAAAGTGGTGCCAGACGGTGCACGCTTACTTCTTATTTGTCACTGAATTCTGTTCCGCCATTTGATGACTCCTCGTCTTCTGTTGTCGATTCACCGGATGATCGAAAACCGGTCTTAAGAGTGTCGGCGGTATCTTTCGTGCAGCAATTCATGCAGACACCTTGATTAAGACTGCCACTGGCCGACGTTAAAAATACTTTACCGCATCGGACACATTCATCTTGTGGATCACCTGTGATGTAATTTATGCGGGAAAATTAAAAAAAAGAAATTGTATAAGTAAAACAATTAGATGCTGAATTTGATGGGTTGTAGACTATGGTCAGATTAGTCAGGTAAAATTTTGTTTGTGTAAGTTTGACTTAAGTATATCAATTGTGTTCTTCAGTTGTATTATGCACGAAAAGCGGAGGCCATAAATAAATTGTCCAAGCAATTGGTCAATAAAAGTCTGGTATTTTCTATTGTGTGCAATTATCCACAATGTTACATGATGGTTACATATTAGCCAACAATATAAACTGTTCTTTACCATACACGAAAATAAGGTCTCGATTGCTTTTACAAAAATCAGTCATTATCTGCCAAGACATTCAAAATTTTGACCATCATTGAACCCATTCAATGTGTCCATTATGGAACTAAACTTACCTTCATGTGTTTTCATATGTGCCCTCAGATTACAAGCTAGCGCAAATTTTTTGTTGCATAATTCACACGCATGCGGCTTATCCCCTGTAAAGAAATGAGAAAGTGATGAAGAAAAAAGTACATTATCCATGTCTTTCTCACTCGAAAGTATCTTTTAAATGTATCTATTAAATACGATGATCCAGACAAAAGCTTGATTGATATTTCTATGTGTTATCTGCCTATAAATTCTCTGCGCAATATTATTTCTCTATTTTTCTATCAACTTCTTTATTTGAAAAAAAAAAGAAATTCCTACAATCAAGTCTGGCACGATCGATTGATCGTCGTCGCGATCACCGTCATCTCGGGGAGCGCACAAAGTCAAGAATCAGTCAGCAGTAGTCGGTCAGGTAGAAAAATACCTTAACTAAGAATTTGATTGAAGATGATGAAGAATCCAACAGTAGCACGATCAATACTTTTATCTTTTTTTTCGGGATGATGGTGGGAAACGATGATCGTACAGTTTAAGATTAATCATTTGATTCTGTCAAGAGAATGAAAAGAAAGATTTCAAAGGTTGGTATATTTATATTAGCTAGTTGTGTAGTATAGAGGAACATGATGTGCTTGATAATCTTTCTCTCGACCATTTGATGCAGCGGAAAAGATTACGAAAAGTCAAACAAATATCATCGCTTGTAAGCTTTCTGTTCAAAGGATCTTTTATGGCTATTTATGGAGTGTATTAATGATACCCATAATTGATAATTTGAACCTAAATCCTAATTTCTGCTATCTCAATGGACCCATTCACCATTCCCTCTCCTATTATAATCACCGACTGCGTGCGCATCTTTTTCAGAAAGATATTCATACGACCAACGATCATGCCATCAAGTTTGTATACGATGTTCAATTAAGACTTAATGCAAGTGGCTTGATCAGTTTCATGTAATATGCAAATGATCTTTGATAAGGTGCCCAACTGACTACTAACTTGACTAACTGACTCTTGACTTGTTGCTGGACTGATGATCAGGGTTCAGACTTTTCTGGCATTCAAACAATCTCACTGTCTTTCACAATTCACTCCGATTTTCTTATTTTCCTCTCAAATGTAGGCTTACCTGTGTGTAAGAAAAGATGATTCTTTAGATTTGTGTGCTTGGAGAATCCACGAGAACAGATATGACACTTGAAAGGCCACGATCCACTATGCACATACATGTGTGACTTTAAATCTCCAGGCGTAGGGAAAGACTTAGAGCACAATCCACATTTATGCGGTTTCTCCTGTAATTAAGAGAATAAAATAAAATTAAAAAAAGAAGAAAAAGAAAATAGAATATAATAATGACAATCTGCTACTAAATTCCAAAATGATCGCCGGTAATCGTACACTTATCATCGCGACTGTGACTACTGCCGACAGAAAGAGGAGCCTGCTATATGTTAGACCTCTGGTACAGCGATGGAAAAATATCAAAATCAATTATCATCTATTTGAAATATGCTCATACAAAGGACGAATGCAATTGAAACGTTCTTTGAAGATCGCTTTGAAGATAGTTTTGAAGCGATCTTCGTCGGGATGATGGGAACCTCCATAGAAAGAAATGGTGAACGAATGGAAAGGAGGAAATATTTCCTTCAGTTTATTCGCATGCCCAGTCTTATATGAACGTCGGGTTTTTCTAAAAGCTTTGAAAACAGTGGCGAGCGGTAGTAATCATCTTGAGAATGCTCGCATACTCCGGGCCATGGCCTTTGTTTTGCGGTCGGCTCAAAGCATATTTCACTAATAGCCGAATAGCCTCTGCGAGTAAGTATTTTCTTAAGGTAGATAGCTCAGAGAGTGAGTGCCTTATTGGTCACATAACTTTGTTTCTTCGGGTTATTATGCCTGCCTTGGCTTTTGTCCGATCAATCGATCCGACCGTTCTGTCCAAAATGCCCTCTCATTCTGATAAATTAATTTAATGTAGTTTTCGATCGCTACTGATCGATATCTGCTTGAAGCATGTCGGTTTGGATGGGCGAGTTGTATTATTGCAGAGGCGTCATATTGCAAATTATATGCATTATATTCTGAGATCAAGGGTACGCTGCTTTGTTTAAATAACGACTTTATACGTATAAATTTCGAGTTTTACGGTTTGTTTTTAATGGAGCGGTTCCAGACGGATTTGCATATATTGCAGCTGCCTTATTAAATTTCAAAAAATTCAATTCGGATTTTCACTCTCGAGAATTTTACATAAACATACATTGCTTTTGGGGGCTATCTTTTATTTAAATATAACTTTTTGGATTATCAAATCAAGCTAAAGAATTTTCCTGAAATTCGAAATTATAACACCTTTGTGCAATATCAGGTGAGTAATATATACTTTTATTTTGTCGAGAAGACTAAAACATTAAATGCTGAGTAAAAATAAATAAACTAATGCTATAAATTATGTTTTTTTATGAAAGATTTTTGATAATGGGATAGAAATACATAGTGCACAGCAGGTGAAATTTACGATCAAAATGTAATCGAAGGCAGAAAGACTTAAGCCAGAAACTTGAAAAAGTAAGGAAAAGGGGGCAATGAAGGCCCAATCTGGAATCGGGTGGGCTTTTGGAGTAGAAGTTGCAAAACGCTTATTATGCACTATAAGCTATGCATGTTTCCATTGTACTTTGCAAGGTTTTTCGTCGTAAACTTTAATACCTCGGAGCAGTACTACTTGAGACTAATTGATCTTTCGACTTGAGCATTAAATCTATTCTCCTCAAATTATTACCGTTAACACTATTACATACATAGATAGATTGCACTCCTAATAATCTCAGAAACCAAAAGCTTCACTTCGCCAATTAAGAACCGAATCGTCGTGGGGGAACAGGCGGCGTATAATTTGTATTGTGCACTCAATCCTATAATCCATGTCGGGGTTTTCTAGGTGGACGTTTTCATCCCACTGTGGCTTTGAACAAGAGGGTGGGATCCTCTTGTCACTCACACCCTCTACATCACCTACCCACTGGCGCATTCGAATCTTAATATAGATAGGGGCCTCTGCTTCACTCGCGTAACTCAATCGCGGTCACGGTCATTGTGTCGAAGATTCTTCGAAGGACTCGACGTTCGTTAGCATCGATGTTTTGCTCTTCGGCTTGGTTCAGCATCCACGATTCACTACCACATCCATCACCATGCTGTTTAGTTGCAAGCGAATTTTAAATCATCCATCTTAAAGTTATCGTTTCTTCTCCAATTCTTTCATTGGTAGGTTTGATGTTTTTGATGTTGCCTCACTGCCTAATAATTATTTCCCTGGCCCAAAAGATATTTATTTTGCACGTTTTGAGTTATAAGATAAGTTTCTTAAGGGCACCAGCTCTGAACACGGAGCACCCAAACTCCTAGTCCTTTTCCGTTACTGCCTTTGTTCGGGGTTGTTTAACTTTTCTAAACAAGTTTTATTGGTTTTTTCCAGGACAGAAGTGCATCGCGCTAGAAATAAGGCGGCATTTCCTTCTTAACTGGACCAAACCATCAAATGGGCGCGGACTTATGG
Organism: Hermetia illucens; assembly: GCF_905115235.1. Lineage (NCBI taxonomy): Eukaryota > Metazoa > Arthropoda > Insecta > Diptera > Stratiomyidae > Hermetia > Hermetia illucens. The sequence continues at coordinate 168,454,808 of NC_051849.1, read as the reverse complement.
CTCAATCAACCCTAAAAGCAGAAAGCGTAAAGTCGAAATGCCCAGTTTAAGTAGCTTGAGACAGCTGATTTAAATAAAAACTAATGCTAACGATATGCACTAGTAATTTTGAAGTTAGAAATTTATATAAACTGCATAATCTTGTTAGACTACTTGGAGTTAGTACCAACAAACTATCATATATGCATTTGCAGCTCCCAATGATAATGACAGCCTCTTCATACTAAATTCGTAGGAAATAAATTATTAGATTCGGAAAACTTTAATCCTGAGAATTCTGTGATGCAAGATAAACTGTTGAATATTTTTTTTAAGATTAATCGACCGGACCCCTCCTGACCGGGTTTATGCCCCAAATACAGAGGAATTACGAGATGGCACAACAGTAGATGCAGCTTAATCTTAATCCGAATCGGAAGAAGGTCGAAATTTCTAAAAGTGCGTCTCGTGAAGCTTTTAGTCTGCTACATGTTTTCATTACTTGCTCGAACACAAGTCAGAATAGATACAGACTCAAAGGCGAAACAGAAAACACAAAGTGTAATTCGAAAAAATCTGAAAGGAAGCAATCGTAGCAAGACTTAGGCGCTTTCCATTGGTAAACGCAGCAAACCAAACACTTCGAAAACACTCAATAGAAAGTGATGGTTTGTAACCTAAGATGTTAACAGACTTAAAAGCGCGAAAGAAGCGTGAATGTCAAAAGTCGCAGTTCGTACTCGGAGATTGCAAGTAGCTGAACGCCGGAAGAAGACGTTCGTAACGGGGGAGAACGCGCTTCTCCGTTCGTTAGTAGGAAAGGATTAAATAACGCAAGGGAATGGTAGTAAGTTTGAGTGATGGTTCCAACAGTTTCAAAAGCACGGCAAAGAGGGAGGATTATGCAATCTGGATTCACACTAAGATGAGAGAAAAGGGGAAGAGAAGACCATTGAAACTGATAAATGCTAAAAGACTAAGTATAATACAAGAAAAGAAGATTTCAATATATATGAGTTAAAGCCAAAAGACAATATTCTTTCTCATGCCAAAAGAGAAAAATATTTTGCATTGCAGAGTCTCCTAATTCAAGATCAGATATATTGTGATAACTTAAAATTTTGAAGTCTTTCTTCCGCCGCAAAAGTAAAATTATGACTGATTGGAAGTGAACAGGAAAAGTGGAAACCCCCTTGTGAAATGTTTCAACCCAGGTTTGAAAGAAACTTATTTCCAATAATAAAAAATAAAAAGTGGAAGAAATTATGATGACTCCCACGACAAAATTAAATCGCGACAGGCATAAGTACTGCTTTGAGTTTTTCGAAATCTAAAAATTGCGGGGGTTACCTGAGCAATTAGTAGCCGGTTTGAACGAAGTATTACTTTACTGGAGGCACCCAGTTGTGAAATACTGGTTGTGTGGCATAGCAAATGGAGTAGAGTATCGCTTGTTGATGGGATTCGCACTCAATAAGCAACACTTGATGTCTTACGAAAATATTTAACATTGACCTGAAAAGAATTTTTTTTTTTGAATGGGGGGGAGTTAATTTCTTTATGCCTTGAACAAGTATTTCGCCTGCTCGTTCGCCCAATTCTTCACCTCCTCCTTCATATTCTTGTCCGTTAGAAACTTGTTCGATCCGCGTGCAACTTCAGTAGAGTAAACATCCCGCCCAAACAATTCCAGAGAGTTGTTTCATGCTGTTCGGTCTGGTGTTGTCATGCAGCAGGCAGACTCCCTTCATCCCTTTCGTTCTAAGCTATTCGTTTTACGTTTTTAGAGTCTCAGAATACACACACAGTATTTTCCCGCATTAATGATCCCCGCTGAGTCAGATATTCCAAATAATTCTTTTATGATCCTAAAACGTGTATGCTATTATTTTTTGGCTGAAATTCAGGTTTCATCTTCAGTAAAAATAGAATGGGGCAAATCATCTTACAGCTCGTAGCACTTCAAAACTATAGCAAATGATGAGATGGATTTCACACGGGAGACTGGATGACATTTTTTGCAATTGATGTTCCCGACTCTAACGTTTTCGACATACTAGCCTCGAAGGCCGAAGAATTGGCCAGATTAAACGGTGAGAGCTCCATTACACTTAATTTGTAAACGTACACCATAGAATCGGACACCGTGCTAGCTAAAGCCGAAAGATGCTCAACTGTTTTTTATGTTTTTGAACAGTTGCTTTGGAAAGGCAAGCCAAGGAAGGATTTCTGCACTATATTAACACCGGTTCATTAAGGAAACCTATTGCGCAAGAAATTATTCGAAGACCCCAGTTATACTTCTACGGCGAGAGCTAAACCAGCCTCCAAACTCATACTTTGTGTTTGGTGGGATTAGCTTTGCCTTGCGTATTACAGTCTTGCCAAACCGGGTGGGATAGTCACAGATGTTGAACGCAATTAATGAGTTTGAGGCAAGGATTGACAGATTAATGGCCACGGTGCAGCTAAAGATACGATTAAGTGAGTTTGGAGGACTTCAAATCTCAAGATATTCTTGAAAACATTGAAATAGGCAGCTTTCTCCCCTCCCTGGTGCATTGTCCAGAAGGTTTTTGATTTAATTGCCATTAGTTTAAATCAGCGACACACGGCCTTGCTTAAAAGCACTTCCGTTTTTATGACGAAGTGGTACGATATGTTAATCGCCGCAATATATGATTAGAAGGGGTTTGGCATACTTGCCAAAAAGTGGGAGAAAGCGGTAACCGACAATTTATAATATGGCCTAAATATTTGACTATCGAATTTTGGAAAAAGTTAGTAAAAGTTTTTTTTGCTTTTTTTCGTTGGTCTTTAGCCCATGCTGAAGCGGAATCGGCTCATTATGATCGATTGCACCATGTGGCTCAGTGGAAGGCCTGGTTCGAATTTTACAAGAAAGAAGCTGACAACAGTAGGACTTCAGCCAAACTTTTCAGGGCCGCACCTCATATTATATAGTAATAATCGTTGGCCCAACAATTCAGTTGAATTAGGGATTATTATATTAGGATTATAATATCCTGTAGAAGGCAATGTGGTCAGCATTGCACCCGCCCGAGATTATAACCCTAATTTGATTCAGGTACTCATTCATAACTGAGTCGACTGGTATCCGTCAAATCAACTGTACGATAGCCTTGTGCTCTTCGCTGATCTATCCGGACACACCTCATATTATGACCTACATACATTATTGTAAAATTGAATGATTCTAGAACGAACTAGTGGGGTTTGCAGCAAACTTTCAAAATATATTAACAACTCTATTTGAGCAAGTTTTTAGAAAGAGAGCATTTTCATTTCTGGATGCCATAGACAGGAACTGCAATCATTTTTCGCAAAATTTTTGGTTGACGGGTTTGTGAGAAAGAGTTTTTTTTACCCTACGCTTTTTTTTAAAAATACTTTTTGAGTTTTGGTGTGTGAATCCTCGAGGTGAAAAATTCTAAATCGTAAAGGATGCCTCCAATATGTTGATTTTGGTGCTCTTGATGGCGATAAGTTTGGTCTATGAGGATTTTTGGTGAAACGGCGTCACCTTAGTTTGCATTTTCATGAATTTTTTTATGTCAGTGGGTTTGATGGAAATGGAGAAATTATTTTTGCTAGCTTTTGCCACAGTCTGCGGGGCATGTCAGAAAGGGGAGATTGAGTGAAATGTTATGGAAAGCTGCGAGCTGCAGCAATAGATCAGCGAAGAAGTCAAGCTTACCAATGTTCGACCCAAGGTGCTCCACAATACTGCTCGACGGTGCATGATACTTTTATGCCTTTTGCTCTTTTCATACGCGTTGGTTGTATGTTTTCGCTATAGAGAAGGTCTGTCTTCGAAATACTTTATTATTTTGTAAGTTTATGATAGAACATAGTTTTTGATTGCCGTTGTACTTGAAGAGGCATTTTTGTTACATATTTCAATAACTGGAAGGACGTCACTCGAATCACGAGTTTTACAGCTCTACGCGCGCCATATTTACCCATTTTAGTCTCAACTTCGCGTGTTATTCCATTTTATATTTCCAGTTTTGGTAAGGTCCCAAGCATCGGCTAAACGACTCGTGAAATGTTCATGTATAATGTTTGAGGCAACGAAGTATCCAAAAGCACCCCCGCCCGCATTCCCGAGTCTGGCGTCTAAGTGAAGCTACAGTATTTGTAGGACGATCTTTGATGGTCAATTTCCACATCTTCTTAGGTTCTTTGAATAGCTCTGTTGATAGACTTTAACCAACCCAAATTGTTTTTGGCAATCAAACAATCGCACTAAGCTACATCATCTTCCTTTGGGATTTTTTATTCCACTAATTCTCTTATCTGGCGCAGTTAGCATAATCTTTTTATATAACCAATTTTCAAAGTTTTGGTTTTATTTGATTTAATAGATGTTCCATATTTTATTTTGTACCAAATAAGAAAGAAAATTAGTCCAAATGAGGAGCAGAAGGAAACAACAAAGAATGGTTTACATCTCTTCCGTTCAATTCGATAGCCCAGATGGGGTCCATAGGATTAATCCCCGTGGAAGCTTGCCAAATGCTTAATGAATTCGCGTTTTCTGATCGTATCTTCAAAACCGTTTATTCGTGTAGAAAAGATTTCACTCCTAGTCCAACTAGACAAAAAATATGTCACCCCGTCAAAATAAAAAAATATGGCGCTGCCAATCTACGGATTTACCGTCGAATTTTCAATCAGTTTGACCTTTCGTGCCATCCTACGTGAAGATGATTTCATCAAATAAAGGTACTCTTTGATCGGCGAGTAAACATAATTCCCGGAGAAGAATCAGGCAAAATGTGGTCGCAAAGCTATTTTGCAAGAAGACCAAACCAGCGACTAATAATTTCAGGATAAGGTAATCATTTTCTCGAAATTTTACCGAAGTTCTTCAATTTTCAACTCGACTACAACGTATTTTATTCTAAACTTTTAGTTTTTACTTTATAACTACTTTCTAGAGAAATTTTGCCAACTAATAGTGAGTATATGCATGCGATACGTTCGATAAATGGTTGGAATGGTTGGTTCTTCAACGGTGCTCTCCATTTTCGCAAAAATCAATATTTGTGCAGTAGTTGCACACATGATTCTAAATATTTTTATAAAATCAAGACACCAAAAACGGCATTATAGTGTCTGGCAGCTTTGAAATAATTTCAACTCAGGATTTCCTAACATGCAAATTAGACAAATATCAGAAATTACACCATGAATAAATTGACCAAGTTACTAGTCACACTCGTATATTCACGCAGGAAAGGAACAAAGCCAACTAGGGTCGCAGAGGAAAAATACGGTCCCGGGGTGAAAATTATGCGAAAAAATCAGGCCCAAGATGAAAATTACACGGTTCAGGGACGAAAAATTGTCCCTTCTTTCATTAAAATATCAATTCTGTACACCCGAGATATCCGAGCTCCTTCGACTCCCTCCAGGGCTAGAACGAATAGTTGCCGGAAGGGCAGTCCTTTTGCTTGATAAAAATTACTTTTAATATCTGCTCAATAAATACTAAATTTTCAAATTTCAAATGAAGTTGCTCAGGGGATTTAGTGAATAACTGCTGATGTTCCTAAAAAGGTGTATGTCCTCAATTCGGTCCGAATATTTATTTCTTTAACCATTTTTTACGGAAAGGATTGAAAAGTGTTGCTCACATTTGTAGAAATGTTATCAATGTCCATTTATTGCTTAAATTCAACAGAAGTGATACCAATCCAACACCAAAGGTGATAGAAACATAATTCTCCATACCTCTCCCTGCAAATGACATACCAAAAGGTTCATGATCATTACAGGCTACCGAAGTCAAGTACACCACTTGTCGCTATCGCATACCAAACTCATATGCAGACAGTAAGCCCCATATGACATTCGATACGTTCAACAAGTGGCAGGTGATATTGATTGTCGTAGCAGCCGGTGTACGACTAGTGAGTGGCCTGATAACACTCCTATGCGCGTATGAGTGATATTATGATCACTCACTAACTACACCAAGATCAGTGTCGTCGATCTGATCCGATCTTGGCCGTCGTCATCATATCTTGTATAGGGAATTTTCAAATAAATATCAATAACAAATATTACCTTAATATGTGTCATCCGATGATAGTATAAATTCGAGCTGGCTGTAAATCGTTTCCCACAAACTTGACATTGATGGGGTTTCTCGCCAGAATGTATCCGCCGATGTGTGTTAAGCGAACTCGATGTACTAAAGCCTTTGCCGCATACCATACACACATGAGGTTTTTCGCCTGAACAATCAATCGATAAAGCCCGTGAATATGGTGGTTTTGTTGGTTGATCCGCGGTGAGTCAGAACCATGATTCGAATATGGAAAGGAGATAAGAAAAAATATTCATGCATTAAAAAAATTGAATGGTACTATTGGGATTCTGTTCGGAGCTTGCAGAAAGCGAGATGAGTTACTTATCGCACATTGAATACGAGGTAAGGAAAGTGAACGGGCGTTATGTATTGATTTATTGTAATTGGGAATCCGATCAGGTATCATCGTAAAATATTAATTTATGCTAAGCATAAGGGGCAATGGTAGTCGTCCATTACGGGTTAATTTCATATTATAGTTCGATAAATTATATCATTGTCTTGATTTGAAAGTACGGAAAGGATCCCTCCAAAATTAAAGTAATATTTCACCCGAAGTCAATTTCTCGTTATTCTCACTCAATATTATCCAAGCCCCAAAATAAGTACTCTTTAAATTTATTTTCAATATTCACACCCCCACTTTAAGAGTTGGCACTTATAATTGAAAACTTACCTGTGTGAGTACGCATATGCCTCTTAAGCAAGCTGGGTCGATCGAACGCCTTACCGCAAACCTCGCATGGTAAAAGTGAACGTTCACCTCGACCGCTTCTCGCTCGCGGTGGTGTCCGCTGGACAGATGATGCTGTTAACATGTCAGCCGTATTCTCCACCAGCGATGATATCGATCCAGATGATGAGTCGCTAGATATCGATTTGTGTTCATCTTCGCTGCTAGATGGTGGCGATATTGGTAACAGTACACGCGAGAGTAGCGACATGGATAAATCAAGTGGAGATCCTGTTTGCAAAGAATACACATACGTTACAAGAAGGTGTACTTACGCATAAAACAAAATATATAAAAAAGAAAATATCAATAATATGCAAATGAAACCGATATTGATCGCGGTATTGGCGTCAATATTAAACAATGGAGGGCAGATGGTGCGTAAAGGGCGCTAATGGAATGCAGTTTAAATTGCAAGAAAATAATTATTTTCAGGCGATTAAAAGGTAAAATATTATAAACTGCCTGGTATATTTCTCTGAGAGATTAAAATGTTATTTAATTGATTTTATAATTTGTGAATACTTAATATAAGGCAGGGATTATTTCCAAAGGAGATATCCAAAACTGATGAGCATAAATTAACAAAATAATGCTAATTTATTATTAGAGTCATTCATTAAAGAAAAATAAAATAAGAAGTTTAATTCAAATTTTTGGACAGTAGATTTTGTACTGTTGTGTGTTGCCCACTTATCCAAATCACGCAGAAAGAGAGTTTCAATAATGTTTCATCACAAGAACCAAAGTAGCACTACTCAGAATAGTAGAAGAGAACATGGTTAGAACATTCTTATTAAGATTATCGTGCCTTAATAAGAATTCAAACACTGCAGATAAGCTCCTTAAATCCAATACTGATCGTTTTACAATGGAAGAGAACTCTGGGATAATTTCAGAGTAGCAACCCAGAATCACAAATGATATTGAAGACGATGATAAGGAATCGCCTGAAAATTGAACGTAATGGGCCACTGAAAGTTAAAGTAGCTTAAAAATTGCAATTAACTTCACCTTTCCTCCTGTTTAATATGTTAGGTAGTTGTTGAGTGATTACTATCATTCCATACAAGTTGACAAGGCATAGAGAGGAGCCGTTCGACTAACTGGAGTGTCGAACGGACAGCAGCTCTTTATCTACAATTTCAGATCCGCAGCTGAATCTGAAAAAAGTAATTCGTGACCAGCTTTTTTGGTTTTTGACTTCCAGGAGCAAAGTGTTGGACAGACACATTAAAAATATCTCCATCTCATGGAAGAGCATATCAAATCCAGAGGTTGATTTAATTGATGCGGTTGCGTAGTTTTTAGCCTTGGAAACAATATGCTCGCACTCATGCCATCACTTCTAGAACTCTCCTCTCCTATTGAATGAATATGTTGTTTAACTTTTTCAGAGCTTCTATTTTGAAATCTCCAATTGCGTCAAAATATCGTTCTTTTATGATTTTCTTCAGGACCAGGAGAAAGAAGTGACAAGATGTCATACCTGGTAGACACCGTGGCTGCAGAAAAATAATAGCTACAAATAGGCAGGGGCTATAATTCTTTTAACAAGCATTTATTGTTTGGCTCCAACCATAAACTCAAGTGCTGAGTTTGCGTTTACTTTTTCTTAACGTACTTCACCTTATAAATGATTATTTTTTCAATGGGGAAAGTGGTGTTTGAAAAGATGCTTGGACGTGATTATGACACATTATTGACGGGGCAATAGCAGATGTCCGATCAAAGTCTACTTTAATGAGAAACTTCAAAGAGTCCAGTTTCGCGCTACGATATTGCCAAAAGTTGGCAATTTTTCTTGAACAGTTGTTGTAAGCTGAAATAGACTCTGTTGGGTACTAACAATCGTTCAAGGATTTTGCCATCATAGCTGCTATCTATTGTGACTTTCGACCCTAGATAGGAGAAGCTGTCAACGATGTCAAGGTTGCACTCTCCTGTCGTCATTGTTTTCAGCTGACCAGTACCAGTTTACATTATTGTTTTTGTTTTTGGTGCTCATATTGTAACCATGTATTCCGTCTTGCCTTCATTAATGTGTAGCCTAAGACCTCACGCCGCGTCCTCCTTGTCTTAACAGGATGAACTTCAATGTCTATATATATTAGCATCACTCAGTTAGCAAATCACTGGTGAAACTTTTGCAGTGGGTGTAATTATTCCCTGTACTTCCCAATGTCACAGACTTGCTAGTTTCTCTAGGGTTCGGCTTTTTTCTAAAATGTCGACTTTTTTTACAACTGGGCCAACTATTTTTGTGAGCGAACCAATAGTCACATTCGTCAGATGATTGTGAGTGTAGTTTGGCAATATTGCATCCACAGAGCATTCAGAAGGTAGGGTCGTTGCAACGTTTATTTCCCCCTTCTAGGTGTTATAGAGAGCTTTACTATGGATGACCTTCGCGTTTTCTTAGTTATCAGAGGAGATTTAATGTAGTGTTGTTATTCGAACCCGCAGCATAATACCACTAGAGAGATAGAGAGTCAAAAAATTTGTTATTTGTAGGAACTTGCTTGCTTTCCTAGGTCTAGGGTGTCAATTTAAAGTTCAGAGGGGGAGAGAGAGTGGTCACTTTTTGATAGTGTTCATAAAAGGATTTTAATTTGAATTTGAGCTGCCGGGTTTTCGCCTCAATGTGCAGCTTCTGGGTGAGGTTTTATTGAAGTGAATGTTCGGGTATTTAACGTCGTCTTATTGTGGTTTGGCGATATTTTTTACTTTTACATGAGGACACTTTTCTTTTTACAAAACCATTTGATTATATTTTGACTGCGCACTCAATTAATTACATAACCCCATGTTAAAATCCACTCAGTTTTGCAGTTGTAAAAGAGCTAACATGGAAATTCATCATATAGATGAGATAGACTGCGGGGCCGAAAACACTGATCTGGACACTTTTATTTTGGTCACATGTTGTACAGCTAGAACATCAGCATTTTGGCACATATGACGTTCGACTTCATTAATAAAACCCACATACCAAGCATCATCGAGTGCCAGCATCACATCAAGAATGTCTCCGAACTAGTGATCTGGTATCACTTTTCTGTCTATTGGAATTAGCAATGGTTTTTGAAACAGAATTTTGCTGAATATTTTCGATATAGTGTATGGAAGGCTTATCGATCCGATCGATTTCATTCGAATAATAATAATAATCGTTGGCCCAACAGTCCATATTGGAACGGTACACTACAGTACACTGTAGGAAGCAATGTGGTCAGCGTTGTGCTCGCCCGAGATTATTACTCTGATTTGACTCAGGTACTCAATTACAGCTGAGTCGACTGGTATCCGATGTCAAATCACAATACAAATCCCACTGCCACCAGTGAGATTCGAACCGCGACCATCCCTACGATAGCGTTGTGCTCTAACCACTCAGCTATCTGGACATTCAAATGAACAACTTTAAAGAAGTCACCAAATTATACCCTGAAACTCATTTAGAAATTACCCTTTTTTTCAAATCAATCTTTTAAGGTTGTTTACAGGTAACTCAGTTTAGTAGGTGGGACATCTGGGCGCTTTGAGTGGTGTTATGGCTCTGTTGGTCTAAATACTTCTCCCAGGTAAGCTAAAAATTCACTGGCTTTGTTCTCATTACTTTTGGCCCAATTTCCTGTGGCATTTCATTACAATAGTTTCCGATTGTTGGTCAATTGGCTTCTTAGCATCTTCTAACAATCAATACCCAGAGGACTCAGAAGAAGTTAGCCTGCCCAAAATTTGTTGGAGATCTTTTAAGAACTGAGCAAAATTTTTGTGATTTCGTTGAGTTTGCCTTCTTTCGACGAATAGATTTCTTTGAAGGTGATTCTGTTCAAAGATTTTCGGAAAGCTTTAAAACCCGCTTCCAGTGTTAACCACATTATGGATTTGTTCGCCAGTTTATTTTGAAGAATATTGTGCTCTGGCTTATGAGGTTACGGGAGAATGATCTGTGACAGTTTGTAGCGTGTTTGCGCTATTGTACAGTAACCTTATATTTCCTTTCCAATTCAAAAGTAGATCGCGAGTCTTGTGCGATCTTCTGTCAGCCTACAAGTGAAAAACCTAACTTTTTGGTATATGATGGAATTTGACGCTTAAGATTGCATAATTCAGTTGCTTGCTTTTGGAAGGATTAGCCAAGAAACTATTTACTATAATTTTTGTGGACGAATTTGCTACAATTTTAACCACTTTTGTCACATTGTTCTTCTATTGGAATGTTGCTGCTTCATTTTATTTGACGATTAGTGAGCGATTTCTACCAAAAATTGCGATCGATACCATATCAGAAACCTCTCTGAATGTGAGCCAATGTTCTTGGCTTGGTCAACGTTGCCTTTATTAGCTTATCTTCAGCAACAGCATGGTTCTGTTTGAAGCAATTGTACTGTTCCAAACCTCTTATTTCACTGAAAATCAACATATGTCAGGATCGAAAACAGACAATTTCTGGCCCCTTAGAGCTGATGAATATACGGATATTATTTAGTGTCGTCAGCAGAATAATTTTTTAAACAAATACTGAAATTGCCTATTGCGTTCCGCTTTCATTTTGGTGTCAGAAAATGTTAGTTAGTACTTTTAAATCCACTCAAATGGTGTTGAGCGACATTCATATCAATAGAAGAATCTCTACGATGCGTAAACTTACGAACAAACGGTGGAGCTTTAGTATTTGCGGGCGCAATTTTATAATAAATTTAGTCAACTTTTAAAGTTTTCGGGACAGTTGTGTTCCTTTAGTATTTATGGGTGGACCCTTACGACCAATTCCGTAAACTTTTCAGTATTTGGAGCAGTTCTATCCTCTTGTTCAACTCCGATCGATAAGTCATTACAAAGTTCCATTGAAGTGTTGCGGTAAATTGTGTACAGACATTTACATGCGGAAACTACCATAAATCCGCTGTTTGACAAACAGAGATTACTTAATTGCTGAAGGCCTGCTAATTGTGAATCGCCCCTGATTTTACAATTCTGACTCGCCCTAAACTTGCATATATAGAGGGACGAAAAGCTAATCTTACAAGATATTCGCCTCCTGTCCACCCTTTTATAGGGTACAGATCATGCAGTTTCTTTTTGTGTTTTTCTTTTTTTATTTGATTTACAACGGGTTGTTCCAGTTTCATTGTTCTTACCCTTATTTCTGTGCAAGTAATAAGCCACCCCATAAGTGGGGAAACACAAATACGGATCTGGTTTTGAATTCAGGACAAAGTGGTCGCACTTCGTACTTTACATAAAGTAAGCAAGCTGATATTATAATGTAATCTACGCCCGGCACCTACTGTAAAAAGTACCCCTTTTCCTTTCGCCAATTAGAAATGCAGAATTAATAGGTTGTAACTGAAGTTACCAACGATTTGTCGCAAATTTAAAGTTTTTGAAAATATAATCCAAATATTTCACCAGAAAAAAATATACATACCTTCAAGTATTGAATCCATCGTTTGTCGGTACAGCGATGTTCGCATTCGAACAAAAAACACTTCCTCAGGCCGTTCTGGCAGGAAATAGACAATAAGCTCTTGGTGTGGCCCAATTGGTTGAACGACCTCATAGATAGGTTCTCCTTTGACTTTCGTGCAAACTAAATTGACTTGTGGCCCATATGTGTCGGAGACTCGAAGAAATCGTATCCAATTGCAATGTCGAACGCGCTTACCGAAGTTATATGAAATTTCATCGTATAAACCAAATCGATAGCGAATCTGAAGATGAAAAAGAAGGTATTTTTAGAAATGTATATACATTTGACTATTGTTAAAGGACAATATAATATAAAATAAAATAAAATAAATTGACTTCTTCTCCAACTCTTTTGATATAATTCCTAGTTTCGTCAGAGTAAAATGTTTATTGAAAAGAATATTCAGCAGAAAGGATATGATTAGGTGGAAAAATACAAATCTTTTATGAATTAAATTCAATTATAACTAGATAATTGCATTGAAATGTTCCAAATATTAAAGGTATTAAAAACAAGTTTCTCGTTCGAATCTTTTGTTTGAAGACATTTGTATGAACGAAAGCTCCTCAATTCTTTTCTAGTTTTGTATTCATTGCAAAATATTGTCCTGTCGTATTACAAGCAGGTATTAAAATTTGAAAATTAATTTGCCAAAAATTATATTAAATAATACGGACATATCTTTTCTTAAAATATTTCGCGTCCATCCAATATTTCAATAATTAGTTTTCTTCTGTTTCTTTGACTATTTATATATACCTCTAGATACCCTCTACACCTAACATGAAAACACCTGAACTTTGCAATAAATTAATAAGGTTTGGTGTTTGTAAAATTTTATGAATTTGTTCTTGTTATTTTAACAACTGCCTTATTCTGGCAATAAACCTCCTCCCTGGTTCATATTATAAGCAACGAATTACATCACATGTTGGATACTTTGCCAACATACTTATCTATCAAGCAGTCTAAGCAATTGACATTCCAACGATAATATGTGCAACTCTAGACGAACATCAATAAAAATAATTTGCATTTACATTCCCTAGTATTCAATCTAGATCGTCATTCATTAAATAATTAGGGGTACGAGTCAGAAGAATTTATGGTTTTCTATATCACCTGACAGTACCAGTAATAATAGATACTGTTTGCTATTCACATTATTAAGCAATATAAATATTCAAGATAAATTGACTCTAATCACGGAGCTGTACTGGTTTCGATTAAATCTATGTATATTGCAAATGAGTTTTACTCATGGATTTAAAACGGAACACAACTGATTGTTGATCGTAGTTTATCTGATGATTAAGAAATATACACGTGTTGGAAATACTTTTTATTGAATTAATCAGAATTTTATGAGGCATCTGATATGGTTATTGCGAACAATATTGCTTAGGTGAATTAACGTAAGTGCTGGTTACAAAGCATGATATCATGAACATGCAGATTACAAAGTTGATTTATTGTATAAAATGAATTCAGGGTTCGGATTGTATTGTTTAGTATGAGACTTCAAGAAAGTTGAAGCAAATGTAAATATCACTCTCATAAATAAACTTTACAAAGTAATTTTCGATTAATCAATCATTTTCTGAAAAGAATATCTAATGGCAAAACCTTGTAATTTACTTACAGAGGAAATTTCAAAACATTATTTTAGTTGGGACTGTTGACGGAGTTAATGTATTTGAAAATGATGTGGCATTTCTGAAGTGAACAATGTAAATATTATATATCAAAACCTAGAGGACAAAACCTGCCATTGTTATTGATTTACAACAAAATACAGAAATTTTCGAAAATTAATTTACGAAAAATTATTTACTTATTCGTGTTATTTGTTTGATTATTTCAATAAGACTTTGGACAAAGGCAATTGTTGATTCGGGTGACTACGTATTTATTGCAAACATTATCCAAGGTTTAGTATTTAATGGACTCTAATTGTTGGGTGTGCCATCGATTTCATGAAATATATATGAGCAAAGATGTAACCATACATCAGAGCCTGCGTAAATCGAGATTATATACGATCATCTGAAAGTAGTCCATTAAGTGAGAACGTGAAGTTCCGACAACTGAGATGCAGTTCAAAATCTAGCTACTTTTATCGAGAACTCTAATTGAATTTATATTTGACACTCAATTTTGGATTTTGTGGAAATAAGAAGCAAATTTAGTCAAATCAACTGGCTCGTAACCTGCAGTTTTCGCCGAATGTGAACGACGAAACTATGAGAAGACCAGTCTGAAAAGGTTCTCATTACCTTGATACAACAAAACAAACCTTGGTGTGTTAACTCAGATAAAGCTAAGCTATATGGACAACCCTAGCATCAGTAAACTACATCCTTTTTTCGAAAAATATTTAACACTCTCTTTTATTTTACTTCAAGCAGGAAAGAAAAATTAAAAATAAGCAACCGAAAAGAATTGTCTTTTAACAAAAAGGCGGGGTCATTCGTTTCCATGGAGTTCGAATGAGAAAACATTTCAACTCAAAGTTGCCTTCTGGAAGACATCTTTTAGATCTAATATCCTGATGTAAACCTAAAAGTTGTCGATGTCATGGCAAAGAGAAAAGGGTAGAAGCCCTACGCAATCAAGCAGATGGGGTGTGGGTCGAAATACTTTTCGTAAAGGGGTATAGTGAGAAGCCGATGTAAAGCTAGAACCCGTTCAGTTAAAAAAAATTTTTTTTCTACAGTACAATCAAGGCTTGAGAGATGTAATACCATCTTTTTTGGTAATTCAATAAACAAGTCTTGAGTTAGAATAGGGATTTTCCAAGAGTTTCATTTCCGCACGACTTACGGTTTCTAGGTCCTTATTGAGCGTAATTTTGTAATGAACCAAAAAAGTATGAGAAGTCTAAAAAACATTTCCTAGTTGATTTATAACAAGTAGAGTTCCCACACGGCTGCAGCAATCTGGACAGTTTGACCAGTTGAGTTAATTAACACTTAAATGTAACTCCACAAAGTAGCAGACTGACGCTTTCGTCCAGGACAGAGGCAACTTATCAGACGGTGCCTGGGAGCAGAGTGATCGAAAGTAGCGACAGTTGGTATTCGCTTCATTTATATATAATTACTAACATGACATGAGTACGAATTATATTGAAGTGAAATCCATCCAAAGTTCAGACCTAAACCAGGCCGAAGTGAACTTTTCGTTGAGGATGCTGAGAGTCCTGAGTCCATATCTACTTGATTACGTACTGGACCACTTAGGAAGCGACTTACTTCCTCTCTTGTTGTCCACAGACTCCTCTTTTTTGGGTTAAACACCGAAACACCCCCCAAAAGTTGACCAACGGTTTCATCCAGGGGAAACAAGGGAGGAAGTAAGTTGCTTCCCAAGTGGTCCGATCCATCATCAAGTATGTGCGAGCTCAGGACTCCCATGTATAATTCGAGCAAAAACGGACACTAGAAGAATTGAGCTCTATTTCCTGTTGCATCGACGTAAATAGCGATGTGCTACACTCATTAATTGAGTCCTCCGATTTCGCCTGATTCAGATGTAAGTCGATTCCATTGAAGCGTATTATTTAATCTGCGGGTTGGGATTCTGTATTCATCCATTTTCTGCATATATTCAAACTACTGCAGAACGGTTGTTGACAAGCGAACCAAAATGATGGTGGTTTACAACAAACTCCGAGCGCACATTGAACGGTGGCACTCGAAACACACAATTACGAGAAGAAGAACGAAACTAAACTATGAGTTTTAACTCAAAAACTGATATAGAATATGAACGGAAACAAATGTCTGCAAAATATGAACGCATAATGTAAGAAAAAACCTTATTTGTTTCATAAGTTCACCCCAAAGTAGGTAGGTACTACACGGAATCGGATTAACTAGCAGTTTTTGGAATGATGAAAGACATAGCTGTAAACGGTTTAAGAAAAGCTTGAGAAATATTTTGTACTATTAACTGTGGATTATTTGAAATTTCGAAAGAAATAAGTGCCAACTAATATAAAAGAAACAGAACAAAGTGACAATAGATTGATATAAACAATACACGGATGCACTTAATCCAATGTAAAAATTTAGAAAACCTAAGCGATGTCGAGGAGCAATATCTGTATAGATATATCAATTCTAGCAGCGGCCTTACAGTACTCGAAAATCCCAGAAAAGAACTCCCAAAGTCCCCAGATAATAATATCGGCAGCATATGTCACTTTAAACATCTGCAAAGAACTTACGAAGCTTGGAAAATAAAGAACAACTCATTCCACCTCATAGAGAAGACATCCCACCTCATAGGCAAGACAGCACAAATAGCAAATTTTTATTGGAATAAATTACAACCGTGATGGAATTTTTCGATAATATTGCTAGTTGCTCCATAAACCACTCAGGAGTTTTTTTTTTTTATCAAAAGTTACTTATTAATGTTAATTAAAGCCACGAACTCCGAAAATTTCATCAAATTCCCGTTGAATTTTATTGTGGTCTGCCTAATTACCTCCAGAAGTCAACATTTACTGGGAAAGTATTATATATTTAAATTTCCTCATCAACTTCTCTTTCATTAGGACTTAGGACTTAATTATTAAGCTACCTCCTTGCTTTGTACTGACGAAGGGAGTAAATTACTCCCGAAATATATATATACATAATATAATAAAATTGTAGTTTGGAGTAAGCTACTGGTCTATCAAAGAGAGAAGAGTTTCAGGATACTAAAAATGCAAAGTTTGGATCTCCACAAAAGTGGATTTTTTTTAGAATTTAAATTGAATATCCCCGGGATTTACTTATTTACTGATTATTCAATTCGAGTAACGTTAATTACCTAGCAAAATGTGGTACCTGCGTCTGGACAGCTTAAAAAAATGCTTTTTATTTTACAATTTATTTGATAAAAACGACCAACTGTGGAGTGTTCATAAGGTAAGTAAAAGTAAATTCATATCGAATTCAAGTTTGTTATAAAACATTTAAAAATTAGTCTTAAAGATAATGAAGAAAGTAACGTAAATCTGACAGACTTCATAAAATATATAACATCTCAATTGAATGGTCCCATACCATAACGATGCAGGATATATGTATAAGCTATAAACTGTTGATAACATTGGCTACATATACCAATTCTTTTGGCTTATTTACATGGTTATGACCCTATGTTATTGTACTGAATTTATTTAAAATCCACATTATGCTGTATGAAAATATATGGAAGTTTTCAAATATATGAAAGTTTTGAAAAAGTTGGAGATTGTTTTCCTTATTACGAAAAGCAAATCCAATTTTGTTCAAAACCGGCAAACGAAAAAATTCTAAAACTACTAAACTGAAAAATAAGAAATTATCGAAATTTTATGAAACTCTGCCATGGAACCAAGCAACAATTTTTTAATAAAAGGGTAGCATCATATGTTTCGTACATAAATTGGGTCTTGCAATGTATCCGATTTTACGTAATTAATTGCAAAGGCTAAACTAAAATCAAATTACAGGAAATATGATGCACACAATGTAATTAAGGCAGGAAAATCTTGTTTTGGTCTTGAAAACATAAAGTAAGGAATTTGATTCTTCAACGTTAAACATGGATGCACATTTAACTGGTAAATATGATTAATTTTAAATCAGCAACTAAAAAAATCTCGATAAATTCACAAGTTTATGTAGATAACGGAGGTAAAATGCCGTCTGTTATTGAGAACACACATTCCATTATTTACATAAACACGAAACAAACAAATATCCTAATGAATTCGTAACAGTTTACACAGAAACTCGTGTCAATCGTAAACTTCTTTTCAGGTTAAAAGTCACATAATATATACATCGAAATCCCTTCAACTCTATAATACTGAAACTGAATAAAGTCACTAAAGTTTTTTTATAGCTTTCAGAAGCACGAAACTTCCAAATTCTAGTAAATCAACATTTTAGAAGCATTAACTGAACGCACGATCGTTTTATGTTACAGATACACCTCTCCTCCATCCTACACCCCGACAAACTAGCTTCCGAAAACAATTTATCCATATTTGTATATTTAGTGATTTCCACGAAATTCATCAAGGCACCAAAATTCATTTTCCCTGTTGGATGGTTCTTTTTTTTCAAGCTAATCAACGATTTTATTGCCACCATGAAGACCGGGATGCCATGCAGTCCATATGTAAAACAGTTTGTCAACTTTAGAGCACCGCAAACTAATTGAATATATAAAGTTATAAATTATTTTATGTGTGATCTCCAAGAAAAATAGAAGAGAAGGATGGGGGTGAAGGATAAACGTGAATGAAAAGAAAACAAATAGGTGATATATAAATTTAAAAAAACACATTTCTAACACAGTATCATTTTGTCTTAATGTTTAAATACTGTTTGTTCATCTTTATTAGTACCTCCTTGTGCATAAGTAATTTGAATACTAATTACTACACTTTTATGGGTTTCAACTTAGCTACTTCGTCAATCTAAAGCCCTGGCTAAGTGGGGCTATGCCGCCTGAAACCTAGAGAGTGATCTATTATAGTGTAGAAATTTGAATTTTTGTCTTGAACGTCTTACGAAAATGGATAAATAAGTTTCTTGTAGACGTTATCTAACCAGTATTAGGAGTGGATAAGCAAGAATTGCATTATGGGTTTTGGTTGGCTAGAGAATGGCTTAAATGTAGTTCGCCCACATGCGCTGGATACTGGTAGAATTTGAAAACATATGGGTTGTTGATTGCTCTATTCAAATTAATTTAAATGCACAAAGAGCATATTATTTCAGATATGCTAATGGAAACTTTTTTTATCCAATCAAACTTGTTTCATTGTGCAAAAGAAGTGAGTGGACACAATTATCATGTCAGGGTCATTTGAAGAAAAAGAGTAGTGATATCTGTAACATCGCTTTTCCGGTCACATGGTTTTCTATCCTTTGCAAACTTCCTCTTGATCTTTTCCCGAAACAACGACAACATCTTTCCTCTAAGCAATGCTTATTTCAATCGTGCTGAACAGTATGGAAAACAGTTGTAAGCCTTGGAAAAAGGATGGAAAAGCCCACTCAGGAAATGTGAATCCCAATCTGAAAATTTAGTTTCAAACATTTTGCACATTCGACCTAGTTTAGGTAAAAACATATTTCAGTATGGTAAATAAATTCACCTTATAAATCTATTTAACAAGACGTCGTAAAAAATCTCTAGAAATTCGTATAAAATGAAACTCCCTTATATTTTCACAAAGTTGCTGGCTTAAGTCTTTTGATTTGTAAGGTGTCTCATTTCTAATATGTAGATAAGTATTATAGATAGTATTAATATGAGTCCATGTTAAAACAAGTCATATGCTCGGCGTTTCGGATGTGAATGGTTTTGTATGTTTTTCATATAAAAATATCCGAGCGTATCATAATTACATTTGTACATAGCGCGCAGTGAATGCAGTGAGTGCATTCGTCTATTTATTTCAATTCAATTCAATTATAAGACACAAAATATTAGTATAATATATTTTGTGTCTTAGAATTGAACTAATTTCATGCTGAAGAGTACACTTTGATGTATTATAAATTTCTTGGCGATGGTAACATTTACACCAAACTTTTCAATATGGTGCTTCAAATTATAAGCTATATAACTACAATTTTATAGTCCTAGGATGAATCTCAAATGGAAGGGTTTGTACTAAATAGGGTAGCAGCTATTAAAATAAAGTTTGGATGTCATCCACGCATTGTCATTACTTTTCGGCAAATTACTACTTATTCTGAGACTGGAGCCTTGTAATAAGGGATCACTCTCTAAACCCCACATTCGCCGCCTTTCAAAGTGATGTCATTCTTATGGAGAGTTATTACTTCTTAGTTAATTTTTATATACTGCTGGTTGAACCAATTTATGCATACATTATGGTCTGATGTATACTGGATCTACTTTTGAGAAGGTGCAAAGCATTCGGCTGAGAGGCTATTGTAGGAACTGCGCTGCTGTTTTGATTCGCGTAGCAGCATCTTCCTGACAAAGCTAATTAGCTAGTACCTTCAGAGCAGTAAGTATGTGTCGTCAAAAATCCGCTGTAAATGTAAAACTAGCTCAAATCAAAATAATAATCAGAAGCAAGAGCAATTCCAATCGTACCGCCTCCTAGCCTACATATATATTAGTTTCAGAGACGGTGGGAAGACTCCCCATCACATTTAATTAGTTGCTATTCTAGGAAAGCCTGTAAGTAAGTACATATAAAACTGGATCTGAACCGTCCGTCCGTCATCAAGTGGATGCGGACTCAGGACTCCCTGCATGCTCAACAAAAAATTCACTTCGGCCTAGCTTAGCTCCGAACATACGACGGATTTCACTTCAATATAATTCCCACTCATATCGTATTTGCGATTATATATAAATGGAGTGATTACGACCTGTCACCACTTTGGGTTACGTTGCTTCAAGGGTACGTGTGATGAGTTGCCTGGACGGACGGACAGATGAAACGGACAAAATTTGGATTTAAACACTTGTTTCTCTCTTTTAAGCTATAATTTACTTGCATATTCAGCCTCTAACTATCTGCATTTAATGAAGCGCAGCAGAATTGTCACTTAAAGAATTTTTTCAAGCTTCCAATGTGACATCTTCAATTGTATGCAAAAACCAACTAGACATAATGAAGCCGACTTAAAAATCGACCTGTATATGATAAACATATGAAAAGTTACCCAAGAAGTGATCGCGTCGATCAATGAAACGCCTTTTTAGCCAAGTAAGAAAAAATCTTATATTTTCTTAATTAACATCAAATCAAGGTTGCTGGCTCATTAACTTTTGAGCATTTTGGGTTTGGTGCATTTTCAATTTCTTTAGCTTTGGTTCCATCTAGAAGCGGGGTTGGTTCGTCTTGATCCATTGCCCTATTTTGCGCAGTCGTGGACTCGATCTAAACAGAGTAGTGAAGAGACTTTTAAATCATCAATGAGTGCAATCAAACTAGCGTTATTTCAGTGGACCAACCTTTCAAGAATTCTGCTTTGTTCAGATTCAGTCTAAGACCGAACTGCATTCGGAGATCACTTTTCTTTTGAACAATTTTCTAGATCAATCTCATTGTGAGGTTACGAAAACATACTCGTTGAATGTCTTGTGTGCAGTGTCCATAACAAGAGAGGTGGGGGTGCTTCCTTGATGAAAACCGACAGAGGTAAAAAGTTGTTTTGATATACCTACCAAATTTCGAACTTCTGGCAGTAGCTGTTGCTGTAAGGCATACCAAATGATTTGGGTGACACAGCATTAATGGAATGGTTCATGGTATTTTTCCATGAGTAGCCGCGTCAGTAGTTCCAAAGTTTCAGAGAAACTCGGCTGGGTTCACGGTTAGTTCAACTATGTCGCAAATATGATCCTTAACCCAGCTAGAGAACGGTGTTTTAAAGGAACGTACCTTGTACTATCTTCAATGAAATGTAAGAATATCGTAGGAGTCACTACACTACGCCAAATATTACCTGATGTCTCTTCCTGAGAGACGAATATGTGTTTTGCTTTCCCTCAACTTTGTGCATCAATTTATAAGAACACATTGCCTTTTCTCATCCCCTATATTTCGGTCTAGAATGAGAAATATTTCAATAATATAGTGTTGCACACAAAAAGAGACTTCCAATTCAAAGGGAAATTAGGTCTTCTATGGGGAACTGACTGTAGTTCAGGATAGACTTTCGAAAGGTAAGATTAAGATTTTGATGATTTGAACGCCAAGGTAAAATGCTTTTCAATAAACTGTGACCAATGGTCCTTGAGCCATCCAATACGGCGATAGGCAACCATATTAAAACAATTGTTTGGCTATAAGTCTTGAGATAACTACAAATCATCCAGATCACTTTTTCTAGCAGGTTGAACATCTTTCACTCAAAATGAAACTCGTAGGCTCAGTAAATTGTTTGCTGTAGTTTATCACTTTTTGTTGCAGGATTTGTTCCCGAAAATGGATGTTCCTTTGACTTTTATAGCGTGAACGACATAAATATTAATTTACTAATGATTTGATAATCGCTCTGTTTTGTAGATTTTCTCGCTGAGGCGAATTAAACTTGCTTTCTTCACCATTGTTACAGCATTAACCGATTCCCTTTCCAATTTCCAACTGTCACTCTACCAACACTGTAATATCACCCCTTTAATATTTAGTTGATCTATCCTATAAGTGGTTTTTACTTTTTTCCAGCGATATAACATTGTAGCACAACTGCAAGGTAGCTGAAGCAATGTGGCAATCCAGGCAGTAGGTTTTATGATAAAAGGGGGTTCATCTAAAATGACCGGTATATGATAATACGGAACTCAACTAACCGAGGGTCTACTGAATTAAGGTTTCATCAGTTGCGTCAACTATATTTCGGCTTTAAGTACCCATCATCTCCTTATTTTACTACTTTGCAGGACTTTGAAATTTATATTTCGCCATCCACTTCATTCTAGACAGTAAGCAACGATTTGGCCTCTTGTTGTTCATGATTATTCGTTTATCATTTCATTATTTCTTTTACACTACTAATTTCTATTGTATTTCCCTTTAAATTAGTTCTTATTTACCAAGATATTATAAATTTTATTGAAATCCTACCTGAGGCAGGAGATAGTTTGTAAGTTTGAAACACCACACGGTATACAAGTTAAAGTTACACCACTTATCCATAAAATTTCAATTCGTTTCATCTGGTTTAGTAATTTTGTATTGCCTCTTATGTTGAGTTGTTTTATTGATGTTAATATGTAAATACACTGTCAATAATATCATCAATTTCAATGAAGAAATTGATATTTGAATGCATATTTTATCCAGAGTGAAACCGACGCTTTTTTTAATGGTGGAAACTTTCACACCTTTACATCTAACTCTGATGCTATATTTTAATGTAAAGTTTGATGTAGTTATTTGCATACAAGTCAGGAGAAAAACCTTACAGTGCCCATAGTCCAATTTAAAATACGAGCATGTATATTACCACAAATGTACCATTTTCGAGTGGTAGTTATATATTCAAACAAAACCTGCTATTGCGTGTATGTCTCCTATTTGAAACCATTACAAATCATTACATTTGCTTTCCGACAAGTGTATTTCTCTTAATTGATATCGCATGCTTAATATGTACATGCGTAATTTTTTTTAAAAGCATTTTTTAAAAGAAATAGTATTATGCTCAAGGGTAATGTTAGTGATTGAAAAGCTTGTAATGTCTCCTGTATATGCTTGTTGCAGATGTATTAAATGTGTAGAGCTCAGAATGAAACAGATCAATCCAATTTGTCCATTTGTATTCATAGTCAATATATCCATCACAAAAATCTCCTCTATGACACCCTGTAAACATGTTTTTCACGATCTCAAAAACTATTTGTCGTAATTCACTTTATGCAAATTAATTGTATTGGGAATAGTAGCATACCAAGTTACCTGTGTATTATATTGAAAAAATACTAGTTATATTAGCTCAGATATCTTGTACATTTGCTTGTAAATATATGTATGCATACTTGCCTCTACTATATTCTAGACTGCTTACAATAATTCAACTGGACTAATTGATGAAGTGGACTCAATTGAGTCAACTGTCACATTGGTATAGTAATAATTTTCTTAGGACATGTCGAATTTATGGAAGTCTGCCTCATTAGAGCTTGTAAGCAAACACGCACAGTAATTGGAGGAAAACTATTGAAATCCTTGAAAGGGTTCAACGGTATCAGGCATGCTACTAACGCCTACTCTTTCGGCCGGCTTGATGACCATATTCCGCGGAAATTGGTCACTATCTATCTTCTATCTTCCCTAACTGAAGACATAAAGGAGCTAGAGGTGTGCAACTAACAATGTGGCTTTTTCCTTTAAATGACCATGAAAATCATAATCATGTAACTCCAACCTTTCTTTCCACCATTCCTGCACAGACTATGCAGCTATTTATCTTCATCTGTTGCGCTACGTCTACAATCAGCACGACCAGATTTCCATCTGACACGTGCTCCATACCTAAACACCGCCAATATTAATTTAAATTGAATCAAATATTCAAAATGCGATTGAATATAATTTACTCTAATATAACATTATCCAAGTATCTACATATTTAGCTAGGTAAGGTGCAGACTTACTATACAATTGCTAATCATTAGAAACGCTCGCACTTGACAATAAAATCGGTTAATTTATAAACCTGATTTTAAATATGCCCAGGAAAGTGGCATAAAATAGCATTTCATGGTTCATTAGTTTCCCTAGCCGTTTCAAATGGGTTTGAAAAGCAACAAACTAGCTAAGTCAGTGTTTTGAGCAATTTTAAGGTACTTAGTAAGCCACGTTAACGGGTTGGCCTCACTAGAAAGTATGCTGGACAAAAAAGTTGAATAAAGGGAGCCGTGTCAATTTTATTGGATTTTCCAAAGATCGCTTTATGGTTGTCTAGAACAATTGCTGTTTGTTTCCTGCTCTTAAAAACTTTAAATACCAAGCATTGCCTTTGGCGAAAGACTTGTGTTGTCATCATCATCATTAG
Organism: Hermetia illucens; assembly: GCF_905115235.1. NCBI lineage: Eukaryota > Metazoa > Arthropoda > Insecta > Diptera > Stratiomyidae > Hermetia > Hermetia illucens. The sequence goes on along the minus strand of NC_051849.1, from coordinate 168,429,954 downwards.
AGTGGTGAATCTTTTCGATATGGTTCTGTGGAAAGGAGCATCTATGGATGAGATTCTGTTTTTCAGGCGTCTTCATGTTCTTGATTGTCTTTTAATGACTTCAGTTTTTCATTTGCGGCGCATGGTTAAAGTGTGTCCGGTAATGTGAATAAAAAGTACTCGAATTGTTTGTTTTTGCTGAGTACTTGAAAGAAAGGTATGCTCTTTTCCTTTGATAGATAAAAAGTCTGCCAATACAATCGATTAGAAACGGTTACTGGGTCAGTATAATAAGAAAAGTCATCGAAACGTGCTGTGACTTTGTACATGTATTTTGCCTACCGTTAGTGTTCAAAGTTGCATAAATTTCATAAACAATAGAGATTTGGAAAATGTTTTTTATCTTAACTGGATCTGAATATTTTAACACGTATAGCTTCGGCACCAATTAGATTATGCGGGAAATAGAGATACTCGTGGAATAAATCAAAATGCGGCAAATGAAAACAAAAGACTTAAGGCAGCAACCTGTTTGATAAATGAGAATGAGAGAAATGAATTTATTTTCCGAAATATGAGTGCCAATATATGTTGAGCCTACAAACACAAATAATCAGGAAAGGTGGAGTTTATAGCATCTACCACGCGTAAGCATTATTTTCATTAACTGTGAATATAAATTTTGGGAAAAAATGGTCAATATTGGAAGCATTGAATTTCTCTCCGAACCAAAGCGATGAAAATATGAAATTAATACTCCCATCAAAATAATCTCGCATTTATTAAGGATTTTTAAGGACTTCCCCGGAGTTATTTCACATATTTTTTTTGTCTAGTGATAAGCTCTGTTACTTTTTATGCTCGCTAGCGAGAGAAGCCATTATAGTTTATAGGTGGTAATTCCGGTCTGTCATCTATTCATCTAGATTTATGTCGAGCTTCCTTTTATTTATTGATGCCTTGAATTACAATTTTGTTAAAGCAACCTCTCATTAAAATGAATAAATTATACTTTTGCCCTCCAGTACTATGACGCATTTTTGACATTGCAATCCATTTTTACAGCGCGATGGTTGAGGGGATAAAACGCTAGCCTCTCAATCTCGTTGCCCTGCATAGGAACCCCAGTCGTCATGGATGATTGTGTTCGGCTTGTGTTCATCTCACTGCTGTGAGCTTATCAGTTGCACAGCGTTAAGTGTGATGATAATGAAAGCACAGACCCCCGGAAATGAACCTGCATATTCTGGGGACTGCCGAATGGCGACTTGGGTATGAGCTCTGCAGAACACACCTCGTTATTTGTACTACGTATGTGTATATTGTAACAACAACGGAATGAATCTTAAAGCCTTTTACAAGACTGAACGATTTATATATTAAGAAGGGTCTTAGTGATATCGAAGGTTGTGATTAATTATATGCACTCATTCAATATACTGAGTGTGGTAAACACTTATTTGGAGTTGAAGGAACGGAAAGTTCATTTTAGGTTGAAAACAGCGAAAAAGTTTTGTGGGGAACGTGATTGAGTGCAAAGGCGTTAAAGTTATCCAGATACCAGAAAAATTACCGAAACGTAGAAAAACTTAATGGAATAAGGCTGAATTAGGAAAAAAATTAATCTCAAACTACTAATATGATCAAAAAGTTTTATAACGAGCTGAGAATTTGAAGGTGACTAGAATGACCATACTCAATCTCATGGGCACTATAAATAAGGCCCAACGCGAGGATCAACATTCGTTAAGTTTCAATTAATTGAACCTGTGAAAGATAGGTTATTCCGGCTGAAAACTTCGTCTTGGTGTATTTGATAGGGATATGCCAGTTTTCCAGTTCTGTTTTCGTCTAGGCTCCACCTTTAAGTTTTTGGTTATACCCCTCCTCCCAAAGAAGCAAATAATCCTAAATAATAAATAATCCTTATCGTACATTACAGGGTAGAGTAGGATTTTTCCTTTGGCAGTATACCTCCAAATCTTATCATTTAAGTTCTTAGTTATCTTCTAGGTCCAAGGTTTCGAGAAGTAGCTTAACCTACCTTCATTTGAAAAAGTAGTTTTCTAGTTCGATACCTTTTAAAACACTTTTACATATGAGTTGAGATGAAACTTTAATGGAATACGGAGGCGGTTCCTCAATGTTTTATTCTCATTCGGTTCTCTGACTCCAAACGTAGTATTCTTGTGATTCCTTATGGTTGCTTTTTTTATACTCTATGACGTGGAGCGACTCATCAGATTTTCTCCTAATGCAATGTATAGAGGAATTTCTCAATGCACTGCTTACAAACAACTTTTAAGGAGTTAGTAGTTTTGAGAGAACGCGAGGTGTTTTTGAAAAGTGGCATGATGCTTGAGAGGAAATGGTGTGAAGACATGTCCAATGACTTTAGGGAAAACGTTATTCCTTTTCATTCGGCGCGCGAAAGTAAGAATTCCATTGCGTGTACTTTATTAATTTTTTAAGTCAAGTACACTTAAAGACGGTGGTCTGCAAATATGGTACAGCAGAAGTCATAAGCTGAATATGGCTCAGAGTCTCGAAAGTGCTAAACGGAGCCAAATTTATCGTATGCGGAACTCTATATAAATGACAAGTTCATTGACTAATAATAGCCTGACGGTAACGACCTTAGTAAATCAAATATAAGTTTTCTGAAGAATTGTAATTAACATTAGCATTGGTCTTAAAGCTTTCGCGGGATATGCGAACCTTATCAGGAACGCTAAAAACAGAGTTTTGAGAGCGTGGCTCGTGGCTCTGGTGTAGTAAACAGTATTGATCCGATTTCTGTGGTAGAAAAGTGCCAACAGCAAGCCCGTCCTCTTGCAAGTGAAGCTACATTTATCCACTTGGTTCAAGTTAGGTATCTCCCAAAAATCAAAGCAATATAATTTAAAACTGTTCTTTAGGTGAGAGTGAAATGCCTAGTTAAATGCTTGAACTGTTCTAGAAAAAGAAGTCCATTTAACTAACTACCCTCTTGGAGAAATAATAGAAACATTAATGTCCCTCTATTCCCTCCCTTTCCCCTCTTTTGTTTCGATTCTCCTTTTATGTTATCATAATTTTGATTGCGATTTCCGCATGACTATCATTTTGTTTCTTTTATTTTCATTTTATTTTCGTTTAAGAATATTTGATTTTCTTGTTTAAATTTCAAGACTTATCCCCTTCGTTCTCACCACATTCAATGGATATTTTTAGTTACACTGACAGAAATTGTCAAGCTAGGGAAAGGACTCCAAAGCTACATTTTATTTGCCACTAAAACAGAAAAAGCATTAGATGAAGATGTGATCCGCCGTTGATATTCCTGGTATCGGTGCCTTCGGTGGCAGCATATGGTTCATGGGTTTTCCAGCTGCGATATTCCTCTTTTTGTGCTTCATGTTTTCATGCGGTACCGGATTAAGCACATGTGGAAACTTTGTAAATGACGTGGAAAGGACTAAAGTGTCCAGCAACCTTCTTCTATGCATTGGTGAACCCAGCTAGTTCAGAAACTATTCACGGGTAGCACAAGCCGAAATCTAGGTAAACATTGATGAAATGAGGGATAGGAATTTCGAATAATTTCAAATGGTAGCTCCATAAAATTAAGATATCACTTAAGATTGGTGAGAAGTTTAGGTGGAACAGCTGGAACGTACTATGGATTATGTGTTTTATTTGGACTAAGGTCGGAGATAATATTAATAATAACTCCTTCTTTTTCCTTGAGCACATGATTCATTTTTCAGATTTTCGCGAACCGATTTGCATGTGTAGAAAACTACATTGGATTACAGGAGAAAAGCTTTCGTAGACTCTGAAATACTGAGCCAGTGAAAAAAGTTAGTTTTTACCACGAGAACTAAGTGTGTAATGGTGTTATTGGGGGTTTTGAAGGATATGAAAAACATTAGTTTAATTCAATCGAAGTGGTGATAATGCCACGATGTAGGCAGTATCAAAATGAAATATTATAAGACCATGACGAATGTTAGTTCTTTTCATAGGCTTGCTCCTTTCTGGGAACCAATATCGGCCGAAAAGGAAAATATTACTATGCAACAAAACGAAAGAAGCTCAACTTGAAAACCCCAACATAATCTGTACAACATTCTAATCGTGATCCCAAACTTTTGGCCGAGAATGTCAGAATGTCAGCCCCAAAAAGCAAAGAAGCAACGAAAAGAAATTGCACTGTTCAAATAACAATAATAATAATCGTGGGCACAGCAATCCACATTGGATCAAGGCCTTGAAGTGTGTTTGAGCACTTCATTTAAAATCGAAACAGGATACCCTATGGGAGGCCTGTGGTCAGCATTGCGCTTGCCCGAGATTCGACTGGTATCCGACGTTAAATCACGATACAAACCCCGCTGCCACCAGTGAGATTTGAACCTTTTACCTTTCGCACGACAGCCTTGTGCTCTAACCACTCAGCTATCCGGACACTGTTTAAATGAGGACAAAAAATATAGTTGACTCCAGCTTTGAGACCACTGATAATTTTCCCTATCTAGGGTGGAAAATCACAACTGATAATAGCTACAATAATGAAATCCGCGCACGGTTGCAGGCAATCAACAGAGCCTGTTTCCGCCAAAAAAAAACTGTTTCACCATGGGGTCAAAGCTCTTTCTGTACAAGACTATGATCATGCAGTCCTCATGTATTCCTTGGAAACTTGGGTTCCTAGGAAAGAAAATTGCTCGAGATAAGAATCTCCCATGACATGTTTGGCCACATATATGAGGATGGATGATCCCTTAGCCTACATAACGATAAAATTTACGAAGGATACCATGACCGTCGGGTTGTGCATAAAATCCGGCTTAATAAGTTGCGGTGGGCCGATCACCTAATCCGTATGGTTGAAGTTGATCAAGCCGGGAGAGTCTATAAGGGCAATATGTATGGTAGAGAAAGAAGTCGTGGTAAGCCCTGCTACAGTTGGAGGTATGAGGTAGGCCAGGACGTCAGACAGCTTTAAGGAATACCAAATTCTGAACCTAGGCGCAAAACCGGAATGTCTGGAGTTCCCTATTAAATCAGGCCTTATACCGGATACCAGTTGATACCAGTGGTGCTACGGAAACTTCAAGTAAGCTGCAAGATATATCAGAAAATAAGGGCGACTACGCAAAAAATCAAATTCCTTAATATGGACAAAGATGGTTCCTTTTATTCTGCAACCTATGTAGAGCCCATGATTTCCTTGAGGCATGTCCATTTTCTTTCTGTCCTCAAAGATCTAATGAGGATCATTCTTCAAAATTAAACGTATTTAAGAGTGTGCAAATGATAAAACTCAAAACTTTCTGTACTACTTGAGGTTTATCATCAAAGTTTCGAATAAAAAAGAAATAAACGTCATGCTATCACTACCCAATGGATCGGACACAGGTGTCTGCGCAAAAATCCGTGTAAAAGTTGAAGTTTTGGGGTTAAAACAGGTAGCATTGTGCTAGGGGGTAGATAGCACGCTATGTACGCTAACAAATAATAAACTCATTTATAATGATAGCCGTTCAATATTCAGTAAAAATATTGTACTCCGTGGTCAAATATCAACAGAAAAAGTTTCTTGCTTAAATTTTTTATTCTTTTTGCCTTTGTTTTGTACTTTACAACTGACACTTTGTAACTGTAATTTAACCTAAAATTTCTAGAAGAAGGAGGTCTCTGCTGCCTCAACATTCTTACTATTTTGAAGATCTTGATTTTTGTTTTCAAAATGCTGGACCAGTAGATAGAAAAGAGGGCGGTCAATAATAATATGACACGAACATCCAACGCGTGTTTCCCTTCAGAAGCTTCCTTTTTGGGCAGCATATGATGATAGATATCTTATCTGGATAGGAACTGCATTATGATATGGAACGCATGGTCAATGTACCACATCGAACTGTATATATAGGTTTCATTTAGTTATTTAATTACATAACTCTAATATGATTATACAAGGCAAATCGGTGTGATACTTTGGGAACCTTAGCAGAGTAGTTCAGTAACTTGAATAAATGAATAGTAAAATTTCAACAGTAGCAATTGGTAGTCACTAATAAGAAAACCTCGATAGATACCGAACATTATCCAGTTTTCATGTAAATAATTAATACAAGTTTTTCAGGCAAGGTTTCAAAAAATACAGAGATATAAATTTTGATTGATGAAGTTGTGTCATAAAAGTGAATTCCAGTAGTTATTGGTTGGTGACAAATTTCACGGCTGTCATCGGTTTTGTTAGAAAAAGACTTAAGTAAAGCTTTAATTAGCCACTTTGTTATTGAACACTTACGCTATGAACTATGAAATACTTTCCAGTAGCGACCGAGATACAAATTAATGGAGAAATACCAAATTGTTGACAATGCCAATTCTAAAATGTAAGAATCGTTTTACAGAACTTTGTCTGTGAAATTAAAATCTTCAACCTTTGCCGAATTATCAAATTCATGAGAAAAAAAATCAAATATAACTTTTGTTTTAATTTTTAAAGTTAGAGTTCGCGCCGACGGTGGTCTCAATTATTAATTCAATTGATAGTAACACAGTTTTTTTCTACCCAGCTAGAAACATACATAAACACTATTTTGGTTTCTAGAAGAACACGCAAATAATTTATCTTCCCGGGGACATAAATACACACCTTCAGAATATTTAGCAGCATTTAAGTTTCTCTGTCTCTGAGTTCAGCCTTTCCAAAAATTACTAAAAGATCAATGATTCTAGAAGAAAACTGAAACTTCAGCCTTTATTGGAACGGTGGTGATTCATTTGTGGCAACTCCCACCTGTAAATACAATTACCTCTTTCTTCATTTTATATGTTATTTAATTTCAAGTCATTTCGTATATAAACGTAACGGGAAAAGACATTTCACTGAAAAATTCCCTATAGTATGATAATTTGTTAAGTTAAATAATTATCTGTGCAAATTAATGGTCCTGTAGAAATGGACTTTTTTCGGGAGAGAATTGAAGGAGAAATCTGAATTTCATTAATCGTTTACATCTGATTGTGCAACGGAGGCATTAGCTTTTTAAACTAAGGTCAGCCAATTTTCCTTTCCTCTGTTGGAGAGTAGTTCCAACTATTAATCTTATGATTACAGGAAATATGCATTAATTTAAACGGTTGCAAATGCATTTGCCCATCAACGGTCATCACCTTTTTGTACATTTGAAAAATACTTTCCATGACTTCAAAATTATGTTTGAATCTATTGAAGTTACATTAACTTATTCTGGGGAGCAAATTTTGAGACTAATGAAGTTCTATTCATACTTAGATGCAACTAATCACTTTATGCGAGGGAAACTAAAACTTCTACAGATAAAAAGAACTTGCGAGACATGAAAATAATAATCGTCATTTAACTCTCTTATTTTCTACTTGGCTGAGTAATCTATAGATAATTTTCCTACTCGATCGATCGCGCAAAAGTTTTTCCATAATGTGTTATATGTAAGTGACATCCTCAGCTTTTCGGCCATTCACAAGCAAACACTTTTTTCATTTATTAAGTTTCTGCCTTTTTTAAAAAATTTTATTACTTAATAGGCTCTTTTTGCGCGACATTTTCTATCGAGACAACTCTATTCACTCACCACAAGGTTATCATTTTTACGAATTCCAAAATATTTTAAATTAAAAATACCAAATTATGTGGGTATCTGCTCTTCATCCTCCCCTTCTTCACATATTAAATTAGATACAATTTGCAGTTTCTACAAGCTACAGTCAAACAAATAATCCACAGAATTTTAAAATTAGCCCAAGCCTGTACTATTCTGACTGATGGATTTTGAGTCCAAATAAAAACTTTATGAACATCCGAGTATGTGCAGGCATATCATAATTTCCTGCTAATAATGACCAAAGAATGAAAATCAAAATTTGATTTAATGGTTCATTTGTAATTTTAGTACCAAATTGCGGAAATAGTTAGTGCTCAACGTTAAGAGCCCAATTATTGAAATAAGTTACAATTATCTGAAAAATCGTTTGTTGAAATAGATTGGATTTTATCAAATTTCTATTAAAATGTTAAATTTGAGTGCTTTTACTGTATTGTTCAGTTTCTAAAATATTCCAAAAATCGGGAAAATTTTAATGGTAATATATCTTCCTCGGGTAATATCTTGTGAAAACTAAATCGAAATTTGAGAATATTTAACACTATATGTAGTTGCGGGGCTTGCTGAAAGCTTAATTATTTCGATATAATATTGCCACTAAGACATTTTCGTGCTGAAGCTCAATTTATGTAATTTTTCCAGAGCCATGTCAATTACTTTATTATGACCGAGAAGCTCCAATTCAGAACATTTCAGAGCTTAGATTAATAGCAAGAAGCAATTGCAGGGTTTTATAATTGCTACCGAGTGCAGTAAAATATACTTTGGTAAGGAAATGTATTGACTACTAGATAGCTGAAGAATTTTTATGAATTGAAAATTAAAAATATTCGGAGAAATATTTAAAAATTACATTGGCATGCAACCACATCTACCATTTATTTATTAATTTAACTATCTGAAGCCGTTTTCTACACCAGTTATGAAAAGCTACAAAAATAATCAGTGCAACATCCATACGAAATGTGTACAGATTCACCTGGGTCTACAGCCTTAAAGTAAATTTTATCTTTAGTTCTCTTATTAACCTGAAGGAGCGGAGCAAATATCAATGGTTGGGGAAGAGTCAAATCCAAAGCATCTAACTTAAGAGACTATTGACAGCATTTCCCAAAGGAATTTGAAGCTAAAGTTTTCATGGATTATCGGTCCTGGCTTACGTCGTGTTTTGGCATGACATACTATAAATCAGGAAAATTTTCTTGTGAAACTTTTAAGAGCAAATTGAATTTAATAAAAATGTATTCTAAAAGAGTCTAAACTAGCCAGATATGCACTATCTTACGAGCTTCGCTAGTAAACTCCTCAAGCTGCCTGGCTGGTCTAAAAAATATAAAAAATATACTGCTCACTTAAAACATAAGAAAAGGGGATGCAGTTTTGAGTCGAAAAAAGCAGTTCGATGGAAATTATAGATTAAAATTTCGAGCTAGGCTATGTTTTAAAAAAGCCGTTTAAATCTTCGAGAATTTAGGAAACGAATACAATAATTAACCGGCATTCATTAGGAACCTCTCTAGACCTCTCTGCGGCAAAAGAAATGCATAGAAGTTGCTCAAATTTAAGATTTTTATATCTTTTTTTGCTCCACATTTGAGTCCTTTCTGATATGAGGAAGTATGGATATATCACAAGGGCTAACTTCTCTAAAGGATGAATGTAGACCACCAGAAGAGTTTTTCATATGCCATGTTCTAGTACTTTAGGCAGTTTATTCCTATTCCTTTTATTCATCCTTATTTGGTGCCTACGTACAGATGGCAGATTAGAACGATCTGAAAAATGACTGAGCAACACCATCACCGTTTGGTTCGGGGAAAAATTCGTATTGATGACGATAATCCAGCCCGGAAAGTGATAAACGGGGATTATTGTGGATTTGAACTCCGCTACTTACAAAATTGCGAAGCGGCTGGTCAAAGAATGCCAAAAATTGGGGGCTGCGAACAGAAAACAATCTGTCGAAAATTCGAAGGAATTGAATGAAAGATTGAGTGTAGTGGGGGCTTTAGCTGAGAATTATCACCTAGTGTCATTTGACGCCAAAACTTTATTTTCCAGCGCGCCGGTAAAAGAGGCGATTTTTTTCAATTTGAAGAGTGGCTTTTATGATTTGGGTGCAAGTTCATGAAAAAGTAATAGATACAGTTGAACTTAAATGCTGCAAATATCAAGAATAATGAGTGTTTTTGGTTCGCTCCTTATTCGATTTTAAGGTGTCAACACAGTCTCTGCAGGCGATAAGCTCACAGTAACGAGACAAACACTATGCAAACAGACAACCATGACAACTGCTAATCGAACCTAGAGCAACGAGGTTGAGAGGCTGATGCCCTAGTCGCTCAACCATTGAAGTCTAGGATTCATTGGGCGAACAGAATTATAAAAATTTCCGATGAGCAGCTAACAAGATATTAATTAAATCGGAAAAAATGTCATATGCTAAGAACTAACGAGAACTGATGACATCCTGACATGAAGCAAGCCAACAAGGTTGCAAAAATTTAGAAATGCAACTACCAATCAAAAACTTCTCCTTGTAAAACCAAAATATGGGTATGCAACCATAAGCGATGATGACGGAACATGTGAACGATGGACTATTTATTTCAAGGAGCTCCCCAACCACCCGAATACGCAACATTGCAAAAAGTGGGTTCAACCTTCAGAATCCAACAAATTAATAAGGTTCTGCGCATCGATAACATCCCTTCTTAACTCATCAAGTTAAGTGATCAATGCACCATGAATAATCTGGTTCTATCAATCTAGAACCAAAAGCAAACTTAAGATTCTTGGTAAAAAAGTGAGAATTTCAAAAAAGGAACAAATTGCAATACTAAAAGTACAAAGGCGCTACACTATTTTATGTGCTTAGGGAGGGACCCTTCATTTTCATGATGTAGTATGACAAAAGAGTAAGTCCATAAGACGATTGGTAAACATCAAGGAGAGTTATATTTATAATTTGTCCTAAATGCCTTGTTCTGGATACTGATAACCCTTAAATGCCGATAATAACGCGAAGATTGTCAACACGTGAGCCTCAAAGGAAAAGATAGTAAACTCAACATTGCATATGAAATTGCTCAAGATATTCTTCTGATATTTTGGGCGAGAAGGACACAAAGTTTACTTCTGAACTTCAGTTCATGCTAAAGCAACATGGAAATGCAGCGATGAAGATCCTTATTTCTGAGAATGGACAGCCACCAGCGACGAGACAAGAAGTCCATCAATACAAGTTCGATGACATGAAAACAAGCCAAAAGCCACCAAGGTAACGATTGGAAGATGATCAGTATCTAAAAAACCAAGCCAACATCAACAACCAAGATTTTCTTTTCCATTCCAGGTAAAGGGGCTGTTTGTCAAAGTGAGACTATTTCGGGCTGCATAGTTGCTACTATTTAGAGCGGTTAAAGGATACGGTGGGTAGCAAACGTCCCAAATCATTGGTAATTAATTTATGGATTCTTCCTAGCAAAAGACTGTGCTAAAGTGTTCGGGTGAGTAAAAGCCGTCGAACTGATGTAGCATTCATCTGATTGTTTTTCTTTCGAAATTAAAATACTCTGCAAGGAAAAACAATTCACTTTTTTGAAGAAATCTTACGAAATACGTATTAGGAACTAAGTACCGTCTTTCCTATGGTATGGTAAAAAAAGTGTTGGGATAAAATGTGGACATATTTACACCAGATTTTTCTTATCTTGCAAGAGTTAATATGACAGGAATATTATTTTGCCTATGAATTTCCGGTATTTTTTCGTGAAAAGGCTATTTGTTGCCGCTGAGGCATGGAAAATGTGTTTTAGCTAATTTTTACAATTTGACTAGGAACCTAAAAAATGTGTTTCTTTTCGTTCCATTGCATGTACATGTTATGATATTTCTGGAACCAGCTGCCCTCTTTCCATAGTACTGAAAGAATGAAAGACTGGTTCCAGAATATGATTGAATTGAATATAATTAATTTACTAGTATAGTTCTGAAGAAAGGAACAACTGGTTCTATAAACACTGAGTAGTTGAAAATGAAAAAAAATCTTTAACCATCGAAGCAAATATGGTCCTTGATTCAATTTGCTGCAGTTACCTCCAAACCGAACAAGAACCAAAAATATTCGTTTTTTCTTATATTTCCGCTTTTCTAATTCTCATCTGACATCTGCTGATTTCAGAGCAGAAGTTCCAGAAAATCCTAGTAAAGTTTCACTCATTCAACTCTTATGAAAGTTTACGCACGGTTTCTTTACCTTTAGACCTGAATCTATCCTTTCTTTAAGATAATTACCAACGACATATGGTTCAAACTAATTTTTATGATAATTCTGAAGGTAATTGAGATTCCCGCCAAATCTCTCTATCTCAGTTATTAACAATCGCTAACGATTACTTTTTTTATGATTTAAATTGTCACCAGCCCCTATGATAAACGCATATAGTCATTTACAACAAAGGCAGATTTTTGACGTAGACGTAGAATTTCTATCCTCCTTCCATTTTGGGCTTCCCTTTTCATTAAAAATGTGTTATACTTAAAAGTTTAAAATTGAAAAGTCAATAATAGATATTCAAGAAATTTAATTCCCACTCTATGGAATTAATGGATTAGAAAATAAAACATCACAAAGCCGGTAGACCACGAATCGCAGCTAGAGTACGTCGGTTTTCTAATGTGCCTGCTATCAGCCCTCTTCAAAAAAATCAAGATAGGAATTTTAATGAACTATTTCATGACCCAACAATTAACTCCTCTATTCATATTGTACTTGAAGTTTCCTAAAATAATGTCTTAAAGGAAATGTGATTTTAATTTTAGGCCCTCTTAGCTTAATAACGAGAGTCGTTTTCAAATTTCGATATTTAGTGAATCGTATTTACCAATTGTATCTGAAATCTTTCATCCATGAACATTATAACAAACCCGGTCCACCATATTTTCATTGAAACCTTGCCCTCTATCATTCACCTTGCCACCCTTTCGTACCGCGCGCTAATATTGATCTCAATATACTCAACTCCCATAGAAATGCATGACTTTTACTTTCAATTAAAGGCACTAAACTGCCTACATTTTATGGAAAATAGCAATACATTGCACTGTATCCATAATCTCTAACTAATCAAGATTCCAAAGTGAAAGCGACAAGAAAATTTAATTTAGATCACATCGCAAAAGAAGAAAAGTATCTGCGAAGAAAAACCATCATCATAGTCATCATAGTCATAGTAATTTTCATCTAGTTCAATGTTCGAACGCCGCCACTATTACTATCATTCATACGTAAGGCGAATACCATATTTTTACTGGAATATGGACATACTAGAGATGCTGCTAAAGCGCAGACCAGATGCATATATTCACTGGAAAATTTACTCTAAAAGCGTCATATATGTGGAATGGTTTTTCGCATTTTCTAATATACGTAACTGAAAACTGTAGCAAAGTATGCAGATACAGTGTGTATTGTAGGAGGATTGAAACGCAGAATGGGGACGACAGATGGACCAGATAATAAAAAATTATACTCCCTCGATTACTTCTGCAATAAACGACATAAATTAGAACCATAATAGGATCAAAGGCCAATAATTTTGCCTATTGACTGCTTCAACCCTTTTAAAGTGAAACGGTAAAGATACTAAAATGTGAATTAACCCACAATATATATTTATCCTGAAAAAGGCCCGTTTATCACCGAACCAAATAATGAAAGGCTTATTGATTTGGAAACATCGACTTAACATTAATAACTAATTTATCCGCTTGGAGAGCATTGAAAGGGCTAAGTTAGGTTCCTGATAAGTAAAAAAATAAGACACTTAGACTCTTGTCTCAATTTAAGTCTTGATTATGAAGAAATTTATTTAGATATTTCAATGCTGCACGGTGAACATTACGGGTTTATAAAAATCAGACTCTACAGATGCCCTTTACCCCACAAGCGAGTAAATGCAAGTTATTCATAACAAACGAAGTAACTTATAAAACAAGACTGTTTTCTATCTTCAGCCCCAAATTAACCTCTATTCTTACATTCGTCCCTAATGTGTAATTTCAAACACTATAGAAAATGCTACAAGCTTTGTTGTCAGATCGATTATCATACACACTGTGCACCTAATTGCTGCTTGTAAAAAAATGAAAACTCTCAGCATACTTGCAATTTTTTCCTCAATATTGAAAAATATAGTAGAGCAGTTTTTCCATATAAGAAATTGAAAAAAAAACCGCCTCATCACAAACTCGATCACATCGGAAATTATGTGAGCGGTGCATTCAGTCATTGACATGAAAATGAAAGTATCTAAACCATACACAATATCAAAGCACCTGTAAATTGCTCGGAAAAGATACCAAATCTTAAAATGATTATTTCTTTTGTGCCTTTGGGCGTATAATGCCGGCGTATCGATTAGATGCGACCCTCAAAATTTACGAGATCATTAGTTTTCAATAAAGGTTAAATGACTGGTATTGCACCTGTAAAAGCTAATGACTAGTCTTGGTTGCATGGTCTAGGCATTTTTTATGATGCACTCCTCCGAACTGTAGCGGCACGGTAAGTAACTTTCCAGGTAGAGAATCCCTTTTCCGATTGAATGTCTATCTTCAAGGGATTAGGGATGATATGAAATTTTGGTGGTCGGCAAAAGAACAACTACAGTCTTCGAAAATCAATCGTACTCAATTCAGATGGACATCTAAATATGATGTCATTGCATTGTATTTAAATGGATTTCTTTCTTTATAGAAATTAAAACAAGATGCGGATGAATGCGTCTAAAATATGTCAATTTACAAAAATTCAGGCAAATTGAGTCCAACTAAAGTAAGTATGACGCCCAAAAGTGACCTGCAGCCGAAACTTCGGCTACAAAACTAAACCGTTTCAGGAGAAGTCTACCTGGATCTATTCACGTACATAGCTTTCTCATCCATACCATACTACTTAAGATTCTCAGTGAGGTCAATCATATATTAAAGAATGTTCCTAACAGAACCATTCTATTCTTCCTCCTATATTTCAACAAAAACTAGCCCTCATGCAATCCCATATCATGGGAAAGTTCCCACGCCATCTAATTGTGTGTAGTCAGAAATCAACAGGTATTTTAAATACCTGTATACGAAAAAAGGAGAGGGGTTCGTCATCGTCGGTTAAAACTAACATAACGATTCGATGCGGACGTTAATAGAGGCGCTCACGTGTGGTTTCACGGTTTCTGAACACGCAAAATGAATATGGTTAAGCACAAGTGCAAGAAGAAGGTATAAACAACCCCGCATATTCATCACCATCAACGGTAATGACGAGCAACAAGTGTAAAACTATTTATATGGTAATAAATAAGTGGTTGAATAAAAATTCTTTCCCTTCTTGTTTTTAACACGACAACAGGAAGAATTTTTAACCGTCTTTAAGATGTCTGGAGAACTTCTTTATCGCTCCAGTGCTTCTTGAAGTTGACGTTTTCCCAGCGTCATGGGAGAGCGCGTTTTCTTCGTTACACTCAGTTAAACTTTTGAATTTTTATCTGAATTTCGCATCTGATAAAATACGGACAGGGATAGATGTGATTTCTTTTTGATTTGAATTTTTGCAGGTGTGAATTTGGCAATATCCTCAGTTACCTTGTTCGAAACTCAAACCGTAACTTTAAAATATAGGAAGCATGCGGTTTTTATCATGCACTGAAAACGCAAAACTAAACCTTCAACCCTCTTGACTTATGACTGATTCTCTAGTAAACTATAATAAACTGATATACTTACATCTTCATCGTCTAAATACTTGAATATATCCAAGTTATCTATGCGAATCGTTCCTTGAAATGGGTAGAATAAAGTACCCTGTTGTAGTTTTGTCGTAGTCCAAACAGTAATTTGTTGCTCTGGATTTCGAGCCCCAGCTGTCAATGCCAGGGAAAATTCTTGAGGAATCAACACGCACGTTTCCATTTTATAGATTTATTTTATAGCTCGCACCAATAAATGTCTGCACTGATGAACTTAAACAGCTGACTCGCGAAAAAAAAACTAAACAAAACGCCAAATACGCGAATTCCAATGAAACATTTGTGGAATATAATATACCGTCAATGTTGACACTGAATAAATCGATGACAGAATATCATATACACTAATATTCAATCTGTTTGGGAATTACCCTAAGAAAGTGTCTATGTCCCAAATAAAGTTCTTGCGCCTGCTTTAGTCTCTCAACTGGTTTTGTTTAAAAAAAACCGATATATGTATTATGTAAGCACACTTATGGAGTAAACCGCAAAAATATATCCCGTAAAGCACTTAACAATACTTAAAGGTGTCGGATAATTCACGAAAAAATGATCGTGTTAAAATAAAACAACGATCTTAAAATTAAAAAAATCAAATCGCGATCGTTTAGAAGAAGATCCATTTCTTTGGACTGATCAACTAATACTGTCTGCTCAAAATCGCCAGCAAGTATCTAGCCATGACCTTCTGATGAAAGAAAATAGCGCACCAAACACTTCTTCTTCTTCTTGTTAGTATAACACACACGATCAGTGGTCGATCGCACCGCGGTATATCTACGAATTCAATAAGGTGTTCTTTTCCTTTGGTCCCAACCATACGGACGAAGTATGCTTACTTGCTCGATTACGATTGCCTCTTTTTCTCTCATTTAATCCAAAGGTAAAAGACAACAGCACACAACGATCACCGATCATGTACAACACAAACCAACGAGTTCACCTGCGATCACCTGAAGCTATAAAGTATCTACTACCGTCTCTGAACGACGATCATCATCGTCTTCGTTGCGTCCAAGACCTCGTATAGCCAACCTGTATCCATTCCATGTATACCTGTTATACAATTTTCATTCAAACGATACAGCAAATGATCGGGTGCCTTAATACCGTCTTGGCATTACCTGCTGATCATGCATGGTAAGCCTCCTTTGACTCCGTTCGATCACATAAAATCCATATCCACTTGTTTTCTTCGAGTTCGTTTTTTGTAGGATAACACGCAGCACAGGTGAAGTATGCTGGTATATGTAGATCGTGCCTTCAACCACATCCAGACGATGCAATGATCAGTGTGAAGATTTTTGAAAAGAGAGAAAAAGATAAGTTTATGTGAAACTAACTCCGCCTAGTGCCCAATGAAAAACAACTTCCATTACATGCTCTACCTGCTAGTAGGAACAAGTGTATATAATCTCTTACAACCACAATGATTGTCGAGAGGGAGGATCTTTCCTCTTCTCTGCTCATCGCGGAGGAAATCAATGACGGTTATTTAACGAACATTTCAGTTAAGTTCTGGAAGAATCAACAAATGGTCTTCGTGCCATCTGATCTTTGTTGAATCTAACTTGCTGTCTCGTGTTTTTTGGAATGCATTTCCGATTACAAGACGGGTACTGCCAGTCACTCGTAAATTATTCACTAGGAAGTGGTCAACATGTTCATCAACTATATCCCTGCGCATATATTCGAATGCACCTGATCAAGATTGTTAACCATGTCAGGTGGACTAAGGCAACGTACAACGCAAAAAGTTCGTTACGTAGAAACTGGAAATTAATTTATTCCTAGAATTCCCTACTATTGGCGATATTTGCACTACGTGAATTGATTGATTGGCGCAGTCATTCTTAAAGAAGCAGCATTCGTATGGACAGCTAAGCGACTTTATAATCGAAAACAAAAGACTTAAGCGAGCAACCTGGCAAAACAGTTGTTAGTGAATGATTGAAAACCTAAAAAGCAAAAGAAAAATTAGAAAATACAATACATAAAATAGCTATCTACTGTGATTGTACATTACTGAAATGCGCACGCACGTCAAATACACACACCTATGTGACCAGAAGAAGTATATGTGGGAAAATCTCAACCAATAAGTGAAGAAACTAAAACCACTTCAATTGAGCGTAAGTATCCAATAGGATGCCTGCATTGAGATAGCGTTCGTGATTGAACCAAATCATGATCCTCCCTAGAAATTGCTCCCACTGCACTCGGTAAGTTACATTCTGGTGGGGCCTTGTTCAAGTAGGCGTTCCACACCTGCCTATTGTTGTTTACCTGAGATTGAAAATCCCATATGGTTGTTCTGCGCATGAGTGTTGTATCTTACTCGAATGTATAGATAATAGCGGAAACCACTCTTCTCGGGAAATTATTGCTAATTAGATTTGAATACAATGGCGTCTATTGATTGTGTATAGAAGACTCTTTGCGTGGGCGTACATTTGAAGTGACTGTTGATGATTTACTATTTGTTTGTTTGTTTGTTGAACTTCGGTTTTGCTGTGTAATGGATGAATGTAGACACATTTTTGGATTTTTTAAAATTTCATTTCAATTTGTCTCAGATTTTAGATTGCTGAAAACTATTACATAATTGTAATAACAGTCAGTTTCGACGTAGTATTTTTCAGTTTGTAATTCTGAACAAACCTACAATATTTCTTGTTCAATTTGTCACTTGGATATTTAAGACTAGAATTTTCGCGAGAGTCTTTTTTCTGTCCGTAAATAAAGAAAATTCTTTGCTAATCATCCATTGTATTTTGTCGATTTATTTGTTCATCTTTCCATACATGAAATGGGAGAGACTTCGTCACTAAATTTTATGAAGCTTGGTAAATTTGAAAAGGTCCGCATGCGGCGTTTTACCTTATGGATGGGGCCCAATCTCTTAGTTTTGGTCCTCAATGAAGTCAGATGGAATACGTTAGCAACTTCCGACACCAGCAGTTAGCTTTTAGGAAATTATTAGAAGAGCGAAAAGATCTGGGGTTTTATGTTTATTTTTAGTTCAGTTCTGTTGACGTTTATTTGAATATATCTTAGCACTAACAATAATTAAAATTCAAATAATCATTAGGTGACTAGTCAACTTCGAATTTACTTTTAGTTGGTTACGGTTTACTATATATATAGGGAAAATATGTTCTGTTTAAAAGCTCTAGGATACCTTGACCTAATCCTCAGCTGTCAGCATATAGTGCACCATCAATGATCCAGCGATTCCACCGGGGCGTTGTCCAAGGAGCGATATTCCACAAGACACTTCCTGCCGAAAAACGCCTCGTTGCTCATGCGAAACTCAATTCCCAGATCTCCGTGGAGAAAAGATGTGGAGAAGACAAACATAAATGTTATAAATCAAGTTGAGGAATTTGTTTTATATTATTACAGGTGATCCATAAAGAACAGGCTAATTTTATTTTCTAAACTTAAAAATGAATTGCAATTGACAAAAGGGTGTGCAGAACGTATTACACTTTTAAAGATCTTAATTTTTTTTCTGGAAAGTAGACTTATTCCCCAGAACGACAATCTAAAAACTAAAGTTCTTAGATCATTGTGCAGAAGGACCAAATACGTTAATTGTCGAATTCGAAAGAAATCCATCCCAATTCCATTAAGTGTTAACTTTGATTTGCAATTTTTTTAAATTTTCTTGCATTCGTAAACGTCGCTAGACTACACCTATCATGGCTATAGATGTTAAAAAATACAATTAGGTCCTGGTGATTTAACGTTTAGATCTAAACTCACGTCTTCTTAAGACACGGATTGATTTTGTGACCACTATCGCAACTCCCCGTTCGAGGCCTACTTAGGTCAAAAGTTCTTGCTCATGAAATTCTCCTGAGACATGTAAATTCAGAGGTCTACCCCGGTTCCCACGGTAGCAGATAGCCTCTATTTAGGAGGATGGTATCGTGGCCTAAGCCACTACAGATGAGTCACCGTGCAGGTTCATTGCCCTAATTAAGCCTTAGAGCATTCGCCCACTGCATCACGACCAGCAAGTCAAAATGAGTACAGCCTTTTAGGGTGCCATCATGTGGAGGCTCTCCTCGGCGACGTGGTGCTAATTCAGTCGACAGAGTTGCTGACCCATCTACCTCCTCGTCACCTCCGAGCACCTGTCAAAAAGTACAAGACATAAGAAGGAATTTTGGGGTAATCCATTAGAAATGCAAAATTTGGATAAGAATGTAGACACTCTTACTAGATAGTTTGCTAATAAGAATAATCAAATAATTTTCCCAGAATAAAACGGTAACTAAGCAGAATTATTATGTGAATAAATTCGGAATGCCAGAGTGAATCAAATGCTTTATCACTATCGGCAGTTGTCGTGCCAGTGCGATCCCCCCCGGGATGGTTCTGTGATGAATATTTTTTTTGTATATTTTATAAATTTAGCGTGGTAATTAATTTTGGACAAAATCCAAACTGAAAGGTGAAGGGTAGCTTTCTCAAGAATTTTATTGAGGGAGAGCGCAGGCGAATGGAGCAATAGCTGTCTGGGTTTAACGGGTCTTTATCGGGTCTTAAAAGTAGAACAATAATAGCTACGTAGGATAATTATGCTTCTTTAAGTAGAGGGAGTTTTATTTTAAGTTTCCGTAATCATCATCATTATCAACGGCGCAACAATCGGTCTAGGCCTACCTTAATAAGGAACTCCAGACATTCCGGTTTTGCGCCGAGGTCCACCAATTCGATATCCTTAAAATCTGTCTGGCGTCCTGGCCTACGCCATCGCTCCTATTGAGCCGGATTTTATCCACAACCTGACGGTCATGGTATCGCTCATAGATTTCGTCATTGTGTAGGCTACGGAATCGTCCATCCTCATGTAGGGGGCCAAAAATTCTTCGGAGGATTCTTCTCTCGAACGCGGCCAAGAGTTCGCAATTCTTCTTGCTAAGAACCCAAGTCTCCGAGGAATACATGAGGACTGGCAAGATCATAGTCGTGTACAGTAAGACCGTTGACCCTATGGTCAAACGTTTCGAGCGAAACAATTTTTGTAAGCTGAAATAGGCTCTTTTGGCTGACAACAACCGTGCGCGGATTTCATCATCGTAGTTGTTATCGGTTGTGATTTTCGACCCTAGATAGGAGAAATTGTCAACGGTCTCAAAGTTGTATTCTCCTATATTTATTCTTCTTCGTGTTTGACCAGTGCGGTTTGATGTTGTTGGTTGATTCGTCTTCGGTGCTGACGTTGCCACCATATATTTTGTCTTGCCTTCATTGATGTGCAGCCCAAGATCTCGCGCCGCCTGCTCGATCTGGATGAAGGCAGTTTGTACGTCTCGGGTGGTTCTTCCCATGATGTCGATATCGTCAGCATAGGCCAGTAGTTGGGTGGACTTGAAAAGAATCATACCTCTTGCATTTACCTCAGCATCACGGATCACTTTCTCGAGGGCCAGGTTAAAGAGGACGCATGATAGCGCATCCCCTTGTGGTAGACCGTTGTTGATGTCGAATGGTCTTGAGAGTGAACCTGCTGCTTTTATCTGGCCTCGCGCATTGGTCAGGGTCAACCTAGTCACTCTTAATTCAGTCTTAATTTCATCGGGATACCGAATTCTCTCATTGCCGTGTACAGTTTTACCCTGGCTATACCATCATGGGCGGCTTTAAAGTCGATGAATAGATGGTGCAACTGTTGTCCATATTCCAACAGTTTTTCCATCGCTTGCCGCACAGAGAAAATCTGATCTGTTGCTGATTTGCCTGGAATGAAATATGGACCAATGATGTTCTAGGCGTATAGGGCTATCCGGCTTAGCAAGATAGCGGAGAATATCTTATAGACGGTACTCAGCAACGTGAAACCTCATATTCATATCAATTTATCTTGATAGGCTTCCAGAGACAGTACAGCGTCAAATCAAAAGTCACTTTAAGGAGAAAGCTGACATTACTTAGCACTTCATTTAGCATGGATTGGTCACTAGAAATGTTCCCTATTTCAAAAAAGTTGTCCTCTCTATTGGATGAAAAATTGTAATTGGGAGATTCGCTGCGAGTGTTGTATCAAACTCTTCGATTGGCCTCCACAGTTTTTGCGTAACCCACTCCTGAAAATCAAAGTTTGTTCAATTTTGATTCTGTTTTGGGCGTAGTGAGTTTCAGATGATAGCGTAAAACTTGCTGATTATTACATAGAGATTGCAAGTGCTTTGCGAAAGCAGACGGAGCTTATTACTATATTTAATCAACAAATGCTTGTTTGAATGGATTGGGCGAAATTTATGGTCAATATTTTTTAAAAGGAGCGGCCCGCTCGCTGGGTCCTTGATAGGCTGTTAATTTTGCAAAAGCATACGTTATACTTAATAAATAAGCTTTACTTCGGGATATTTAATGTTCATTTGAGTACTGACAAGTGCTTCAAAATAGTGGTATTTAGGGTCTTTGGTAAGTTCTTCCGAAGATGAAATGCAGAATTTTTGCCTGGGTCAAATATTTGCATACTGCATTACTTAATAATATCTTCCTACCAATTTTGAGGGAGTTAACTTTGTAATCAAATATTTGGCCACCTTCTAGTAGTGTCATTAGAGCTCCATTAGTGATATTACGCCTAATGATGGGAGGTACTTTAACAGCTGAGCTCCTTGGCCAGGTTGTATTGGTATTAAAAGCTAGACACTTTTCCATTGTCTCATTGTTAGCATTCTCTATGACTTGTATGTATGCGTAGCTGTTCGCGATTACATTTGATAACGGATTTTCATTTATTCTCAGGAGCGCTTTCTGAAAAAAATATTTTTACCACTTTTTTTTCGATTTTATTGTAACCATTTGACCCAACAAACTAGTTTAGAAATTAAATACTATCGAATTTAGTACAGAGTAAAAACACATTTTCCATTTTCAAATCCCGTCACGTACTTTGGATGAATATAATATATAAGGGGGTAAATGAAGCCAAAAAATATAGTTTCATATCTTTGGTGGGGAAGTCCCGCATGTTTTTCAAAATAAGTTGTTCATCCTTTTTCAATAAAACTAGCCAGAAATGTTCAGAAGGCCGCCAAAATTAAATTACATCCCATGATTGAGGGATCAGTCCAAGACTTTAATGCATAGAAAACAAAACCTTATTAAAATTGATTCCCTGTCTGTATGTTTATTTGTTTTTTTTTTTATGGATGGAGGTAGAAATCTTAGATAGACATTGCCGCGCCACATCGCAGCAGTGTGTGAAAGTCTCACCCAATAAAACCGACCCGTTTCTCCTTTTTCCTTCCCAGTAGAATCACGGCGAATCATGACTACGCGGAAAGGTCTGCTCTTTAAGAGACCAAGACTTCCGTTCTTTGCGCCCTCCTTCCGCGCTCTGCGTTTCAAAGTTCCGCTTGAATATTTTTAAACCAATTTGTTTCCGACTTCAGCATTTCCCCAACGATGTTTTCCCGGTTTCTCATTTCTGAGCAAAATCATGGACAGTAGAACAAGACCTGCTCCAGTTCCTTAGGGTGTGCCATCCCATTCAGGGAAAAAGAAATACTTCCTGCAATCACCATGAGCTGGCCGGAACTGGGTCAGGGGGTAGATAATTTCGTCGTATTGTCGCTGAATCTACTCCATAATACGGAGAATCAGAGTGTGGCTACGATCCCTCCACTTGCTGACACTTTTGAAGCGACTCTCCGTATTCTATATCCTTTTTAGGTAGATTCAATCTCTTTTTGTCGTACAGCCAACGTGTTTCACCTGCCGTAATCTCCATTGGGATCATTCCTAGAATAACAAACGCTGTTTGGCTTCACATCGTTTTGAAGGCACCGCACACCCTGAAGGCTCCTAAAGGGTAAATCACATTAACTCTCTTCGAAAAATTTCAGACACTAGCGTCTTTCCCAAACTGGTACCGCCACAAGTAATTTGCGACAGTATAGCTTCCAATGTTGGGCATCATCCACGTTAACGATACGCTGGTATTTGCCACTTTCTCACAGGCATAATCCAGATATCCCTTGAAATTGATCTTCGTGACTATCATAACTCCGAGGTATCTCGTCTGAGGTAATAAGGTGGCCACCAACATGAATACTAATCGAATTTCTTTTCCTAAGGTTGGTAATCAAGGCTTCCATCTTTTGTTCCACAAGGTCAAGCTGAACCATCTCCAGTTACGATTTTAGGGCGCTAATGGCTTTGTTAACTTACTCTACAACATCATCATGTAGTTTTGCGACCACGACCATGGCTAGATCGTCTGCGAAACCGATTAGCCTGGCCTCTTTGGCACGAGAAGGACAAGGACCTCGTTGTACATCAGGTTCCTCAAGAGAGGACTCAACATTGAGCACGATGGTACTCCTGCTGTGGCGGTGTACAGCTTGAGTCCGCCATCCGTATCAAACAAAAGGGTCCTTTCCGAGAGGGAAGGAGGTCTGTCTGTTTATCTATCTGTCCATCTATCTTTTTTCCGGAGGTAGAAATTTTCTTTCGCTGCTGCGCATATTCCAGTGTGTGAGATTTTTACCTACTAAAATCACGCTCTAACTCCTGTCCTATTCCGCGCCGAACCACCGCCAAATATTAATTTGCGGAGTGGACACGGCTCTAGCCTCTCCCTTCCCCCCATCAATTGCATTCGAAACCGCGCCTTACCATTGCATTCCACCTCTCCTGATAGGTAAGGATTTTCCCAACTGTGTTCCTCCCAATGTTTTCTATAAACCCTTTCCTCTTTGCAAATTTAGGATAACAGATGAAAACATGCTCCGGATCTTCCAGAATACCAGCGCAGCTAGGACAGTTGGGTAAGCTGTCCAGTTTAAACCTACATAGTAGGTATTTTCGGTACGGTCAGTACGTTTTCTGCGTCCACACATTGCCGCTGAGGATCAATTTATGAGTCCATCGACTCTTTTCCACCAGTACTCACCCACGAGTGTCTTATTTGGCTTAACTTGAATGCTTGCCAAATGGAGAAAATAAGGATCATTGAACGGAAATGCCTACGTGCTTGCACGAAGCTTAACCGGGCTGCTTCGTTAAATTATGACCATTATCTAACTAATGAGGTGATGTATGCAGCTGCTGCTGTACCGATAATCAACACAGTTATCATTAGATTTATTCGGAATCATATAGTTCGATCCGCTTTGCATGGTGAGATCCCTTGAGTTTCGCAGCCGTTCTACCAAAATATCGAGTATTTCCAGAAAACTCTCACGACAGGCTTCTTTCCTTCCGAAGCTTTCGTGTATCTGGATAAGAACGTTTAGTTCTTGATTTTGCCGGTGACCCGGTTATGTGTCATATATCATATATAGCCGAGTTGCCGACAAGAAGATAGAGTATCGCCGGAACTTGACTGCGGTGAGGAGAGGGCACCGGGATTTGACTGGAGCGAGCACAATTGATGTTAAGCGTGATGAAAAGAAGAAATCCTCGTATTGGTGGCTGCGAGATACGTAAACAAGACACAATTAACTTTGTTTCTTATATTAATTATAGTTTGTCATTTATTAGCACACTTTGGATTATAATATCGTTTTTCATTCATTTTTCTCAATCTACATCGATATTTGCTCTAAATAAAAATGACTTTGAAAACCGAAAACTGACCCAATCTGTGAATTCATCGACCCTTTTCCACCAGTTCCTACTGCTATTGCCATCTTCTTAACGATTCGTCCCTTTTAACGTTTATCACCTTCATCATCCTCGCCACGGACGTCTTGGTGCAAACATGTAAGCACTGCTCGAAACGCAGCATCTATCATCACTCCATGGTGTTTGATTGCTGATTTTGAAGTGATGATAGGCTCCCTCATTCGAGCAGTCGTTTCCTTGCGCCGCTTTACGATAAGCACCGCCTCTGTTTTTTCTTCCCCAGGTGCAAGAACTTCATTTTTCACCCACTTCTTTATAGCAGTGATTGCTTCGGATGAATACTATTCCACATCCGCGAGATATTTTGAAGCAACTCACTTCTATGCCATTCGCCTCTCTCTCTATCTGTCTGTTACACGAGCTTTTCCCAGTAACGATTATACCTATTGCCATGAAATTAGG
This sequence comes from Hermetia illucens, assembly GCF_905115235.1. NCBI lineage: Eukaryota > Metazoa > Arthropoda > Insecta > Diptera > Stratiomyidae > Hermetia > Hermetia illucens. The sequence continues at coordinate 168,404,474 of NC_051849.1, read as the reverse complement.
TAGAAAGTTTGGAACTGTGAGTCCCTCCATTTATGCGTTAAATTACATTAGTTCACATGGAGTTTCTTCCCATCGATTAGTGCTTTTTGAAACAAACATTAGTTTTGTCATTGGATTGAAAGAAAAAGAGTGCTGGGACCCAAGAAGGGTCAGTTGATATAAGAACCTGTTCCCAGAAACAACCCTATCTCTAAATCTAAAAAAAATATAGTGTTCCATGCACACGGTAGCTAGGCCCTAAAATCCTCCCCATTACCATATTTGCTCATATGACTATGAAATCTGTGCACAGTTGTTGGCAGCCAATAAAGCCTATTACAGCTTCAAACACTGTTTCGCCCAAAATGTCTCATCTTAGGATCAAAGCTCTTACTGTACAAAACTATGATCTTGACAGTCCTTTTGCTTTCCTCGGAAATTTGAGTTCTTAGCAAGAATAACTGCGAACCCTTGGCCGTGTTCGAGAGAAGAATCCTCCTAAGAATTTTTGTCCCCCTATATGAGAAAGGACGATTCCGTAGCCTGCATAACAACGAAACCTATGAGCGATACCACGACTGGTTGTGGATAGAATCCGGTTCAATAGGTTGCGGTGGGAGGGGCAAGCCTATAAGGTCAATATCTACGATAGAAAAGAAGACGAAGCAGACCCTGCCTTAGCGATGACGTAGGTTAGGACGTCAGGCAGCTTTCAGGGATATCGAATTGGTGGTCTTCGGCGAAAAACCGGAATGTCTGAAGTTCCTTATTAAAGCAGGCCTAGACCGGATATCGGCTATTGCGCCATTGATGACGATGATGTCATTACATTCTAAAAATTTGCTAATAACCCTCCTTAAGTACAAAGCTTTGTACTGAAAAAGGGGGCATGTCTCTCCCGAAAGATACATGCATATATACGTCAAAAATAAAAGATTATAGTTTGGAGAAAGCTACTCCTTGTCTATTAATTTTAGACTGGGGTACAAGTAACAAACGAAAATTGAATCCCATTGTTATAGGTATGCAGTAGTGGTAGCAGTTTAAGAGTAACCTCCGTAGCACTGATTTCAACTATTCAAATATCCGTGCCATAAGAAAATGTTTGCAATTCATATTGCTAAAGTTGCGGAAGGAAGGGAAAAAGCCTGAGGCAATTCCTTTGCGATTGCCCTGCTCTAGTTTGAGACAGGCTACTGACGCTTCAAAGACTGCTTCTTTTGGTTTCACTTCTTTAAAGACCTCAAAAAGATCACTTGTTGCAACCAGGGAGAACGGAATCTTTCCTGAATGCTACGGGCTTGGTGTAATGAGCGAAGCCGGCTAGACATTGCCTTCCTTCCTCTTAATAGTATTAAATATATAACATTTTTATGGACAGAAATCATGCACTCAATTAAAGCCGATTCAATAACTGGACAGTTTCCTTTGGATATCCGCGGTTCAAGTATCGCTGGTGTTAGAGCGATTCATATTGTCATTGTATATCGGATACCAGTCGACTCAGTTATGTAATAATAATTTCGAACGAATGCAATTCTAACCACATTGTCTCCTATTGTGTCGTTTTAAATAAGTTCCATTCGGATATTGTGCCATTGAATATTATTTTCGATCCATAGGTAGGATTAGACTCCGTTATACTGCAGACTTTTTGCAAGTTTTCAGCTATCAGCTATAAAATTCCTTGATAGTAACCTCTTTTAAGTCCATAGTTACATTGGGTAGATATATATATATTACGCAATTCACTCCTTAGAAAATTTATATGAAGATCAATTTTGGCATTATCCTAAATTCAGTCTTCTTTGAGTTTGAGTTGATATGAAGCTTTAGAAATAATAAAATGTTGAAAAAATTCTGAATATGGAGTGCAAAAGTCTGAATTCGAAATAGAAGGTTTTGAATTTGAAATGAAAAATTTCGAATTTTACTTGCAAAACACTTCGTACGTAAAAGCGGATATCACTCCCACTGAAGGCATGTGTACATATCAAGAAGATTGTATACCAGAGGAGCAAATCCAGTAGCAATGGTATGCGGAATGTCATGGTGTATCTTTGACGTAGGGTCGTGATGGCTAACGTGCCCTTATGGTCCATTTATTCGCGTGTTGGTTTTTTGTGTGTGTAGTTCCATATCCCACACGACAAGATGCTTAAAACTGCAATGGCCCTTGCACTGCACCATATACACGTCATTAACACGAGACCTTATGAGCGAAAATTTTCTCACGCATTTATCGTTGACGGTCAATCATGCACAATGATTTTTCTCTATCAAAAGTTTCAAATAATGCATGAGTTTTATGTCCTGTATACCGTCTTCCTGATATATATATATAGTATATCTGAATTAGATACTACTTACAAACTCGGTACAGATATATTCGTATGTCCAGAGAAACTGAGATTAATATATACATAACTAACTGAAAAACCGAAAAAGACGTGTGGCCCACGTACATATGGACTTTTAGTTTCACAGAGGGAATAGCAAGTTCAAACAAAAGGGAAAAACTTTAACTTAACTACTAACTTAGTTAGTAATAGTCGCGTTTAGATCGAAATTACAATCTTATGCATTTACTAAACCTTTTCATTGAATACCTCCCATGTCTATCATCATCATCAACGGCGCAACAACCGGTATCCGGTCTAGGCTTGCCTTAATAAGGAACTCCAGACATCCCGGTTTTGCGCCGAGGTCCACCAATTCGATATCCCTAAAAGCTGTCTGGCGTCCTGGCCCACGCCATCGCTCCATCTTAGGCAGGGTCTGCCTCGTCTTCTTTTCCTACCATAGATATTGCCCTTATAGACTTTCCGGGTGGGATCATCTTCATCCATACGGATTAAGTGACCCGCCCACCGTAACCTATTGAGCCGGATTTTATCCACAACCGGACGGTCATGGTATCGCTCATAGATTTCATCATTGTGTAGGCTACGGAATCGTCCATCCTCATGTAGGGGGCCAAAAATTCTTCGGAGGATTCTTCTCTCGAACGCGGCCAAGAGTTCGCAATTTTTCTTGCTAAGAACCCAAGTTTCCGAGGAATACATGAGGACTAGCAAGATCATAGTCTTGTACAGTAAGAGCTTTGACCCTATGGTGAGACGTTTCGAGCGGAACAGTCTTTGTAAGCTGAAGTAGGCTCTGTTGGCTGACAACAACCGCGCGCGGATTTCATCATCGTAGTTGTTATCGGTTGTGATTTTCGACCCTAGATAGGAGAAATTGTCAACGGTCTCAAAGTTGTATTCCCCTATCCTTATTCTTGTTCGTGTTTGTGTTTGACCAGTGCGGTTTGATGTTGTTGGTTGATTCGTCTTCGGTGCTGACGTTGCCACCATGTATTTTGTCTTGCCTTCATTGATGTGCAGCCCAAGATCTCGCCTCGATTACCGCCTGCTCGATCTGGATGAAGGCAGTTTGTACGTCTCGGGTGGTTCTTCCCATGATGTCGATATCGTCAGCATAGGCCAGTAGTTGGGTGGACTTGAAGAGGATCGTACCTCTTGCATTCACCTCAGCATCACGGATCACCTTCTCGAGGGCCAGGTTAAAGAGGACGCATGATAGCGCATCCCCTTCTCGTAGACCGTTGTTGATGTCGAATGGTCTTGAGAGTGATCCTGCTGCTTTTATCTGGCCTCGCACATTGGTCAGGGTCAGCCTAGTCAGTCTTATTAATTTCGTCGGGATACCGAATTCCCTCATGGCCGTGTACAGTTTTACCCTGGCCATGCTATCATAGGCGGCTTTAAAGTCGATGAACAGATGGTGCAACTGTTGTCCATATTCCAACAGTTTTTCCATCGCCTGCCGCAGAGAGAAAATCTGATCTGTTGCTGATTTGCCTGGAGTGAAGCCTCTTTGGTATGGGCCAATGATGTTCTGGGCGTATGGGGCTATCCGGCCTAGCAAGATAGTGGAGAATATCTTATAGATGGTACTCAGCAACGTGATACCTCTATAATTGCTGCACTGTGTGATATCTCCCTTTTTATGTATGAGACAGATTATGCCTCGCTGCCAATCGTCAGGCATTGATTCGCTGTCCCATACCTTGAGCACAAGTTGATGAACCACTTGGTGTAACTGGTCGCCTCCATATTTAACCAATTCGGCTGTAATTCCATCGGCTCCTGGCGACTGTTTCTCCTAAACTTGATGGTGGCAGTATTTGTCCGTCGTCTTCAGTTGGCGGGACCTCCAACTCGCCGATGTTCTGGTGGTTCAGTAGCTCATCAAAGTACTCAACCCATCGCTCTAATATGCCCATTCTGTCGGAAATCAGATTTCCCTCTTTGTCTCGGCAGGATGAGCATCGAGGTGTATAAGGCTTCATCCTGCTGACTTGTTGGTAAAACTTCCGCGCCTGGTGCGGTTGCTCCCTGTACTTTTCTAGTTCACAGACTTGTTGGTTCTCCCAGGCTTCCTTTTCCCGTCTGTGAAGTCGCTTCTCCGCTCGAAGGAGTTCGTGATAAGTCTCTGCGCGTGCCCGCGTTCTTTAAGAATGCAACATTACTCGGTATGCGGCATTCTTCCGTTCCGTTGCTAGCTTACATTCATCGTCAAACCAGCCGTTCCGACTCCTTTTGCGGCTGGGGCCAAGTATATTTGTGGCCGTATCCATGATAACGTTCTTCAGGTGGTTGTGAAGATCATTTATCTATACTCTGATAAAAAATTGCACCCTTCCTAACATACATATACGGGGAACTCCCTTCCTTAATCTCATCACAACTGAACCGGTTTGAGTAAACAAAAAACAACCTTAAAAACAACATAGCAAAAGGCTTCTCTTATAGTTAACCGAAGAAATTTATCTCCATACATATATGGTATAACCTATAATTTCAACTGCACTGTTAATCCTGATGCTAACAACTTTCCACCGATTGTTTTGGAAAGAAGCAATTATGAGTTTAATGCACTTAATGCCTGGATTAGGTAAGTTACATTCGTTGACCTGCTTAATCGTTATATTAATGAGTTTATTGAAGTTAGTTTTCAGAAAATATTCAAATACTGGAAAATAATCTGCTAATACACTAATTACCGGCAATACTTTCATTAATCTTGACAGGCAAAGTTATTATTTCCATGCTTGCTGCTCAAAGCAATTTGCAGTGAACTCAGAAGACGTAAAATATGGTGCAATTTATGATCAATACATTTTAGTGATATTTTATAAGCGTCTGCAACCAAACCTGAATGTTTGATAGTATAATGCCTTGGAGGAAAGTAAAGCAGATTGGACGACAATTTAGACTATATCAAGAAAATGTTCAACAAAATTATTGTTGTATAAGATTTTATCTCAGTCCACTCTATATTTCTTGGTTTAATCTATCTTCTAATTTAGCTAGTAATAGCCCCAATTTTGCTACTATTTCTTTGGAAGCTTCAAATGAAACTATATAACTTCTACCTATGTCTTAAAGCTTTCTAGGGAAGTTACGAAATTTTAAGGATTGTCCAAAGAGTACTAAGAACAAACTTTTGTCAATCACAAAGGCGGAACAAAAACTTGGATTCAATTTCCAAATACCAATCAGGGGCCCACGTAGGTCCTAGCGAACCTGAGGGTTACTCAACTTATATCATACTTATAATAGCAATTAAAGGGATACACCCTGTATACTGAAAAACTACCTTGTTCCTTTTATTGTTGTATTGTAGTATATTTTTAACTGGAATATATCAATCAGTCCTATAAACGATAGAACTATCTTGTATTTCTCGGTAAGTAAGTGTAATCTCGCTTATTTATTTATCTCCGGGTACTTTAGACGACAATATCATTCAAGCAATCCATCATGCGCTATAGACTATAGGCTCTTCCCATAAGCAAGTCCATCCTATTGTTAAAACGCTGATCCAAAGTTTCGTGGAACAGAGCCTTATTAAAATTGACACAATGTCTGCTTGTGTCACATCCGATTTACTTGGAAACGGCTGAACCTGTTCTCACGAAATTCGGTGGGAGAGTATGGTCATATAATAAGTGACACCATTTTTAAATGAGTTGTGTGCTCTAACCACTCAGCTATCCCACCTAGCATCTGCTTGACCATAAATAGCTGGTCAATGATATAGCTTCCAGTCCGAAAACCTTCTTGGTATGCACGAATCATTTTACTGTGTCAAACAAAACCTAATTAAAATCGGTTTACCGTCTGTCTATCTGTCCATCTTTTTTTGCCTATGGAAAATGGAAAGCTTCAAAATCTGCTGCTGGCTCCTGCCTCACGGTTATGCAGGACTCAGAATTTATTCTGCGCTCGTGTTAACATTCGTGTTTCTCTCGCGTTCATTCTTCCGGCTGACTTCTTCCTGCCTAAGCTTCTTATCGACGGCTACAAACACCTTTTCAACTTCGGTCCATATCCTTTATGATTTCACCATATGTTCCAGTATATTTTCGGATGTAAAATGCTTCCCAGTTGTAGCTTCCAAAGCAGGCCTTTGGGCTGCGAATCTCGGGGCGTGTTCTGCGTCCTCTCGAATATTCGGGCACTTTGGGCTATATGGCGAATTATTATGCCCAAATCGATACAGATATGCGGGTCCAGTGACCTTTTTCTAAGTCATCTCACTTCTCCTGCCATTCCGCGATAGTTTCAGTTCGTGTATGCGTTAGTTGCAATCTGAAGTTTAGTCTCTGGTCTCAAGTTTAGCCTCTGGTCTCAAGTACTATTGAGCGCAGGCTTGAATTCAAACTTTGATTTTCATAAACGTACACTTTCAGCGCTTGGTAATAAGCACTGCTTCCGTTTTATGTTCTGCGAGCTGTAGATCATCGTTCTCTATTCAGGATTTAATGTCACAGACTGCTTCATATGCATAAAGCTCAACTTTTTCGAGGAGGCGTACAATAACCACCACACCAATATTGTCCACGAAACCAATGGTAGTCCGTGGGGTTAGGACTGACCCTTGTGGAACTTCAAATCGTTTGGTATAATTTCATTCCTTCATCTGATTCGCAGCACAGAAGCTTATTGATTAGGAAGTTGGCAACGATACGCATCAAGTACTTCGCTCTATCTGTCCGTCTGTCTGCGTGTCTGTCCGTCTGTTTGTCTGTTATACTCATTTTTTTCGGAAACGGTTATAACACCAAATTTGGTCGAAAGGTGGGAACTGTGAACGCTCACGGATACAGTAAGTTACATTATTACACATCGAATTTAAAGGGGAGCCCCATACATACAAAAGGGGTATACATTTTTTTTCACCAAATATAGTCATGTGGGGTTTCAAATGAAAGGTCTCAGTTAGTTCTTTCCGAAGACGTTTTGACATTTGTTGGAAAGTGGGGGGGGGGGGTTGCGGGATGATAAAAATGATCATTTCTTTCACGGACTCATTCTCAGAAACTGTCCAATCGAAAAAGTGATTGCCTCTATATGGTGCCTAGGCTCCGAAGTGGCCTTTATACCGATATCTGTTCAAACAAAGTTAATAATAGTATATTGCTGCAATTTTTAGTAATTGATTGCAAAACCCCCTTAAATTTATTCATTTTGCATCAATATAGGCTATAGCATATAATAAGTCAACGTTGTCACTTCTATGCAAATTCGGTCGTTGTCGCCAATTTTATTCAATTTTGTGTCAACATTTTTTTGTTTCTTTTGCTTTAATATTCTATTAGTTGCTCGTAGGAGATCTTCATAACTTTCTCTTTTCGCGCTTTTGTTTCGTTATATATGCTGGCATAAAGCCTCATTTTTTCTTGTCAACCCCTTTCATTGCGGCGCGAAAATTCATATCCAACAACTTCTCTGCACTTTTGATAGCGTGTTTTAAATCATACCAAGCTTCCCCGTGACATTTCGGAGAATAGGACCTAATCGTTCTTCCAGTTTTACTAATTTTCGAAGTGGGCTAGTTTCTAACCTTCGAAATTCGGCCAATGTAGGGACTTTTTACAATGTACTAGTCAGAGCCACAGTTTGCTTCTCCACATGATCTCACGTGGAAGATGCTACATGACCGTCTTTTGACAATGAGAACGTGGTCTATCTGGTTGGAGGTAACGCCGTTCATGTCCTTTTGTGTGAATGCACTTGTGTGGGTAGCCTTTCGATTTTATAAATAAATTTCTGCTGCTTGCAAAGTCAATGAAGCGTTGGCCGTTGTCATTTGATATATCAAAGAGAGTGTACCCTCCGGTCTTCGCGTTGAAATCTCCAAACAATATATTGACGTCGTTCGGAGGCTATGAGTTGTATAATCTTTCTAGGCTATCGTAAAATTGCTCTTTGGGTTCGTCATATTTTTCTTCAGTTGAGGCGTGTATGTCGACAAGACATATATTTAAAAGTATCGCTTTGATGCGAGACGCATAAAATCTTCCGTGAATAAGTTTGAAGTTCATAACATAACCGATGAGAGCGACTCCAAATCCACATTTCCCTGATAACTTCCCACTTTTGAAGATTATGTGCAACTTCATATCGGTTATCTTAGAACTATTCCAATTCATCTCCTGCTCTGTTATAATCCTGATCTTGTACTTGCTATCCTGTTGAAGTAGATCTTTGACAGCATCAATTTCTTTTAGTTATCTAACATTCCAGAATCCAAAAGCGTAGTCATTTATTCGTTTGCAAGATCATTTCTTTAGTATCAATCTTGTACGAGTCTGTTCATCTTTTTTCTGGACATGATGTGTGATTTTTTTTGTGGATGGCGGGTTGTAGCCTTCAACAAGACTAGGTGAATTGGATTAGACCCCCTTAAAAGAGGGGTGTGATCAGGTAGGATGCAGTCTGGCGAAGTTATCTCATCTGGGCGTCCACCTCTACTTTTTTTTCCCGCCGATTGCGGTTTTTATTTTGTTGAGGATTGTATTCAAAGCCTAATTCTTTAACTAGGCTAGAGACCTGCATGATATTTACATAACATGGCGGAATTACGATGCGTCCGTGCATTCCAAAAAAGTCGTTGAGCTTGGCGCAGGAGGCTTCACGCATTCCTGTGAAAAGATAGCCGACAATGTGGATTGGGATGGAGCATTATCTCCCCTTGACTGAAACTGGTCATCATTAAACAGTTAACATTACTATAATTCGTCGAATTTGGGAAATTATTATGATAACAAGTAGCTTATTGATGGCTAAACTATTTCAAATCAAAGAGAAAAGCAACTACATTTTTGCCTGCCAAATGCACCTCAGTTACATGCTTCCTGCCTCCTCAGAGATAATAGCTTGGATACTCCTGGGGCGTATCAACGAACCTTGATCAAGGGAAGCAATTCCGTTTCCGGGCAGCAGTCTTCTGTACCGACCACATTTCTACCCTTCGGATCATTGTGCGTACGGGATTCAGATCAACTTTGCAACTGCCCTTTGTCGGTTTTTAAAAGACTAAAAGGGGTTAACATAGACTCTGTCAGAAATACTGTATGCTATGAAGGGCCATTCCGGAGAAACTGCTAGTTATTATCACAGCTGAGACTTTATCTGTCCGTTATCGGTGGCGGTCTTCGTACTTTGGCTAAAGGACGTGACTACTTTGAGGACACCTGCTTCTTTTCTCACAAAATCGTAGACTCTCGCCAAATGGCTGTAGGATTTGAAAAGGAGCTAAGTAGAGTCGGACTCCGACTCTTCTCTTCTCGCTCTGGCTGGTCATCAAAACGTTCCCGGAAAAGGGGCAAATTTTTAAATGAGGCACATATGCAAAATTGCAGTCATTATTAGAAAACTCCAAGCTGTCAAAGAAGTATTCTGGCCTAAGACAATAACAAAGGAAGAACTTCTTAAACTTCTTGATAAAAAGACGAAAGTTGTAACGGATACGATACACATAGTAAAATGGCAGTCGCTCTACTGCATGTTATGCCATGAAATGAAACCTGCTATCGTAGATTGAACGACCTGGTGGGTCGCCTTAGAACTACATGGTCTATTAGACCAAAATTTTTTGAGAATAATTTTGAACAAATATTTAAGATGATTTGACAAATGATTGAACTGTCAGGTAATAGTCCTTTTGCTTTCAATTAAGAATTTGCCTATTAACTTCCATCAGAATATCAATAGATAATAGGGATTCAAATAAAATTTTATTTTCCAATTTGGTCGGCAGCTTCAGTGCCATTGAACTAAAAAATTAGCACTAATACTTGCTAAAACAACTCCAAATGAAATCTCAAAAGCTTCAATTAAAACGTTACATTATCTGATTAACACTTTCTATTCTGAGCCACTGTTAGTCTTGCATTTGTATTGTCGACTAAGCTAAGACTTTAAAGAATGCACAATAAAATTCACATCATTGCAATTATGCTTGCATGATTGAAGATAATGTTTTAATAGTTCAAGCTCAAGATATGGCCTCTAGTTAACTGTCCGTGATGGATTTTTGTCGAGTGTGATGGCTTGCGAGCAGCAGCGACACAATAGACAAACCGTTTTGCAGACCCATTGTAAGGAGTGAATGACTTGTTTAGCTCCACGTCTATTGTTTTTTGCGCAAAAGATTCACTTGGAGCCATGTAATTAATTCAATCTTGCCGGAGGATTGAACTCTGTGTGAGAGTATTTGCGCAATTAAGTATTCCGATACAATTCCTTGAACTTGTACTTCAAAGCTGACGTGTATACTTCTTTTGGTATGGGGCTTTCTGTAGCCACAGCAAGTAAATAATAATTCACTGATTTTTTTTATGTATAAGTTGATTTGAAAGATATTACAACAATAGTATGTCCAGTTCTACTGGACTAGTCTACTACATTTGACTATCATCTGAATCACTTTTCACCGTGCATACTCGAATCAAAAACCCTCCGCTCCGCAATTAAATCTGTGAATTATTTTCGCACAAGGAGCACACCTTTCCAGCATAATTACTACTACGATAAATCAATGCAACACTCCACGAAAACTCAACACCCAGCCATCCCATCCCGGCTGCTCATTTTCCTCAAATTAGTAACAATTTGATACAATCACCTGAAAGTCAGTAACGGAATTTCTAAGCAACCTGCCGCAGGTGAATTGCATGACATCACGAAATTTATATGAGGTTAAGAGGATCAAAACGCACTATACACACTCTACGAACAAAAGGACTAAAGAGGGGGCACCTGTTCTTCATTAAGGATGAACTAGTATCCTACCTGAACTCTGTCTCGTCGTTGTCGTACTTGATAAGGGTCAGCAGGTCCATCCGAAAAAAGGGAAGGCGATCGTTAAGTAATTTAGAGTGAATTGAAATCGTCCTCCCGTCGTCGTTATTGTATTGTGAAGGGATCATTTTGATGGCATTTGGCCGATTGCATCCGTTGATTCCGATATCAAGGGTGAATCTTCAATGTTCCGTTCACAAAGATGTAAGGATCGTCCAACGGTGGAAGAAATCAGTGTTACCACGATTTAGTTTAGATTAGTTAGTAATGGGACATTTATTTGAAATATCCAAACCAAAAAGACAAATAATGATTCTTCTGAAATGACCAAAGTTAAATCTGAACATACGCTTCAAAAGATCTTACTGATATTAGAAATAATTTTATTTGATTTATAATTTTTTGTTTTAAATTTACATCTTGCTTAACTTTGGATATTAAGATGGGGTCTGGGTTAAAGATAATTTTTATTCAAAATGGGATTAAATTTAATAAATCATTTTAAAATTCATCTAAATATTTGTAAGGGTTGTAACAATCTTAGCGTTTTATGGGCTCCCTCAAGCCTAGTGATGCACTTTGGAGTAAAATATTCGTACCAATTTTAATGAATAGAAAATTATTGTTGCTGAATGATTATTTGTTCATATCGAAAGATTACAAGCAAGCAGGTAGGTCAGTAGGTCCTAAATTTGATGTTTCGCTTCCAGAAAATGGTATCCGGGATCGAAACTGGACGCACTATTTGTTCTCTACCTGCTTTTCAAATGCAGTAATTACTTCACAGATGGCGAAAGATCCGTCATTTACCGGAGGCCGATTTATTCCAAGGAGTAAAAAGCAGTTAATTGTAGAAACATGACTTGATTTTCGTATAGAAAGTCACTCTCAGTAAGTAAAGTGGTGGCAGAGGGGAAGTATAATGGATTTCTGTGAATACCTAGGTCTATCTTTACACCTTTCTTTATTCTGAATTCCAAGTGTGTTTAAATCTCTCATGGAAATAGTATAGCATGACATCCATAAAACCTTCGAAAGATAAAAGGTAATTACGTTTATAAAAAATAAAAGCCTTGACAAGATACGCGTGGAGCAGGCTGTTTTTCTTTCGGCCGCTTTTTCAAAGCAATGAGTTCAGGGGTAGTTTTATCAGGAATAAAGAAAGCTAACAAGGAGGGACGAGGCAACTTTTTCAGCTGAGTCATCGAAAGGACAGAGGACTCGTGCCGCCTCGCTTCTGCCCTGCAATCTGGTTGACAGATCCAGTCCGCCATAAAATATACGACGGACTCAGGACTCCTTCAATCTCAAGACAAAAAATTCATCAATAGGAGTGTCCGTTCAAAATGAGGCACTTGATGAAGCCCAAGTTCAGCTTTAATTGAAGCAGAGGCAAAACAAAAATTTGATATAATTCATCCCAAATGGAGCTTCTGCTGTTTTGATTGTGTTTCTTTACTATTGCAAGCAAAGACTTCGGAGGTTTCAGAAGCGAATGTTGATTTACGAATCCTAAATGACCTATTTTACGGCAGTACTTGTCAGTATTGTTCTACTTACACATCCTATGGCCAAAATCTCTGAAGGCTTTCAGGATATTTCAGTCGGGAAACAAGAAGCAAAACGCTTCAGGTATGAAGAAACCATTCATTCCAATATGACGCTGACATTCAAAGTCATAGAATGCAATGATTTTGCACAAAAATGACAAATTTGACCTATTATAACTCCGTTATTAATAGTTCGATTTCAACCAAACTTTCCAGTACCATGCTCTATCGCATAGCCTCTATTACTTGATAATTCTAGAATAAACATAAGGGGGTCCCAGCAAATTTCTAAAAAAAAATTAATGTATAGGGTAAGGTAATATGGTATTATTAACTTAATTCGAACAGCTATTGGTGTGAAGAGTATTTTGAGTGCGACATACCATGCGCAAATATTTGGGTTGGTAGTTTCTGGGAACAGATCCTTGGGTTAACTAACCACTTTCGGACGTCCGCTCCCTACGCCTTTACAACTACTGTGGAATGTAATATTGGTTTCGGAAAATACTAACCATTAACTTTTATTTGATACTCCATACGACTATACCTCAAATTCAGCGTCGAACAATGTTTTTTTTTTGCACAAAACCTTAAAATTGGAAGTTGTTGCATTTATGTCCATTTGTGACTGATAGACTCCGAATCCGTTCAACTAGCCGCCATGAAAATTGGTGCATAAATGCATTTTTTAATGGAGCTATATTGTGCTTACATCGTCGCGCTTTGAAGTTTCTGTAAGAAATGCCTGGCATGTGCTTCTTCACTAGCAAGGTCAATTTGCCACCACTGGCAGACTCCTTGATTCACCACGTAAACTTCTAAGTTATATTAGTGGAGCTACTCAGGAATCAAAACACTATTTACAACATATTCGTAAATACAATGCATGCTTTTAAATGACATGACATGACATCACAAAATATAGTATATCACAGCCACATTCGGGTTTAAATGACATTAAGGTACAAGGAGTTTAACGGATTGATTTAGAGACCGGAAAGGATTGATTTAGACACCACAATCAGAGCCACGCCGAGATTGACGCAGCGGTGCTGGTTTATAATCAAGACATGACCTCTCATACCTCTGATGCAACTAAGGGGTACAGCGCCCGATTTGTACAGCACAACTGCATACTCGAGCCCGCAAGGAACTTTGCCTGCGATATGGATATAACCACCTTGAAACTCCCACAAGGTGACCAACTGCAAATAATCGGGCCTGGAGCACATCACCCAACAATTCTTCTATATGCTTCACATGACCATCCTGTTTACGATGGTACCAAATAACCTCCGGTAAGCTTCTTGGTAAGATCGCCCTTCTTGAGTATTTGGAGACAAGTGCAAGGGTAAGTGCATTATCTGGTTTGTTTACTTCTTCCAACATACGAAGAACAACGTCGGCCGGGTTCACCCAGTATAGTTATATACTCGTATTAGCTTTATCCTGAGGCTTAGATGAGAGAGGAGTTTTACATTTTCAAGGGTTCCCCCCAAATTTTGTGTCAGTAAATACTGGATAAAATATGTTCGCCAGACAGAAAGAAATTCAGCAGACAGACGAACAGTGAACCAATTCTCATGTTTTGGTTAACAAATCATGATTATATCATGCTAACTTACACAAGCTCAGGCGGAAATCTGATGATTGTCATTCCATATGTTCGCTAGGTATGTCACCTTTATGAATGCAAGAAGCAAATAAATGGTCGTAAGTCAGTTTGTCAAGAATAACCACTGCCCTGGATAAAATCGTCAGCTTTTTTTGAAATGGAAACTAGTTTCTCTAATACTACACAGAGAAATCTAGAAGCCATCCATCTTCCCCCTTTAGGAAGTTACTTTATTCATTCTCAGTCCCTTCTATAAATCAAAGTAGCTTCGTCAATCCCTAATATTTTCGATTTGTTGGCAACAATCTTTTCCTTTATTTCTCACCTTCTTTCTTGAATCCTTCAAAATCTATAGTAAATTCGGTAGTATCAGAGGATCATAAAACGAAGCAACGTAATACCCACGAATTGGTCTACCACGGTCCAAAGATAATAGCAGTTATACCATTGCAACTCTAGAAATGGAAACACGTTTTTATACAAAAGCTAGAACCACTACCCATTCCGTTCTATCAATACATCTGAGTTTTTCCGGCCCTCCTTTCTTAGTTTACTATATAAGTCATCCAGTTCAGGTATTCAAATGTAGACAATCGCTTTCAAGAAATTATACTCATTGCATTGACTATTTAATAAAATCAATATTGACCGTTTAATAAAGTAATATCAATCAATTCGAAGTTTTTACTTTGTACTACAAAGCGTATGGTTTGAGTTAGGAGGTGGATAGTTGGCCACAGGTTTTTATTTAATTTATAAATTTATTAGCCAATACAGGAAATTATCTCCCAAATAAATTATTTAATTTTACTAAGTTTATTTAGTTTTGGAAACATACCTATTTCAACGACAACTTGTCATTTTCCTCAATGGTTGCATTCAAATGAGAAAAGAAATCGTTCTGAACTCGGCAAAGTATAGATTTCGCTTTCTAGGTGGAAAAGGAAGGACTGCGACTATTTAAGATTCATTATCAAGGAGAAAACAGATAACATTAGGGTTGGAAATCAGCAGGAAATGATCGAATGTCAAACCGGTCACCCCCCAACACATCGAACAACTTCCATCTCCACAAGACAGTCTTTTTCATTCCCAAGATCGGTCGACCAGAATATCTAGAATTTAATCGATAAATGTAAGTGCATTGCTTAACAACAAGCTCTCACCAAGCTTCAGATTAGTAGCCAAAAGAGAGAATGGCATTAGAATCCAACCAAAAGGCACAGTCAGGTTGACATTTTCAGTACCAGGTATAGTCAGTAGAAAACTTTCCGGGATTAACCAAGAACTGAATGGGCAAATTCAAAATTGCAGAATTCCCTGTACTTATTTCAACAAAGTGTGCATCATTCAAAAGAAGTAAAATTGGCGGTAAAAATAGATTGATAGACTTCGAATCGAAGACATTTTCCTAGAAAAACGCAAAATTAATAAAGTACAAGGAAGGAAAGCAGGAAATTAGATGTGGCTGAAAGTATGGATATTTATGAAATCATAAAGACTCACTTCTGAACAAAGCAAAAGGCAAGGGATATTCCTAACTGTCAGAAGCAAAAAAGACCCCAAATATATTGTAATATCCGTTCCACTGGAGAGATCAGAAAACTGGGGTTCTTATTCGGGTTAGGATATTAATGGGGATTCAAGTCTCTATCCAACCAACTTGTGGGGCTATTTATTGTCTCTTTTTTTGATTTTCATCGTAATAAAAGAAGGGCTTCTCAAAAACAATCTCCTATTTTGTACAGTTACTTTTTTTCAAGATATGTGTTCGTAAGAAATTTGAAACAACTTTTATATGCTCAGTTTCTGCTGCCCATTCTGATTTTGACAATAGAGCCCTGGGTGTGGATAAAATACCTGTGGGGCTACTAAAAGTAAAAATTATGGGAATGGCGACTAAACTCCACGAGCTCCTAAACATTATTGGGGCTGATGAGACTATCCCGAGAGCTTGCTGAAAAAATATTATTTTGCTCTACTTTTAAAAAAGGTGATAAGCTCTGCTGCGTAAATTGTTGTGAAGATGTCACACAGCACTGTCAAAAATAACTGAAAAATGACTCGAACTCTTTTCAAAAAAGGAGGATATCAACTTGGGAAATCAGCGATTTATCCGGGAAAAATATTGGCTATGTAATGGTATACGACACATCTCGATCAGTTCAGGCAGATCATGGCAATTCTAAGAACTCGAAATGTACACAGGAAAACAAAGTTTACAATATAGAGAACAACCCAGGTCGCAGAACAAAAAATCATTGGTTTAATCGTCGAGTCCTCAGGCGACTCTTAGGCCCAGTAATAGTACACTAATAAATTCTTAAATTTATTGAGAACCCCCCTTAAGTTCATCCTAGACCCGTAAAATTTTGCATTAATATAGGCTTTAATATGGGGCAGAATACTGGACAGTTTGGGGAAATCTTCCTATTACTAACAAAATTACAGTAGGTCAAATTTGCCTCTTCTGGGCAAATTGGTACCCCCTAAGAGACAAAATGTCAGTACCACATCGAATTGAATATCTGGTACGTTCAACGTATATACACTACGAACTATGTATAAATGAATCCATCGTTTCTTCTCTATCTATGCCTATGTAGTTCCCCCCACTCCCCCTTTGCCGTCCTGTTCTCATCCTTAGTTGATATAAGCAAACTTGATTCTAATACGAGATTTGGTCCGAATTATTTTATGAACCTCGTAACACTCAAAACTTCTTGATAAAAATTGACTTATGAATAAATTACTCTAGTATGCAATATGATTATGATACTCTAATCAATGCTTTTTCGAAAACCTCTGCTTCCGTAAATGACAGGATGCTTGTGTTCAAATTTGTTTTCCTAAACTATCTTCCATCAATTATTGCGTGAGTTGCTTCCGATTTTACAAATCAGCCCAGCAGAGTGTGTTTTGGGGATAGCACATTTCATTTTCCGCTCCGCTTTCTGCGTTTCTCTGTAAGAGCCTTATGTTCATCAACGGCCCTCCTGCTCTTTTCACCTGCCTTTCTTTGCAATACGCAATCAACTTTAAACTACCTCTCTCTACAACCTACCTTCAGCTGGGTACCCAACTTACTGGTGGGTCTTCATACGCAAAACTCTCGATACCATCGATTTCGGAATTACGGAAAACATTTGTCGAGAAACGATTTCAGTTGAACTATTTTACCAGCTGTCATTCGATCATTGTCCGGTCGTCGTTCACATGTTCCGAAAACTTTCCAGAGCAAGTAAAATGGAAGCTAAAGACCTACAAACTGGTTGAATTTTTTGAAATATACTCAATATACTCACTTACTCAATGGCACATCTATGGATACCAAGCGTAATATTGACCTAGCTATGGAAAGTTTCACCAACACCCTTTCCCGGTTTCACGACTGTCAAAAAAACCAAACCAAAGGGTAGCCAACCGATACACACCTTGAGCGCGTATCGTAAAAATGATTCATAAAAATTGGACGATGTTCCCTAAAGTAAAGAGCCTCTTTGAAGTTTAACTTCCACAGCAGACGCCGACTTTCGTTTTTAGAAAGCTTGTACAAATCTGAAGCGACCGTAACAGCATTTGCGGCCCTTATCCCTGCACTGTTTGCACCCATTGGCGACTCATTTAGAAAATGTTTTTACACCCAACCCAGCGAAGAACAAAATTCTACTTCTGCTGTGCTCACCCTCATCTCTTAAACTGAACCTCGTCTTCAGAGCTACAAACACTGTTCGCTTCATCAGAGAACTCCCTGTGCTATTAAACACCGGACTAAGATCTTCAACGCGATGACACTTACCGTGGTATTGGTCACTTCCTGCACATGGGAAGAATTCCTTTTATAATTACAGTCACAAAACTGGACCCAAGTAGTAACCTACTTCCTACCTTATGAAAAGTATTTGGAAAATTGCGGGCATCAAAGATTTTATCGTTCCGAGAAGGGCATGGCATAACTGAGCATCGTTCACCGTTTCGTCTCGGCAATAAGATAAACCTTCCGTCAAAAAAAATATTGTTCCGCCGTCTTTTTCAATATTGTCCAGGCTTTCGACAGAGTGTGACATATAGGGCTATTGCACAAAATTCTACCAAGATATATGTATACAAAAGCTTGACATCCGAAGGTCACCTTACCAAAGCAGCTGTCCCCCAAGGAAACCTACTAGGGTCATTATTGTAACTGGTATATGATTAATATTTACCTGTCGGCATTAATAATAATCGTTGGCGCAACAATGCGTATTGGATGAGGACCTTGAAGTGTCCTAGAGCATTTAATTCAAGACCGTAACGGTACACTACAGGACACTTTAGGAGGCAATGTGGTCAGCATTGCGCTCGCCCGAGATTATTGCACTTATTTGGCTCAGATTGAGGATGACTCCAGATGCATGAAATTTTATTTGACGAAACTTGAGAAGTGGCTAATGGCATGGAGAATTCGAGAGCTGTTGCGTTACGTTACGCTTACTCTGTATCGAAAAATGTACCTTAATGTTCCTTAAATGGAATCAATATTCCACAAAATGACAATGTCAAAATATTGGCTTCCACCTCGATCGACGTCTTACTTGGAAAAGACACATCGAAGTTAAATGAACACAATTGAGACTAAAAGTGGAAGTTCTAGTTTAACACTAGACAGCAAGTAATTTTTGGACAAGTCATAAATTAAACCGATCTGGACCTTCGCAATTTAGTTATGCGATGCTACGAAAATTTTCGACATTAAACTGCTTCGACAAACCCAACCAAGTGATCCTTCGAAGCAGCAAATACACCTTGATTCATAGTAGCTTACATCGGGATCCAAATATTCATCTCATAGACGACGAAATACTTACTCCAACTAATAAATATCGCGGAAAACTGAGAAATCACCCGCATATTCTTGCCAGAAAATTGCTAAATAATTCTTATTGAAGTGTTAAACTTAATCTATCTTTAGCATTGGGTTAAGGGAAAGTCGCACCGCATCCTTAAAGAGCTATTGTGCCCTTTCCTAACCTTTCTCAATTCCCTTTCAAGAAACATTCTTAAATATTGCTGATACTTGGTATCTGTTGCCCAATTGCGACGGAAGAGCGCTTGAAGAGCAATAATTCAGAAGTTTCTTTGACATTTACACCCTCTTTAGAATCTGTAATGGACTCATGACACTATATAATATACGTAGCGGAGTTCGAGATACTTTACATGGAGTTTGAAATCTCTGAAATCACAATTATAAAATTATTATTTTTATAGATTTCTTTCTTCGATAAATCGCTAGAAACAGAAAATTAAAACAGCTTACGTTAATAAATGAGAAACCTCAAAAAAGGGGGAAGAAATGGCAAACCTTAAAAAAAGGTCCTTTTAGGTTTTTAACTACAAAAAAACCTTATCAAAATCTCTTCATCCCCTGTCTGTCTGTCTATCTGTCTATCATACGCAACTTATTGGAAAACTGTTTACCTGTTCACGTGAAATTTGATGGAAATATTGGAACTGTGAAACCTCGAATATGCGGTTGATAACATCATTTTACGTTGACTATAAGAAGTCCCCCACCCATGCAGGAAAGTGGTGCTTAAATCTTTGTTGCAAATTTAGCCAAGTGACCTATGGAAGGAAAGGCCTCCATCTGTACTTCATTTATAACAGGTCTTACCCATGACATTAATTTTGAAGGACAGAAATCAGGGGGTTAATACGTTGCTACCTGGGGGGGTAATTTTCTCAAAAATTTCTCTAAAGAAAAATAAATCTAATTTTGTAGTTACTAATATATACGTTTGTAATTCAAGCGAAGGTGAGGGCCAGACAGCCTAGCGCTTCATTATTGTACATTGCATTCATATAAAGAATGGTTCATCATTTAGTGTTTTGGGTTGCAGTAAATTAACACGGAAGAGGTAACTTTGAGTTACTGTAATTTTGTCAGTAGTAGTGCGATTTTCAACAAATTTGGCGATGTCATGCTTCATACTATAGTCTATATAAGCACATTTTTAAGGTTTTGTTTGTAAAACAAAACCTTATTAAAATCGGTTTACTGTCTGTCTGTCTGTCCGTCTGTCTGTCTGTCTGTCTGTCTGTCTGTCTGTCTGTCTGTCACACGCATTTTTCTCGGAGACGGTTATAGCGATTGACGCCAAATTTGCTAGAAAAGTGGGAACTGTGAACGCTCACGCATATAGTGAGTTACATCCTCTTACGACGAATTTAAGGAGGGGTCCCCATACATTCAAAAGGGGTGTGTAAATTTTTTTTTCATCAAATATAGTCATGTGGGATATCAAATTAAAGGTCTCGGTTAGTACCTTCTGAAGCCGGTATTAGTTTTGACTTTTGCTGAAAAGGTGGGGAGTGCGGGGAGTTGAAAGTGTTCATTTTTTAACGAACCCATTCTCAGAAACTACCCAACCGAAAAAACTGAAGAAAATCCGGGGGCTGCCACTGTATGGTGCCTAGGCTCCGAAATACCCTCCATATCGATATCTGTTCAAATAAAGTTAATAATAGTATATTACTATCATTTTTAGTAATTGACAGGAAAACCCCCCTTAAGTTCACCCTAGAATCACAAAATTTTGCAGCAATGTAGGCTACAGTATAGATCATGATCCTGCCAAATTTCGTGAAAATCTCACTATTACTAACAAAGTTATACTAGGTAAAATCTGCGCTCCTCTGCAAATTCAACACTATGAATGTCAACATCACTTGAAAGTGGCTATTTTCACATAATATATGCATACTTTAAGTGCTACATGCTAATGGGACAAATGCACACCCAAATCTCTTTATAAAAGAAATACACAAAACTTTCATACCTGAAGCGTTTAGCTTCCGGTTTCCCGACTTGTTATGATTCTATGATAAATTTAAGGGGGCTACTAGTCAATTTTCCAAAAACCATGGTAACATATTATTATTAATTTTATTTGAATAGATATCGGCATCGAGGGTTTTCGAGGCCTGGACACCGCCTAGAGAGAGTTTCGTGATTTTTTTTGCAGATTTTTCAGTTGAGTGGTCTCTGAGAATTGGCCCGTGAAAGAAATGATCACAGCGGCTAGAAGCACTCCTTGCTTTTCCTACAAATATCAAAACCTCGTTCAGAATCGATAATACTAACCGAGACCTTTCATTTAAAAAAAAAACCCTTTACACTTATAGTGAGCCTCCTTAAATTCATCGTAGAAGGATGAAACTCATTGCATGTGTTGCATTCAGAGTAGCCACTATCCTACCAAATTTCGTGTCAATCGGTACAGCGTTTGACAAATATGCAGGCAGACGAAAAGGTAGAATTAATCATTTTTAATGAGGGTTTTCTACCAAAAACCTCAGAAAGAAACCGCTATTCAAGATGATGCCCCTGCTTGACACGTAGTCCCCAAAATATTTCTATATTTACTCAAACGGAGCTAATAATATTCGCTAGTTTACAAAAATTGGTCTTTAAGATCATTTTAAAATCACAAAATCCTGCAGGAATATACAGTACAATATGGTTTATAAGAAAATATATATTGAAAAATATGTACATATGGAGCATACCTATGTTCTTCGGCAGGATTTCTTTTTGTTGTTTAGCGCAATGTCCAGTACACAAATATAGCATACTTACTACTAGCTTTGCTCCAGCATGGATCGAAAATATCAGATTGCGTTTATATATTTTTTTATATTAATTCAGATTTCATTATTAATTCTTAAATTCATGTTCCTCCAAAATCATAGTTCATTTTGAATTGAGTCCCTTTAGTATTTTATAGTTTATCAAAGTGGCTGAATTTCGATACTTTGTCTTTTATATTTACCATGCCGCTTGTTACATGACACTCAACCATATCACTTCGTAGCTGGTCCATTATAAATCTCCAGTCTTATACAAGACACCAATAATAAAATTTTGCACCAAAGTTGGATTTCCTTTATCGACCTTGCGATACTTCAGCTATGTGTTAGGTTCTATTTATTGGAACTGTTTCGGCGATATCCTAAACGGCCTCTTCCAATGGGCTACCCTGCTTGGGCGTTGGCCAAGCTCGCGCACTAGCTCCTGGATTTTTAATTAGAGGACCGTGGTTGCTATCGTTCCGGGCTGCCGAAACTTAACTTCGGAACGATGGGGTAATCAAAAACTACTGGAACAGAAAAGGCTAAAAGGTTAGGAATTATACTTACGTTGATTGGCTTGGATTTAGTTAAAGAAAACACTCGCGTTTCCACTTCTACAAACCTTTTATTACTAAACACAATATTCTACTTTTTTCTTTTTAACAATTTCACTAACTAATTCTATAAGCGAGTTAAAGAAATTACCGCGCGAAATAAAGTGTTCCCGGTAGAACACTTTAGCTCTGTTCAGAGGCTTTTTGACTACTAAAAATTAAATGTAATGCTATTCTTTAAAGCACCTATGTTTGACCCTTCTGTGTTTACAAATTGGTATGAAAGTGTTCTTGTACACAACACTTGTTTATTATTATAAATTTTCTTGCTGGCGGCAAATCGACACCTGCTGTTGCGCTGCGAATTGATGACACGGAAGAAAGTCATGTCGAGGCCAAATATACCATTTGGTAAGTAACATGCTGATGCAATGGCGGAAAAGAATCTCGCGATGTCCAAACAGGCCATTTGCATAGAATGTGATGTAACGACGGAAGAGGTTAAATGCGCAGGCAGACTGGGTTTCATGGGGCTAGCTCCAAAGATGCGGCTGCTGGAGAAAATCCGGTGAAATCGCTTAAACAGGAACATTTGGGATTTGGTCTCTTTAAATTCGTTTAATAGTATACCAGGTCTGATCAAAAAGTTCCAAGACCTTCTCAATAACTCATTTCTAATTTATCCCCTTCCAATACAATCTTCGAATACTCTTCTGCCACCGCTGTTTCTACTGTTTCATGCATCTGGAATACTTTGCTTCATAGATGCTGTTCAGCTGTCCCCTCTATCGTCTGAAACCGCTGTCCTTCCATTGGGTACTTGAGTTTTGGGACCAGCCAGAAATCACACGGAGCCGGGTCAGGAGAATAGGAGGAATGAGGAACGCGATGTGACAAGCCCGTTGCCGTGGTGGAAAAACCATTCGATTGTTGCTCACAACTCTGGGCTCTTCGAATCTTTTGGCGTAAAGTCTCACATTGTGAAAAGAATTCATAATGGATGACACCCTTCGAATTGAAGAAAACAGTGAGATCATCGGAAGGTGCGCACCTTCCGAGCTTTTTTGGCCTTGGTGAATTTTTGGCTTCTACTCTAGCGACTGCACCTTGGTTTTCACATCGTAGCCATAAACCCAAAGTTCTCCACATGTAATGATTGTTTTCAAAAAGTTTCTATTGGGAGCAGCCATTCCCAAGAACTTCTGACAAACCTCCAGGCGACGCGCATTTCGATCCTTTGCCATCAGTCGTGGAATGAACTTGACTGCAACCCTTCCCATCTTCAATTTGTGGGTCAAAATCTTCTGACATGACTCAAATGTCACCCTCCTCTGCCATCTATTGGATCGTCAAACGACGATTAGAACGCCCAAGGGCATTCACTTTGGTCAGAGGAAAGTCGTCAATTGAAGTTGAGGGTCTTCCTAAACGAGGGTCATTTTCCGTTGATGCTCTGCCTTCCTTAAACCGTTTAAACCGTTCGTGACACCTTGAAAGACTCATCATTTTATCACCAAAGGTTTGCTGCAGCATTTGAAAAGTTTCCGTGAACGACTTGCCCAATTTAACGCAAAATTTCAAGCAAACATATTGCGTCCGTGACAAAAACCGCAGAACACGAAACACAGACTTCACTAAAACAGCCGAACAATCGGCTTGGAGGACGTTAGGGCAGCATACCAAAATGGACATTACTCAAGAAAATTCCAGCTAAAAATGAGCGCCGAACCAGCTATTTGGCTGTAACTAACATGACCTATAAAACCCTAATTTCACTTCGCGAGCAGTAATCCACTTTGGTTTTTAACGTAACAGATAAGCACTAATAATCAGATTTAAACCAAATACCATGGATTTGCAACCCAAAACAAAATTTTAGCTAACAAACGATTTTCGACTGAAATCGAAATGATTTTCCCAATTCTTCCCACATTAAAGGTGATCTTAAGCAAAACACTTCAAGCGACCTAACCAAATAAGCGGTAACACTTGCAGTGGTCGGCCGCACCTAATTCTCCAACAAGGTTTTCGTTTTTTAAGTTACAGAGAAAACATTGAAAAATTCGTCCTTTTCTCAAGATCCCCGTCGCTGCTGGTGTTATTGTTGGAAACAATAGTACTTGAAAGTCAATAAAGATATTGACGTATAATTTAAATCATAAATGTGCATTTATTTGGAATCCTGAATTACTAATAATAATGAGATTCAGCCTTTTGACTCTAACTTCCGCTCTGATTGGTAATCGGCGACATATGTTAGCAAAGTGAAGGATACTCCAAGAATGGACAACAGACATATGCTTCGTATTGGTCTGTGGCATAATTTCTCAGTATGGTATTATTTCCCAAACACAAACGGCCGAGCTGGTTGGCGGTTGTGTCATCTTGATAAGGACCCTTTATGCCTTGTTGTTAGTCGACCAAGGATGCAATATGGTTAAGGATTTAGATTAAATTGGAGATTAAGGGCATTTTTCTCATAGCGAGGATACACGATAGGTTTTTAAAATGGTCCTTTATAATCCGTTATATCACTTTTCAATAGTTGACTTGAACGTGAAATACGATCTTTGCAACATCACGGTTGACCTATGATAAGAAGTATCTAAATTAACTGTGTGAAGTGTATTGAATGTGAAGGCGAAAAATAGCATTTGATTTATTTACTAACTTTGGGTTGACTCCAAATCTATGCGATTCCTGCATACACCAAACCTGAAATTTAATCTTTAATTGTTTATCGATAACCTTGGCCGATGATTGCTTAACATGTTTGTGAATTTATATCTATCCTGACCTTATGCACTCCTACCTTTTTGAAATATTTTAACTTTTAACGATACAAAATCATTTCGTATAAAATTTTACACAGCTATGATTATTTCAAGTTAATTTGGATTTCGCTTTTTATTTATTACATTATTTCAATTAGATGCATTCGAAGCCTTTATCATACAAAATATACTTTTCCAAATATGGTTTTTATGCCATCGTAACACAGGCTCCGACTGCTCATCTAGGTGAAATATGCTGCCGAAAATCTATCACTAATCACCGCCTGCTGAGACAGGATGAAGGTAGCTTATACATATTGTGTTGTTCTTCCTATTATATCAGTATCATCAACATAGGCCAGTAGCTGGGTGGATTTGCAGAGTATAGTGCATCTCGCATTTACCTTAGCAACACAGGTCACTTATTCCAGGGCCACGGTAAAAAGGATGCGTCAGAGCAGGGACCATTGCTTATGGTGAAAGGCCTCCAGAATGATTCTGCCGTTTTTATCTGACCTCACCCATTGTCTGTTTTATCGAATTTTCTCATGGCCACACACAGCTTTACCCTAGTTATACTATCATAGGCGACTTTAAAATCAATGAAGAGATGGTGCAGCTGATTGCCACGTTCCAACAGTTTTTCTATCGCATGCTATATTGAGAAAATGTGATCTGTTGCTCATTTCATCATCATCATCATCATCAACGGCGCAGCAACCGGTATCCGGTCTAGGCCCGCCTTAATAAGGAACTCCAGACATCCCGGTTTTGCACCGAGGTCCACCATGATACCTCTAGAATTGCTGCACTGTGTGATATCTCGCTTTTTATGTGTGAGACAGATAATGCCTCGTTGCCAATCGTCAGGCATTGGTTCGCTGTCCCATATCTTGAGCACAAGTTGATGAACCACTTGGTATAACTGGTCGCTTCCATATTTAACCAATTCGGCTGTAATTCCATCGGCTCCTGGCGACTTATGATTTTTTAGCCGATGAATTGCACGGACTGTTTCTCCTAAACTTGGTTGTGGCAGTATTTGTCCGTCGTCTTCAGTTGGCGGGACCTCCAACTCGCCGATGTTCTGGTTGTTCAATAGCTCATCAGAGTACTCAACCGATCGCTCCAATATGCCCATTCTGTCGGAAATCAGATTTCCCTCTTTGTCGCGGCAGGATGAGCACCGAGGTGTATAAGGCTTCATCCTGCTGGCTTGTTGGTAAAACTTGCGCGCCTGGTGCGGTTGCTGTCTGTACTTTTCTAGTTCACAGACTTGTTGGTTCTCCCAGGCTTCCTTTTTCCTTTTGTGAAGTCGCTTCTCCGCTCGACGGAGTTCGTGATAAGTCTCTGCGCGTGCCCGCGTTCTTTGAGAATGCAACATTACTCGGTATGCGGCATTCTTTCGTTCCGACTCCTTTTGCGGCTGGAACCAAGCATGTTTGTGGCCGTATCCATGATAACGTTCTTCAGGTGGTTGTGAAGATCATTTGTTGATGCTTCATCTCCAGGTCCTCTGTTGACTGCGGTTATTGCGGCATCCATTTCCCTCTTATAGATGTGGTGGAGGGCTGTGTTGTGGATGGCTTCAGTGTTAGCTCTCACCTGATTATCAGAGGGGAATCTAGGTCGTATTGTTATTCAGAGCACCATGCCAACGAGATAGTGATCCGAGTGTATATTGGCCCTATGGCTATATGTTCTGATATTCATCAAGGCTGAGAGGTGGCGGCGTTCGATCAACACGTGGTCAATTTGGTTGAAAGTGGTCCCGTCTGGAGAGGCCCATGTATCGCCAGAATACGGGCTTCTTCCCTACTTGGCTGTTAAAATCCGCAAGTATGATTTTGATATCATATCTGGGACTTCGAGGGTTCGCTCTACTGACTCGTAGAAGGTATCCTTCTCCGACTCTGCAGTCTCCTCTGTAGGGTCGTGAACGTTCCATCGGCTCCTGCCGACCCATAATTCTTAAGCCAATAAATTGCACAGACTGTTTCTTTCATGCTTGGTGATGGCAGTATTTCCTCCAATATATGTTCCGAAATCAGATTTTCCTCGTTGAATACGAGCTCGTCCCAACATGGCAATTAAAATTTCCAATTATCATTTCTTCGTATAATACATGAAGCGGGCCTGAAGGGTTCCCTCCACTGCTTTGCAGGATCTATCTTCCTCTGACTTCGAAGAGACGTGAACGTTAATGAGGCTTATATTTGAAAATTTTCCTCGCAAGCGTAGAGTGCATAGCCACTCGTTTATGCTTTCATAGCCCATAACAACAGGTTTAATTTTTCAGCTGACTGAGAAACCTATTCCGACACATGGTTTACTAGGTGTCTAGCTGCCTAACAGATCCTATTCCATTCAGGGATGCGCAAATCGTTGGTGTATTTTCTTTGCCGCGTCCGTTCTGGTAAACTTCATTCAGCCTGAGGCTCCATTCATGACTCCGTAACTTCGGTTTTCCGCGTAGAGATGTCAGCCCTCCCAATCTGAGGAATTGATTAGCGCAATTTGTACCATTTAGGCTCACCTTCATCCTTCTTCGTCTGCGGTTTTCAAAGAATAACTACCAACGATCACACACACACCAATCCAAGCTTTCGACCATCAGCCTTTGCCGCCTTAAAATCCCTTGAAAAACGTTAAACTTTCATACCTTCGTTGCTCTATAGGAGGTATTTCTGGGAAAATTGGCAATAAATGTAAATTCCATTTAAAAAATTTAAAAGAAGTTTCAAAGAAAATCACAAGGGAAACAAGTTGTAAGTGGTTCCATAAATTAACAAGTCACGAAAATCGAAAAAGCGACGAAATTTTATTTGAAAATATTAAACTTTTATGCCCCGAGTTGTCAAAATCCCGGCATTCATTTAGGCTCGGACGATCCTACCTACATATTAATTAAAGGAGCGCTGGTAGTGAGGACCGGTGTTAGTGAAAGAATCCGTCGAGAACTCCCCACAACATGGAACAGGTGTGTAGAATGGAATATTTCTGCATGGTTCAAAGCAGATTGTGTGAGAGTCCCAGGACATCAAGGGAAGCCATGAGGGATTTAGGTACATTACTGACAATATTATAGGAACTACAATCACTTTCTCGAGAAGCCATGTTTCTTTGATTTCCTGAGCCAGTGGCTCATAGTTCACATTCTTCTCCACGCCTTTCCGTTCAATGTTCCTAATATGACATGTTCCGGTGATCAGCCCGTACTTGTATGCAAGGTTGATTCATCAAAACCGTACATTATGCCGCTCCAGTTTGGGTAATGCATTCGGAATTTGAACATGGTAGTCCGTATCCGCCGCTGAACATTTTCCAAAACGGTTTTCGACCACTGCGCACACAAAGTCAGTGAAGGGATAGCGAATAAATTCAACACGTGCTTGATGATGACGTTTGGGGATGGCATGGATTCGACACTTGTCTATCATGGTTTGCCTTTCATCCTTTGTGGGGACTTCAATTTTCCTTCAACAGAAATGCCGAATTTCCCCCATCTTACCATCCACCCTTGTAAGTTAACCCCTGCGCACTAAGCTCTGATCGCGTTCATGAATTCTTGTTCCGCCTCCCAACTCACTGTTAATCGCAATCACAATAACCACATTCTCGATTTGATTTCGCCACACCTTAAAATGGTGCTCACCATCCGCCTCTGGAAGTTGATTTTTATTTTAATCTTAAAATTAATGTTGCGGTCTCGCCAGGTGCTCAAATTTAACTTTCACAACACTGATTTTTGAGCTCTGAATGATTTGAGTTGACTGGAAAAATGCCTCAGAAAATCTATCACCTACCCATGACTTTTTTGTAAACCTTCTTTCCTGTTTCGTTCCCCTCTCTCATCCTAGTTTCTGCAAATCGAGGCAGGTCGTTTCGGCGCCGCTTAATATAATATTTTATATATGTATATTCATGTATGTTATAAGCATATATGATATAAATGTATGTTTTGAATTCTGTACCAATACTATTGAACTAGCATTTTAAAAAATATATGTATTTGGAACCCTACTGCTTTCAGAAATAATTTTTTGTACCAAGTTTTACTTCAGACTGATTTTTTTTAAAAAAAACATGGTTCACGGATCAAGACCCTTCTTCCTTTAGATAACCATTCCTCTGAGAGTGAATTAAGAAATATCCTGTCTGCTTCACTGTAAAGGTCTGTAATACTCTTCGTAAGAAACACAAACCTTGTCTGAGGTTCCATTGTTCCGGTTATGCTGAAGACAGGACAGGACTTTATAACTCTACGTTCGTCTGCAAAAATTCTGACAGAAAAGCTCGCATGGAGGGAATTCAAACTGTCCTGGTCAGACGTCCGCAATGTTCGCTCTTCGCTTACTTGTCCCATTTCTGTAGCTTTCTTCATTCAGATCATTTTTCCTCCGTTTTTACTCCTAACCATTTATCTTACCCCTCTGTTGACACATTTGATTCTTGATTGAAACGTCGACTTTAGTGGCCGTTGCAGTCCCGAAGGTATTCCGAATCTCATCCTAAAAAGATGCAAACAGAACATCTCCCTTCCCCTTATTGTCATTTATAACAACAACTTGTCCGCCGGTATTTTTCCGGATATGTGGAAGAAAGCTCGTAGTATACTCTTACAAAAAGGTGACAATCTCCGGGCCGAAAACTACCTACCTATATCCATTCTTTCCTCGTCCTCCGAAATTTTTAAAACGTACGTAAAATATCAGCTTCCGTCTGGTTGCGGTCACCACATTGTGAAGGAGTGGCATGGGTTTTAACATCGTCGCTCGATTCTGACCAATTTATTGGCATTCACCATTGCTGCGAAGTCATTAAACACAAGAAAATACGACCATAAAGCCTATATTGACTCATCCAAAGCTTTCAATTCTATTGACTACTCCTTGCTTCTCACCAAATTCTCTCCTGGTTAAGATCTTACTTAGGTGGTTGAGTAAATCGTGTTTTCTTCAATGGTCGTATCTCGTCTCCATTTTTTCCCTCATTGAGATTATCCCAGGGTTCCATTTATGTTTTCATTTTTTGTGAATGATGTTCCTTCCTTATTTACCTGTCCTAGCCGTTTATGTGCAAATGATTGAAAATCGTTTTCTGTTGTTGGTTCGCGTACTGGTCAGCGCAACCTCCAGTCAAACCTTGACACATTATTTCGGTGGTGCGTTCGTAACAAGTTGCAACTTAATGTGAAGAAATACTATTCACTAAAAGCTTCTCCCCGACACCCGTTCATTATCTTGATGATTAGCTGGCTTGCTTTATCATTCGTTTCTGACATCAATTCATGGATGTCCATTCCTCAGTCATCCTTTATAAATCCTTCAATATTACGATTTAATTGACTCAGTACAAAGATTTACTCGATTGCTAACCTTTAAAAAGAACGTTCCCTACTCGACATATCCTGAACGTCTGACTTTCCTTATCCTAACATTTATGTAATGCCGTAGATCTTTGACTGACGCACGTGTCCTTTTCGAACTTTTTAATGGCTTGTAGGACAGCCTTGTAACCTCCGAAATTTATTTCCGTAACCCATCACACAATATTCGCAACCTTAATATTTTTGAGGTTTCTTTCGCGGAGTTCTCGTACTATTTACTATGTACATCGTCTGGCTTTAACCCTAGCCACTCACAAAAATAGAGTTATTAACACTTTGCACAAATTTGCAAAAATTTGAACATTGTGGCGGATTACCTTCTTTTTCCCATATTGGAACCATGGTAATTGCCTGCCAGTCAGATAGTGTTCTACTTTCCTTAATAATTCGATTGAAGAATTCGCTAAGCCACAGTGTTGGGTCCCAGCTATTGTCGTCAGGTCCTGTTGCTTTCCCCGATTTCATTCGTGTTATTGTTTCCTCGACTTTAGTTGCGGTGACAGTCAGTCCTTGAGGGTTTTACGTGAGCACCTGCCTGGAAGACTTAATCCCACGGTATTCTTAGGACATCGATTGATTTTGTGACCACAATCAGAGCCCCGCTGTGACAAGCAACAACAGTACCAGTCTATATCAAGTGCATGGCTTAGGATTCATACTGGGGGATGCAAGATCTACCTAAATCTCTACCGAACTAAGGAGTACGGCATCCGTGTTGAAACGCAACACCATGCCGAGATCCGACGGACTCTTCTCGTTTGAGCATAACCACAACCCTCATGAAGCTCCCACTAGGGGGCCAACCGCAAAAAACCGAGCTGTACTCATATACAACAGAATTCTCCGGAAGTATATGAGTCCACGGGCTATCCAAGTTCCCTTGGTACCAGTATACCCCTGGTAAGGTTTCGTGACAAGATGAGTCCCCGTGCAGACTCGGGTCTGATCGCCCTGATTAGGCCTTTGTAGCATTCGCCTACTGCATTACGGCCGGCAAGCCAAAACGAGTACAGCGTCCCCCGGTGCCACCACTATGGAAATTCTCCTCGGCCACTTGGTTTTGGTTCAGCCGACTTCTTCCTTACCGCCACCTCTGAGCACCTTGCTGCGCTGACAGGTGGAATTGCTCCAAATGTCAACAATGATTATGGAAATGTAGGATGAACAAATTCTTCCCTTAAAATTTGCTCGAAATATTCCCGGCATCTATCCGTTGTGACTCAACAGTCGAAAAGCAAAGTACCACTATTGTCATGAACGCAACCGTGTTCGATATCCTTCGTTGGTTCGTGTCGGCTTTTGGCAAGTCAATACAGACCTCCCTCCTCACCCTTGGTGCCCAGTCCATCGTAATGGACCGTTCGGGTGTCAGCGATCGCTTTCTTTGCTTCACATTTGGCATTCTTATAAATCTGGTAATTGGCCAGCGTTTTATCGTCGAGAAACATGTGGCAGAATCGCTATTTTTCACGGACCTTTACTTCAACATCATCGTTCCAAAGCCAAGTATCTCGATTGATGTACCGCTTACCTGGCTTGGTGCAGAAGTAACTTTATGAATTGTGTCTTTCATTTGGTTCCACGACTCTTCCACATTCGTAACGGTTGCGTAAGTGAGATCATTTCTTCTTTCTTCTCTTCTTTAATGAATGCGGGTTTTCCGCAGTACTCTTGCGAGTTCCTCGATCTTTCTATTTGGCGGTGTCAATATTTACAGTGTAAACACGTCAAGAACCCTTTCTTGACAGGACCGAGGTCCACCCTGCAGCGTCGGCTGACGCGGACGCCTTGGCATTTTTCCGAGACTTATTACTCGATCCAATTATGTTGTTTTTAATGACATTGGATGCATTTTCTTCGTCAGCCTGTCGCAGGACCTCTCACCAAGAGAGATCAGGTAGGATTTAGCATAGTGGAATACCTTCATCTATACTTTATTTATCTCTTCCCTGATTTAAGCATTTTATTTTGGTTTTACTGGGGATAATACAAGATATTTTGCCTGAAGCACTCCTCCTTTACCTGGTTGTGCGCTGTCAAGGCTGCTGGAAGTAGTGATTCCCGCAGTTGAATTTGTAAATTTTTAAATATTTGTGAATAAATCTGGGGAAAGGGGACTTGGAAGTCAACTAGGGTTTCTATTACTCTAACTGAAAGCTATCTGAACTGGAGTTGGTACACTACAACCGCGAAAAGGCTGAATGAGGGACACAGCTATCTAGAGCTAATAGCATGAACAGGAGGATGATATGCAAGAGCTGCAAACGATATAGACCTGAAACTATCTGAGTAGTCCCGGCAGGAGATACTACAGTGAGTCTGAGTGTTTAAAACTATGATTTAGTCTAAAGTAATTTTCCTTTTATTTTAAGTTACTCTCCCTGATTTTATTCAAATTCCTTAAGTACGAGCCCAATTTTTGAATATAACTGGCCATAAGTTCGCCAGCTGTGTTGAAAATCTAAGTTTACAAAAAAAATATTGCAAAGAATTATTTCAAGATGCTGCCCTCAATTTTAATCTTCTCTTGGAGCACGTATACCGGTATTTCGGGGACCCTTTTCTACGATGTAAAATTGCGACCCTGGTCGATAACTGCATACCATATTCATCGATATAAAAAATGGAAAACATTAACTAAGCCCAAAGAGGCAACGTAAACCCCATACAGAACCTATTTGCTATTGCAATTATGTCATTTGTATCTGCTTTTTCCACCTTCCTTACCAATATAAGAAGTGCTCAGCAAGTCTCCAGTTGATTTGCGGTGCTCTATGAAAAAGAGTATTGGCCGCAATTTCAGAGTTGAGTGGCTGACTACTGTCCGTTAGCGGTCGGCGCATGGACAATATAATTCGCGCTTGCTTGCTCCTCAGGTTCAAGAGCTCAATTACTTTAATTTGGTTTTATGTCGCAAAAGGTAGTCAGCAATATCAGCCAGCGAATAGCAATTTGGAGCAGTGCAGTGCGGAGCAGTCAACGAGCAACATCGGCAGTAGTAAAAATTGAAACTGGTTGAGATGTGGCAATTACACCTTGTCTTGTATCCATCTTTCATGTTAAGCACTTTAGTTGGAAAAACGCGGGCATTGCAATCTTCGAGGTAGGGGTATAGACTGCAGAGGGGTTAACCCTTGCCGAATCTTGAATATTCACAATTATTGACTTCAGTTTTAATTTAGATTATAAACAAAACCAGCAAATTTTTAGAATTTTAGTCGCTATCAATTACGACAAAATAGATTAATTAAAATAAGAATAAAGGTAAGTTTCTTCAGTGGTCAACCTGCCTTCATTGGCTCATCACAAATAAAGCTACATTTCTACAAACTCTTCATCAAAATCTGAAAATAAATTCCACAAGCATCGAACCAATTTCTAATTTTAATTATTAAAAAGGATTTCAACCAGTGGCTTGATCTATCTTCCAGGAGAATTAGAAGGATAAAATATGCACTAAGGGTTAAACTCATCCACTTTAGTTAGTGCATTTTATTTTTAGATCCACCAACAGTATCCCGGGAGAATATGACCGAAGCTAAAGCACTTGGAATGGAAGCATAACGTCTGGCAGACACACGTCTTAACTTAATAACACGTTGAAGAGTTATAAAATTAAAACACACAGAGATATGGAACAGTTGCTACTGTACAGGGTGTTCTTATGGATTCGATTTGATCCTACCTTAGGTATGGTGGTATTACATCTTCCGAA
This sequence comes from Hermetia illucens, assembly GCF_905115235.1. Lineage (NCBI taxonomy): Eukaryota > Metazoa > Arthropoda > Insecta > Diptera > Stratiomyidae > Hermetia > Hermetia illucens. Next base: position 168,370,128 of record NC_051849.1, on the reverse strand, counting down.
TACATTTCGCTACTATCGGTTGTTTTGTTCGTCATCGTCATCATCATCATCATCATCTTAGCTGGTAACATATGTGATGGTAACTATTCTATTCTTCCTTCCCGTGGAGGATCTCAGCTGCTTCATTTCTTGCGGGAAAGCAACTACTGTTGTGCTGCTGATGATAATTCCGGCCAGTGTGCGATTAAATTCTTTTTCATTCATTTTTGTAATTTTCTTGTCGGTTTTTGTTCCACGAACAAGACCATACAGTGTTTATTTACTAGTTTCTGTGCTGCTCCTGTTCGCGAATAATTACAACGTTCCCTTATGGAAGTTAATGGATACCCAGGATGAGGATGGACCCTGATGATCACCTTACGGGCATATTTCAAATGACAGAGACATGAAAACTGTATTTGGTTTTGTACCATGAATTTTCGTTCGTTGTGAACTGATTTTACAGATGTTAGCGAGGTGCATAAGAGCATTTCTACCCCTGGGTGCACTTCATTGACCTGCAGGCGGGAAAGGCTCTACAAATCTTCAAGGACTACGTTTCCTACAACGCAGACCATCAATTAATAATAATAATAATCGTTGGCGCAACAATCCATGTTGGATCAGGGCCTTGAAGTGTGTTAGAGCACTTCATTCAAGACCGTAACGGTACACTAGGAGGCAATGTGGTCAGCATTGCGCTCGCCCGAGATTATTACCCTGATTTGACTCAGGTACTCATTCACAGCTGAGTCGACTGGTGTCCGACGTCAAATCACGATACAAATTCCACTGCCACCAGCGAGATTTGAACCGCGACCTTCCGTACGACAGCCTTGCGCTCTAACCACTCAGCTATCCGGACACTTAATTAGTTTCCACAATTCTTATTCAAAATGCAATCAACGTGAGTAGTGTTAGTACCATTTCTGTAAAAGTCCCATATTAAAGTGCGAATAAAAATCCTCTCAGAACATTCATAGAACACTCATTTCGAAAACCCATCAAATTCAGCAGGCCGATCAGCCTTGCAGAATTTTTGCATACTTTCTATCATCTGGGAAAAAATAGCTCAAATAATACTCAGACGTGGCATTTCAAAAGAACGGTGAAACACACCCAAAGGCTAATTTCTACTCTAGATCGTCCAACTCTGGTCATTTTATTATGATAGTTTATTAGCATGAAACAAACATGACAACATTATTAGCATGAAACAAACATGATTGCGTAGCTCTCTCTGTCCTGTTTGTAGAAAATCAAGGAATTTAATAGAGAATTGGCTCAGATGATTAACCTTCCGACGAGTCCTTGGGTGAACAACTCAAGGTCTAGAAAAAGACGCAAGAAGAGTCGAACCTTTATTGTTATTCTGTTAAGGGGAAGTCGCACCACGTCGTTTGAGAACAATTATGCCCCCTTTACTGGTTATAGTGTACCTATTAATCATAGTGTCTCAAGCGAGCCTGTAACCGTTAGGAATTTTAGTATGTTCCCTACTTCCAAATCTTCGAACATTGCATCAGGTTTAAAGTGTTCTCCCAGGTGGCTCGACCTACTTTGCACAAGTGCCGGTCACATCCTAGAACGCGTAAAGGGGTTTCATCACACTGGCAGTGCCAGTAGATATCACTAGCTTCCCTTAGTGATAGTTTAGTCGACAGTCACCAATAAGAATTCCCACTATAATTCGAAGATTCTTTTTGGTGAGGTGCGCACTTGGGTTCGTATCCCCTAATAAGCCCCCTCAACTGCTCCATTCGTGGTAAACCCGCCCAGTATAGTTTCCTCAAGCATTGCTCTCATTTTCTAATATAATAGCCATGAACCCTGTTCCGATTGCACAGAATGGTTCTGGTCCGTGTAAAAGCGCCCCTGCTCCCTTTTTGGCTAGTTCGTCCGTTGCCTTATTGCCTTCCATCCTAACATGGCCTGGAACCCAGAGTATCCAGACCTTGTTGAACGAGCCAAGCGTATTCAGTCTCTGAAGGCATTCCCATACCAGTTTAGAGTTCACCTGGTTGGGCCTAAGTGCCTTGATCGCTGTTTGGTTGTCAGTCATAATAGCAATGTTGTGCCCCCTTCTGTCTGGCATATATTTCCGCCTGGAATGTCTTACTCTGCTTACACATTGACTGCAAGTACAATTTCCTTGGACCAATGACACCGGCATCCGCTTCCTCTGCTGTGAGGGATCCATCAGTGTACCAAGTAAGCAGTTGCTGGTTTAAGCCGTCTGTCAAAGCTATGCTCTCCCAGTTCAACGTGTTTCAAACTTCTTATTGAAACTTCGTTCTCATGTTATCCCTTGGTATCAATAATTTGCGGTGCCGTCCAGAAAGATTATCAAATATTGTCATGTGGGGTATCAAATGAAAGGTCTCGATTTGTACCTTCCGAAGCCGGTCTCAGTTTTGACATCTGTTGAAAAGGCGGGGAGTGCAGGAGGTCGAAAGTGATCATTTCTTTCACCGACCCATTCACAGAAAATAGCAAACCGAAAAATCTGAAAAAAATCAGGAGGCTGCCACTATATGGTGTTTAGGCTCCGAAATACCCTTCATACTAAAATCTGTTCAAATAAACTTAATAATTATATATTACTATAATTTTTTAGTAATTAACTGCAAAACCTTAAGGGAGGTGTCATCCTAGAATCACTAAATTTTGCAGCAATGTACGCTACCAAGTTTGGTAGAAATGGCACTATTACTAACAAAGTTATATAATACTAATAATAATAATCGTTGGCGCAACAATCCATATTGGATCAGGGCCTCGAACTCTGTTGGAGCACTTCATTCAAGGCTGTAACGGAACACTACAGTACACTGTAGGAGGCAATATGGTCAGCATTGCGCCCGCCCGAGATTATTACCCTGATTTGACTCAGGTACTCATTCACAGCTGAGTCGACTGGTATCCGACGTCAAATTTTACTGCCACCAGTGAGATTTAAACCGCGAACTTCTGTACAACAGCCTTGCGTCTAACCACTATCCAGACAAAAAGTTATAATAGGTCAAAATGATCACTTCTGTGCATATTCAGGACTTTCAATATCAGTATCACGCGAAAGTGGATATTCTCACATAATATATGCATATATTACGTGCTAGGTTCAAATGGAATAAATGTCAGCTCAAATATTTTTAAATAAGAAATATACAAAACCCTTTATACCTGAAGCATCCAGCTTCCTGTTTCCTGCTATGGATCTACAAGTCATCAGAGCCTTTGCAATATAACTTTTGTGGACTTACAAATTTTCTTATTATCATTGATGAACAGAATATCGAAGCATCTCAGTCTGACAGCTTATCGCTTCTTCGCATCTTTTCTAGAGGCGTCAAATAACTAGTGGAATAAGTGGATTCATTTGGACTAACAATGATATTATTTTTTAGGTAGGAAGGTGAAATCCATTTACGCGCAAAATACCAGACCCTTGTCTCAGACAGACTGTCTTATAAAGCTCTCTCTGTTATGTAACATATTACGTGCCACTATGTTCCACGAGTCTCGGTCTTTCTCATGGCCGCAATTATGGTGTCCCAGAGAGCCTTGGTACCCTTCCATCAAAATACGATGGCGTTCCTACCTACAGAAGAAAAAGGTATATCACATTCTGACAATGAATGCTTTCGGGCAATCATGATTGATACAGGTGTGTATTGGAAATACATGTGTTCGCAGGGTAGTTGGGTGAGGTAATAGTCAACCTTACCGTGATTTCGATCCCCTTCATAAGCGGCGGCTCTCTTATTCATCGTACATTCATTCAGCATTATGGAGACCATGCTCTCACCATTACTGCTGGCTTGGAGATGATAAGATAAACGGACGAAAGTCACAAAATTCACCGTATTTGCGCTAGGCGCTTGCGGTACATTTCCTTAATAGGAGGGTCAGCCGTTAGCCAAGCGTCCGAATCAGCTTGAAAAACGTCATCTTTGTGTCTATCATGAGGTCAAGGTATTTCATCGCCGACTTCGACAAGACCATGATTTCACCACGCTGAATAGGGAGGACAGTCTAAACACTTTATTTGGTCAGGGCAACGACATCGGTTTTCTCCAGAGCTAGGGAGAATTCATGTTTAGGCATCCATCTTCTAACTCACCTCATTAACACTTTCAGTGTGCGGCAACTAATACTGCAACAGCATCCGCGTATTCGACCAGATGTATTTCTTCAGGCATCCGCTCTTCTACCTAGGTTCCATAGAGCAGGGTGTGGTCCGTTACAATATCTTCAATATCCGCAAAAGGTATCCTTGAATTTGGAAACAATTTTCGCTGGATTGAAGGCGTGTTTTATATCTGATGTCAAGAAAGACACCAGCACTAGACAAGAAGACGTTGACAATTGTGTGATTGGACCACTTCCTCAATCGCATCAATTGCAGTTCACGCCGTCTAAGACCATATTGTTTTGGTAAATAATCTCCCGAAGCATACTGAGAGAGCGGCACGCTGACAGGCCTTCCCGATCGTCTTTGCCCTTGTTTATGAGCGCAAGTCTCACTGCCTTCCAACGGGAGGGAAAAACACCTACTGCGAAACACGTGTTGAATAGAATGAGTAGCAACTCCAACTTATCGATCTTGCTGCTTTTTTCCTCAGTAATTCACCTTCCATCGACAGAATCAGCTCGCATGAAGTGAACAGAAAAAAGTTCCTGAACGATTTCGTCCAACTTTACTGTTTCCATGGAACAGGGTAACCGATGGGTTCCGAGCTTCTTGGTAACCAGTTTATAGCTTAGACCTCATGACTTTCGATCAACGTTACTAATTAGTTCCTGCCAGCAGCATGCTTTTCTTTGTTGCCGTTGATTCCGTGTGAGCCTTCTTTGTTTGCTTTCTTGTGTTTTTCTTCTAAGTGTTATGCTCTGCATCTAAAGGTTACCGGATTTAAGGGTTACCTCATCTTGGCCTTTTGTGAGTCTGTCTGAGAGGTGGACTTTTTTCCTGACAGTGAAAAACAGGCACAAACCGTGCCTTAATAATATCAAAATTGTTAAAGAATGCAAAACTGGTTTGAACTCTATATTTATATTAAATATTATGTACGGACAGACAGATAGACATACAGACCTTTAAGGAGTTGCCAGATCTACCAACAGGCGCGACCCCTGGTGACGTATAGGAGCTTGCCTACTGATGTATATATATATATATATATATATATATATATATATATGTTCATGTTCTTCCTTTTCTGACTGTGTTATTTGCTCATCTCTGGTCTATTTACCAAAATGGCTTTGGGAAGAATAGCAGAAAAAAACCAATATTGAAGAAGAGAGAAGGAGTAAAGTTACGGTGCAGGGGTCGGAACTACAGTACCGGTGGCTTTTGAGAGTGAGCAGGCGGGTTCCCGACCGTCGATAGCCCTCGAACCTAGTGTGTGGCGGATAACTTGGCCATTTAATGCTACAAGTAATTTAGATTTGGAAAAAGGGATATTCAAAAGAAGCAGCACCTTACCAAGAACACCAATAATGAAGGCAGAAAATGTCGTGGGTGGAAGAAGATCGTTGGCTGATCAAGGCTGATTCGACACCCAACGCATTTGACGAGACGTAACGACTATAGGAGGTATTCCAAAATAAGAATTCGACCCATTCAGGGGAAGCTTCTCCAATCTCCACCAATGCCAAGATGGCGAAATATGCGGAATGTTTAAAACGAGTAACCCGACTAAGGTCCATAAACAGCAGAGCCCAGACCCGGAGCAAGTAGCTTTCTTTCAAGCTTGGACTAAAAATAGGGTGCAGGGGGAAGAAAGAAGAGTCAAACAAAAGCCGAAACCTGGCGTCTCAACAGTGTTACAGGCAACCAAAGTGACAACAAACCGTGAAGTCATCGACCTGCTACCAAACAAAAGATTACGAGAAAAGAATGATGATCTTCTAGGGGATTAGCACCGCTAGAGAAGAAAAAGGTATCCTAGCAGCTTCGAAGAACCAAACTAAAAGTACAGAAAGTATAAAGTATGTGATTGTGTGCGACTGCAATTGAATTGGCCAGATGGCGATAGAGCAAAGTCATTATCATCATCATCATCATCATCATCATCATCAACGGCACAACAACCGGGATCCGGTCCACGCCTGCCTTGGTAAGAAACTCCAGACATCCCATTTCACGCCGAGGTCCACCAATTTGATATCCCTAAAAGCTGTCTGTCGGCCTGGAAGAACGCCGTCGCTCCATATCAAGCAAGGTCTACCTCATCTTCTTTTCTACCATAGAAATTGTCCTTATAGACTTTCCGGACTGGATGATCCACTTCCATACGGATTGGTTGACCCGCCCATCGCAACATATTCAGCCAAATTTTATCCACAACCCGACGGTAATGGAATCGCTCATAGATTTCGCCGTTATGTAGGCTACGGAAACGTCCATCCTCATGCAGGAGGCCAAAATACTTAGGGGGATTCTTCCCTCGAGTCCGCAATTTTTCTTGCTAAGAACGCGAGGAGTATCTCTCCTATCTTTATAATTTTCGTTTGACCAGTGCCATTTGATCTTGTGAGTTGGCTGGTTTTTGGTACTGACATTAATACCATATATTTCATCTTGCGTTAATTGATATTCAGCCCAAGACCTCACGCGGCCAGCTCGACCTACATGAAGCCAGTTTGTTCGTTTCAGGTTGTTCTTAAAGCGGATGGTGCCCCTCGCATTTACCTGAACATCACTGATCATTTTCTCCAGGGCCAGGTTAAGGTGTCGGTGTGATAAGGTGTCCCCTTACCTTAGACCATTGTTAATGTGGAGTGGTCTCGAGAGTAATCTTGCTGCTTTTATCTGGCCTCGCACATTGGTTAGGGTCAGCTTAGTCAGTCAAATCAATTTTGTCGGGATGCCAAATTATCTCAAAGCTGTGTGCAGTTTTACGCTGACTATGCTATCCTAGGCGCCCTGTCAAAGAGAAGATGGTGCAACTGATGCCTATATTCCAACAATTTTTCCATCGCTTGTCGCAGGGACAATATTGGATCTGTTGCTGATTTACCAAGAGCAAAGGCTATTTGGTATGGGCCAATGATGTTCTGGGCGTATGGGGCTATCAAGATACCAGAGGAGTAAGTTGCTCTTCAATTGGTCCGGTCCTGCATTAAGTTGATGCGGACTTAGGACCCCCTTCATTCCTAAAACGAATACCAGAGAATAACTTATAAATGGTACTCAGCAATGTGATATATGTATAATTGCTGCATTGTGTGATACCTCCCTTTTTATGTATGGGACAGATAATGCCTATACTGAACCAAGGTCATTAGTAGCAAAGCGAAGAAGAAAAGAAGGTTGCGGATTCGCCCAGGGTAATTTTTTTTCTCCAGCACGTGTAATCTGTCTTACACGGAGATACTAGAAAAGATTGAAGCTTGCCCCGATCTTAAAAATCCAGCCGCAAATGTCAGCGAAATCTAATGGACCCAAAAGGGCGATCCCGTGTTCGAGCTGAAAAAATCCAGCTTGGCCGAAACTGATGGCTTTCGTAACCAAGTAAGGAACTCATTCGGGGAAGAATACCACAGCATAGGCCAAAAAACATGAAATCTATATTCAAATTCAAATTTTATCAGGAAGAACTGCGGGAAGGTCCATTGTGAGTTTTCAAAAAGCCTATAGCACTACTTAAACAACCACAATGCGACTAAAGGTGAATGCAACGCAGAAACTATTGTCGGCAGAAAAGTTAGAATCGCATGGTTTGTCTATTGTCCGAAAGAGCTAATTTCACTAAAGAAGAGCTTCAAATGCTTCATGTTTGAACACTCCGCGAAGATATGCACCAACCGCATTGATCGATCCGATCGATGTAGAAAGTATGGGGAGAGAAGCCATATTGCCAAATAGTGCTATAGAGACGCCAAAACGCCTATTGGGCGAAAGAAAAGAAAGACGGAATAACCGGCTTATGACGAAGGTAGTAAATGCCCGGAATTTAGGAAGGACAAAATGAAGTATATTCATTGAGTAAACCATCTTCGAATCTGACACGGGAATCTCCTCATACGTAAAATTCGACTGATGGAACCGCAATATGGTCGTGCAGTAGCTAAGCTATTCAATCCACCATGAACCAGTCGACCAATAGCTTTGTGCGGCCGAAAATAAGCGTTACATACATGTACAGCTACCACGCCCCACCCCGTCTCCCATTGTCTGGGTTTTAGAACATGCTAGATAACCTTGTTTATGACACGAGGGGACGATGTCCAAAAATGGACACCAGCGATTTCAATGAGTGGGCGCTCGAATAAGGAAGCATAATGAATAACGCATAGGCTCCACGTAAACAAAGGGGGATTTGCATGAATCGTAGACCCAACTTTTGTCAATTTTTCGCTGATACGTGGTATGCCCTGGTACGTTAGTGGGGACTAAACCTACAAGCAATTATCTACAAAATATGAGGGAAGCACATAGGAGTGAAACAACACATCCAGGGCCCAGAAGGGCACCACAGCATGCTTTCATGGAGGTGTGGCAAGACATAAAGCCCCACAGATTTCGTACTGAGCCCACTACAAGCTACAAAGATATATTTAATTTTCCGGTTCCAGAGAAGACCACGGTGTTGGGTTACGCTGGCGGCATAGCACTAGTTGTGGTTGCAAAGCCTCTCAAAGATGCTGAGATATACTTATGCGAGGCAGACGAGATGACAAAGATATATAACATCAAGTCGATCGTTCCTTTATCGGGTTCGAAAAAGTCGAAGCCGAGAGATCTACAATATAACTAGATGGTAACGTCGCATGGTGAGAGTGATTGAAAACTCACCCTGTTTCTCACCGGTCATGGAAGATACCTGCACAAGTTTAGATTGGAAATTTCACCTCACTGCCCGAGCTGCGAATGGGTACCGAAGGACTCTAGGCACTTATTCTATCAATTCCCGAGATTCGTGGAAGAGAGGAGAAACCAATTGGAAACTCCAGATGAGATGCTATCACCGGAAAATTTTATCGGAAGAATGCTACCATGTCAGGAGGATTGAGATACGATCAAATCCTTGATCGCAACAATCCAGAGTCAACTGTGAAAACCAAAAGAGGCCAGGAAGGCAGGGTTACGATTGCCGCGGGTACAAGAAGGGAGATCTAGGTAAAGTGAGCCAACCCCGCTCCGTGATGAAATACCTAAATACGGTTCCACAGGGCAGGAGGGTAATTGGGAGTCGTTTTAGTGACGTGAAAATCCTTTTCCACCTCATTAAAGAAGCAATGTCGTCCGCAAGCTACTGATGTTTGTCCAGAAAATTTCAGATTAAAGAATTCTGCTGCCGCTTGTAAATCGAACTTTTCATAAGTTCAGTGATATTTTTAGCTGTTAGTGTAGATATTTACCTTTTTCAAATACAATGGGGTCAGAAGGAGCGTGTATAAATGTTCATGAAAAGGGTTCATACCTAATTTGATCTTTGATGAATATGCTGGATGGATGATAGGTGGTAGAGCATAATCCAATTAGCAATCAGAACTTCATATCTAAATAAAAGTTGAGTTTAGTTGAGGAAATAAGATATAATTTTGGAGAAAAGGTTTGCTGTACAAAACCATCCCTATTTCTGTTATTATGAGTTACCACTTGCTTTAAGGAGTGTTTTTACGTTTTTCATGATTAGAATTATAGGTGATTTCGAATATCTTTAAATATTCTCCGCAAAAGATTTCACAGCTTCCTTTCATGGAATGTTCAGCTAATTATATACTTTGCTCTTATAATCGAACTAGTTCCATTACATAAACATTTACATTTAACGCAACAATCTCCTTTATATTTGAATACGTAAATATAATGCAATATTATTTTCGCATCAACATTAAGCTGAAATTGGAATTATTACAATATTTACTTAACCGGTTCACTTGCCACTTTCATTTCAACATGTAGGCCTTATTTTGATTGAGTAATTCCAGAATCTTAAATGCGATATTTCTCATAAATGTCGTTTGATTTATTATAATTAAAAATGGAAAATGCAAAAGGAGAAAATCAGAGCACAAATCTTAAGTCGCCATTTCTTGTGTCGCAGGTACTCTATTAATCTACATGTAAAAGGACAAGTTATGCACTCAGCCATTTCCACAAGCAGGCGCACGATGCAATCTGCACTTAGAAATATTAATTTTATAAAGGTAACAATAATGAGTACCAGTATGCAAATGCATGGTAAGCCTTTAAAGATATATTGCGAATGCTTTTAATCGGACTGCATTTGCCTTTCAAAGCATGTGCTCCGAACGTATGTGCCCATGTTCATCTGCGTCTGGGCAGAGTACGACGCCACGACATAGCAGATTCGAACTTGGCGACTATCATAATATTCTTAAACTTTCCATTAACAGTATCACAACGTACCTGACACTTCGGGCACCTCTAATCAGTATCTGAGTGAAAAATGTCACCACTAATAAATCAACGAGTTGCCAATAAAGGTAATTAACAGCGTGCACTTAGCATGCTATATTGGCTATTGCTTTGCATAATCAGCGACCAAACTTTTTTCCAAGATCCCTTCGAGTTGCGTTGAAACATAGTCCCAAGACCCACGCGAATCTTGGAGTTTATGAGCTGATTTTTATTGCATTCACAAGTGCTGCACATGTTAAAAGTGTTATATGGGAAAAATGCGGATGCTGGAGGAAACCTGGGACATGATCTGAGGATTATTTGCCTTCAGATACTAAATTTATCGAGACGGGACAGGAAGAAAATTCTCAGTTCATACACAGAAGATAATCACAAGCTATAATGCATGGAGTAGTAGCTTTCCATTTATACCCAGAACCCGCAGAATATTTAGAAGTTTGTACTATCAAAAGGAATTTATTTTTTGTAAATTGAAATCAATCAATGATACAAGATAATACAAGCGCTGTGAGGTGTTTTTGATTTCTTAGATACCTTTCAAGTTTATGTAGAAATAGCGCCCAACGCACACGCCCAGTGTACAAATTGTCAAGACAATAGCAATAGTAACTGGAATGAGAGCAACCTTTAACTGTTTCAAATTGTTGTCCACTCTATATAATAGTAACATACAGAAAGTGCATCAAACATATAATAAATTAATGAGCTTCAGAAGAGAGGAAAGACGGTTTCGTCCATGGTGAAGGCTTGTGTTCAGGAGCTGGCTCTCCTCTGCCTCAAAGCAGCCGACGCATTTGTCCTGGACAATCATTTACGCAACTAAAAGCTCTTGCATCGCCAATTGAGATGCACTTCCTTCTCGATTGGGGTGGACTCACCGCTTCTTATAACCTGAAAAATAAAACATTTAAGTGAACATTTATTCCAATTGGACCTAGCACGTACTGTATAATATATGCGTATATTATGTCAGAATATTCATTTTTAGAGTTAATTACTAAAAAATATAGCATGGAGGGGTATTTCGGACCTTAGGCAATGTAGCCTCGTGATTTTTTTTAAAGATTTTTCGGTTGTATAGGTTCTGAGAATGGGTCCGTGGCAAAACTAATGACTTTCCAACCTTTTTAGATTAAATGTAAGAACTGAGGCCAACATTGAAAGGTACTCATGGAAACTTTTCATTTGATAACCCGCATGACTGAATTTGGTGAAAAAAATGTACAATCCTTTCTAGCATGTATAGAGACCCCTCTGAATTTACTCAGAACTATGAACAGTACACTGTATGCGTGGGCGTTCACAGTTCTCACCTTCCCACCAAAAAAATGCGCGCGTGACAGACAGACAAACGGACGGACAGACGAGCAACCTATTTTAATAATGTTTTGTTTCACAACCTTGAAAACAGAAAATAAATGTAGAAGTTTTTGTGAATAAACATGCTCCTCTTTACCGCACATCATTGAATCATTGTCAAAGAATCTTCTTCTTTTTCTTCAACCTTTGTCCCGTTCATAAGGGGACCGACTCGCCGTGATCGGCCTCCCCTTTTGGTCGCTTACCATCGACTTCGATGTTCAGTCCAATCTTGGCAAGTGAATTTTTGTTAGCGCAAATTACGTGACCAAACTATCGAAGATGCCTCTCTCGCAGTTTTCCCACAAGAGGGAAATGGACTGCGCGGCTCATTGGCAACTTAGGTGCGTGGCTGAATTGGAAGCATGGTGAGACTGATTATTTTCTTACCCAGTTTTTAAGTAGGCTTGGAGGTTTTCAGTCTTACCTGCACAAGATTGGAAAGATGATCTCCAGATTGTGTGTTTTGCAATGGAGTTGTGGACGATGGCCATCACACATCACATCTTGTGGAAGGTGGAATGGGATTCATCAGCAACTCTTTTTAAGCACAGGGGATCTCTCTCCAGAAAACGTTGTGGTGTTGCCCATTACGTTGGGGTCCTTCCCGTTGCAAAGAAGATAGAGCTCAACCGGTGGAGGAACCGGATGGCAAGAGATTCTTTGAACTAGCAGCTCCCTTTCTCCTCTCCTCTCCCCCTCTGCAAGGCGGAGGAGTTCTGGGAATAACCCGAAGTAGTGTCACAAGCGGTTTCGGGCTAGCTCTGTGACGATGGGGAGGTGGTTAGCTGGTAGTTCGACGACATACGAGAGCCCAACACTAGACTGCGAAAATGCATTCACCTACCCCATCCCACTCATCTAGGGTGCGTTGCCGTTGTTCACAGGCAGCCAACCATCTTGGCTCTTCCCCCTTGCGCTTGTATAGGCTTGACCCTTCTTAGCAAGAAGGGCAACGGGGATCACTGCCGCGATTACCACCACGACCAGTTCAGGGAGAGTGCGGCACTTTAACGCCACCCACCAAGCTCCACATCTCTGTACTTGTGCGAGATGTTTACGATATACCACCTCACCAAGAGCATTAGATCATACCTCTGTACCGTGGAGCAGGACAGAATGCGTTGAACTCATCAGGAGACGCTGCTTACTAGACGTAGGACCCCCAATATTTACCATTAGCCTACTTAACGCCGAAACTCTAGCTGCAGCCTTGTTCGCTGCTGCTTTTATTTGCTTAAAAAAGGCCATCTGTGAGAAAAGAGTCAGGACAAGGTACTTTGCCGATACTATAGAATGCGGGGTCGGAATTCTCTTTTTAGTCAGGATGACTAATTCGGTTCTTTTTCCAGTGCAAGGTTGAACCCATGAGCAGTCATCCATCCGCTTACCCGGCGCATTAATATGCCAAGTCCGCTTTGCGCGTGACAGTGACAGTGCATCCAGTAACAAGCGCCGCGGCGTCATCTGCATAACCGACCAGACGCAACTTTTCTGGCATTTCGAATTTAAGTAGACTCTCATAGGAAGCGTTCCATAACCCCGGCCCTAGCATGGATCCTTGTACTACCCCCGATGTGACATCCATCCTCCTCTGACCCTCTAGTGTTTCATGGAGCAGAGGGCGATTCCTCAGATAGTCCCTCAATATTCGTAAGAGATAGTTCCGCACGTGTAAAATACTATCTATTTCTGACGTCAAGCGTTACAAGGAGCACCACCCGTCGAGTTTGGTGGCTATGTGTTCCCGCTCGTTAAACAGCATCCACGACACCATGACAGCATCGTCTGTGTATCTCCCTGCTCTAAAACGAACTACGTGGAGATGAGTCTGCGGCAGCGCATGTCGCTTCTGAGGAGCTTTTCAAGCAATTTTCCAACAGCGTGAAGCATACATAGTGGACGGTATGAAGACGGAAATTCAAGGTCGCTTTTTCCTTTGCTGATCAGTACAAGCCCCGCCACCTTCCAACCAGAAGGGAAAATGCCCTCTTTCAGCCAAGTGTTGAATGCACCGAACAGTAGGTCTGCCGTTGTTGGAATACCAGTTTGAATACCTGTGCTGGGATACCATCGGGTCCCGGCACAATCTTGCTTTTCATAAAGAGGACTTCCTGTTTCAACCTTTTTATAGAGAAAAGTGGACAGCCCTCGGCGCTCTTCGCGTCGACGTCATCATCCCATTTGGGGTGCGCAGGGAATAGTGCCCGTACAATGCGGTCCATCTGTTCGACCGTAAGTGAGCAGGGTTTCCGCAGAGCCCAGATTTTTCGGGTTACTAATTTGTAACTGAGTTTCCACGGGTCGTCATTTACCTCGTCGGCCAGATCCTGTCAGCAGCGAGCTTTGGTCTTGTTTATTGCGCTGCGAAGTCTTATTTTGGCTGATTTGTACTCCGTCACTATAATACATGCCTCCTCCCGGTTGTGTAGACCTTGCGTTAAGCGACGGAACCTTTGACAATCCTTCCAGAGCTCTATGATTTCCACTGCCTACCAATACATGGAAGCGCGGCATCACCTGTTTCAAGAGTTTCGACAAACCTCCCGATGTTCACTTTCACAACGTTCCATGCACCGAAATGGAACCCGGGTGGCGCACACTGAGAGTCTGTGTTCACTACTTCGAATGCAATGTATTGATAGTTGCTTGCCGAGAGGTCATCCACCAGCGCACTGGTGTCGCTGGTGGATGATGCGAAGGTTACGTCTGGAACGCTTCCCTCGTAGCCTCGGCATCGGAGCATTGAAGTGAATCCCGTGCTGAAAACTACCAGCATCCGTTTCCATTATATCGGAAGTCTTCCTTGGGGCATAGCACTGCACAATTGTAATGCTTCTTAACGTTGACCGCAATCCTCCAAAATTCGGTAGCCGTCAAAGACTATCAGACACCTGAAATACTTCGAGTACATTTTTAAGCCCCAAATCACAAGGCCAAATTAATTGTGGAAGGAGATCATGTTGGAAACCTACCATTATGTGAGGCTTAGGTCGTAGCTAACTTCTCCATGTGCCCGTTTAGTCATGTGGGAAGATCACAATCACAAGCTGCAATATCCTTTAGGTGAATCGTTCAATCTTTTTGACACTGCAGTATACGAGTATATTCAATAGATACAGGACTCACCAATTGCAAATGTTGCGTATTTTTGACGTCAATTTTCGTCGGCAAGCATGTTCAAGGGGACCATACCTGCTATCACGTATGCTGCTCCATCCTAGTTTGCGGGCTGTAGCTAGTTAGTTAGTTTAGTTAACTGGGGAGAGCCGCAGCTCCGAGCACTCAGGCCATTGTTAGGCCCATTGTACTATCTCTGTAGGTTGCTTATTCAATGGCTTCCCGCCTACGGTGTTCGCATGCTTTAGTGAATCTTAGAACATTCTCCAGAGGCAGAGAGTGTGCAGATTCTTCATTGAAGAAAACCTTACCAAGGTGCCTTCGTCTGAGATCTGAGGATGCCGGGCAGCTGCATAAAAAGTGCCGTCTCCTTCTCCTCCTCCTCCTCACATTGACTGCGCATAGCACATGTAGTTAAGTCTGCACGTTAAATTGCCGTTTACTTTTTTCTTTAAGATAATCGTAGCACCCTCTAGCGTGGCAGCAGAAAAACACATTTTTTTGGAGATGGGTGTATGAATTGCTCTATATTTTAATAATGATCCATGCTATCGGGCTGGAAAAATTACTACGCGTGCCCAAGATATTAGTAAATATATGGTGAAAAACTCGCGTTTGTACCTTAATTCAGTTCTTCACAAAAAAATTCTAAGGAAGCGAAAAAAACGCCTTCACACGGGATGACACCCTTAAATGAAAATTTTTTACGTAACAACTTTTAACCCATATCAAGTCGCAGACCAACGCAACTAACAACTCACAATAACAATGCGGCGGATTTACCTTGAATTACATATTTTTGGTAACACCCACGGCCTCAATGTACTCACTCTAGATGCTTTTGATGCTAAACTCTCAAGGTATGGCTTGAAGTTTAGTCAATCATGACTCCTTGATATTTCAGAATCGGCTGCGTCCGGATAGCTCAGTGGTTAGAACACTAAGCTGTCATACGGCAGGTCTCGGTTCAACTCTCACTGGTGGCAGTGGAGTTTGTGTCGTGATTCGACGTCAGGTACCAGTTGACTCAGCTGTGAATGAGTACCTGAGTCAAATCAGGGTAATAATCTCGGGCGAGCGCAATGCTGACCCTATTGCCTTCTACAGAGTATTGTAATCCTGTAGTGTGCCGTTTCGGTCTTAAATGAAGTGCTCTAACAAAATTCAAGGCCCTGATCCAATATGGATTGTCGCACCAACGATAATCATTATTATTATAGTTGAAAATACATGATTTTTTCGCAATCCTTGCTTTCATGGATCTCTCTTTACTTCATTTGATGATGCAACCACTTCATTCTGAGGCGAGAATTCTCAAGCCAGGATCTAATTTTCGAATTGCCCCGTTAGTGAGAATCCTGATCTTCTTGATGTCACCCCCTTATGAAACTATGAGATTAAAATTCCATATTATATTATTATACACAGGAGCGGAACGAGGGCGGATTGACAGATCCTTGTCAAACTCTTATTCTCCTTATAATGGCATTCTTCCCTATTGATCGAATTTCCAGTAGATCTTACTTTCTGCAATTCGAACTATCTATGGGACAGGCCATCTTCATTTCCTGCGATTGCCAAAAGCCCAATTAAATGGTTGACCAATACCCAGAGCCGCCAAATAAGGCTTTGGAATCATCGCAGTACATGTTTCAACAAACTAATTTGATAGGTGATGCCATCTAAGCCTGGAACAATCGCCTTTGATATAACTTATTCCGTGATTATGCTGGTGGTGGTTCAGATCGATTCCTAATACGTTGACTGCGTCTCCTGGCCTTAAGGCAGACTTTGCGACATTCTCCAATTTACGAATTCTACAGGAAATTGAATATTTGCTTCTGTAATATAATAAAACGTTCCTTCCGCATCGTTTTAACAATTTACGACACGTTTTCTCCTGCGTTTCTTGCCAGCTTGAGGAACCTCAAGTAGATGAAGTTAACATCATTTTCGTTGACGTGTCTGGAGAAGCCGCACCCGCGGTTTCCAAAACACAGGCCACAACTCTTTGGGGTTCGTCGACACTGAAGAGCCTTTGACTATCCGGTCTTCCGATATCTTTTGTAATTCTTGGGGTTAAGATGAGGCAATTAAAATCTAGTAGTTTTACGCGAGTACTCGTCTTGCTGCCTAACTCTACGGACCTCTTTGGACACGGATTGACTTTGAGCCCACAATGGAGGAACTGCTGTGACTGGTACCGCAGTACCGGTTCATCTATATAGGTTGGAGACCCAGCATTCATACTGGTGAATTCAAAACCCACTTAAAGTCACCGGATGGGTTCTGTGCAGGCTCGGGTCTGATCACCTTAACTAGGCCTTGGCGCATTCATCTACTGACACACCTTCAATATAATTCGTAGTTACGTCATGTTCTGTGAATCGAACGAAATTTGTTGAGCAAATGGGAAATATGAAATCCCACGCATACAATGAGTGGAATAAATGTACGTCCAGGTTAGAGGAGGCTCCCCATACATGCAAAGAGAGGATGCAAAATTTTTGTAGATCAAATATACTCATGTATGATATCAAATTAAAGGTTTCGATTAGTACTTTTCAAATCTGATATCTGATAGTGAATTGTAAAATGCACGAGTAAGAAGCCAAAATGTGCACACTTCAAATGAGACAGGACTCATCTTCGGAAACTAGCTAACCCAAAAATCAGAAAAAATCACGCTCGTGCTCTTATGTGAAATCTAAGCCCCAAAATGTTAGTAATAATAGATTACCAACTTTTAGAAATTGACCGCACAACCCCACATCGCACACAAAACAATGTTTTGCATACACATGCCAAGTTTCATATGAACCCGGCCACTAGAGCTAAAGTTATAGCGAATTTATTGCATCTGAATCCATGCAAATAAGATGTTGACGTCGTAATTAATGTTAATATATACATGTGAAGAAGTTTCTTCTCCTCAGCCCTTTTACCCTTTGCTGTTATTGAATAAGGTTTTGCGTAAAACAAAACCTTATTAAAATCGTCTGTCACATGCATTTTTCTCGAAAACGGTTATATGATAGTAATGGATACTACAGTTACATCGTTCTACGAATTTAAGGGGGGCTCCTCATATATGCAAAAGGGGGGTTCGATTTTTTTTCACCAAATATAGTCTGTTTGGTATCAAATGAAAGGTCTCGGTTAGTACTTTCCAAAGCCGGTCTTAGTTTTGTCATTTGTTGGAAAGGGAGTGCGGTCGAAAGTGATCACCGACCTATTCCCAAAAACTAATCAACCGAAAAATCTTGGAAAAAATCAAGGGCTGCCACTATATGGTGCCTAGGCTTCGAAATACCCTCCATACTGATATCTGTTCAAATAAAGTTCATCCTAGCTTAGTTTAGAGAAAGGCGTACTGTTACTAACAAAGACATAATAGGTCAAAGTTATCACCTCTGTGCAAACTCAAGACTTTGAATGTCAGTATCACGCGAAAGTGGATATTCTCACATAATATATGCATATATTACGTGCTACGTGCTAATGGGACAAATGTCCACTGAAATGTTTTTATAAAATAAACACAAAAAACCTTTCAACCTGAAGCGTCCAGGTTCCGGTTTACCGACTTTTTTATTTTTTGCGACAAAGGAATTTTTACTGTAAGTTAGCCTAGCTTTAAAGAGCTGTATGTTTGGGCATTTTATGCACCATAGGCACGATTTTCGGTGCAGCCCATTTTAGCCCATGAATATAAATATTCTCAATACCGCTTTCTTCCGTGTATGGAGAATTAGGAGAGATATCGGTTGAACGGGATCCAATTCATGCAACGCCTCTCGATTCTCAGATCCTCATACATATGTTTGGTAGAAGATATAAAATTATCCTTAAACGTAGAAAGAACTAGATCGAAGCAGAAGAATGCGTGAAGAGATATTCTGATATCTTCTATACCGATAGCTGAAAAACAAAACAGCGTTCTGGTGGGGGAATCGATCTTTTAAATAAAAACGCTTTTTTGAGACAATATGCAGTGGTCTTTTAGGCCTCTGAATGTGCGGTTGTAGTGATCAAGCCTCTCAGCCTCGTTATTCTGGGTTCGAATCCCGGTCGCTATGGGTGCCTGTGTTCGTCTTGCGTATCACTCGCTAGTGTGAGGATGCGCAACGTTAAGTATGATGGTAATGAAAGTAAAGTGCACTGGAGTACGCTGCAGCAGGTAACATCACATTTACTAGCGGAAATCCTGCGACACATTAGTAATTTGGGATATTCTGGCTTTTTCAAAGAATACCAACAAGGATGACAATAGCGTTTAGTTTAGTCCCGTAAGCCTTACATGGTGATGGAAATCTGAGTTACTATTTAAATTTCTTCGTGAAATTGTACTTTCTTCTACCAACGTTTAATCTCCAGTTAGACTGCACACGACTGGGCAGAATGCATCGTTTGGAAGCCTTGGCACAATTCTTTTTCAACCCATTTCTTTTTGTTTCTGTTTGGAGACAGACTACTGACTAAAATACACCCCTTAGCTTTTAAAAAGCTTACTAAGAAATACAACGGACATTACAACGGACTAAATCCATACATACCGGTGGTTCAAGGAGCGTCTACTTCCTTGTAATTTCTCGTTTTCATGTCAATTAAGGCGTTCAAAAATTCTTGACACACTCCACGCTGCAGAAAAAAGTGTAGTAGGTATCGAGGGAATACAATATGAATACAATCAGGCTCCTTCAACTTCTGATTTGGTGTCGGTAGGATCAGAAATACCCCTGCCGTGCAATTCTTTATCTTTCTCAATTTTTCTTAGACCTGCAGACCTACGCCACGCACAAAGGCTCCACAAACCACAGGTCTTGCGCCAGGCGCATGGGATACGGGATCTCTGGCATTGGTCATCAACGGATGAATTACAGCTGGAGCATTGCCCATGATGAGAGTAGTTAATATTCTAATTATATACATTATGTCATCCATCCTGGCTAAGTATATGATTGTTTTTTTTTTTGTTAGCCTTCTCAGTGGGCCAGCTTAGTGGTTAGTCGCTAATAGTTACTATTTTTTGTCTATCGAACTAATATCTCCGATTGTACCAGCTGTTGACGAGCGTCTTCTTCTACCTCCTCTACGTAGAAAGGAACTCAAATTCCAAATTGGAAGGTTCTTAAGCCACCTACATATATGTCTTTTACCTAACAATTTAGCCTTTAATTTTTGTGGTGGAAAAAGCAGACTAGATTTCCTGTTCTTGCAAATATATATTCTTGACACATACGTTTGAAGTATTATAAGAACCTTCCTTTATACAAAAATGGATGATCCGCCCGTCCTCATCCCTTCCCAAATCCAGGACTGAATATTTCTGTAACCATGTAGTTTCCTTTCCATCCAATTTAATCCATTCAGAACCTTTGTTCTACACATATCCGAAAGCATTTCCCATAAAGGAATCAGAGCCGCACACCGATTGCATTCAGAAGCCACGCATTGTAAAACCAATTCAGACAAGTAAGCTACAAGCCCAATGATGTTAAACTAATTTATAACGAAGTAATCCAATTCTCCATGTTTAGAATACTCCTGTAGTAAAATGCCACACAAGAGTATAACTTACCAAAGAACAGGAAAAAATTTGCCGCCGTATTTAACCCTTCCGCAGCCAGACGAAGGCTATTTCACTTGGCAATAATCGTTATTGCGCTCATTCATCTGTCGTCGAATTCTTATGTATGCGTGTTAATCTACCGATATGGATAAAATTTTTCGCAAAGCCCTTTTTTACCTTCAATCGATTCACAATTCTCTCAAATCGACTTTACGTTTGCGTTTAAGCCGCATCAAAGAGATTCCGACTCGGATAAGCGTTTATCGATGAATCCCAACAATAGTGTTGCACACACATCAAAAGCGGCTTCCTGCAAAACTTGCATCTTGGGATACGTAGATAAGAGCCGATATCCCGGTATGGTAACATGTGACTAAAGAAGTTTTAATTGGTCCAAAGTATGTAGCCTAGAGTCCATACATTCTTGCACACGAGGGAATTGCACTTAAGGGGCTGAGGTGTCAGTAAAAGTAACTGGTTTATGGGAAACTAAATTTCAATTAGATTGGATTCCTTCCAAGGACTTATTTGATTTGCGTCTTGTTATATTCAGTTTTCGAGAGCACCAAGGAGGCGTTTGAGTGATTTTATTCCAGGGGTTCACAAGGGACATAATTTTCCCTTATTTTGAATATTTGTTCATTAGCTTGACTGACAGATTAAATTCCTAATACGCCCGTCAATCTAGTGAACACGCCTCTATACTGATATATGAAATACATAAAAATTATTTAATCATTTTGAAAAGTTTCCAACATTACGCAATAATGCAACCTTAAGCCCTCTACCTTGCCATAAGGAATGTTCAAATTCATCTATGCAAAGGAAATGACGAAAATTAAATCATTAATGAATACATCGTCCGGCTCTTATCTCAAACGATATGAGAGGACATTTTTCCGTTAAGATACTAAACCCGATTTATCAACTTGTATGTTTCGTGCATTATCAAGTCGCACAGGCGTGTGGGTTGCATATTGCATTCAAACTGGATGCATCTGCACCGTGAAATACTTTAGGTCTTACTCGACCACAACCTTAACTTCCTTAAATTTATATCAATAAATCTGCAATTTCACCACAAAACTTCCTCGCATGCGAGTGTGATTCAGTTTGTAAAATTTGGATGAAAGAAATGGATGTATAATAAATCACTTTGCATAATTTCATATTGGAAACTTCCTGCAAAATGTTCAAGTTATCTAAAGTAAATCGAAAGTGGAAATATTGGCGATATGAGAGGAGAGAAAAGTATATTCATTGGAGATACGGGAAGTAGCATATACGGAGTTGTTGCAGCACATTATAGACCAAATAATCAGTACCGAATCGATACCTCAGGATTCATTTTGAAATGCAGTACTATGTCCCGTTGACCTTTAATAAATTTTGAATATATCTTGAAGAAGCGTCTGCTTCCTGGAAGTAAACTCTGCTATGGTTTATAAAATGAGGTGGCATAAAACTCAAGGCCAACATTTTAAGATTGCCCCATTGAGATAGTGGTTGGGACCAAACGAAATATGCGTGTCTTCGCGTTGTTCACGCAGGACAGTAGCTCGATATTAGCGGGTGTTTAGGCCAGTCAATATAAGGTTACATATCAATTGTCAGCCTCAGGAATAAAAACGAGAGTGCAGCCATTAAAATAATTTAAACCCCTGAAGTTATCTATATTGCGAAAAAGTAATCTTCAGAAAATCTTCAGTGTTCAGATCCGTGAAAACAAGTTACCAAGCTAAACTATACTTTTGATAGCATAATGTTTAAGACACTCGCTGATCGCCAGAGTTGGGCTTTGTATATTCAAATGGGCTCTAACACAACATTATAGAGCAAATGGTCACACTCGATTTACGGATGATTGCAATTTTCTCATCAACGTAATCCAGGGGCCCAAGGATGCTCGCTTTCTCCAACTTGTGGAGTTAACTGGAGTTAGATGGTGGTAGTCTGAAGAGCAATCCTCTCCCTCTTACGGCACTATGCTGTTGTCGTGCGCAAAGTGAAAATGACATCACGATCGTGGTGAGTGATGGAAATACCAAGGTGACAACACCATGCTCGCACATGTGATAGGGAAAGATGATCCGAGGGTCGCAACGCTGATGATGAGAGGTGTCCAAATTCCAGCATTTTCCACCGCTTGATCACCAGTGCCACAGTGTTGTTGCGAGCAAAAAGCTTACTATAAGGCCAGCTGGGCTTCAACTGCTCGGAATATCGGTCACATGATATTCAACAGTAGTTTTAGAGAGGTGGTGACACTGGTCTCAAACCGATCATAATTTCATGGTGACTTTCCTTGCTAGTTTGTTCTATTTACTGGTTCACGCTGGACAGGACACCTTCGATCGCCGAAGTTCAACATCATCATCATTAACGACGCAACAACCGGTATCCAGTCTAGGCCTTAATAACGAACTCCAGACATTCCGGTCTTGCGCCGCTTTAAAGCTGTCTGTTCTGACCTACACCATTACTCCATCTCAGACAGAGTCTGCCTCGTCTTCTTGCTCTACCATAGATATTGTCCTTATAGACTTTCCGGGCTGGATCATCCTCCTCCATACGAAATAAGTGACCCGTCCACCGCAACCTATTTTGCCGGACTTAGCGCACAAAGAGACAGTCATTGCATCGCACATAGATTTCGTCGGTAAGTCCCCATGTAGAGGACCAAAAATCCGCGGAGGATCCTTTTCTCGAACGCATCCAACAGATCGCAATTTTTCCTGTTAAGAACTCATGTCATAGATAATGGCAAGACCATCGTCTTGTTGACTGTGAGCCTCGACCCTGCCGTGCGACGTTTCGAGTCAAATAGAACTGAGTTTCGTAGCCGTTATCGGTTGCGATTTTCAACCTTAGGTAGGAGAATTATCAACGGTCTCAAAGTTGTAGTTTTCTATCTTTATTAATCTCACTTGACCAGTGCAGTTTTATGTTGCCGCTTGTTTGCAGTTTGTACGTCTTGGGTCGTTTTTCCCCTGATGACGATATCGTCAGCATAGGCCAGTAACTGGGTGGACTTAAAAAGGATCATACCTCTTGCATTTACTTCACCATCACGGATCACTTTTCCAGGGCCAGGCTAAAAGAGGTACACAACACCTCTTGTCTTAGACTTTTGTTGATGTCGAATTGTCTCGAGAGTGATTCTGTTGCTTTTATCTGGCCTCGCACTACGGTCAGCGTCAGCTTAGACAGTCTTATCAATTTCGTCGGGATAACGAATTCTCTCATGGCCGTGTACAATCTTACCCTGGCCGTGCTATCATTGGTGGCCTTGAAGTCGATGAAGAGATGATGCGACTGGTGTCCATATTCCAACAGCTTTTCCATTGCTTACCGCAGAAAGAAAATCTGATCCGTTGTTGTTTTCCTGGAATGAAACCTTTTTGGTATGGGCCAATGATGCTCTCGGCGTCCGGAGCTATCCGACCTAGCAAGATAGCGGAGAATATCTAATAGATGGTTCTCAGCAACGTGATACGTCTACAATGGCTGCACAGCGTGATATCCACCTTTTTATGATCCGCTCTCCCACACCTTGAGCATAAGTCCATATTTAACCAATTCGGCTGTAATTCCATCGGCTCCTGGCGATTTATGATTTTTAAGCCGATGAATTGCACGGACTGTTTCTTCTATTCTTGGCGGTGGCAGAATTTGTTCATCGTCTTCAGTGGACGGAACCTCCAACTCGCCGATGTTCTGGTTGTTCAGTAATTAATCAAAGTACTCAACCCATCGCTCCAATATGCCCATTCTGTCGGAAATCAGATTTCCATCTTTGTCTCGGCAGAATGAGCATCCAGGTGTATAAGGCTTCATCTTGCTGACTTGTTGGTAAAACTTCCGCGCCTTGTGCGGTTGCTCCCTGTACTTTTCGAGTTCAAAAACTTGTTGGTTCTCCCAGGCTTCCTTTTTCGGTCTATGAAGTCGGTTCTCCACTCGCTGGAGTTCGTGATAAGTCTCTGCGCGTGCCCACGTTCTTTGAGAATGCAACATTACTCGGTATACGGCATTCTCACGTTCCGCACATTGCGGCTTACATTCATCGTCAGACCAGCCATTCCAACCTTTCTTCCGGCTGGGGTCGAATATCTTTGTGACCGTATCAATGATAACGTTCTTCGGCTGTTGGAGAAGATCATTTGTTGATGCTTCATCTCCAGGATCTCTGCTGACTGCGATTATTCCGGCATTCATTTCGCCCTTATTGATGTTGCGGAGGGCTGTGTTGTGAATGGCTTCGGTATTCACTCTCACCAAATTGTCAGAGGAGATTGTAGGTGGTGCCGTAATTCGAGTTCGCAGCACTATGCGAACGAGATAGTGGTCCGAGTATATATTCGGCTCCCTATATGTTCTGACATTCATCAAGGCTGAGAGGTGGCGGCACTCAATCAGCACGTGATCAATTTGATTGAAAGTGGTCCCGTTTGGAGAGGCCCATGTATGCCTGTGGACTGCTTTCGGCGCAAACAAGGTACTTCCAACAACCATTTCGTGCGATACTGCTAACTGATTAATCTCCAGTCCGTTATCATTGGTATCCCTATCTAAGTTATGGGAGCCAACGTATCGCCTAAATACGGGCTCCGTCCCTACTTGACTGTTAAAATGCCAAAGTATGATTTTGATATCATACCTGGGACAGGCTTCGAGGGTTCGTTCTGCTGCTTCGTAGAAGGTATCCTTCTCCGACTCCGACGGTTATGGGATTTATATGCCTAAATTTGTCTCGCAAACGCAGAATGCATGACTATGTTTCGCATACATTTTCAAAGCCGGTAACAGCAGTTTTCATTTTTTGGCTGACTTATAAACCTACACCTAGCACATGGTTTACTGAATAGTCAGAGTAATATATGGTATAGCGGCTCTTCTCCAGGAAACCGGTCCCTGTCCAACGCATCTCCTATGACGCTGTTACATCAGCCTTATATTGGCACAGGGTGTTGGCTAGGCAGCTTCATCTCTGTACAGATAGCGCTCATTCTATCAGAAAATGCGCAAATTGTTATTCCCTTCCCGTTGCCTGGTTCGTCGTTGTGTAGTCAGTCCAGTCCGAGGCTCCTTTTGTAACTTCGTAGCAAGTTGTTTTCCCTATAGGGTTGTCAGCCCTACCCAACTCCCAAACTGGAGGACGAGTTGATACAATTTCTCCCATTTTTAGGCGCGGGAGACTCGCCTTCATCCTCCTCCGTCTGCAGTTTTTCGTTAAGAAGGAGCTCCCACCGATCACCACGTGGAGGTGAAGATAGGGTTAGGGTTAGGCTTCATATAGGCACATTAGTTTTAGTTCATACTTAGGGGACTTCTTTGACATATATAGCATCAAAAACGATGGCACTCTAAATGGGACTGGTATTTCATCAACTGTAGCATATTGACTTAGGTATATTGTATACCTTTTGACAATTTGACACGAATTTGTTGAAAATATTCCACATTGCATCCAATTTATTAGTCTCTTTTGTCTGTGTTCTGTCAAGTGCATTGTCAAAACGAAGACAGTGAAGTAAACGCACTGCTTTTAGACATTACGCATCTAAAAATATCTCGTCCGGTACCATCAGTAGAAAATATTAAATCTACGTCTTCGTGGTTGGGCTTGAATACAGTTGTGTACATCAAAAGTCCAACAAAAGCTTGCAGCTCAATAACATCGATATCTTTTAGTTCTGGTTCTTTGGCTTTTCATTGGTCCCCAGCACAATCTCCGATGTCTCGTCATTCATATATTGTTTCCATAAAGAATGAGGATCCTTCCCATCATTTTCAAACAAATTGAATCTGGGTACTCGGGCAATAATATTGTGTCATGTCATTTTGACTGATGATCTGTTTAGAGGTGATTTACAAAACTTATATTTATTCTTCCCACTAAACTAACTTAGCCTTGAAAGCGGAGCATCTTCATTTGATGACGATGATGGCGCGCCCCGGTGTTCGGGTTGAATTTCTTCAGTATCAGATATATCAGTGCTAGTATCCGTATTATGCTCACTGTGCCCCGGACAAAAACCTTCCCCAACGTCGTCAACCTCGGAACCGCTGGAATTTTCATCCCCGAGCCAGCTCTCAATCACTTCAGTCGAATTTGGATTTGATTCATTTACACATATCCGGGATCCCTTTGAATACTGTAAATGTAAGGCAGAAGTATTTCTTTTGATGCTTGGAGTACCTGGCATATCCATAGTTCACAATTTTTGTAACAATTACAGTTTCTTATAACAAAAAATAAAACAAAAAGTTCACATAAGTACCGACGTGAAGCCTACTCGCCAAATGTACTCATGATGACACCACTTCCTGCTAGACATCAATTTGGGCAGTATTCACGCAGCTACTTAAAAGCAGGAATTGGTGCTGCATGAAACGGGTAAACAAGCAAATCAAGTGCCTGCCGGGGCCTCTCAGACCCCGCGTCGGTACTTAAAGGTTAAATAAAATATGTTTTTAATACAAAAATAGGGACTAATGGTTTGTTCCAGGGCAGAGGCAACTCATCAGACGCCGCCTCACCTTTGCCCTAGAAGCAGCGTGACCAAAAGTGGCAACAGGGCAGAGGTGAGGCAGCGTCTGATGAGTTGCCTCTGCCCTGGACGAAACTGTTAGTCAATATTTTTGAATGCTTAGGTACTATGCCCCAAACGAGGGGTCCGTGGACCAAAAAACGTGGGAGTTAGTTGTTCTTCATTTGATCTGGTTCAACATAAAGTAGATGTGGACTTAGGATCCCTTATTATCCTAACGTTGTTTAGGATAATAATATAGTATTCATTATTTGCAAATCAAAGTGCTGTTTGATCAAAAACTTTGTTTCACCAAGAAGCTGAAATGGAAGAATTGACATTCAAGTTTACCTAGGAAATGGATCTGATATGGAAAAGATCTGATATGGAAAAGTGAGCATCCCAGCAAAGTGTAACAACAAACTGCAATACGATTCGCTATATTTCCATTCAGTTAAGTCTCCTTTGACAATGACAAGGAAGGTCAAAATATCCCACGTAAATGGCATCGAAATATTTACCTAATAATAATATTGCTTCATGCTATTTCAGTATAGCCTATCCATAGCTATACCAACTGACACCAAATATGAAAATGAAAAGTGCCTGCATGAGGATATGTAATCTGATACTAAAGAAACCGATCTCTGAGTAGCTGCTTGCCATAACAAAAACTACCAATCCGGCTTCTGATCAATAAATAAACCCTCAACTACGTCTATGGCTGAATTTGAAAATCGATAGAACTATCTACGGCTTTATAATAAATTATTGGGTAAGAAATAAATCAAAGCAACACTGCAGCCCGTCATATTCGTTCAATAGTAGCACCATTTTATGAGCACCACCACCAGCAGCAAGTAGGTGTTGAGTTGCTACCACCCAGGTGATCGTAAATTTTGACGTAGTCATTCAATCTGTACAACTATCCAGATAATAATTTATACAAAATAGATCAAATCGTGGTTTCCAATCGGTAATTATATTGTATTAAGGGGAGACGAGAAAAAATTTCATTATTATGATCGATCAGGAGAGCAGACATAAATTTCTTTGGCGCATGAATCGAGTGATTAGATGTTTTTCTTATTTTTTGATTTCTTTTTCATCTAGTTAGCTTTCTGGAGATTGATCTGAGAGAGTGTTACCACAGCGATCTCAAATAGAAGGGTGTTAACTATGATTTTACTCTTGATTTGTTCAGTGCGGTAACGTCGTTTTATTTCATGACTTTCGCAAAATGAAAGTAAAAAATATTTACTCGTAATGGTTCTGAAGTCCTACCTATCCTAGTAGATAAAGAAATTCAAAATACCCCACTAATAATATAAAAAAAATTTCATATGTATATTAGAAATATGGCTGGTAGCATTAACTGAGAAAATTTTTTGAAAAGGCACTGGACGTTCTATTCGAAATTGCCAAATTTTCATCCCCTTAGAAAATCGCACAACCACAATATAATAAAATCAACTGTTGCCTTATTCTTCGAATTCAGAGTCATGAGGGCTGCGAAAATGACCTTTCCTAATGATTCCTAATTATTTTCACGGAAGTTCACACCAACAAATCCAGAGGTTTTCTTCTTGTTGCTGACTATAATTGCTTATTTCTTTACAGGCATGATTCAGATATGATTCAAACCCTAGGATTGAAGAAGGAGATAAATATTCGTTGAGATATGCATACCCGCAAAAAAATATAAAAAATAAAATAAAAATAAAAAAATAAATAAAATAAAAGGAAACGATTTCAGATTTTTATTTTAACCATCATCGCTCTACTCGAACGCTCTATATAGGTTTTCTCTAATACAATGGAATCCCGGTAATCCAAATCCGATTATTCGTACTTCCGGCTAATTTGCCGGTTTTCAGGGTTAATTTTCCTCATTTTGTACTCCCAATAATTGGCAATCCCGATAAATCGTACCAAATCATGATTTCCCTGACAATACCAATTATCGGAATACTACTGTATTCCATACCTTCTTTTCCGTATACTCCTCCTATTATCTAATATCTAATATCTAAGTTAATCGTTAGATACTTGGCCTTATTGCCGTGAGGAATAGATAGATTATTAAGCAATATTGGGAATGCATTCATTTTATTATATAATATTAAACATAAAATGAACGTGTGAAGACTTCATTTTGTTCAGTTTAATTCGCCATCGTTTTGTACAATCAAGAGGTTGTCAATATTTCTCTGCAATTTTTGCAACTATCCCGCTCGAAACATCAACAATGTATTCATGAGAAAGCGTCTTCAAGTATTCTTCAGAGACTTAGCAAGAAAAATTTCGAACTCTTCGCTGGATCCAAAAAATGGATGGAATGGAAGATGGATGATTCCGTAGCCTATATAACAGCGAAACTCATGAGCGATAGCACCACCGCCTTGTTGTGGATAAAATTGGATTCAATACGTTACGTTGGGCGATTCATTTAATTTGTATAGGTGAGCGTGATCCAGCCACACATTACATAGGCCACTACGCCAGATAACTTTCAGGCATATTCAATTGGCGGACTTCGGTGGAAAACCAGAATGTCTGCAGTTCCTAACTAAGGGAGGCCAACACCGTAGTATCTCTAGTATACAGAAGATAGAATGTAACACCACATCTGCTGAAGTTTCCCTTAGCAATGTTCCCACGAACTCCGTCGAGTGGAGAAGCGACTTCATAGAAGCAAAAAGAACCTGGGAGAACCAACAAGTCTGTGATCTCGAAAAGTACAGGGAGCAACCGCGCGAAGCGCGGAAATTTCACCAACAAGTCAGCAGAATGAAGCCTTATACACCACGATGCTCATCCTGCCGAGACAAAGAGGGAGATCTGATTTCCGACAGAATGGGCATATTGGAGCAATGGGTT
This sequence comes from Hermetia illucens, assembly GCF_905115235.1. NCBI lineage: Eukaryota > Metazoa > Arthropoda > Insecta > Diptera > Stratiomyidae > Hermetia > Hermetia illucens. The sequence continues at coordinate 168,340,289 of NC_051849.1, read as the reverse complement.
GAGTACTTTGATAAGCTACTGAACAACCAGAACATCGCCGAGTTGGAGGTGCCGCCAACAGAAGGCGACGGACAAATACTGCCACCACCAAGTATAGGAGAAACAGTCCGTGAAGTTCATCGGCTTAAAAATCCAGAAGCCGATGGAACTACAGCCGAATTGGTTAAATATGGAGGCGACCAGTTACACCAAGTGGTTCATCAACTTGTGCTCAAGATATGGGACAGCGAATCAATGCCTGACGATTGACAACGAGGCATTATCTGTCTCACACATAAAAAGGGAGAAATCAGACAGTGCAGCAATTATAGAGGTATCACGTACTATCTATAAAATGTTCTCCTCTATCTTGCTAAGCCGGATAGCCCATACGCCCAGAACATCATTGGCCCATACCAAAGAGGCTTCACTCCAGGCAAATCAGAAACACATCAGATTTTCTCTATGCGGCAAGCGATGGAAAAACTTTTGGAATATGGACAACAGTTGCATCATCTATTCATTGACTTTAAAGCCGCCTATAATAGCATAGCCAGAGTAAAACTGTACACGCCATGAGAGAATTCGGTATCCCGACGAAATTGATAAAACTGACTAGGCTGACCCTGACCAATGTGCGAGGCCAGATAAAAGCAGGAGGATCACTCTCAAGACCATTGGACATCAACAACGGTCTACGACTAGGAGATGCCCTATCATGCGTTCTCTTTAACCTGGCCCTCGAGAAAGTGATCCGTGATGTTGAGGTATATGCAAGACGTACGATCCTCTTTAAGACCACCCAACTAATCGCCTCTTCTGACGATATCAACATCATGGGAAGAACACCCAACTTAATCGACCAGGCGGCGCGAGGCAAGACAGAGTATATAGTCGCAACGTCAGCATCGAAAACCAACAAAATCAAACCGCACTGGCGAAACAGGAAGAATAAGGATAGGAGTATACAACTTTGAGACCGTTGATAATTTCTTCTATCTAGGGTCGATAATCTCAACCGATAACAGCTACGATGATGAAATCCGCGCACAGTTGTTGTCAGCCAAAGCTTACAAAAACTGTTCCGTTCGAAACGTCTCACAATAAGGTCAAAGCTCTTACTGTACAAGACAATGATCTTAGCACGAAGAATTGCGAACTCTTGGTCGCGTTCGAGAGAAGAATCCTCTGAAGAATTTTTGGTCCCCTACATGAGGATGGACGATTCCGTAGCCTACATAACGACGAAATCTATGAGCGATAACATGACCGTCCGGTTGTGGATAAAATCCGGCTCAATAGGTTACGGTGGGCGGGTCACTTAATCCGTATGGATGAGGATGATCCCACCCGGAAAGTCTATAAGGGCAATATCTATGGTAGAAAAAGAAGACGAGGCAAACCCTGCCTAAGATGGAGCGATGGCGTAGGTCAGGACGCCAGACAGCTTTTAGGGATATCGAATTGGTGAACCCCGGCGCAAAAGCGGGATGTCTGGAGTTCCTTATTAAGGCAGACCTGGACCGGATACCGGTTGTTGCGCCGTTGATGATGATGAATGTTTCCACTCGGAAGAGTCTATTACTAACTGCGATTTCAGATGCCTATTTAGTAGCAGAATCTCAGACTCTCAAAATATTGTTCCAGCAAAACTCTATACATACTGTTTCTGACGGCTACCACAAGGCGCGCTTTCTTGATCTGGAACCCGGGGTCTGATAGATTTCTGCCTGCAAGATTCCGGTACAGGTTAGGGAACATCCCCATTGTAGAGTGCTATGCACGGAGGATTCCAATATAGTGGAGAACGAGCCTTTCTGCGAACAATTACAAGGAATTAAAGGCAAGAGCTTTTTAAAGGTGACACTGTGCTAGTGATGGGTGGTCTGAATGCCAAGGTGGGCTTTGACAACAGCTTCCTCGAAGATGTGATGGGGAAACGCAGCCTTCACGGCCATAACGGTAATGATTGGAAGTTTCTGAATTTCTGCAGCTTCACCGTCCCATTATTGGTGATACATTGTTCGAGCAGAAAACCTGACATAAGGTCAGTTGGATTTAAATAAAACGACGACAGTTCAGTTGTATTAGCCTCACGACTTTTGTTCCAAGCAGACATATGATATATGGGAAAACAGTTTCCCAAACTACGCAGATTGTCCCGAATGGATGTTAAAAGATATCGCTGACTGCGAAATCGTGGAAGCGGTTAGATGAATGGATGGGAGGCTATATTGACCGCTGTGAGTGACGATGGCGTGTCACGTTGGAACTGTGATCCCGAACGGAATCCCGGGAAGTTCAGCGCAATATGCGCCGTCACAAAAGGGAATTTGCTATTGCATTGGTGAGGAAAGCGGAAGATGTCACAGAGCGCAGTGATTCCAGAGGTATTCACCGCATCACGAAAGAATTTGCAAGTGGCCGTCAAACCTTCGTTGGTCCTGTGAAGGACTTTAACGGTCCACGATGACGAGCAACTGAAAAGGTGGAACGAACACTTCACCACGGTTCTTAATTGTTTCACATCCTGCGAGGTTCCGCCGTTTGTGGATGAAAGGGCCACCCTCACATGCAGATATGGACTATTGCTCCAAGGGGAGAAAAACCGTTTCAGCCATCAACGGAGTAAAGCCACTGGGTTTGACGGTCTCTCCGCAAAGTTATTTGTCACAGATCTGGTACTTCCACGCGTAGGGAAATTTTGGGAATCCGTGACCTTTCCCAGAGAATTAAAGAAAGTAATGATCGTCCAGATCCCAAACTTATTATTATTACCATTATTCTGTTAGGGAAAGCTGCACTGCGTCCTTAATAATAATAATGATCGCTGGCGCAACAATCCAATTGGATGTAGGAGGCAATGTGGTCAGCAGTGCGCTCGCTCGAGGTTATTACCTTGGTTTGACTGACTGATTCGACTGATGTCCTACATCCAGTTATGATGGCAAATTCCTCTGCCACCAGTATGATTTGAACCGTGACCTTCCGCTACGGTAGCCCAGCGCTCTAACCATTTGAGTCATCCGAACACGCGTCCTTAAGGAATTACTATGCCCATTTAACTGGTTATAGTGTACCTATTAACTATAGTATCTCAGACAATCCCATATATATAGCGTTAGAAATTTACATCTGGTATTATGTATTCTCCCAGGTGCCTCGTTCTACTTTGCACAAGTGCCGGACACTATCCCAGAACTTGTATAGAGGTTTCCAAACACTACGCACAGACCCTGCAGACAGTGTCTGTAGATATCCCTAGCTTGCCTAGGTGGTGGTTTCGTCAGCAGTGACCAGTAAGAATTCCCACTACGATTCGGAGGTTCTTCTTGGTGAGGTTTTAGCAGTCATTTGCGCGCTTAAGTTCGTATACCCCAATAAGCTGGTGTGCTCCATTTTTGGTAAGTTAGCCCAGTATAGCTCCCTCAGCCGTTCTACTTTACGTTTTAATGTCATTGCCATGAACCCGTTTCCGATTTCACAGAAAGATTCGGTTGACGTTTAGCCTGGAACCCAAAGTATTCAGATTTTATTGTACGTGCCGAACGTATTCAGTCCCTCAAGGCACACCCATACCAGCTTGGAGTTCATCTGGTTGGACTTGAGTTCTTGATTGCCATTTGGCTGTCAGTCAGAATTACAATGTTCTGCCCCTTGTAGTTCCTTTGAAGATTGCAGCAGGCACATCTGTCTAAGGTGTATATTCCCGCCTGGAATATGGTAGTGTGCTTACCTATTCGTTCCAAATTCCATGGAACAATGACCCCGGCACCCACTCCCTCTACTATGAAGGATCCATCAGTGTACCAAGTAATCAGTTGCTGGTTTAGGCCCCATGTCATAGCCACATCCTTCCAGCTGGCCCTGTTTCTTCAACATGTTTTAAAACTTTTTATCGAACTGATACCTCGTTGTTATATTATCCCCGGTATTGATAATTCGGGGTACCTCCTAGAAGGGATGTCAATCTTCCTTCGATTTAGGCAGCTCCTTGCCTGTATTTGTATGTGCAAGTGGAGGGAGGTTATGCATGTCCTCGCTGTCCTACTGATACACACGCAAACCAGTTTTTGGAGTTTGTGCAAGTCCCTGGCTTGTTTGCTGAGTTCAGTTGTTTCTGCCCAGATTACCGCCGATTACGATTAGGTAATCGCTGGCGTTATTATTGCAGTGTATATCCAAAGTAGTATCTTCCGGGTGTAACCTCATTTTTTTCCTGCTATGGACCTGTAAGTTATCAGAGCCCTCGTAGCTTTCCGACAAGTGTTTCCGAAAGTATCTTCCCCGCCTCCCTACATCAGGCACTAGTAGCCCTTAATCCAGTTAGTATTCTATCACATACGAACGATATTAGACAAATTGTCCTGATTGATTTAGGGTAAACAGTATCCTTTCACCCACTTTCGGAATAAAGATTACTTTTGCCCGCCTCCATGCCCTTGGTATATACCCAATGGCTGCCCTTACCACCCTTACAAGAAGCTCTAAGATGATTCTTAGGTCTCTCGGGAGTAGTCCTGGCTGTTGAATTAGAAACCGATCTTCCAAATTCAAACCGGCTAAGAGCCAAGGAATGTGAATCACGCGCTAGGGCAGACTCACAATTAGCTTTAAAAAACAAAAGTCTTCCTTACTTGATCAACATTAAAACATTATTTTATTGAACAGTACTTTTATACATAAATTTTCCTTACATTGTTAAATTCTTAGTTTACTAAGCTCATCACATATTTTGCAAATGCCCCTGTCAATGTTCTCCATACGCAAGCAATATTAGATGGAAGAATGTTAACCTTTGTTATACGATACAAAAAGAATTCAAATTACTCGTAAACAATAAATAAAATAAGAGTACGTGACGTTAGCATCCAGTCACCGATATTATTTATTCTTGTTATCGATGACATTCTTAATGATGCATTGTCCGAAAGATATGGAGGAACTCAATGGATTATGACCCCTTTCCTCAACCATCCGGACCACGCTGATGACTTCTATTTGCTCTCTCAACGGATCATGGACCTTAACCAAACGGCTCTGGATTTGAAAAGAAAGGCAGGTAGTGTTGAACTAAAGATAAAAACCAATAAAACCATGGTTTTCACTCTGACTCTCTCTATCTGCATTAATGGGCAGAGCACCAAATTCGTCGATCAATTTGTATATCTAGGAAGTGTGATTTCTGCCGACAGTTCCATTTGTCCGTTTTTGTTGTCATGTAGAAAATTTGGAAATGTAGTTATCTCAACCCTAGGACCAAGTTGAGCGGGATTCTCCTTCTGGTCAAGATGACTATTTCGGCTTTTCCCAGCGCAAGGCTGAAATCATGAGCCATAGCGTAAGACCATTGCATCAGTTGGCCAATCAGCAAATTATCGTAGGAAGCTTTCCAGAGTTCCGACCCTGAGTAATTGGTTATACTCAATGCATATATATTGTGAGCTCCGTACAAATGAAACTATCATGCATCCGAATATTTTTAAATTATTAAAAAATCTGCAAAATCTCTCATATTTGAAGTGCCAAGATTCCGCTTTCGCTTTCGTTCATTGGCTGTAGTCAGAATAATCACTATGTTTAGCAGCTTTAGTAAGATATTGCCTACTGTCCCCGAAGTTGCAGAATTTGCTACGTATACGGTGGAAAGTGTAGAATCCAAATTCGAGTCATTACGAAAAGCTTTTTATATTCTTATATTTACATACTATTAAAAACAACCCCTACTGCGGACTTTCAACTGAAGAACGCGAAGCACCTTAGGCAGAGAGGTCTGACTCTCTACGGCTCTGTAGGCAGAAACATATTTCATAAAGATAGTAAGTTTCAAATAGATCAAATTTACGTATGCTTTATAGGCTCCAAACTGGCAACCCATAAATAAATTTAAAATGGCTCAGTAAGCTAAGGGCCTGATGCCATTTCACTAAGAAGTAGTTTAGTAGAAGAATAGTAGCCAAAACCACATTAACTTCTGAATTGCGATTGCTTCCATCTAATGTTTAGGTTTTATTTCCATTCGACAATGGCATCATTGCGAGCCACAAAAGATGAGCACAAAAGCATGAAACCGATCATCATGACTTCGTGCCACCGATTGATGTTCAGATTTCAGGTTATTAAAAAGGTGAATTTCAATCAAAATGTAATGACCTACATCACATATCATCCTAACAACGTGCACGTATTGTTGTCTACCAGATACTTAAGCTTGATTAATCTTCGTTTAAATCATGTGGAAACCGCAACACGAGTCCAATCAGTTTCCATAGGTAAAGATCGCGAATATCGAACTGGCCCCGAACAGGGTAGTTTCTGTGGAGAAATATGTTTTTGTGGTTCTTTGATTTCGATTTAGTGGTCTGACCAAGCTGAAGCGAAAATAATACTCGGTGTAAATATCTTAGATTCTAATAAAAACTTACTTATATTCCCCTTATAGAGGCTTGAAGTTATTCTGGTGCTTTTGAAATGCGATCAGTATCCGCACAAACTTTACTTGAGGCCTCAATTTGCGAATACACTTGTTGAACCTTAATATTAAACAACTTTTTCTTAGGGCTTTTTTTTGGACCAAGGCAATCATTCATCTGCAATTAAATATATAATCCTACTGGGCGTGTACATAATTGAGGTGGAATACCTAGATTGATCATTGTCCTCATTAAGATCAATCCATGCAACTAAATTCGAACACGGTTAATTGCGTATTCGTTTGGTGCGATCTCAAGGTAGTGTTTTCCACTACTGTATCACGATGCACGTAAATCAAAGTTATACGCAAAAACTTTTACAAAGTCAAAAAATTGGCTATAAGATTAAGATAGGTACCTGGTCTCGTGGAAAGCCTGGGTGTGTAATGTGAAATTTTAAATAGATCAACAATTACGCGTTTTATATAAAAGTTCCACCAGGTTTATCTCGTTTCAGCGCTATCCACAGCTGATAAAATTTGATATGTTGACAGACGACCCTAGAATACATATGGTATAATAAATAGATAGCTGACCCATTAATAAAAAGATACTATCATCAGAGGTTCGTACTAAATTGAAATTTCAGAAATCAGAGCCATTACTTAGAATAATTTTGTTTTAACAAATTATTATCTTCTCTATTGATATACACCACACCGTTAGCGAATGATCAGAGTTCTGCTTACATCAATTGAGTTAGCTGTTATAGATATAATAATAACATATACATTGGTCAAGATTTTCATATGGAATGGGGTGCAAACTAGGATGTGTTACTGCTAATTGTTATGTTCATCTCGAAATGGAGAAATGTGGGTTTTCAGCCACATCTTCGGCTGCAATGACGATATTTTCAGTTGTATTGAATGAACAAGCACCAGTTAGCATCTTTAGATCACTAACTTGTCCAAGGCGTTCGGATTTATTTAATATGATAATAAGATATAAGAAAAGCGCCTGATGATGGCCAAAACCAATGCGAAACAAACCATTTATAAGATAATCTACCCATTTTAAAGGTAACGAGTGAAACAAAACTTTACTAAACTAAATCATGTCGTGGCAAATCCAGACGTAAATGCTGCCTATTTTCTCACCCATAAAGCCAATTGGTGGCACCCTATTGCCGCACGCCCACAACACTGTCTCACCTGCCGAGTTAAATATTATGTGCAATTAGCGCCTCCGATTCGTTGGTGGTGCGCGGACACAGACGGGTCTTTAGTGACTGAAATTGATTTGAACCTTAGTTCCCACTTGTTGCTTTCAGGAGTATGTCGACAATACAGGTCCTTCTTTCCATTACCTGTATCCACTTGGGGTCTCTTTCATATTCCTTGACAATGTGATTCTTTTCCTCATAACTCTTGCGTCGGTCAGATGGATCGATAGGGGTCATACCTTCACTATTTGGCCAATTATTTCACTTCTCCTCGGCAGAACGAATTTTTGGGCACACACCACGCTCACAATTACGAGGCCAACTGACGCGATGAAATCCTAGCTTTTTAAGGTTTTGTGTGAAACAAAACCTTATTAGAATGGTGACGGTGTCTGTCTGTCCGTCTGTCCGTCTGTCCGTCTGTCTGTCTGTCTGTCTGTCTGTCTGTCTGTCTGTCTGTCTGTCTGTCACACCCGATTTATTCGGAAACGGCTAGACCGATTGTCACGAAAATTGGTGAGAGTATGTAATCTGGTGATCCCTTTACATGCAGTAAGTAGCGCCATCTTGTGTTAAGTTTAAGGGGGGCTCCGCATACATGTGAATGGAGGGTGCACATTTTTTTTTCTCAGAATGTAGCCAAGTAGGGTATCAAATGAAAGGTCTCAACTAGTACTTTTCGAATCTGGTTCAATATTTGATATTAGATGAAACATAGGGGAGTAAGGGTTGAAAATATGACCCACAAAAAGTGTAACAGGTCTCGTTCTCAGAACCTATCCAACCGAAAAATCTGGAAAAAATCACAGTGGTGCATCTCTACGAAATCTAGGCCTGAAAATATATCCGGTTCCGATATCTGTACAAATAAAGTTAATAATAGTATATTTCCACATTTTAGAAATTTACCCGGCACCCCCCCTTATGTTCATCCCAGAAATACAAAATTTGGCATGAGTGTAACGAAGAATATAATGCACAGTTTGGTCAAGTTTGAAGAAAATCCAACTATTATTAACAAAGTTATTGGGGGTGAAACTTTACAATTTTTTGTGAATTTCGTGCACTTTACAACCCGCATGACGTCATCATCACATATCAATTCGTCAATTCCACAACGAAATGAATTCTTATGAATTGGGTCGCAGACAATTATTTTGTTTTAGTTTTTTAGTTATTTGTCAACCAGACATGTGTATATGTAGGTATATAATATATGCGTGCTATTGAACTTTGCGGCTAGTGCCTAATTCAGATAGATATAAGACGTAAATCGGAAATATGGGTACGATAAATTTAGATACGTGCATATATGTGTACAGCAGGTAATAGGCAGTTTGTTTGTTTAGGGTGAGCGTGATATCTATGGCTCTAATATGTACGTATGTCTCGTAGTTTGGAAAAATATGAAGGATTATGTTGGATTTGTAACTATATACGGACAGAAAAATGTGCGTCTCTTACATAAGATGAACACAAAACCTTTATACCCGAAGCGCGAGCTTCCGGTATTCCGACTTGTTTTCTTTTGGATTGAATTTATTCCAACCGAAAAGGTTAAGCTGTCATATCATAACCTAAATTTTAAGAGCTAGTGTTGCACACTCAGTTAGATTCCTTCATTTTTGCAGGGCACAGTGAATCAATGGGTAATCGCACAGAGACAACTACGACATTTAGCAAGTTCGATCCCGGGAAACAAACTTTGAACCTTCTGGATTTTTCATCATGGAAGATCTCAGCCAACTTTTCTGACTCAGTACCGTAGACTTATTAAACCGAAAAAAAGCAGTTTGCCACCTTCCGCCGAGGTCTGCCCTTCATTGATCCCAATTTCTGTATTTACAGCCACACCTAGTAGTGCAGTATCGTCAAAGTCCTGGTTTCCAAAGAGCTCGAATTTCTTTCACAGTGCTTTCTTCCACCGTTGGCTAGGAGACTTCCCAGGTTCATGTTACCCGGTCCGCATAGATCTGGTTTTAGATATCGGTGTTAGGTCTGTTGAATCTACTGGATCAATTTTGTTTTCTTCCGTTTTCCTTGGTTGAGGTCGATGAGAATATTCTTATAGGTACGATTTATATACTTCCCTTTTTTGAGACGAAAATTTTCTCTGTCGCGCAAACTTCTAGAAACTTAGGCAATAATACCGCATGCGGATCTACCGCAGCAGGGTTTACAGTTTCACTCATTGTGGGAATTGCTATAATCTTCCTTTTGGAAGACTGCACTTTAAGCAATAACTCTCTCTTTTGAAATGAAAAGCATATCTTTCACACACATTTCTCCATGAGGAACATGAATTTAGTGAGGCCAAATCTATTCCACTGACGCGGCATAATTGCGCAGAGTCGCGGATAGATTTAATTCTTTGACCTCTTGGCACTTTTTAGAGTACATATTCAGGTTTGGGCATTCTTAGTAGTAGTAGTGAGTTACAGCAAGGTACTCAACCACATCAAGATGGTGTCCTAGAGTTGAAACCTCATAGGCCACGCCTAATCGCATAGGAAGCGCCAGACGCGATCCGCCGTCAATCTCCTTTCTTCGACCCATGCATACAGGTTTCGAGTTTTCCGATATGACACATATCGTCGAGCCAGTATTTTTTTTATAGATTTCAGATACATCTTTCTTGGAAGGAAAATATTGAAACAATGGTAGAAAACATAATTTTAATGGTTGTACTTGAATAAATCTATGAAAAAGAATTGCGAAGTTCTTTGAGACTGCTAAGCACACGCTACAGCCACTCTTTGCTTTCCAATTAGACGACGAAAATCTACATTTCCCTAAAAATAGGAAATAGTGTAATATTGAGGAAAAATGTTTAGACGGGAATGAAAGCATTATTTATCTACTCTAGTTTTAAAAGTTTTGTGTAAAACAAAACCTTATTAAAATCATCTTAATGTCTATCTATCTGTTTTTTTTTTCTGCTGATACAAGGTAAATAGCTTCAAAAACCACCGCTAGCTCCTCCAGACGGTTTTGTGGGATTCTTATCCTCTAAAACTACCTCCATTTCCTACCACTCTGCTCATAGGACTCTCATATGGTATTAAGTTGCGAGGTTGGATCAGAATTTATCCTTCACTCGTCCCCATGTGGACCTCTCCCGTTTGTTCTTCCGGCTGACATCTTCCTGCCTAAGTTTCTTATGGATGGTTGCTCTAACCTTTTTGGTTTCAATCGATATCGCTGTCGACTTCAACATATAATGCAATACGTTTTCGGCTTTTCAGGGCTCCCCGGTTGTAGGTTGCAATCGCGGGCAGTGAAGTCAAATGTGTTCTGCATCCTCGGCAATATTGGCAATACATTTTGGGCAATATGTCGAATCGTCATGCCCAACTTGAAAAAAATATGCTCCGTAACCTCCAACTCCTCTTAAAAGTTGTGCTAGGTTGAAACTTACTCCACCGATCCATTTCCGAATATCCCATATGATTCTGGGGGTCCAACGGCCTTTTCAACTTCTACAGCCACTTCTACTGCTACTCATCGATAGTTTCAACTCGTGTAAACTGCCGCTAACGGACAGTATATTCTCCGGCAAGATACATATTGATCGTAAAAACGTTGCACTTCTCTCCCTAGAATATCAATCGGGATCATTCCTGTTATCACATAGACTGTTCCATGGGATATTGTTCTCTAAGCGCAACATGTTCGAAGTTCACCTATGGAATAAACAGCTCCAATTTTTCTCTTGTTTGTTGTATTTTCTAGTTCATCTGTCCATACTGGGGCTTCATATATTAGGATCTAACTAAAGATCCTCGAAATATGGAATCGACGACTTTGCATTAGGCTACACTATATTTGGCACCATTTTAGCAATCAGTGGTCCGATGTTACACTGCCTCTGCCTTTGGTCAATCAATACGCCTAAATATTCTATTGTTCGTGTTCAAGCTTTGACATTCATAACCGTGCATCTTCTCTGCTTGGTAAGAAGTACTATTTCCGTCTTATGTTGTGTGAGCAATAGACCAGCATTCATCAACCCGGAGGTAATGTCACAAACTGCCTCATTTGCATAAAGCTCGAGGAGGCGTGCAACAACCGTCACTCAAATGTCGTCCGCGAAACCAATGGTGGCCACACCGTTAGAAAGGTCAAGTATCAACACTCCATTATACATAATAATCCATAAGGGTGAGTCTAGAACAGAACCTTGTGGGACTCCGCATGTCGTTCAATATGATTTTATTCTTTCATTTGATTGGCACCACAATAGCCTATCAATTAAAAAGTCGGTAACGGTAGGCACCAATTACTTCGGCCCAACTAAGTTGATTATGTATGTTGCTCCATCTCATGGAATCCAAGGCATTCTTCACATTGAGTTTTATCACTGCACAGCACTTATCTTCGTCTGTGCTGTGTTAGCTAACGGGCTAACTGGATCAGTCCTAAACCTCCCCTTTCGAAAACTGAACTGATTCTCAGAAAGATCGCTTTCCTTTTCGGCTGCTATAGATTATTCGTTCGAATAGTTTGCTAGTATTATTTGGAATACATATCAACCTGCAGAACGAAATTTTACCTGAAGGTTTGTTTAACTTGGGGATTAGTATCAGTTTCTGTTTCTTACATTGTGCAGGAAGTATTCCTTCTTTAAGACATGTGGCAAATGCCTCGGCAGACACATTTGGCGCTACTTTGACTGATGTCTTGAGAGTTTTAATGAGTATGCTATCCACGTCAGGTCCTTTATTCCCAACTATTTTTTCGCAGCTTCTAGGAACTCCTCCCCACTTATCAAAGGAACTTCTGTAGTATCTTATATCGAAAGTGGGGAGATTAGCGGCACTCACATTTTGTGGGAAAATATTCGTTAATATTCCATTAAGCAGGTTAAGCATGTTAGGGCAAAAAATTGGTGGAGAGAATTTGCCTTTCATTTTCGACATTATTATTTTGTAGGCACTACCCCGCGGATCCGTGTCAGCTTCCTTCCATATTCGTTTAAAACATTCACTCTTACTTTTTATGATAGCCACATGTAATTTCTTCCGAGCCTCTTTATTTTCTTCATGTAGGTGTTTGTATCCAGATCGGCTTCTATTTCGCTGACTTCGTCTTCTCGTCTTGAAGCAGGCCTTGAAGCATTCTTCGATTTCAGAGTTCCACAAAAAATTTGGAACTTGCTTGCTTGCTTTTCATACAATACTTCTTGGAATGGCACGTCCCATGATGCCTTGACTTTTCGTCAATCTGTACGAATTTATCGTCTCCGAGCGCTATTTTTGCTAGAAAATTTCTTTGAAAATTTCCTCGACACACTTCTTGGTTGCTCATCTATCAGCTGTCTTTTGAAGACCAATTCGTCCTTTACTCTGAATTGTTTAAAAAATATGGCCTGGTGGTGGTTACTGTGTATATATTCTTCACTGACTATGATCACTGGAAATCTTTTGCAATATCTATATCTACTACGGAGCCCATTTCTCTCTTTCGAAAAGTATTGACGCATCCAGTGTTTGCAAGTACAAGATTCAGAAAGGAAAAAGCTATTACTTAGGGCTATGGTCTCTTTGGTACTGGGAGCTGAGGCTTAAGAATACACTAAAAGTCTTTCCTGCTTGATGTAAGTGGAGACTAAAAGGAATAGAAATTTGTAGGCTGCTAACCTGGAAATTTTGAAACTTTACTGGTATCGAAACGTTAACAACGCCTCGGATAGGCACCAACTTCAATTCAGCGACCTTTGGCTATAAAAAATAGACTACAATCGGTTTAAGGAATGTACGCATGTTTCTCGGCAACGTAGTGAGGATCCCCAGAATGCTCACTTTCTCTAACCTGAGCGGGAATTCCCATTATGGGAATGATTCTCTCCCTCTTGCAACTTTTGTGCTTTTTTAATCTGGAAAGCCAAGTGGTAGCAGACGCGAATCCGGTGTCGGGTTGTTTCTGACTTCTACCGCAAGCCGCACCCTCTTGACCTGGGAGTTTTTTTCTGACAGACTTCTAACTGGAAGATTCCGGTCCAGGTTAAAGAGAATCACAATTTTCCAATGATACGCACCAACGGAGACTTTTGATATATGTATATGCTCTACGAGCGATTAAACATGGTTCAGGGGAGACTTCCTAAAGGTGACATTGTAATTATGATGGGTGATCTGAATGTCAATGTGGGATTTGACAACACCTTGCTCGGATGGGGAAACACGGAGTCACCGTATCGATAATGGTGGGAAGTTTGCGGATTTGTGCAACTTCCACCGCTTCGTCATTGGTGGCACATTATTTGAGTAGGAGCCTGCCATAAGGCCAGTTGGATTTCAACTTACCGACGCCGTACGAGCAATCAGATCACAATCAGTACCAGATTTAGCAGTTGTCTGTTGGATGTGCGTAACACGAGTGTCGTTGACATCGCCCTCGAAAAAGATCACCATCTGATAGTAGCTTACGTTCGCTTTCGTTTTACACCCGCCACTTCCGGCAGGGTTGGAGAGCTGCGGACCCTAAGTTCAACAGCGACTATTTGTATGACTCAGCTTTCGCTCAACAGTGGAAAAGCCATTAAGTGGAGGCGTACTTAGGAATCCCTCATTTCTTAAACAATTAGCCTCGGCCGGCTTAGACCAAAAATTTTACAAGACGGATTTGTGTTCGTTATATTTATTACACATGACGTGTTTTTGAATTAATAAAAGGGAGCAAATACCACCTTGTAATCACTTCGGTGACGCTGTTCCTAAGGCAGAGGTGAGGCCGCGTCTGATGAGTTGCCTCTGTCCTGGACGAAACGGCAAGTCTTATATTATTTTTATGTTGTTAGAAGGCAGTCCGTCATAAACTCGATCCTGGGTATTGTCCTTGACCGAGTCATCTTTTTCGTCCATGGGAGTTCGTTTCGTTTCTTGGATCACCAGCATGTTCGTGTTGCATCCTGAAACTTCTTTGAGAAGTTCTCGCAGAGCTCCGATTCTATTTATAGTGCAAACGCTCCAAGTTCCAAAAGAGCAAACCATATTCTGTTGCTGAAGTCGTCGCCGTTGAATTCGTACGGTCCAACGCGAGGGGTTGCCGACCGCCCGCTGGCAGGTGAGAATATAGCGTCTCACACTCGCTCCGCTAGTCGTTGACGGTTCGGTTTTACCTGCTAGATTGAGAGATTCACTCGATAGCTAAACTTTAAAAGAACCTTCCCTGCTCTAGTTATCCTGATCGTCTATTTTTTCTCAATCTGCCTGAAACATCGACCCCTGTTATGCTGACGAATGCATTCTTGTCATCATTTATAACGGCTTGATGAAGAATTCTGCAGCCTCCGAATAGACGTAATATATTTCTCAATGTTCATAACTTTAATATTTTTGAGGCGCTATTCACGAAATTAGTTGTTAATCTACTTTAACTACCTCCTTGTATGTTGGATTTAGATAACTTTCGCAAAATACATATTTACTACCCTTTAAATAAAAAATATTTACTCCATTAAGATTGTTTTTTGGAGTTTTGCTGGAATATAGTTTTCCATGAGGTTCTTTACCTTGGACCTGTTTGTGTTATGTGGACTCTAATGTGGACCTAGAAAAAAAACTCATAAAAAAGTGAAACCAGAGCTATAAAATATGAATTCATTATATAACTATGAAAACGTATTTCCAGTAAGTTACGCTGATATCAACAAATTTCGAACCTTACTGCATTCCGCAACGAGCTCAAGGAACGAAACGCCATTAGCCGCCCGATATGTAATTATATGCTGTAGTTAAATTACTTACACCGCTGCGACTTGGCTTAACTTTATCAAGGTTTGATTAATTACAAAGAATTTAATGGACATCTAACTAATTATCCAGCGATAAATTTCATGTTTTTGTCTCAGTGCAGCTCGGCGACGTATATGAAAATTAACAGCAAGTTAATAAATTATTCATGCTGGCCAATAAATTTGTCAAAGATAGCAACATGTTGTTCATGCGACTATCGAAAAAACGGCCTCTAATGCCAATATGCTTGCTTAGCTCGAACGCGGAGTTAGTAGTGTGAATTCCGTATAGGGTTAGCTTATGGAAAAGAATTGTACTGGACACTGGGCTTGTCAATTTGGGTTCAGTATCACCGTGGAAGACCAAAAATAAGAAGAAAACCTCAGACCTCATTCATTCCAAATTCAACAAAGGAGTTATATCCCTACTTCATGCCTAAAATAGGGGCGGCATTAATCACAGTATTAATTACTTTCGATTATTTTCGAAGACCTAACTCCGATCCAAGTAAAATCTTGGAAACACCAGACAAACTAGACAATATTGCTTCATTGACACACATTCCTTTCCTATCAGCTCCTTCCCTTTGTTTTTTTCGAGCTCCAGAAAACGCAGATACTGCTCATCGTACGTATTCCCTAAATCAAGCAACCTTACTATATGTCCAATCAACACGCATAGACGCACGGTCCATTAGAGATCGGCAGACTGGATTTATTGGCACGTAAGTAATCACGTATAAATTCCAAATTAATGCATAACTTTATGACACAAGTTCAGACTATTACGGAAATGCACTTTGCAGTGAAGCGCGTACCTGCCTGACCAAATTGAAACGTACTCGAATGTCGCTCGTGGTGCATTAATAGGAAACGAACTTATTAGGAGAAAATCCAAGTTAATTGATGTTAGACGAATGAGTACTTCGACTTTGAAGGAGGCACAAAAGAAAAAAATAATCGCCTTGCAAAGAAAGTGTGAACGATTTATGTATGATAAGGAAATTGACATAGCTACTAACAAATTGTTAATTGTTGGGATTGCTTTATGTTGAATTGCAATTGATTAAAAGTCTTCATTTCATTATCCTTAGCATTTTCACTCTCTTGAATGAAGTGCTCTAACACACTTCAAGGCCCTGATCCAATACGGATTTTTGTGCCAACGATTATTATTACTATTATATTTTCACTCCTACTCTTATCCCAAATGATGATCACATTTTGAAAAATCGCATGTCGACCCCTTAGCAAAGACACTGGAACAGTGTGACAGTGGAAATCTATGTCTCTTTCGAAGAAGAGGCGCTAGAGCCGGGTTTAAAAAATGCGGGAAACCAGAAGCTGAAAGCTTCAGGTATGAAAGGTTTTGTGCATTTCTTTTATACAAACATCTCCCCTCCCAGCACGTAATGTATATGCATATATTAAATTTACACTTTTGAGTGCTACTGACATTCAATTCAAAGTCTTAGAATTTGCACTAAAGTGACAACTTTGAAATATTATAACTTCATTAATAATAGTGCAATTTCCAACAAACTTGGTAGGACCATGCTCTACATCACTTAAGGGGGGTTCTGTAGACAATTAGCAAAAATTGTGGTAATGTACTATTATTACCTTTATTTGAATAGATATTAGTATGAAGGGCATCTCGGAGCCTAGGCACCATTGAATGGTAGCTTCCTGATTATTTTCCGATTTTTCGGTTGGTTAGGTTCTGAGAATGGTGCCGTGAAAGAAATTACCCTTTTCCAGCCCCCGCCCTCCCATCAGATGCGACTCCAGGTGGCGAATAGGGACGTACGTGTTGCTGTGTAAATATGTGTTCATGCACTTTTGTTTTCTAACTGTGCATGGGCTGGTATTTGCTCATCTCTAGTCCGTGGACCAAAATAGCTATGGGAAGAATACCCAGAAAATAAAACCAACAAGGAAGAATTGACAAAGAGTACACTTACGGTGCTGGGGCTCGGAACTCTAGTACCGGCGGCTTTTGTGAGTGATCAAGCGGCTCCCGAGTGCCTCGGTGGTTGGCAACTTGGCCACCGTCGCATATAATTCTATAAGTGGTTTAGATTTGGAGAAGGAGGTGTTAAAGCGTACCACAATTCCACCTAAAATACCAATTACAAAGGCAAAGAATAACGGGCTGAAAGGAGATAGATGACTGAAAAGGTGATTTAGGCACCCATCGCAACTGCCCAAGTGGTCCTCCGGCAGCAGGAAGTGGATCCATTCAGGAAAAGTTCATCAATTTTACGATCTCCTCCAATACTAAAAACGGCAAAATAGAAGCTCATGGGAGCTCAGCAAAAGGTGAACGAGTCAGTAAAAGGGGTAATCCAGCCAAGACTCATCGAGAACAGAGCCCTGACCTGGAGGAACTACCTTTCGTGCACCTTTGCGAAATGCGAAACTTTAACCTTCTATAACTTTGTTAATAATAGTCGGATTCGGTAAATTTCCAAAGCATAGTAATATACTATTATTAACCTTATTTGTGCAGATATAGGAATGGGATGTATTTTATAGCATAGATTTCATATAGCTGCATCACTGCGATTTTTTTAGATTTTTCGGCTGAGAAGATTCTGAGAACAAGACTAGGTTCACTTTTGAGACACAATTTTGTGCCCTATCTCCCCTATGTTTCACCCAATTTAAAAAAAAAGATAAGTTTCGAAAAATACTAGTTGAGGCCTTTCATTTGATGCCCCGCATGACCATGTTCTGTGAAAAGAAAATTTACACCGTCCTTTCGCATGTATGGGGAGGGCCCTTAAAATTCAACAAAAATAGCGCCACTCGTTGCCTGCAAAGAGACACCCAGACCACATATCCTCACCAAATTTCGTAACAATCGGTTCAGCCGTTTCTGAGTAAATCGGGTGTAGCAGACAGCCAGATAGACGGACAGACACACTTTGAACCGATTTTAAAAAGGTTTTGTTTTTACACAAAATATTTACACAAGTCGGGAAACCGGAAACTGGACGCTTCAAGTATGAAAGGTTTTGTGTATTTCTTTTATGAAAAACAAATCAGTGGACATTTTTCCCCTTAGTACCTATATAAGCGCACGTAATATAAGCATATATTATGTGAGATTATCCACTTTCGCATGATACTGACATTCAAAGTCTTGAATTTGCACAACAACGACAACTTTGACCTTTTATAACTTGGTTAATAATAGTGCTATTTCCATGAAACTTTTTAGGATCATGCTCTATATTATAGCTTAATGATTCCGTGATGAAGTTAAGGGGGTGTCACAACCAATTACTAAAAATTATAGTAATATACTAATATTAACTTTATTTGAACAGATATCGATATGGAGGGTATTTCGGAGCCTAGACACCATATAGTGATAGCCTTCTGATTTTTTTTAGATGTTTCGGTTTGGTAGTTTCTGAGAATGGGTCCGTGAAAGAAATTATCACTTTCGACCCCCCGCACTCCCTTCCTTTCCAACAGATGTCAAAAGTAAGACTGGCTTCGGAAACTATGAACCGCGACCTTTCAGTTAATGTCCCATATAACTACATTTGATGAAGAAAAAATTTACACCTCCCTTTTGCATGTGTGAGGACTCTCTCTTAAGGGGTTAGGGGTAGTCAGAGGCCCGAAAACATAATGATTTTCAAGAATTTTTTTTTCTAGTTCATTGCTTTATTTTACAAAAATAAAAACATAGCTTTAATACATCATGTTTCGACTTGACTTCACCAAAATTTAAAAAAAAAAAATTAATAATTTGAAAAGTTATCGCTGTTTGTGTGGAGCCCGTTCCTCCAGAAGTCCCTTGCGGTGATCATCACAAGTCCTTGGAGATTCATCTGAAATCAATCGGATAAGAGAAATTCGTTTCATTAATAGATAATCTTGTGTCGATCAGGCAGCTTTTCTTTTTTTTTTTCAAAATTAACAAAATGGCGGCCTCAGGAAATTTTTTTCAGATTTTCGAGAAAAAAAAACCGACAGTTAATTGTTAAAAAAAATCGAAATTTATGAAAGAAAAAAAATCCTTCGATCAGGCACGAGTTTTTTATGTTTTCCATAAGCAGTATAAATTTTATTGAAATCTACCGAGCGGTTTTTAAGTTACAGTGATCACCAGTTCAAAAACATAGTTTTGAGAAAAACGCATTTTAAGTTTTGCTATTGATTTATGTAGAGTTATACAAATTATTTATTTACTTACACTGAGTCATCTATTCCTGGGCCATATATATTTTCAGAACTTCGAAGTTGTCTTGAAACCTTTCTACAATCACGTCCCATGGTAAATCACTTGAAAAATAATTTATTTTAACACAAAACTATCGACTATCGACTGCAGCTGCTGCTAGCTACCTGCTCTCGAACGCTCCGTAGCGCCCAAGCGCCCTTTGTTAATTGTTGAATATCTCGAAAAGAATTTGTCGGATTGACTTTAAATTTTCACAAAATATTTTTAAAATATTATACTTTAAGAAAATGCAAATTCTGACTACCCCTAACCCCTTAAATTCAGTGTAGAAGTATGTAACTCTCTGTATGCGTGTGCATTCACAGTTGCCACCTTTCCACTAACGTTGGTGCTAATTGCTGTAACCGTTTCCGAGAAAAATGCGTGTAACAGACAAGCAGACAGACGATAGACAAACAAAGAGACAGTAAACCGATTTTAATAAAAGATCCAGCTCAAATATCTTTATATAAGAAGTTCACAAAACCTTTCATACCTGAAGCGTCCAGCTTCCGGTTTCCCGACTTGTTTTAATTAGCCGACACACCTACAAACACATAAGTGTCAAAACCTGCCCGAACAGATTGGACACGTGTTGCAAGCTTAACAGTAATTGGTTATTCATGTATTAGGGTTATGAATGTTTAGTCGTTATTGAGTTGATAGTATTTAAGTTCAAAAAAATTAATTCACACGGTGATGCATGTTTGTGTTTTTTAGTCGTTATCGTAGTTGATGGTGATGACCAGGATGCATTATAACTTTTAGTATACTAAAAGGTGAATTCCGGGAAAACAGGATACATTGTAGAATCGAGGGTGGTTGAGGTCCGGCAAACCAAGATTCAGCATTCCTTCAGGTAAGAGGTTGTCTGCTTTCTCCATCCGAAAGACCCCCCGCGCAGACGAGAAAGCCGGTAATAACTTAACGCACATGGAGGCTGCTAGTTTAGGTAGGTAGGTATTTGACACGGTGTGGATCAGGTACTTCGCACCTCTACTAACCATTGTGAACCATTGGAGCGACGAGGGGTAATAGCAGATCAATGCAAGAAAAAGAACGGGGATGGCAGGAAATGCCGTGCCGCGTAGAACCTGAAACTAGTAAGAAACAAGTAGCTTTGCACTGAAGAAGGAAGTAAGTTGCTCCCGAAATATATATCTACATTGAAAAATAAAAATTGTAGTTTGGAGGAAGCTACTGTTCTATCAATTTTGAGACTATATGTATATAGTTGTATATACCTGACTCTAACCTCCTTAAAGAAATGTAAAAAGTCATCAATGATACAAGGATTTCTACTCAAAACAATTTGTTGAAGATTAAAAAATTTATTATACCATCTACACTTAACTCGAAACCGGGTATAGTCATTACACTCGAACATTATGTGTTCAATAGTTTCTTTAACCATGCAAGTATTATATTTGTCCGAATCAATGTTTTCAAACCTTTTGAGAAACACGTTATTTATTTATATATGGTCTGAAGGCGATTCAATAATTTTTCTTCGGGAGCTGTAAGCGTACGCACAGCCTCCGGAAAAGGAAAAGATGAAATCTAACCTTAACCTAAGAGACTTAGGCGGATATGTCAGAAAAATCCGGAGGACCCAGAAAGGAAATATCGTGTTTGAGCTGAACAAAATCCAGCATGAAAAAAACCAATCAAGTTATAAAGTCGCTTGGGGAGAATGTCGCGGTATGTTCATAAAACACGAGACCTATATCCAGTCCAAGGATCTGGATGGGGTAACATCTAGATAGGAGGTCTGTACTGCTTAGAAACAACAATTCAAGTTGGAGTAATTCCGGGAAGAATCTATAGTACGCCAAAAAAAGCTTATGATGGTAATTAGCGACTGCCAGTGGAGGCAGCGCAAAAGTTGTAGGCGGTGGGGTTTGCATTGGATGAGTTGTTTGCCGTCTAAGGAAATAGATCTCCCTAAGAAGCCACTTCAAATGTTTGATGTTTGGATACTTCACGAAGACATACACTAGCAGCATCGATCGGTCCGATCAATCGAAGGTCTGGGGAGAAACGACATATTGCCAAGAAGTGCAATAGGGACCCCACGGTGACGTACGGGTCACAGATTCGACTGTTGGAGCAGCGATATGGGCGTGCGGTTATCAAGCCATATACAAATAAGTGGTATATTCATTTACAGCTGATACGCCCCACCGAGTCTCACACTGTACAGGGCAGGATACTCGCACCCGAAAGCGAACTGGAAAAAGACGCCAGAATATTCTGCAAAAACGATGAATGAGCAAACATTTATGGAGGTGTGGCGAGACAGCTCTCCATACCCCACAATGCATGCGATGTTTAAGAGATGCTTATTCTCCACTAAAGGACCCAATTATTGGTTAGTGGTCAAGGGCAATGGAGCTTGCCTATAGCAAGAATCTTTTAACTAAAATAGTCCATTTTTTTGCAAACTACAATTTTCAGGTACGCCGGAGCATAGACTAGGTTTTTACAATACTCGATTGATGTAATAATTAAACTTTATTAATTTGAATGAATGAGTTTAAATTAACCAAAAACTGCACGGGCGTGATAATCGACTATCCAAACGTTAGAGGCAGAAGAGAACGATCTCCCTTCATGTGTTTCTTTCTGCCCCTTACTCATGGCACACTTTCCTCGCTAGTCCTCCACGCCCGTGGCGAGCTCTACAAAGTGGAAAGTTCCGCGCCATCTATTTGTTCGAAATAAATTTCGAATGCTGCGAATCCTGCCGCGCCGCAATCTCAAGCTGGTCATCCAGCAGAATAAGAAGGAATGTTTTACAGAGCTCTGTTCGCAGGCGGGCATAAACCCTTGGAGTAGCGCCTATAAAATCATGATAGGACGATTCAGAAGCCGTTCATCTCCACATATGACGTGTCCTATCCTTTTGTTAAAGATAATCCAGGGGTTATTTCCCCAGCATAGAGGGGGTTCTGAGACCTTTCAGCGACTCCTAAATTTGACACCGCTTCCGCAATCACCAGGGATGAGCTGCTGAGTTGTTCGAAGCGTGCATGTCTGAGGGTAGTGGAGTGTTTAGTGTCTTGACAATAAATTATTCCCTGTCGTTGAGAGCCCATGAGGCCTATCAGATCGGCAGTACGGGTTCCGTAAAGTCAGGTCAACCATTGATGCCTTTGGATAGTAGATCATTCTCAATCTTGTCCATGAATATGTCACTCATAAGGGGTTGCCCATTGCCACCGCTCTGAGTTCTTTGTAGAAACTTCCCTCTAAACCCACAAATTTCGTGAGCATCCCTTTTGCCCCCCTCCACGCCAAGCGTTTGGAAGTTTTACTTGGTAGCCATTCCTACAGATAAGGAAGCGCCTTCTTCACCGGGATGCTACAAATGACACCAATCGTTCATTCAGTGTGAATTTCATATCTTTTAGTTTCCCGATGAGGTCCTCTTTATTCCTGATCAATTTCAGGTAACCCCCTAGTTATTTAAAACTAGTCAACAGACACCTGGCGATAAAATATCGGCGAGTTTGTTGCTGATTTAATTTTCCCGGGATTGGCTGCTAAGCTTGTGGACCTTTGGCACGCCCTTTATTCTTGGCAAGACGGGGTTGGACATGCTCTGTTTGGTTATCGATTATGTTGCGGCATTCGTTTAATATTTTTTCAAGCATTGGGCAAAGGGTCAATCCAAAGAATCCTCTTGTGCAAAGTTTCTCCAACATTGCCGTGTCGTAGTCCGTTTTCTCCACTATTACTCATTATCATCCTATGAAGTGAACTGATAAGAACGGCTAAGTTGAAGTTTGAAGACATATGGAAGAATATTTTGAAGTTTTAGCTATGTACGTATAGAAAAACGCATGTAGAAAGTTCCTCAGATAAAGTGAACAAAAAATTCGTGCACGCATAGCTATAGCCAAGGGAGGGAATTCCTTTCAACCTTCAATTATTAGTATAGGTTTCCACCCATCGTTGACATCTGGTGGTCGAGGTACTCTGATGAAGAAAAGACCAAATGATACTTCATATTTACAATACCAACAAAAGGAAATATTTTTCACAAACTTCTAATATGAGAAATCATTTTCAAGGTTTTGTTCAAAGTCACTTTTATAATGTCGATGTTTTGAATAAATTAACTCCAATAAGAATGAAACGCATTTTTAGGATAGGAAGGTAGGTATCAATGGCCGCTCCAAGCAGCTCAATTAGCGCTGTGCGGCGTCATTTTGATGCCACAAACTGCTAAGACCATGACTGCTGTTATGAGAGCAAGGAGGCAGACTACAGCCGGCTCAGATCTTCAGAGGCAGCCCATAGCCTTCACGAGGGAAAGCAGCCCTCCGAAACTGCAACCAGAGATCTCTCTGAGTTCGTCGAAGAATGGTTTGTCTAGTGCCCTAGCCTGACTCTTGCAAGAGCTTGCAATCGCAAAAGTATTGCCTGAGGGTTTCCCCTTCTTTACTGCGGCTTCGAAAAGACGAATATTTAACACAATAATTAAATCTGAGAGATGAAGATGAAACGTCTGCACCTTCTTTGTATAATCTCCGTGGGGAAGAACCACCTCATGAATTATCCTAAAAAGGTACAGGTTGGTCGTCGCTAGAGCGCACCAAATAGAGTCGGCCATCCAGAAAATTGTGACCGTTCAACCTATTCACTTTATGCAACAAAAGATAAACTCAATGCTTGCGCCAACCCAACTTCATTATTCAATGGAAGTAATCTCTACTGCACAAAAGAGTAACTTTAGAAATTGTGCCACAGTAAAACAACAACTATCACCAAAAAATGCGTTGAAAAGAATATATTCGATAATTATAATTTTTAGATAATATATAAATATATAAAATAATAATTTTGAAAAAAAAAGGAGGAGGCAAGTAAATTTCTAAAGAAAACAAAAAAAAATATATAAAAATAAAGTCAGGTCTTCAAACACAGAAAAAAAATGCTGTAGGTTGATCTCTTATCAATGTTAAAAGACGTGGGATGGACCACGGGAAATCTCTACCTAACTTGCAGCCTTCCAGCCCCACCACAATTGCAAAAGAAGGATTTAAGCGTCTAGATAAGCACGGTGTCCGTTTTTCGGATTCAGAGAACTCCCTTCTAAAACAATTAAGATTTCTCCTCCAAGCTTCACAAAGCACAGTCAAAATGACCTGTTCTTGGACATTTTGACAAATGTAAAGTGTGTTTTATCACACGTTATCACATGGATTAAAAGTGCTAAGAATCCGAGTTTTTATTACTTGTTAATAAAGAATAGTATCTTTACGGGACTGCTTTAATTGACCGCAATCGTCCAAAGACCGCTGGATCTTGATTTTAGCCCGACGTTCCCTAGTGGGAAAACAGATTACCCAGCGCTGCCGCATGAGGATCTTGCAGACGTCGGATGATCAATGGACGGGAACGGAAACCATGAAAACTACATGGCAGTTGGGTTTTCTAAGCAAACAAGGTTCTTGAAATTGCACCTCAAAAAATTAATTTAACACCCTAACCTAAAGTCCTTTTCTTCCTTTGAGAGTTCTAGACCTTTGTTAATTATATCCATTTCTCATATCACTGACTTCAACTTCGTGGACAATCTTTGCCACAATTTCCACTTTTCTAAAAACCTGGGAGCATTTCACTCGTTATTATCTTTGAAAATATTTCATTCGAATTAATTCATCAAAATCGTGCACAATCCTACAGTTCATCACATCGAATTAGAGTATCGTTCTTTCACGAATCGTCTGATTAGACATTGTCGACATTTTCCAAGGAATATCTTTTATATAAATCCTGTTAAAGGAGAAGGACTCAATTTCGTTCGAAAATCCGATTCACAGTCGATAAGATATAAGTGATTATATTTTCATGTGATCGATACGAAATACGATTTGTGTTCCCACGATATCATCGTCTTCCAATCTGCCCGAGTGATTGTGAGCCAAGACTTCAGGAAGATGCATTGCACTATACTAAAAAGATTTCTTGATATTCTTTTTGTTGTATGATACAGTGAATAGCAGAAGGAGAATTCCAGTTAATTTTAAAAAATTAAAGAGAAGGACCTGAAGATACTTAATTTAGAAAAGTAACCTCGAGAGCGTTGATAAAAAAGCTAGAAATAAGAAACTAACGTAATACCTCTAATATTGGGACGAAGGAATAGTTTTGATTAGCGAATAGCAACTATTGCAATGAGAAAGGCTGACCAAGAACAAAAATGTTTTCCAGAATATGACTTGATTTTAACAATTTGAATTTAAAAAATATTTGTCAGCACCCAACTCCCACTGAAAAAAGAAAATATGAGCATGCGTGCTTTATTTACAAAATGTCAATCAGCTTCAATATTAGATTGTGACTTCGAAAAGGTAAGTAGGTATAAAGATGCCATGGGATCTTTTGTTTTTATTGAGAGCTTTACGAAGCGGTTTAATCTTCGTTGACCATTTAGTCAACTAACGTTAAACCACAATCATAGTCTAAAAAAATTGAAGGATCATTACCTAAATTTTTTCGAATCCGCAATGTTCAGGGAATAGACAACTCGCTCTAAAGCAGACAAGAATTCAAGCTCCAATACCACGAAATTCTTCTAAGCACTAGCATTGTTAGACTATTTAGTCCTGTCGAAAAAATCGGCACCGAGCAAACAGCCGTTACTATTAGAAATCTCAGCAAGCTTGGAAGCTAGAAGCAGAGTAACCATGCATATTGTAACAACATTAAGCCCACTTAACTTCTGTAGATCAAGCAAATGATTCTTCTTTTTCTTCAGCCTTTGTTCCGTTCACAAGCGGAGTCGGCTCGCCATTTGGATCTATCAAAAGCTTGATCGCGCAATCGCGAGGCTTTAAATTCCCATCCAGCATATCAAGCCACCGTAGTTTCGGCCGGCCTTTGGGCCGCTCATGAGTGAATTCTCTTTAGCGCGATTTACGTGACAATACCCTCAAAGACGCCTCGCACTTGATCATTTCGGATGTGATCAAAAAGTGTCACGCCACTAGTCCAACGCAACATTTTAGTCTCTATAATCGCAAGATGTCGTTCATTGTCTCTTATAATCGGCCAACACGCAGAACCATAGAGTGACAAGACGGACGACATGAGTTTGAGCAAATGGTTAATTGATGAAATGCCCAGTTACAAAGAATGATAGACATTTGACGTTGATCTCAAAGGTTGTAGGTTTTTATTTACAGATCTACCCTCAAATTTGTTCGATTCCATTAAGATGCGAAAATGAATTATTCACAATATTTCAATAGCAGGTGTTTAGCAGAACCGTTAATAGTGAGGGAGAAAATGTGACTACCCTCTAATAACCTTAAAGTGATCAGATATTTAAAGAAAGTTTGATCTATATATAATGCATTGGCTCCCATTTGGATTTCAACCTTTCAAGAAATCTGCAGCAAACTTCAACATAATGCATAACATACCTAAAGTATAAAATCAGGATAAAGTCAAATGTACTATCAAAGCGATATATGGTGATATAAAACTTCTTGTGTCACAAAGAAGACAGATTATGTTACAATCAAAAAGTCGAAAATAGACAATGCAAATCCGCCAGCATTTAAGTGCAACTTTAATGAAGTGCCCCATACACAGACTATACTCAAGAATATCGGTCAAGTCGTTTTGACAATTTGGTCCGCTTCACGTCATAAACAATAATGAGCGTGCCTACATTCCATTATCCGCCCCATACATAAAAAGGGGGATATCACGTTGCTGAGTATCATCTATAAGATATTCTCCGCTATCTTGCTACCCCATGTACCCAAAACACAAGCATCACTTGTTAAGACAAGGGGAAGTGCATGATGGCAAAATCAGCACTGAAAACCAAACAAGGAATAGCATCAAATGCACTGGTGACATGAAAACAAGCGATAGATAGGAGACTACAACTAGGATCGAAATTCACAACCGATAACAGCTATGATGAGTAAATCGGCCTACTAGGCTTGGGTTCCTATCAAGAAAATTGGCTAGGTTCTAGAGAGAAGTCCTCCGAAAAATGTTTGAGCCGCGACATAAAAATGGACGATTCCATCGCTTCTATAGTGACGAATTTCATGAGCGTCTGGTTCCGGATTAAATCTGGCTCAATAGATCACTTAATCCGTATGAACAAAGTGATCTAGCCCATTATAGAATGGAAGTAAAATCTGTACCCAAGAAAGAACACTGCACAAAGTCTGCCAAAATTTCACACCTACATTTTGAAGAAAAGCCCCTTCTTCCGTCCCAATAAAGCTTAAATAAGATAAATTAAACTGGATCGATTACGTCTCTACACTTGTTACATTGTAAAATCCAGTTTTTCTGGGCTGTATCCTTTTGTGTTCCAGTTCGTCCTTTGAGTAGTATCCACTTCTTAAACAATATCAAAATATGTTTAGCAATAGCGTTCTTATGTAAAAGAGCCTTCACTTCATTAGTTAGTGTTCAGGCTTCCCATGATTTGCTTTCTGCTTCCCTGCTTGCAGACCATTTTTCCATCTACGAGTTTAGTCCTCATTAAGTTTCTTATTAAGAGAATTCATTTCTGCATGATTTCCCCTTTTTTGTTCACTCATAATGTTAGTTAGTTGCCGTATTATCGAGTTAGGGAAGAAAAGGAGTTATCTATGACTTTGCGTTTTATATAAAGTTTAAATTCCAGTAATTTAAACAAAGATCCACTAATTGACATCAGCAGAGAAAAGTAGTGTCAATTGTTGAAATTCGGTGAAATTTGATTACTTTTGCATCCAAAGTAATGTACGGCAGGTTATAGAATCCTCTTCTACATAATCTTCCTTTAAATTTGTCCTACTTAGTAACAAAACCGCCGTCTATATAGGTCGAATTCAAAAATTTTCTGGGTCATAAGCTTGGTGCGGGTAGCATAAAAAGGCTCCTAAATCACCACCTAGCGTATCACGGTTTCGGTCGACCTGTTGGAGGTTTCCAACCAACTGCAATGTTTAAGCTAATCTGAGCCAGCGGTAAGCTAGCTAAGCTAGTTGTCATCAGCATGAATTACATGAACATACACACCATCTGAGTTGGTTCCTTCAGACTAAATTTCACCAAAGCAAAAATTCTAAAACATGACGGCGATATCAAAACGTAGGAGCCAACTAGACTCAATTTAGGAAGAAGCTGCAATCCAGAAACGATATTCTGAAAGTAGATAGGATATTACAGACATACCAACACGGTCCGCGACTTTGACCTACACAAAGCTCTTCGTATCTCGAAAGGGTAAAGCAGCCTTAGCTTATAAACAATTAAATAAGGCTTCGGGGATGATATTCCAGCTGAATTGTTACAGCGTAGAAGGAATTACGTGGCCAATCTCCTTCACCACCCAATTTTAAAGATTTACACAAAGAAGAAGCTTTACGACCACTGGCACAAAAAGGCCATAAAATACGAGTGCTTCTTCTGCAAAAAGTGGTCTGCACTGGACCCGACTTTTATCTATAATGAAGAAGGTCCTTGAAAAGCTCTACGGATTACTTTATGGTTGTGATGCATGGACTTAACGCAAGTCTCAGAGAATCGATTGGAGGGACGACACTGATTAGAAACTGGATATCGTAGGAGGCAGAGGGTTAGGCTCGATCGTCTATCTGATTTACCTCAGTACCTCGTTGGTATGAGGGATGGTCTGGGACATCTTTCGCCACATCAGAAACGGAGGAGGCGGCAGTCTAATCAGCGACAGAAGTTAAAAAACCAGAATAGCTGGGTGATCTGCTGGAACTATTGAGGAGGAGATATTCCTGGCGGCTATAGAAGGGCGTCATGACCCGAAGGGAACGGCGTTGGAAAAAGTGAACCAGTATGAAGCTGAGCATGCCCCAACTGTACAATACCCCGACGGAAGTTCTACCACTGTTGGAAATGAAACTAGTGGCGAAACTAACATACCCCACAGTTGACAGCATAGTGTTTGCGAGCAAGTGACGTATTCGTGACTCTTAATCAAAATAATTGCTATCCAACAGGTTGAAAGTGGACCTCAGCCAACTGTTCAGCAGGACGTCTTCTCAATTCCCGGATTGACCGAAAACGAAACTACGAGAGATTTGTGGACGAATTAAGGGTAATAAAGCTCCGGGTTTGGACGGGATTCTGAACAAAATCCTGGAGTTGACCACTAAAATTAGGCCTACATGGTTCATAATCCAATTTGAATTGTGAATAGTTGAAGGAGTGTTTCCGGGCCAGTGGTTGATTCTACTTCCAAACACCACCTGGCACACCCTCTTCATATCGCCCGATTTGTCTTTCAAACACTATAGGGAAGATGTTAAAGACGGTGATATACAACAGACTGCTTCCGTTCGTCGAACTAGCAGGGAGTCTATCGGAGCCGCAATATGGATTTCGTAGAGCGCAGTCCATGATGGTGTCAGTAACAATGCTCGTGGACCGGGCTTGGAAGCCATCGGTCTCTGGTAAGTGTTGCGCAGTGGCGACACTGGATGTCAGGAATACCTGTAACTTGGCTAATTTGGGTGTCCTTGGTTGTTCGGAAAATCGAGAGTTACCTCTCGGAGAGACTTCTTTGGTACGACGCGGACAACACGGGCCGAAAGAATGTGTTGTGGCAGCAGGTATTCCAGAAGGCTCCGTATTGAGGCCCCTGCTGTGGAACATGATGTATTGCGGAGTGCGCGGCTTTCGCACGCGAAAGGAGGTAATGTTGATTGAGCTCGCAGACGACCTACCGGTAGTTGCAGCTACGAAAAACCCCCAGGACAAGGAACTGTATGGAAGTGAAACCATTCACACTATCAAAGCATGGCTACAAATGATAAAAGTGTACCTGGCGGAGGACAAGATGGAGGTGGTCCTTATCCAATCGGAAGAAAAGCAATACTGTCAAAATCCGAGTGGATAACCACGAGGTCGTTTCAAAATCGATTATTTGATACTTGGGGTAATGAACGATGGCAAGCTAAACTTCAATGGGCACCTGGACCATGCATGCGAAAAGGCAACAAAGGCTAACTCTTCTCGCCCAAGGATGATACATAAGATTAGAAGGCCAAAATCTAGTCGCCGGCTGTTTATCGCAGGGGTAGTGAAATCCATCCTGCTATATGCGACTCCCACCAGTGTGGGAGCACGGGACAACAAAGTGAACTAGAGAAGGGTGAATCCGGCATACCGGCCAATCGCGCTGAGAGTGGACAGTATCCAGTGAAGCAGTGTGTGCCATCGTGCGGATGATTCCCCTGGAATATCTAGCGAATAAGGCACACTGTCTCTACCAGAGAGAGAGGACGAATCCGAAGTGACTGAGAACATTGACCCCGAGTATTGAGAAATGTCTTGAGCGAACAACGAAAAATTAAATTACCACCTAACGCAGTTCCTTATGGAATGGGATACGGTGGATAAAAGGAGTACTTGCGTAGCAAATTGGAGTGCGATAAACGCAACAGTTACTGCGATGCATGAAAAGCTTCAGAAATTAGATGGAGCCGCGAAATAAAACTTCAGGGTGGTCCTGCGAGGATATGTGCGAAGAAGTAGTTTTAGTAGGTAAGAATTTAGTAGGTAAGAATAACCCTTAATTGATGGACATGTGTATATTGCAACTTTGGTTTGACCCCGATCATCTTGAATAAGGGATATCAAATGAGCCATTTTATTCTGGTATACCTATGTATGTCTGCATTCCAGATACCAATGGTAAGGAACGTCTTTTCAAGATCCTCTCTGGAAAATCAATATCCGCATATTGCAGGAGAATAAAATCAGTGAAGGCCGAGTTCGATGTCTTTCCAACAGCAGTAAGAAGAACACCATTCACTCAATCCCAGAAGACCTCTTAGGAGAACATTTTCAAATTGTCTAAACGGAGGATTAATTTGCGGGGATACACCTCTGATTACTTATTCAAGGTAGTTACTTACTAAAGAAAATTCTTTTATTATGCGGAACGGTTCATTGATGGGAAAACCCTCGATATGGTTCTTCCCAATAAATTGATTCTAGGTGGTCGCATTTACATATACCCTGCTTACCAGAACTGACTTCGCCTACAAAATCTCAATGCATATTATCTGATTTGCACGATGCAAAGCAAAGCCTATATTCTGAGGAAATCCTCGGAGTATATGCCTTCGACTCCTTTATTTTCGGTTGACTATTATGAAGGACTGAGCAACGCCCTTTTGATTGCTGAGCTCGCGCT
Organism: Hermetia illucens; assembly: GCF_905115235.1. NCBI lineage: Eukaryota > Metazoa > Arthropoda > Insecta > Diptera > Stratiomyidae > Hermetia > Hermetia illucens. The sequence goes on along the minus strand of NC_051849.1, from coordinate 168,308,495 downwards.
TAGCATAGGCCAGTACTGCTTTGGCATGATAGGAAGACTATGTTCGCTCTTATAAAGGCGGTTTGTGCCTGACAATCTTTTTGAGGTAGAAGCTCTCTTAATGAAATGATAAGTGCTTGGTGGCTCTCCGGTGCAGAGGACCAGAACGCTGGGCCAGTTTGTAAAGGCAAGAATGTTACAAGCATCCGCTTCATGGTAGGCGTTTTCTCAAGCAACTGTGTACGGCCGGCATACTTCATTAAAATTGAATTAAATCCCTCCAAGTGGAAGTAGCAAAATCAGTATTACTACGAGATATTTTTATGAAAGCGCCTTTGTGACTGGTTGATTCTGTTTAATTTAACGAATATCTAATTTAAAGTCGCTGGATAGTTTTCAATTCGAGTTCATGTGATTCGCGATATATAATACGATAATAATGAAGCAAAAGTAAGCCACGAATTCGAAGACAGTGATTCCTTCAAAGTCAAGGACCACATCGAAATAAGGTCCCAAAGTCTGGAGCAAAAACCCTATGAGCTGAGGTAGGTCATCAATTTAATCCCGATCCAAACGATATAATGGTTAGTTTATATATAATATCATTTCGTTGTCTACTTACACGTCGCCATCTCAGTCGTTGTCCACATCGTATAATCCCGTGTACATTCTTAGCCTGATCCCTTTTTTTGCGCGGCCCTTATGAGATAAGTCACCCAGATGCACCAACACATTTTTATAGAAGGCATTATATGATCAGTGGCGTAGTGAATACAAATTTTGTCAAATTAACATGGAAACAATCACTTTGAATAAAATTATAAATAAAAGTACATCTACGTCCATTTATCCTGGCATAATATGCATAAGTATAAGCCAGATTTGGGTGCTGGGTCAACTTTGAATTTTACCTAATCGACCATTTACATGATAATTCTCCTAATCTCGTCATACTCCTCAACGCCACTGCACCATCGATATGTCTTGCATATGCACTTGCACTCATATGAATCTTTGCATCTTCCCAATCGAGTGAATCGGAGTCATCTATAAATGCAGTCAGGTTTCCTTCTGGCTGTCAAATTAAATGATTCGGGACTGTCTTTGACTGACATATTTGTTCCCTGCGCTCTTATAAATTTCAATCCAAATTAAGTTGACATTTCTCAATGGTTTAGTGAATTAAGCTGTAGCTTGTAGCCGTGCACTGCTGAATCGTACCAGTAAGATGATAGCGCGCAAGCATACTCGGGATGCAACTTAAACCTCACAATCCACTCTCTAAATTGAAGGAGTATAGGAGGATAAGGGATACAGCACGTCAATTATTTTATAGAGCATCAAATGCATTGATTGGATCATGACGTACTGATTCAATTTGGTTACGTTCTGGTATAGTAACTTTTTTGTTGATGAGATACAGATCGGATTCGTAACATGGATTCATCTTTATATATGCGTTTTTAATAAAGCACTCTGTATTCAATGAGCTCTTCCAGGGCTCCAGTATTGTCTGCATCTAAATATGATTTTTGATTACTTCATGTCGCCAGAAATTCTTTCAATTTAAATGGCAATGATTTTTGTAAGCTACTGATCGATATGCGCATATTTATCGAAGAGAACGGAAGTAATTCTTTACAGCTCAAGTCAATGCTAACTTTTCTTCATATACCTAAATAAATTAATTTCTTTTCGAATAATACAATGGTCTCCAACGAACTGGTTGCCAATTTTTCTAATCTATTAGCTTGCAGTGAATAGCTACGTCGTTTTACCTATATTACATGTTTCTACCAAAGTAGGTTACCCAGGGAACGTATAGAATAACAAACCAATTATTCCCTTAGGAAAAATGTCTCAGAAGAATACCCTAGCCAACGTGGCAGGACGACCCTTTGTCTCCCTTGTCGGCCCTCTTAATCCAAAGAACTTTGGCAGTGTGCCATAAAAATGCATCTGCTATGGTAACATCTAAATGTAGTTGGGCTGAAAAAAATCTGAATCGGATTTACTGAGAAAAGTATGGCACATATTTAAGCGATACGAAATTACCTAAGTGACTGGTACTCCAAAAGAAACCAAAACTCTTCTAGATTCAAAAAGGAAACTTCAAACTGACAGGTACCTCAATTTCTTTCGGTGTTCGCTAGAGAACGTTTCGTCAACGCCCTTCGTTCTTATCACGGACACTATGAAGCGTAGCAATCCAGGCACCGTTTCACGTAGATAATGTTTCCCAAACGTCTGGCAATAAAACTGATCTCGTGGACCCTTTGAAATTTAAACACCTTCTACACCATGGCTTCAACTGAATCTTGAAAACATGATACCATACTTCTCAAATAGAAGTTAGGGCTTCTTTTTATTCAACTAAGAGTACTCTTGCGCTAGTGTCAAATGTAAATAATTAGACAATTTTTCTTTTTTCCTGGTGTTTATTTATTTTGGTACTCAAATAACCAGAGGGTACCCAGAAATCTACTGCCAACCGATGTATTTTCGCCACCATATCAAGAACCAGCCACCAAGCTGTTTGTTTCCTTTTGATAACAAAACCAAACGCTGCTGTTTCAATTTTTTAGGTAACATCCCTTCGACAAGGCATTTTTGCATTGCTTGTATAAATGTCTGGTCACGCGTGGGCGCCTTCTACTGCTTTATTGGGAATGCCATCAGATTGCGGTGCTTATTTGTCCTTAATTTTTGTGCGAATTTTCCGCTTTATTTTAAACATCACCACTCTATAGGTTGTACCCTTGGGGTTTACCTCAGCTTCGTAGCAGAAATGCTTCTGATTTTTCTTTCGTTGATCGCTTTCTGCAAATCACACCTCCATTGTTTGAATGTGGAGAGCAACTCCTTGGAAGGCCAATCTTCTCCTCGAACGTCGGACGACTCTTCGCGCTTGCAGGCATTTTGCTTTCAGCTGGGAACTCTTCTCGGCATTGTAGCATCACAGTCATTGACAACAGACTTAATTAGCGGTTTCGCCAACTTTTCTGCTGATCCTTGGTACATACTGGCGGAATTCATTACCAAGTCAAACGTATCTTTATCCAAGAGGTTATCTTTAGTGGTCAAAGGATAGTATAGGTCCCAGGGCGAAACGTGGATTAGTACCCACGATGGAAAACGCCTGTTAAAGCAACACCAACAGCTCTACTACCAAACCCTATCTGCATCTCCACGTGGTGATCGCTGGGAGTTCTTTCTTTATGAAAAACTGCAGACGGAGAAGGATTCTCATGGAACGTGCGCTTCCTGTACGGACCGTACTCTACTCAGCAGCTAGCCGATACCCTATGCCAATATAAGGCTGATGTAACAGCGCTGCTAGAGATGCGTTGGGCAAAACCCGGTTTCCTGGAGAAAATACCAATGATAATGGATTGCGGATTATTCAGTTAGCAGTATGACACGAAATGGTAGTTGCAAATACCAGGTTTGCGCAAAAAGCGGCCCACAAACATACATAGGCCTCTCCAGACGCAACCACTTTCAACCAAACTGACCACATGTTGATTGAATGCTGCCACCTCTCAGCCCTGATGAACGTCAGAACATATAGGGGGCAAATATAGACTCGAATCACTTTCTCGTTGGTCCTCTAACAATTAGGTGAGAGTTAACAGTAAAGCCATTCACAACCCAGCCCTTCGTAACACCTATAAAGCGAAAATGGATGCGGTAATAATGGCAGCAACGATTGTCCTGGAGATGAAGCATGAACAAATGATCTTCACAATCACCCGAAGAACGTTTCCACTGATGCGGCCAGAAATATTCTTGGCCCAAGCCGCAAGAAAAAGCCCTGTTGTATTCTCAATGAACGCCGGAACGCGCAGAGACTGTATGGAGAAGTGACTTCTAAGACAGAAAAGGGAAGTCTGGGAGAACCAACAGGTCTTTGAACTCAAAAAGTGCCGGAAGCAACCACACCAGGCGCGCAAGGTTTACCAAAAAGTCAACAGAAGGAAGCCTTATACACTGCGATGTTCATCCTGTCGAGACAAAGAGGGAAATATGATTTCCAAAAGAATGGGGATTTTGGGGCGATGGGTTGAGTATTTTGATGAAGTGCTCAAAAACCAAAATATCGGTGAGTTGGAGGTCCCGCCAACTGAAGACGACGGACAAATACTGCCAGCGCAATTATAGAAGAAAGGTCCATGCAATCCACCGGCTTAAAAATCATAAGTCGCCAGAAGCCGATGGAATTACAACCGAATTGTTTAAATATGGAGGCGAAGAATTTCAAAAAGTGGTTCATCAACGGATGCTCAAAGTGTGGGACAGCGAATCAATGCCTGACGACTGGCAAAGAGGAATTATCTGTCCCATACATAAAAAGGGAGATATCATGCCGTGCAGCAATTATAGAGGTATCAGATATTCTCCGCTATTATGCTAGGTCGAATAGCCCCAGACGCCCGGAACATCGTTGGCTCCAAAAAGGCTTCACTCAAGCCAAACCAGCAACAGATCAGATTTTCTCTCTACGGCAAGTGATGGAAAAGCTGCTACATCATCTTTTCATCGACTTTAAAGTCGCCTACGATAGCGTTGCCAGTGCAATACTTTACACGGCCATAAGAGAATGCGGATGCTGGGCGAAATTGATAGCACTGATTAATCCTAACCCTGACCAATGTGCGAGGTCAGTTAAAACCAGCAGGATCACTCTCGAGACAATTCGACGTCAAGGGGATGGCCTATCATGTGTCCTATTTAGCCTGACCGTTGACAAAATGATTCACGATGCAGATGTGAATGCAGGAGACACCATCCTCTTTAAGTCCACTCAACTACTGGCCTTCACTGACAATATTGACATTATGGGAAGCACAACCCGAGATGCACAGTCTACCTTCATCCAGATCGAGCAGGTGGCGCGAGATCTCGGGCTGCACATCAATGAAGGCAAGGCGAAGTGTATGCTGGTGCTGATAACATGACCGCCAAAGAACAAAGAACGAAGAACATCTAAAAGTCTTAGTTTTGACATATTTTGGAAAAGTGGGAAGTGCGGAGGTTCTAGAGATATGATTTTCTTAACGGACCCATAGAAACCGCCCCATAGAAACTGCCCAACCGAAAATCTGAAAAAAATCTTCAAACTTCAATCTTCCGTGTAGATATCCACATCGAATTAAGTTAGTAAAAGTATATAACTATGTGTTTTTGGCTATTGAGTAAAAAGTCTATCTTAGCGGATGCAGATATCATCAGCATAGTTCAGGTCTGTGTTGGAAGATGACATAACCCATTGGTAACGAAAAAATGTATTGGTGATAAAATGAAACCTTTGGCTGGCTGGTTGTCAAATTCCTATATCGATAATAGCTATTAGTTTCCCCTAGATTGTCTGTCCTGCGTAGGACATTCTAAAACATTCCGTATTCACGCTGTTAAAAGCCTTCTCGAAATCGATGAAAAACAGGTGGAACTATTGTACGGTTATACCAGTTGACTTGAAATTTGGTAAAAGGATTGGAACTATTTATGGGCGACCGTGTGGTTGAGGATGTAGTCTGGGTGAAGAAAGCTGGTAAAATGGAAATGATGATCCTTCGAGACCTTTAGACACCGAATATTCCGCCGTTGATAATAGTGAATCATTGTGGGCTATTGGTTTCGTTTTTCGATAAAGCTGTGATTGCTTCAACTTTTTCTGATCTTTACGTTTTAGTTAAGATAAAACAACTAACGCTAGGTTTAATTCGAGAATTGCTTTCAATTATTTAGGTTTACTACAGTTATCTCAGTTGCCTTATTATTTTTATTCACTGTCATTCTCCTCGGTTTCCCGATTAAATGGAGATACAAATCGTAGTTCTTACCGAAAAATTAACTCTAAACTGATAAATTTGGATCCAAGCCAATACTGAGCAAATCTTTATGAGCACCTTAAACGAAATATAATAGAAACCCGTAATTAACATGTACTCAATCTAAGTTCACTTGAGTAAATCCAAACTTCCCACGAAACTTGCACATATGAACACACAGATGTGGTGACCATATTCTGTCCGTATTAAAAATTCCAACGGTGACCTTGTCAGCAAGTTCAAATCGTACACATTCATTACAAAATCTCCGTAGGCATATGTCCACTTTACCATTTGTCACCTTGGCTAGTGCCATAGTCAAACTGAATATATTTTCTGCCTAGACAAGGAGTCTGACGTGGATCAAATTAACATATTGAACATATTGAACTGAAACGCGATCTGACAAATTGATTACTTTTCATCCATCTATCTACACGGTAACCTATCTGGGTCGTGATTCAAACTATCTTATCTGGTCTTGCATGCACCATAATGTCGACCGTGGGGTTGACCGTAATATTCACCTTTGATATGTTTATTTTAGTACAGTTAATATATGTATTATCGTGATGTGGAATTGCCTACTGTATCGCATAATTTCGTTAATGTTCACGCCTTGTTTACGGGGTGGATGGTTACTTATTCGATTCATCTAATAGGGGTTATTATATTATTAAATATTCTTTGAACAGGGAGATGAAATCTATTGTACCTAGCAGACTAACAAGAATCTGTATTAGATATTCACCTCAGGTGAACCACAGTCCGAGTTCATTATTCGAGATCTCCAGTTGGCAAAGGTTTCACAAAGCAACTCAAATATTTTCTGCATATGTATACATCCTAAACTTACTTGCTCACGGATAAGGAAATCGATTGGAACATCTTCTGCATTCATCAATACTGCGTAAAATGCTGTTGAATGGCGCTCCTGATTTCTCAGTGAACACATATTAAATATAGTTACAACACCTGTAGTTGAGCAGGTTTTCTGACACAATGCAACATCCGTAGTCTGGGACTCGAAAATCTAGAAAAAATGGTTTTTACCACTGATCTTATACCCGAAGTGTGGCACTCGATCTATACGTTCTCGTCTGCACGCGCTTTGGGACTTAACAATGCATCAAACAATCCAGCAAGTATAATTAATCCACCACCTGTTACATCAAATAGCATAAACTTAACGTCCTTTAATATACAGATCCTGCGACAGCACGTGATGAGTTGGCAATTAACACTTTCACTAATGGCTCACTACGAGTAGCAGTGAGCAAAGATATTGCATTGCCCATTGATACCAAGGTAGTTTCTCCTGATTCTTTGTCAGCTACCCTCTCAAGAGGTCTTAATATCGCCTCATCCCTCGAGTACTCCAAAATTATGCGCTGTAGTGTCCTCCAACCACTATCCCAATCGTGATTAGGGCTCAATTCACTGACTGAACACATTTCGAGTAGGCGGGATATAGCCTCAAGAACTTTTGGTCTCCTTCTGCTTGTACTAAACTTCCTAAGGACTAATTTCAGCACAAGCTATAGCATCATTCATAATCACATACTCAAAAAACCTAGATGGGTTAAAACTATCGTCGTTCTAGCCGGCAGGCGTTTCCATCGAATAGTCCAACCGTCGTTTCGCCGGAATTCTGTTTACATTATGCTACCAAAATATGAGATGCCTCAGGATTAAGCAGCTAGAGTGCGGATTTCCCTCGCGTGCCCAGTTCATGGTGTCATCTGTTTCACTGAAACTTGTCTTAACAGTAGAATTTTTAATTCGGGATCTCTCCATGGTTATAAGCGATGTATAAATTTCGGATTAATTTATAACAGGAGATATTTTAGTCACCGTAAATAGCATGTCCTTGTTGTCCATACCACCTACTTGAGCACTAGTCCGTATCAACCATCACGGTTCGCATTCGAACTACGTCATGTTTCTTTATGGCTTCCCTAGTTGAAGATTTTTTTGATACGTAATGGATATTCTTTCAGTTAAATATCCGGGTCGAAGTTTTTGATTGTCTAAAGTTCCCCCTCAATTGAATGGCAAGCTTTTGCCCGGTCAACCCCCGTTTCTAGCTCCCACTACAGTCCTGCAGCCTGCTCCGCCATAAAATTTAATGTCGATCACAATCGTAATAACCGTCTCCTCCATCAGATTTATTGGAGGAGGTGTCAAGTTATTTTAACATTTTATGGCTTTTCCCGTCGTTAATCTATGTCGTAAGCTGCGCATGTACCCGATTTGGGACACAGTAGGAATTCGTGATGCCCTACATGCGGAACACCTGTTTGGGCTAAAATTCGTCATGTAGAAAATGCAGTTGATCCAACAACTTTAAAGGCCTTTGTTTGTCTATAAAAGTCTTAATCAGGAACCCTTATCCCAAAAATATATCAAATATTTAAGGTTCTCTTGAACAACACGAATGTAAATCCTTCCGATGTCATATTCCAACTTCACATTTTTCAACCGCTCCACTGGTTGCTAAAATAAAATTTGATGGTTGCATTCCATACTCGGCCAATCCTGCTTCTAAACGTCTCCTCAAACATTTCCCATCTGGGTGCAATCTCGAGGCTTTGAAATTCCCATCCAGCGTATCAAGTCCCCGTTTTTTCGGCCTGCCTTTTGGTCGTTCATCATCGACTTCGATGTTCAGACCAATCTTGGCAAGTGAATTCTCGTTATCACGAATTGCGTGACCATACCATAGGAGATGCCTCTCTCGCAATTTTCCCACAATCGGTGCAACCCCATAACAATCGCGGATATCCTCATTTCGGATGCGATCAAAACGTGTGACGCCACTAGTCCAACGCAACATCTTCGTCTCCTTTACCGCAAGACGACGTTCACTGTCTTTTATAGTCGGCCAACACCAGAACCATAGAGGGCGACAGGAAGGACGAGACGTTCGTTGATACGTCGATCACATGGAATATCAGTTGTGGAGCGCCACTTCATCCAGGATGCGTTAATGCGTGAAGCCATTTCATAACGCAGTTCTGCATTGGCTGATAGCGTTGATCCGAGGTATTTAAATTGCTCAGTTCGGGGCAAACCATTGCCGCGGACAGTGGTTGTGCCTGTTTCATGGGGATCGGTCGTCGAAAATTCAGTTTTATTTAAATACAATCTGAGACTATGTTGCATGAGGCGATCATTTCATTTTTGGACACGTTGCTCGAGATCATTTTTGTTATATAGGTGCAAGGAAAACATAATCTACATAAAGCAGTGTGTAGGGCGTTGGTCGTTGGATATCCCGTGAGACGGTTTCCATAACAAGAACAAAGAGGAGTGGTGAGAAGGCGCTTCCTTGATGAACACCAACAGACACACGAAGCGGTTTTGATACACCCGCTATTTAGTTAGTTTAGTTAGTTTAGTTAAATGGGGGGAGCCGTAGCTCCGAGCACTCAGGCCATTATTAGGCCCATTGTACTATCCCCGTAAGTTGCCTATTCAATGGCTTCCCGCCTACGGTGTTCGCAGGCTTTAGCGAATCTGAGAACATTCTCAAGAGGCAGAGAGTGTGCAGATTCTTCATTGAAGAAAACCTTGCCAAGGTGTCTTCGTCTGAGATCTGAGGATGCCGGGCAGCTGCATAAAAAATGCAGGGCAGTTTCCTCCTCCTCCTCACATTCGCTGCACACAGCCGAAACCACTACCCCAATCTTTTCCATATGGTAGTTTAAGGGGCAGTGTCCCGTCAAAAGCCCTACTAGGGTTTTCATGTCCCACTTCTTAAGGGACAACAAAAATGCCGCTCTAGTGGGCCTAGGCTCCTTCACAAGGATTTTCGCTTGTCGGCAAGAGTCCAAATTTCTCCACTCGGTTGCGTGAATCCTTGCAATTTCACCTTTCAGAGTAGACTTGACAGTAATTTGGTCGGATTCCAAGAGCTGGTTCTGGGCGCATCATTGTGGATCCAGACCCTCGGCGAGCCAGTCTATCAGCCCCCTCATTACCGGCGATGTTAGAGTGCCCCGGCACCCACATTAGGAATGTTTCGTTCAGTCGGCCAAGTTTCAGCAGCACCTGATGACAACTCCACACCAACTGGCTTGATATGTTGTTGCCATCTAGTGCTGATAATGCTGCCCGACTGTCGGAACAGATTCGAATGGTGCGACCCCTCCATTTTTGTCACAGACATTCTTCTGCTGCCAATGAAATGGCATATATCTCCGCCTGGAATATGCTCGTCATTTTTCCGAGGGGTCGGGCCAGTTCTATAATCGGATTTTCCGAGAACACGCCTGCACCCGATCCATCCTCCGTGACTGACCCGTCGGTGAAGATTATTAGGTCTGTAATCTGAAAAGACTCATGGCCACTTGTCGACCATTCTTCTCTTTCGGTGATTACGACAGTGTATGTTTTTTCAAAGACGAATCTGGAAACCATATGATCGGTCGGCATCAGGGATACCGGATGTTTTTCAAGGAATTTCCATATAGACGCATGCCCGTTGGATTGGCCGCCTTTCCACGCCCCAATGGTATCGAGCCTATATGCGTCGTTGGCTGCTTTCCGTTTCACCTCCAAGTGGATGAGGGTAAATTTAGGATGGCTTCAAGTGCCGCAGTCGGCGTAGTACTCATTGCTCTAGTAATACTTAGGCAACCAAGTCTCTGAATCTGCGTTAGCAGCTTCCTGCTGTTAGCAAAGTTCAGTCTTGGCCACCAGACGATGCATGCATACATCAAAATGGGTTTTATTATAGATGTATACATCCAATATATCCGTTTAGGTGAAAGCCCTCAGGTCTTACCTATCGCATTCCTACAGCACCAGAGCAATCTGCAGGATTTCTGATATTGTTCCTGGATATGATGCTTCCACGTTAACTTGGAGTCGAAATGTACTCCTAAGTACTTGACTGTTTGTGCCAGCTGGATTTCCGCCCCTGCTAAGGTGGGTAGCGTATAGCTGCCCCACCTGACGTTCTTAGTGAACATAACTAGTCCAGTCTTTCTAGCGTTCACCGTGAGTCCATTGCGGAGGCACCAGCTGTGGATTACATGCAGAGTTGCATTCAAGCGGTCACATACTGTGTCCGCAAACTTGCCGGTAATTATTACGGCTAGGTCGTCCGCAAATGCTTGCGCGAAGACTTTTTTGTCCTCCAGGAGCCACAGCAGGGTATCCATCACCAAGAGCCATAACAGTGGAGAGAGAACCCCTCCCTGTGGGCAGCCCCTGAGACATCCTGCTTCAATAGACTTCTGGCCGACCGATATGTGGATTTTTCTCCACTCTAGCATGTGAAGGATCCAACTGATTAGCAGCGGTTCGATTCCATGCTGTCTTGCCGCATCACAAATTGCCGCAAATGAGGCATAATTGAAGGCACCTTCGATGTCCATGAATGCGCATATTCAAGCATATTCTTTATCGGACATCGCCTTTTCAATTTTTGCCGTAAGTTCATGGAGTGCTGTCTCCGTGGATTTGCCTTTCTGGTAGGCGTGTTGCCTATGGTGAAGTGGCCATTTAGGAATGTGTGTATCCTTAATGAACCGATCTACTAATCTTTCTAGTCCTTTTAGCAGAAAGGACGTTAGGCTGATCGGTCGAAAGCTTTTTGCGTCTGTGTAGGTGGGTTTTCCTGGTTTGGGAATGAACAACACCTTCACATCCCGCCATCTAATTGGAATATAAGCGTGTGCTAGGCATGCCCGATATATATTCCGAATGTGTCGACCCAGGGCATCCATTCCTTCTATTACTAGCGCAGGAATGATGCCATCCGGACCTGCAGACTTATATCTGTGGAACGAGTTAAATGCCCATTTCACTCGCTCCAGTGATACTACTTTGCATGCCAGATTCCAATCTCTCGGTTGAGGGCTGTATGCACCTGTTGGCCTCGAGATTAGATTTTGGATGCTGCCTGGGAAGTGTACTTCAAGCAAATGATTTGCCGTTTCTTCATCGCTTTCTGTGTACTTCCCATTCTGTAAACGTAAGTAACCCAGTTTCTGGCTACGTTCTTTGACCAGAATCCGCTTCAGCTTTGATGTTGCCTCAAGAGAGTTAGTCTCTTCGCAAAAGCGTCTCCAAGATGATCGTTTGGCCGATCTTGTGCTCTTCTTTAGAGCCTTCTGTGCCTCTTTATAGCGATTCCAGCTAGTGCTTGATTTGCCCTTCAGAGCACGATTAAGGAGCATCCTTGTCGTTCTCCTCTGTTTTGCCAAATCCGAGTTCCACCATGGTGTTTTACCCTTCTTTGGCATCCTGAGTGGACAACTTTCTTCGAAAGCTTCTCTCATGCTAGTTGTGATCATCTGGGTTGTCTTCTCAATTCCAGCAATGGATTTGATGCGCCTCCCAGGGATCGTGACTCGGGCGTTCAATTCTGTTTGATACATTACCCAATCTGTCTTCCTCGGATTCCGAAATGGAGTGGGTGGAGGTAGATCCATGCCCATAACGAAATCAATGCGTCTGTGATCCGAGAGTGTGATATCGTTTGATACTCTCCACTCTCCGATCAGAGCCGCGATGTCAGGAGATGCCACCGTGATGTCGATGACCTCTCGCCTGACCACGTTGAAGAAAGTGGGTTCATTACCCACATTTAGGATCTGCAAATCGGTTCCTACTAGATACTCCAGTAGTCTCGGTCCTCTTGCATTGATGTTCGAACTTCCCCAGCATATGTGGTGAGCGTTGACATCACATCCTGCTATTACCCCATGCCTCTACTTTTGGCATATTGGATAGCTCTGATGAATGTTCCACTGGGAACGTCTTCTGCGTCGTAGGGGAAGTATGCAGAGCACCATAGTATCTCTTTATCTCCCTGTTGACTTTTTATGGTTAGCTTAGCCGATGTGGTGTCGCCATCACATAGATCGTTAACCAGGTTAGCCTGGAAGTCTTTGGAGACTACCATGCAGGTGCGGGGTCGATGGCTTCCATTGGCATACAATAGGTCAGCATGTTGGAAGTTTAGGCCCCTGACTGCCCCACCAACAACCTACGGTTCTTGTATGAGGTATATAAATGTCTTGCAGCTATTGATCCGACGACTGATAAGTGCAGTCGCCGCTTTACAATGCTGCAAATTTACTTGGGAGATGTGGCACCTCATTTATGTTTCAGATGTAGATGCCGGGGGCTGCATGTCCCCTTCAATGGTTTTAGGAGCCGACACTTGTAACGTGACGGTCCCCAGCCCATAGTAGAGCCGGCAACCCGATTTTTCCCGAACTTTCTTAACATCAGGTTCGGGAACGCCCGCCATACTTCGAACTTTACTTTTCGGATCGTGGTAGAGCAATTGAATCCAGTGCACGCATTCTTCTGGCACTAAGTGTTGTCATAAAGCATACCAGATGAGTTTGTGTGGAACACGGTCAAACGCTTTCTCTAGATCCAGAAATGCAATGTAAAGAGGGCGATGCTTCTCACGGTATTTCTCCATGAGTAAGCGCGCAGCGTGTACTGCGTCAGTACTTCCGCAGTTTCTGACAAATCCAGCTCGATTCACGGTTATTTCAACGATTTCGCGAATACGTTGTCATGAATGCGTGCAAAAATCTTCATGGTATGGGAAAGTAACCGGATCGGATGGTAATTTGAACATTCTGCTGGACTACCTTTCTTTTTGCACATTAGAACAGTGATACTACTGAATAACCGAATTAAAGAATTCACTGAGCCACAGTGTTGGTTCCCAGCTCTTCGCTTTCCAGAGCTCAGATGCGAGGTCGTCAGGTCCTGTGGCTTTTCCCGATTTCATTCGTTTTATTGCCTTCTCGACTGGAGTTGCGCTGACAGGTGGAACTGGTCCAAATGTCGGCAATGATTGTGGAAGTGGAGGATGAGCAAATTCTTCAAATGAAATCTGCTCGAAGTATTCTCGCCACCTATCCGTGGCGGCTCGACGGTTGGTAAGCAAGGTAGCGTAAATAACTCATTGGTGTTTACCGACTTAGCTGCTATATAAAGAAAGACATGAAACCAGTTTGCATCTTGAAGCCTTTTGACCATCAATGCTTCCCAAGAAGTTCAGCTTGGTTCGCTTTCCACCGGCTGTTCTCTCTTGGTTGAGATCTTAGTAAAGCAAGTGGAATTTCATTCAACAGTTGAGCCATAACTTCTTTTCTTCTCTCTTATCTGGAGTCCTCCAGGATTCATCCTTGGTCCATTTTCATTCTCTTTCTTCATTAATAACATTCCTTCCTTCATTCCTTCTTTCCCTGTCTTCTTTACGCAAACGGTTTGAAACGATTTTCTATTGTCTATAAAACTTAATCGCACAAAATAAATTGTTGATCAATTTCTCCCGTTAATTTTTTCCTTAAAATCTCCTTCCGGAACATCCGGTTTATGGTTGGATGGTCAGCTTCCATTAGTTTTAAGAATCTTAGATATTCGACATCAAGATTCGATCTAATTTTCACTGTGTTGGCATCCTCAGTTGAGCATACAGAAGGTATGTCCTCGTCCTTCGCACCTGTAACCCATTCAAGGATATGTATTGCATCAGATCGTATGCAGCAGCCTCTTCAGTTAGCGGCGGTTTTCACACTCTCATTGCAAATCGGATGGCCTTTCTGAAACACCAGGTGGAAGGAAGAGAATTGGCAGTTTTTGCAAACCTTTAAACAGGAATATATTAAAAAGGGAGTTGGAACATTGCGAGAGCGGTTGTTACCAATGAAAAAGTCTTGCTCTGGATTACGTAAAATAATAAAAACTTGCTTTTTCTATTCGCTAGTGTTATTTATTGCTAACAAGTCCAAGACTTAATCGCCAGAAAGTCGCATAATTTCACTCAGATCTGGATTACGTGCCTGCCTCTTGGGAGCAGGTAAAGGTAGTCTTCATACCTAAGCTTACGAAAAATGACTTTTTAAATCCAAAGAACTTCAGGCAAATGATGATGATAAGCTATCATTTTTGCTGAAATGTTTAGAGAGAATGGTTGAGCGTCGCAGTCGCGGAAAAGGAATAAGTTCGCACCCACTAAATGAAAACCAACACGCCTACTAGCATGGAAAGTCCAGTGAATCTGCATTTGACTCTTTGGTTTCAAGGATAGACCACGCAACTCTGAAAGGCGAGTACACGATGGGAGTGTTCGTGGTTATTGAAGGAGCATTTGACTGTGCGCCCTTCCAAAAGATCTGTGATGCCGCCAAAGGGCATGGTGTTTATAAAACTTTAATTAAGTGAATCCACGAGATGCTACCACAAAGACAGTGCTGAAGTGGGTGTTGATCCGTTCCCAACAACGGAAACGACGAAACGCTGTCCTGAAGGAGGTGTGCTGCCGTCATTTCTGTACAGTACGCTGACCAACTCACTACTATGTGATCTGCAAAATCTGCCAATGCACGCTCAAACTTATACGGATGACGTGGCTGTGCTTGGTGGAGATCTCGAAACGGTATGAAGAAAAATGCAACGCGACATTGATTTGACATTTGACATTGGTTGACATATTGCCTCAGGCGGACTTTCAATTCAGAATAAAACAACAATGATATCATTTACATAAAGGATGAAACTGAATAGTGTTTGCCTTCCAGAGATAAAGGCTACAACTCTTTAACTCTCCGAAGAAGCGAAATATCTTGGAGTTGTTCTAGACAAGAAGTTTCTTTGTAGAGACAAAGATGTAACGAGCTTTCACAACTTATGGACTGTATAGGCGGACCTTTGTCACGAAATGGGGGCTTAGGCCTCATTTAATAATGTGGATATATGTCCCCATCATTAGGTAAATGTTCGCTTATGTATCAATAGCATGGTGGACTAAGGTGAAGCAAAAGGGTTTTCGGTGTGTGTCTGTGCATTACCGGTAACATGACATAACATCCGGCGCAACTCTAAATGCATTACTCCATTTGTAGCTCTTGCATTCATTTATTCAGAGCACCGCAATGAGAGCAACTCATAAACTAATCCGATTAAATATATGGAGAGACAGTGGACCTGGGAAGCACAACGCATTAGAAGAGTTATTGGAAAAACTGAATCCAGTTTAGACAATGCCTTCTAAGTCTCGCATCCCCATACATCTACTGGGTAGAAGATAAGAAGTTATCTTGAAACGAGGGAAAACTGGGACGAACCAGAAGAATTGGTGTCAAGATATACTGACGGCTCCTCCACCGATGGCTCAAAAAACAGAAAAGGTTCTGGAGCAATAGTTTACCTCTTAAATAAAAACGACAAGTGGGCTTTTCTATGGGACCAGTATACAACGGTCTTTCAGGCTGAAGTGTATGCGATTCTAGGACGGCAACCTAGATTATTGACGAGCGGTTAAAGGACAAGCGCATTCTAATCTGTAACGGTAGTTAACCTGCATTGAGAGCGTTGGGAAATCCTTTGGTTACTTCAAAAATCTTTCAGAAATATAGAAAAAGATGCAACTTCATGTCTAGATTCAATGAGGTGCGACTGTACTACAAATAATATTGATTTCATTATTTTCCTTATACTATGTGACACCTCTTCGCGGAAAAACTTCCAAGTGATCAAAGGGATTCCAATTGTCCAATCAAAAGCAATCGGCGGATGATTGACACCTTAAGACGTAGAAAGAGGGCTTCACTATGGTTTTCAACCGTATAACATCTGATGAAGTTCCACCTCCTGTGGATGATATGACAAGCCACCGTAATAAGTGCGAAGTGAAACCATATACAGGGTGAGGCAGCAGAACTTCCTTTTTTAAAATGCGCGCCACTCAGTTAGTTGATGTCATAGCGGAGCGCTAGTGGTCTCGTTCAAGAAGGGATACTGTAAAGTTTTGTCCCGACACGGTTCAGTCGCCATCATGCGTTGGAGTAGTGAGGAGCGTGCCTTTGCCGTTGAGGTTTACTTTTCAAGCGGATGTTCGGTTATTGCAACACAGCGTGCATTTCGCAGTCGGTTTAATTTAGCCCCGTTGGTTCCCGTCCCAGACCGCAAATCAATTGTTACATGGGTCACTACATTCAGACAAACTGCAAGTGCGTCAAAAGGAAGAACTGGAGTCCCTCGGCCCGTTAGATCACCTGAGAACATTGAAGCAGTGAGAGCGTCAATGTTGCGATCGCCACGGCGTTCTGCGCGCAAACACGCATCTGCCCTTGGACTCTCCGATCGTTCTGTGAGAAAAATTCTTCGTGATGATCTTCATTTTCATCCCTATAAGATGGCGAGAGTGCAGGAACTTGCAGAACGTGACTTCAATTCTCGGATGAACGCGTGTGAGCTTCTTCTTGATGTCGTTCCCGAGGGTGCTATTGTTTTTTTTAGCGATGAAGCCCATTTTCATTTGTGTGGGTCGGTTAACAAACAAAACATGCGCTACTGGGCTGACACCAACCCTCGAGAATTGCATCAAAAGCCTTTACATTCACCCAAAGTCACTGTGTGGTGTGCAATTTCCTCAGCTGGAATTATTGGTCCCTGGTTTTTTGAGAAAAATGAGGTTACGTGACAGTGAATTCGGACTGGTATGTAAACATGCTACAGAATTTTTTTTTTACACGGCTAGAAAATTTGGATTTGGGGGACACTTGGTTCCAACAAGACGGTGCAACAGCACACACTTCAAGAGCATCGATGACTGTTTTGAGGGAACACTTTCCAGAGCGCCTTATCTCAATCAGAGGCGATTTGGAATGGCCGGCACGCCCTTCCGATCTGTTCCCTTGTGATTTTTTTCTATGGGGTTTTTTGAAATCCCATGTTTATGTGAACCGTCCAAGAACCCTACAAGATTTGAAGACCAACATCCAAGAAGAAATTGCCAACATAACACCTGCTATGCTAATAAGAGTCATGACAAACGCCAGAAATCGGTTTACGCAATGTATGGAGAATGGGGGACGTCACCTAACAGATTTGATCTTCAAAACAATGTAAATAAAAATTTTAGACATGTACCTACATTATAAAAAATAAATAAATATTTTCCGATGCATACAATAGTTTTTATTGAGTTTTGGAAAAAGGAAGTTATGCTGCCGCACCCTGTATATCAGCAATACTTAACTACACTTGAGTGCAGTAAAGTCGCGGTGACTAGTTCCCCGCCAAACTTTTCATTGTAGCCTCTAGAACAATTGCCATTTCCTGGAAATATGAAAATTTTCCCAGTAAATGGAAGAAAGGGATTATCGTTGAGATTTCGAAGAAACGCAAGGATAATGGCCAAAATAATCCCTGACCATATCAGATAACATCTCGAAAACTTGACCGGCAGCGGGCAGAATTTTGCTGCACAATCGCGTTAATACCTTATGGATCATTATAAAATAGTGGAGTTTACACCCCTTTTCATCTATTGTACTCATTTTCATCTATCTAGAAAAGTTTCTCGGCGATATCAGAAGGGGTTCATCTAGAATGCTCGACGTAGGAGGGACATTCCAGAGAATAGATAGCTATTACCAAAGCGACATTTAATGACTCAAAATATTACGTTCTGTGTCGCCTGAATTTCATCTTGTCACCGATCATTTTTTTTCTATTTAGCAGAGTCGGTTTGAGAATAAATAACATCAAAAGAAGGATTTGTGTATGACTTGTCATCACGCTCTGCCTTTTTAAATTAATGGGATATAAAGTGAAGGATATTTACAGTGTTCGCATTGAAAGAATACTTTTCAAGATTGAATTTTATCCGTTTGAAAAGAGTCTCTCGCTTAATCCGGTTGAAGATGAAGAGAGAGAGAGAGAGAATTTTACAATTTTTGAATGTACATGTTGTTGTATAATACTTAAGGTTGATTAATTAACAAAAAATTATTTTCCGGGAAGTTCTAATTGCACATCTCCCATTAAATTCGTCTTCGCTATTTCGCCCAAAATTTAGAAATGCAGCTATCGCCATAGTAACGTCAAATTTGCGTTGATCAGCGCCACCGTTCCCTCTATATTGTAACGTCAAAGCAGCACATAGAAAGTTTAATTTAATGGAGGGAGCTCCGAGCACTTAGGCCTTTCTTAGGCTGAATCTGAAAACATTCTCCAGAGGCAAAGAGGGGGGGGGGGGCGGATGACGGCTCTGCACTTCATATGCAGTTGCCCCGCCTCCTCAGATCTCAGAATAAGATACCTCGGTAAGCTTTTCTCTATTGAAGAAGATTTAAGATTTGAGGGGCCCGAGCAGCTGAATATAAAATGCAGGGTCATCTCTCCCCCAGCCCCAGGTTCTTCTTCAAGAACTTTCGCCTACCGGCAAGAGTTCAGATTTCTTCACCAGCGTATAGCTGCCCCACCTGACATTCCTAGTAAACATAACTAGTACAATCTTCCCGTGTCCGCAAATTATTACGGCTAGATCATTTGGAAATGCTTGCGCGAAGACCTTTGTGTTCTACAGGAGCCATAGGAAGGCATCCATTACCAGGAGACATGGCATCCTGCCTAAATAGACTTCTTGTAAGGCAATTTGTGCATTTTTCTCCATTGCAGCATTTGACGGATTCAACTCATTAACATGATCAATTCCATGTTGTCTTGCTCCGTCAGAAATTGCCACGAATGAGCCCTAATTGAAGGCACCTTTGATGTCCATCGTTGATGTTTTTCGGGCATCACCTTTTCAGTTTTTGCCGTAAGCTCACGGAATGCTATAACCAGAGATTTGCGTTTCTGGTAGACGTGTTGCCTATTGTGAAGTGGCGACTTAGGAATATGTGCATCTCTTATGAACCGACCTACTAGTCTTTCCAGTCCTTTTAGTAGAAAGGGAGCTAAGCTGATCGGTTGGAAGATTTTGCGCCCGTGTTGGTGGATGTCCCTGGTTTGGGGATAAATATCTCCTTCACATCACGCCAATTAAGCAGTTAATTTCTATACAAGCGTGTGCAGTCTCTCGGTTGACGGCTGTATATACCTGTCGACCCTAAAATGAAATTTTGGGTGTTGGTTGGGAAGTGTACTTCAAGCAAATGGTTTGCCTTTCCTTCATTCTGTGTACCTCCTGCTCTGTAAACGTAAATAACCCAGTTTCTAGTTAGGTACCTCAACAAGGATCCACTTCAACTTTAAGGTTGCTTCAAGAGAGTTAGTCTCTTTCCAAAAGCGATGATCTTCTTTAGAGCTTTCTGTGCCTCTTAATACCGATTTCAGCAAGCCCCTGAGTCATACTTCAGAGCACGATGGATGAGAACCCTTGTCGTTCTGTTCTATTTTGCGAAACCCGAGTTCCGCCATATTGTTTTACCCTTCTTTGACGACCTGAGTGGATGGTTTTGTTCGAAAGCTTCTCTCATGATAGTTATGTTCATCTGAAATTTTTTCTCAATCCCCCCAATGAATTCGATGCGCCACCCAGAAATCGGATCTCGGCGAGCTCGCAAGTTTTATATGTCGCCCAATCTGTCTTCAGGGAATAGAGTGGGTGAAGGAGGATTCATGCCCATTACAAAATCAATGCGCCTGTGATCCGTGAATGTGATATCGTTTAATATTATCCTCTCTTCGACAAGGGCTGCAATGTCAGGGGATGCCACCGTGATGTCGATGACCTGCCGCCTGACCTCGTTAAAAGAAGTAGGTACATTACGCAAATTGAAGATCCTGGATACTCTAATAGTCTCGATCTTCTTGCATTGATGTTGGAACTTTGATAGGGTATGTCGTGGACGTTTACATCATATCCTGCTATTACCCCGATGCCTTTACTTTTGATATATTTTATAGCTCTGATGAATATTCCTCTGAGAACTTCTTCTGCATCATAGGAGGAAATATACAGAATATCATAGAACCTTTTCACTTTCCTGTTGACTTTTCAGGGTTAGTTTGGCCTCTGTGGTGTCGCTATCCCATCGGTAGTTAACTAAATTAATCTGGAGTCTTTTAATACCACCATGCAGGAGCGCACTGCCTTCATCCAGATCGACCAGGCGGCGCGACAAGACAAAGTATATGGTGACAACATCAACACCGAAACCGCCAACTAACAACATCAAACCGCACTGGTCAAACAGGAAGAATAAATATAGGGGAATACAACTTTAAGACCATTGATAATTTCTCCTAGCTAAGGTCGAAAATCCCACCGACAATGATCTTGCCATTCCTCATGTATTCCTCAAAGACTTGGGTTCTTAGGAGGAAAAATTGCGAACTCCTGGTCGCGTTCGAGAGAAGAATCCTCCGAAGAATTTTTGGCCCCCTACATAAGGATGGATGATTCTGTAGCCTACATAACGACGAAATCTATGCGCAATACGATGACCGTCGTATGGATGAGGATGATCCAGCCCGGAAAGTCTATAAGGACAATATCTATGGTAGAAAAAGAAGACGAGGCAGACCCTGCCTGGAATGGAGCGATGGCGTAGGTCAGGATGCCAGACAGCTTTTAGGGATATCGAATTGGTGGACCTCGGCGCAAAACCGGGATGTCTGGAGTTCCTTATTAAAGCAGGCCTAGACCGAACACCAGTTGCTGCGCCGTTGATGATGATAATGCAGGATCGGGGTCTACCACTTTCATTGGCATACAACAGGCCTGCATGTTCGAATTTTAGACCCCTGACTACCCCACCAACAACCCATGGTTTTTGGTATGAAGTAGGACCATCACTCTTACTCGAAACATTCGTGCGTCGTGTCATTGAGGTATTCTGGCATGACACATGACAGAATTCGTCAGCGTTTATATGATATAGGATTCTATGACGACCGCAAGGAAAAAATTCTGACATCGAAAATTAACCATGAAAACCATACAAAACCTTTTCCGATTGTAGCACATTTCCAGGATGGTCAACTCTTCCCGTATACCCTAAAAAGCGTATGAGCCATATTGAATTCGAGCATTCTCTTCTGCAGGAAGTGCTAAAACCGATTTGTTTCATTTGGAAAACTAAGCATTGTAGAGAACTAAGAATTGGTTTTCAGGACCTAGATTATATGTTCATCAAAAAGCAGTGAGCTTGTACCAACTATAACTTCTCGGTGATTTAAGCCTGAATGTAAAATCAGCATTACTAAAAACAGCATTGAGATGGATGCAACTTAATCTTAATCGTTAATCTTAGAACCTTTCCTGGGTGATAACATGGAAGATGTTTGTCGTCAGTTCATAAACAATCAACTTCAGTCTGTCTGTGTCCATATCAATCTTTAACAATAGATAACCGTCTAGCCTGGCTGGATAAGACTCTTCAGGCAAGTAAGGAGTATTGTCATCTTGCAACACTCGGCCAAATACCATATGAAGCAAAGTTAATTTGAACGTACATTTAGAGCATTACTTTATTAATTTTCAGTGAAAACGCTTCAATTTTCATCTAGTCGTAACCAAAATCCATAAAAATCCTGGGAAATAGAAATAAAAACATTTAATTTCCTCCACATTTAAACTGAAACATTTTCCTATAGAGTTTCCAAGAGAGCCAGATCGCACATAAGCCAAAGGTACATTGTAGATATCACAAACAAAACATCCAGTGGCGGCTCTCGGGGACAAAAGGCTATTGTTCGTAGTAGCGGTTCCTTTGAAGTTGATTCGACTTTTTTTCCTCGTGCGATTGGGTTGGATATTGATTCGCGAAACTGAAACTGCTACCGGGCACCAAGTAACTCACTCGTAGTCATCCCATTCTTCAGTCATTTTGCGGCGGAACGGTCTAATAGCAATGAAACGCGATGGTGCCTCGACTTCTGTCTGCCTGCAGCATATGGAAATATGGTTAATAGGATGGTCATTTATTTCCCAAAACAGTTGGGTCCAATACAAAGATATCGCTGCTATTTATGCTGCCTGAAAAGAATTCATATTTCAAATCGCCTGAAGGCGAAACAACCGAGGCTGGATTGATATTGAATGGAATAATATGCTCTCGGATTTGGTCATTGTGAATGAATTTGGAAATAGATAGTTTTCAAAAGTTTCACTGGAAGTAACATCCAATTATCATATTCAGCAGTACGTCTCCCTTTGTTCAACAAAAACAAACCGCTCATGTTGAAATTTCAGTTGTATTTCTTTTGAAATTTATCAGGTGCACACTTATCTTACCTGAAACGCATAGCTTTCATAATTATTGGCAGCCTGGGCAATCTGTTGTATCCGCTGCAATAAACCCCAGTTTTATACTATGCATATCAACACTTCATCTGGAGGCCACATAAATGGATCGGAAAATGGACTCTCTCAATGCAAAAGCAATAGTTCACCCTAGTACTGTGGCATAGCAATCGATTTGATAACAAATTACAGAAATGCATTCAAAATCTGTCGCCGTAACCAGTTCAGTTCCTGCCGCTTTGACCACGATGCAGCCAAAGTCAAACCGTAAAGCACCTGAAAATGTCGCCAGATTAGCTTCACGCTCCATAAAGTGGTTAATTCTACATGTCTGTCCGTTTGTGGGTAATAACAGGAAAAAACAGCAATCAAATATTGCAATCCACGCAGTGCACTCTAATGTGCAATGAGTCAGTGGTGCATAGGCTGAGATTTGGGACTGACAGAAGTGCATAGTCAATGCACAGTGAATAAAATAAGCTCGTGCCTCAAATTAACACACTTAGGGTTAAAATTTCGTCGTCAGACATTCTTGCTAATTTTGTTTAAGAAGTAGGGACGAATATATCAAGGATACGACAAGAACTAATTTGAGCCGATACAGATCCGTTTCGATACGAAAACTTTAATATAAACTACCATGATCCCTGTAACACCTTGGAACAGTTTCGGAAGTAAATGGTGGAAAATTCCCCTGAAAAAATTTCTATTGCCACAAGTCTCGGAAATTACCGTAGAAGAGAACAATTTCCAGTGAACAATTCCCATTTCAAATCAAAACTTTCTTCGCTGTCGTAGCCATGGCCTACACTTGTCCATTTCATAGAAGACTTTCGGTGTCTTCTTGACAACTGCTTTGCTTAGAGAAAGCATAGATCCACTGTCTTTCAGGACTTCATAGACTAAACCTATAAAAAGGATGACGTTATATATATCTATGCCTCCCCGAAGGCATTCTAACAAACATACACATAACATCCAACGTACTAGCCACGGTTCTGAAGTCCATCGCACACAGAAAACTAATCATCGAAAATGAGCTTATCATTAACAATTCGGGAAACCGGAAGCTCGGTGCTTCAGATATGAAAGGTTTTGTTTGTTTCTTCTGTGAATATATTTGAGTGCAGAACTATCCCGTTTGTACCCAGCCCGCTATGTGTATGCATTAAGCATGTCAGGCTACTCACTTTAGTGTGATATTAACATTTAGTTGCAATAAATTTACACGTAAAGTCAACTTTGAGCTACTGTAACTTTGTTAATAATAGCATCATTTTAATCAAACTTGGCAATGACATACTATAAATCTATATTACCACAATTTTTTTAACTCTAAGATGAACTGAAGGGGGTTTTTACTCAATTTCCCCATAAATATAGCAATACACAATTATTAACTTAATTGGAACAAACATCGATATGGAGAGTATTATCAGCCCTGGCAGCTTCAGCTTTCAGATTTTTCGGTTGAGTAGTTTCTGAGAATGGATACGTTAAAAAGTCATCACTTTCGACCCCTCCCCCCCACTCCCCACCATTCCAACAAATGTCAAAAATAAAACCATCGAAAAGTACTAATCAAGACTTTCATTTGATACCCAACATTACTATATTCGGTGAAAAAAAATTTTACACCACCCCATCCCCCTCATTAATCTCAAAGTAGAAATATGTTACTTCAAATTTCGCCCCAATCGATATAGCCGTTTCTGAGAAAATTGCGTGTGACAAATAGACAGACAGACAGACAGACAAACAGACAGACCGACAGTGAACCGATTTTTGTTTTTTGTTTTGCAAACAAATCCTCAAAAATCATTTGCCTGTGTTGAGCCCGGTACTTTCTAACGTACCCATAACAAATGCGTATTCTAAGGCCACATACTAGGTGGATAGCCACATAAGTTTTTCAGTTGTTACATCTGGACATGATGAAACAACTGAAAAATTCTAACACGATATTTTTTTAAAAACACTCTGATGTCTTCACACTGTATGTAAACCACGCACACTTGGAATGCAAACAATCCATCATATTCCTGAACCAGGTCAGCATTGTGTAACTCACCATTAGAGACTATATAGACCCAGGCTTATAAGAAAACAAAATCGGATCCGGTGGAAATGATTAGCGGCCCGATAAAAGTCGCATAATTAATCTAATTTTGTTCAAGTTTATCTATTCCGGGCCCCAGGAAAATACCGGTTTCAGGAGGATCCTCCCCGCCCGCCCCCTACACAAAGGATAGACATCCACCATATTACGGGCAAAGTAAAGTACACCTTACTGAAGCCCGCAAAGTTTACAAAGAACCCGGCAGACCTATTATGGACTATTAAAAACCATGCTACTTGCAAGTGTCTGGAAATCTCTAGGTACACACCTCTACATGCAATCTTCTCCCTAAACAAAAAGTCTTCTTCATAGTTCAGGAAAACGCTTTTGGCAACCTGGAAAATTATCGGATACATAACGCGGAATCTCAAAGCAGAAATTGCCAAGACCTGTGCTAAGAAGGCGTAATGGCGCGATATGGCAGTCGCCACAGAACCATCGGTATTACAGAACAGTGCAGTCTGGTGGTGTGGTGCTCTTGGCGCGGGGATTTCAAAATCCCCTCGAGAATCAGAAATATTTAAGTCGCTTCCATTGAAGTCATGACGAATTGACAAACAGTCAAAAAAGCTATGAAACTATGAAAAGTAACGAGCATAATGGTCTCGAATTATGCCTGCAAAAGTGTGATAGCCCACACCCTCGACAGCCTAATTCACGAGGAAGTAAAAATAGTCAAAATAGATCAGGCTGTCATCCTACAGATGGAAGCAGCTGAAATTGCTCACAGCTATATAAGCTGTGAGTTGCTATTCACCCCTTGTGGCACCGAACTGAATGTCCCCCACGCAATAACAGCGCTAAACCCGCCTTGAATGTGCAGTTATCTGAACACCAACATCAATTCGAGACTATTCTGTGGTAATGTTCTTTTTGTGTTGCTATATGAGAGTGACACCCATTATCACTCAAAAACTCCTACCCTTCGTGAACACCGGTCTACGATGTATCATCGCAGTACCCTAGCCTGATATTATTTCAAACAAAGAACTCTGTGAGCGCGCAAATCTGAAACCCATGGGCGAAGTGGTACTAGATAGGGCGAAATTGCTTCTTTCTTAGTGACTTTTCGGTAATCCACAGTCGCATCAGACAAAGTTTCTATCCTTCATTACCAAGATGTCCCACATTATTTTATCCGTATTCTCGTCTGTTATTCATAGCGCTATCCAATATTCCCGCCAAGACACAAGTATCAATGCTCCTCCTCTATTGTGGTGAATTCAATTTTAGAATAACTAATGATAATTTCTGCTGCATTTCATACACATCAGTGAAATTGTCCACCTCAGTCCGTGAGTTCGCTGCCAGTCCCACTTTGACAGTATGAAACGACGACTACTTTCATAATATTGCTCCTATATAAGAGCGCAGGTTAGGAGGGGGTAACAACCTGAACGAACCCTGGAAACGAGGTATCCTCATTTTCAAAAGTCGAAAAAAGGGGTGAGTGACAGTAAAGTCGGTATCATCTGGGAATGTCACATGAACACAAAAAGATTCCTCAAGCTACCATGCTGATGTATAGATGGCATCAGGGGTAGATGTGTCATGAATGAAGCGTCTATGGTATCGAGGGACCAAACAACCCCCAGAGTAACAAACCTTGCATCTCTATCGAGGTCACTGGGTAGGTCAATTACCAAAAAACTAGTAGGATAATATATGATATATCAAATAAAAAAAAAAAACAAAAGCAACAAACAAGAAACAGAACAAACACCAGAAAACTGCAGAGGCAACAAGAAATTAAGATGAGGAGGGGACCAAATGGACTTTCGCAAAAAACGAAGCATCGTAACTCCCGGGAACTAGTCAGAGCAGTGGAAATAGTGACAAATCCAAAAACAGAATCACGTTCCGAATAAGAAGACTAGCCACATTCAGAAAAGTCTACCTGTAAGCCATAAGCAAAAAGACGCTGTTGTACGAGTGGAGGAAAAAAAACCTATTTAAGCTCATAAACAAAATAAATTCCTTGCCAAAGTCCAGAATTGACAACGACACACCCAATCAGACGAAAAGAGGAAGGTCAGAATCAAAGACACCGACACCGGAATGGCTGACAGTTCGAAAACTTCATTTAAATGAACAAAGAGATAAGAAAGAGAAAGTAAGAATTTTTTGGAGATTGGTGAAGGAAAGGTTGATCAACAACATCTGAAGAAACCTATAGAGAATCAATAGCACCTGTGGAAATATCTAAGGTAGTGGAAAAGTGAAATGATGATGAAAACTGAGCACCGAAAGTGTGGAGATGTAAACCATTCACTGAGTATTTATTTATTACACATATCACTTGGCTAGGAATTTTCTTCAAGCTACGATACTGTTTGCTTTACTAGACTTTGGAGATGACCAAAACCAAGAAGGCAGTGGTCTGGATATGGAATGGGAACGATGTTGGTTATTTTGATAAACCGCTCACTAAGTTAGGGTTTCAGAATGTGAGTCTCAAAAGCAAGGAGGAAAACATGACCGTTGCCAACATAATGGAAAACACGAAACCCATCAGCTACGAATCAGTAATGAAAACTTGCAAACGCTAAAAAAGTAGGACTGGAAAGATAACATTAGTTTGTCTTAGTCAAATTTATGAATATAACTGAAGAGCAGACAAGTACATGACATAAGCTAGATAAACCTTTAGCTTAAATGGTGACAATCAGCCGACTAATCAAATTTGCGAACTTGTTCCTGACGTTGAACAAGGTGGAATTGGGGATAAAGTTATTGCATCACCCCATCATCCCATTTGAATGGAGTTTGCCCATTTTTTAGCGTTTAGTTAAAATCTAAAGAGCAAGTTTTGCAAACCCTGGGTAAAGGTTATAGGTCAATAAGTTCAACTTCCTTCCTTCCCAAGGCACTGGGAAACTGGTTGAAGAGCACATGAAGAATAGGTCAACATGCTCGCCCAGGATGATTACATGCTTTCCAATCGGAAAAATCCAGTGTGATGCCACTCCATTAGCTAGTATCAACGATTCAGACGACAAAAAAACAATGAGGTGGATCGTACTTCTGAAGAATAAGGCTGACACCAGCAGTCTGCCGACAGGAAGCACGGTCTAGTAAAACTATACCGAAACTTCTACAATTGTTTCTGGAAGGCAGGCTAGATTTGGCTCATTTGCGTGGTGAGATATACCGTAGTAGAATCACCAACGTAATCACAAATCCAACCGTGGAAATGGACAATGAGTTCACACCATTGAAATGCTGCAAAGATTCCAAAGCCGAGATCACGATATTTAAAAAGGACTGGATTCATTGGGGTGATAACCATCTGATGTAATGCATACTGATGTACACGGATGAATCAATGGCAGAAGGCAGGACTAAGACTGAGATACGTGGAGTAAACTCGATGTACAACTTGTCGTAACCCCTAAGTCAATATACCCGGCATACGACTATTTATTAGGCGAAGCTGTACATGACAGACATATGTGTCGAGGATAATCTACAAAAGAAGTACGGAGGAAGGGAAAGGCATTAAAAACTATCACATAACTCCAAAGCAGATCTAAGGTGGTATGAGGATCCCATCCATTTTGGCGCTATAATCAATTAAATTTAGAATTACCGCCAGGAATCGTCCTGACGTTAGACTTGGGTTCCGATCACTCCTGTCGATGAACTTATTGAGAAGCGAAGTTTGAAACAATCCTTTAATTCTTGACCAATGAGTTAAAGAATCGATTGTTATACACAAATAAATTGATCGTGGTGGCTTGCTTCATCCCAACAAATTGGTGACCCCTAGTGCAGACCCGAATAACGATTTACGTGTGATCCTTCTTCTTACAAATATTGCGTTATGTCAAAAGATGATAAACTGATTGATGCAGTACCAACCTGCTCGATGGATAAACGCAAATAATTTCCCTTGTGCTATTTAAAACACAAACGCCTTGCAAGAAGAGGCCGACATTATAGCTCGCCTGAGGACCAATTTCTAACTTTCAAAGTCACGAAAGAGGCTTTCAAATTCGACAAGGTGAAATGGACCCAGAAATCCCGGTGCAGATAGCAGAAATATTTGATTCATCTCCTGAAGAAGGGAAGGGAACCCGAGGCATTCAATGCCCAAATCATGAGCGGGTTGGCCGTGTCGGACCATACGGAAAATAGGGAGTTATTAGTTGGCATCGAACGAGGGACCAAAAGCCGACCGAATGAGTGATTTTTGAAAATTAAGTAGTCAAGTGATTACCTAACAAAGTGCGGGCCCGGATATTTATGAAATGGCAAAGAAATCAGAGGACTAGACTTTCGTTTTTTACATTATATAGTGACGACATCCTTGACGCAGTAGAAAAGGCTGTACCTTCGATTGTTGTTCCAACGACTTGAACAGTTCGATGTAGTGGGCAATATAGCAAAATGTATTTTTGGTAGGGATGAAATCGAATATCTCAACTATGACATCAATCAAGTCGATATCGTTCCACCAGCTTAATGGGTTGAGGCGATAAGAAACTATAAACGTCTTGCGACTGGAAAAGACCAACGAGAGTTCTTAGGAAATTAAAAATTCTGAAGCCAGCCGACCAAAAGGCTTGAACAAATTACAATACCACTCACTGTATTTAATGGTCAACTAAAGTCGGCGAGTCGGAATTGTTGTTAATGATGCGTCTAATGTGACTGTAGAAACAGAGGCACGATAATAGAAAGTTGCCATTAGCGTACCTCTTGCGGAAGCTGACTCAAGCAGAGAAGTTATATAGCACGTACAATCCCGAACTTATTGCTATTTACATAAGTACTCACGAAGTTTGGCATTTACTTGAATTCGATGCTTTGTCCAGAGTAGAATCAAATTACCTGACATAAACTCTAAGCTTCTAGCGGTCGGGCAAGCCAAAGATTCCGAGCCACAAGGTCTTTTTTTGTCAAATTCGACATAGTTGTAGCTATCACCAGCAATTCTGGCCAATCCTTCAATATATTACGGCAAAGTAGTCATACCGCTTGTTCCGGAATCATTTTGCGAAGCTATTTTTGGAGTGTACCATCACTGCGCTCACCCCGGTATTTGAACCACCTGCAATCCCATCAAAAGAAAGTTCAGTTTGTATCGTGACATATGATTATGATCTCGTACGTGTATTAGCTGCCCGCGATCAAACATCGTAAGGCATACTAAAAACTACTTCCAGCAATTCGGAGTGCCCAATCAACATTTCCAAAACATTCATTTGGACATTGTCGGGCCGCTTGTACTATCTCCGAGTTTTAGACACTGTCTGACTACGGCAGGGTAGCAATAATAACTACTGTCAATGGAAGTCGTATTGCATCCTAGAAGAACAATTTCTCCCCAAGGCATTAAGCAAAATAAAGCTGGCATCACACTCTGAAATCGATAATCATGTAGCATGAGGACAATGTTCATTGGGCGGACATCTTCCTATTGTCTTGTTTACGCTGCAATGCAGTTTCAAGGAAGATCTCGATATTTAGCCAGACGATTTAGTTTTTGGAACACGTTCTTTGCGATTGCAAAACAGTAGTCCACCGATGTTTACTCAAATGAGTGCGATGTTCTTACTTTTTTGCAGAAGACTAGGCAGCATATGAGGGAGCTTCACTCAATTCCAATAGCACATTATCCAGAAAAGGTGACGTTCATCTATTAGGTTCCTCATTTCCGTTGTCACGTGTCCGCTAAAGTTAACTCTGTTAAGAAGTCGCTAACCCAGTTGTACCCTGCAAAGAATATCAAAGGTTCGGTAATATCATAAATACCACCGTTGCCTAATTCAATGTGGTATTCGCAAACACGCCAGTCCTCAGTGGCAAATGCCGATTCATTGGAGGTATTCACCACTCAACATAGTTCAGTGATTCAGTAACCGACAGATGCTTCGCAAGGTAAGGCATTCAAATCTGTCCCTGCGGTTCCTCAATTATTATAGTCGCCCCAGACATTATCGGTAACGTCATCGAGAGTACAATTGTCCGCTACTTCATCATTACGGAACCCACCGCAACCTAGTATACCGATTACCTTACTTTCGACGCACATCCGAAGGACTTATCAACCACATCCGTCTAAACGTCAACGGTGTGAACGGTTTACAGTCGAAATTAACTATTTTTCAACAACAAGAATGAACTAAGGTAGTAAATAAAATGTAGTTCACCGCTACGAATTCTATGGTTGCTGTCGTTAACTGAGTTCGAAACCACCGTCATGATTCCTCCTGACGCTAGCCCAGGATTCCCATAACTTTTGTACAGTGAAACAGTGAATTCTCCACACTGTTGAAAATTTTGTATATTAACGATTGAGTTCTGCTAAACGAATTTTTGTGGTGATTTTCTTCATCCCCAACAAATGTTTAAAGGGGATACATTTAAAATCTTACTTCTTCTACGAGCTTTCCTCTAATTTGATTGATACACGACATTGAAAGGATAATACTCTCACAGGAATGCTTTCCAAACACAATAATACACTCAAACTGTGATTGCATTGCCTCAGTGTGCTTGAGTGATTGGAAAACTGCCCGAGCACACTGGATTTTAATAAATTGGCGCCCAACGTGGGACGAAACCATATACTAATACCAAGTAATCAAAAATAGTGTGTAGTTCTACCCCCAAGGTTCGTCTTTGAGCTGCTAAATGAAGTTCTTCTTTTTCTTCCGCCTTTGTCCCATTCACAAGCGGGGTCGGCTCGTCGTGATCGGCTTTTAAATCCCCATCCGGCGTATCAAACCACCGTTGTTTAGGCCTGCCTTTTGGTCGTTTATCATCGACTTCGATGTTCAGACCAATCTTGTCAAATAAATGCTCGTTAGCAGGAATTGCGTGACCATACCATCGAAGACGCCTCCCTCGCAAATTTTCCACGATCGGTGCAACCCCATAACGATCGCCGATATCCTCATTTCAGATGTGATCCAAACGTGTCACGCCACTAGTCCAACGTAGCATCTTCGTCTCCATTACCACAAGACGCCGTTCATTGTCTTTTATAGTCGGCCAACACTCAGAACCATAGAGAGCGACAGTGCGGACGACATTACGGTAAATTTTAGATTTATGACGTTCGTTGATACGTCGATCACAAAGAACACCAGTTGTGGAACGCCACTTCATCCAGATTGCGTTAACGCGTGAAGCAATTTCATAATGCAGTTCGCCATTGGCTGATAGCGTTCACCCGAGATATTTAAATCGCTCAGTTCTGGGTAGATCACTGCCGCTGACATTGATTGGGCCTGTTTCATGGGAATCGGTCGTCAAAAGTTCAGTTTTGTTTAGATTCAATCTAAGACCGTGTTGCATGAGCCGATCATTCCATAAGATGCTCGAGATCATTTTTGCTATCAGATGCTAGGAAAACATCATCTGCATAAAGCAGTGTGTAGGACGCTGGACGTTGGATATCCCGTGTGACGTATCCAGGAGTGATGAGAGGGCGCTTCCTTGATGAACACCAGGTCAGGCTCTGTGAGCACTTTCGTATCTCTAGAGCTGAAGTTGAAGCTCGCTAACGTATTTTTTTTAAATGTTGACTGCAACTGCTTACTAACAAGTAAGTTTGCTTACCAGGGATGGCGGGGTTCATCCCAAGTAAAGTAAACGTAAGAATTGATATATTCTGACAAGATATTAAACATTTATTTCATCCTTCCTTCAGAGAACGAAGGTTTTCCGTTCGCGCTTTCTTGTCCTATCACAACATACCAATATGCTCATGTTATTATTCATACTTTTGTCTCCAGAAAGTTCCAGTTTTTAACATCATTAGTGACAAAACAAGCTAAGAACTTTCAGTAAAGTTTGCCTACCACTGGTCCAGACTCCAGAATCTTGGATGTTAAGGCAAATCAGAATCGATAAGTCAGTTTCATATCCAGTGAACTAGCGGACAGTGGAGCCAACCATCATCCGGTCATTTTGCATTGCTCGATGCTCGGCCAGTTGCCATATATCCAGTTTGAGAATTTCACGGTGTGACAGAAAACACGTTGTCCCGCCATGCCAATCCGAATTATTGATGGCTTATTTATTCTGCACAAACACTGGGATATAATTAACGATTTAAAGTGGAGTATGATAGTATGTACGTGTGCATATAATGTTCCGCAATGCCCGCAGTACGCCCACGGAGTGGCCTTGTTGTCGGTCTTGCCGTCAATGTTCTCTCTATGTTGCCATCGAATGGAATGCCCTGTCCATCTACCTGTGCCCGTAGTGTGTCCACTCACCTGTGCAATGCTGCAGGCATATAGTTCGAACTGATACAATACTTTTGGAATTTTATTGACCACCGTGTGAATTCTTAAATTATTCTAGACTGTGGCGATAAAAAGGCGCCAATTTATAGCGAATAAAATAAAGTGG
Source organism: Hermetia illucens (assembly GCF_905115235.1). Taxonomy (NCBI): domain Eukaryota; kingdom Metazoa; phylum Arthropoda; class Insecta; order Diptera; family Stratiomyidae; genus Hermetia; species Hermetia illucens. The sequence continues at coordinate 168,275,179 of NC_051849.1, read as the reverse complement.
AGGTCCGGGATGGGCAAGATGCAAATTGCTCCTTGTAATGCAGTCTAATGGATTTGCCTCCTTGGTCGAAACGAAAGAGATTTCTGCATGGATGCTGCCTCATTTGGAAATACTCCTCAACAACTTAAAAACCACTTATATTTCTCGGTGTTCGAATGAAAGTCTACCCACTGTTCTCAAAGACAAAATGCATATAGACCATGGAAAAGCCGAAACTTTGTTGTTCACTGTCTGCGCGATTATGATTTATGAAAAATGATTTATGTCACCCAGACCCACATTATCTCGGTTGCCCGTCATCTTTCGATGCAAGTCGCTGATATAGTTGACCACGGACAAGTGTTTCTCGCCCAGTGCAACCAACAAGTTAATTGAAATAGAGTCCAATGCTTCAAAAATCTTTCCGGTAGGAGGCTAGACACTAAGTGCCCCATACAATGTCACTGAATGCTGCGCAGGTCTCGTTGCGAGCATGTGGCAAACATTGTTTTCGTAAATAGTTCTGTGACACATGACATTCGGATCAGATTGAAACTTGTAAAATGAGCGATGAAAATGATAATTTGCTTGTGATTTTCTGTTCTCTGAATCTGGTCCCGTAGATTGTTGGCTGGATTATTTTGTTATTGGGAAATGTGCGACGTACCGTAAGTTGGGCATGATTATCTGATTTGGGAGGTCTCTGGAATCCGCTGAGGTCTGGGAGATTGTCACCAAGAGTGAGCTCTTCTTTTTATGCAACCTCAGAGCAATATGCATTTTTAAAATTAGATAATGACCCTTACGACTTAATTTTGCCAAAAAGATGGGATGCACGATTGTATTTCGTTTAAACACTTTCCTATAGTCGCATAGTTCAGTAAGTAACATGGTTCCGAGTGAAAAGGAGGAATTTACGCTTTGTTTCTGAAATGGTTCCGTTCCAGCTTACTTTATCTATATCAAGGATTTTTCCTTAAGTTAAGATGCATATCCTGGGGTACCTTTCTTTCTAACTGGAAACAGCCTGCAAGGCTTTCTCATTTGTAAATAAATTCATGTCGATTAGTTGGTTACTAACGTTAAATAGAAAATTGGTTTATGGTCTACCCTTTCTTGATTCTTGAAAGGAAAAAGCCTCCCTTGCTGTAATTAAACCAATCGTCATCTACTTGTGAGGTATGGATCCAAAAAAAGGTAGCCAGCTGCTACATAGCCTATTTCTGCAGTGGAAGAGGTACACGGAAAGCGATGGAGGAACGACAGAACATCCTTTGCAGTGCACTTCCTAGGTAGCATCCAAAATCACATGTTCAGAATATATACCGCAAATACTTGGCACATGCTTATATTTTCGAGGTTGATGAGGAAGTAAAATTTATTTTTCAACTAGGTGAACCACACTACATAGACGCAAAAACCTTCCGACCTATCTGTCAAACTTGCTTTCTACTTAAAGGACTGGGGATAGGTAAATGCAGCAGAGATTGAGAAGGCACCATCCGAAGGCGCACTCATGGACATGTGTGTTCCCTTGCGACTATTTGTTATGCGGCAAAACGGCATGGAACAGAACAGCCGTTAATCAGTTGAATTTTTCACATTCTGGAGTGGAGGAAGATCCACACCTTGGTCCGACGGAAGTATATTGAATATATCTCAGGGGCTGCCTCCCTCTTTTGCTATAGTTTCTGGTAATGGACGCCTTGTTCTAGCTCCTCGGAGACATAAACCGTAATAATTATCGGTCAGCTTGCGTACCCAGTATATAACCGCTTGAATGCAGAATTGGTGCCTTCATAATGGATTCACCATGAATGCTAAGAATTTAAATGAGTATTAAACTGACTACGGCTATATCAAATTTACCCACCCATATATTTAGAGGTCAAAGCGAAAGCTGCTTACGACGCAAATATGATTGGTACCATTGATACGACCAATTACACGTCACGCGTCCATCTAGAAATCATCTTCATCATCAAAATCAAGTGGCTCCGATGCCTAACAATCATATGGTGTTCAGAATTGTCAGAATCACCAAAAGAAAAGAATGGTTGACAAATGTCAACGAGTCTTTTGGGAATGTAGACTTAATAATCTTCACTAACAGGTTAATCCTGAAAGAGAGGTTGGGAATTGGCCCAAATTCTCCAAAAAATGACGACCATACTCCATGCGGATACCCATATATCCCATTTTATTGGCAGCAGAAGAATATTTGTGACGAAAATATTGAGCTCGAATCAAACCAGTGCCGACATTCAGGTAGTGTAATCACCATTAAATAACAACAACATATTAAACCAGTTGGCGCGGAGCTGCCCTTGAAACTGAGTGGATGTGGACTGAGTGGATCATTTCTGATGTAGATGCCAAAGCAATCGCTGGTAATGACTGAATTGGTTACCAAGGATCTGGTTCTACAAAGGTAGAACCAGAGCCACCATGGCATTAGATTATCCTGCGTAAGATCTACTCTGAAGGATAAAGACGCAGTCGAATGAAAACATTTGAATTCTTGTCGGCAGGTGAGGTCCTCTACAGTGCTATTTTTATTGTCCCCTAAGAAATGTAATATGAAAACCCTGGTAAAGTTTTGATCGAACACTGATTCTTAAACTACCACATGGAAAAAATCCGGTGATGGAATAGTAGTAGTAGTAGTATGTAGTCGACGATTTCCTCCAGCCTTCAAACAAAGATACCTCGATAAGGTTTCCTTCAACGATGAATCGGAGTTCCCACTGCCTCTGGAAAATGTTCTCTTTTTCTATAAGACCTTGACATGGAGTCTCTTGAATAGGCAATTTTAGGAGGTAGTAAAATAGACCGAATAAAGCGTCTGAGTTACTGGGTGTCCATATATAATATCACGGTCAGAGGGAACCAAGCAGATTATCATTCGGTATGAAATTACCATCCAACGACCTAAAGTTACGGTGCTAGGCTCTTTCTAAAATTACGTATTTTTTGTTTCTTCCATGTTATTTGGACGTTTGATCTTATGGACCACTAGCTTAACTACCTCTATTTCCTAATTTTGGACAACGGTCAAAATGAGAACCGTGTTTTGTTGCCCTTGGAAACACTTCGGTGAATTGTTTTATGGCTCCGGAAATGGGGAGTGCTGCGTCCGAAATGCAGACTATAAAACGGATAGGTAATGACAATCCATTTAAATTGTAACAGAACTGTGACCATTTGGCTCTCCTCGGGCTGTGTGCAGTGCTGTTCTTCACAATTCCTCTGGTCTACCTCAGAATTCGCCGTCCAGTATTTCACAATATTTATCAAGGTTGATCTGGTGTCAGTTCACGGTTCACAAATAATGTTCTCCATAGATTTCAAAGCACAGTTGCGGTAGTTTTATCAACAGACTGAATTTCCTTAAAATTTCGTGGCTGGAGCAAAGAGCAAACAATGTTTAGGACGCCGAAACTTCCTCGGAGGATTTTGCTCTCAAAAGCGGCTAAGAGGTTTTGTCTCTTAGCTTTTTAAGGTTATTAAAATCTGTTTACTGTCTGTCTGTCAGTCTGACCGTCACACGCATTTTTCTCGAAGACGGTTACTGCGATTGACACCAAATTTGGTGAAAAGGTGGGAACTGTGAATGCTCACGCATACAGTAAGTTACATCCTTTTACGACGAATTTAAGGGGGGGTCCCCATATATCCAAAAGGAGGTGTAAATTTTTTTTCATCAAATATAGTCATGTGGGATACCAAATTAAAGGTCTCAGTTAGCGCCGGTGTTAGCTTTGGCATTTGTTGGAAAAGTGGGGAGTGGGGGGGGGGGGGGTGGTTGAAAGTGATCATTTCTTTATAGAAACCCATTCTCAGAAACTACTCAACCGAAAAATCTGGAAAAAAGATCGAAAGGCTGCAATACATGGTGCCTAGGCTTTAAAATACCCGCCATACTGATAGCTTTTCAAATAAAGTGAATAATAGTACATTACTATAATTTTTAGTAATTGGCAAGAAAACCCCCCTTAAATTCATCCTAGAATCACGGAATTTTGCAAGAATATAGGCTATAGCATAGATATAATAGGTCAAATCTGTCACTTCTGTGCAAATTCAACTTTGAATGTCAATATCACTTGAAAGTGGATATTTTCACATAATATATGCATATATTACATGCTACATACTAATGGGACAAATGCACACTCAAATGTCTTTATAAAAGAAATACGCAAAACCTTTCATACCTGAAGTGTCTAGCAACCATGCCCAGAGTTCATCATTATAGCTGTTATCTGTTGTGATTGTCCACCTTAGATAAAAGAAATGTTGAACTCTTGCAGTGTCCTATCTTCATTGGTTTTAATAAGCTGGTGTTATTGGATGCTGCTTTTGGTTTTGTTTTTAATTTTGACGTGCCTTGTTTGATCTGAACGAAAGCAAGTTGAATTTCTATAATTGTTCGTCGATATCATCCGAATGGCCAGCAGTTGGGTTGACTCGAAGGGAACTCCTCTGGTAATCACCTCAGTGACAAAAATCATTTTTTCTACGCAGAAAAAATGCACAATATAGCATGCTGTTGTCTTGGACCATTTCTGATGGTAACAGCTTTCCCTCTTCACTCCAGTATGCGCATAAAATTCTTCAAGTTTTATATGGCTCCGTCCTACTGATTTGTTCACAAAATTTGCACGCACTCCCTGTAGTTTACTAGTTTAGGGACTCGTTTTCCAGGCTTCCCTCTTCAATCTATACAGTCGTGCTCCGACTAAATTTATGATGGATCTCTACATGTGCCCGCATTCTTTCAAACTGTTGCATTATTGCAGTCCCTTATCATCGGTACATTTATACAAGGTCCGGGTACACCTGTTTGTAGATCCTGTAGAACAGACTCCAAGAGATTATCTTGCTGCCTCGTAGAATTAACCTTTGAGTAACTCCCCCTCTGTGCCTCTGTAGAGGTTTTTTTTTTTTTTTTGTGCGTACACGGAGGTGGAAAATCTTAGAAAGACACGTCCGCCGCAGCTCCGCCGCCCGAACGGCGGAACAACAGTGGGCGCGTGTGGGATTCACACCCACTAAAAACCACCCCCGGTCTCTCCAGCCCCAGCCCCGCGGGACCACCATTGAGGTATTACTTCGCGGGGTAGGTTTGCCCTTAGGCACTCATCCTTCTCCTATTTGCAGATTTCCTCCTTCTTTGTTCTTTCAGCAACTCCTCCTGCATTTAGATGATTGCGGAGCTAACCGCAAGCCACTTCTCCTCAGACTCCAGCATCTCAGTAACCAAGCACTCCGGGGTCACGCTCCAGCACCTGGTTTACGCTCCTTCTCTCCACCGCAAATCGTGGGCAGTGAAACATCACATGCTTTGGATCCTCCGGTATGCCATCGCATCTGGGACAGTTCGGAAAGTCATCCAATCCAAAGCGGTGCAGATACTGCCTGTAGCAACCACCGTGTCCCGTGAGGAACTGGGTAATGTGGTAGTTGGTATCCCCATGTTTTCGCTCAAGCCACACCCTAATGTTGGGAATGAGCCTGTGCGTCCACCGACCTTTCGCAGACTCGTCCCATCTGCGTTGCCAGAGATCAAGCTACTCTGACCTTGCCGCATTTCTACGCTGTGCATGCCCCTCCATATGTCTTGCATTGTACAGGACACTCATTTCTTTGGCCAGAATGTCAACCGAGATCATGCCTGTCACCACCAATACTGCCTCATCTGATGTGGTTCTAAAAGCACTGCAAACCCTCAAAGCCATCCGCCGGTAAACCGAGTTCACCTGCTTCCGTCTCTGAGAGTTTGCAAGCGCCTCTGCCCACACAGGCGACGAGTAGAGCAGGATGGAGCGCACCACTCCGGCTAGCACCAACCTCCGGCAATGTTTCGGCACACCAATATTTGGCAACATTTTTGCAAGTGCCGTGGTGGCACTGGCTGCCTTTTGGCATGCATACTCTAAGTGCTCCCTAAAACTCAATTTGGTGTCAATTATTACCCCCAGGTATTTGATAGCCGGCTTTGATACGACCGTATGTCCACCGACCTCCACTTTTACAGTATTATTTTTCCTGCGTTTCGTTATCAAGACCGCTTCCGTTTTCGCGTCCGCCAAGGCCCGGCCTTTTCTAGCCAGGACTTTACCGCTCTCACTGTTTCCGTTGCGTAAACCTCCACATCTTCTGGTTGTTTTGCTGCAACAACCACAGCTAGGTCATCAGCAAAGCCGACAATCGTAGTCCCCTCTGGGACGGGAAGAGCAAGCACCCCATTATACATGATATTCCACAACAAGGGACCAAGCACCGATCCCTGAGGTACCCCGGCTGTGACAATGTACTCTTTGAGGCCCTCATCCGTCCCGTACCAGAGAGTCCTCTCTGAGAGGTAGTTTTCCACCAAATTCGCTAAGTATCCGGGGCACCTATGTCAGCCAACGCCCCTTTAATTCTATTCCATGATGATTTGTATCAACCTCATCTGCGATTTGTGCTAAGGGCTCTCCTGTATTCCGGGCACCTGCTGCTGCCCGCAATGTGCCGATGGTCCACACACTCCTTTCCTTTGCACAGTAGACAATTTGGGTCAGCTCCGCAGTCCTTGCTGATGTGGCCTTCCATTCCGCATCTCCTGCATTGCTTTGACCTGTCATTTGGGTTAGTGCATGACTTCGCAATGTGACCAACGCCAAGGCATCTAAAGCACCGTTTTAACGCCACCTGTTCCCTAAGGCGACACATAACCCAGCCTATTCTCACTCTCCCTGCTGCTAACAGTTTGAGTGCGTTCTCCACTGGTAGGCTGATAATGGCGGTTTGTGTTCACCCATAGGCTTTCCTTAGGGTTTTCACCACTGACTCTTCTAGTCCGGCAAGATCGAACTGTTTCTCCAACGCTTCGCGAATTTCCTCCTTCGTCGTGATTTCATCTATATCTTTGCAGATTATAGTGACCTCCGGCCTGCTAGCTCTTATGTCGGCTTCCTGCCCTAAAGTCTTCCCGATTTGGCTTAAAAATTTTTCCGCGGTTACATCCTTGGATTTCTTAAGTTCCAACATAAGATCTCCCTTCTGCGACCGTCTAATACGGCTGACGTTGTCTCCCAAATTGGTGAGTTCGGGGTCTGCCTTCACTCTCCTGAGAATGTCGGCGTATGACCCTTCGCCTCGTTTGGAAATGAAAATCACCTCCGGTCTAATCTTCCTCCGATAATTTCTTTTCCGCGGTTCTACCTTCCTCCAAGCTTCCGCATCCGCCTTTGAAGGTTCGATCCCTTTTCTCGAGGTAGCCACTGCAGTATTTTCCCTGGTAGCTTCAGACGTACTTTTCATGAACTCCGCCTTTTTGGGAGTTGAGTCCTTTTTTTCTTTTCGGGGTTTGCTGGCCTGTTGAGCCTGTTCAACTTCTCGCGCAGCCTCTTCCCCGGTTTCTCCCCTTTTGTGTTTTGAACCGGCGTTACTTGTGTTGCCTGGTTCACTTTTCCAATCGGCGACTTCCCTACTCGTTCATCCTGGGCCTTGCCGTACGTCAAACGGATGCCTCTTATCATGGTCCTTATATTTTGGTGAATGTTCCTGCGCTCCTTTATAAACTCACACAGCTCCATGATCTTTTTACCGAGGGCAGTAAAGGCAGCTCCAGACTGATCATTGCCCAAAACATCGCTCGGGTGAATCGGCGTCAGCGATTCTTCCTCATCGAAGACTCCCGCTATACACTTCCCACTGGGGGTAGCGATCGTGGGGGCTTGTGCCCGTGTGGGAGGGGATCTGCGAAAAATCGAGCTCCTTCTAAACGGATCCATCACTGGAGTCAGTTCAAGTTCCTCCCGTACGCTTGTAACATTAGATGCCACAGTAGCCAAGGTTCCCACTGTTGAGGCACTGCGGTCGTTGGATATCGACGGCCGGGAGCCCGCTTGCTCACTCCCAAAAACCGCCAGCACTGGGTTTCCGAAGCCCTGCACCGTAACTTCATTCTTCTTCTGCTCCTCCATGTTTGGTTTTATTTCTGGGTATCCTTCCCATAGCCAATTTTTATCCACGGGTGGGCGTTTACTTCCCACCTACCCGGCCTGCGCATAAACATGCCCATACACGCACATCTCCGGATGCGTGCATGTGCATGGCCATGACACATTCACCGAGCATTCCCTTATCCGCACGAAGGGACGCGCCTGATGGGAGATTTGGCAACTCCACACAGGCCTCTGTAGAGGTATGAACGCTTATGAGACTGATGTTTCAACATTTTCAATGCTATACGTATAGCACTGAAGATGGGAACTATACGTCCTATCGGGTATCGGCTAACTTCTATACAGGGATCATGTACAACAAAAAGAAAAAAGTACGCAAAACGTTTTTTTTTCCTTTTCTTTGCGGGTTTGCCGTTCTAAAAGTAATAGTCTTCAGTATAGAGTTGGTTTACGTAGCAAATGAACATAAATATTTGAGCACAATCCTGCCGTTATGGGGATAAGTGCAAAAGTCTGAAATTAAGGTAGATTTCAATCTCAAAAAAGACGCAATTAGCACGCGTATCTACTTCGCGTTTCAGCCATATAGCCGCACTATCATCAGTTAATGGCTGCTTTGTGGCACCCCGATGTACCCGTACTTATTTATTTCCCAACTGAACCACTCAATATAAGCGCACATTAACCCCAAGTTTTCTAAGTCTATTATCCTTCTATTATTTATTTTTTTGTTCGACGGAAACATCCAGTTGCATTCGCATTTTTATGATGCATAAGCTACCATTTATTCACCTTCAGATTAATGATGTTCTTTTTGTTCTCACACTCTCTCTCTCTCTCATGCCATGAAAAACACCACCACCAATTTCCCGACAAGTGCTTCATGCCACTCCAAAGTCGCAAATATTTACAAGTAAATCGCCACAACTCGTATCAAATAGACTAAACGGCGCCCGACAGATGAATTCCAAAAACATCAACTGGCCTCTTACTGCGCCGAATCGAGCTCCAAATTGCAGCTGTCACCTACATTTCATTTTTAGCCTAGTCCTTAATAGTGGATTGATTGTTAGTTTACACTGGAAATATATATATTAATTTAAATTTTCGTAGAAATGGAGCAGTATTAACTGCTTCTTTATTACAGAAACTACTTGCAAAGAGAACTTGGTGAAGTGCGAACAACTTGCAATAGCCCTGCAACTCAACTGCCTAGCACCAGCGTAGTCAACCTCCCTCAAAACATCATCCACGCAACCGCATGAGCAATATTTCGCTTTAGCCAGAAACAAGTATTAATAATGAATTTCGTAACATGCAACATGATTATATCTGTGTGCACACAACAACAAAAAAATTAATGATCATTTTCGAAATGCGAAAAAAAATTTATATATTATATGAACTCTAAAACATTTCAAGAAATTTATGGTTTTTGGGAAGTTAAAAGACGAGAGAGCTTGTTAAATAAAATTATAAGAAAGAAAAAAAAGTTAATGTTTTAAAATAGGTGGATGTTAGGATAAGACGTATGAAATTGAAAGGCGGATAGTGGAGATGTTCCAGAGATTAAATTAGGAGACAGGGAAATGTGCTTCATACCAAGAAATGAATCTTTCATTGCCCCATCAAGAGAAAAAGAACGAACATGGATACTATAAATCTGCCGTAAATATTAAAGGACATGTTGACAGGTTTTGGATGTTAGTAACTGAGACTCCCCCCATAATATAAAAAGTTGACCCGTAACTAAAATGACAATGTTGCTTGCCATTTCTATTATATTTTAAATAAAAACTTTAAGCATTTAAATATTTATAAAAGCCTGTGATTATCAACGTCCAAAAATTATAACAGTAGATCTTCCCTGCCTTAATTCCGCATACCCAAGCAATTGGTTGAATGATTGATGATGATTGGCGCGTGCTATCATATACTGATTTTCTTTCTTTAACAATAGTTCATTTATATTTCCGTAGAACATCGAACGCATGGCAATTGAAGGTAAGCTCGTTACTATCGATCCAAATTGTGAAACAAATTCTATTCTATAGATACAGGTACACATGATGTCTGCGAGTATATACTCAAAGCGAGAATTGGAAAAAATTACTAAGGGAATTGATATGAATAGTTCTTATGAGGAAAAGAAGTGCTTATAAGCTGCTGGACATTATTCAAGCAGGAAGCAACCTACTTATTGACCCTCTGTATCATGTGTTGATTGAACTGAAGATATTAACCGAAATGGCCGAAATCAGAATGAACTAATTTGAAATACGATCACTTACTTCCTACAAAAAAAGCTATCAATTTGCTATCATTGGTACTGAGATCTACACGGTCATTATGGATATACTTATAATATGTTCACGTGCGGTCAGAATACCCTTGGAATAAAAAGAGAATACCAATACCGAAGAAACTGCGGTTTCGATCAACAAGGTTCTGATAATATGAACATTTCATTTCAATTGTCTGAAAACATCACATTCCTTCAGCAATATTGCTAATTAAGCACTAGTCGGGAAACCGGAAGCTAGACGCTTCAGGTATGAAAGGTTTTGTGTATTTCTTTTATAAAGAGATTTGAGTGTGCATTTGTCCCATTAGTATATGGCATGTAATATATGCATATATTATGTGAAAATATCCACTTTCAAGTGATATTGACATTCAAAGTCTTGAATTTACAGAGGAGCCACAGCTTTGACCTATTATAACTCTGCTAGTAAGGATCATGCTCTATGCTGTAGCCTAAATTGCTGCAAAATTTTGTCATTCGAGTGTGAACTTAAGGGGGGTTTTTCTATCAATTACTAAAAATTATAGTAATATGCTACTATATACTATTATTAACTTTCGGAGCCTAGAAAGTATATAGTGGCAGCTCCCTGATTTTTTTTTCAGATTTTTCGGTTGAGTAGTTTCTGAGAATGGGTTCGTTAAAAAAATGATCAAATTGAACCCCCGCACTGCCCACGTTTCCAACAAATGTCAAAACTAAGACCGGCTTCGGAAAATACTAATCGAGACCTTTTATTTGATACCCTACACGACTATATTTGATAGAAGAAAAATTTACACCCCCTTTTGCATGTATGGAGACCTCCCCTTAAATTCGACGTAAAAGGAATCACTATATGCGTGAACGTTTACAGTTCCCACCTTTTTACCAAATTTAGCGTCAATCGCTACAACCATCTCTGAGAAAAATGCGTGTGACGGACAGACAGTAAACTGATTTGAATAAGGTTTTGTGATGAGTGAGTCCGCACAGGAACTTGAAAAATGAAAGAAGAGTCGAGATATAGCGTAAACCTATCGCAGGAAACAAAAAAACAAATTGGCAAACCGAAAGCTGGACTCTTCAGGTATGAAATGTTTTGTGTATTTCTTATATCTAGCTTGCAATCTATTTAGTATGTCAGACTACTCAGTTGGTGTTCAAAGTCTTAAATTACAGTAAATTTACTCAAAAGCGACAACTTTGTCCTATGGTAACTTTGTTAATAATACTCCCATTTCCACCAAACTTGACGATATCATGCCTTATAGCTTATATTACTGTAGAATTCAATTTTGGAAATATACTATTGTTCATAATTTTTCTTCAGATTTTTGGCTTGTTACTTTCTGAAAATGGCAAATATTCAGGATTCGTTTATGTATCACAGGATTTCCGTTAGTGGATGCGATGCTATCCGTTGCAACTGGAGCATGTCAGAACCAAGAATCTTATATCTGATGCATCCATAGTCGGAATCTTCACACGTAAAATGCTTTGTGGATTCCGCTTCCTCATTAAAGAACACGTATCATCTTGTACAATACCTATTTGAACATATGTCCAGCTAGTGAATCATCGCCAATCAGAATACCTCCGCCAGTCTTCCTGCTTTTCGATAGGATAAACTTTACAATATACATATTATCATAAGCTCTAACAGGAAAAGTTTGATGTATCTAGCAGCATTAAAGCTTTGCCACTTATCATTATGAGAAATTTGTTCCAATTTATGAAGACCAATGCTAGCCAATGCTACTCTTACTCCAATTGCTGACTGATAGTTCCTCTTCACTACAATACCCAGAGTAGTTTCACCGTGTTGAGTTCAAACGGTTTCTACATTCCTGAACGATTGTCGAGGTAATCAAGGGACGACGTCCTTAATGTAGCCGCGAATTGCGCTCATCAATCACTCAGTTTGCCGGCCTTGGGATACATATGTCTAAAAAACCATTGCATATTGTCCCAAAGGAAAAACCCACTTCTGGGTTTTGTTCGAGAGGTACTCCTGCTCCACAACCCTCTTCTGTTTTTGAGCCATCGGTGTAGAAGACCGCCATCTATCCCATCATATATTCCTGTGGGACTTAGCAGTTCTCTCCACGTTTTGAAGCAACTTCACATCTTCTACTAAACAGATGTATAGGGACTCGAGAATCAGAAGGCGTTCCGAAAACTGGATTCAGTTCTCCCAATAACTCTTGCGTTGCTTTGTGCCGCCGCATCCATTGTTTCCCCATAGATCTAACCGAATTACTCTATGAGCTGCTCTAATTGCAAGGCTTTGAATAAATATATCCAACGGCTACAAATTGAGTAATGCATTTACAGCTGCGCCAAATGCTGTGCTAATGGGGTCGACAATATTCAGGCCGACAGGCTACTTTACAGCGAACATTTTCTTACCTCATCTTAATCCACCACACCAAAAACAGTATGTATGCAAGATCCATAAGCGAACGTCCCCCTAAAGATAGCAACGTATATGCATATTACCACATCAGGCCTGAGTCCCCTTGTCGGGGCAAAGTTCCGTGCATCTTTGCCTCTAATTGTCTAATAAGAAACTTATTACTGAGAGTAAGTGGCAAATACTTCATTGCTTCGGACAGTTGAGGGGTTGAACCCGTCATCTCTGGGATCCATCCAGTTTTCTCCTTTTTGTAAATAATACCATTACGGTTTTATTTGGATTTACTGAAAGACCATGACTGATGCACGTCACGTCACGTCAACGAAATGAACGGGACGTTGTATATTCCTACACGCAGTCCCAAAATCCCTACCAACAACAAGCACATCCACGTCATCAGCATAACGTTGAGCGTATGGTGAGAAATTTTTTAGTTCACATAGCTTTTAGTGGGTCAGGATATCCACAGAAGTGGTAATAACACTCTTTCTTCAGGGCAGCTGTCGTTGCTTCTGCTATTAGGTAGCGATCGACACCCACTTCAGCATACAACAATCTCTGCGATAGCGCATTGAATTATTATCGGCACCATGCGCTCTGGGGGCATCACACACCTTCAACGTCTACGAGCAGCTCCATTGCATATTCACCTTTCAGAGTTACATCCTCTATCTTTGAAGAATAAAAAATGAAGCGCAAACTTACAGGACCTTTCACGCTGATAAGCATGTTGTTTTTATTAAGTAGGTGCGACCTAAGCTCCTTCCCAGAGAATCAGTCTCTCCAAACTTTCCAACAAGAATGAACTCCAGCTGATCTGTCTGAAGTTCTTTGGATTATGGATGAAGACTGCCTTAACCTTCAACCAAGGGGTAGGCACATAGGCCAAAGCAAGACTTGTTAGAAAAATATTTCTTAGCAATCGCTCAAAGTGCAGACCTTCCTTTAGCATTGCTGGATAGATGCCATCCATGCCAGGTGCTTTGAAGTGTTCAAAGGACAGTATGACAGCTTTCACCTCTTCATTGGTAACAACCGCTTTCGTAGTATTTCAGTTCACTTTGGAACAATTGAAGCGGTTGAAAGAACCGTCAACTCTCCCGCTACCACTTCTCTCAGCAGTCCTCCCGGATGGTATACTTTCAGAAGGGTCTCAGGGGTTCAGAAGGATTTCTGTCTGAAGCTCGTGAAAGTACCATCGGGTTTTCTAAGATAGTCCAACTTGACCGACTCATCCCTTCTAAGGACCCTGCATAGCCTTCAAGTCTCTCTTTCACCTTGCAATGCCTCACAGTACGCTTTAAAGGAGTCTCGTGCTGTGAGTTCCGGAAGTTTAACCAGTCTTCGTTCTTATTGCTTTTACAAGCACGATTCAAAAGTCGCCTGGTCGATTTCCTGACTTTGATTGTTCTTCCTCTTGCCATTAATCTGGTATTGTATGATGAATATAACTAAGTCCTGGGAACAGAACTGTCTCAGCGTGATTGATTATAACCGTCTTGACATCAGGACACAAGCTCTCGGTCTCATGGATCTTTCATCATAGAAGATCCCATCCCCCTTTACTGATCCAATGCTACAGATTCTATTAAATCGAACCCATGGCTCTTGCACTAGAAAAATCTAGGGGCAGTCTTGTAACTTTGTCAGCCTCGCTGTCAGCAGATAGAAGGAGGCTTTTGGCAGGCTGCAGGTTAATTTGACCAATCTCTATGCTTTTCGACATAAAGTCTAATGTGTAATGGAAAACTGTTAGAAGCGTATGCCCCGATCCGCGTGTGATGGGGCTTCCTCCACACCGTACCGCCGGAAGCTCGACCGCCGTGTTTGATTTTTCTGAGAATAGCCGCAATTGAAAATATAGCAGTTCCCATGTCCTCATTCATGAAAGGTCTCATTTCATCCCGCAGAGCATTCTTTTGATTTCGATTTAACACCTTTATATTCAAACTGGCATCAAGAGAGTTGCATTCACGTCTCTGCCTTCCCTTTCTTTCAGCTGTTCCATAAATGATGTAGGAAAAGCTACTAGCTGATAGGATTCACTCTGTAGTCCCTTCAGCAGTGCGAACCCCCATACGCAGATTCCACCACTGTATGTACTATCTTCCGGGCGCAGCTCCATTATCAGAGAGCGCACTGCAATTTGCTCTATATTATATGAGTCGACGGATAGAAATGATGCCCTACAGTTTCCTGATATGACTGAATTTCAAACTACTTAGGAAAAGTGGAACACCATGCGGTGATTTTCCCTGAGCACATTCAAACTCTTTTGGTCCACTTCGAATACCAAGCTGAAACCATCAACGTTTGTAGATTTGTCCGATGTCCATGCCCGGGTTCTGTTCACTTAACATGCGATGGTGTCCTCTGCCTTCTTTCCCGGGCCCACTAACCAACATCCGACATGTTCTACCCTGCGCAACTTAATATTCAGAATAGTGAACTTGGGCCGATCACCAGAACTCAAAATCGGGATTACCTGCTGGAGCCACTTTAAGGCAGCTTTATCAGTGCACCCCAAATGGAGAAGCCCATCGCAAAAACCTCTTGGCTTCGTTCCAGGCTCCAGCATTTTTTCCACAGGCATCCCTGGAGAATGGAAAATTTTCCGTATGACATTTTGTCATCCTTGCAGCAAACACCCACGGAAGCAGTCAACTGAGGCTGCTTACGCATTCGTCCTCTTCCTTCCCGCTTTCGTGTCCGTATTTCTATGGAAGGGACTGGCTTCATTGAGATTTCTGTCGCTGATTTGATCACATCCCGACACACCAGACCTAATCCCTGCAGCACGCGTGGATGAAGGCCCTGGTGCGGAACACAATAAAGCTTTGGCACCACAGATGTGTTGGTCTTACGTTTCTTGCGCACATTACCGCTGATAGAAGAGTCTGGTGCGTCCAGTGTGGGTCTCACCGGGGTTGCTGTTTTATCCCCACCTTCCGTCGAAGATTCCGTTTCCTTTCGTCCGATTTCTCTGGACATTGCCGCACCTAATGGCACAACCACATTCATGTCTCATTACGTGGTCCTTCTTCCTTTCCAATGCCTTCTTTTGCCGCCGACTTGGGGCCCTCCCAGGTCCACGGTGTCCGGGCCGCTTAGGTCCATTTCCGCATACCGGCGTTAAACCAGTAGCGTCCACGTCAGCTTCCCTTTCTTCTGCTCCCCCCGGTAAGGGTGAAGGAGGAGGTTCTGACAGCCAGGATTCAGCCTGTAGCGGCCTCACCTTAGTGGCCTAAGTTCCTTCCTGCGGAGCCTTCCTCCTTCTTTTGCGGGTAGATTTGGGCTGTAGTACCGCAGACGGGCCGGCTGTAATCGGATTTCCAGTTTCTCCCAAGTTGAGAGTTTCTGTACATTTCTCTCTGGCTGGCTTCGCCGTAGACACCAAACGCAAGGTTTTTGTATTGAGTCGGAAAGCATGCCTTCTACAGATTTGTCCATAGAGGCCACCAAAATCCGCGCCTCGGCGGTCGCGAGTTCAAACCCCTAGTTTTCATATTCACGTTTGGACACTCTTGGTATAATACATGCAGAGCGACCTGTCCTGTCAACTAATAGCACGTCAGGCCGGTTGCGTGCATGCCGCAGCATGGTTAGAACTTGCCGGTCCCAATAGATGCTGTAAGCAAAACTAGAGTGCTTTGGCGAGTACTGAAACTGTTGCCTGCAATGCGGCGTGGTGTTGTTAACGCCACCACCTACATTCAAAATGAAAAGGCAAGTGCATCGTCAGATTTGTTTACTTCTTTTAGTACCAGAAGAAAATCCGCAAACATCCACAGCCAGAACAAGGTCTGCCAGCTGGTTGTATATAAATTTAGTGATAAATGCTTACCACGATGCAATCTTCAAAACACGCACATCTTTTGTGTTCAACAGTTTTTCATTTATTGGCCTTCAAATATTTTGAGTCGTATATCTGGAAAAAATCCTTTGTATATCATCAAGACAAAAAGAGTAAGTTTGCTGAACTCCAGTACGAGTTATTATAAATATGAAGAAAATTATTCGAGACCATTTTGATAAATTAAAAGGTTATGCATATTAAATACCAGAAATAACATTTCATTTAAAAAAGTCAACAGCAAAACCGCATAAATGCTCCACATGAAGCACAGAAAAAGAAAGTTTTAATAAAACAAGAAAACCAGAATCGAATTCAATTAAATTGTTACAAGCCACAGTTAATAGCCATACCGAAACTGAAAACTTTGAAATTCACTTGTGGAACCGAAAAGTCGTGTGTATGTCTATCAATCAATCTAAAGATAAGTCAGCACGACATTCTTTGCAGTTACTACTGAAAGCGCTAACTTCTTCATTACTACCTCGTTTATGTGCCCGAAATATATCTCTATGAGCACAACTGAATCCTAGACTTCACTCATACGATCTACAAGTAACTTCTTAATCTTAAAGACCGCGCCGTCATCGTCGTTTAGTTGACAACATACACCGTAGACGTCTTAAAGTCTCACATCAGCTTGCCTCATCTTAAATGCGATTGGATCATTTGACCGCCCCGCTGCAGTTATTGCAATTTAAGTGCACGCCGAGTATCAACTGAATATTGGAAGTGCATAGACGAATTACGAAGGATTGGATTGGTTTGGATTATTTTTGCAGGGTCGTAAGTTTGGGATTGGGGGCCAACTAATGTACGTTCTTATAAAGTACGATGGAAATACTTTAAGAATGGGCAGAGAATTTAAATTCCCTTCCATTTTCAAATAAGTCTTCTTTCTTCAGCTTTTTGATTTAGAGTTTATATGGCATTAGTTTTCAGCTACATATGCTACATATTATCCTAACGATACTATTCCCATTTTGAGGAGCATTCCTTTCATTCACCAATAGATCAAACGAAACCATTTTCAAAATAATAAACGGTAACTCTAAAGAATTAACTAAACTTCACGCTTTGGTCTTATAATAATTATAACGGGCGATTATGAACCCAGCATTTAATATCCCCTTGCTATTTCTATCTGGATCCAACTCCATCCAGGGGTCTCGACGCCACTACTGAATGGAATAAAAGCAGAAAAGGATGTAGGAGCATAGAAATTTAATTGTCTACGGTGACCATCTACATACATTACGCCTTCTTATAGGCGTGCTCAATGTAATTTCCATCCAAGAAGACTAAGTACAGGAGGAACAAATCAAGTGTATAGAGAGCACTGTGTGTTAGGGGAGAAGTGAAGCCCATAGTGTTTTACGTAGGCACCTGTCGTGAGACTTAATCCTACGGTCCTCTTAAGACACGGATTGATTTTATGACCACAATCAGAGCCCCGCTGAGACAAGCAACAACGGTACCAGTCTATACCAAGTGCATGGCTTAGCATTCATACTAGTCGATGCAAGAATTACCTAAATCTCTGCCGAACTATGGAGTACGGCACCCGTGTTGATACGCAACACCACGTCGAGGTCCGAAGATCTCTTCTCGTTTGAGCATAACCACAACCACCATGAAACTCCCACTAGGGGGCCAACCGCAAATAACCGAGCTGTCCTCAGCAGGAGTTCATCCGAAGTATGTGAGTCCAGGGGCTTTCCCGGTTCCCATGGCACCAGTATACCCCTCTTAAGGTTTCGTGACCAATTTGCCACTTCAGATGAGTCCCCGTGCAGACTCGGGTCTGATCGCCCTAATTAGGTCTTTGGAGCTTTCGCCTACTGAATCACGGCCGGCAAACCAAAGCGATTACAGCGGTGCCACCACTATGGAGGTTCTCCTCGACCACTTGGTTTTGGTTTGGCCGATAGGGTTGCCGCCCCATCTTCCTCACCGCCACCTCTGAGCACCTGTTAGGGGAGAAGGAAAGAGGTAGCTAGTGTGTCTGTCTGTCGAAGACACCTTGATGATTCTCTTGTATGTGTGTGTTTCCCCACTCCATATGGCAGGCCATAAAGAGGTGTACGTGCAATTACGTGGCCGCACAACAAAGTACTGCATCACATACACGTCACTTACGCCGTTATTAATGCAAGGAATTATTTTCTCGCACATACCGAAGAAGATCGGGCATGCGTACTCTGTACTCAAACGACAGATCACTGTCATAGCGATATATACTTGAGATGGATCCCCTTTCTCGCAGCCTTTTCAAAGGTAACAAGCAGATTACAGCCGATGAAATTCAGCTCAAGCATATGAAGTTGTCGTATTACCAGATATGTGGTACCGAAACTTTAAAACTTCAAGCTCTGCAATTCAATACTACGAATGAAACGTAGTAGAAGTAGCTAGATCTCCCAATAGGAAACGACAATATTCAGATGACGTAAATTAAGAGCTCTGCTCAGCTAACCTTTTCTTATCCAAGTACAAATCCCAATGGCTACATTCAGAAGGAACTCGATGCCCCATATATATTATCTTCAACTTTGCGAGCCACTATGCCCCCTTTCTTCAAAGTATGTCTTTGTAGGATGAGAAAAGGGTACTGAATGCAAGCTGGGAAAATACCCTTTGGAGGCTTCATTATCCATATGATGAGTAAAATAACCAAACAAGAAAAGCCTAACATTCTAAAAGCATGAAATTAGAGCAGAAAAAATCTCAAAAAGGACTGCAGCAATGGTTAAATAGAAAGAGAAAGGCAACGAACTCTGTAAATAGAATCCATTCCCAAAACAAGCCGAAAACCGGAAGCTCGTCGCATCAGGAATAAAAGTTTTGTTGATTTTTTATGCGAAAATATTTGCTACGTAATGGTTACATTTATATACACGCGGTATATATATGTCGAGTATACGCGATATTCAATTCGACGTGCGACTGACATTTTATAGTAATTTGACGGGAAAGGAGCAGCATGACTTTATTACTAATAGTAGGATTTCCACCAAACTTTCTAGTGTGATGCTTCGTATAAAATCCTATTATATCTTACGAATCTAGGATGAACTTAAGGGGGTTCGCAGTAAATTTTCAAAACGCAATATCATACTATTAATAACCTTATTTAAGGAAATATATTTCAGGCCTAGATACCTAAGCTCTGACCACCATGATTATTTTCAGATTTTTCGGTTGAATAGTTTCTGAGAATAGGTCCTTGAAATAATTAAACCTCTTCAAACCCCCACACCCTTTCCCTTTGCAACAAATGTCAAAACTAATATCTACTTTGAAAAGTACTAATTGGAACTTTTCTTTTGTTGCCTCACATGGCTATATTCGGTGGAAAAAAATTTACATCCCCCTTAAACTCAACGTAGAACCATGTTACTCATTGCATGCCTTGCATTCACAGTTCCCATCTTTTCACCAAATTTCGTGTCAATAGGTATAGCCATTTCTGAGAAGATTGGTATGATAAACAGACAGACAGACGGACAGGCAAGTTTAAAGCTTGTCTGTGTTGGAGAACCTCATATAGGATGTATTATAGTGGAACTCAAAAAGTTGAAAGTTGAAATTGGTGACAAATTCTCAGGTCAAGTAGAAAATTCCTTTAGATCTGAGGCAAATCCAAAGACTAGCGCCAAAGAGCGCACTGAAAGCACATTGAAGACATCACAACAAAAGTAGAGATTTGCGACGCCTTAGAAGGAGAGCTTGAAGCAGTTAGCAGTTTAGAAGAATCGATGATAAAAGCCAGGTAGTAGGTTGAAACATAGCCAGAGATTAGTCATGCCTGGAGTGACGCGGTCCAAAATAGTGTTTATGTCAGCCATATAGGTGAACCGCTAGCAAGTTTGCTGAACAGAAACAACTCGGAATACCAGAAGCTAGACGCTTTGAGTATAAAGGTTTTGTGTTCATCTTGTGCGAGAAATTTCCTATGCACGTTTTTCCATAGCTGAAAATTCAAAATATTCCTTCTTATATCCAACTCCGCTTCTCAAATGCGTTCACTTTATATATACTATATATACTACTACTTCACGTGAAATACAAAATTGCGATCTTCTATAACTTTGTTAATAATAGTTGCATTTTTGATTTTCAAATTTACAAAATTGTGTATTTACATTATTACTTATGATGGTACCAGATTTTATACCTCCAAAATTAACTTGAGGGGGGTTTCCAGGTGCATTTATAAACTATGATAATATGCTATTATTTACTCTATTTGAGAAGGTACCGGAACGGGATACATTTTGAGCCCTAGGTTTTGTATAACTGCATCAATATGATATTTTTTTTTTTCAGATTTTTCGGTTGGATAAATTCTGAAAATGGGACCTGGTGCACTTTTCGAGGCATACATTTTGAGCCCTCAATCATCTTCATTTCAGCAAATAGTAGAAATAGTATCAGTTTCGGAAAGTACTAATCGAACCCTTTCATTTAATGCCCCACATGACTATATGCTATGAAAAAAATGCACACCCCCCCCTCACTTTTATGAAGAGCTAGACTTGGAACCGACTCGATTTACTCCTAAAATGTTAAATCGATTTTGTTGTTCGTCCGTATGGTTGCAGAAACGCGGGGTATTCCGCTTCAGTATAATAAACGCACTCTTCTGCCAACATTCCCGCGGGACCACTGTTACTTCCCACGTAAAATTCCGGTCTACACCAGCATATTCAAATCATATGTCCATTTCACTTTCCAGGCACGATCTATTTTTCCGAGCTTCTTTTGTGTCTCATTTATTCTTCATTTGTCATGCGTCAATTTGCCTCTGAGATCAGCATCTCCTCCTTTGTTTTCTCCTTCATGAAAATCAGACAATGATGTTGAGCAGATTATGCTGCTCTGGATCCTCGGTTGTAACAACATATTCAAAATAGTCGAGAGACTTTTCCGCTGTTTCAATATCCACTGTATCCATTAAGGAACTGTATTAAGTGGCAAAATTATATCACTCTTACTGTTGTTACTTGAACAGTTTCTTCCTACTGGGTTTTCGGAAGTCCACAGTTAATTCGGGCGGATTCAGCCTTTCATGACGATAGTGCGCTTCGTTCGTTAGGAGACTTAAAGGGCCAATTCCAGTGGTGAGACATACTGCCTCATCCAGTTCTGTCCTATTCGAGGCGCATAGTCTCAGCGCAAATGATGGGTATCCCGAGCTCCTTCTGGTTCAGAGCGTTCCCACTGGTGCAACTAGGACGGGATCACTTGTAGCCCCGGCCCCTTTTAATAACTTTTTGAATTTCTTTTGACGACACAGTTATTATTTATTAAAACTAAAGGTACATTAGGATATAACTTCCAAGAATATTGTGTAAAATTTTCATGAAAAAATATTAAAACAAGCCGAGAAATCGCAAGCTCGACGCTTAAGGTATGAAAGGTTTTCTTTGTTTCTCCTGTGAGTATATTTGAGTGCAGAACTATCTCATTTGTACGTAGCCCGTTATGTGTATGCATTCAGCATGTCAGACTACTCACTTTAGTATGATATTGATATTTTGTTGCAGTTAACTTACACGATAAAGTCAACTTTGAGTTACTATACCTTTGCTAGTAATAGTATGATTTTGATCACATTTGGGGATAACATGCCTCATACTCCTGTTGTGGCTTCGTAACGGTTGTTTTCCGTGTAGGGTTGTCAGCCCTACCCAACCCCCAACCTGGAGGACCAGTTGGTACAATTTGTCCCGTTTTTAGGCGCGTAGCCTACACAATGACGAAATCTATGAGCGATACCATGACCGTCCGGTTGTGGATAAAATCCGGCTCAATAGGTTACGGTGGGCGGGTCACTTAATCCGTATGGATGAAGATGATCCCACCCGGAAAGTCTATAAGGGCAATATCTATGGTAGGAAAAGAAGACGAGGCAGACCCTGCCTAAGATGGAGCGATGGCGTGGGCCAGGGCGCCAGACAGCTTTTAGGGATATCGAATTGGTGGACCTCGGCGCAAAACCGGGATGTCTGGAGTTCCTTATTAAGGCAGGCCTAGACCGGATACCGGTTGTTGCGCCGTTGATGATGATGATGATGCCTCATACTAGAATCTATATTGTTCAATTTCCCCTAAAATATAGTAATATACTACTATTAACTAAATTTGAGCAGATATCGATATGGAGTGTATTTTGATGCCTGAACACCGTATACAGGCAGCTTCATTATATTTTTCAGATTTTACGTTTGGGCAGTTTCTGAGAATGGATCTGTTAAAGAAATCATCACTTTCAGTCGTTTCCACTCTCCGCCCCTCCAACAAATGTAAAAACCAAGAAAAGCATCTGAAAGTACTAATCAAGAACTTCCATTTTACACCCAATATGACCACATTCTATAAAAAAAAATTTACGCCACTCTTTTGGACGTATGAGGACCCCCTTCAATCTCAATATAGAAAGATGTCACTCACCACTGCCTGGGCGTTCATAGTTCCCAACTTCTCACAAAATTTCGTGTCAATCGGTATAGTTGTTTCTGAGAAAAATGCGTGTGACAGACAGACAGATCTCAGATGATGCAGCATTCGTCATCTGGGGAATGATGCTCATTGACATCTTGGCAGATGAGGTGACGAATTTATACAATGCGAAGTCTATCTCAACTTTATCGCACACGAAAAAAGCCGAAAAGCATTGGGAACGTCCGGAAAAGGGTCGGTGGACACCCAGGCTCATCCCTGCCATCAAAGAGTGGTTGGAGAGACGGCATGGTGAGATTAATTATAACCTTACCCAGTTTCTCACGGAGCATGGAAGATATCGCCAGTACCTATTAAGGTTTAAATTAGTTACCTCACCCGATTGTCCAAACTACAATGGAGTTCCAGGAGACCCAGAGCATGTATTCTTCCACTATCCAAGATTTGTGAAAGAAAGGAAGAACTAGAGACTCTAGGAGAGGTGGTCGTACCAGAAAATCTGGTGCGAAGAATGCTAGCACGTCAGGCAGACTGGGATGCGATCAACTCCATGATCGCATCTATCCAGACCAAAGTGGCGTGGTTATGTACGCCGCGTAAACACAAAAGCTAAAGTGGGCTGACCTGCTCCGTGATGTAATACCTTATGGTGGTTCCACTGGGCTTGGGGAGAGCCGGTGGTGGTTTTAGTGGGTAAGAATCCGACACGCTGGCGTTTTCTGGCCAGTGTCTTTTGAAGATTTTCACAGACAAGCAGAGAGACGAACAGACAGACATTAAACCAAATTCAATAAGGTTTTGTTTCGCTAACAAAACCCTAAAAAGGCGATGACAGGAATTTTACGGAAGCGTCTCCGAATAAAGTAGGATTATCGTGGTGAATCATCAGAAATTAAAAGTGAGTTTTGTGGAAAACGTTTTGAAGTTTTAAATATTAAAAAATTTTAAATAAACGGTTCATAGTAAAGCGCCTTTCTTTTCCTATCAAGGAGGAATTCTGCCTTCTTTAGTTCGTTTTTCAGCTTCCTATCAAGGAGGAATCCTGCCTTCTTTAGCCCGTTTTTCAGCTTCCGCTCCCCTCGGCTTATTGCGCCATTTCATGGGTGTTTGGTCCACTAGTGATCATCATGCCTTGCATACAGTCTAGTAAAGCAGAGAACCTCCCTTGATGCAATTTCCTGCAATTTCAATGATGACAGAGATTCCACTCCTGCTTTGATGAGATTTTCCAAATAAGTTGGTTCGAACCTTCATTATTGTTCTGTGTAAAACCTACGAAACCTCGCTCCAGGCGGGCATCCTTGCTCAGATCTTAATAGATAGGCTTGATGGCATTCAAAACATCCTTGGGAAGAGCACAATACATGTGTTTGACAGAATTCAATCACCGCACTCCACCCAAACAAGGTAATGCGCCAAAACTTGAAACTGACTTTCGCAAACTCCTCTCGGATCCTCACTTGCGGCTACAGGCAGGTGACCTTGAGTCACCGATTGCGCCAAACATTTTCTTTTTAGCGAGTCGTTTTAGCGGACATTAGCACCCCCCATTTTAGATGCCAACTACCTGCATCACGATGGGCATATGGACCTGCAGAGTAAAGTCTTGATAAACCCCGCAATCTCGTTGAAGTCTTCAGGACAAATTTACAACTCCGCAAACGACACTTTGTCTGTGTACTGCAACCCATGATGTGCAGGACCACATCAATATTGCCAGCTCCGCTATCTTTTCTTTCGAAGGTGCGTCCCCTATTACCCATAAGGATATATGTAGACGTCATTTCCACTCCATAGGGTCCCTAAGCGAAACTACATATGAAGGCTTTCCGGAGATTACAGGCGTCTAAATGGTCAGACAGTTCCCGACCAACCGTGTTTTCTCGACCTTGAACCTAGCCAAGGCCTACAATCTAATCTCTGTAGCTCCTGAACACATACCGAAAATGGCTATTTGCACACCTTTCGGATTCGAATTCGACATGGATGATATTTTGGCCGCTTCTTCCTCAGAGTCTAAGCACTGAAGGTTTTGGGCATGTTAAACTTCTATTGTCGTTTCCTGCCCAAGGTCACTCATGATCAAGGGATATTTAACGCTTATCGTCGAAGCGGAGAAGAACCTAAAGCTTCAGAATCTGAGAACAAACTTCAAAAATGAGTTCAAGGAGTTTCCTACCATCGGCTCAAACTTATTCTGCGAGACCTGAGACAAGGGACCTAGGCCATTTATTCCGGCCGCTTTTCGGAAGGAAGTATTCCACGCAGTACAAATCTTGCGCACCCAAGCATTAGAGCGACGTACTGGTTACGCCGGAAAATAGTTCTGGTGGTCCATGAACAAGAACGTAAACTCATGAACCAGACAGTGCATCGCGTGTCAGAAGTGCAAGATCAACAAGCAGCTAGAAAATAAAGTAGGTATATTTCCTCAATCGACGAGGCGCTTTCACACTATTCACCTAGACATCACTGCAACTTTGCGAGACTCGCACGGTTACAAGTACTGCCTCACAATTATCCCCAGCTTTACGCCGTACCCTGAAGTAATACCTCTGACTGACATTACTGCACAATTATGTACCAAGCCCTTCTGTTGAGAATGGATTCCGCGCTCTAATGTACCAGCCATAATCATCACGGGCCAGGAAATGCAATTTCTCGGACTCAGGCAAGCTTCTTGGTTTCAAACACTAAAGGACCACTGCATAACACCCGCATCCTAATGGGATGCTGGAATATTGATACCGGACGTTGAAGGCCGCCTTAATGGCTGGTGGCGATCCATCAGCGTCGCAGTCCTTGCCTTTCGTCTTCCTTGGCCTTCGCACAGCCCACCGAGAGGAATTCACGGCCAGCCCCGGGATATTAGAGTATGGTTAAGCGACTCTAGCACGCCGCGTCTGCTTAGGGATGCGGTTTCGAAAATGTGGCGACTCCCCCTCCCCGACATACGACGCTAAGGGTCGACATCCCGACCTTCAGACATTCTCGCGGGTCTCCATCAGGATGGATGCTTCTCAGAAGACATTGCACCCACCATATGAAGCCTCTTCAAAGCCCTGGAGCGACGGGGGCACTTTTACAAGCTCGGCGCCTGGGCCAGGCCCAAATAGATCTCTAAGTCCTCGAAAAATTGTTTAGTTCGAAAAGAGATCGTTTTGTCTCGTCATTAATAGTTTCAGTATTTTGTTCATAGAAACAGACTACTTATTATAAAACCTCAAAAAGTAAAATTTCAATTAAAAGAAAAGTGTAGTGGATAACCTTTTTGCCATTCAAGGTTTACTAAAATTCATCTCAAGTTTTCTCACAAAATTCTTGAAACGTTCTCCATTCAGAAAATCAAATAAAAAAAATGCAAAAAAAACCGTTACTTTCCTTAAGTAAAGTGACAAAATTTAAATTTTAATTCTTGCTTTCTAATTTTACTTTATTTTTATTTATTATTTTTACCTCAAGTATGAATAATTCCAAGAGTACTTGTCATCTTGCTCAGCACCAAAACTCAAATCCACGACAGAGCTTCCAAAACAGAGCCTTCAGGAAGTGTGTGAGCCGAGCCGAGTAACCAATATCGAGTTTAACGAAAATGTCCTTAATCCAACCCAGTGGTCATCATTTAAAGCATGGCTGACATCTGGCGCCTCCACCAGACAACTCCTACCACTTCATGGTGGACCGGACCAATTGGAGAGAAACTGTGTCTCACTTTTCTGGTCCACGGGCTCCTCTTTCTGGGCTTACACCCAAACTTCAAAAAATTGTTTTTTTTACAGACGACTACGGTTTTGTCAGACCAGAAAGATGAGAGGCAGTTTCTTTTCAATTGGTTTGGTCCGCCATTAAGTGAATGACGGATTCAGGGCTCCCTCAATTCCAAACAAAAATTATCTCAGCTTCAGTGTCTTTAACCCGAAATACTATGTGGTTTCTGCCCCCGCACCTATGACATGTTTGCAGATTAATAAAAGGGAGTAAATTACATCTTCTAGCTGGTTCGGTCATGCTGCTCCCAGGGCCGATGCAGCGTCTGATGATGTGCCTCTGCCCTGGACGAAACCGTAATCGTCTATAAAAAAATATGCATGGATTACAGAAGATTTCGACTTAGCAGCACCAAATTAATATCGGTATTTGAAGCATTCAGAGGTATAAGAGCAAAACAAAACAGCTAGTAAACATAAAACTGCGTATAGGTGCCGGCCACTAATGATCACCTAGTAATTTATTGTCATTCATTGAAGAGAAAGAGCATTTCATTTCAACACTGGAACGGCGCACTAGGAGCCAATATGGTCGCCTGGGATTCTCTTTTTGACTTAAGTACTCATTCTCATCTGAAATTCATCCAAACGCGATACAAATTCCTTCAATTTTTGAACTTCGACCTTCACTGCGACAACCTTGCTCTGTATCCAGTAAGCCTTCTTTTTATTTTACTCCTCCCATCTTTTTCGAGTAATGCTCCAAACTATCTTCATATGGTTGTTATATACCTTTATGTGGAGTACAGCGTGTCAATCGCTGATACGTTTCATCGTTGCAGATTTCTAGCAATATAATTCAAGGATTTCAAAAAAAGCATTGTAATGTATTAAAGGAATCGGTGGTACCCAATCGACCGTCCTATGTGATCGGAGACGACAGGCTTCATCCCTGCCGAAGCACATCCTGCCTTGCCATCCTCAGGCCAATATATTACTTATACTATTGTTAACTTTCCACCATTTCTTTTGAGAAAAAAACCGGAAGACATACCGGCAATGATGGGCGAACTACCAGTGATTGATATCGATCGCTACAAAACCCCTTTCGCTACAAACACTGAAGCGAAGGGCAAAAGTACAGTATTATGTATCAACGAGCAATTCCAACGTATGTATATCCCCGCCCCTAGGTGAGACCTTGATTATTATTTGGTTACTGCTAGCCAACAAAGTAGATATTATCATATTGGCCGTGGTACGATGGAGGATAGATCCGCTGGCATCGACCCTATAAGAGATAATTACGTGTAAGCACAAAGCTACTGTGTTTCACAATGTCCACAGGGATGAAGAACTTCGAACAGATGGACACTCAAACAATACTGCCCATAGCAACTGCAGGATCGTTATCACAGAAATACACAGTTTTTTTTAAGTGAGTGTCTTGTGAAAAATCCCTTACTTGGCCCATTCGTATTTGATCACTTTAACATTTGACGTTTGCCCCAGCTGACACCTTTCTAAACTTGATCAATTTAAATTGTATTAAGAACTTTTCCATATTAATTTATACGGATGAGCTTGATCCAGAAAATAACATTGGGAAAATTGGCTTTGAAAGCGCCTCTAGATTGATTAGAATTGACATATGGAAAGTTCAATCGACACGAGTTTAGGCCATCAACGGGATTCGAAATATTTTTAATCATTAGCAGCGTCAATCAAGTGTTTTGCTAATATTAACCACCTAGATAGGCACCTACTTCCATTTATTCCCACAATCCAATTTACTCCTCACTTTCTATCCCTACGGCACTGCCACTGTAATTGCATTCATACCATTATACTCCGTTCCGGATTCAATTACAAGCTAGGAGCGATCATCGGGTCAAACTCAGACAATGTCTCTCCAACAGTTCTCATTCAACTTCTTCAACTTAATAAGGGTAAAATTGATCTAACAATTCAATTAGCTCTTATCGTTCGATTTACTAGCGAACCTCATTAATATACGTTTCTCTTTCTGCTCCGGGCTACCATCAGCTCATTGTACGAACATATTCTTAGTTTGCGCTCCATAGTTGTGTTTTGACAAGTTTATCTCCACGTTGTATCTCCTTGGAGAGTGATGTCAACAGTGGAAGTAATAAATGTACACGTTTCAATTCAGTTTAGGACTGCAACCATAGGAACTTCGTGAGACTTGTACGTGGCTTGACCAACTATTTAGATGGAATTGTCGTCAAAAGGTTGCTCGATATAAGTGAATAGTAATAGTATCTTTTAAGGGGTTGTTTTCAGAAAACTATTTAATTGAAACTTAATTGAGACAATTTGAACAAGGGTATTCTGAAAAAATCGTTGTGAATTATTCAGCTTTAACCTATATATTTGTAGCATGAATTTTATACCACTATTACATTACATTTATGTAATCGATAATAATCACTGAATATTGAGGAATCTAAAAGTACGGCACTTCCAAGAAGTAAATGATTGACAACCAGTACTTCCTAAATTCCTGACTCAATTTTTGTAGGTCGCATCATCATTCCATTCCTCTGTATCTTTATTATATGCTATGTTATTTCCATTGAAATAAATAACCGCATCCACTAATTTGTTCTTTGAAATAATGACCCGCCGCCATCGTGATTAAACCCTCCGATAGGTTTTTCATCTCTTCTGCCAAGTAAGCATCGCAGGTTTCCTCTTCAAAATATTTTAGGTACTCGTTTGTTTGTTTGTGTCCTTTGAATACGTCGATTCCGCAAGTGTCATCATATAAAAATTCACCTGTCCTTTTACCGATGCGTGGGTCCGCACCGGATTCTGAAAATTCCCCAAACAGGCGAATTCACGCAAACCTACCGACAGACCAACACGCAAGCTAAAACTGAAAGATGAAAATAAAAGAAAAATAACTGCTCGACCGCACGCATAGAGCCGTGAAACCCGGGATTCAAATGCCACGATCGAAGGGGAAGATGCCTTTTGATAAAGTGACGTTTGCGGGGTTAAAGAGGAGGAGGGAAGCAAAGAAGTCCTCAAATCAATGAAAACTAGTTGACATCCGTTATAGTCTATTAAAAACAAAATATGACAAAAGAAAATAATAAAATAAATGCAAAAATAAAAAAGAAAACTAAAGAAATGTCATAATAATCTTCTTCCTTTTCTTTAGCCTTTGTCCCGTTCAAAAGTGGCATCTCCTCTTGGTGATCAATCGTGCCATTTTGTTCTATCAAAAGTCTGATCTGGATGAAGGTGGGAAGGTTTCAAATCCCCATCCAGCGTACCAAGCCACAGTTGTTTCGAGCAGCCTTTTGGTCGCTTACCATCGATTTCAACACGCAGACCAATTTTGGCAAATGAATTCTCGTTAGCGCGAATTACGTGACCATATCATCGAAGATGCCCCTCTTGCAATCTTTCCAGGATCGGTGCAATCCCATATCGATTGGGGATATCTTCATTTCGGAAGGGATCAAAGCATTTCACGGTACTAGTCCAATGCAACACCTTCATATCCATTACCGCAAGACGCGGTCCATCTTTTATAGTCAGTCAACACTCAGAACCATAGAGGCCGACAGGCCGGACGACACTGCGGTAAATTTCTGCTTTGAGACTTTTGTTGATACGTCCCTTCACAAAGAACACCAATTGTGGAACTCTACTTCATCCAGGTTGCGTTAATGCGTGAAGCAATTCCATAATGTTCTTCATTGGCAGATAGCATTGATCCGAGATATTTAAATCGCTTAGTTCTGGGCAGGTCACTGCCACTGACAGTGAAAGTGCCTGTTTCATGGGTATCGGTCGTCAAAAATTCTGTGTTATTCAGACTCAATCTGAGACCGTGTTGGTTGAGGCGATCATTCCATTTTTTGAAAAGTTACTCGAGATCATTTTTGCTATTAGCCGCTTGGAACATCATCTGCATAAAGCAGTGTATAGGCCCTGAACGTTGGATGATTCGTGTGACACCGTTAATAATAAGAACAAAGAGGCGTAGCAAGAAGCAGTTTTAATACACCCTCCACCCTACGCATTTTACTTTTCGGATCGTCGTAGAGCTATTTAACCCAGCGCACAAGTTCCTCTGGCTCTCGTACAGCATACCAGATTAGTCTGTGTGGCACACGTTACACGTGTGCATTGGTGTTGACTTTTAACATGTCGATACAGATCTTCCTCGCCATCCCGAGTATCTAGTTCATCGAAAAAATCTTTGTAGTAGACCGCTCGAGTAACAGCGACCTCCTGATTGGCGTTCCTGTAAATTTGTCAATTGGCCAGCGTTTCACTGTCAAAAAACTTGTGGTAGAGGCGTTTCTTTTCATTTCTGGCTTGGTGACCCCAAGGATTGTATAGACCGCTTTGTGGATCGTGTCTTTAGCTTGGTTCTGCAATTCTTCTACAGTCGTAAGTGATAATCGCGTAAATGAAATATTTTCTTCTTTCTTCTGACGAAATTGCCACCGTTTAATGCATGGCGCGCCAATGTGTTCCCTGCGCTGTTTTATCAGTGGCTTGATTTGCAAGACGGCAATCAACAGCCAATGTTGATGTGCGATGTTCTCATAGGAAACGGTGTTGCAATCAGTGACGGTGGTAAAATGTTGGCGTCTTATAAGAATATGGACAATTTCAGTCGCTTGATGGTTATGGGTGTCAGCAAAATTGACTATACGATCACCACCATCGTTCAATATTGTATTGTATTGAGTGTTTTAAAAGTTTGACACCACTTTTACAGCATTCTATGTTGCATTTTTTGGCACCGATCATCGATTTTCTAGTGGAGCGCTCTCTGCCACCATTGACGGACGGGTGGCGAGTCCTAGAAGAGCTAGCCCCATTTTTCACATTTTATACAAACTGGGAGAAAGGAGGGACTAGAAAGTGATAATTTCGTTCATGGACCCGTTCTCAGGAACCCATCCGAAAAACTGAAAAATCATGAAGCTTCCACTATACTCCAATACATGTAAATGGAACAGTTCTACACACATATGTCCTTACACCAGAAATACACAAAACCTTTCATACCTAAACCGACTTGTTCAATGTGAAGATTGTGGGTCCTGAATTGCGGAAGACTCAGAAAATGTAGCGAATCCTATAGTCATATGTAGGTCGAAAAGTCACTAACTTATTTTCACAGGGGTATTCAGCTGCGTCTCAAATGATTCCGAAGGGTCTTGCGCTTTTCTAGCAGCACTGCAGATAGATTCGCCTGACAGCAGGAAGTAACCGAAGATGACGTAGCTATTAAATTCTGTCGGTGTATCAGGTAAAACTATCTCAATATTGATAAACAAAAAAAGTCGTGGATCCATTTCAACTGGGTTTTAAGGCGCTGCAGAACGTGGATCGCGTAGTGAAATCAATTCAGCTGGTACTTGAATTATCTTCTTGGACACTGCAATGTGTTGTTCTTCGTTCCTAATGGGAAATGTTTCATTCAGCATAAATTGGAGGAACTTCTAGGTATCGATTTGGGTGCACTGATTTTCATTTTTTCTGCTATGCTACTTCATATTTATGTCGAATTTCAGTGAACTCATTGGTTTCCGCAGGGTGTTGCTGTGATGAATCGTAATTCGTAGCCGATGAGGTTTCTAATCCCATGTCATCCTCGGAAAGGCGTTGATTTGTTGGATGTTAATCTCCCCTGCTCCGCCGCTCAGTTTACAGCCTTTAGGACCGCTGTTCTCTGCATTTTAAAAGTTGAGAAAAGCGGGAAAATCTATTCTAAAAAGCTCTAAAAAATAATTATCCCCGAAGATTTGTCTGGGTAGAGTACTTAAAAGTTTATTGACGTGTCGCAATATATGGCGACATTTGTGAAAATCTTTGTTTCAAAAACCTGTAAGTTGATAGCTTCTCCTGCATAAAATATATACAGGGTGCCAAAATCCACTTCATTTCTAGAAAAAGCATTGGCCATTTTAAATCATTTCTATCTGTGAAGTTTTTGTATTTGTTATATACGGGTATATCATACCAATTGTTATTGGGCACATATTACTCCAAAGATTTTTTTTGTAATCTTTTACAAACAGGAACCTTCGCTTTTGCCATTCCACGATAGATTCTCACCGTGCAAGCTATCATCAAAATGTGCCAGACTTCCCGATTGCATACGTTTTATCGTAGAGACGCCGGTCTTCGTTTGCAAGGATGTCTGCGGGAAGCATCCTATGCTACGAGTACTACTCCTGTTATTCGGTAAGCAGTACATTTTAGGAATCCACTTAGCCGATACGCCACGCCCAGTTTTCTACAGTTTAATTTGTTGTTGAAAAGAAAACTTGGTTTACTGTCTATCTGTAATCGAATTTAGTGAGAAGGAGCAAGCTGTGAACGCCTAGGTAGACAATGAGTTACATCGTTCCATGTGGAACTTAAGGGGCACAAATATACACAAAAGATTAGCACTCTCCAAATCACGTCTTAGTTTTGAAGCCGATTACCAAACGGGGGAGCGAGGGGGTTATAAAAAAGACTTTGACATGGAGCAGCATACTGGCAAGTTTGGTGGAAATCCTGCTATTATTAACAAAGTTATAGTAGGTCAAAGTTGTCTTTTTTGCGCCAAATTGGTATTCCCTAAGAGATAAAATGTTAGCAACCCAACGGATTAAATATAGGGTAGGTTCAACGTAGGTTCAACTACGAACTATGTATAAATGAAATCGTGTACCCGAATATTATTACATGAAAGATCAAGAAAATCTTTCATAGCTGAAGCCCCGGACTGGTTTTTAATTAAGCTTGCTGTCGATAATTACACCCAAGTAGTTAATCGCTGGTTGGCAGTAAATTATTTCTTGGCCAACTTTAATTTTCACTGTTGTCTCCTTTCGTCTCATACTGCCCAAAACTAGTTTTATTTTATATTCAGCAAGTTATAGGCGGACATGAATTGGTTTCCCATATCGCCTCGTTCAAACCTCGGTTTTCGTTGTTCCACTGTTGTTATCCCAACCTCATCCTCGAAGCTAATGGTTGTCCCTCAGTTAGGAAGGCACAGCGTCACCCGTTTATCTTACAGAATTAACCAGCGTAAGGGATCTTGAATAGAAACTTGCGGTACACCGAAATTGCATTCCTAACATTCTCTCTCCTCTCTCCTTCTCTTAAGTCTATCGCAAAAACTACACGAACTTCACACTTCATATCTTCTGGGAAGAGATTGTTCACCATATTCTGCAACAACTTAAGCCTAGTAATCAGTCGGGAGCATTTACCTTTTAGTGATGACATCACCGGCCTTCAGTACATATTACCTTAAACTGTTCGGTTATGCTCTCCATGTTTTTCTGACATTCCTCGATTTTTGAATTGCACCTCGATAACAATGCGTCTTCAAAAAGTATCTCTTTGAAGATGAGAGCTTGATGATAGCTAATTAAAGTAAGATAACGAAGGTGGGGTCCACAACTGATTGTAATTTTCTTCTCCGAGAATTGTTGACTCCTTCAGAATTTGCAAATACCATATCGCTTGGCAATACCTTCAGCAATACCCATCCAACTACATTAGTTTCTCTGCTACTTTCTACGGCTATTCTTCTGCTCACGCGCTAAATTCACCAGTTCTTATTTTGGGATCGTAACAGCTTGCATCAAAGAATAATTGTTCAAGCAATGACGCGAAGTCCTCTAATGTGAGGTTCGGTGCTTCGTAATAACTACAGATATATGAAAACACCTCCTATCTTAGCACATGTGAATTCATCCTCTGGATGTTTTTTCCTTGCCTTGCGGTTTTCGTCTGGTTGCTTTGACCGGCTTGCCGGTTGGCGGTTAACCGCGGCACGCGGTTGAAATGGCTGGTGTTTCTTCAGGCGCCTAGGCAATTACATTGCCGAACAATACATAATCGATTCGAAAATGAAATTGTCACTATCATCATATATCATCGCGATATCAAAAATAATAACAATAATAATCGTTGGCCCAACAATCCATATTCAGGGCCTTGAAACGAGTTAAAACACTTTATTCAAGACCATAACGGTACACTATAGCACACTGTAAGAGGTAATGTGGTCAGCATTGCGCTCGTCCTAGATGATTACCCTGATTTGACTCTGATACTCATTCACAGCTGAGTCGACTGGTATCCAACATCCAGTCACGATAACAGATAATTTTTGAGAGGAGAAGACCTAAACAATTCTTCAAAGGGATTCTTTCGAATCCCCTTGAAGAAACCCTTCTTGTCCAACCACTTAAACAAAGCGGTTGAGCTACCGGGCAGGGAATATTCTCTTGACAATCGAAGTAGACGCCGTTGAAGTAAGTGGTGCTATCTATTCATACAACCGTTTCAAAGGATGAAAAGGACCGCAACTCTCCATTTAGTCTCCGCGTTGAAATTTTATTGCGATGAAGTTCGCCTACCCGGTTAACCGCAAGTACATATGAGCCCTTGAAGCGTCCGTGCGTTGCACTTTGTTCTCACTACCGGCAGCCCACAAATCCAATACGTATTTTGCTTCCTGCTATCATCTTTTTCATTGCTTCGATATAAAAACTTATTGACGCAATGTGTGCCTGCGTGCACCTTCGTAAATCACATTGGCTTCGGTCACAGATTTTAGCCCTAATTGGAACAGGCATGTTCTCATAAATCTCGAACTGCACGGTGACCTTATACAGGTGCTTGCATTCAATCAATACCTAATTGTTGTTTATTTTAACAGGCCTAGCATCACCTAGCAACGCATCGATTTTCTCCCCCTACATTCGCTGCAAGCAGTAGCATGTCATGTCACTGCGTTCATCTTAAACGTGTGACATGGCCAGATAAGTTTCCGTCTCCTGACATTCCGTTTTGCTGTTCGTTTGAGAGATTATACCCTTTCATTGGGATCTCTCTGTCGCTTGGGCATTTCTGATGTGTCCTAACGTTACCTGTCTGTCTGTCCAACTTTCTTTGGCCTGAGGGAAATTCATCATGAATACGCATCTAAAGTCGAAGACATGCATGCCAGATTCTTACCGATCGAAAACGTCTCTTACTTTCTCCGCGCACTCTCCATTCTGGTATTGCCGCAGGACTATTCAGTACTTAACCGTTTGCCCTAGATGAATTAGCTGCTACTACTTTGCTCATTGTTAATTGCAGTAGCTTCTCTTTTATGCTCCCGTATCGCTTCTTTTGATAGCAGCATCCATTTGAGCGTTTCTCGCCGATTCTCCCATGTACCACAGCCTGAAGGTTTCTCCTTGAGTTTTCAAATCTGGCGCAGGTGAAGAAAGCACGTTCTACATTTTCAGTCTGGTGATTCATCCAAGCGGAACTACTTAGGAGCTAAGTCACACTTTCGCATAATCCACATACATATGTTTTGGACAAGCCAGTGTGTCCACCACCCACTCTTTGCCTGGTCCCATATCATTTGCCATGTGACCATGCTCACCAGCATTCTGATTTTTGCATAACCGGCTTGGCTCATCGTCTAAAATATACACCAGGATCATCCCCATAATTATATATGTTGCCCATTAAAATGTTGAATGGTACATACAGCATGGACAGAGACCACATAGCCGATATACAGTTTGAAGCGGTTTGTGACTTTTTGAAATGTTTAGTGCTGATATCCACACTGGTGCCTTGTATAAGAGAATAGAATTGACGACTCGGAATAGAAGTAATTATTGGCTGCACTTCGAGGCGCCTTTATTTGCAGACATCCTTGCTAATGTTGAATTGATGGTCGCTGCTTTCTGCCCATAGAGCTTCAAATGTGATTTAAAGCGTAGCTTGATCGTTCAGATAGTCTCGCTCGCACGGATCTCTGCTTCGTCGAAGTGATGGGATGTCACGACCATCCCGACGTTATCTGCGAATCTGCCGACAAAAGCTTGCTATAATACTCCCTCAACGATTACCTGCCTTGCCGTGGTGAGAAAGCTCAGTAAGGAAGATCCTTTAAGGAACAATAGGTGGCACCTAAAGCCAAGTAGTAATCAAAACCCTAAGTCAAGGATTGACTGCCGTGTCAGGGGTTGAATTGTTCCAGGGGTTAAGATGTGGACGTCAATGATGAACTCCGAGTACCAGTTCCAACATCGTTGTAAGAGGATCCAGACGATTAGAGTATCTCATAGGAACCGATCTACAGATCCTCAACTTGAATCCACAACTTTCTACAACTTAATCAAACGACGGTCAGCATGGGGACGAAGAGTCCAATTCTCTTGAGGCAAGCTCAAAGCTGAAGCGGCTCCTGGTTAAAGAACCTAGCCAGAAGATGGGTTATTTACGTTTACATAACGGGAACTCCACAGAAAACGATGTAGAAACGGCAAACCATTTATTTGAAATGCACTTCCCAGCCATTATCCAAAATATCATCTCAGGGCCGAGAGATGCATACAGCCATCAACCGAGATACTGAAATCTAGTATGCAAAGTAGTATCACTGGAGCGAGTAAAATAGGCTTAGCTACAAGTCTGCTGATCCAGATGGCATCATTCCTACGCTAGTAATAGAAGGAATAGATGCTCTAAGTCTACATATTCAGAAAATATACCGTGCATACCTAGCACACACTTATATTCCAATTAACTGGCATGATGTGAAGGTGATATTTTTTCCAAACTAGGGAAATCACTTTCTACTAAAATCACTGGAAAGACTAGTAGATCAGTTCATAAGGGATACACACATTTCTAAGTGACCACTTCACTATATAGACAACGCACCTTCCAGAATGGCAAATCCACGGAGGCAGCATTCCTCGAGCTCACGACAAAAATTTAAAAGGCGATGCCCCAAAAAATACGCCTTAAGAGCATTCATAGGCATCAAAGGTGCCTTCATTCGCGGCAATATGTGACGCGGCACGATAGTATGGAATTGACCCGCTGTTAAACAGTTGGATATTTTACATGCTGGAGTGCAGAAGAATCCAGAAGTCTATTGAGGCAAGACGTCTTAGCGACTGCCCACAGTGAGAGGTCTTCTCCCCTCTATTATGGCCTATGGCAATGGATAACTTGTTGTGACTCCTGGAATAGAAAAAGGTCTTCGCGGAAGCATTTCCGGACGATCTAGACCTAATAGTACCTACCTTAAAAGGGAGGGGAATCCAGCTAGTGCTAACAGTTAAGTATGTAGAAGTACATTTTGACTCCACACTAACATGGAAACACCATATCCTGAAGCAATACTAGAAATTCTGAAGATTTCGCTGGTGCGCAAGACTGCGATAGATAAGGCGTGGGTACTTTCATCGCAGAGGATTCTTTGCATATATGCAATGCAGCCATAATAAAATCCATTTTGACGTATGCATTCATCGCGTGGTGGCCGAGACCGAACTTTGCTGACAGCGGGAAGCAGCTAATGCAGATCCAGGGGCTTGATTGCCTAAGTATTACTGGAACAATGAGTACTTCGCCGACTGTGGCATTCGAAGCTATCCTATATCTACTCCCCATTGAAGCGGATAACAGCCAAAGACGCATATATACTCGATATTATTGGAGCGTGGAAAGGCGGAAATCATACAGTCATTCGTCCTTCAGGAAATTCCGGCCGGCCGATCATATGGTTTCCAAATTTGCCTTTGAAAAGACATACTCCGCCACCAAAAGAGAAAAATTGTCTATAAATGAACACGATCGGGTGCAGGATCATTCTCGGGTAATCCAATTATGGAACTGGCCCGATCCCTCGAAAAAATGCCGCCCATATCCCAAGCAGGCCATTTCTTTGGCAGCAAAATACTGTTTGCGACAAAAAAAGAATTCGAATTCGAATCTGTTCCGACAGTCTTGTAGCATTATCAGCACTAATCACAACAACATATCAAGCCAGCTGTTGTTGAGTTTTCATCAAGTGCTGCTGAAACTTGGCCGATGAATGAGCATTCCTGATGGGAGAGCAAGACACCATCGCTGGTAAAGAGGAAGATGGTAGATTGGCTCACCATGGGCCTGGATTCACAATGGTAAGGCCAGACCAGCTTTTGACATTCGGCCACACATTATCAGGTCTACCCTAAGGGATGAAATTGCACGGATTAACGTTACCGAGGAGAGAAATTAGAACTCTTGCTGACAGGTGAAAATTTTTGAGAAAGAACCTGTGGCCACTAGAGCGCGTTTTTGTTGTAACTTGAGAAGATAAGAAAACACTTTACGGGGACAGTACAATAGGTCTAACCAAGACCTAAGTGCTGGAAGCTGGAGCTAACCCCATTAAACTAAACTAAAGCCATAACAGGTCAAAAGTTTGGTCTCAAAAATAAAACAAAAAAATTAAATCTGTTATAAATATGGTCAATCTGTGAAAACTACTTCCCATAACCTTCTCGATATTTTTAGTCAACTCGATTATTCATTGGAAATTGCACCTGCGGATAAAGTGCAAATTTTCATGACATCGGTACAGTAACGTGGTCGGGCTAGCGCAAAAGGAATGAGTGGAATTAACTCTACTATAAAAATACGTTACAAGCTTACGTTTTCATAAGAATGGAGCTGAATGCTGAAGAGCTAATTTCAGTTGGTCAGTTGATGCCACCGAACTTCTTCTTTTAAGACTATATAGAAGGTAACTTTTAGGAAAATGATCCCTCAGCAAATCAGGGGCTTCACATTAATATAGAAATTGTTGGAAATAACAGACTAAAAATTAGCTCCAAAGCTTCAGTTAAAGGATAGACCATGGCAAACATATTATTGGTAGATAAATGTCTGCAACTCTCATTGACGGAACCTATAATCAGTTGAAGTTCCTTCAGAAAGCTGATGTTACAATTTGAAGTGATTTCGTTGTCGCTCATACATGACATGACAAATTGAGTGTATATATTTAAAGGCCTATTTTAAATGCTTTTTTAGGTACCGAACCTCCCGACGACTTCAGATAGTACCATTATTGTCGCCTTCGACTGGATATATGAACGTACAAAATCTTCGATTGAAGAAACCGTCCAAAAAATTCAACATGATTTAATTTTCCTCACAGTAAGTATCAATGTGCTATACTACGAGCCAAATTTTCCTGACTGATTATAAAAAAATTTAAGATTTTGATCACTTAGCAAAAGTCTCTTAACGTCAATTTTCAACTGTACCCCCTACAAGACCCCCTTAAAAATCTCACCGAAACTGCTTGAATGGGCAGCGCGAGAAGGCATTGGCATATTGACTTTTGGCGATGTTGTCGCTTGCTCAACATCTTTGACCGCGTCTTGAGGTTTGTCATTGTGACTCCTTGCCATGTTGCGCGGGGTTCTGCCGCCTAGCATTTAGCCACTGAGCCGCTTAGGCAGCTTGAACCCGAGGCCCATTTGCCCATTGCCAATTGGCAATTCAATTAAAATACTTTGTTAATTATAACATTGACAGTTTAATGACTTTATTTGCTCGAGATCAAGATATGATTTCGCTTGTGGACAAGTTCATTAGAAAATCGCATTGCAGATCTTTTCCGTACTGTGCAACATAACTGTCAGATAATTTAAGCGGGGAACCCAACTTTGTATGGCTGCACTCTGGCCGGCTATCAGATTTGCTTAAAAGGAATCTGATTCTCATTTGGAATTCAACAGCAATCCTGAGATATGGCGAGGCAGAAAAATCACAATAAACTTTATGTTATATTGACATAGATTTTAAATTGATATCGATTTTCACTTTTCTTGCGTGTAATAACGGAGCTCCTTGCAAGGTGATAGGTTATGGCAATTTGACGTAATTGTAGGATTTTATAATTCGAATAGAGATCGTATCTGGTATGCATAGTTCGAATTTGTAAATATTTAATGAACTAAAGTATTTACATGGAAATGTTCATGAATAGAGTAAAAAGATATTTCAAATAATATTTTAGTTTCAATACATGGCAAGGTCGACTTCTACAAATTTATAAATGTTGGTATCTTTAAGCCGAAATTACAATGTAGCACAATACCCAATACTATGGTCATGATAGTTAGTTAGCTAGTTTAGTGAGGCGAACCATTGCTTTAAGCACTCAGACCTTTGCCTCTCTAAATTTAAGAACATTCTCCAGAAGTATAGATTGCGTTTTACACAAAACCTTAAAAAGGAAAATAATAAAAAAACAATAAGGAATAAAGAAAGGGACAGGTACAATATCTTACCGCTATTTGTTGCACTCCACCGTAGTCGGTCCCAAGCCCGGTTGTGAAAGGAGGGATGGATAGCTTCAGTCTGTACGCCACCACAGCGTCTCAGGAAGTAAGTGAACTTTGCAGTCTTGCAGATTACTGACTGAGGAGGCTATCCCCACACCTGGCAGTTAGGGATAAAATGCACTACCAAAAATGAGAAGAAGAAGAAATTTGAGGTCCGGTACGAATAACCGGCAGGAGTCGTCTGATTTGGTGACTGGGTCGGGCTCCCGTAATAGACAGCACGTCGTCGAAACCGCTAGTCGTGGGGCGGCTCGACGTCTGGGCGCTACGACGACCAGGAGCACAGCTCCGGCTGCTGCAGCTGTTTCGCCACAATCTGTGCCGACCAGTTCAGCAGGTTGGCGTAGGCACCGGATGAAGTGGACTGAAGAAATGAACCTCTTCATCATCCGTTCCTACTACGAAGTAACGGCGGGGGCGGGTACAACATCTTGCCGCCCCTTGTTGTACAAGAGGTTCGTTGAGCGTTTCCCGTAATTCGCGCACGTGACTGTGCAGCGAGTCGCTGACCAGTACCACTTTATAACTCGCAGCGACACAATCCGCCATCATCAGGGAGCGTGTTCGCCTTGAGGTCATCGTGGAAGCTGGTGACAAGAGTCGATGGGGGCGGAGGCGGTGGCATTAACAACACCACGCCGCACTGCAGGCAACAGTTTCAGTACACTCTGAGGCACTCTTCTTCATCGTCTAACTGAGGTTTCCGCTGAGGTTCGGGACGAATTCCAAAGAACCTGAATAGAATTCTCGGAAATGGATCCATTGCATAGAACAGGTATTCCCGGGCTCTATGCATCTCCAGCAGCTCCGGGAATTCTATCCCAAATCAATGATGAGATTACATCTCAACTTTGTACTGATATGTCGCTGCTACAACTACAATGACTTGTGTATTGTAGTGCCGTTACTGCTATCACATTGCACGGCCAGAAGATTCGCTATCGTATTATTGGTTTGAGTGACCAAAGAGATCCACCATGGAGAATTCCTCTGGAAAGTCGGCGGGACTAGGCTGGACATTACTAGACTGATTCAAATCAGCACTGGCAATGCCAGCAGACGGGTGAGAAATAAAGTGCAGAGGGTTTACAGAAACTATGCCATCTCCAGTGAGACACCCGTAGTTGAAATTGTCGACACACTAAAGCAGAAACTTTCTGTCATATGCAGTCGGTTACGACGGTATAGCGAAAGTCATTCCAGACGTGTCCAGAATACAACATACGTGAGGAATCAGAGGAGCTTATTAAGATCTCACAATGAAACCCAACAGAGCATCCAGACAGTACAGTTTTCGATGATTGGAACGAAAGAATATTAGGGTGGACTGCTGAATGGATCACTGCCGAAGGCACCCGCCATGCCAATACGCCTGGCAAGAATTTTGCGGATGTTACCGTAGAGGAAGTTCGACGTGCCATAAACAGTTTAAAGAACTGGAGAAGCCCAAGTCTGGATCGGGTGCAGAATTTCTGGTATAAGAAATTTACCAGCGTTCACAGTCGATTGACACACAGTATAAATCAGGTCGTGAGTCGGCCGCAGGAATTTCCACCCTTCCTCAATGTGAGGATTACCTACCTTATCCCTAAGAAGGACGCAGACACAAGACCGATTACGTGGCTACCAACCCTCTACAAATTCGTCCCGTCCATTAATAGTGGAAGGGTTAATGCACACCTCGAGACCAACAACATTCTCTTCGAATGGAAGAAGGGCTGTTGAATTGGATCAAGGGATAGCAAAGAGCAACTCGTTATCGACTTGGTAGTTGTAGGACAAGCAACTAAAGGCCTAAGAAATCTTTTTAGTAGCTATATCGTTTATATCAAAGCTTTTGACAGCGTTCCGCATACCTGGCTAATCGATCATCTGTATCGCATTGATTCGAAAATAATAAAGTTTCTGGCAACAGTCATGAAAAGCTGGTATACTGCCTTATCAGTGCGTACATCTGAAGGTGCTAATATCTCAGAACCCATCCATATACGGAGGAGCATCTTCAAGGGTGGTGGTCAAAGGGTAGTATAGGTCCCAGGGCGAAACGTGGATTGGTACCCACGATGGAGCATAAAACCTAGAAAATGTCTGCTGAACCAACACCAACAGCTATACTACCAAACCCTATCTCCACCTCCACGTGGTGACCGCTGGCAGCTCTTTCGTAACGAAAAGCTGCAGACGGAGAAGGATGAAGGCGAGTCTCCCGCACCTAAAAACGGAACGTTGGGTAGGGCTGACAACCCTACACGGAAAACCGATGTTACGGAGCTACGAAAGGAGCCTCGGACAGGATGGACTTTACAACGACGGACCCGGCAACGACAACGGATTAACGATTTGCGCATTTTCTCATGGAACGTGCGCTCCCTGTACAGAGATAACGCTGATGAGCAGCTAGCCGATACCCTG
Organism: Hermetia illucens; assembly: GCF_905115235.1. NCBI lineage: Eukaryota > Metazoa > Arthropoda > Insecta > Diptera > Stratiomyidae > Hermetia > Hermetia illucens. The sequence goes on along the minus strand of NC_051849.1, from coordinate 168,231,901 downwards.
TCCCAATATAGGGCTAATATAACAGCGTTGCAAGAGTTGCGATGGGCAAGGACCGGTTTCTTGGTCATCCAGTAAACCATGTGCTCGGAGTAGGTTTCTTAGTCAGCCAAAAAATGAAACCTGCTGTTATCGGCTTTGAAAATATAAGCGAACGGCTATGCACTCTGCGCTTGCGGGGCAAGTTTGGAAATATAAGCCTTATTAATGTTCACGTCCCTACAGAGGAGACTGCAGAGTCGGAGAAGGATACCTTCTACGAGGCAGTAGAACTAACCCTAGAAGCCTGTCCCAGATATGATATTAAAATCATACTTGGGGATTTTAACAGCCAAGTAGGGAAGGAGCCCGTATTCAGACGACACGTTGGCTCCCATAGCCTATACGAAAAAACAAATGATAACGGACTGCGGATCATTCAATTAGCAGTGTCACACGAAATGGTTGTTGGAAGTACCTGGTTTGCGTGGAAAGCGGTCCACAAACATACGTGGGCTTCTCCAGATGGGACCACTTTCAACCAAATTGACCATGTGTTGATCGAACGCAGTCACCTCTCAGCCTTGATGAATGTCAGAACATATAGGGGGCCAATTTAGACTCGGATCACTATCTCGTTGGCATGGTGCTCCGAATAACAATACCACCTAGAATCCCCTCTGACAATCAGGTGAGAGTGAACACTGAAGCCATCCACAACACAACCCTCCGCGACACCTATAAGAGGGAAATGGATCCCGTTAAACTGCAGTCAACAGAGGACCTGGAGATGAAGCATCAACAAATGATATTCACAATCACCTGAAGAACGTTATCATGGATACGGCCACAAACTTACTTGGCCCCAGCCGCAAAAGGAGTCGGAACGGCTGGTTTTACGATGAATGTAAGCCAGCAACGGAACGGAAGAATGCCGCATACCGAGTAATGTTGCGTTCTCAAAGAACGCGGGTACGCGCAGGGACTTATCACGAACTCTGTCGAGCGGAGAAGCGACTTCACAGACGGAAAAAGGATGCCTGGGAGAACCAACAAATTTGTGAACTAGAAAAGTACAGGGAGCAACCGCATCAGGCGCACAAGTTTTACCAACAAATCAGCAGGATGAAGCCTTATACACCTCGATGCTCATCCTGCCGAGACAAAGAGGGAAATCTGATTTCCGACAGAATGGGCATATTAGAGCGATGGGTGGAGTACTTTGATGAGCTACTGAACAATCAGAACAGCGGCGAGTTGGAGGTCCCGCCAACTGAAGACGACGGACAAATACTGCCACCACCAAGTATAGGAAAAACAGTCCGTGCAATTCATCGGCTAAAAAATCATTAGTCGCCAGAAACCGATGGAATTACAGCCAAATTGGTTAAATATGGAGGCGACCAGTTACACCAAGTGGTTCATCAACTTGTGCTCAAGGTATGGGACAGCGAATCAATGCCTGACGATTGGCAACGAGGCATTATCTGCCTCATACATAAAAAGGGAGATATCACACAGTGCAGCAATTATAGAGGTATCACATTGCTGAGTACCATCTATAAGATATTCTCCGCTATCTTGCTAGGCCGGATAGCCCCATATGCCTAGAACATCATTGGCCCATACCAAAGAAGCTTCACTCCAGGCAAATCAGCAACAGATCAGATTTTCTCTCTGCGGCAGGCGATGGAAAAACTGTTGGAATTCATCGACTTTAAAGCCGCCTATGATAGCATAGCCACCGTAAAACTATACACGGCCATGAGGGAATTCGGTATCCCGACGAAACTAATAAGACTGACTAGGCTGACCCTGACCAATGTTCGAGGCCAGATAAAAGCAGCAGGATCACTCTCAAGACCATTCGACATCAACAACGGTCTACGAAAAGGGGATGCCCTATCATGCGTCCCGTTTAACCTGGCCCTCGAGAAAGTTACCCGTGATGCTGAGGTAAATGCAAGAGGTACGATCCTCCTCAAGTCCACCCAACTACTGGCCTATGCTGACGATATCGACATCATGGGAAGAACTTCCCGAGACGTACAAACTGCCTTCATCCAGATCGAGCAGGCGGTAATCAGCGCGAGATCTTGGGCTGCACATGAATGAAGGCAAGACAAAATACATGGTGGCAACGTCAATACCAAAGACGAATCAACCAACAACATCAAACCCCACTGGTCAAACACGAAGAAGAATAAGGAAAGGAGAATACAACTTAGAGACCGTTGACAATTTCTCCTATCTTGGGACGAAAATCACAACCGATAACAGCTACGATGATGAAATCCGCGCACGGTTGTTGTCAGCCAAAAGAGCCTATTTCAGCTTACAAAGACTGTTCCGCTCGAAACGTCTCACCATAGGGTCAAAGCTCTTACAAGACTATGATTTTGCCAGTCCACATGTATTCCTCGGAGACTTGGATTCTTAGAAAGAAAAATTGCGAACTCTTGGCCGCGTTCGAGAGAAGAATCCTCCGAAGAATTTTTGGCCCCCTATATGAGGATGGACGATTCCGTACCCTACACAATGACGAAATCTATGAGCGATACCATGACCGTCCGGTTGTGGATAAAATCCGGCTCAATAGGTTACGGTGGGCGGCTCACTTAATCCGTATGGATGAGGATGATCCCACCCGGAAAGTCTATAAGGGCAATATCTATGGTAGAAAAAGAAGACGAGGCAAATCCTGCCTAAGATGGAGCGATGGCGTAGGTCAGGACGCCAGACAGCTTTTAGGGATATCGAATTGGTGGACTTCGGCGCCAAACCGGGATGTCTGAAGTTCCTTATTAAGGCAGGCCTAGACCGGATACCGATTGTTGCGCCGTTGATGATGATGATCTTCCAGGGGATTTTGTTGAGTCCCCTTGATTTTCATGACTAACCGTTTCATGACTACTGAATGAAGCTAGAGGGCACGGTTTTGTAATGTATGGCCTTCGTGCTAAGGGCAAACTGACACACTTGATATACTTAGATGACATCAAACTGTATGGTGGATGGTCGTCATCTTAGAAGTCTGTTGCGAATAATAGACATGTTCAGCCGTGATATTCGGATGGAGTTTCGATTAAACAAGTGTCGAATCCAAGCCATCCGCAAAGGTCATCACGAGTCGCATGCCCAACATAGCATTGGTGATGTCCACATCGAAACTATGACCGATACAGACTCCTACAAGTACCTAGGAATTCTGCAAAGAGCCCATGGTTGAGTTGGTGATCTGAAGGATGCTCTGCTGTCCGAATTCCTGCGACGTGTGAAGCTGCTACTGAAATCGGGTCTGTCGGGGAAGAATAAAATAAGTGCATTGAATATATTCGCTACACCTTCACTGGCTTATGCATTGGGAATATTACCGTGGACGAAGACCGATCTAGAGAACGTCCAGCGGCGGATACGGGCGACTATGTTCAAATTCCGAATGCATCATCCAAACTCTGCCGTGGAGCGGATGAACCTGCCTCGTGACATCGGAGGTAGGGGCAAGGTTGACGTGGCGGTACAACATCATCGCTACGTCGACTCACTGCCCGCTTATTTTTCCAGCAAAGAACAGGCCAATCCCTTGCGTGCGACTTTCTGTAAGGCAGACTGTGGACTGACTCCACTTAACTTAAATTATCGATCTTTCAATCCTCTGAGTGGGGTGAACTCGGACCAAGAACGGATCGATGAATGGAAGTCGAAAGCAATGCACGGTAAACACGTGAATTGACTTTGGCAGCCATTTTTCCATTTGCATTTGTCGAACAGATGGCTGTATGCTGGGGAACTCTTTGCTGAGACGGAGGGGCTCACGTGTGCCATTCAGGGAGGCGTGGTCGCCACCCGAGCTTATAAAAAGCTTATCATGAAAGAACGGTCAGAGAACCACCAGTGCAGAATATGTCGTTCGGTGTTAGACACATTGGACCATCTCATTTCTGGCTGTACTGTTATGGCACCGGCGCAATACATCATCAGGCATTTGCTGTATGTAAGGTTATATCTGAAAACTTTGCATACAAGCATGGGCTGATCGCGGGAACATGTCTGGTTCACCGATATGAGCCGGAAGCAGTACTTGATAGTTCTGCTTAAAGCATGTGTTGTGACCGGCAAGTTCTGACTGATCGCCATACTCCACACAATAAGCCTGACGTACTATTAGTTGCCAAGACGGGTCGCTCCGCATATATAATTGATGTTGCCGTCCCCCATAACAGCAACATCGAACGGAAATGCGTGGAGAAGAAGAACTATGACGTTCTGAGCAGGTGGTTGTAGTTCCCATAATATTGTCAGCTACAGGTGTTGTACCTATATCCCTCATGGCTTCCGTTGATGTCCTAGGACTATCGCACAGTCTGGTTCAAACCATGCAGAAGTGCACCATTCTGCATACGTGCTTGATGTTGCGGGGAGTTTTCGACGGATTCTCCAATTGACCTACCACCGGCCGCAACCACCAGCGCCCCATTAGTTTTTAAGTAGGTAGGACCATCCGAGCCTAAATGCTTGGCACTTAGTGCTAGTATTAGGTAAAATCCGGCATCTGCCGAGATTGTGACAACTCAGGAATAAAGAAAGGGGCAGGTTCAATATCTTATCGCTCCTTGTTGCACCAAAGATTTATCAAGCGCTTCCTGCAATGCCCACACATGATTGTGCAGCGAGTTGCCATCCAGTATCCCGACCGCCACAGGGCGCGTGTTCGACTTGAGGTCATCGCGGACTCTGATGAACAAGAGTCGATGGGGGCAGAGGCGGTGGCATCGGCAATACTATGCCGTACTAAAAGCAATAGTTTTTTGTACTCGACGAATTACTCTTCTTCACCGTCCGGCTGAAGTTTCCGTTGAAGATCGGTAAGAATTGCAAAGAGCGTGAATAGAATTTTCGAAAATGGATCCTCTGCATAGACCAGGTATTCCCAGGCTCTATGCATCTCCAGTTACTCCGAAAATTATATCTCAAATCAATTATGAGATTGCATCTCGACTGTGTCGCTGCTGCAACTACAATCACTTGTGTATAATGGTGTAGTTGTGGCTGTCAAATCCGACGGTTAGAAGATTCGCTTTGGCGTTATTAGTTTGAGTGACCAGAGAGATCCAAAATGGAAAATTCGTCTGAAAGGTCGGACTAACTCATTACAGTAGGACATTGCTAGGCTGAATCAAGCAAGTACTGGTAATGCCAGCAGACGGGTGAGAAATAAAGTGCTGAGCGTTTACCGGAACTACGCCATTTCCAAGGAGACACCCGTAGCTAAAATAGTAAAATTGAAACTAAAAACTTTCTGTCATATGCAGTCGGTTGCGAGGGTATGGTGAAAGTCACTCCAGACTTGTCAAGAAAGCAACGTATGCGAAGAACCAGCAGAGTTCCTCAGGTCCCCCAACGAATCCCGGGCTATAAACAGCGATTCTTCGGGCCATAAACAGCTCGAGGAGCCGAAAGGGCCTGGATCGGGCGTAGAACTTTTGCTCTAAAAAGTTCATCGGCATACATGGTCAGTTGGCCACAGCATTAACAATTTCTTTCCCTTCCTCACTGCAGGATTACCTACCTTATCTCCAAGAAGGACACGGTGCAGGACCCCGCAAACACAAGGCCGATTACTTGCTTGCCAATCCTCTACAAATTCATAACGTCCAATATTATTGGAGGGGTGAATGCGCACTTCGAGACTAATAACGTTCTCTCCGAAAAGATAAAGGGCTGACGTTGGATCCAGGGGCTGTAAAGAGCAACTCCTTATCGACTCAGTAGTTGTGGGACGAGCAATTAGAGGCCAAAGAGATCTCATTAGTTGCTTTCCATACGGATTAAGTGATAAGCTCACCGCGACATGTTGAGCCGGATTTTATCTACAACCAGACGGTCGTCGCATCGCTCATAGATTTCGTCGTTATGTAGGCTACGGAATCGATTACTTCTTCTTCGGTACATCTTTCCATACATATCTTCCCAGCGAACATTCTTTTCAGGTCTGAGAACAGGGACAAGTCGCTGGAGGGCAGATCAAGAGAATACAGTGGATGCGGAATCGATTCTAAACACAATTTATGGAACTTTGCATCGTTTTCATTAATTTGTGATACGGTCGACTGTCTTGATGAAACAGCACTTTCTTTATCTCCAAATGGAGCCGTTTTTCTGCGATTTCATCTTTCAAATGCTTCAATAACGTTATGTAATAGTCGCTGTTGATGACTTTTTCCTTCTCAAGATAATCGATGAATATTATACCATGCCCATCCCAAAATACTGAGGCCACAGCCTTGCCAGCCGACTATTACGTCTTTGTCCAGCTTGGAGTCGGTTCGCCACGTACAGTCAACTGAGATGACAATCGTTTTGATTCTGGTGCGAAACAATGGAGCCTTGTTTCGCCCATCGTCACATATCGATGCATAAATTTGTTATGGAGGTAGAGCTTCAACACTGCTCAGAACCGTCAACTCGTTGTTGTTTTTGGTCGATTGAGAGCTCGCAGGAAACCCACTTTGAACAGAGCTTTCGCATACCCAAACATTCATGCATGATATGTCCAGCACTTTTCTTTAATAACCTTAGAGCCTCAGTTTTCTCGATCAACATAAATTCGACGTCAACCAAAATCAATTTATGAACTTTTTTGATGTTTTCGTTGGTAACAGCCTCTTTAGGGCGTCATTTCGTTCTCGACACTTCTCAACGATTGATTTTCCTGGTGAAAAATCCGAATAATGTTTATTAAACCAAACCTCCGCTCCAGCCGTGTTTTTTGCGCCAAAAGCAATGCTTTTAACACCGAAATTCCTTTCGATCTCAGCTGGCAGACTTCTTGTTATGGAGGATCTTACGAATCCCAACAAATCTTCATGGTAATGGATGAAAGTGATGGAGCAGTATATTAAATTATCTCTGTTCCTTCGCTTATGAGGTGCTTATGGAAGACTACAAGAAGTAAGTAAAAGGCCCCAACTAACAACCAAAGGTATGAATACGCCATGGCCAGTAAATGTAAACTTCAAGGCACTCTCACCTATATGAACAAGTTATCATACCCCCTAGACCCCCCCCCCCCCTTCCAATATCACTTCACATTTTCAATAATCAAATCGATATTCTAATCATGCCCAAGTCTACACATTGAAGGCTGTGTATGCTTTAATTTAGACTAAATAAAAAATATGCCAAACTTGATACATTTTCAATAGAAATAATATTTTCAATCGTTTAATATACAACAACTAGAGCACACTGAACTCAGCATAATTATTTGCTTAATTTGTAATTCCATCTGATCTGTAATAACGTAAAAATCTGTAATCAACGTAAATAAATTCTGATTTATAGAACAAAACACTATATGTATATCAGAAAACCGTATCTTTCTCTCTGCCGAATAATTATAAATAACCACACCTTATATTTTTCGCTTCATGACCAATATTAAGATAATATTTGAATTCCTTATTTAAATATAAAAGAATGAAAATCAAATCGGCATTATAGTTGCAGCTTTCACAATTCCAGGTGTGTATCTACACTAAATGAAACTTAACTTTTACAGAAATTTCCCAGCAGGAAAAGCAAAGTTTAACGATTCAAAGAAGAATGCAAAGGTATGGTGTTCGCACTTGCTAGATTTTCAAATTCTCATCAGAAGATGGCGCGGCAGACACGTAACATTTTGACAAGTACTGTACCTGGAGAAAGTTCACTTACATCGCAGGTACGCTCAGGTGAAAACGTTCATTCAAGATTTGGCGGATAAAGGCAGTAAAGGGGTGTTTCAGCAAAAGAAAATTTTCAGAAATCAACTCTTTGTACTATAATTTGACCCCATCATATCTCAAGAAAATTTCAAGAGAAAATTTTCGTCGATTGCCGAGATATGTACGGTTACTCTCAAAACCAAATCACGCTTACGCCGAGTGGAAAATTCTATCAGTATTTCATGTAAATCTATGGCTAAAATCGCTTAAAATATGTAAATGATATCAAATTTTAACGGTAATACATTAATGGCGGATGTTGAGATTCTTTTTATATGTTTCTGGATTACTGAGTTGTGGTGACAGCAACCACTGTCGTTTTTGTGAGTTACGAGCGGAAGTTAACAAAATTATAGAGTACTTGGGGAAGTGGGCTAAGTATTAATTCCTCTTATGTAAAAAGCAGAGGACAAGAAATTATATCATAGTGGGAATAAATAAGATAAATAATATTTCTTCAGCACTTAACTTACCACAATCTGCAAACAACCGGAAGCTAGACGCTTCAGGTATAAAAGGTTTTGTGTTTCCCTATGTGAGGAATGATGAGTACCTGACAGGTCCCTGTGTCCATAGTTAAAAATTCAATTGCCCTCTACTTTCTAAAAAGCCATTTACACAAATAATTTGATCTATAAAGAACTATATTGATAGCGGTCAACCTCATATGCTTCACACAAGAAGCCCAGTATTATTGTCAAATGTGAAGAAGACAACCTACAACAGATACAAACAAGTCGGAATACCGGAAACTCGCGCTTCGAGTATAAAGGTTTTGTATTCAACTTATGTAAGAAATTTCAACGCACATTTTTAAGGTTTTGTTTGTTGTCTTTTTTTTTATGGATGGAGGTGGAAATCTTACAAAGACACTTCCGCGCCAGGTTGCAGCAGCGTGTGGGATTCTCACCCACTAAAACCATCCCCACATTCTCCTTTATCCTTCCCCGCGGGACCGCGCCGGGTGGACTGCGCTTTACGCGACCATGCCTTCCGTTCTTCGCGTCCTTCTTGCGCGCTCCGCTCTTCCAAGTTCCTCTTGTATTCGTTTGATTGCGGTGTTCACCGCACACCAGTTTCCCTCCGATTTCAACATTTCCCCGACGATGTTCTGCGGGCTTAGGGTGGTTTTCAGGGAGTCTTCCAGACTCCTCCTTTCTGAGAGAAATCCTGGACAGTGGAACATAACATGCTCCGGGTCCTCAGGTATGCAACCACATTCAGGACACAAGGGAGAATCATCCAGCCTGAATTGGTGCAGGTACTTCCTGTAACCGCCATGTCCTGACAGGAATTGCGTCAAATGGTAGTTAATCTCACCGTGTCGTCGCTGGGTCCACTCCTCAATACGGGGAATCAAAGTGTGGGTCCAGCGACCCCTCTGTGAGTCGTCCCACTATTTTTGCCACTTCTCCAGCGACTCTCGCCTTGCCGCCTTTCGGTATTCTGCATCCTTTTCAAGAGGATTCATTTTCTTGTCTCGTACAGGCAGCGTATCTCACTTGCCAGAATATCTATCGGGATCATTCCCGCAATAACACACGCTGCCTCGCCTGATATTGTTCTGAAGGCACTGCACACTCTTAGCGCCACTAAGCGGTAAGTCATATTCACTCTCCTACGATTACTCTCACACGCTAGTGCTTCCTCCCAAACTGGTGCTGCGTAGAATAGTGTGGAGCGAACCACTCCGGCCAGTAATCTGCGACTACACCTTGGACCTCCAATGTTAGGCATCATCCGCGCTAATGATACGCTGGTATTTGCCGCTTTCTCACAGGCATAGTCCAGATGTCCCTTGAAATTGATTTTAGCGTCACTCATCACTCTTAGGTATTTGATAACCGGTTTCGAAGTGATGACGTGACCACCAACGCGAATATTAACCGTATTCCCCTTCCTACGATTGGTAATCAAGACCGCCTCCGTCTTTTGTTCCGCAAGGTCAAGCTGAACCATCTCCAGCCACGCTTTTATGGCGCTAATGGTTTCGTTAGCGTACATTTCAACGTCTTCAGGTTCTTTCGCGACGACAACTACAGCTAGATCATCTGCGAAACCGATTATCGTGGCCTCCTTCGGCACGGGAAGGACAAGGACCCCATTGTACATGACGCTCCACAGGAGAGGACCCAGCACTGAGCCCTGTGGTACTCCTGCGGTGACGGTGTACTGCTTGGATCCCTCATCCGTGTCGTACCACGGTGTCCTCTCCGAAAGGTAACTGTTGAGGAGCTTAGTCAAGTAACTAGGGACACCCGTTTTAGCCAGTGAACTTTTTATCCATTCCCAGCTTGCGGAATTGAACGCATTTTTGATGTCCAACGTCACTACGGCACAGCATTTTTAGACGACACCGCGTCTCGAGCCAGCTTCAGAACAACGTCTACGGCGTCGATCGTTGAGTGGGCTTGACGAAATCCAAATTGTCGCTCCGATAGTCCATCCCTATATTCGATGATAGGGAGCAGTCTGTTGTAGATGACCCTTTCGAGCATCTTTCCTGCCGTGTCGACAAGGCAAATCCTCCTCAGTTACCGCAGGTATGGTGTAGACGTCCAGTGCTCGCTTGTGTTGTTTGCGCTCCCCTTTATCCGAGGGGAAGAGCGCCGTCACGATATCGGGCAGAAGATGCGAGCAGGTCAATTGTGGTGTTCGCCCTCTCATCTTCTTCATAACTATCCTGTTCCCCAGGGGCTTTGGTCTGCTTCTGTGCAAAGTTCCTTGAAGCGTTCTCGCTTGCTGGTCCGTATAGCCTGCTTAAGCCTACCTCGAAGGTTCACATATGCTAGCCGCTTCTCGTCGAAGTCTGGTCTTGCTCTAGATCGTTGGCAGATCCTTCTAGCATGAAAACATGCATCCCGTAATACCGCGATCTCTTCATTCCACCACGCGTTTTTGCGAGAACTCGTCGCCTCGGCATAGCAACGTCGCATGCTCTCGTTATGCGTCCCATCATGTGCTCTACCTTTTAGCATAGCAGCAATAGCATCTGTTGCTGGTTGCTGTGAATATAATGCTCACTGACAAGCCATGTCATTCTCCTCGCCAATATGGTACTCACATATGTCAGATCGACTATTGAGCCCGACCCTGTCCCACGAAAAGTGGAAATGTTTCCTGTGTTGGCAAGCACCAAATCTAGCTACGCGAAAGCCTCGAGCAGGATACGACCCCTGGTGTTCGACTGCCCCAATCCACGGCCCACGGGTTGAAATCACCAGCGAGTCTGCAAGGGACTCATCTGAAATGGCTCTGCCACGAAGCCTCACCGGAGGTTATCTGGTACCTTGGGAACCGGGATGGCCCTCTGAGAGCATATGCTTCACGAGAATTCCTGGAGGATGTGTTCTCGGCCCGATTATTTGCGGTTGGCCCCCTAGTGGTAGTTTCATGGTGGTTGTGGTTATGCCTACATCGCGGGCAGAGCTCCTCGAAGCTCGAGCGTGGAGTTGCGCTGTACAACTCGGCTGCCGTACTCCTTAGTTGCGGCAGAGGTGTTAGATAGGCCTCGCATCCACTGGTATGAATGCTGAGCCTGCACTCAGTATAAACCAGGACCGCTGTGCTTGCATGGTGGGGCTCTGATTGTGGTCCCAAAATCAATCCGTGTCCGAAAAGGGCCGTGGGATTATGCCTACACGGCAGGTACTCACCCCCCCCCCCCCCCCCCCCACGACTTTCATTCCATTATATATTATTACTTCTATTACAAGAGTTATGGCTATTCTTGCTTGCAATGTTTGCCTGGTATCCTTTTCGAGTAGTAGGAGAAAAAATCCAAATATCTTATATCAAACGACTGAAGTAATTGTACGACTACTTCAGCCGTTCCGCATTTCCTTTAATTTAAATAAATTGCATAGAAATGCGATCAGTCATAACGCAGTGATCGCGAAGGAATATCCACAAGAAGTGTAAATGTATAATGCCGCCTACAAAAAGTAAAAGAAAACAAACAGCGCCCGATTTTGGACAAGCTGGGATTAATTTCGGGGGTCATAAAAATCAAACATTATCAGAAACAGTTAAAATCACAGTCAACAATCCAAAATATCCTGGAAAGTTATAACGAAACGGGAACAGTGAAATATAAACAAAAGACAGGGCATGCTTGTAAATTTGTTTGACAAGGAAACAAGTCGGACAAGCGGAAACTGGACGTTTCAGGTATGAAACGTTTTGTGTATTTCTTATATAAAAATATTTGAGTGGACATTTGTCCCACTAGAACCTAGCAAGTAATATATGCATACATCATGTGAGAATACCCACGTTCTCGTGATGCTGACATTCAAAGTCTTGGATTTGCACAGATGCTTATTATAACTTTGTTAATAATAGTGAAATTTGCGGCAAACCTGGCAGGATCATGCTTTATGCTATGCCATACAGAAGCAGCCTGCTGATTTTTTCAGATTTTTCGGTTGGGTAGTTTCTGAGAATGGGTCCGCACAAGAAATGATCATTTTCGACCCCCTGCACTCCCCACTTTTCCGATAGATGTCAAAACTAAGACAGGCATCGGAAAGTACTAATCGAGATCTTTCATTTGATACCCTTGACTATATTCGATGAAAAAAAATGCGCACTTTCCTTTTGTATATATGGAGACCCCCTTTAAATTTCACCTAGAATGATGTAATTCACTGTATTCACTCTGGGAAGTCAGCAGGCACCTAAGATGAAAAAGCCATACAAATAGTTCCGAAAAACGGAACTAAAAGCACCGAAAAGGGAAAGCAGGTGCGAGCTCCGGCAATCGACTCGACAAAATCCAAAGGGAATGAAAACGGCGGATGGACCAAGGTAGTTAAGAAAAAGGCGAAGAAAAAGGCAAAAGTGCGAATTCGCCCAGAAGCGATTGTAATCTCCAGCAATGGAAGTTTGCCTTATCCGGAGATATTGAAAAAAGTCAAAGCTGACCCCGAGCAGCAAGATTCGAAGGACCCAAAAGGGTAACCTCATGTTTGAGCTGAAAAAAACCAGTTTGGGGCAAGCTGATGGCTTCCGAACTCACTGGGAGTGTTAAATGCCCGGAATTTAGGAAGGCGCTGACTTCAATGAAAAAATGAGGTTTATTCAAATAAACCTCAATCATTGTAGGGTCGCTCAAGATTTACTCGAGCAGGCCATGTACGAATCCGAGGTGGAAATTGCCATCATTAGCGAACCCTATAGAAACCGTCACGGTGGCGTATGGGTTACAAATTCGACTGGTGGACCGACGATATGAGCATGCGGTCGACAAGCCATACAATGTACTGGGAATCAGACAAACAGCGGCTTTGTGTGGGCGAAAATAAACGGGGGGTATTTGTACAGCTGCTACGCTCCACCAAGCTTGACACTGCCCAAATTCGAGGAAATGTTTGACAGTCTTGTTTTCAACGCAACGGGTCGTAGTCCAAAGGTGATTGCTGGTGACTTCAATGGATGGGCTATGGGTGGAATCACCGAGCATCAAACCATCCTGCCCAAAACCGAGAAAGATGTCAGGCTGGTCCGCTAAAGCTCTGGATGAGCAAACCTTCATGGAGGTGTAGTTAGACCAACCTAATAAAGCAGGCGCGTCTATGGAAAGAGCTGTCCATGTGGCCCAATGCACCGCCAAAGCGTGTGATGCTTCCATGCCTAGGAGGTGCTCATTCCTCAGTAGAAGACCAAACTACTGGTGGAATACTGAACTAGCTAGTCTTCGATCAGCCTCTCACCGAGCCAGAAGAGCGGCTCAAAGAGCGGTAGGCAAAATCGACCAAGGGCAAAAAGAGCGCGCCTATAAGGAAGCCCGTAAAACACTAAAGTTCGCCATCGAACGGAGCAAGAGGGAATGCTTTAAGGAGCTCTATTCAGAAGCGGAAGTAAACCCGTGGGGGAGCGTCTATAGAATCGTGATGGGGCGATTCAGAGGCCGATCATCTCCGCAGATCATGTGCCCTTCACTCTTGTTAAAAATTATCCAGGAGTTATTCCCTCAGCAAGTGGAGGGCATAGACAGCTTCCAGCGATCTCTAAACGACACGGTAATACCGCTAGTCACTAGTGACGAGCTGCTGGAGATCTGCGCTAGGATAGGAGATAACAAAGCTCCGGGTCTGGATGTCGTGCCAAATAAGGCCCTTAAGCGTGCCATGAAATCCAGACCGGACATGTTCGCTGAGTTGTTCGAAGCGTGCATGTCCGAGAGGATATTTCCTGCATCATGGAAACAACAGAAGTTGGTGCTACTGTCTAAGGCTGGCAAACCTCCAGGTGAGCCAACCTCCTACAGACTTATTTGTCTCTTGGACACTGTGGGCAAAATGCTAAAGCGAGTGATCTATAATAGATTACTCCTGGTTGTCAAGAGCCAGGAAGGTCTCTCAGATCGACAGTATGGGTTCCGTAAAGCCAGATCAACCATTGATGCCATCAAAATGGTTACTGGCTTGGCCGAAGATGCAATCCACGGAAAGGGAAATAATAGCAAATATTGCATAGTAGTGACCCTGGATGTGAGAAATGCATTCGATTCGGCAAATTGGAACCTAATACGGGAATCTCTGGCGAAGATTGGTATTCCCCCTTATCTTGCAGCTATTGTCAACAGCTATTTACAAGAACGGAGGCTTTGGTATGACACTGATGATAGACCCCAGGAGTACGTTATCTCTGCGGATATCCCACAGGGCTCCGTACTGGGCTAACTACTGTGAAACATCATGTACAACGATATACTTAATCTTCCCCTTCCGGAGGAAGCCACGGTGGTGCGCTACGCCGACGATATAGCGCTGCTTGTGGTCGCAAAGCACCTCGAAGATGCTGAGTTATACTCATGCGAAGCGATCAGTGCTGTTAAGGGTTGGCTAGAGAGTTCGGGTCTGACACTTGCGGAGGAAAAAACGGAAGCGGTCCTCATCACCAAGCACCATAAAAGAAATTTTGCCCATATTCAAATTGGGAATCATATGATCACTTCTAAGCCTGCGATCAAATATTTGAGAGTGATGATAGACGGGAAGCTTAGCTATAGGCAACACGTGCAATATGTTTATGACAAAGCATCCACTGCAAGTGTGGCCCTGGCAAGGATGATGCCGAACGTGGGAGGGTCACGGCATGCTTCCAGGTTGCTTATAGGTAGGGTACCGAGTTCGATCCTGCTCTATGCAGCTCCAGTTTGGGGAAAGGCATTGCAGGTTACATGTAACGTTAACAAACTGAGTTCAGTCTACAGAAGAACGGCCCTAAGGGTGTGCGCGGCATTCAGGACTGTCTTAGATAATGCAGCATTCGTCATCTCTGGAATGATGCCCATTGACATCTTGCCAGATGAGATGACGAATATATATAATGCGAAGTCTAGTCGAAGTCTCTAGAAGAGATGCTCGTAACACAGAATGTGGTGCGAAGAATGTTAGCATGTCAGGAAGACTGGGATACGATCAACTCCATGGTCGTATCTATCCAGAGCAAACTGTGAAAGGCAGAGGAGACTAGAAAAGCGCGGTTACGTACGCCGCGTAGAGACGAAAGGGGACCAAGCTAAAATGAGCTGACTCCACCCCGTGATGTAATAATACCGAACGGTGGTTCCATAGGGCTTGGGGGAGTCGGGGGTGGTTTTAGTGGGTAAGAATCCCACAAGCTGCCGTGTCCAGGCCAGTGTCTTTTGAAAATTTCCACCTCCTCAAAAAAAAAAGACCGATAGACAAACAAACAGACAAATAGTAAACCGTAATAATTAGGTTTTGTTTGACACAAGACCTTAAAAAGAGAGATGATGAGTGCAATACGCAGAAACCCAAGGACAAGTGGTGTAAAACTAAGAGAAGAACTATTACGAAAGCGTAATGTAGACGTTAGCACTAGGACGGTACAAGAAACAAACACGGGTATTCCTCTAGCTAGCTGGGAAAAAAACCCGTCATCAGTGGAGTTAAAAAACTTAAAAGAAAAGAATTTGCTGTTCTGCACAAAGATGAGGACATATCGTTCTGGAAACAAGTTGTGTTTACAGATAAAAGTTAGTACAAGATATTTGGTTACGATGGTCCACATGGCGGAAAAAGAGTACTGCATAAAAGACAAAGAATTTATGGAACATGGTGAAACACGGCGGAGGTAATGTACTTGTTTAGGGGAATATGAGTTGGTCAGGAGTTAGTAATTCAGTGTTGTTTATTGATGGCAAAATGGACCAGCATGTATTCCTAAATATTTTGAAAAACAATTTATAGCAGTCTGTCAATAACATGGTTTTGGGTCTGAATTATATTTTATAACAGGACAACGACCCTAAACATACAGTTCGTATGGTACGTGAGTGGCTACTGTATAATATTCCAAACCAGCTGCATTCACCAAAGCAGAGCTCATACGTAAATCCAATCGAGCATTTGTGGAACTACCACGAAAAGCAGTTACACAAACACCTCATTCCTTCAAAGAGTTCTTAAAAGAAAAGAATTACGCAGAATCTTGTATCGTCTATATCAACAGGAATGCAAGCAATCCTGGAAGCCAAAGCAGCAACCAAGTATTGATATTTAACCAATAAACAAATATCTCAGAATAATGATAGTCGCACGATCACTTTTGTTGCTTAGAATTATTATTTTTTTATTATTTTATTAATTTTTGCAAAAACTGTAACTGAATTTGAAGTTTACTTAAACTGTCTATTTGTTATGTTTCTCTTTTTGTAATGTATATTCTGAATTAATTCAAATAAATGCTGTTTATAACGTTTTCAAATGTCGTACGATGAATTATGTCGCCTAGTGTACATATGTGTGAAGATGCGTTCCTCGTTACACTATCGACATTTGGTTTTAATCTAGTAAAGCATGAAGTATTAGGTTATTTACCACTGCCAAAGTTAGACACTCATACCGAGCCTATTTGGCAGCCACTTTATCGCTTCATTTCAAAGAATTACCCCAGAGTATCAAAAGTGCACGCTGAGCAAGATAAACTGGATGAAAGTTTAATATAATTAATAGAATTAAGAGCAGACGTTGAATAAACAATTTACAGATAAGATACAAGTAACTATCATCCGGCTCTCCAACTTGCACTTCCTGAGGCAATTTTCAAATGAATTACCTCACGAATTGTCTAAAAGCTAACAAAGCAAAGTAAGCAAAAACTCGCGGAATAAGATCGAAACTAAAGTCATTACTCGGCACGTTGAAATTAGTACCAAGGTTCATGGTGTTCTCGCTATAAAAACATAATCCTGCTCCACATTTCCTCGGCCCGCTCCAAGCCCGGCCAACTACAGGAGATTACAGGACAGAACAAACAACTCAGCTACGATGCTGACGAAAAATTACTCACCCGCTACAGCTATAAAGTCCGTGCAGTATCTAGATGGAAAACTGCAAAACTAAAATCGCATTGCATAGGGACAGGGAGAATTAATCGCAATAACAAATTTCGTTTCCCTGTAAAAACTCATTAGTTCAACGCGAATTAACCGGAAGATGGTCCTTAGTTCGTTGCTTTAGTCCTTCGGAATTGTGGAAGTCATTTTTGTCCGGTAGATACAATTCGCCCACCGTACTTCCACACAGTCTCTCCCACGCCTCGAGTTTCTTTGGTAATGTTTTCACCCAGAAATTAAGTTTGCAGTTGAGTAATTTAGTTAATTAGCAAACAATTTTACCACGCTGTGCTTTTAATCGGGATATATAAGACTACTCCCGGACGAACGGCTTTAATTGCCTGTAATTTGTCACTTGACTCAACTAGTGGAGGGAAAACAGGATGATTTCTTTCCGTTTTTGCGTTACCGTCGTCAAGCCAGATAATGTCAATCCACCATTTTCATATTTTATCTGGGTTACTATCAATTGTTGCTAAGTTGTGAAAGGGAAAATTTGATCCAGATAAAAGCTGAGTTGAAAGATTGAATCTGTTGAAAAAGGGCTGAAAGCTATATTTTCATTCATTTTGGAGATTTGAAAGAGGCTCATAATTGCTGTAAATATGCTTTAAAGGACAACAATTCCCTAAGGCAAGATAGTATTGACTTTAATGTTCATGTATTTTCTTGGGGTTCATGGACCTAAAATTCGTTAGCGGTTAATACCGGTTTGTAACTAACGCTTTTTATTAAGGTTTTGTGTTTAACACAAAACCTTATTAAAATCGGTTTACTGTCTTCTGTCTGTCTGTCTGTCTGTCCGTCCGTCACACGCATTTTTCTTGGAGACGGTTGTAGCGATTGGCACCAAATTTGGTAGAAAGATGGGAACTGCAAACGCTCACGCATATAGTGAGTTATATCCTTTTACGTCGAATTTAAGGGGGGTCCCCATACATGCAAAAAGGGGGTGTAAATTTTTTTTTCATCAAATATAGTCACATAGTCACGTGGGGTATTAAATTAAAGGTCTAGGTCAGTACTTTTCGAAGCCAGTCTTAGTTTTGACATTTTTCGAAAAGGTTGTTAGTGCGGTGTGTTGAAAGTGATAATTTCTTTAGTAAACCCATTCTCAGAAACTACACAACCGAAAAACCTGAAAAAAATTAGGGGGCTGCCACTATATAGTGTCTAGGCTCCGAAATACCCTTCATGCCAAAATCTGTTCAAATAAAGTTAATAATAGTACATTACTATAATTTTTAGTAATTGACAGGAAAATCCCCCTTAAGTTCACTCTCTAGCAAAATTTTTCAGAAATGTAGGCTACAGCATAGAACATGATCCTGCTAAATTTGGTGAAAATCACACCATTACTTACAAAGTTATACTAGGCCAAAGCTGTCGCTTCTCTGCAAATTCAAGACTATGAATGACAATATCACTGGAAAGTGGAAATTTTGACATAATATATGCATATTTTACAATAACATGTGGACAAATGCACACTCAAAGTTCTTTATAAAAGAAATACACAAAACCCTTCATACCTGAAGCCTCTAGCTTCCCGTTTTCCGACTTGTTTTCTTTTTACCGGTATTGCTCTAGCGGGTGTATTTCACCGAAGACTAAATGGTCAGAGGAGGTACTGTGCGACCTGTTATCATTCAACACGTGCTTTCTCTGACTCAAAATGAGATACAAACACGCTTAAAATTCTAAAACAGATTAGTGCCCAGAAAATAGCAATACATTTCAGTCCTCATCAAAGAACTATTGCTTCTCAGTGGGAAATTAAGGTTTAAGCTTCCAGAACGTATGCCAACGCAGAAGTTAATCCCGGTTCTTGCATGGTGATTTCCAAAGATCTCTAGACTACTTTCATTCTGATTAACGACCTAGATGATGATCACCCTAACGTGGGGTTGAATGGGTTTAGGGATTGAATGGGTATCTGAACCCAGGGTAAAGCTCCTGACCGCCTTTAACTCGGCAAAGGCCAGTGATGATGCTTGTTCATGTCGAGGTCAAGTCGACTCGCACCTCCAAGTTGTAGCCCTGGATAACCATGAGATAACCGTCATGTGGTGCGCGGGTGCCAGCCGCTGAATCTGACAAGAGGTATAAATTGATCCAACCCATATACAATGGCCCAAAATAATGGAACATACATCCCAAGTGGCAGACGAGTTGTATTGGAAAATCCAACCTCTAAGGACGTCGGTCCCGCGGATTCTGGGAAGGAGCTTTTAGTGCATTTGATTGACACTTTTAGTAGGAGTTTGAGGGTTACAAGATCACCACCATCGATCAAAAACGTAACACAAATAACAAAAAAAAATATCATTAACCACAAAGGAAGGAAAACCTAAAACTATAATATAAAACCAACTAATATTGTAGCGCAACCCCCTCAGAAAATGGAAAATGAGGAACTACCCGTAAAAATCAACACGCCAGAGATTCTTCGATTGCAGCGTAATTCACAAATTATAAAACTACAACAGAAAAACGAAATCCTCAAGAAAACAGCTCAGACTAGTTCACTCCCAATGAAGTGCTACAGCCCTAGTTCAAATGAATCGAAACGATACCACACAGATGGAGAAGAATTGGCCAAATAAACTGACTGGAACTCAAACAAGAAGAGCGTCTATATAAAGAAAGGCAGACTCGTCACCAGAAATCATTAGAGAAAGTCAAACTTCCTTCGCCGATTAATATTAGTGGAATTGATAAGTACCAGAAAGTATCTTATCGTCAGCCATGGTAAAACAGTATTCAATAATTTTTCTAAACAATAATGTTTAGAATCATACTGTAAACGTAGATGACTACGGAATACTCTCGAAAAAATCTGAACAAGGAAAAAATCCAATGGTACTCGTATGAAGACAAAAACAAGGTCCTCTCAAGGTTATGGCTAGGTGACTTGACCCAACGTGCCAAAAAGACAACATTGTAGAAAACCGAAACGAAAAAGGTTTTAAAATCCTAGACGCTGTGAAGATATTTAAAAAAGAAAAAAAAATCAATGAAAAAGGAGAAACAAGGAGTCCCACTGTTCATGCTCACGTTCGACAACAGTGAAGACCCAGACAAAACCCAGAACATAAGAGTTATCCTTAAAATCAAGGTCAAAATAGAAACACTGAGAGAAGTCAGCGACCTAGTACCACAGTGTACAAGATGCCATGCTTTCCATTACACACACAAGGGTATTGTAATCGAAATCCAAGCTGTGTGAAATGTGCTGGTGTCCACGAATCTTCAAAATGTCCAAACAAAAAAGCTTCCCCGGCAAAATGTGTAAATTTTAAAGGCTAATACCCGGCCAATTATAGAGGGTGTGAAATTGCTAAGACGTAAAGAACCACTGACGCCAAAGTTGACTGCTCCAGAAGAGCGGAAAACTAAACCACACAAAACTAATCCGACGCCTGTTGCTACATCCGGGAAAAATAAATGTTCGCAAATGGTAAAGCAAGAGGCACTAACCAAAAATAATGACTATGGTAACCAAATACTGGAAATTAGATAGTCTTGACATTTCAAATAGAAGCTTTGACGAACAACAAACTTTTGACAAACTTAAGCGGTATAACGAGGGAGCCCTCCAGCAGCAGCAAATAGACCCATTCAGGAGAAGTAAAAGAAGTAATTTGATCAAGATTCACCGAGAACAGAGCCCTGCCCCAGAAGAGATAGCTTTTATGTAGCTTGGGACTAAAAAAGTTGAGCTGTCTGAATTCATGAAGGACAAGCACAACGTGCACCACTAAGCATGGTGCCATTAAGCCATTAAGAACATGGTGTCATCAGGGTTCTTTACAATAGGTCGCAGAAAGAAGAAAGAAAGCTTAAAGAAAAGCTGGACATCCAAGCTCCAACAGTGTCACAGGCTACCCAAGTGACACCAAAACACAAAATCATTGACTTTCGATGAAGTAAAAGAGTGCAAGACAAAGAGGCGAAGTTTTGGGGAATTAACAGGCACCACAAAGGAAAAAAGGGGTCTTGACCAGTCCAATAAACGGAATTAAAAGTTCAAAAAGGCCCAATGTGCCCAAAGTAGGAATGTCGCTAGCGAAGAGAAACTGAAGAAAAATAAGAACGGTGGTTGGACTAAGTTCGTGAACAAAAAAAGAAAGAAAAAACCAAAGGTGCAAATTCGCTCGGAGCCAATTGTAATCTTCAGCAAAGGGCATCTAACGTATGCGGAGATACTGAAAATGTGAAATCTGACCTCGACCTAAAAGACCTAGGTGGAAATGTCAGCAAAATCCGGAGGACCCAGAAAGGGGATCTCATGTTTGAGCTGAAAAAATCCAGCGTGGGAAAAACTGACGGCTTTCGTAACCCAGTTATAAACACACTTGGGGAAAATGTCGCGATTCGTTCCCAAAAACATAAGATCTATATACAGTGCAAGGATCTCGATGAGATAACATCCAGAGTTGAGATCTGCACTGCCCTGAAGCAACAAGCAAGCCTATGAAAAGTTTATGGCGGCACTTAAACGGCCACAATGCGACTGCCAGTGGAGCCAGCGCAGAAGTTTTTGTCCGTGGGGAAGGTTTAGATTGGATGGGTTATTTGCCGACTAAGAGAACAGATCTCTTTAAAGAGGTGCTTCAAATGCCTACTGTTTGGATACTTCACGAAGTCATGCACTAGCGACATCGATGGGGCTGATCGATGTCGAAGATGTGGGGAGACAGGACATACTGCCAAGGAGTGCAATAGGGTCCCCAAATGCATTTTGTGCGAAGAAAAGGAGGGACAGGATAACCAGCACATTGCCGGAAGTGGTAAATGCCCAGAATTTAGGAAGGCGTTAACTGGAGTGAAAAAATGTGGTTAATACAAATAAACCTCAATCATTGCAGGGTCGCACAAGATTTGTTTGCGCACTTACGAATCTGCGATTGAGGTTGCTATCATTAGTGAACCGTACAGAAATCTTGACATGGTGTCTGAGTCACAGATTCGACTGGTGGAGTGGCGATATGGGCGTGAAGTCGTCAAGCCATACAATATAGCATGGATCAGGCGGGAAGTGCCTTTGTGTGGGCAAAAATAAGCTGCTATGAGCCTCACACTGCCTGAGTTTGAAGATCAGTTGGACGATCTTGTTCACGACGCAAGGGGACGAAGTTCAAAGGTGACAGCCGGTGATTTTAATGCGTGAGCTATCGAGATGGGCAGCAAAGTGGCTAACGCAAGGGGGCGGTGCTTATTAGAAGCATTCGCCCAATTGGATGTAGTTCTGGCTAACGAAGGTAATGTAAACACTTATCGGTAAGGGCGATTTGGTTCAATTGTAGGTCTGACTTTTGTCAGCCCTGCGCTAGCACATGTCCTGGCAAGTTAGTGAGGTCTTCCACCAGAAGACCCAATTGTTGGTGGAATTGTAAACTTGTCAACCTTCGATCGATTTGTCGCAGAGCCAGACAAACGGCTCAGAGGGCAAAGGTAGGATCGATCAATGGCAAAAGGGGCATGCAAAAGCCTCAAGCTTGCTATCCAGCGGAATAAGAGGTAAAGCTTTAATGAGCTCTGTTTGCAAATGGACATAAATCCATGCGGTGGCGCCTATAAAGTCATGACAGAACGATTCAAAGGTCGATCATCTCCGCAGATTACGTGGCCTATCCTCTTGTTGAGAATAATCCAGCGGTTACTTCCCTAGCAAGAAGAGGTATGGACACCTTCCAGCGCCCCCTGAATATGACGCCGATTCCACCAGTCACCAGGGACAAGCGGCTGGAAATCTGCAGTCTAACAATCGACAGCAACACCCCGAGTCTGGACGGCATACCGAATAAGGTCCTCAAACTTGCCGTCAAATGTAGACCGGATATGTTCGCGGAGCTGTTCAAAACCTGCATATCAGCTCAACAAGTATCGCTTGCGGCAGTAGAGGATAGTTGTTCGATACCCCCTCCTTCAAAATCCGCGCAGTTATCGGTTACATCTTCTTGAAAGGGAAAACTCTAGTTGATATTTTCAATTATCTTAAAGTTTTGCTATGTTGGTGGTCAGAAATGCCTGGCATTGTTTCATATAACCGCACCTGAAAAGAATGTCAGGCAGCAGAAAATAGTTAAGGATGGACTAAATCGCGGGCTTTTAGGTATATGGTATATCCAGCGGACCGTCTCAGCCTGGTTTAATGAATTTTGGTTTACTATTTACCGTATCGCTCGATGAAATTTGCCTTGAGTTGAAACTTTTAGATTTATTTGGTTGGGAAAGGGGGGTTGGTGTTATTTGCGGGGCACTGACAATTTTTGCTGGATTGGTCGAATTATCGCTATTGGTCTTCTCGAATGGCATTGTTAAATCTTCTATCATGTCATCGTCTGGAACGTTTTCGGGGTGCGACATTTCTCCCTCGCTGAGATTGTCGGTTATTTTGTGGCACTTGGAGCCGTAAAACGAATCCCTCATTCCAATCCGGCTCTCCGTTTATGGCATTTCCCTTTACTGCCATATGACAACAATCTTTTTAACTAGAACGGCCGATCTACGCCGACCTATTCCACGTAGCTGAAAAATGGTGGCCCTTGATCTAATTCCAAATCCACATGTTTGCCAAATTTTAACAAACCTTCGCAAATGCAAAGATGAAAAGAGGGTGTTTGGTTTGGTTTGTGAAGATTTGCAAGCGCTTGCAGCGATCCGATATTGTGTCGGCTTTTTGGCACAAATCAAATGGAATTCACAACGTTTACGGAAGAATTAGGCTTGCGGCTTCATCCACGGCAGAGGGAACTCATCAACTGCCGCAGGTTGGTGCTGAGAGGAACGTGAGCGAAGTGACGACAAGGTGGTATTTGTTCCTTTATATAAATTCAATAGGAACGACATGTGCATGAATTATATTCAAGTCAAAACTGTGGGATAAAAATTCAGGCCTAAAGCCGGCCAAGGTTAAACTAAATTTTGTTCCACACCCGTGGTAGTAAATCGCTTTTCAACTGGTCCGCTTCGTCATCAAGTGCATAGCGGACTTAGGACTCCCCAATTCCTAAAAAAATGTTTGTGGAGGTGTGGGCTTTGTACCAACTATATACGTGTGGAGCCGATATTAAGCACACCCCAAGATTAAATATTTATATCAACAATAACGATCGCCAACTACCTACAATGTTAGCAACAGGCATTCACACCTTGGCTAATTTCTTTTACTCAGTAACGTAAATTTGAATCCCAAATGAAACATTTTCCCCTACTTTGAAACCGTTCCTGACATTAATGATCACAATACCATATCTTAAACGTCCCCATCCTCCACTCCCAGGTCGAGCCGCTCGTTCCCCTCGTCTAACAGAACCAGATTGCTAACTCCGATCGGCATTTTGAGAAACACTAAACGGGCGCAATGGAACGTCTCAGTTCAAACCTCACTGTTCCATGAGGAATTAGCTTTGGGACAAGGTGTAGGATACCGGCCGACTCAACCGCGAATGGATAAGACTAATAATCAAGAGCGATTGTTGTAACATCGATTATTATTTGTTGTCATTTCTAGTCGGTAATCAACCAGCAGTGGTAACCGAAATTATCTTTTTCGTTCAAAAAATAGGAAGTCTCAGAGCGAACAACTCATCGGAGAGGTTGAGCAAGATTTTTTACCAGCCTTTCTTCAACCACCAAATTATGCTTACTAATTCCCTAGACAATAAATAAGGATTGGCAGCATAAACTACTGAATACTCCTACTCCAATTACTTTTGCGCGTCAATCACCTCTACCCATTATTAATTAAATTTTCCACTTCACTCCATGAATATGAAAACATCTTGCTGCTTAGCAAAGGGCTGTTCGTGGCAAACTTGTTTAAATTAAAAAATCTCACTTCAAAAGTATTCTGGTCAATTAAAGGCATCTCTGAACATATCACACCTCTAAATTTTCCACCCTCATTCTTGTAATTTCCATTTCGTCAAGTACTTATTACTTTATTAATTACAGGATGTTAATGCTATGAACAACTTTCAATTTTCAGCCCCACGCCTTACTATTTCTAAATTACAATTTAATCTACCGTAAATTCTTCCTCCTTGAGCGGGAAACTCTCAAATTATTCTATTAACTGCTTTTGCGTTTCCAATTTAACTCAAAGCTGTCAGAAATTCGTAGCGTTAATACACTCGTAGTCCTTTTAATCTACTTTGTAGATTGTGTAGTTTCCTACTGTTCTCGTTTGGGCCTCGCGCGCCCCCCGACGTATTTTGCTTGTTCCACTAAATCATAAATCAGAATACAAGAGCCGTGCACTAATCCATCTAGTGTAGTTGGCACATTCTGTGATTTACCTATCTACTTGTTCTAAGTACTAATCTCGTAATCCCATTTTGATGAGCAGGCGAAATTTATAAACAACTTCATACAAGGATGACGACGATGTGCATCTTAGGATACAGAAGGGTACGCACAAGTTTACAGTGAGCGGTAATCATGTAGTGACGGTAAAGGAAGATGAAAGCGACTGAACAATAAGACGTGAGTCAGGAGGTCTTTTTAATGGAAGGGATCTTTTAATGGTTGCCTAACAAACTTACCAAGTTTCCCATACGTCAGAAAATTCATAATAGAGTGCATTAAGACATCATGTAAAGCTAATCATATGGAACACTCTTAAAAAAGGGGTCTAGAGAGATGGAAAGATACATTTGGTGGGTTACATTGCTTGCTATCTGCACCAAACTTATCAGTTAGAGCATCTATCATATTATTGAAAAACTCGACGTGATGCAACAAAAAGCCTGCGGAAAGCTCTGAATGATAAAACTCAGCACCCTCTGAAGGCACCTTAGTGAGGTGAAGTGATTTGGCTCGCGGCGATTTTTTGCAAAACTAGAAAATGTATCAATATTCACACGTAGGGTGACATGACGCAGCACAAGTCCGTGAATTAAAACATTCTGTGAATTTTTCAAGAATCCAAAAAGTTTGAGATCCATTTCCTCTGGTTGGATGTAGTGGACGCAGCTGGTCACTAATTGAATGCAGTGGAAGAAAATCTTTATCGGCTATATCGCCTGCAGGTTGCAAAATGGCAGATTTTCTTAAATAACTGTGCAGCATGCAAAATGCTTTAACAATTTTTATTACAATGCTTATTTTAAATTCACAAAATGAACGAAAAACACTAAAACCTGAACCAAGGATACCAAAACATCATTTCACCGTTTGTCTGGTCCACGAAAGTCAATAATTAAACACTTCGCTTTCATAGCTATTAGCAACCCTTCATGCCGGATATGGCTGCACCAAATTTTCAGATAAAAGAAAGGCCAACACAACGTTAGATTGTGGCAAATACCCTGCTGAATTATTTGCTCGAATTCCTTTCATACTATAGCCAACTTCTGGGGTGGTAGGGGACGCACCTTTGAGAAGATAGGGGGGCTAGTGGTGGTGATGTGGTGTATAACATCGTGATTGGTTTCGAGAGACTACATTCCGTAGTAATCTGGCTGAGCTTTTGGAGGAGTGCCCAAACACGAGTGTCGGCAATGTCCTCTAAGAGTACGGAAAGACTGTTACTTCGGTGGGTCGAGATTCTCCCTGACGAAATGAGGCTGGTTGTGGGATTCATAAGTGACCTGTTCTGTAGGTCCACTAACAGCCCATAGTGACACAAGAAATCTACGCCTAAAATGGGGACGCCGACATCCGCTAGGATGAACCACCTGGAAAACGTTCTATGCAGGCCAAGACTCACGCCTCTACCCGTAGGTATTTATTTGTGAGGAGTTTTCTGGTGCGAGTTTTAAATTTTGTAGTATCAATCGGTGGTGCTGAGGGGGTCTTGAATCGTGAAGCGACGTGGCGCTGCGTTCTGGGTGGCTATCGCCAAGACCTCCACGAACCTACCTTTTTATAGCGCTCGCGAAGTTACACGGTAGTGTACATCTTGTAGATTTATCTCCGAGTCTACGATAGTACCAACATATGCCTGGGTCCGTAGGTTGTCCAGAAGACCGGCTAACCGATCGTCCTTTTCGGGTCGTAGACCGTGAGCGAGCTAGCGACCTACCACACGAACGCTTAGCGTTCCACATCGCTATCATTTCGGCATGCTTGCAACAAGAGCGGCTATTTCACGTTTTCATGAAGTCAATTCCTTGATGGACTGCTCTATGGCAGATAATGTAGGTCGCACGTGCACCTCGTGAACTTTGTCAGCTGCGGCAGCCATAGCCTCCAAAGAGCCTGTAAAGCACGCGGGGACCGCCCGGGTGCCTTCCGGATGACGCCGCAGCCAGAGTGATTTTAGCAAGTCGTCTTCGATCTTGCTTCCGCCCAATTACCAATTGGCTGGGGATCCGATCACCCAACTTTAAGCCTGCCAGCAAGTGATCCAGTTTTACTGACTCCCTTACTGACAGACGTTTGATCAATTCGCTCTTGAGTCTAATATACGAGGCATCTTTGACTATGTCGGAGACGAGGACGACGGTCTCCTCATCTAAGCCCATCACTGCATAGTTAAACCGGGTTGCGTCTGCCGTAATTCCCGACATCTGAGATTGTCGCTTCAAGTGGACGAACCATAATTCCGGATTCCGTTGCCAGAATGGGGGAACACGCAAAACCAGTGCTGTCACCTGCGGGTCTGATGGGCCTGCCGTGTCTCTATGGTCCATAGACACTACTACTACTTCGACGCGCGATGAGTCGCGGACGCGGACTGCAAAGATTTCAAGTAAAAATACTTTCTATGCCTTTTGTAAAAATGTTAGTGCCAACTTTTGCGGCGGATGTTAATTATGTGATTTCACTTTACAAAAATTGCACCGAAATGTACATTAAATATCCCAGAAAAAAAATCGTCGTTTTTGCGCATTTTCTGGGAAGCGGTGTAGAGCTTGAGGGTGTTGATGATCCGTTTGTCGATTTGTATCACCAATAGTTGTTATTGATCGAAGCCTGAATTTTAATTTTCTGTGCGGAAGGGGAGCTACTGCACAACACATGCCACCACTAGAACTCTGCAGAGCGGGGGACCACTGAACTCATTAGACCGCGTGGTCATGCCCGGAAACTGAGTGGTGAAGAAGATACAATAATGAACAAATTTGAAGTCTTCACTGAGGTTCGAGACGAATTCCAAGGAGCGTGTATAGAATTCTCGGAAATGGATCCTTTGCACAGACTAGGTATTCCCTGCGTCTCCAGCAACTCCGAGAATTCTATCTCAAATTATCTTGTGTATTGGGGCGTAGTTACGGCTGTTAGCTTGCATGGTCAGCAGATTCGCTTTCACGATTATGGTTTGAGTGATTTAAGAGATCAACCAAAGAAAATCCGTCTGGAACGTCGGCGGGATTCACTAAGGCAGGTCATTGGTAGGCTGATTCAAATTAGAACTGGCAATGCGAACAGATTAGTGAAAAATAAAGCGTATAGGGTTTACAGGAACTATGACATCCTCAGCGAGACAACCCTAATTGGAATTCCGGACACACTAAATCAATTTTCTGTTATATGCATTCCGTTACACCTGTATGGAGAAAGTCAATCCAGGCGTGTTCAGGATGCAACGTGCGCGAGGAACTAGCAGAGTTTTTTCAGATCTTTCAACAAATCCCAGCAAGGCGCCCAAACAGTACAGTTGCTGAGTGGGTCACCGTCAAAGGCACCCGCCATGCCACTATGCCTGACATGATATTTGCGGGTGTTATCGAAGGGGAGGTTCGACGAGCCATAAACAGCTCAAAGAACTGGAAAGGGTCTTGGTCTTGCTCAGGTGCAGAATTTCTGGTACAAAAAATTTACCAGTATACACGGTTGGTTGGCACATAGCATAAATCAGGTCATTATTCGGTCGGCGGAATTTCCACCATCTCTTATTGCGGGAATTACCTACATTGCTCCTGAAAAGGACACGATCCACGATCCCGCGGACACAAGGCCGATTACTTGCTCACCAACCCACTACAAATGCATAACGTCCATTATTAGTGGAAGGCTCAATGC
The DNA here is from genome assembly GCF_905115235.1 of Hermetia illucens. Lineage (NCBI taxonomy): Eukaryota > Metazoa > Arthropoda > Insecta > Diptera > Stratiomyidae > Hermetia > Hermetia illucens. The sequence goes on along the minus strand of NC_051849.1, from coordinate 168,202,813 downwards.
GCAACTGGACACCAACAACATTCTGTCCGAGGAGTAGAAGGGCTGCCAAGGCAGATCAAAGGGTTGCAAAGAGCAACTCATTGTCGACTCGGTAGTTATAAAACAAGCAACTAGTACCTATAGAAATCTCTTTAGTTGCTATCTCGATTATGCCATGCTTTTGACAGCGTGCCGCACATTTGGCTAATCGACGTCCTATGGCGGTCTGTATGGCGTTGATCCTAAACTAATAAAGTTCTTAGCGATAACCATAGAAGGGTGGCATATCACCTCATCAGTGCGTTCATCTAAGTTTACCAACACCTCAGAGCCTATTCATATTCGGATAGGTATCGTTAAAGGGGATTCATTGAGTTTCTTTGGTTTTGCATGGCATTGAACCCCCTTTCATGGGTACTGAATGATGCTAGATGGCATGGTTTCGCAATAAAGTGCGAGCTGATAAACTTGATATATTGACATCAAGTTGCATGCTGGTACTGAAGACCCCTTTAGAAGCCTATTGCGAATAGTGGGCATGTTTAGTCGTGATATTCGAATGAAATTTAAATTAGAATTCAACAAAAACTCAACAATTTTGCAAGGAACTGACGCTCGAGTTGGTGAAGGTTGCACTGCTGTCCGAATTTTGGCGACATGTAACGCTGGTATTAAAATAGTGGGCAAAAACCGATCTGTAAAACCTCCAGCGGCGAATACGCACTACTACCTCCAAATTCCGAATGCATGATCCAGGCGAGTCCCTTGCATGCGGCTGTTTGTAAGGCAGTTAGATAGGTTGGACCATCTCATTTTTGGCTGCACTCTTATGGCACGGTGCAATAGGGTAATTCATCGAAACCGTGCATAAAAGCATGGGCTAATCATGGGAGCATGTCCGATTTACCGGAATGAGCTGTGGGCAGTACTTGATAGTTCTGCTTACAACATGTATTAGGACCGGCAAGTTCTAACTGATCACCAGATACCACACAACAAGTCTAACGTGCTTTTCTTTGACAAGACGGGTTGCTCTTTTTATATTATTCCCTTTTTATTTTATATACGTGGAGAAGAAGGTGAACTATGAGCCACATATTCGGGGAATCAAAGAAATTTGACAACAGGTATTGTACCTAAATCCTTCACGGCTTCCCTTAATGACTCTGACGCTGTCTGGTGCAGAAGTACACTATTCAGCAGACGTGCTCGATATTGTGGGAAGTTCCGGACAGATTATTTAATTAACCTACTATCGGCCACCACCACCGCCTTTGCCTTTTAAGGAGATAGAATCGTCCGAGCTTAAATGGTTGGCACTTTGTGCTAGTATCAGTAAAAGCCAGCATTTGCCGTGATTGTGACAACTCGAAAAACAAAATTGAAAAAAAAAAACAATATTCATTTAAAAAGATCTTCCATCGTTATTCACATAAACACAGCTGCCACTAGTTTGTGTTTTCGATGTAAATAGTATTCATTCTATGCACCGCCTAGCAAGTTCCATATGCCGATGACACCCCTTATACAAAAGAAAAATATAGAATGGCTACAATGATAAATAAAAATTTTACTTGTAATGTATATTGCGAGCTTCGTCATATATGAGTCAAGAACCGAATCTAATACGATTTAAGGTATGGAAAGGCAAATTGCTTTCAATCTAAAGGAATGCTGACAAAGCCACAATTTTACTGGTGAACCAAGTATTTCACCAGCGCGGAAGGACTATATTATATGCTACTGAAACAATTTGATGAAATCTTTTTATCCGCATAAACTAACATTATTGTTGCCAATATCAGTATTGCTGGGAGATTTCCAAAGTTGGTGACGTTGAAAACCAACTTGATATCTTATCTATCGCCTTGGCATATTTACCTCATTATGCTAGTCATATGCCTCGTTCGACACGATCTCAGATTGAATCTGAATAAAACTGAGATTTTGACTACCGATCCCCATGGGACAGGCACAATCACTGTCAGCGGCAGTATCCTACCCAGAACTGAGCGATCTAAATACCTCGGGTCAATGCTATCAGTCAATGGAGAATTGTGTTATGAAATTGCTTCACGCATTAATGTAACCTGGATGAAGTGGCGTTCCAGAACTGGTGTTGTTTGTGATCGACGTATCAACGAACGTCCCAAATCTAAAATTTATCGCAATGTCGTCCGTCCTGTCGCTCTCAATGTTGGCCGACTATAAAAGACAATGAACGGCGTCTTGCGGTAATGGAGACGAAGATGTTGCGATGGACTAGTAGCACGACGCGTGTTAATCATCCGCGGTCGATATGTGGTTGCACCGATCGTGAAAAAACTGCGAGAGAAGCGTCTTCGATGGTATGGTCATATAATTTGCGCCAACGAGAGTTTATTTGGCAACATTGATCGAAGTCGATAGTAAACGACCAAAAGGCAGGCCTAAACAACGGTGGCTTGATACGCTGGATGGGGATCTAGAAGCCTCGCGATTGCATTCAAATCAGGCATTTGATAGAGCTAAATGGCAAAACCCATCACGACGACCTAATCCCGTTTGTGAACGAGACAAAGGCTGAAGCAAAAGAAGAAGTGCTATTCCTAGCGATTGATCATTTAATGGGCGTTTTGTAAGTCAATAGATTCTAATTTATGATCTGCCTTCTTCAGATTAATTTAAATCTTTATCCATCTCCTCCCTCCTCAGATTCTGTAAAGAGAGTGATCAATCCTCCACACATATTCTGGGATAGGTTCCGCCACTTGTGAAAAGTGGGTTGCAGCACTTACAAAATACTTAATACCAGATGCTTGGTTGATACTTAGTAGTAAAGAACATAATACAATTCTTGTCGGTTATAGGGTTGAACAACATTCTATAGTTAATAAGTATATTATAACCAGTAATGGGGCACAATAGTTCTCCTAGGATGCAGTGTGACTCCCCTTGACAGTATTAGATTAGATGAGAATTCACCAGAGTAGGGATGGATCATTCCTCGTAACCGCTAGCGCTCCTAAAACTCAGCACAAAATAGCCCCATTTGCTGTATGCAAAGGGACCAACAGACCACACGCTCCAACCAACTTTCGCGGCAATCGGTCCAACCGTGTCTGAATAAATCGGGCGTGACAGAGAGATAGACAGACGGACAGACATACATCGACTCGATTCTAATAAACTTTTGTTTCACACAAAACTTTAAGAATTGACCTCCCGGAAAACCACACCAATCTTTTCAACTTCCCCTGAAAGATGATCCAAGCTTTGAACAGGATATCCAAAAAGATAGCCTACACGTTTTCTATGAAAGGAAGGTCAATCCTTGGTGAAAGTGTTATTTTCCACCTTTCAAGCACAGCAGACCAAGCTCCCAATTATCATCATTAACGATGAAATAATCAATTATTTTTTGTATTTTTTTAGTTAGGGATTGAGGAGTTCTAAGCCCCATCCACTTAATGTCGGACCAGATCAAATAGAGAGCACTTCTTTTGGTCCATGGTCTCCACTTTTTGAACTTAACACCCAAAGTTTAAAAATAATTAAAAGGCGGGACGTAGATGGCTTGCGACTTCGTACCAGGGCAAAGGCAACTCATCAGACGCTGTCTCACCTCTGCCCTGGGAGCAGCGTCCGATGAATTGCCTCTGCCCTGGTACGAAACCGTAAGCTGTTTTGATCCCGCCTTTTAATTATTTTCTGGTCGTAAAGGGCTGCTCGGCCTAGCAAAATAGAGAAGAAGGGAATTAGGGAATTTCCGAATACATGGCTTTCTGGATAGTGGCTATAATATATGGTATGATCGCTATCTCCGGTCCTCGTCCAGCTAATTTTTGATAAAGTAGCTATATTAATCAGGATGTTGATTAGCTGCGGGTCAGCTTCCGCTCTGTACAGTGAACCCATGTTCAATAAAAAATGCGCAAATTTTTAGTTTTATTCCGGTTTCCCATTCACAATTGTATTTTTTTGGAGTCTTCAGCTTCACACCAACCCCCGACATGAATGACCTATTAAAGCAGTTCTTCGATTTCAAGTGCAAGGGATTCACCTTCATCTTCCTGTGGCTCCAGGGTCTCCCTTATCAAACTACTACCAGCGATCACCAAGTCTAAGAGAAGACAGGATTCGGAACAGAACTGTGTTAATTTGGCAAGCGGTTTTCGGATTTTCTGCACTGAATGACATCGACAGTACTCAGAAACAACGCACGTTTCACTATACGCCTATTCATAGAGAAAAATCACTCCTGACCCATCGTGATCTATATTCTCGATTGCCTTTCATTTCTGTATGTAAATTTAGCTAAATAGTGACGAGACCAGACCTCGTCTTGTTTTAAGGGAGTGAGATTTTCCAGGGAATGGTTAAGGCGCGTTCCGGCTGCTTCCACTGTGTTTCCAAAAATGAAAATTAATATTGTTGAGATCCCCGTTTAAAATCAACAGGTTCATCAGTTATTAATTCCGAAACAGTGGACCTATACTTTATTACTTTTAGGGGTAACATACCAAACAGAGTAGAACTTGACTTTTAGGACGCATTCGTTGTTAGTTAACTTAAGTTTCTTCAATATTTAAGTTAGTACACTAAAAGATCTTAGCGCGAAGATTTGGGAATGATAACAAAACTAATGAATAATCTGAACTTGGGAAGAATTAAAGCCATGCGAATAGTTAACATCAAGGTTGAGGCAAATCAATGCCTCGTTATGAAAAAGTGTCGGTTACTGATTATTTAGGTCTGTTCACGGCTTGGAACTTGTTACCACTTGCTAGCAGGCCAAGTAGCTATTCAGCTCAATGCTAAAGCTTTGCACCCTTGATCTCTCACACGTCGCCGTTAAAAATAAACCTGTCCTTATGTTCAGAGTATCGGAAATTCAATATAGGCCTTAAAGCCCACCTGTAATAATAACAGAAAAAATACAAATAAATAATACGAACCGAAAATAGAACAAGAAAATCAAGCAATTCGAGCCTATCCCCACGCTCAGTAGCGAGTATCTCACTAGGTCGAATTATGAGGTTGACTGAAAGAACATCGAATTACACCTCTGGTAAGGTTTTTGGGGTTGTTACCCCTCCTTGGTATATCATTGCCTATAGTAGTTGGGATACCTCTTTCAGAGTTGCTCTAGGAGTTACGATCAAGAGGGTTACTGACAAAGTTCTCAAAATAAATCGCAATCAGCTCGACAAATTCATACGTGAATAAGCATAGAACGAAAGAGAAATCACCAAATTTCATACGTAGAATACGAGAGGTGAATAGTTTTAGCTAGAATTCACGCAATACGTTAAAATTTCAGGTAGAAAGACTTCTGAGCATTCAGGAATAAATTTAAGAGACGTTCCAATTGATAGTATAGTAGGCCAAATATATGAGACCTTAGAGAGCTACAACAGACGTGAGAGATGTGACAAAGTACCAAGTCCGACACACATTCACAAACTGGTTAATGACGGGTACTTCGGGGAAGGTGCATTTATTACGGGCTAATCTTCAGATAGATTTTCTAATCTACCTTCGCAATTGAGTAAACTCGCTCTGGGACATTTCACATTGGACCCTCTTTTTAGTCATTAGAGCTCAAATAAAATTGATTTCGCCTAAGGGTTGAGGGAGCCCCAAATTCCCATCAATTGATGACCGACTGGACTAATTCGACATAAATTTTCTTCATGTTTTTAGTCACGAACCTCTCTTTTTAGGCACAACAATAATTTTTTTCAAAAATTAGGGTAAACAGTTTTATCCATCTCCGACATCCGACGCTCATTACCTTGGAAACAGCGTGAACGAAAGTGGTTTTCAGGTTTAAAGATGAGGCAGCGTCTGATAAGTTGCAATAATCCCCATTTTTATGGTTTTGTGTAAATTTTTTTTTTCACCAAATATTATCATGTGGGGTATCAAATGAAAAGTCTTGGTTAGTACTTTCCAAAGCTGGTCTTTGTTTTGTAATTTGTTGGAAAACTGGGGAATACGGGGGGTCAAAAGTGATCATTTATTTAACGGGCCCATTCACAGAAACTGCCCAAAAGTCTGATAAAAGTCAAGCGGCTGCCACTATTTGTTGCCTTGGCTCTGAAATAGCTTCAATACTGATATTCCTTCAAATGAAATTAATAATAGTATATTATTTACTATAATTTAGACTATGTAACTGAATTTTTGACGACCGATCCCCATGAAACAGGCACAATCATTGTCAGCGGCAGTGATCTGACCAGATCTAAACACCTCTATCGCTATCAGCCAATGGAGAACTGCGTTATGAAATTGCTTCAGGCATTAACGCAACCTGGATGAAGTGCATTCCACAACTAGTGTTCTTTGTGATCGACGTATCAACGAACGTCTCAAATCTAAAATTTACCGCAATGTCGTTCGTCCAGTCGCTCTCTATAGTTCGGCGTGTTGGCCGACTATACAAAACAATGAACGGCGTCTTGCGATAATGGAGACGAAGATGCTTTGTTGGACTAGTGGCGTCACACGTTTAGATCACATCCGAAATGAGGATATCCGCGATTGTTATGGGGTTGCACCGATCGTGGAAATGTTGCGAGGGAGGCGTCTTCGATGGTAGGTCACGTAATTCGTGCCAACGAGAATTCACTTGCCAAGATTGGTCTGAACATCGAAGTCGATGGTAAACGACCAAAAGGCAGACCTAAACGACGGTGGCTTGATACGCTAGATGGGGATTTGAAAGCCTCGAGATTGCATCCAGATCAGGCATTCGATAGAGCCAAATGGCGAAACCGATCACGACGAGTCGACCCCGCTTGTGAGCGGGACAAAGGCTGAAGAAAAAGAAAGAAGAAGATAAGCTATGACATAGAGTATAATCGTACCAAATTTGATGGAAATCGCAGAGCTATCGCTTCTTTACAAATTCAAAACTCTCACATAATATATGCACATATTTCGTGGTACGTACTAATAGGGCAAATACAGACTCAAATATGTATATATAAGAAATACACAAAACCTCTCATACATGAAGCGTGCAGGTTCCGGTTTCCCGACTTGTTTTAAGTAAAGTCACCTTCAATTACCATCAGCTACAAATTCAAGTACCTAGATCTGCTTCAGGACTACTATTTGCAATAATAAAATCTGAACTAATTCACATTAAATTCCTTAAAAGAACGGCTAGCCTCGGTTCACTCCCCCAGTTCCTCTTCGCGAATTTCGTAAAGTAAAAATATTCCGTATACCCATATAAACCGTTGGAATAATCGAAATGAAACAAAAAGGATTTAATTGGATTATCAGAAATCCTTGTTTGTTGTTCAGCCTAACGAAAAGAATCCGATTCAAATTTTGACCGATTTCAGTCGAATCACATTCAATGTAACCTACGTCGCTCTAGGGAATTTCTATGATAATGGCAAGCAAATAGAAGAGATAGCAGATACCAGACACAAGATAGCGAACATTAAACACCTCAGGTGAATTCATATGTTACGTACCTATCAGAGATGTGTGTATGCGATTAAGTGAAACACTTGTAGGATATATGCAAGTACGACCGCCGAGAGCAACGTTTTCCATGATATTGAGCGCTACCTTCGGGCAAAGAAAATTAACAGAGATATTCAGGGATCAAAAGACTTACGTTTTCTTATTTGTATGTTTGCATCAATGTTTGTACCTTCCAGTTCTGTGTCGGTAAATTGACATTGGCCGTACCGGATATGGAAATAGACGGTATTGTGAACGCCATCAAATTGAGGTAAACCGCAAGCAGACCTGAGTAAATACTAAAGATAAATTTGTTCATATTGTTACTAGAAGTTGCCAGGATATTTAATTGCTTCGGAAATGATTATGCTGCATTAACAGGACGAGAAATTGAGTTGAGGCAATTTCAAACGCAACTCGCCATGAAAATAAACTTGAATAAAGTCCTTTATTTTGTACAACATATTAATCACAAATGAGAAATCGAGACTACGCCTAAAGGATGCTTGTTGCGGTAGTATGATATTTCAGGTCCACATTATGTGCGTGTATTCTTGAAATTATGTGAACTGAAATCAAATAATGCAAGCATATTATCTATGTATCAATCACCGATAACATTTAAAGTGCATCGGATGAAACGGATAGATGAAAGGTGCTCTCGTCGCAGACCAAAATGCATTTGAAGTTGAATCGGTTAGAAGTAGTAGGCAATTCACTCATCCACGCTGAAAATGTAGCGTCCGCAGCTTCGCGACATGTGCAATATTTTGTTCGGTTTGTCCAGTGACAAGCTGATGGAAAAATTCATTTGCTAATATGCAGCATTTTCTTTTTTTCATGTTTAGGGGGGATAGAGAGGACTATGATAGAATTAAAAAGCTAGGAAAAGAGTGGAATAATTTGTATTTCGGATCGTTAGAACAAAGGGACTTATCTATACAAACAAGGACGAAGTAACTTGTATAATTACCGTATTTATGAAGTCAAAGTCAATCGTCAAACCGCTTGTTAAGATATTTCAAAAATGAGCAATTGGGGCTTTGCTCATTATTCAGCCGGTGATTTTGTCGATTTATACCAAGAGCAGGTAACTATGGAATTTTGCAAATTGGGTAAGATATGCAAATAATCCAAGAAGTGATATGCTACTCCAATCTTTCTCGAGCACCCATACTTCAAAGGATTTATTCATTTCCACTCTAGCTAAATTGTTATTTTCATAGACATCACAATTTTCAATATCATTTCATATATTTGGTCATTCTACCTTAATATTGGATTATAGTGAAATGAATCGCCGCTAAATTTTTGATTTGAAGACTCCCTCTACCCTATCTCCTTTTGAACTCGCAAAATTTACATTAACAACGAAATGTCATCCTCGAATATAATAGACTGAGAATGACTGGGTTTGAACCTCAAAAGTCATTCCTCTTGAACATACGGATCGGAAGAAGCTTCGATTGAGAATGCCATCCGTCCTGAATCTTTCCTGTGCGTTATTATTTTTTTTTTTAATTTTCTGGTTTATCTTGCGTTTTATATTCCGACAGCTATACGTGACGCTCCATGTTTATTTGTTTTTCAGGTGGTGGCTTATGGCCCAGAACAGTAGAGGAAGAGTGCAACCGCCTCGGGAAATTCTGGAGGCATTCCATCTGGGCGAATCGAGTATATTGATGAGTAGATTTGGTTGATGCGCTATGTCCTGTTCAGGGGTGAATAGGAACCATATATATAATTAATTAAAAAACTCCGAAACCGAATAAAGATAAAAAGGGTCTTTTATTTTATTTGAGGCAAACAAAACATTTAGATCTTTTAGGTGTCATTTAATACCGTTTTTAATTCTGAAGGTACCAGGGAACTTTTTATTTAGAGGCCTGGACGCCACGTTATAGCTTCATTTATACTTTTTCTTACATTTTCCCATTGGACAGTTTCTAAGAGCGTTTCTACTTGGGCCTATTATTGGTACATAACTCCATGAACCCCCAATTTCATAACACCTCAGACTTCTGTCATCGCAATTCTTACCCCTTACCAACTACCCAAGTTTATTGCGAAAAACAGCATGCAAATTAAATGATTCTTTCAAGAGAAAAAAACCGTCTTAAACTTTATTTTTGAAACGCCGACGTCTAGTTTACTACGTCCCGCATAAGTGCAATTATTTCTTAAGATTTCAGAATTGAAAAATAGGGAATATAACCTCGATGTCTACATATGTATATTTGCAGGTTAGGCATAGACCAATACGCTTTACTGAAATTTGACTTTTTCTCATGTTCTTTACATTGTCTGCCGCTAAACTTGTCCATCCCAAACAATAAATATTGTTATATGCCTCCTGTTTTCAACAGGGACAGGCTCTCCAAGTGACCTATCTTTAGCTAGGTTTTGTTGCTCCGCCGCGAACCGTACCAAACCCATTTGTGTGAGGAACAGGAAAGCGTCACTAAAGTCTGATTTGTCATGTAGTAATACGACGGCATCTCTCCATCCAGACTATTAAGACGAAAAGTTTATATCCCTGTGAATTGTGGGTTGTACAGGAAGGCTGCGCACATACACGGCGATAACACCGGACTTCCTGCGCAGAATATTTCTCGCGCACGCACCGAAGGCGGTCAAACACGCGTAATGATTTTTTGCCACTACACAATTTCTGCCAATACACCGGAAGGCGAATATTCTGTGTTTCTGGGGGCGTATGGCTGCCGTAAAGGGCGACTAAAGAGGATAGAAATTAGTGGGTTAAAAAGCTGAAATTGCATATGCTTATGTTAACAGTGCTAGATCCAGCTTCATTGTTTTATCTAAAATTTGGAAAATCACTTGCTCTAACACCAAGATTGTGAAGATTGTTTTGCGCCAAAGCCTTCAAGTTTTCGTTAACGTCTGTCTCTACCATGTCATCGGAGTACTATCGCCTGGGAAGAACCAGAGAAACTAAGTCGTCGTAGGGCTAGGCACCGAAAAATATGTTAATTAGAAGGCGGCCGGGGCAGTGTATAGGTGACAACCCACAAAGGAGTGACAAACGCATTGTACTGGAATCCACTATACTACATTCGCCGGCTAGGGAGTCGCCCTAAAAGCACATAGCACAGATGAGTAGTAGAAGAGCGTAAGTTTTTCGGGGAGACCTGAAGTGAGTTAAAGCGTATCTTCGAAGTTATCATCTTTTTGTCAAGCTAGAAAGACATGGTCAACTGAGGAATTAATTACCGAAAATGGAAATCTTTCTACCAACATCCCAGTTAAGATACAACCCCTTGCGTACAACCCGATTTGGTTAAAGAGTCCCAACCGATTGCACAGGAATCCTACGACAAACAAGTCGGAATACCGGAAGCTCGCGCTTCGGTTATAAAGGTTTTGTGTTCATCTTATGTGAGAAACTTCAATGCACATTTTTCTATCCGTATATAGCTACAAATCCAACATAATCCTTCATATTTTTCCAAACTACGAGACATACGTACATATTACAGCCATAGATATCACGCTCACCCTAAACAAACAAACTGCCTATTACCGAATACTGTACACATATATGCACGTATATAAATTGATCCTACCCATATTTCCGATTTACTTCTTATATCTATCTGAATTAGGCTCTACCCGCAAAGTTCATTAGCACGCATATATTATATACCTACATACACACATGTCTGGCTGACAAATAACTAAAAAACTAAAACAAAATAATTCTCTGCGACCCAATTCATAAGAACTCATTTCGTTGTGGTATTGACGAATTGATATGTGATGATGACGTCATGCAGGTTATAGAGTGCACGAAATTCACAAAAAATTGTAAAGTTTCACCCCCTATAACTTTGTTAATAATAGTTCGATTTTCTTCAAACTTGACCAAACTGTGCATTATGTTCTTCATTACACGCATGCCAAATTTTGTACTTCTGGGATGAACATAAGGGGGGGTGCTGGGTAAATTTCTAAAATGTGGAAATATACTATTATTAACTTTATTTGTACAGATATCGGAACCGGATATATTTTGAGGCCTAGATTTCGTAGAGATGCACCACTGTGATTTTTTTCAGATTTTTCGGTTGGATAGGTTCTGAGAACGAGACCTGTTACACTTTTTGTGGGTCATATTTTGAACCCTCACTCCCCTATGTTTCATCTAATATCAAATATTAAACCAGATTCGAAAAGTACTAATTGAGACCTTTCATTTGATACCCTACATGGCTACATTCTGCGAAAAAAAAATTCACATGTATGGGGAGCCCCCCTTAAACTTAACACAAGATGGCGCCACTTACTGCATGTAAAGGGATCACCAGATTACATACTCTCACCAATTTTCGTGACAATTGGTCTAGCCGTTTCCGAATAAATCGGGTGTGACAGACAGACAGACAGACAGACAGACAGACAGACGGACCTGTGAGGAGTTGCCAGATCTCCCATCAGGCGCGACCCCAGGTGGCGGATAGGGGCATACCTATTGATGTGTAAATATGTGTTCATGCACTTTTCTTTTCTGACTGTGTATGGGCTAGTGTTTGCTCATCTCTGGTGCGTGGACCAAAATGGCTATGGGAAGGATACCCAGAACATAAAACCACCATGGAAGACGAGAGAAGGAGTAAACTTACGGTGCAGGGGCTCGGAACCCCAGTACCGGCGGCTTTTGGGAGTGAGCAAGCGGGCTCCCGGACGTCGATATCCCTCGACCGCAGTGCCTCGGTGGTGGACAACTTGGCCACCGTGGCATCTAATGCTACAAGTGTTTTAGATTTGGAAAAGGATGTGTTCAAGCGAAGTACCACTCTACCAAGGACACCAGTAACAAAACCGAAGAAGGGTGAATTCAAAGCAGATCGATGGACAACAAAAACAGCAACAACATCGACCGCACATATTCAAAAGGAGCAGCAACAGGAGGTACTCCAGGACCAGGAAAAGGACCCATTCAGAAGAAGTTCGTCAACTTTGAGATCTCCGCCAATGCCAAACATCAAAAAAGATAAAACGGAGGGAAGGTCAATGAATGCCAAATGTGAAGGAGTATTTAGTAGGAATCATCATGGAGAGCAGAGCCCAGAAGCAGAGGAATTACCCTTCACGCAGCTTGGTGCAAAAATAGTGGAGCTGTCTGAGTTCATCAAGGACAAGCACAACGTCCACCAAGCCATAAAAAATATGGTCAGAGCAATTAGAGTGCTCTACAACAAATCGCAGCAAGAGGAACAAAATTCCAAGGGCAAGTCGAAATCTGTTGCCCCAACAGTGTCACAAGCGACCCAAGTGACACCTAATCGTGTTGCAATCGACCTGCCACCAAACAAGAGAGTGCGGGAAGGAGATGTGGATCCTCTGGGAAGTCAACAGGCGCCTAAGAGGAAAAAAGCCATGCAAACAGCTCCGAAAAACGGAACTAAAGGCACCGAAGAGAGAAGGCAGGTCCCCCAAGTGCGAGCTCCGGCAATCGACTCGACGAAATCCAAGGGGAATGAAAAATGTGGTTGGACCAAAGTAGTTAGGAAAAAGGCGAAGAAAAAGGCAAAAGTGCGGATTCGCCCAGAAGCGATTGTAATCTCCAGCAATGGAAGTTTGTCTTACGCGGAGATACTGAAAAAGGTCAAAGCTGACCCCGACCTAAAAGATCTAGGCGGAAATGTCAGCAAGATTCGAAGGACCCAAAAGGGTGACCTCATGTTTGAACTGAAAAAAACCAGCTTGGGGAAAACTGATGGCTTCCGAGCTCAGGTTAAGAGCTCACTTGGGGAGAATGTCACAGTACGGACCCAAAAACATGAGGTCTATATACAGTGCAAGGATCTCGATGAAGTAACATCCAAAGGAGAAATTTGCACTGCCTTGATGGAACAATTCAAGTTGGAGGAACTTGCCGAAGAGTCCATTGTGAGTTTGCGGAAAGCCTATGGCAATACTCAGACGGCCACATTGCGATTGCCAGTGGACGCCGCGCAGAAATTATTGGCGGCCGGGAAGGTTCGAATCGGATGGGTTGTTTGCCGTCTGAGAGAGCAGATTTCTCTAAAGAGGTGCTTCAAGTGCCTCGCGTTTGGTCATTTTGCGAAGGCATGCACCAGCGGCATTGATCGGTCCGATCGATGCAGAAGGTGTGGGGAGAAAGGCCATATTGCCAAAGCGTGCAATAGGGACCCCAAATGCTTATTATGCGAAGGAAGTGAGGGACGGGATTACCGGCATATTGCCGGAAGTGGTAAATGCCCGGAATTTAGGAAGGCGCTGACTTCAATGAAAAAATGAGGTTTATTCAAATAAACCTCAATCATTGTAGGGTCGCACAAGATTTACTCGAACAGACCATCTACGAATCCGAGGTGGAAATTGCCATCATTAGCGAACCCTATAAAAACCGTCACGGTGGGGTGTGGGTTATAGATTCGTCTGGTGGAGCGGCGATATGGGCATGCGGTCGACAAGCCATCCAATGTATTGGGAATGAGACATACAGCGGCTTTGTGTGGGCGAAAATAAACGGGGTATATGTGTACAGCTGTTATGCCCCACCAAGCCTCACACTGCCCGAATTCGAGGAAATGCTTGACAGCCTTGTTCTCGACGCAAGGGGTCGTAGTCCAAGGGTGATAGCTGGTGACTTCAATGCTTGGGCCCGTGAGTGGGGTAGCAGAGAGACAAATGCAAGGGGCCGCAGTCTATTAGACACTTTCGCACAGTTGGATGTCGTTCTGGCCAACGAAGGAAGTGTAAACACCTTTCAGAAAGGGGAGTCTACCTCAATCGTAGACCTAACTTTTGTCAGCCCTGCACTGGCACGTGGTATGTCTTGGTGTGTCAGCAACCACTACACTCACAGCGATCACCAGGCAATCTTCTTTGGGCTATGGGTGGAGTCACCGGGCATAAGATCATCATGCTCGAAACCGAGGAAGATGTCAGGCTGGTCCGCTAAAGCTCTGGATGAGCAGACCTTTACGGAGGTGTGGTTAGACCAACCTAATAAAGCAGGCGCCTCTACGGAACGAGCTGTCCATGTGGCCGAATGCATCGCCAAAGCGTGTGACGCGTCCATGCCGAGGAGGTGCTCATTCCCCAGTAGAAGACCAAACTACTGGTGGAATGCTGAACTGGCCAGCCTTCGATCAGCCTGTCACCGAGCCAGAAGAGCGGCTCAAAGAGCGGTAGGCAGAATTGATCAAGGGCAAAAAGGGCGCGCCTATAAGGAAGCCCGCAAAACCTTCAAGCTCGCCATCCAACGGAGCAAGGGGGAATGCTTTAAGGAGCTCTGTTTAGAAGCAGACGTAAACCCGTGGGGGAGCGCCTATAGAATCGTGATGGGGCGATTCAGAGGCCGATCATCCCCGCAGATCACGTGTCCTACACTCTTGTTAGAAATCATCCAGGGGTTATTCCCTCAGCAAGAGGAGAGCGTAGACAGCTTCCAGCGACCTCTGAACGACACGGCAATACCGCCAGTCACCAGTGACGAGCTGCTGGAGATCTGCACTAGGATAGGAGATAATAAAGCTCCGGGTCTGGATGGCGTGCCGAATAAGGCCCTTAAGCTTGCCGTGAAATCCAGACCGGACATTTTCGCTGAGTTGTTCGAAGCGTGCATGTCCGAGGGGATATTTCCTACATCATGGAAACGACAGAAGTTGGTGCTACTGCCTAAGGCTGGCAAACCACCAGGTGAGCCAACCTCTTACAGACCTATTTGTCTTTTGGACACTGTGGGCAAAATGCTAGAGCGAGTCATCTATAATAGATTACTCCCGGTTGTTGAGAGCCAGGGAGGTCTCTCAGATCGGCAGTATGGGTTCCGTAAAGCCAGATCAACCATTGATGCCATCAAAATGGTTACTGGCTTGGCCGAAAATGCAATCCACGGAAGGGGCAGTATTAGCAAATACTGCATAGTGGTGACCCTGGATGTGAGAAATGCATTCAATTTGGCCAATTGGAACCTAATACGGGAATCTCTGGCGAAGATTGGTGTTCCCGCTTATCTTGCAGCTATTATCAACAGCTATTTACAAGAACGGAGGCTTTGGTATGACACCGATGACGGACCCCAAGAGTACGTTGTCTCCGCGGGTGTCCCACAGGGCTCCGTACTGGGCCCACTGCTGTGGAACATCATGTACAACGATGTTCTTAATCTTCCCCTTCCGGAGGAAGCCACGGTGGTGGGCTACGCCGATGATATAGCGCTGGTTGTGGTCGCAAAGCATCTCGAAGATGCTGAGTTATACTCATGCGAAGCGATCAGTGCTGTTAAGGGTTGGCTTGAGAGTTCTGGTCTGACACTTGCGGAGGAAAAAGCGGAAGCGGTCCTTATCACTAAGCGCCGTAAAAGAAATTTTGCCCGTATTCAAATTGGGAATCATATCATCACTTCTAAGCCTGCGATCAAATACTTGGGAGTGATGATAGATGGGAAGCTTAGCTATAAAGCACATGTGCAGTATGTCTATGACAAAGCATCCACTGCGAGTGTGGCCCTGGCAAGAATGATGCCAAACGTGGGAGGGCCACGGCATGCTTCCAGGTTGCTTATAGCGAGGGTAGTGAGTTCGATCCTGCTCTATGCAGCTCCAGTTTGGGGAAAGGCATTGCAGGTTACATTTAACGGTAACAAACTGAGTTCAGTCTACAGAAGAACAGCCCTAAGAGTGTGCTCGGCATTCAGGACTGTCTCAGATGATGCAGCATTCGTCATTTCTGGAATGATGCCCATTGACATCTTGGCAGACGAGATGACGAATATATATAATGCGAAGTCTACCTCTCCTTTATCGCAGACGAAGAACGCCGAAAGGGAGAGATCGTTAAATAGATGGCAAGAGCGTTGGGAATGCTCGGGAAAGGGTCGGTGGACACACAGGCTCATCCCTGCCATCAAGGAGTGGTTGGAGAGACGGCACGGTGAGATTAATTATAATCTTACTCAGTTTCTCACGGGGCATGGAGGATGTCGCCAGTACCTGTTCAGGTTTAAACTGGATACCTCACCCCATTGTCCAAACTGCGATGGAGTCCCAGAGGACCCAGAGCATGTATTCTTCCACTGTCCAAGGTTTGTGGAGGAAAGGAAGAGCCTAGAGGAGACTTTAGGAGAGGTGCTCGTGCCAGAGAATCTGGTGCAAAGAATGCTAACATGTCAGGAAGACTGAGATGCGATCAACTCTATGGTCGTATCTATCCAGAGCAAACTGCGAAAAGCAGAGGAGATCAGAAAAGCGCGGTTACGTACGCCGCGTAGAGACGAAAGGGGACGAAGCTAAAATGAGCTGACTCCGCCCTGTGATGTAATACCGTACGGTGGTTCCACGGGGCTTGGAGGGAGTCGGGGGTGGTTTTAGTGGGTAAGAATCCCACACGCTGGCGTGTCCAGGCCAGTGTCTTTTGAAGATTTCCACCTCCTCAAAAAAAAAAAAAAAAAAAAAAAAAAAAAAAAGACAGACAGACGGACAGACAGACACCGTCTCGATTCTAATAAGGTTTTGTTTCACACAAAACCTTAAAAAGGAGTAACGACATATATGCGCGTGCGCGTTTCGTATAAAACTTTATCTCGCTGTACAACGTTTTCGTTGTATAACCGTTACCCGGTGTTCTTTGCAAAGGTAATATTGATATCACCGCAATGAAGAAAATACGATAGTTATAGATTGATATTTTGGAGTTATCCAAAATGCCACGAACTCGAAACAGGTTTAAGAGCCTGTCAAGTTTGAAAACAATAAACGAATAACGTGTATGTACGAGGTAAATTCCATAATATTAGCAAGAAACGTTTATGCCTCTACTAAGGAGTCTACCCTTCAAGGTAAAAATGCTTTTTTTAAGATAACCCCTCCAAGTGTGCCTTAGATATAACATTAAAATTTTATTAGGGACTTTAAAAATATGATACAGTACAGTAAAGAAGGATGGAAGGCAATACCCTGACTGTGTCAATGGGAAAGCTTCTGCAACACGATCAGCAATTTTCAAAAACTTTTTTCTTTATGATAGCAAAGCCGGGGGAGCATTCTAAAGGACCACGAAAGAATTTAATATCCCCACAAAATTGGTGACTATGCTAGCTAGGCTGGCTAGGTTCACTAAATTGACTGGGTAGAGTAGTTGATTAGCTTAAGTATTCAACAAATGGTTCAGACTACGATAGGGAGACACAATATCATACATCGTTTTTAACCGGTCATTGGAGAAAAATGATTCAAAGCTTAAAATTAAGTATGAGGAGTACCATTCCCCTGTTATGCTATAAAAATGTCATTAATATCTGCACATGACACGATGAGCGAATATGGTTTAGAGAAGGCTTTCGTTCATATTGAGGAGAGCATATTATGTGTAGTTCATCAAGAAAAGCAAGACTAAATTTACGGCAACGGCATCAACGTCAAGAACAGTGACGAACCCTATTGATCAATTAACAACAGATGGGAAACTACGAATACTACTTCAGAGAAGTTGGCATTAGTTCACCAAAATCCTTTGCTCAAAAAATCTCACCATAAGTCAACGCTTTTACTGTATAGGACCATTATTTTGCATTTTCGGAAACTTGCGATATAACATAATTGACATCCATTGACCGTACAGAAGAGAAGGTCCTCCGAAAAATCTTTGGTCACCGAACTGAGGATGGGCAATTTCGACGATATAGTGACTAGACAGTCATAAATAAAATCAGGTGTTTGATCCGAATGAGCTAGGAAGACTTCCCCTGGACAGTCTATAAAGCACAATATCTACGTCAGACGACGATGATGTAAGGTTAGCAACGGCACACGCCTTGATGCCAGGGATACGTCGGGAATTAAGAACTAAACAACCTGGACACGAAATTGACACCTATTGATGATGATGATTGACAAATAGCATAACATCTGCATCAGGGTAGGGGGTTGAAATGAACCCTATGATCTTCCGACTTGACTATCATTCATCAACAGAGCAATGTTTTACTTGTAATCCTCCTCCAAAAGAAAGCGGTTTGAATGTGACAAAAAGGTTGAAATGCTCAATGGGGGTCCAATCTTCGATTTGATTGTTAAATGACAACCGGGGAAGAAAACAAACATGAAACCCTTCCCTACGCTTAATACCTTCGAATTGTTTTCCAGCAATTCTTCAAAAACCGACCTCTATACACCAGAGTAACCGCAAAAAATAGCTGGTAAAACTAATAAATTTGATGTAAAGTTCGTTTCTAGTGCCTTTTCAGAGACCTTTTCAGTTACAAGGAAACTTATATTGCATTAAACGTTGAAATTTGATGGGATGCTTCGACTGGATTACTTTCTTAATTTCTTGCGGCAGGTACTGTTTTCCTGACCAACGCAGTGGTACCTCCTTTTATAACAGCGCAAATGCAGAAATGTAGTGTACATTTCTTGTAATACGTCGCTCTATTGCGCACCGTACTGAACCCGCTCGCAACCATCGAGAGAAGCCTCAGTTCCTTATGTTCATCGATGTGCCTCCATACTTCCGCAGTGAAAACTATTTGACATTTTAAATAGAAGACTTGACGAAAAACGAGTAGTAAACAAACAAATTTTTGACAACCTTAAGCAGTATAACGTAATGAGATAAAAATATAACAACAAACCAAACCACAGATGTCCTGAAAACCATAATGTGCAATGAAAATGGACTACAACAGGACCTTTAAAAGTTGTCTTTCTGAATACTGAGAAGACAGACATACTATATGCCTTATGTCAGAAAACCACCTCACGTAGCCTACGAACGCTAAAATCCGTGGCTTTTGCTCATATCATGCTATTCATCTCAATCAACAGAAAGGAACTACAATCTTCGTTAAAAGCGATATTCGAGACAACGAAGAACAGAAAATTGAAGATGAAAAAATGTAACTATTGGCGTACAACTATTTAGCAAAGTTGTGAAAATATCCTCAA
Source organism: Hermetia illucens (assembly GCF_905115235.1). Classification (NCBI taxonomy): domain Eukaryota; kingdom Metazoa; phylum Arthropoda; class Insecta; order Diptera; family Stratiomyidae; genus Hermetia; species Hermetia illucens. Next base: position 168,183,428 of record NC_051849.1, on the reverse strand, counting down.
TATACTGTCTGCCCCGATCCGGTGTTAAAAAAGAAGATTTCGCTCGGCTCTTCCAGTTCATCGGAAGCGTCTTCATTTTAGGAAATGACTTTGACGCTGAGAGTGGATTCTGGGGATCTAGGTTAACAACATCCAGTGGCAGAGCATTATTTGAAGCAGGAAGAGCACAAAAGTGCAATTTCCACTCCAGTGGTAAGCCGAATGACGTAACAATGTCATTGATTTCTTTGTAAATAAGGGGATTTCAGACGAATACATTCATTTTGTCAATAATGAAAATATAATGTCCGATCAATCGTCTATCGGAATGCTGGTCAACGAAAAAGACTACTCTCCCAGGCTAACTAATAGATAAGCAAAGCGGGCAGTATTCAAAAAGTACAATCAAGAAAACGTTTGCATAAATTACCAAATTAACACTGTTTACCAACTCGAGGAGGAGATCGATCTGCTAACAATGAAGATACAACCGGCCGCTTGAAAAAGCACCCCTACTCATCATGGACTAAACAAATAATATACTGACTGTCCTGTACGGGTTAACGAATTAATTGGGGAGAAACGTAGAGTCGCAAAATATGGCAAAGAAACCGCACAACGGAAAAGCAAAAACACCCCAAACTCTCTAATACATAAGTTAGAAGCCTTAATTAATAAGTATTGAAACGAGCCCTTCAGTAGATATGTCTCTAATGTTACATTACAAAACGACACAGGTTACTCTCAGTAGAAGGCCGGCAATGGGTTCACTCTGCTCCGGATAGGGCAAATCTGTTCGCGAAGCATGTAGAAAGTACCTTTCAGTATCTAGATATCCAAGCTTCTGCATGAGTAAGGCCAGTCAGTAAAGTAGACCATTATCCAATATGCCATGTAAAACTAAATGAGTTGAGGACAGAAATTAAAACAAATGTCCCTCCTAACAAAGCTCCTGGCTATGAACTTATTAGAGGAAGAATGCTAAAAGAATTGCCAGCAAAGTGTCTAGTAAAATTATTACAAATAGTTAATATAGCTTTTATATCAAAATACGTCCTTCGACATTAGAAAGTAGCCGAAGTTATAATGGTACCCATGGCCATGGAAGGAGTCAAGTAGAGTCGAATCCTATCGACCAATATGGCTACTCCGTACTACAGCCGAGCAACCTACTCTGAACTGTACCACAAGGCGGTGCCTTGGGTTCAACACTGATTCTTTTGTATACCAATGATATACCTTGCTGTGAAGAAGGCAAAATAGCGACATTTGCGGACAACACTGCTATCCTTACCACGGATAAAACTACGGGAGAAGCAAAAATAAAGTAACAAACAGCTATCGACAACATTTTGGAATGGAAAATAAAATTAAACGAAAAAAGATCGACGTACATTAACTTTACAAACAAAAAAGCGAATTCAGCTAAAGTCCCAGAAACGGGCAAAATGTGCCACAGACGAGTGAGGTCAAATATTTAGCTATGACAATCGATGCTAAGCTCAGCTGGACAAGATACATCCTAAGAAAGAAGGACGAGCTAAATGCCAGATACATATTTGTGTACTGGCTATTGGGGAAAAGTTCCCAGGGGACCATTGACAACAAGGCATGAGCAGAGCTTAAGGCCCATATGAACGTACGGCATTTAATAATAATAATCGTTGGCGCAACAATCCATGTTCGATCAGGGCCTTGAAATGTGTTAGAGCACTTCATTCAAGACCGTAACAGTACAGGCAATGTAGTACGGCATTTAGCTCTGGGATTATGCCTAAAGAATCAAACCTGAAGGTGATACGAACGTTCCAAAATAAATTGCTTAAAAGCAAGTAGACGCTTCCTGGTTCACTCGTAAAGAGGATCTGCATAAGGACCTGGCAGTACAGTTAGTTCGTGAAATCATTAAAGACCAACCAAAGTGCTGGGGTGGACCGCAGGGTCTTCTCTCAATAAAAACGAAACCTAAATATGCAAAGAAAGCTGCTGGGCGAGGAAATGTCAGTCGTAGTTTGGTGAGAGGTGGCTTTAGTGTATAAAAATCCCACTCTCAGGAATTGTGAACTCTGAGATTACTCTTTTGAAGATTTTCACGTCTTAAAAAAACAAAAAAAACTATATATGCACTGCACAATTGTGACACTCCTTAGTCTGAATCGGGGTGTCGCAATGAAGATCCTGTCAGAAATCTACTTCTAGGTTAAGAATGTGTGCCTTGTACCAACAGTCCGACTCCCAATGTCTCTTCTACTACCAGACTTTCCAAAGTACGAAAGCGCAGTGCCGCAAGAGGAAGAATAATGTTCATCCGAGTCCCACCACATTGCTTCGCTCAGACCCAAAACGTCCTGCTTATATTGCAGGAGTTCTCGTTGAATTTGGAGAAACTGATCATTTTAACGGCCTTCGACACCGTTGTTGAAAAAAGGCGTATTCCAGAAAGCAGCCATAAACCGTTTTCAGTAGGGAGAGATCAGTTCCTATCCAAGGCCTCGTTGATGTTTCGGTAACAAAAGCGTTTCAAAATTTGCAAATTACTATCCCACATATTTTCAGGTGCCTTTTACAATCTTCTTTTTCTTCAGCCTTTGTGCACAAGCGAGGTCGGCTCGTCGTGACCGGTTTCGCCATTTGGCTCTATCGAATGCCTGATCTGTGTGTAATCTCGAGGTTTTCAAATCCCCATCCCGTGTATCAAGCTACCGTTGCTTAGGTCTGCCTTTTGGTCGTTTACCATCGACTTCGATGTTCAGACCAATCTTGGCAAGTGAATTCTCGTTTGCACGAATTGCGTGACCATACCATCGAAGACGCCTCTCTCGCAACTTTTCCACGATCGGTGCAACCCCACAACGATCGCGGATATCCTCATTTCGGATGTGATCTAAACGTGTGACGCCACTAGCCCAACGTAGCATCTTCGTTTCCATTACCACAAGACGCCGTTCATTGTCTTTTATGGTCGGCCAACACTCAGAACCATAGGGAGCGACTGGGCGGACGACATTGCGGTCAATTTTAGATTTGAGACGTTCGTTGATACGTCGATCACAAAGGACACCAGTTGTGGAACCCCACTTCATCCAGGTTGCGTTAATGCGTGAAGCAATTTCATAAAGCAGTTCTCCATTGGCTGATAGCGTTGGCTCGAAGTATTTAAATCGCTCAGTTATGGGCAGATCACTGCCGCTGACAGTGATTGTGCCTGTTTCATGGGGATCGGTCGTCAAAAATTCAGTTTTGTTTAAATTCAATCTGAGACCGTGTTGCATGAGGCGATCATTCCATTTTTAAACAAGTTGCTCGAGATCATTTTTGCTATCAGATGCTAGGAAAACATCATCTGCATAAAGCAGTGTGTAGGGCGCTGGACGTTGGATATCCCGTGTGACGGTGTCCATAACAAGGACAAAGAGGAGTGGTGAGAGGGCACTTCCTTGATGAACACCAACAGAGACACGAAGCGGTTTTGATACACCCGCCATACTTCGAACTTTACTTTTCGGATCGTGGTAGAGCAATTGAACTCAGCGCACGAGTTCTTCTGGCAGGAAGTGTTGTCGTAAAGCATACCAGATGAGTTCGTGTGGTACACGGTCAAACGCTTTCTCTAGATCCAGAAAGGCAATGTAAAGAGGGCGATGCTTCTCACGGTGTTTCTCCATGAGTAACCGCGCAGCGTGTATTGCGTCGGTAGTTCCGCAGTTCTTGACAAATCCGGCTTGATTCACGGTTATTTCAACGATTTCGCGAATACGGTTGTCAAGAACGCGTTCAAAAATCTTCATCGTATGGGAAAGTAACCGGATCGGACGGTAATTTGAACATTCTGCTGGGCTACCTTTCTTTTTCCATATTGGAACAGTGGTACTTTCTTGCCAGTCAGATGGTGTTCTTCCTTCCTGAATAATCCGGTTAAAGAGTTCACTGAGCCACAGTGTTGGGTCCCAGCTCTTCGCTTTCCAGAGCTCAGATGCGATGTCGTCAGGTCCTGTTGCTTTCTCCGATTTCATTCGTTTTATTGCCTCCTCGACTTCAGTTGCGCTGACTGGTGGAACTGCTCCTAATGTCGGCAATGATTGTGGAAGTGGAGGATGAGCAAATTCTTCAGTTGAAATCTGCTCGAAGTATTCTCGCCATCTATCCGTTGCGGCTCGACGGTTGGTAAGCAAAGTACCGTTCTTGTCATTAACACAACGGAAGTGTTCGATATCCTGTGTGCGTTCATCACGGGTTTTAGCAACTCGACACAGATCTCTCTCGCCATCCCGAGTGTCCAGTTTATCGTAAAGATTTTTGAAATGGTTCGCTCGGGTGACAGCGACCGCTTTCTTTGCTTCCCGGTTGGCATTCTTATAAATTTGGCAATTAGCAGGTGTTTTATCGTCGAGAAATTTGTGGTAGAGGCGTTTCTTTTCACGGACCTTCATTTCAACATCATCATTCGAAAGCCAAGTATCTCGGTTGATGTACCGCTTATCCGGCTTGGTGACCCCGAGGGCTGCAGAGGCTGCTTTATGGATCGTGTCTTTCATTTGGTTCCATGATTCTTCCACATTCGTAATGGTTGGCAATCGTATGAGTGAGACCGTTTCTTCGTTCTTCTCACCAAATCACCACCATTTAATGCGCGGCGGGCCAGTGCGTTCCTCACCTTGTTTTATCGGTGGCAAAATTCGCAGCACGGCAATCAACGGCCGATGTTGAGGTGCGATGGTCTCATAGGGAACGACTTTGCAATCAGTGACAGTGGTAAAATGTTGGCGTCTTATGAGAATATAGTTGATTTGCGTTTTACTGTTCCCACTATAAAATGTGGGAAGATGAGACAATCGTTTGATGAACCATGTATTCATAAGTACAAGGTCATAGGTGTCCGCAAAATCGATTATACGCTCGCCACCTTCATTGGGCGCTCCGAACCCCTTTCCCCCATGGCACCTGTTACCGTCTGCCTTTTCACCCACATGACCGTTATGGTCGCCGGCAATGATTACGTAATCGTCAGCAGGCACGTGACAAGTCTTTTCATCGAGAAGTTGCCAGAAGGCATCTTTCTCGGCATTAGGTCGACCTGTCTGTGGTTTCATACGCGGTGAAGAAGTGAATAGTGCGATCAGCTGAAATAATGGTGAGCTTTATCAGCGGATCATCAAATCGCTCAACCTCTTTAATGGCATCACGGAAACCCTCTGAGATGGCAATGCCAACACCATATTGAGTGTGTGGGTTACCAAAATAGAGAAGTTTGTAGCCATCTTTACCGCGTTCGCGTTCAATGTCGCAGCTTTTGGCACCAGACCATCGGGTTTCTTGCAAAGCGCAGATGTCAATGTACCTTTTCCGAAGGGCTCTTGCGAGTTCCTCCGTCTTTCCAGTTAGGGTACCAACATTTAGCGTGCAGACACGTATTTGTTTTGTTCGTTGCGTGCGGACTAACTTGCTTACGTCCTAACGCCGTCCATGCGTCAAGAATCCTTCCCCATTTCTCGACAGGACCGGGGCCCGTCCTGCCGCGTCGACTGAGGTGGACGCCCTAGCATTTCTCCGAGGCTTGTGACTCAATCCGATCATCATGTTTGTAACGACATTCTATGCATTTTCTTGGTCGACCTGTCGCGGGGCCTGTCACCAAGAGAGATCAGGTAGGATTTAGCATAGTAGAATAACTCCAACTATACTCTATTTATTTCTTTCCTTGATCTCAGCATTTTATTTTTGTTTTACTGAGGATAGTACAGAGTACGTTGCCTCAAACCCTCCTCCTTTACCTGGGCTTGGGACCAGCATACTATGTTAATAGCATGGCGGAGTTAAGTCAGTTTATTCCCTCCCTCCGTCTCCAGCTCAAAGAGTACAAGTGAAAGTTCACTCACGTTACATTTATGACCAACATAAACTTCTCACTGCTAAACAAAATGAATCTCTTGCAAGTTGATTAGACAAAATATAACAACGGTGACATCTTCCAACAATATATTATACACAAATCTGCAAGAATTTAAAACCTGTCCCTTAATTTCTAATAGTTTCATCTAAGTTCCTTATAACAAATTCATTGGTAACACTACTATCAAGTGCCAGCATCCTCACAATTCCACGTCGTTGTACTCTCAGGTGAAACAAGGACACATGGTGTTTGTTTCGAAATAACACCTTTTGGTGCAAACAAAGCTATAAATTTCAGCTTGCGCTTCCTTCGACATTTTCACGTTAGCGAAATCGCGTTCAAGGATTCTTTCCACCACCGTCACTATCTTTTCTTCGATTGGGACTCACCTTAGTGCCTTCGCATGAGCATACATCCATACGTACATCCAAGATTACCATGTAACAACTTTAGCTGTAAATATTCCATTGAATCTTGCTCGCTTCCGATTATATAATATAAATTACAAATTTAAGAGCGCTGCACAAAATGAAATTACATTTTCATTATTTCCGACAGAAAGACTTTGTGTGCAGGAGGGTAAGAGGATTGCATTTTATAGCTGAAGAATGATAAGAATTAACTGCAAGAGGATGTATTTTTCTTAAGTTATTTTAAGAGCTGAAGGGGGAGGGAAGGAGTGGCTATGAATGAAAACTTTAAAAGAAGGACCATTCAGTCAAATCTGATCTGCATTCACTAGGCAAGTTTCCTGTCTTTTATTAGTTAAAAGCATTCATTCATTAACGGATTAAGTACTCCCGAGAAGATAGTTGGGAAGACTATAAATTCATTCTTTCCATTTTATATCTTCAAATTCTTTTGTAGAAATTTTGAAAGAATAGCCCTACGAAAAATAGTAGCTGATTTTTAATAGAACAATCCCATAATTTTGACCTGAATGGTTTCCTACTTAACTATCAATTGTTTGCCGATATGAAGATCCATATTTCATTTTTCTTAGATTTTCTGAATCTCCCTCGTAATTTTTGAAGGTACCCTCTATATAGGCCTCATTTTGCTTAGCATTTCCGTCATTTTAATGACAGCCACGGTAACTTGAACACTTACGAACCAGTAAAGTGGAGATACTGCTGGCAGATATCAAGGACAGGATCCACTCGCCCTAAGCTTCTGCATGCACTGCTGACATTTGGACGCAATTCCACCTATTAGCGTACGCAGTCGTGGAAAGTAAAAGAACTTCTCGGCGTTGATAAAGTGCTGAGACTTAAAACTGTACCTTAGCAAGAAAGAAATATTCAAATTGCATAGGATGCATGCAACCCGGCTGTCCATAGAGGAACACTGTGAAAAACAACACCTTCATCAAGTTTCCTCAGCAGTGTTAATTGCAAAAACGTCTTCGCGTCGTGCAGTGATATGCGCTCCCCAACTGGTATCAATGTAAAAGTAGGCAGACATTTGTAGAGAACGGACGTGTCTACAAATTAATATTATTAATAAAAAGAATTTAAAATTGAAACTTAATTAACTTTTACCAAGAATATAAAAAGATATTTATATTACTTAATTAATAATATATAATTTAAAACTTAATTGAAACTAATTTACTTTTGATTTATTATCTAAGTAACTTTTCCTTAAAAAATTTTGAGAAAAAATTGGTTTTTTTGGCTTGGCGGGAATGAGCGACGAGCCGCCGACGGGTGGCCGACCAGACCGCCCCCCCACCATAAGGCCTAGGGGCACTCGGATCGGTCGTGGAGTCCGCAACGAGGAGGATCCAGACTTGAAAAGAGCCAAAGTAAGGATAGCCAATCTTGAAACAAGAAATGGCGAGCTGGCGAAGACACTCGAAAATTTGAAAAATCAAATGACAATATTGATCAAGAAAAATGTAAAGCTTACGGAGCAGCTAATGGCTGGGGAGGCGGGCCCGCCCTCTCCAAAGGTAGCGAGAAAAAAGTGAAGCTTTCTTCGACTACTTCTGCAGCCATGGAGGAACCGGGCTGCCTTGAGGGCGAACAAGTTTTCGGTAGCGAATCTGTCCGGATGGAGGAGTTAGAAAACAATAAAGCTGACGATACGAGAGACAGCGACAACGGTGGCGATGGAAATGTCCCAGAAGAGGGTGCTAACCAGGCAAGTTGTAGTAGTGCAGAGGGAAAACTGGGTGAGTTTTTGCTCTTTGTTTCTAAAAAATTAGAGAAGAAAAACAAAATTGAAGAAAAAATGTTAACTAATGTGAAAAATAATGCAAGTACGAGTGAAAATTTAAACAAGTCGGGAAACCGGAAGCTTGACGCTTCAGGTATAAAAGGTTTTGTGTTTCCCTATGTGAGGAGCATAACGTAGTTCTCCATTGGCTTATAGCATTGACCCGAGATATTGAAATCGCTCAGTTCACCATTGCCAGAACTGAGCGATTTAAATATCTCGTAGGGCAGGTTACTGCCATTGCCAGAACTCAGCGATTTAAATATTTCGAGTCAATGCTATCAGCCAATGGAGAACTGCGTAATGAAATTGTTTCACGGATTAATGCATCCTGGATGAAGTGGCATTCCCCAACTGGTGTTCTTTGTGATCGACGTATCAGTGCACGTCCCAAATCTAAAATTTACTGCAATGTCGTCCGTCTGCCACTCTCTATAGTTCTGAGTGTTGGCCGACTATAAAGGACAATGGACGGCGTCTTGCGGTAATGGGGACGAAGATGTTGCATTGCACTGGTGGCGTGACACGTTTTGATTACGTCTGAAATGAGAATATCCGCGATCGATATGGGTTTGCACCGATCGTGGAAAAACTGCAAGAGAGGCGTTTTCGCTGGTGTGGTCACGTAATTCACGCTAACGAGAATTCAACAACCAGTATTGGTCAGAACATCGAAAGCAATGGTAAGCAGCCAAAAAGCCGGTCAAAACAATGGTGGCTTGATGCGCTGGATGGGGATTTAAAGGTCTCGTGATTACATCCTGATCAGGCATTTGATAAAATAAAATGACGAAACCGATCACCACGAGCCGACCCCGCTTGTGAACTGAAGGCTGAAGAAAAAGAAAAAGATGTGAGGAGCGACGAGTGCACGACAGCTCCGTGTAATATATCTAAAAATTCCATTGCCCTCTATTTTCTAGAAAGCGATTTAAATAAATCATTTGATGGAAAGCCCTGTGTTGATAATGGTCAACCTCATACGCTTCACACTCTGAGTTTAATATTATTAGCAAATGCCAACAATTTAGCCGACACCAAATATAAACAAGTCGGAATACCGGAAGCTCGCGCTTCGGGTATAAAGGTTTTGTGTTCATCTTATGTGAGAAACTTCATCGCACATTTTTTTGTCCGTATATAGCTACAAATCCAAGATAATCCTTCATATTTTTCCAAACTACGAGACATACGTGCATATTACAGCCGTAGATATCACGCTCACCCTAAACAAACAAACTGCCTATTACCGAATACTGTACACATATGTATATACACGTATATAAATTGATCGTACCCATATTTCCGATTTACTTATATCTATTTGAATTTGGCACTACCCGCAAAGTTCATTAGCACGCATATATTATATACCTACATACACACATGTCTGGCTGACAAATAACTAAAAAACTAAAACAAAATAATTCTCTGCGACCCAATTCATAAGAGCTCATTTCGTTGTGGTATTGACGAATTGATATGTGATGATGACGTCATGGAAGTTGTAGAGTGCACGAAATTCACAAAAAATTGTAAAGTTTCACCCCCTATAACTTTGTTAATAATAATTGGATTTTCTTCAAACTTGACCAAACTGTGCATTATGTTCTTCATTACACGCATGCAAGTTTTTGTACTTCTGGGATGAACTTTATTTGTGCTACTATTATTAACTTTATTTGTGCAGATATCGAAACCGGATATATTTTGAGGCCTAGATTTCGTAGAGATGCACCACTGTGATTTTTCGGTTGGATAGGTTCTGAGAACGAGACCTGTTACACTTTTTGCGTTCCATATTTTGAACCCTCACTCCCCTATGTTTCATCTAATATCAAATATTAAACCAGATTCGAAAAGTACTAATTGAGACCTTTCATTTGATACCCTACATGGCTACATTCTGTAAAAAAAAAATGTGCACCCTCCATTCACATGTATGGGGAGCCCCCCCCTTAAACTTAACACAAGATGGCGCCACTTACTGCATGTAAAGGGATCACCAGATTACATACTCTCACCAATTTTCGTGACAATCGATCTAGTCGTTTCCGAATAAATCCGGTGTGACAGACAGACAGACAGACGGACAGACAGACACCGTCTTTAATTATGACGTCAGCATCTTATTTGTATGGCTTAGGATGCTGTTAATTAGCACGAAATTGATAAGTTTGAACTTCTATAACTTTGACACTAATAGTTGGATTTTCATGGAACTTGGCATGTGTATGCACGAGACTGTCCTCTATGTCGGTGCAAAATTTGGTACACCTAGGATGAGCTTAAGGGGAGTTTTTTAGTCTATTTCTAAAAGTTGGTAATAAACTATTAGTAAATTTATTTGAGCAGATACCGTAATGGGACATCTCTCGAAGATTAGATTTCGCATAAGTGTTTTACACAAAACCTTAAAAAGGGCTGCAGATAAATAGATTCTTCATAAATGCGACTTTAATATTCCACGCGAATGTCAATTATTCCGGGTAATTATGACGTCAGCATGTGATTTGCATGGCTTTGGAAGCGGTAAATTCGCGCGAAATTGCTAAGTTTGAACTGCTATAACTTTGGCGTTAATTGCCAGATTTCCACAAAATTTAGCACGTGTATACAAAATATTGTCCTCTATGCTGGTACGAAATTCGGAAGTCCTAGGATGAACTTAAGGGGGGTTTTTCAGTAAATTTCTAAAAAGTAGTAATATGCTATTAGCGAGTTTATTTGAGCAGATATCGGAATGGCACATATTTTGAAGCCTAGATTTCATCTAGACGCACCACCCTGATTTTTCTCGGATTTTTAAGTTGGGTAGTTTCCGAAAATGAGTCATGTCTCACCTCAAATGCGTACATTATGACTCCTTACTCACGCACTTTATAATTTATGCCAAAACTAATGCCAGTCTCGGATACCCTACACAACTATATCCGGTGAAAAAAAATTTTGAATCCCCCCTTTGCATGTATGGGGAGCCCCCCTTTAAACTCCACCTAAATTTATGCCACTCGTTGTGCGCGTGGGATTTCATAGTTCTCATCTGTCCACCAAATTTCGTTTGAATCGGTTTAGCCGTTTTGGAGAAAAATGCGTGTGACAGACAGACAGACATTGAATCGATTTTAATAAGGTTTTGTTTTACACAAAACCTTAAAAATGGACCGACGGGGGATGCAATTAGCACCCGAAATAAAGAAAAGAGGGAAAGGGTGCCCCCCATTAATGTTTATGAATTAGGTAGTATAGATTTAGCCACTCTACTTAATAGGAGCGCGGGGCTCTCGAATTTTGTTATTAAAAAGACGGGGGCCGAGAGAGTTCATATCAAATGTAACAAAATTGCAGATTACAAAAAAGTACGGAAGGTTCTCGAGCGAGTGAAGGCTCCTCACTTCACCTACACTCCAAAGGAAGAGAAGGTGCAAACCTTCCTTCTGAAAGGCTTGGATGCGAAGGAAGATCCCGATGAGCTGCTCAAAATGCTGCGGGAGACGGGAACTGAGGTTAAGTTCCTCTCAGTGTCACGCTTTAGTACGAGGAGATCCGTTTTGGAAAAACGAATCCTGCCGCACTTCCTCGTGCAGATAAGCCCGGAGAGCCAGGGAAGCGATCTGATTCGATCTCATTCGTTTTGAGCCCCTGCTTAGGGGCGAAATAGTCCAGTGCCGAAGATGCCAGCGCTATGGTCACTCGGCAGTGAACTGCCGATGTGTAAAGTGCGGGAAAGACCATACCGCAGCCGAATGTTCGCTGACTGAAGCAGAGGGCAAGGAAAAAACTTTCTGTGTCAACTGCGGAAGGGGAAGGCATCTGGCTTCGTACCGTAGATGTCCTGCATACCGCAATGTCACAAGGCACAAGGCAGCAGGCACTCAGATCGGCCCAAATGACGAAGGTGTCGACGGCGTTGAATGGTACCGTTCCTTCGGCACCAATCGTTTCGGGGATCCTATTTGCAGAAGTAGTTCGACAAGGGGAAGCTAAGAAGCCCCAACAATATACAAGTGGCGGGATGAACACCATCCTCAATAAAATACTAACCATGTGTGAAAACATGCAGCATACGCTACAGGTACACAATACAAAAATAAACATTAATGTGAATTCCATCATAGGAATCCATCGAAGAGCGGAGCTCCTTGATTTCGCTGCCAGGAAACAATCGAACCAAGTTCAAGGAGGAATTCCATTCTCTGTTTACTATACTCGAACTGAACAGGCTGCATAATTATTACATTATAACCGGCGACTTGAATGCTAAGCATACCTCGTTGCTAAACGCCACAAACAATCCCAGAGGGGTATTCCACAAATCTTGGATAGAGCAATACCAGATAGAGTATAAAACGCGAATTATATGGGTCAAAGAGTCCAACCTGGCGCAGGGCAAATTCCTATCTGGATTTATGCATTGCTAACGCGCGCTTGAACTTTAATTTTAGGAATCCTCAACGGAAACTACAGACTCCTCCTTACGATAGCAACCATAACGCTATTCTTATTGAAGTTCTGTTTGATGGACGAAGAGTTCGCCTTCTGCCGATGGACAGTGGCGTCCACAGGCTGAACTTTAAACAAACAAATTGGAAGAGACTCCAAGAGAGGTTTATTCGGGGATATCGAGAGGAATGCCCACCTCTTGATGGGGAAAACGATAGTACAATTGCACCAGGTGACAGGAACGAGGAAATACTTCAGTATCTTCTTAAGGTGGAGAACTTGACGCTGAAAACAATTGAACAAGTCCTCCCTAAGATTAAACCTCGCAATAATATGAAAGGATATGGAACTGCAGCCATAAAACGGTTGAAAAAAGTGAAAAGCCTTCTGCTCACTCGCGTCAACAAAATCTGTCGGAGATATGGGGACTATCATCATCCCATATTGGTTGAGTTCAAATCACTTCTAAAGATCGCACGGGAGTTTATTCGTCAACATTAAGTAAATGAAGTGAACTCCCAATGGCGGGAGAAGTTAAAGGGTATTTCACCAAGCGATTCAAATTCCATGTTTACTAAGGTAAATACGTTATTCCGGAAGAAGTTGGGAGTAACTGAGCCGAGAATTAAAATCGGTGGCAGCGAGATACAACTCCTTATTGATTCAGGTATAGACACCAATAGTGTAACTGCTGATGCGCAAGGCGTGATGGATGATGCTCTGTAACTCGAACTTATAGGGGAGCACTTTGAATCGGTGCATCGGCCCAGAACGGATTTAGAGCCAACGCGACTTTCGGAAATTGTAGAACAAGATGTGCACAATTTCAAATATAGCCTGAACGGCACCACAGTTCTCCAGTTTAACCCTGCTTTGCAGACTGATCTCATACCGAGTGATAATCTGCTTGATTACTTTGTCTCATGTGTGGAGTTAATTTCCATATTTAGAAGAATAAACAATAAGAAATCATCCGGTATGGATGGCATTCCCAACGTGGTCTTCAGGCATTTACCAGACATTGCCATTCGTAATTATTGCATTTTGTTCAATAACTTATTGAACAATTCCTTCTTTCGAGGACAATGGAAGAAAGCCCGAGTCTTCCTGATCTTACAGAGAAGGAAGGATTCATCCAGTCCTAAGACCTACCGCCGAATCAGTTTGCTGCCTAACATCAGCAAGGTGTTTGAGGTTTTGGTATTGAAAGCCTTGAACGGGCATATCAAGAAGAAGGAATTATTGCCGAACTATAACGAAGGTAACGTCTGGTATTTGCTGGCGGATTAACAATGGTGAGAGCGTAGGCGCTTGTCTTATAGACATGGAGAAATCCTTTGATACCGTCTGGTTGGATGGACTGATTTTCAGGCTCCTGAAGAATGAGTTTCCCAGCCACTTTGTAGCGATGATGTGTAGTATGCTGTATGGCAAGTGCTTTGTCATTACGGACGGAAATCTCACTACTAACAGAGAATTTCATGTTCTGAATGGATTACAGCAAGGGACAGTGACTGCGCCTACACCTTTTGCGGTATTTGCCGGCGAATTGCTCAATTCTTTCGATTTTAATAAATCTTCTAAAAGGTCATTGGTTGCCTTTGCTGACGATCTGATAGCCTACACGGCGCACAAGAAGGTAACTGAGGTGCAAGTTGAACTTCAGAAGATGTTCAATGATATTAAGTTCTTCACGAACAGTTGACGGATGAAAATCAATGCGCAAAAGTGTGAAAGGATTCTGTTTGGAAATTCCTTTGAAACTTGAAAAGGAATTGGAGAGATTTCCTCATTGTCGCGAATAAGCGATAGTTCTGAGCGCATTCCTCATAAGAAGTGCGTTAGATACCTGGATGTGCGTCATGACGAGCGTCTCCAATTTAACGAGCACGTTAAGGTCGCGCTAGAAAGCGCTCCCAGGGCATTCATGTCCCTTCGAAGACTCTTTTATGCTCCACATCTTAGCCGGAAGGTTAAGATTATTTGCTATCTTACTTTGGTTAGACCGGTGCTCACCTACGGGTGTGCTATCTAGTTTAATTTGAGTGCTAGCCAAATTGAGAAAATAAGGATTTTTGAAAGGAAATGTCTGCGTGCTTGCACGGGGCTTAATAGGAATGCTTCGTCAAACTGTGAGCACTATCTAACTAATGAAGTGATGTATGCAGCTGCTGCTGTGCCAAGAATCGACACAGTTATCATCAGATTGATTCGGAATCATATAGTGCGATCTGCTTCGCATGGTGAGAACCCTTGGGTTTCGCAGCCGTTCTACCCAAATGATGGGTATTTTGAGAAAACTCTCACGACAGGCTTCATGCCTCCCGAAGCATTCGTGTATCTTGACAGGAATGGTCTAATTCTTGATTCTGCCGGTGATTCGGTTATGTGTCATATACATAGACGGGCCACGGACGAAAGGATAGAATACCCCTCGAATTTGATAGTGGGGACTCCGGGATTCGACTGGAGATACTCCAGAGCGAGAGCAATTGATATTAAGCGGGATGAAAAAGAGAAATCCTAGTACTGGTGGCTGCGGGATGCCGGGTAGCGGTGGCCGTGCTCAGTTCTGCCATTTGTTTCTTGGTGGGGTTTTGTAAATATGTACATATTGAACAGGTGCTGATTTCGCCTCCAGTTGTAACGTATACATACATACGTTATTATTCTTCTTCTTCTTTGTTTCTTTGTAAATATTACAACTGTTATTATTACCTTTTCTCCCTATGGATGTTATTGTAAAAAAAAGCAAAAAAATATATAATATAAAATATATAATTATGATAGTTTTAAGAACAATAATTTAAGTTAAAAGTAACTTTTGAAGCGATCAAACATTTATTATTACTTATATATTTCTTTATTTGCCACTAAGGCCAAGTGAATTCTGTCGGGTTTTTCACCATTTCCCGACAACTTATCGTAAAATTTGATTTTTATTTCTCAATGTTTCTCTTTCTGCCTGTAAATCGTTATTCGAAAATTTTGAGAGCCAACAGTGGCCATTAGATTTAAGTTATTTTTGTTATTTTAAAAGATTGTGTTTTATTGTTCATTTTACCAATCTATATATTATTGTTACCTATTTCTTAAAAATAAAAATGATTTTAACAAGTAAAAAAAATAAAATGATCAATGTTCACTAAACGTGTTAGACTCACAATATACCGCAGAGTCGTTCAATTGGCTACCAAAGGAATGAACGAACGCTACTTCGCTTATGAGAACATTCATAGACAGTATGGTGCCCCCACCTTATGAACAACTTGAAATGAAAAATGGCTCGGATAGTATACCCATGTTATCCCGCGCCAATATTAACCCTTTTGTCATACTCTCCAAAATGCGCCCGTGTCGGGGATAACTTCGTCCTTTGAGCAAAATTTTTTTCGGGCGATCATCGTCAGCTTATCATGTAAAATACTAATTGCCGTTCTGGTCGACACACCTATGACTTCTGCTACTTCTCGCACTTTCGTTCGTCATTCAGAGACAATCATGTCATGGACTTTTTGAATGATTTCCTCCGGCGTCCTGGTCGCTCCTCATCAAAAACGGATGCTCACCCAAGTTTAAATTCGTTGAATCAATATCTAACCTCCTCGCAATTTGTTTCCCTCCAAAAACAAAAAGCTAATTACCGAACAATACTGCTCTTTTTCTATCTTAGCGAAAATCACCAAACACGTTTTACTCGAATGGCTGCCAAATCCAAACTAACTTATCAATCAGTCTGAAATTTGTTTTGCCATCGTTTGATAGATGGCAGCATAGGAGTCATCAAACACGGGTACTTATTGAATCCCCTCGTACCTGAATAATACACACTGATTTAGTACCTGTAACTTTATTACCTAATATTACTCTCATCATAACCTAAATAATTCAAAGCAACAGGCCAGAGAACTACCTCTCGGATACCATCTTGTCGTGTCGGGATAGCTTGTTCTAGTTCATTACTACACTAAGAGTATCCAAAACACATGAAGGCGTAAGCAACAGATTTTAACTCTGCAAGTGGTTAGGAGTCACAGGTTTGGAATGGAATATGCCGAGGTTGAGGCAAGGATTTCTGAGGCCGCACCCGATTCATGTTTCCCCCCGAAAAAATCTGTGAAATACATGCTCTCCACATCACTGGAAAATCTGCACAATCAGCATCTATGGCAGCGTCAGCCAGAATGGAGAGTACAGCAACTCCCATTATGCGAAGAATTGGAAACCCACTTACGCTCCATCTATCGGTTGCATTGTTGCCAATTCTTTCAGACGTTGAAAGAGAAAAGTTCGAGAGAAGAAAACTTTAGCCGGAAAATAGAAGGGATTATAGGCTAAATCTTGCTTGCCAGAACCTTCTGTTTCACCTCTACAAGGAAAAGCGGAAACAAGGGAAGCTGGTATTGTGAATGTAATTGGTAATGCCGTGAAGACCCGTACTGGATGCAGCACACTCATCAGTTAGATGCGGTTTTCATATAAGACTACATAAAGTTACTATAAAGTTTGTCAAATTAACCTGCAGCATGTCAAAGCCTCTTTCTATTAGCTATAAGCATATTCCTGATGCAAGAGCCATGAATTCAGTTTTTAAAAGGACTAGGATTTTCTTCCATGAGAGATCCCCAGAACGAGATCCTATATAGGGATGTCAAAATTGTTAGACAAAGCCATGCTGATATAATTCTGCTTTCAGGACCACGTTACCCACATCTTACAATACCAGATTAATGGCAAGAGGAGAAGTGTTATAGTTGATTCTGCTTACTTACCCTATGATTCTTTGTGCCCTCTGCCAATGGAAGAACTAATGCATTCTGTGTTGGTGGCATGCAGAATTAATCTTTAATAGG
Source organism: Hermetia illucens (assembly GCF_905115235.1). NCBI lineage: Eukaryota > Metazoa > Arthropoda > Insecta > Diptera > Stratiomyidae > Hermetia > Hermetia illucens. The sequence continues at coordinate 168,166,043 of NC_051849.1, read as the reverse complement.
TTGTGATGCAAAAGCCCAACATATCTTTTGTGGGAGTAGCAAATACAATCTTATGGGAAAGAAGCTATTTGATTTTATTACTTCAACGTTACATTCATAAGGCAATGAAGAAATGAAATAATTGACGTTGTAATCTGTACTTTAAAACTGTTAGAATTGATTAGAAACTTGCGGCGCTAAACTAATTCTCCCAGTCAGACCACTGTTGCTTAGAAATCACTGCGCTCATTGCAGACGAACAGAGTGTAATACAAAGGCGGAATCCTAGGAAAACGGATTGGACAAACTTCAAAGAACTGTTTAGAGCTAAATGCACGTAATTAAGCAAAACAGTTGGGACAAAGCTCAACGAACTTTTTGAGAACTAAATGCAGATGATTAAGGACTCCTTTGGCAGTAGAAGATGAATAGAAAACTATGAATTGCACACTTTGAGAGTGCTGTGCAAGATTCAGATCAAGAATAAGAAGCATCACAATTGTACAGTGCTATGCACTAACGGACACTTCCGAAATAGTAGCAAAGGATACTGTATTCTTCCAATTACACCAATTCAGGAGAGGCTTCCTATGCTCGTGATGGATGATATAATCGCCAAGGTGGCCTCTGACAGCAACTTGCTAGGACACGTGATGAAGAAAAACGGTCTCGACGTTTGTAGATTTCAGCAGCTTCACCTTCGGGTTTCACACCTTGCGATCAGCAGCAGATTTTAAAGTTGTCCTTTGGATGTGCGTAACAAGAGTGGCGCTGACATCGGTCACAAATAGGCTCGACATCTTTCTCTGAATTGGAGAACTGCGAGCACCCAAATTCAATATCGAACGCTTATAAGATCCAGCTGTCGTTCGATATTGGAAGAGCTATTTTGATGATCAGCAGCAGGTCCGGATAGCTGAGTGGTTAGAGCAGAAAGCTATCGTACGGAAGGTCGCGGTTCGAATCTCCCTGGTGGCAGTGGGATTTGTATAGTGATTTGTCGTCGGATACCAGTCGACTCAGCTGTGAATGAGTACCTGAGTCAAATCAGGGTAATAATCTCGGGCGAGCGCAATGCTGACCACATTGCCTCCTACAGTCTACTGTGGTGTACCGTTACGGTCTTGGATGAAGTGCTCTAATACACTTCAAGGCCCTGATACAAAATGGATTGTTGCGCCAACGATTATTATTATTATTAAACAGCAGTTACAATGAGTAATTCGCTTAGGAATATCGATGAACCTTGAGCATCCACCCAAAATGCTCCTTTGTCGCGTGCTAGGCAGATCGTCGACCACACCTTAGAGAGGGGGCCGTGGTTGACAACGTAATCATGTGACCTGATCAATTAACGGAAGGGATTGAAGGTTCTATTGACAGTTGCAAAAAATGTCGAGCATGACGCACTCGAACTCGGATACCATGTGAAATCCCGGGAAGTTGAGCGCAATGTATATCGTGACAAAAGCGGATTTATATTTGCGCTAGTCAACGAAAGGGGAGATGTCGCAGAACGCATTGATTTCAGAAATGCATCACGAAACAACTCGCATGCGGCCGCAAATCAGGAAGAAAACTAATAATCAGAAGGAGATATGATAGCGTAAAATATCATGCTCTACATGAAGGTAAAATTTGGGGTTCAAAGCGAAGTCCACCAAGGTTGCATTATACCACCGATGTTATTTGTTCTTCTTATCGGTGACGTTCTTCATTTTGCCTTGTCCACGTGACGTGGAGGAGTTCACCGGATCATGGACCTTGCCCATATGGCTCCAAGAGGGCTACGGGTCATCGGACTCTCCCTATCTGAATTAACGAGCAGAGTTCAGTGGTTAGAAGGCTAGGCTACCATACAGAAGGTCGGGGTTCAAATTTCGCTGGTAACATATCATGACTGGATGTCGGATCAAATCAAATCAGAGGCTACGCCAAGCAATAGAACGCGTGAACGTCCAACACGCAAGTTGCTCGCTTCGCCGCAGACCATTTCGGGGAAGTGCATGCATGGCCTTGCCTTAATGTGTGACTTACCCACTTCCACTTTCGCATTGCGTCCGACCGTCCGTAGGTTATAAGTCTTTGCGTTTACAAAGTTCTTCGTTCGTGACAGTATCAGGCTAGCAAACTATGATGATATGACCCAGGCATGTGTTCACGAAGAGTAGGAACCTTCGAGTGACAGTGGGGTTTACTTTCCAATTGCATAGCGCAGCACTGAAAAAACACTGGCACGGAACGGTCTCATCTTGATTTTAAAATAAGTGCATTTCCAAATTTTAGATAAGTTAACGAAAGCAGATGGCAGCGCTCTTTATAGATGGATATAATTTTGGTAAACGAAGGTGGTGTAAACACTTATCGTAAAAGAGCTCCGGTTCAATTTTAGAGCCCGACGCTGGCACGCAATATGTTCTACCAAGCTAGTGACGAAATCAAGTACAGCGACCACCAGACAATCACTTTTTAGCTAAGGACCGAAACGCAGGGCAGAAAAACCAAACCCCCAAACATTCATGAAGATATGCCTGACTAGCCTATCAGGGAGGCACCTAACCGAGTAGATCCCTCCATACCGCAAAATACATCGCTAAAGTTTACAAAGCATGGATTCCTAGGAGATGGCCATGGATGTACTTAATTTTTCGGTTTCGGAGGAGGCCACGGTGGTGGACTAAGCCGACGATATGGCACTGGATATGGTCGCAAAGCATCTCAAGGATGCTGAGCTGTACTCAAGCGAAGCAATCAGTGCTATTAAGGCTTGGTTAGAGAGGACTGGGCTGGCGCTTGTGGAGGAAAAAAGCGCCACAAGAGAAATTACGCCTGCTTGCGAAAAAACATCTACCACGACACTATGGCTCTGGCAAGAATGATGCCAAACGTAAGGGTCCTAGACATACTTGCAAGCTATTCTCCAGTACGCCGTCTCAGTTTGGGAAAAGTGCTGGATGTTTTAGGGAATGCACATAAAATAAGGGTGTGTTCTGTCTTCAAGACGGTCTCAGATGATGTAGCGTTCGTCATCTCGGGAATGATCTTGATTGACATCAATTATAATCTCAGCCAGTTTGTCAACAGGCCATGGAGGATATCGTCAATACCTGTACGGATTTCAATTGGATACCTCACCTGATTATCCAAACCGCGACGGGGTGCCAGAGGACCCTGCACACGTATTCTTCCAATAACCTAGGTTCGTGGAAGAAAGAAGGAACTGAGAGGAAACTGTAGGTGAAGTGCTACCACCAGGAAATTTTATCCGGGGAATGGTAGCTTGCCAAGATGATTGGGATGCGATCAACTCTATGATCGCAATAATCCAGGATAAGCTATGAAAAGCAGAAGAAGTGAGGAAGACAAGGTTACTGACTCCGCGGGTAAACGGAAGGAGGCCTAGCAAAAGTAAGTTAACTCTGCCCCGTGATTTAATACCTAAAGGTATTTGCACGGGGTTGAGGGAGTCGGGGTGGTTTTAGTGGGTGAAAACCCCACACTCTGTCGTACCCAGGCCAGAGTATTTTCAAGATTTCCACCGCCTTAAAAAAAGCCAGATAGGAAATTGATTTAAGGTCTTGTTTTACACAAAACGGTTAAAAGAAATCAATGACTACCTGAATTTAAGTAAGCAGTCCTCTGCCCAGGTGGGAAGTGACGTTATCACCGCTCACTTCAGCTTTTTTCTTTCCCTTTTCCCCAGTAAGTAGCAATCAATGTGTCCACGTGCTGAAAAGTTAAGACTTATTAAATAAATTAGACTTTCAGCTAATAAATTAAAAGCATAATCAGCTTTTGAGTAATCACACTCATTAAAGTCTGATTGAACGCCAATTTGGCGTCGAAAATTTCAGGGTCGAAATAACTGAAGAATAGCCTGTTTCTATTCTGTTCATATGCATTTTGTTGCTTGCTTAACCATGAATCAAAGCACAAACACTTCCATTCACATAAACATTATTAAATTTCTGAGTACACCCGACGTATGACATTAACAAATTTCCACTCTCTATCTAACAATTGGAATCCACATTTTCACTAGACAGATAAAATCAGGAAAAGCAAATCAAATTGGCAAATTTATTGAATATTTATTAGCTCCCAATAATGCGAACGCAACAAATCACGGAACCGGACCAATACCGCAGTGCATAAAATAGTTGGTATGGATCCCGAAAATGACATAAACATCTGCTCGCAGATACATTTTAAAGAGTTATCCCTTCCGCAGCCGTTGGAATTAATAGAAATATGATTGGGCTCCCGGGGTTCGTTGCCGCAGCCACCGCGTGGTGGTGTGAATTGCATGGAGCAAGAACTGCCGGGACTACTGGATCTAATCCTGGTGTTTCTATAATATATCGCAGCACAAGTCTTCCGTTCGCTCTTCATCTCCTCTTGCGGACACTTCTGCAATAAATTAGCTACCATTTAGCCTCTCTACAGCCTCTTAATAGGAAACCGAAATAGTCACTGCGGGACATTGTAATACTCGAAAAGGACCGGCATATATCACTATTTGACGATACTCGAAATGGGAAAAAATATGAAATTTATATCTTCTGGTTGCAAATAGTCGTAGCTTCCTTACAGGTTGTATGGCGAATATTGATCCTTTCTGGTTCTTGATAGGGTTGCCTGACTGGTTCCATTTCCGACTACCAGGGAAATGGAAGTAGCAGATAGTACCATATAGGTTCATTAGAGAGGGGAACATAGTTATCTACATATATTTCAAAATAAGACTTCATAAGATGACTGCAGCAAGGATGAAGTTGTTGGTAATTGTATATGTGAAAATGGATTCCGTTCATATAACGGATAATGAAGTTCCTATCAGTATTTTTTATTTAAAGCCACATTGAATTTTGATTCGATTATCGTCTGTGTTTTCAGCTTCATGAGAAGAAAAACCAATTCATTTTCATGGTCACACCATACGGATGTCTCGCCAACCCTCCACTGTGAAGCATTCAGTTAATCAGATCAATAAGGCACAAAACCTCATATTCATACATCATATACACGTTCGTCTGTTTCCCACGGGTGTGATATAAATTCCCCAGGACCCGTTTCAGACGGTATAGACAAACTAGCCCTTGCACGTACGTCCTCGTACATAAATTATAAATTATGTCAGCTCCACTTTTACATCTGATTGAGTAAATCCTTCGATTTATGTATGTCCGGTTGTCCTTGAGGAATGCTACAATTGAAGCGTTTGAAAATGGTAGCGGACCAATATTCTATTTGACATATCTACTTAAGCGGAAAACAAGAGCTATAGCAAGGATGAATCGTCGGAAAACGATAAAGGCTTGCTTGAAACTAACGCTAGTCTGATTTCTGAGGAGAGTCTGCATTATGTTGGCAAAACTTAACCCCGTCGAGTGTGTGGTAGTGGAATTGCATTACTTTAAAATATATAATGGAAACGGATAAATCAGCGTTTTAAAAGCTCGCTTTATCTAATGATTGACGATACAGAAGGAAGAAACTGAAGAATTACCCATATCCACACAAACTAGCCTTTCATAATATAAAGTGATTTTTTCTACTACCCACCCACTTTTTAAATAGGCAGTACATGGTTGAAAATTAGCTCATTTATGGAGTCTGATAATAGGGGCCATACTTTATTCTTCACCTCCTTAAGCCTTTATAATGAACCCTGAGTCTTGACGGTAGTAAATAGATTACACCTAGTTGATTTTTGTTAATCGCGAAGACTGAGATTCATTTTGTCTACATAAGGTGCTAGCCCGCCTGTTCGTTCAAATATACAGGATACTTTTTACGTCTCCCTGGTTATTTACATAGCATCCAAGCTGGTTATTTATATAGTCCTAAGCCGAGGAGGAAAGGTTGAGCCAACGTACTCTGTACTATTCTCAGTAAAACAAAAATAAAATGCTGAAATGAAGAAAAGAGCTGAATAAAGAATAGTTGCAGTTATTCCACTATCCGAAATCCTACCTGATTGCTCTTGGTGACAGGTCCTGTGATAGGCCGACCAAAAAAAAACATCCAATGTCGTTAGAAACAAAATAATCGTGTTCAGTCATAAGGCATGGAGAAATGTTAGGGCGTCCACCTCTATCAACGCAGCAGGACGGGTCCTGCTCCTGTCGAGAATTCTTGACACATGGACGGCGTCAGTACATCAGCCCTAGTAAATCACCCTCACTGGGAAAACCAAGGAACTCGCAACAGCCCTTCAGAAAAGGCGCATTGATATCTGCGCTCTACAAGAAACCCGATGGTCTGGTGCCAAAAGCTGTAACATAGAACGCGGACGTAATAAAAATGGCTATAAAGCGCTGTTTTAGTAGCCCACACACTCAATACGACATTGCCATCTCAGAAGGTTTCCGTGACCCCATCAAAGAAGTCGAACGATTTGATGACCGGCTAATGGAGCTTATCATTATATCACTTGATCGCACTATGTACTTCCTCACTTCGTACGCACCACAGACAGGTCGACCTGATTCCGAGAAAGATGCCTTCTGGCAACATCTCGATGCAAAGACCTGGAACGTGCCTGCTTATGACTATATCATCATTGCCGATGACCTTAATGGTGATGTGGGTGAAAAGGCAGACGGTAACAGGTGCCATGGAGGAAAGGGGTTTGGAGCGCGCAAGGAGGGTGGCGAGCGTATAATTGATTTTTGGACACCCATGACCTAGTATTTATGAATACATAATTCATCAAACGATTTCCCCATCTTACTACATTTTATAGTAGGGATAGTCAACGCAAAGCCGTTCCCTATGAGACCATCGCACTTCGACATCGGCCATTGATTGCCGTCCTGAAAATCAAACCACCAATAAAACAACGTGGGGAACGCAATAGCCCGCCGCGCGTTAAATGTTGGCGATTTCATGAGAAGAAAAAAGAAATGATCTCACTCACGTGATTAACAACCATCACGAATGTGGAAGGATCGTGGAACTTAGTTGAAGACACGATCCACAAAAAGGAGGCTCTGCAAACTTCGGGGTCACTAAGCCAGGTAAGTTGTTTAACAGCCGAGACACCTGGTTTTGGACTGGCGATGTTTAAATTAAGGTCCGTGGAAAGAAACCCGTCTACTACAAGTTTCTTGACAGTGAAACGTTGGACAGTTGGCAAAGTTACAAGAATGCCAACCGGGAAGCAAAGAGAGCGATCGCTGTCATCCGAGCGGTCCATTACAAAGATCTTTATGATAAATTGGACACTCGGGATGGCGAGAGAGATCTGTATCGACTCGAATACGTGCCGGATATCGAGCCCTTCTGTTGCGGTAACGACAAGAAAAGTACTTTGCTGACAGACCGACGAGCCACGAAGAATAGATAGCGAGAATATTTTGAACAGATTTGAACTGAAAAAATTGTTCATTCCCCAGCATCCACAAGCATTGCCGACATTTGAAATCGACGAACCAATAAAACAAATGAAATCGGGGAAAGCAACACGAACTGATGACACTGCATTTGAGCTCTGGATTATTCAGGAGACTGGAACACCATCTGACTGGCAAGAAAGTACCATAGTTCCAATATGGAACAAAAATCTGATCCGGTTGCTGTCCCAAACCAGGAAGATTTTTAAATGTATACTTGACAATCGTATTCGCGAAATCGTTGAAGTTACCGAGAATCCAGCGGGGGTTTGTTAAGATCTCCATTACTACTGGCGCAGTACACGCTGCGCGGTTACTCATGCAGAAAAATCGTGAGAAACACCACCCTCTTTACATTTCTGGATCTGGAGAAAGTATTTGATTTATAATAATTGCTCAAACACGATCCGAAAAATAAAATGCGAAGTGTGGTATACTAAAATCGCTCCGTGTTTCGATCGGTGTTCATCAAGGCAGCAACCCCTCACCAATCCTGTTTGTTCTTGTTGTATTCTCTTACGGGACAACTAACGTGCAGCGCCCAATACACTGCTTTATGCAGATAATTTTGTCCTAGCGTCTAATAGTAAAAATAATGTCCAGAAACTTGTCCAAAAATGGAATATCAGCCAATGCTTTACGAATTAGCGCAACTTGGATGAAGTGGCGTTCCACAACTGGCGTTCTTTTTTGACGACGATCTCAGCCTCGTCCGGCTTGTCGCTCTCAATGGTTGGACGACTATGAAAGACAATGAATGGAGACGAAGATGTTGTGTTGGACTAGTGGCGGAACACAGTTACATAATTCGCGCTAACCAGAATTCACTTGCCAAGATTGGTCTGAACATCGAAGTTGATGGTAAGCGACCAAAAGACCGGCCGAAACAACGGTAGTTTGATGCGCTGGATGGTGATTTGGAAGCCTTGCGACTGCATCCAGATCAAACCTTTGATAGAACAAAATGGCACCACCGATTACGACGAACGAAGGGGCAAAGAAAAAGAAGAAGATCACCTATTCAAATATCTACCAACTTTGCCCGATTCCAGCTTTTCTTGAAACTAGTGTAGCTTTACCATTACTTCTGGGTTTAAATCTGAGGAAACTCGAGAACTAAACATGAAATGCAGTTTGGTTAGCTCCTTTTCCCTCTATTTTTTTGAGGAATCCGAATTCACTACCCTGTTTTTAAGGTTTTGTGTAGAATACGTCCTTATTAAAATCGGTTTACTGTCTGTATGCCTTTTCGTTTTGTTGCCTGGGGAAGATACACATCTGGAATCAAAGACACGCAAGCAGGACTCTAACCGACGAAAACCTATCATATTTTCTGCACACTTTCTCGGTTGGAGAACCGTTCTGGTATTGCTTCACTGGACTGTTCAACTCTTATTTCTCACCTGTTCACTCTACATGAGCTGCTACCACTTTGTGGAGTGTTAATTACAGTAGCTTCCTTTCTATACCTCTGCTGCGCTTCTAATTCTTTTAGATGCTGGGGGATCCACGTCAATGTTGCAACTATCGCGTTTCATGTTGTATTTGATTTCAACATGTACATTACCAGATTCTTCAGCAATAAACGGCTATTTAGTTCTGTTTCAATGTTTTTCTTTGAGCTTTCCAATCTTGGGCAGGTGAAGAAAACGTTTTCTGCATCTTCGGCTACACCTTCACAGGTAGGATAATCGGAAATTCACGCATGTTCGGTTAAGAACTGAATCAGATCGTAACTCGTCTCATCGTGATTTGGCATAGTCCAACTACTTATGTTTGGGATAAGCTTCTGTGTCCATCGACCATTCTCTGCCTGGTCCCATACTGCTTGCTATGGAGCCGATAACCTCATTCGCACACTTTTTTTGTTTAGGCTTGCTTCGTGATTCTCGTACAAGCAGCTTCCCCCATCCGCCTAAATGTTCGGCATGTTCAGAGAACGCTTAGCAATTTTTTTTCACCGATGCCCACGCCGGTAACGCGAATAAAAGGACATACCTAAAGAGCCGCAATAAAAATAATCATCAGTTTTTAGGCTGATGGCCGATGCTTTCTGCCCAGTAAGCTTTAAGTGGGGTTTAAAGCTCAGCTTCGAGTCGATTGTTACTCGCAGGTATTTCAGCGATAACTGAGAGCCAACAACATGAGCCCCGATGCAAATTTCAACAGTTTTTTGTGTTCACCGCATTTCAAAGAGTACCAACTTCACCTTTTGTTCGACAAGCTTCAGTACAGTATGACCACTCCAATGACACCTGCGAATCCGACGACAAGAGCTTGCTTATCTCGTAGGAGCCGTAGAACGCCATCATTCCATAGCAGAGAACCAACAATAGACCGCTACGGAACGCCTGCCGTTTTATCGTACATCTTCAACCATTCGTAGTGGAAGGTTTTATTAAAAATATAAATAGCTTGGCGTCTGTGCCAGCACTTTGATAATAGGGTTCCATCTAGCAGAATTGAATGCATTCTTGATGTTGAGAGCCAACAGTGCGCAGTATTTCCCCACGCTTTTCTGACTACCTCAGCAACCACTTTGGTAGCATCAACGATTAACCGAGCCTTCCGGGAGCTAAACTGCCTTTTTGATATATAGCCGCTGCTATTAATTATTGGATAAAGCCGGTTATAGATAATCCGCTCGAGGATCTTTACTATTGTATTCAGGAGACAGATAGTCTACAGGATGTTGGTTCACCTATCCTGGACCCTGTTCACTGCGTCCATAAGTTCGTCCGCGAATACTGGAGGGATGTCTTCGGCGCTCATTTGTATCATTGGTAAGATAGTTTCTGGACGATGGAGAAACAATGTCGAAACTATTTTCTACAACAAACAAGGGCACATTAAAGGAGGGGAACTTTTACTATTTATTGCCGACATAGCCGACTTGCACGCCCCATAGATTAAAATCTGCCTCATCACAGAGCCGCTAGAAGCAATCATTTTACATTTCGTGATAGCCCACATGAGTGTTTATAACCGGGGTATTTTTGATCATTCTCTAGATTGTTTCTTCGTCGTTGACTCCGCCTCTGTCCTTCAGGCATTCGGCACGGCTATTTCGCTATTTCATTCCGCCAGTAGTTAGAGTTGCACTTCCGATAGTGTGCGGGTCTTACCATGGAAATTTCATATTCTCGGTATATTATAGCTACAACGCTTTTTCGACGACCGTTTCGGCAAACACGGTGTTCCACTACAATACTTCCAGAAATTAACCCCATCAAATTGGCTTGATGACCAACCTTTTTCTGGTTTCTTCAAGTATCAAGGATTTATTGTTCTCAGTGCTTTATGAATGGTAATACCGCCTTGTGGTCACTATGCATATATAATTCGCCAGCATGCCTGTGTAGATCCTTGACCAGCGAGTCACTTACAAAAGTAAGATCCACGAAGGAATCTAATTCGCCACACCAAAAAGTGTTCATGCTTCTGATATTGACCAGGAGGACGTTTAGCCAGGAGAACTCCTCGAGTAGCATTCTTCGCCTTTCATTTATATTTCGGTTTCCCCACTCCATTGCCCAAACGTTGAAGTCGCCAGTAATAATTTTGGGGTTGCGATCTTTGTAGTTTCTCGCTAATCTGTCTAGCATGTTGCAGTACTCTAGTATTGACATAAATGGGGCCGCATAACTGCTATAAATGTAGAGGTCATCGATCTGAACATTTACAAAATCGTGTTCCCGATGCTGCAAGGCTCGATTACTATAAGCCCACACCGACACCTTTCCCTTATGCCTGTTTCCCACACCCCTTGATGGAGGCTTTTGTATTACTCACAGACAATAGCAACATCGATTTCCTTTTCATACAGTTCCTGTGCTAGCAAATCCTGGACGGCTTGATAGTGGTTTAGATTCAGCAGGATGACTTTCATTTATGTGGGGTACCTAAAGGGGTCCAAAAGATTGGACATTTAGTGTTACTCGAAATGTGCTTGCAAACGCGATCTTTGATTTTTCACATAGAAGACAGTGAGGGTTCTTAGTATAATCCTTCGCCAGATGAATTTTCCTCCACACATACCAATTGACACCAAATTTGACGGGAAGGTGGGAACTGTGAACGCGCACGCGTTACATCATTTTATGTTGTTGTGTACATGCAAAAAGAGGGTGCAAAGTTTTTTTTCACTGCATGTGCGGTACCAAATGTAAAGTCTCGTTGCTGCTGCTTAATTCTCACATCCATTGCACAAGGGAAGGATGGCGGGGGGCTGAAAATTGGAAATTTCTTTCACGGACCCGTTCTCAGTACCTACCCAAAAACCTACTAAAAATCTGAACGAAAAGAGGCAAGAGGAGGGAGAAAGAAAAAAACTATAGTGGGGATAGCAATCTCACATTTCGATGTTTAACGTGTAATACACCAAGAGGAGTGTCCCTGGAAAATATCAGTTTGCAATAAGTAAAACAAACGATTAATAATAATATGTCTATAATTCCTAACCATCCAACGAAAATAACGGACGAAAATTTCAGCAGCCTCCAGTGCTAGTTTCCAAATCGGTCCATCGTTAATTTAGAAATAGAGTAAAGGAAAATAACTCCACCTTTTTAACCAAATTCATGCTCATGACTAGTCTGTGAGTGGTACATGAGTCTGATACCTTTTGATACTTGCCATTCTTCGCTATTGGACACAATTACACTGTTATATGTATGATTTTTTACCTTACTCCTTTGACTAAATAGGATTCGTTATCCCTATTGTTCTAGGTATTCTGGTATTTTCGATTTTTTTGATAGTCAAAACTCGGTTAAGGAGCACACTTTCTGTTATATTCTGCTTTGTCAAAACCGGGTTGCACTCTAATGTTTTTTTTTTTTGGGTATCAAAGGAGCACGTTTGTTCATAATGGCCATTAAAATGCCTTGGGATACCAACTGACATGTTACGCCTCAAAGTGATCGTAACTCGGGCATTCAATTCAGCTGGTTGTGTGCGGATTCCAAAATAGAGAGACTGGAAGTGGCCTACATGCTTAATACAAAATCCATGCACCTGTGGTTCGACAGTAGTTCATCGTTGGATACTTGTCACTGCCCGATAGGTACCGCTGTACCAAGGATATTCGTTATTATTACCTGGTCTCATAGGGCTAAGTCAAGATTCAGATATCCAAATAGTATATACTAAAAATGGACCATACCAAATATCTTGGGTTATAACATATCCCAAAGGAAAGTTTGCTTTTGCCCTATCCGAAATAAGTGAGGCTTGAAAAAAACTCCTTCTCTCCATGTAAACTCTTCATGATTAGTTTCACCGTGATCACATAGTTCGTCATATAATAATCTCTATGACCACTCAGCCCTTGCCACGGTAATCGCAGTTTGGTGGATTAATGGTAGATTATCGATGAGCTTCAGTCGACCTCTTATAATAATAATCGTTTGCACGACAATCCAAATGGATCAACGCCTTGAAGCGTGATAGGGCACTTCATCCAAGACTGTAACGATGCACTACAGTACAATGTAGGAGGCAATGTGGTCACCATTGCACTCGCCTGAGTTATTACCCTAATTTGATTCAGGTACTCAGTCACACCTGAGTCGACTGGTATCTGACATCCAGTCACGATACACAACCCTCTGTCACCAGTAAGATCTGAACTGCTACCTTCCGCTATGACAGCCCCGAGCTCTAACCACTGAGCCATCCGGATGCAGGTGGCCTCTTGCTTCCTTCCAATGCTTCAAATAATCTCAACTAAGACGTTAGCAGATTCCGAAAAAAACGCAAAAATAACCCCGCATCTGTTATTAGATCCAAAAATCGAAGGCTCGCGTAAAAGCAAATAGTGGAAACTAGTTTGACAAACAACAGATACCTAACAAACAAATTTCTGATAAACTTAAGCAGTGCATACATTATTAAGAAGACAAAAACATAACCAGAAAACCAGGTGACAAATATCCTGAATACTATAATTTGGATGCAAATGGACTGCAACAGCACCTACAATAGTTAGAAATATTTTTTAATACTGAAAAGATATTCCTCATCCCACAAATTCACCTCGTTTTTCATCATACCATCCAAGACATCCCAGTCAGCAAGCTAGAGGGGAACTGCAATCTTTATTACAGATATATCAGACACGACGAGCAACAGAAAATATATGACGAAGAAATGCAGTTTGTGACTGTGAAGATCCCCGCAATGTACTGCCCGCCCCGATCTAGTGTTAAACAAGTCGGAATATGTATTCCACAAGCAAAATGGCCATTGGGGAGTCGCATTGGTACCTCTTAGCGCGAATGATCGCCCCAGGCGAAACGCGAAATTAATTACATCACCGTCAGCAAATTCGGCTGGATAATCATCATGACCAAAGTAGTAGCAGTAGTGGAGATACTACGAAAACTGAGTGTGACTCGTTCTTTATACACGGCTAGGATTAATGACCCAAAATCTAATGGAGTACGTTAATCAGCGGAATAACGTGCACAACCAAGGATCAAATACGTTCTATTAGAGCAACGTACTTTAAAGTCGAAAAGCAATCGAAAGCATGTGTGGACGAAACAGTGTCGATCAACCAACGAAAAGCGATGGTTGTAGGGGCAACACGAACAACTTTTCCTAGGAATCTCTTTGGAAAAGACGTCCTTCAGAGTGATAAGACTACCCCGGAATGAGAGCAATAAGGGACAAAGGGATTCTAATGAAGACGCGCAATCTCTCCAACGAAAGACCAGACGGAGAAAGGAAAAACCGACAACCATGCAACCTAGAAAGTTAAGACTCGGAAGCTTACCTGGTCATCCGAAAAAGCACCGAAGATTCTACTTGGAAATAGGTAGAAAGTATAAAGCGCTTGCAAAGGAGGGCCAGGCCGGACACGCTGATCGTTTCGAAAACCAATGAGCTAACGTAAGCGGAGATCTTGTGTAAGGTCAAAACAGATACCTCACTGACTGAGTTGAGTGGAAATGTCACATGCATAAGAGGGACGGAGAAAGGGGACCGGTTGCTAGAGCTTAAAGCGGTTGAAGATGGAATGAAGACCCCCGAAAGAAAATCGATGCGTCACTAGGTGATACAGCGGCGGTGAAAATTAGCAAAGATTGGGTGGCGCACAAATACAGGGACGAAGCTACTATAAAGAGATCTGCATAGCATATCAGTCTCAATTAGGATTACTATCAGTCAGCGAGGCTAAGGTGTTACGACTTAGGAAGGCAAACGGTGACACACAGATATCGCCGATAAACCTTTCCATTGAAGCAGCAAAAAAGGTGATTGTAGCAGAAAAATACGTATCTTCCGGCCAAGTCAACAGAGTGCAATAAAAAAATGCTTTTACTGCTTATAATATTTGACGAAAAAGGCAAACGGAAAACGAGAATGCATGTTTTGTGTGGAATCTAAAAATAGCGATAGCGCCCACATTGGAGGAAGCAATAAATGCCCAGTGTTCAAAAAATTGTTCATAACTAGGTGCAAATAAAGTGTATGCTACTAAATCTGAATCACTGTCGAGTGGCCCAAGACGTGCTCTCCCAAAACGTGTTCGAAAGCAATCTCAAAGTAGCCATTGTGTGCGAACAGTACAAAAATCCACTATGTAGAGAAAGAATAACAGACAAATACAGCAAGTCAGCCACAGTTAAGTCAGCCATATGGTGCTGTGGAAGTCGAGCTATGAAAGGTGCGCAGAAACACTGGGAGGCCGGATTCCCACATGAGACATTTTCACGCTTGAATCAGTGGTAGACCTTATCTTTATCAGCCTGCAGTGGCATGTCAACGAAGAGTATACATACAGCGATCTTCAGGCTATCATCTACCTATCAAACCTCACCTCAGGAATAATATGCTGCCAAACAAACAGAACAACAATGTGCTAGGAAGCCCACAAATTTAATGCGCGAATGTTCAAGGAGGTACTTCTAGAAGACAATTTATTATTATCAGGGGCTCATCAAGCTGACTGATCCATGGGTTGGCATATACACGTCGGTGATGTCATCACTAAAAGGCTAGCGCTCCCTACAGATTACTTGTGTTAAGTTACTGCAGAATGAAGTGAACACTGTCTTTTCAGAAGATGAACACGGTAGTTTATGTAAACCCCGACGGAGTTATAGTGGTAGATGAGGAAATTCTAGAACTAGCAAAGAAACTTACTGAAAAAAAAACTGCAGGACCAGACGAAATCCCAAATATCGCTTTGAAGTTTTTACGACATACCTTAGAGAAGGAGAACAATGGAAGCTACAAAATCTAATACTCATTCCAAATTCTGGTAAACAATTGGGTGGTCAATACCATTACAAACTATTGGGACGAATTTTTCCGATTGCAGAAATGGAAGGAGGGTTTTCTGACCAACAATTCGGATTTCACAAGGCAAGAACAACTGTCAACGCAGTCAATATGGAGACTGGTCTGACACAGGATGAAATAGAACAGGGTAAATGCTGTGCAGTGGTAATAGTAGGTGTGAAGGATGCATTTAATCTATGCAAAATTAAAACAATCGTCGAAGGAGTAGTCAACCTACAGGCTGCATATTTTGTATGCATTGTTGTCAAATTTCTCCTAGAAAGAAAGCTGTATTGCGACTCGGACGATGGATTGAAAATATTTCCGGCAGTTTGCGGTGTTTTACAGGGTTTGGTTTAAAGTCCATTCCTATGGCTAATCACGTACGATAGAGTGCTAACATTATGCCCTCGTACCAGCGTGGCTACCAATACAATAATAACAAAATGCCTCGACGAGGTCGAGATCGAGATTAACGCAAACGGGGAGATCAATCCTCGCTGAAAGAAATCGGGCCAATTATTTGCTGAAAATAAAGCAGACGTAGTTCTAATTGGCACAAGAAGGAAGGAAATAACCGTGAAAATTAAAGTTGGCGAACAAGTAATTTACTTTCAACCAGCGCTTAAATATTTGGCCGTAATGATCCACAAAAGGCTTAGCGTCAAGAGGCATACTGAGTATGCAGCAACTAAAGCGTCTACTACCGCTGTTACCATCTCGAGAATACTACTGAATATTGTCTGACGTCTTTTTCTTTGAAGGCGCAGGAATGGTGCATCGGCTGAGTGCCCATGTCGAATTTACCGAACAACATCAGGAGAAGCAGTATGCGTATTAGCAGGAATGGTCCCCGTAGACATCATTGCTAACGAACGCCGGCATCTTTACGCGCAACGAGAATTTATTGCAGAATGGCGATGGAGATTTGGCGAGTTACAAACTGGTCGTTGGACATACCGCATCATTCCGGATATTCGAAGATGGATTGGACGAAGCAATGGAGGATAAAATTACGAGCTGATACAATTCCTGAACGAAAATGAAGGTTATCATGCATACCTACATCGATTTATGCACGAAGATTCACCATACTGCCAAGATGCATTAATATGACTGAAAATGTGGAACATGTAGTGTTCGATTGTCCCAGCTTTACAGTGCACCAAACAAGACCGGAGGCTGTGGCAAATAGACGCTTAGCACCCTGAAAACATTGTAGAGTTCATTCTGAATCAATGGAGGCTAGCCAAAAAAGTATTAGGAACTGTTTGCAAACAGCTTAGGTAAGAAAAATTCCAAAGAAAAGAAAGAAGGGAGAGAACCACAACGAGCCGCAGTTATGAATTGTTCCAATTACACAATGCAATGCGTTAAAGCAGCCCCGTGGGGAGAGTGGACGGAGAAGGAGGTAGTTTTAGTGAGTAAAGGTCTCACATAACTGAATGGCAGGAGCCAGCATTAGATTTCGAGCCTTTCCACCGTGGAACGATAACAAAACGAAAGACAAAACAAAACAGAAACAAAACCTTAAAAGAAGAAGCCAACTACAGTAATTATAAAGGGCCAAGACAAGCCACAGGCGAATAAGGTTAAATATTTAGGTATGACACTCGATGCTAAGATTAGCTGGAAAAGACACAACCTAAAAAAAGGAAGGAAGTCAGATACAGACAGATGTACTGACTATTGTAGAAGAATTCCCAATTCACCGTAGACAACAAGTTCCTAATTTACAAGCAGATCATAGAGCCATATGAACATAGGGCAACTCTGAGGCTGTACCAAAAATTAAAACCTGAAGGTCTTACATATATTTCAAAACAATGTGGTTAGAAGCATAGTAGACCCTCCCTGCTTCATTCGTTATGAAGATCTGCATGAAGACCTGGGAATACAGTTCGTTAGTGAAGTCATCAAAGAACAAGCAATTAAGCGTTGCTAACAACTACGCTCACACGAAAATAAGGAAGTGCAAAAATTGACAGACATTTCAAGTATGACTAGACGACTCAAAATAGTGAAGCTAAATGGCTTTCTAACATAAGGAATAACCAGTCTAAAGACTTAAGTTATCGAGGAACTGCCTGTTCCTTAGCGAAGCCAACCATTGCGCTGCGGTTGCCCATAGGGTGTTCCCTCTACAAATGCGAAACTCAAATTTCCAAAGAAAGCCGCTGGGTGGGGAAATATAAGGTGAAGCTGAATGATGGTGGTTTTTAATGGTTAAAAATTCCACATTCTCAGGGTACATCAACCCAAAGGTTAATCTTTTGAAGATTTTGAACTCTCAAAAAAAGGATCTCTACAAACTTTACAATATCCGTAGTTATTAGTCGACTTGAGAACTGGTGGCTTGAAAGCCTCTTGACTGAACCCATGCAACGATGGTGAATTGGTCTTTTCTTTGTGATAACTTCATGTTCACTCCGGATGGAAATTTGCAGCAATTAGTAACTCCAATGATATTTGCATCGTTTGCACTTCTGCTCTAGTGTATCTTGCCTTACTTGAAAATCTTTCTATTACAAAATAAACACGAATGCATGTATGTTTGCAGCAATTAGATCAAAATGTCAATTCATTTGATTCTATTTCATATCACGAGTGGGTTAAAGAAGTCCAACACTTTCTGCATGCAACGACGTGCTAACACAATTACATGAAGTTTGCATCCAAAGCCTCACCACCCTTCTTGCTGTGAAATCTATTGCCCACTAACCATCTCGTCCGCTCTCCTACACCTACACCCTCTTCTTGCTGCCCTTTTGGCAGTCTCCATTGTGATGACATGGCAAATTTTAACAAGTGCCAAGTTCATTATGTCGACATGGATGACAATTAAAGGAATTTTCTTTTTGGGGCCGGTCGGGGCTTTGTTCTGTTCTGCTCCTATTGTATCCGTCGACCGAACGACAAGTTCTGAAGTGCTGCTCCTTTTTACAAAGCTCATATCAGCAGGATACGGTATGCTAACTCCGCGCCAAATCAGTAACCCATGGCCTACCGTAGAAGGTGCGATTGCAGATGAGGGCGGCTATAGCGGTGGTAGCGGCAACGTTCTGCAAATTTGCTGAGTCAAATCCCCGGGGCTCGAGGGCGAAAATGAGGTTGACTTGTCGCTTATGACAGGACTCAGTTAATATAAAATGCCAACATGGTATAGCTTTCCCGTTAAGTGTTAAGCGTTAAGCGGGGATTTTCTACCCTTCCGTGTATTGTATATGCAAACAAGTCTCTAATGAACAGCCGTAGAGAATTCAGATGAGATTTACTTAAAAACGAGGCCACGACGTAAGGATCATTTTTATCCAGTAATTCAGTTAGCTTGCTCATTTTGCCGAGTCAGGCTTATGTCTGCCGCTTGTTGACTCTACATGATGGCATCGATATTTATGTCAGCCAGCAGGTTTCGTATTGAAATCATGCATATTTCATTTCTTGTGCACTAGGCACATTGCAATTAAAGATATTCAAAAGAAAATTATGAGAACGCCCTGAATGTTGAATTGAAAGGCATCCCTTGCGAAAAATTAGTATTTCTTTCAAATAAAGAAGCAGCAGATTCTTCGGGTTTTCAAAAAATTATCCGATATTGAGGATTTCCATTCAATTTTATCTACAAGGAAGCCATAGTTCAGTAATGCCACCGGCAGACGGTATTATTTCTACCTCATTTCCTATCAAAAAAATGTTGGAAAGTAATAATGAATTATAAAACAAATTGAAATGATATCTCCTGAACTCACTGCTTGGCTGTGCAGAAGCATTAACCATTTAAACGGTTGCATTTTGCATGCAATCTCCTACCATATCCAGGCACTTCCTGATGCATGGAATGAGGAAAACTCTGCAGCAGACATACCACCGCCCTACCGTACTATCCAGTCACTGTTGTATTCTCCTTTTCTGCTCCGTGCACACTGTACGGTGTATTCCTTTTGGGGGTTGCATATCTTACTGTAAAATGTACTATCCACTTGACACACGAATGTGCAAGCGTGTGTCCTTTTCAAGTTGAATTTCACTCTTATTCGCTTTGGTAGCCATAAATACTAGCCCCGGGACATGAAGAACTTTGTTCGTTTCTCCTCTTCACGACTTCAGATATAGTTTTACGGTCAATAAATTTCGTAAGCATGGAGATCTTAGATCTGTGTAAGTCTCGGCGATCAATGGAAAGTACGTTTCAATTTAATTTTCAAAACTGGGAGTGGATAAGGACTTTGAGATTTGGATGAAATCTTAGAAACGTGACATGACCGATTATTTCAATTCTTCTGGCTTTGTGTGTCTCAGACAGAAATCAAAGACTTGTACATATTACTTGAAAATCTTTGGGACAAATCGTTTATTTTTTTTGTTTTATAGTCTTTCTGTTATGCATCAATGTATTGCTATCGGGAGAAGGTTTTGGATCTCGTCAAAAATATTTATAAAGTTAGGGTAGCTACGTATCACTGGCTGCTCCGAGGAGCCCAATTAGTGCTGTGGTCGGCCGTTTTGATGCCACAAACTCCTAAGACCGTGACTATTATGAGAGCAGGGAGGCAGAGTCCAGCCGGCTAGGCCGTCGCAGAGAAAGTGCATGAGGGCTTCCCCTCTTTCTTCGCAGCTTCGGCAATCCGAATTGTAGGGTATGCCGAGCTTGACGGCATGGTCCCTTATGGGCCTGTGTCCCGTAATCTGGAATGCATTTGCACGCGTCTGGCACAGGAGCTCTCATTATCGGTCTATGTTATATGCGGGCCAAATCCTCCTTAACTTGGTACAGCTGGTAAGCCTTCGTCATCTAAGGCCCGCGGCTGCTAAGTAGTGTGAGTCGACCCCGCCCTTGACAACGGTCAGCGAGACACCAACTGTACCCACCAAGAGCCTGCTAAAAGCAGAGCTCCGCCTGGCCAATCCGTCAGCCCGCTTATTCCCCTATATGTTCCTATGCGCGGGAAGGCAGTGAAGGATGACCTTGAGCGAACCACCCAGACCGTTCAGCGCATCTCCGCACTGCTCCACCAGCCTGGAGGATATCGTCGCTGATTGCTAGACCTTGATGGCCGCTTGGCTGTCGATCAGAGTGGCTATGCTCCAGCTATCGACATACTTCCAGTATCGCCAGTACGTCCGCTTGGAATATACTGGCGAAACCTGGGAGATCATACGCCTCGGATACACTATGTCTATTCGAGAAATCCCACGCACCAACTCCACACACCATCTTTGATCCATCGGTAAAGAATACTGTATCACAACCTTGCAACACGCTACCAGGCTTCCACTTTGCCCTAGTTGGAAAGTCCACAGCAAAGTTTCTCGTGAAGTTCAGGTTGTGTATGGCATAGTCCATAGAGAATGACCAGATTTCCCGAGGTACTTCATGTACGATGTTACTGCAGCCATAGGACTTCGCTGCCCAGCATCGTGACTCATGTAGTCTGACGGCACTGCACGTTACAACGCATTTAATATGGAGGTCTACGGGAAGGAGATGCACGAGCCCATTGAAAGCATCTACCGGGCAGGATTTCAGAGCCCCAGTAGCACCTGCAGGCGTGGTTCTTCGAATCCTAATTAGCTTCATTTGTATTTGTATTTTTGCTCAAAGCCTGCCACCATATAATATAACCATACGTTAGCACATTACGCACCGCAGCCATGTATATTCAGACACCCCGTTTGTTTGCAAAGGTTGGAGGAAAGATCTTCATTCGATCAATCTCTTTTCATTCAGCCGTGGTAGGTGGATTTCAGGTATCCTTACCTGCGTGGTGAATAGCTTCAGTTCCATTTCAGTTGAGTTTATACCGAGTGCACTTCTTGCGGACCACAGGCACACCTTTCACAGTGCTCCTTCTATTTGAAATAATAAAAACTTGCTTTTTCTATTCGCTAGTGTTAATTTATTGGTCTTGCAAATACCAATATTTCGCTATATATAAATAATTTAATCGCTAGAAATACGGCGTAATTACACTCAACGCCACTCCCCGCTCCTGTACAATATTTGTAAAATTTGGTCCAATACCATTAACCAAAGTACTCAAAGTACTGGAGAGATAGCGCCACCCTGGTGCGTGCCTGTGTTTACACTCTGATAAAGTAGTTGCCTCCCTGATCCGACTGGATTTTCCAATGCAGAAGATATCCCTCCAATCCGATGCTTGTCAAGGCTTCCTTGATGACTTTGGTACTAACGTTGTTGAAAACTCCCTCTATATCCAAGAAGGCAGCTAAAGTATACTGCTTATACTACAGTGACCGCTCAACCATGCCAATTACCTCGTAGAGGGCGGTTTCTGTGGATTTTCCTTTGAGGTAGGCATGCTGGAACTTAGAGAAAGGGGTTCCCTCCATAATCACCCTTAAGTGGATGTCAACGACGCGCTCTAGTGTCTTTAGCTCGAAAAACCGAGGCTGATTGGTCGAAAATCCTTCGCAGAATCATGCTTCGCTTTCGGTATGAAAACCACTCGTGCGCATCTCCTGGACTGTGGTACCTATCCTAAATAGATGTAGCTCTGGTAAATCTCAACAAGCCACGGCACATCCCTTTCCTGCTGCTTTTGTAGCATGACTGGCATTATGCCATTTGGGCCCGGAGATTTATATGCGGAGAAGCTGTTTATAGTCAAGGTGATCATATCCTCGGTAATTATCGATTTGATAATCCCACAGGGCTGGAATGGCCGCAAACCTTCCTTCCTTCTAGGGCCCCGACCTTTGACTCCAGTTCGTCAATCGTGCCAATCTTGCCAATTTGCGCACCGGAGAGTTTCATCTTGATTACTTGAAAAAAACTTCCTCCAGTCGATCCTCCTATGACCTTCTTTGTTGCTATGGTGTTCTTCTAACCTAAATGTAACCTTCTCTGCCCTCGCCTGCTCCAGTTTGAACACGACTAGGTCACTGAAACTCAGGTCCGGACACAGAAAAGCATGCAAACTCTTCCTCGCGAGCATACATGGTCTGGCCTGACCAGCGTCTCTTGCGCTGTGGAATAAATTAAAATATTTGCTATGGAGCCTTTCGATATTTCAGTCGCCTTCGACCGAAGACTCCAGTATTAGTGCGATGCCGATGTCTTCCTCTAGGAGGAGTGCTCCAGATTGATCTGCGTTACCTTCAACATGATCTGCTCGCGTGCGGAGTTTGTCAGTCCCCGTCAGACCGGCGATCCTCATCTCGTCCAACAGCTCGTTGGCGGCGTCGATTGGATCTAGGTGGTCGTCCGGTTTTGTACAGCGGGACACTTTTGCCTTTGCGTTCCTGACTCCAAACCGCACTTTAAAGTCAACCATTTCCAGTGCCTCCAGGCACACTCCGTTTATACGGAGCAGAAAAGTATGGCTGTTTGTCTGGCTTTCCTCCTCCTTGATAAGAACCCAGTCGTCCATGGGATTCCTGGGGTTTTGAAGGCGCAGAGATTGGACGGCTTTGTGAGAGCGATCGGTTTCCTGGGAATCTCGTTATAGGCGATGACATTGAATTTTACGCCTTCCTAGCTGTCACTGATCTTAGCGATGCACGAACCGAAAAAGTCCCTCTAGAATGGGTCGTTGCAAGCTATAACGTGGAACCCAGGAACCATCTGAGAGGAATCGAAGCAGGGGATGGATCTCGTGTGTTTCCCTTTGACGCCCAGGAGATGCTCAATGATCATATCCGACGGCCTGGCCTCAACGCTGATCCCCAACCCCGCTAACGGAATTGCCATTCGCAAGCGCTACACGTAAGGAGCTCCTGACCACGTCGCCGAAGGATTTCGTGGCTCATCGCCTGGCTATTGCGGCGTACTTTTCTTCAGATGTTGCTTAGCGTCCGAGCTCATGCTCACCCTGCTCCGCTTGTGAACTTGCTCGACCTCGTCTTGAGATCTATTGCGTTTCAGAGCGATAGGCTTCGCCTTTTGCTTGTCTGCCAGGCGTTTGCTGTTGTACCAAACACTTGGTATTTAGCGAGGCCTTTTTCCTCCCGCTCGTCGACAGTATTGCTCTCCTTATTTTTAGCAATCTTGCTGAGAATATACATGGCCTTCTGGTACTAACTCTTGATCAGGACACCAGAAGACTTTCGCTTCTTAGTCAGTTTCCGGTGACGCAGATCAACGTTTTTGTCGGTCTTTGCTTTTGAGGGATCCCCCGACGTCGCGAGTTTCGGGTTAAGAGTACTATGTCTGGTACTCGCTCTACCAAGCTTTATAGCAGTGGATTCCAGGCTGGCAACCACTAGCCCGTCTGCCGTGTCGCTCCGGAAGGTCCCTGCGGTTTGTTCAGCACAGCGATGCTACGACTGGCACCGAGTGTACTGCCCTCGACTGCTACTGTCTCCTGGATGCCAGCAGCTCTTTATTATTTCGAGCCAAATTGTTGGAAAGATCTATTCGATTTTCCGTTGCATTCCGCGTCTTCCTACTTTCATTCAATAACCCATTCTGTAAAAAAATATGCACCCCCTTAAACTGAACACAAATGACGCCAGTTGCTGGGGCTTCACAGACCACACGTTTTCACCAAATTTCGTGACAATAGGTCCAGCTGTTTCCGAATAAGTGGGGTGTGAAAGACAGATAGACAGACACGTAAGGTAACAGAAAAAAAATAAAAATTTGCCATCGGTCGGAAATTAGAATTTGCGGAAGTCTCTAATATTTGCACACACATACACCATAGGATACAGTGTAGGTAATTGATTTGATTCGTAGGTATAAATTACTAAAAGGAAGGATGGAAGGTCACAGTGGAATAATGACACTTGTCCAGGCGTTGAAAAGTACCGTGATCTCCGACGAACTTTCTTCTAATAAGGATGTTGGATAATGCTGCAGAGCCATTTAGGAAGAGCACCAAATTAGCGCGATCCCCAACAGCTAAGGCCGACGACGGCGAAAAAAACTAATCAAGGTGCATCTGTGTAAGATGCGAATAGTGAACTTGAGACGATAAACAAACTTGTAAAATGAAGGGAAACTCCGGAGCCCCAGGGGGACTCATGCGCTTATCATAATGAAAAAAGTGATTTTTCATACGCCGATATTCTGCACGCAAGGTCATGACCAACACCTCGTTGACAGGTCTAGGTGAAAGTGTGAACCGTATAAGGCAAACACAGAAGGGCGACTTACTGCTTGAATGTAAACCAGACGAAATGTCAGAAAACCTGTAAAATAAAATTAAGTCGTCACTGGGGGAAACTGAGTAGATATCAAGTAGTCATTGAATGTAGGACATAGAAGAGATTACTAAAATCAGGAGATTTGCCAATCTCTACGGTCGCTGCAAGGTCAATTCAGGAGACAGGCAACACAAGCTGTTGGCAGCAGTGAGAGTAAAAAAAGGCTTACTTGTCGTTTTAGAGAGCAGTTGAAATTGAATTGAAGCTTTTGATGTCTTGCCTTCAGTCAGTGGTTGAATTTGAGTAAAAATAAAACGGGCGCTATAGGGAATGTGAGATATGAAATGCCACTTTAGTCAGAAGAGTTACCTGGCAATGTGGTGAGGACAGTGGCCCACAGTGATATATTATGTCTCACAAAATGCCGGGTAAGTTGCCAGGGTGGAGGCCTTTGAGGAGAAGACGTTTTTTCGCGACTTTCAAACCCAATATATTCCTAAATGACATGGCTATGGAAGATGTTACTAAGATTATCCGACAGGTGCTGGAAGTATGCGATGCCACTATGCCCAGGAGGCAACTGCACACAAGTAGGTAAACCAATTGCAGGTGCAACAATGAAATCGCAATTTTGCGCGCCGAGTGTTTTTGGGCAAGCCAGCTTTACCAGAGGCTGATGGGCAAACTCGATAGTGATGATGAAGACGAGACACCTGCGTGATGGCTTCCATTCGAAAAAGCACCCTGCTTTGAATAGTTAAGCGAGGACGCCGATATGAACCCTTGGGTGGGGATTATAGGGTGGTAACGAAAAGACTGAGGAAATCATCCTAAGTGACCTAGCCGTGCATTCTGAAAGAAACTATCTCAACCCTGCTTTCTCATCACCAAGGTGGGCGCAAGGTAGGACGACGACGCAATACGACCCCATATTCGGGCTCACATTATTGTCAATATGTTCTAATTTTGCCTAAAATAAGGGACATTCCCTGCTCAGTGCAAAAAATAAAAGTTAGTTTTGCTTTACAAACCAATAAGATACCTGGAGATTCAGTATTATATAGTCCGGTCTGCTTATTCCATACAATGGAGTAAATCATCTACAGCAGGCTGCTAATCATCGTCAAACGCGGCAATTTCCTGTTGGAGCGCCAGTGTGAGTTGTGGCACGCTCACTTTATTGTAGATGCGATAAGGACGGTGGTCAAACTGGCAAACAAAATACGAAAATTCTCGCTGTTGCTTTATCATGTTGGCACTGGCTGTCAAAAATGCATTCAGGTCTACCGAACTGAAACTGCATTGGCTGATATGGGTGTTCAGAGATATTTGGCGAGTATTTGTTCTTCTCAACCGAGAAAAGCAGTTACCACCACCCCGTTTGTAAAAATGTTGCGGAATGCTCGAAGGGCTAAAATTGCTCCTTGTTGGAATGGTGTGATCCAGCCTGTTTTACGAGTCACGTGTGAGAGCGGAGGGACTTGGAAATTCTCAGAGACAAAGCAGGTGAATTCGATTTACCGACTGATGGCTCTAAACGATGAGCAGGCACTGGTGGCGGGGGTCGAGGGGCGCACAGACTCATTTTCAACATTAGCCCAGTTCCTTACGTGTTCCTACAGCCAGCATCCACATCGCTTTGGGCTGGATAATTTGCTGAATTCTTCTATACGCAGCATGCGAAGTTTCACTCACCTCAATTTGGCTATCGAGAAAAGAAACCTGAACTGAGAGTATAGTTAAGGAGATACTGTGGTCGATGTAGAACTGGCCTACAGTTTTCGCTGCAGTTGTGAAAATGCAAAACTAGACACTGAAGGAAATAAGAAAGAGGAAACCTCAAAGGGCGAGGAGCATAAACGCCTAAAGACCCATTCCGCTAGGTAATATCTAAGTGTTGGTCCTGCGCGGCTGGGGCTGAAGAGATGGGTATGGTTTTTATTGGATGTGGATTGCACACGTGACCACTATAGCTCAGACGCTCCCGTGGCAGAACTGGAACGGTCGAGCCCTTCTATCAGACACCAAAATAAAAAAAAAATTGTATTTTCTCTATTTAGTGTAAAGTTTTTAGTATTATAGTATTGATCATACCGTAGAGCATCGTACAGGATGCACTGTGAGTTGAGGCTTAAGAATCCGCTCAGGGTCTTCCTTGTTTGTCGAAAAGGCAATTAGAAAGGATACTACCGAAACGCCACCTGACCCCGCGGCTATCGAAAACGAACTATGATTGCTTTCTTAAACGTGTGTACGTTCCTCAATAATGGTATCGAGGATCCCCAGAATGTTGACGCGGTAGGTAGAAATTTGATACCCAAAACCGAGTCCACCTGGATTGCATCTTTTTACTGATATTATTTCTTCTTACTATCGGTGACTTTTTTCATGCTGCCTTGTCCGGACGACCCGTTAATCTTGATATATTTCCTCAAAAACTCCACTACGTTGATGACATCTGTTTGCTCTCTCATGGGGTCATGGATATTGGCCAAATGACTCTGAATTTGGAAATAGAGGCAAAAAGAGTTGGACTGAAGATAAACACCACCAAAACGAAGGTTCTGAATCTGACGGGTCATCGTCATATTAAAGGGCGGAGCATCAAAGGCTATGACAATTTGTATCTGCTGTCTTGTCTTAAATCAGGAAACGCGGTTATCATAACTCCAAGATCAAATAGAGATTTTCCTTTGTTAATGTCCATTCAATGTTGCTATATGGGTGACAATATCGAGATGAACGGTGTGGAAGCGCTTGGTTGGCCTAGGGAGTTCACCTACATCCTTCCGAACGTGCTTGTTGGCCTTGCACTTCCGGCACACGATGCACTGTCTGGCCCAAGAGTGTACGTCCTTGATCATGGACGGCTAGAAACATTTTTCAGTAAGTAACCGGTTCGTCATGCTGATGGCTGGGTGCGGAAGATAGTGAATCGCGTGGAACATTGCGGAAATCGGCCGGAGCGAATTTCCTGGGTCATTTATCTGAAGTCTCGCAGAGTAAATAAGCTGAGCCGAAAATAGGAAACTCCTTGAATTTGTATTTGGAGTTTGCCTTGAGGGCCTGAAGCTCTGCGTCGTCTTTTTTTTTTGACGATTGCCGCATAATCAATCGAGACGGGGACTGTGACCTCCGAGATTGGAGACAAAGCGTCTGTAGCTGGCTGATATAACTCAAGTGTGAAGTGAATTGGCGGGCTTCTGCCTAAGCGATAAAGTAAGGGGTTTGTGGTACGTGAACGCGGGGAACGGCCTGCCCTCATGGGAGAAACGGAAGTATTTTATGGCGAGGTACACGGCTCGTAGGCGTTGCATTGAGTTGGGTTGAGCTATTTTCAAAAGAAGCTCAACGGTTGCCAGATTTGACTCATCCTTTGGTAAAGAGCAGCGCCTACCGCAGTATCTGAGGCATCAACGAACACAGCTGGGGGTGCATCTGGCTCAGCAGTGTTGCATCAACAAGCTATTGTTTGGCCGACTTAAATGCACGGACGGCTTCAGCAAACCACGCAACCTCGCGAGAGTCTTTAGTATTAGGATCAGACAAGCTGGCTTTCAGGATTGCTTGGTGATGAGCGACCTTGGGCAAGAAACGACGATAAAAGTTTAACACGACCACGAACCTTCGCAGATCCTTTACCGTCGTTGGTAGGGGAAAGCTCGTTACCGCTTCTACCTTGTCTCGATCAGGTTGTCTACCGTCAGTGATTATCAAATGGCCGAGAAATGTTACCTGCCTCTGGAGGAATCTGCATTTTTCAACGTTTAGGACTCAACGTCCGGCCTCAAGGAGACTTTGAAAGATGCACTCGAACTATTCCAAGTGCTCAGATTCTGAAGAGGAAGCAACCAAAACATCATTCATGTATACAAAACAAAAGTTCAAGGTTCGTAAGACTGAGTGGATGAACCTCTGGAAAGTCTCGCCTCGGTCTCCTGTCAGGCCATGAGCCATTTCCAGGACCGTTCAATGAGGCTGCAGAGATGAATTCGCGGTGGCACTCAGGTTCGCGCCTCCGATGTGCCGCCACAGCGCAATGCCCCCACTAAATGATGAATGACAACCATATATATAAATTTGGTTCTTTTGGGTAAGTTTCCTGAACCTTAATGCGGCTTGTGTAAATTGAATGTCAGCATCACTTAATACATATGAAGAAGCTACGAGCTCTGTAAAAGCGGTACCATCCATCACTCAAATATTCAAAATGCTGGCAAAACCTTTCCTATTTTCGGTTTCCAAATTATTCTCAATTGATATATTGTTAATTATTTCGTTCCACTAAAATGATTTCGAAAACTGAGAAAAAAAACTAAGTCAAAGCCAAAGCGCAGCCCCTTTTTCCGCTAGGAATCAACCCTAATTGCAGACCGGTAATTCTAGCACCATCATTCTGATGACATAACAATAAAGTGCCGATTAATAAATAGACGTCGCTATAAAAGGTGTGCTTACATTGTAGACATATTTAATTGTGAAATTTGCTTTGCCCATAGTCATTTAGAAACTTTGGAGACGCCTGTGGTATTTACCCCTCATCATTCCAACCTACAAAGAGCGAAGTAGAACTACCGTAAAATGATTTCAACTAACAGCTCGCATCCCTTTAATCCGCTACACACCTCGGTTATTGTATTTATCCGAGCCCTCACGTACGTTTATGCATACATATAAACCACCCTTAGTTTCGAACAGGAGAAAGCATCGTATATGTGCATGAATATGGAGGATCCTACCTTTACTTCGGTTTTCTAAAAGATTCCCTATCACTATGACATGAATTTATGCGAAAAGTTTAACGATATTTGCTGCAGATCCTGGTCTCTGCTTACGTTATTAATGGTCTTTCGGACGTGTTTAACGGAAGTTTCAAGTACTCTCCGTCATTGCCCCACATGTGTAGTATCAACGCTTCGTTGAGACTTCGTAGATATGGTGCTTCAATATATTATATATATAGAAGAAAGTCAAAGAAGTAGCCATCATATTAAATTACATCTAATACGCCCCCATACATGAAGATTTGGGGAGAACTGCTTTACTTATTGGTGATTAATTCTATTTATTGATTCTAGTGTGGGTATAGATGTTGCTATTTTTCAAATTTATCATGTTTCGGTTACGCACTCGAATAGCGCTGAATACCGAATGTAACTAAATCCCACCAGGACTTAAAAAAGTCTGCTTTAATGTAATTGCTATTTTCAATTAATTGCAGGAAATCACTATCAAACTGAAAGAAGTATGACTAGAGAACCACCCCCAATAATAGCGAAACGGCTGGAGCTCCAACAAGCATTCTATAAGCTGCCATAATTTTATTGTACTCAATTTTTATTGAAAAGCAATCAAACAAAATATATAGAGAATTTTTTGGTACAGAATCTCACTCTCCCCATTAAGAAAACTCCTTCACAAACTCTCCATTTTGCGAGAGTCCTTAGTCCAGGCATAATGAACGTGGCACCCTTAATCGAACTTGTTGCCATTTTTCTCAATTACATTAATTGAACAACTCCAAAAGCCATCTGCACAAATATTACGAATGGGATCAGGTTAAATACACTTTACGCTCACTGAGCTCCGTAACATGTTCATTCATTTGTGTTGTTCGTTTCCCGGCGACAGAAAGTTTGAGACGTGCCCCTAAGCAACACCTTTGTTGGAAAATTTTCCGCCCCACGGCAACTTTCGGCACATAGTTAAATCCTACAAAACAAATTAACATTCCGAGCCATTATGTTGAAGGACTAATATCCCTGCATCGAAAGTAATTACCTGAGAGTTAGATAAAGTTTGTCACGCAGACCAGACCAGACCTCGTTTGTATTTTGTTAGGATTACTGGCTAACTCCTTCAATCACGTGTACAATGGCTTTGGGGATGATACACTCTTAACCACTTTATTAACTTCTGAAATCTAAATGCAGGGGTTTCGTATAATATGGACAAGTCGATATCCCTTTTATAGTTTGAAGTAAAATTGCACTGAGCAGCTTTTCTGGAAAACGGAAAGTAGTTCTCATAATATCCAACGCTTTTCCAGCATCAACCCATCCATGCTACTCTTGAAAAAATTTGAAAGCGTGAGCAACACACCCTCGGCCAATGTAATCAAAACTTCTTCAAATGTCATTCTAAGACCATTCACCCGTGATGAAGGAATTACCTTGTCGCCTGCTAAGTAGAGGTGGAAAGGGCGAAATAACCCGTCACCATACATTTTCAGCGTATCTTCGCTTTTCCAGCCTAAAGTAAAAATTACTGCAAATGTCGACGATTTCCAAAAAGCAATCCACTGGTATCAGCACTTAAGGGAAGAGGTGAAACCATCCGTAGAGGGTGGCAAACTTTAAGAAAACTTTTGCTAAACTGAGCACATAACAAGAGACGTGACTAAAATATCGAATGGGCGACAACATATTCATGTTTACCTGAGATAACGACATCAGATGGTGAAATTTTATAGTGATTGGGAGAATTCTTTATATCTGGAGTTAAATAGAGTATTTAACTGAACACAATTTTAAATATATTCATCTCAGATTCGGAAGGTTCGCAAAACCTTGTTATCTTTAAAGGAATCAGCACGATCCAGTACCAGAAATAGCGCAACCAGCCAACTGACAAAAAGATGTTTAATAACGTAAGTAATCGTGTAAGCCGGTTCAGCCAAAACCTTTATTTGAAAATTTCATTGCTTCGGAAATTACATTTAAGAGTACAGATTTCCTCTCCTCGGACACCTCTTTGTGGTGGGGGAGCCTGTGGTAATTTACTACTACACCAAGGGTGCCTAACAGCACATAAATATGGAAGCAAAAGATTGTGACTCTCCAAGTGGTAAGAGTCAGAGACTTAGAGTTCACTCGCGATTTTGAGAAATTAGGTCATGACCGATACACAGATTTTGGAAGCTTCATCGAATTCGTGCTCCTCCACGGAGAAATCTTCGGAGGACAAGCTCTCCACTTCAGTGGAAAACTAACACCCGGCGTCTACGGTGCGGCCAGCCAGAAAGGATAGTACAGCAACTCCCTTAATGAGAGAAACTGGAAATCTGACTACGGCTGACTTGTCGGTGAAACATTGTCGTCTAACTCTACCAGAAAACGGGAGAGGAAGACTCGCCAGAAGGAACTTCAGCCGGAAAGTAGAAGGGACTACAGGCTTGCCTGTTAGAACCTTCTCTTCCGCCTCTACCAGGAAAAGCCGAAGAAAGGTAAGTTGGTCATGCGAACCCAGCTGATTTAATTCCGATATATAGAAGCAGATCCATGCAGCTCGGATACAACCAGGGAAGACCCCCAGTCGACCACGATGGGACGCACTGTCAAAGAAGACGAAATTTTTTGAGAATGAGAACATTGGTGTTGCTACACCCCCAAGTGTGGCGATATCCAGAGAAATCGGATGAAAGAAAGCGGCACTTTCAGCAGAAGGTGAAGACAAGTTGGTTGTCCCGGCGAGATCCACGCTGAACTTATGTCTACAAACAAAAAAGTTTATCCAAATCAACCTGCAGCATGCCAAAGCTTTCTCCTATCTACTGACGGCAAGGCTACAAAAATAGCAGGACTGTTTTTTTATATTTCTGGCCCAAGAGCCACGGATTCATTTTGACAAAATCTGTGGTATTAGGTCAGTTAAGGGGACTAGGATCTTCTTCGATGAGAAATCGTCGAGGCCGAGAGCCTGCGTCCTGATGTCAAAATTGTTAGAGGCAGCCATGCTGAGACAATTCTGTTCCCCGGATATCTATAATACAAAGACGGAATTCTAGGAAAATGGATTGGACTCAATGAACTTCTGGATCTGGATCTGGAGCCCCCTGAGGACCCTATTGCCAAGAGAAGATCGATTAGAAACTTACATTCGCAGCTCCCTAAGCTATGATACTAACTCCCTTGGCGATAGAAGATCTACTGAAGACTCTGGATCGCAGACTTTTGGAATGTTTTGAAGGCGCTTGTCCTCAGGAAATTGGTCGTCGCGTAAAACGGTTCCATGGTGGAACTGCAAAAACTCAGGAAATCAACCAGATGCTTCTAAATCATCTTCAAAGTACCTGGCATAGATGGCATCTACACAACGATGTTAAAGGGGGGATATGGAGCACTTTGAGTAGCTCCTAAGAAATATCTTTCGATGGTATGCGCCTTCTTCTTTGCAGGAGGTTAAGGTGGTATTCATATCTAAACCCAGGAAAGATGGCTACTCAAATCCAAAGAACTTCAGACAAATTCAGCCACATTCGCCAGAAACATGCTTACCAACGTGGGAAATCGTGTGAGACTGCTCTTTATCCTTTGGTTTCAAAAACAGAGGACGGCAGAGGACGCGATGGGGGTGTTCGTAAAAATTAAAGGGGCGCCTTCCAAAAGCTCTGTGATGCCGCCAGAGAGCATGGTGTTGATGAAACTTTAATTAAATGGATGTATGCTATGCTAACGCAGAGATTGTTTTGCTCTGCCACCTGACCTTGTGGGAAGCTTGTTCCCAGTTTTTGAAGGCAAACTTAGCCAATGCTACTGATACTCCAATTGCTGGTTCCGGTCCTTCCCATCCAAGATTTCATTTCCTTCTACGCCACAGTGACCAGGTGCCCAGAATAGTTGCGCCGCATTGAATCTAGAGATAGAATAGATAGAAGGCTCCAGAACTCTCTTCTGAGCCGTCGGTGTAGAATACTTCCGTATATCCCGCTAAGCATTCCTCTGGGACCTCCCAGTTCTCTCTACGCTTCAGGGTAACTTCATATCTTCTACCACAACAGATCTATGGAGACACAAGAATCGGAAGATATTGTAAGAGCTGGATTCAGTACTCTCAGTAACTCTTCCAATGCTGTGTGCCCCTCACGTTCGTTGTTTCCCCATAGATCTAATCGAATTAGTCTATGAGCTGCTCTCATTGCAGTACTTTAAATATAATCCAAGGGCTTGAAATTGAGTAATGTATTCCGAGCTGCGCCAGATGTCGTCCTCGTGGCGCCAGTGATACCCAGACACACACACGTATCATCTTTAGCTCTACATTTTTTTCCAAAGAAGCTTCTTGTCTAGAATAACTCCCAGATATTTCACTTTTTAGGGAGTTGAAGGGTCGTACCCCTCATCTCTGGAAGGCAAAGACCATTCATTTCCTCCTTTTTGTAAATAATATCATTGTGATTTTATTTGGATTTACTGAAAGTCCGTGCCTGAGACACCAACTGTCAATCAAATCAACGGCGCATTGTGTATTTCTACACACCATTCCGAGATCTCGACCAACAACTAGCACAGCCACGTCATCCGCATAAGCTTGAATGTGTATTGGTAGATTTTGCACTCGGCATAGTAGTGAATCAGTCAGCATACTCCACAGAAGTGGTGAAAGCGCACCTCCTTGGGGGCGGCCTTTCGTGGCTTCTGCTGTTAGATAGCGATCGACATCCAACTAAGCACAGAGAAATCTCTGCGTTAGTATAGCATGGATTCACTTAATTAAAGCATCATTAACACTATGCGCTCTGGCGGCATCACAAAGTTTTTGAAAAGGCGCACAGTCAAAAGCCCCTTCAATGTTTGCGGACACCCCCATCGCATACTCACCATTCAAAGTTGTATCCTCTATCTCTATAAGCAAAGAATGAAGAGCATACTCACAGGACTTTCCACGCTGGTAAGCATGTTGATTTGCACGAAGTGGGTGCGACGTTTCCAAGAATTTAACGCTCCACCAGTCTCTACAGACCTTTCAGCAAGAATGAAGTCAAGCTGATCTGTCTAAAGTTCTTTGGATTAGAAGAGTCATCTTTCCCAGGTTTCGGTATGAAGACTACCATAACCTTTCGCCAAGTGGTAGGCTCTTAGCCCAGAGCAACAAATCCTCGAAAAATGTTTCTTAGAGGTCGCTCTAAGTGCTCCATACCCTCCTTTAGCATTGCCGGATAGATGCCATCCATGCCAGGTGCTTTGAAATGTTCAAAGGACAGTATGGCAGCTCTCACATTTTCATGGGTAACAATCGCTTTCGTAGTGTTCCAGCTCCCCTTGCAGCACTTGCGTATTGAACGGGGTGCAAGAACCGTCAACTCTCCCCCCGCCACTTCTCTCACCCATTCTCCCGGGTGGTATACTTCTCTGTCTGTATTGAATCCAGTCTGGAGCTCGTGAAAGTACCGTCGGGTTTTCTAAGAGGTTCTAGCTTGGCCGACTCATCCCTTTCAAGAGAGAACTACTTTACTTCGCATAGGGTGAGTGACTGTTGCTGTAAATTATTTGAAAACCACATTATATTCGTTCTTGAAACCATTGTCTAGAAAGCTTTCACTAATGATATAACGCGAGAAAAACTGATTTAACAGTTATTAAAATTCACTGAATTATACACATACCGGTATATAATGCATCATTCACTGAATGGTCCTGACTCTATTTACCAGAGCACATTCAATAAAAACATCGATAATCTTGTCCAACAGTGTTTGATGAAGCCCTGTAGTCCTGCACCACTACCTGCTCCGGTCTATGATTTATGTTATTTCATACACCCATTAAGCCCTAATGGCAGGAAATAACGATCCATTGAAAAACAATGAATTCAGTCACTTTACCTTTTTATTAGAGGTCGCCCTTGTTTGACCATGTTTTGGACCAAGCGAGGAAAGAGCCACTCCAACACTTTCAGCCCCATTGCCTCCACAATTATAGTCCTCTCCCATAATAAAATTGAAACGTGCGATTTCATCTTGATGCTGACATACGAGATATCGCTTTTGTTATGATTGAATTACATTAAGTTAATGGTTCGATTCGTGTTCTGTTTCTGTTGAACAGCACCATTCAAGGAGCGTGATGAAATCAACAGCTCCCTGCCCGAGGAACCAAGGCGATGATGAAATTTTCCAGGTGAATCGAAAACCAAAGGTCGTCGTCATCGTCGTTCCGCAGGAACACCGTAAGCGAGAAACATTCCTTACCATCAACGAAATGATGTCGTCGAAGAAAGCGGATTATGGAAAATGAAAATTATGATGCGTAAAGATCAGGTTCATGTGCTTTTCATCAGATTAAAGGTTTTATAAGGGATTTGATTTCCTTCTGTAAATGTTGCCGCGTAATAATCTGATAGGTATGCATACTTATTTAATGAATTTCGGAGATAATCGCGGTTGAATTTCATTTACGATATTCGTGAAGTATGCGTGGGAGATAAAAAAAACAACTTGTGTTGGAATTTTCCTACTCTTAGATTGGTTCTGATATTACATCAATCTATTTCTGATTAATCTTTCAATTCCACAAAATTATGAAACCATAGGCAGAATTTTCACTTTAAGATTTTTATGAGAAAGACGGTATTGGTTCAACACCTCAAAGTGGGACTTTTCCAAAAACAAAAAAAACAGATTGAATAAATGGCTTAAAAATATATTTTCAGCTGTGGACAAGCTTTGGCCCAAAGTATGGACGTATTTACGCCCCATATAATTCGCAGCCATGTCGTGTTCTGCGAATTGTATAAAGGAGCATTTAACATCTCCGAGCCGCTTCGGTCACGCTGCTCCCATGGCAGAGGTGAGGCAGCGTCTGACAATTTGCCTCTGCCCTGGACGAAACCGTTTGTCCTATATTTTTTTTTAATTCTTGGGTGCAATGCCCCAAACGAGGGATCCGTGGACCAAAAAGACGTGAGGGTAAGTTCCATTTGGTCCGGTCTAACAGCAGGTGGTTGTGGACTTAGGATCCCTTACTTATCCTAAACAATGAATTATAACAGTTTATTTAAAACTCCAACAGAAGGAATATCTAAAATTTTGACAAGGAAAATTCTATGAAATTTTCTCAGATGATTCAGCCATGTCGTCTCACGCTACAGAACTTTTCTCCCAAAAAAACACAAAAAACGTTCTCCCTTCTTTGGGTCATTTGATGGCTTCGTCTCCTCCGCCGACGGACTCCTGTCTGATTTTTCCTTGATATCGTTGACCATAATAGTCTCCTCTCGAAACTCTCTCCACTCAAGTTCCCTCCATCAATCATTTTTTGGCTTTCCTTCTATCTCTTATACCGTTCCTTCTGAGTTTCTTTTCATGATTACTCATCTTGTTCTTCCTCTCCTTTCTCTGGTGTGCCCTAAAGCTCTATACTTGGCTTCTTAATTTTCCTGCTTTTTATCAATGACCTAGCCTCCACCATCACCTGCCCATTTTGCTTTACACAGACGACCTTAAATTATTTGCCTCTGCTTCATCCTCTCGTGGAAGGACAACCTCGGTTCAATTCCTACTTTGTAGTCTGGCCCCCCTTCTGCATCCGCGACTGTTTCACTCTTGAAATTGTACAACGTTTATTCACCCGGACCCTCTTTTTCAAAAAGAAACTTCCACGAGTTAACTATCCATCAGGGCTCTGCACCCCAACGTCCTACAGCTTGGGTCCTTTGACCATGCCTGCTTCCTTAGTTTGAATAGTAAAGTCAGCCATTTACTTGTTCCTCTCTCTAAGGAGAATATGTAACAAGCAATTTTCTTTCTTGGATATTGTCTTAATTAATTAAATAAATAAAAGCTACCTCGACCTTTTTCACAATTTGTATTCCTTGAAAAAATAGAAGTATGAATGGAAAAATAAAAACGATTCTCTTAAAAGTTAATTTTCAAGATTGCGCGTAAAACAAAAATTTATTAAAAACGGTTTACTGTATGTCTGTCTGTCAGTCGGTCACACACATTGTTCACGGAAACGGTTGTAGCGATTGGCTCCAAATCTTGTGAAAAGTCGGGAACTATGAACGCTCACGCATGCAGTGAGTTACGTCATTCTATTCCGAATCTAAGGAGCTCACCAAACATACAGATATATGTTCAAATAAAGTTAAAAATTGTAAGTTACAGTAATTTTTAGTAATTGACTGCAAAACCGTTCTTCCTAGAATCATGAAATTTTGCATTTTTGGGTGTAATAAAGAGCATGATGCTACTGTGGCGGCACATCGGAAGCGCGAATCTGAACGCCATTTTGAATTTGCCTCTGACGCTGCATTCAATGGCCGTGGAAACAGCTGACGGCCTGACAGGAGACTGGGGTGACAAATGTCAAAAACGACATTTGTAAAACCTGAGAAACGCCTGCTGAACCAACACCAACAGCTCTACTACCAAACCCTATTTCCACCTCCACGTGGTGATCGCTGGGAGTTCTTTCTTTATGAAAAGCTACAGACGGAGAAGGATGAAAGCGAGTCTCCCGCGCTTAAAAATGAACAAAATGTACCAACTGGTTCTCCAGATTGGGGGTTGGGTAGGGCTGACAACCCTATACGGAAAACTGATGTCACGAAGCCACGACAGAAGCCTCGGAAGGATGGATTTTACAACGACGAACCAGGCAACGACAACGGATTAACGATTTGCACATTTTCTCATGGACCGTGCGCTCCCTGTACAGACTGAATGCTGCTGAGCAGCTAGCCGATACGTTGCAAGAGATGCGATGGACAGGGACCGGTTTCCTGGAGAAGAGCCGCTACACCATATATTATAGCGGCCATCCAGTAAACCATGTGCTCGGAGTAGGTTTCTTAGTCAGTCAAAAAATGAAACCTGCTCTTATCGGCTTTGAAAATATAAGCAAAAGGCTATGCACTCTGCGTTTGCGAGGCAAGTTTAGAAATATAAGCCTCATAAACCTTCACCCCTACAGAGGAGACTGCAGTCAGGGAAGGATACTTTCTACTAGGCAGTTGAGCGGACCCTCGAAGCCTATCCCAAATATGATATCAAAATCATACTTGGAGGTTTCAACAGTCAAGTAGGGAAGGAGCCCGTATTCAGGCGACACGTCGGCTTCCATAGCTTACATGGGGATGATAACGGACTGCGCATTATTCAGTTAACAGTATCGCACGAAATGGTTGTTGGAAGCACGTGGTTTGCACGGAAAGCGCACACTTGGGCCTCTCCAGACGGCACCACTTTCAACCAAATTGACCACGTGTTGACTGAACGCCGCCATCTCTCAGCCTTGATGAATGTTAGAAGAGGGAAGGTCAATATAGACTCGGACCACCATCTCTTTGGCATGGTGCTCCGAGCTCGAATTACGACACCACCTAAAATCCCCTGTGACAATCAGGTTAGAGTATATACTGAAGCCACCCACAACACGGCCCTCCGCGACATCTATAAGAGGGAAGTAGATGTTGCAATAACCGCAGTCAACAGATGAAGCACACAACAAATGATCTTCACAATCACCTGAAGAACATTATCGTTTATACGGTCACAAACATTCTTGGCCAAAGCAGCAAAAAAATTCGGAACGGCTGGTTTGGAGATGAATGTAAGCTAGCTACGGAACGGAAGAATGCTGCATACCGGGTAATGTCGCATTCTCAAAGAACGCGGCTGCGCACAGAGACTTATCACGAACTCGGTCGAGCGAAGAAACGACTTCACAAACGGAAGAAGGAAGCCTAGGAGAACCAACTCGTCTGCGAACTAGAAAAGTACAGGGAGCAAACGCACCAGGCGCAGAAGTTTTACCAACAAGTCAGCAGGATGAATCCATCTACACCTTGATGTCCATCCTGCCGAGAAAAAGAGGGAAATCTGATTTCCGACAGAATGGGCATATTGGAGCGATGGGTTGAGTACTTTGATGAACCAGAACATCGGCGAGTTGGAGATCCCGCCAACTCAAGACGACGGACAAATACTGCCACCGCCTAGCATAGGAGAAACAGTACGTGCATTTCATCGACTTAAAAATTATAAATCGCCAGGAGCCGATGGAATTACAGCCGAATTATAGTAGATAAATATGGAGGCGACCAACTACACCAAGTGGTTCATCAACTTATAGACATATCAAGTTGCTGAGTACCATCTGTAAGATATTCTCCGCTATCTTGCTAGGTAGGATAGCCCCATTCGCTCACAACATCATTGGCCCATAGCAAAGAGGCTTTACTCCAGGCAAATCAGCAACAGATCAGATTTTCTTTGTGCGGCAAGCAATGGAAAAACTGTTGCAATATGGACAAAAGTTGCACCATCTATTCATCGACTTTAAAGCCGCCTATGAGCCAGGGTAAAACTATACACGGCCATGAGAGAATTCGAGATCCCAATGGATTTGGTAAGACTGACTACGCTGACCCTGTCCAATGTTCGAGGCCAGATAAAAGCAGCAGGATCACTCTCAAGACCATTCGACTTCAACAACGGTCTGCGACTAGGGGATGCGCTATCATGCGTCCTCTTCAACCTGGCCCTCGAAAAAGTGATCCATGCTGCTGAGGTAAATGCAAGAGGTATGATCCTCTTTAAGTCCACCCAACTACTGGCCTATGCTGACGATATCAACATCATGGGAAGAACCACCCGAGACGTACAAACTGCCTTCATCCTGATCGAGTAGGTGGCGCGAGATCTTGGGCAGCACATCAATGAATGCAAGACAAGGTATATGATGGCAACGTCAGCACTGAAATACAACCAGCCAACAACATCAAATCGCACTGGTCAAACGGGAAGAATAAAGATAGGAGAATACAACTTTGCGACCGTTGATAGTTTCTCCTATTTAGGGTCGAAAATCACAACCAATAAGAGCTACGATGATGAAATCCGCACAAGGTTGTTGTCAGCCAACAGAACCTGATTTAGCTTACAAAAACTGTTCCACTCGAAACGTCTCACCATAGGGTCAAAGCTCTTACTGTACAAGACTATGATCTTGCCAACCCTCATGTATTTCTCGGAGACTAGGGTTCTTAGTAAGAAAAATTGCGAACTCTTGGCCGCGTTTGAGGAAGGAATCCTCCGAAAAATTGGTGGCCCCCTACATGACGATGGACGATTCCGTAGCCCACAAAACGACGAAATCTATGAGCGATAGCATAGCCGTCAGGTTGTGGATAAAATCCGGCTCAATAGGTTACGGGATGATTTAACCCGGAAAGTCTATAAGGGCAATATCTATAGTAGAAAAATAAGACGAAGCAGATCCTGCCTGAGGTGGTGCGATGGCGTAGATCAGGACACCAGACAGCTTTTAGGGATATCGAATTGGTGGACCTCGGCGCAAAACCGGGATGTCTGGAGTTCTTTATTAAGGCAGGCCTAGACCGGATACCGGTTGTTGAAGCCGTTGATGTTGATGAAAACCGGATTCTCCAGTCTCGTACGCCGACCAGAGAAGAGCCATAATGTAGGGAATATTAAGAATTATAACAAGAGAGAAGATTCTAACATTGTCATAAATCTGTGATAAGCTTCCAGTGAATTGTAATGAAGAATAAGAAGCTACCAAGTTTGATGGCAATCGCACTATTACTAACAAAGTTATAATAGGTAAAAATTGTTGCTTCTGAGCAAATTCAAGACTTTGAATGTCAATATCACGAAAAAGTGGATTTTCTCACATAATACATGCATATATTGCATGCGTGGTACTTATGGAACAAATGTTTTTATGAAATAGACAAAACTTTTCATATATGAAGTGTTCAGTTTCCGGTTTCACGACTTGTTTGTATTAGTAGGTTAACTTCCTCACATTTGTTAATAATATTTAGCTCCTAATGGGAAGC
Organism: Hermetia illucens; assembly: GCF_905115235.1. Classification (NCBI taxonomy): domain Eukaryota; kingdom Metazoa; phylum Arthropoda; class Insecta; order Diptera; family Stratiomyidae; genus Hermetia; species Hermetia illucens. The sequence continues at coordinate 168,124,683 of NC_051849.1, read as the reverse complement.
ATATGAGGTTAACTATTATCAATATAGTTTCTACCAGATCAATTTATTTGTGTAAATAGTTTTTGGAAAATAAAAGGCAATGAAATTTTTAACTATATATACACGGAACTGTCATGCACCCATGTTTTCTCACATAGGAAAACACAAAACCTTTTATACTTGAAGCGTCTAGCTTCCGGTTTTCCAACTCGTTTTAATTAATTTAATTTAAGTTGTTTATGCTAAAAAGTGAAAAAAAGAAGTCATGTTGCATATTAGCACATTCACCCCCTCGCCAATTTGTCACTGGACAAAGCGAACGAAATGTCGGTCATGCCTCGAACCGCGAATAATACATAGTCGACGTGTGTGAGGAACGACATCATGGTCCATAAAAGTTGTAAACGTTCTCCGGAGAAGGCAACACGAACAGCGTCACCGGGAAACAGAAAAAATAATATCGGAGACAAGGTCTAACTCTGGCGAATTCCGTTTTGAATCAAAAATTCATCTGAGATTTTACCTCGGTGCAATACGTGATATTTTTCGCTCTGATAATTGTTATTAGTTTCTTTATTATTTAGGCGACGGCAAATCTAGCGATTGCATTTCAGAAAATTCTCAAAATTGGAGACTTTCCGGCTATACACTGAATGATTTTCTTCTCCAAACCTTCTGGAAGTATTTTATATGACGCCGAAAATCATAAGTGCCACCACACTCCCCAAGAGTTAGCTCAGGGTTCCTTTTGATTAATTCCTCACGCCCAGATCTATATCTTATCAAAGCGTAAACCTTTTGTGAAGAGATCAACTATCAATTACCCCTCCTCTTTACAATTCGGTCTCACATTTGTAACTGCTAGAACACCAAGGCACATTAAAATTATATCCTTAAATCCGCTTTTGTATGATTTCTATTGGTCCCAGTTAATGTGGAACCTTTAGTTCAATTTATTCGGAATCGAAATAATAATTTAATTGGAAACATGTGATTAGTGTATTTGCCATTTTCATGAAGAATAATTAACTAAACCTTACGTGCTACTATATCCTTCAAATTATTCGATATCTGCGAAATACCCTTTAATTTCAATTAAACTACAAATTAAGTTATCATATCCGGCGAACAGTTCGTTAGTTGGATTTTCACCTTCAAATAGTCCGCTGCAAACTAATCACTTAAAGTGCTTATGCTTTCCACTGGCTAATCCAGAGTCCAAAATCAACAAGAAGGCAGAGAGTGAAACATTATCCCCTATCAAATGAGATACCACATCCTCGAGGACGAATCGACAGCAGAACGTTCCTAGCCAAGCATCAGTTTCATTCAACATCAGCATGTCAGAATAGGCCTGCCATTAATCTGCTAATAGAGTTCATAATGAATAAACCACAAAATACGTTCATTACTAGTTTTCGTCCGAAACGACAAATGATCAGACTTCAAAATATAGGAAACCAACTGTCAGACTTGCTCCAAGGACGTCCTTTTCATGTTGTACGGCTTGGCTTGTTATTATCCCTTGCCCGTTGTCCGCTTGACATTATCTGACAGGGTGCAATTGTTCCTAAGAGCGTTGCTTTCTGCCCAGACAGCAATTTGCCTAGCAGACTATCCCGAAACCACGTATGGTCGAAGAGCACACACACAAGAATTTATTACTTTCGACGCTGCCGAATAACTTCATAATCGTTTATTGCATTATTTTAGGAATCCGATTACACATAAAGAAATCAGATTAGACGTAATCCGATCATAATGACGCAAGGATAGTATGTTTCATTTCCAGGCACGAATGGGGGTTGCAAAATAGTATCGGCAGTATCGCAGTTATGTATTCAACGACCAACTATTTCAGGTAAAGTGTCTTATGAACCCTGATGAGTAATAATGTAAAAATATGATAATTTAATTTGCTTTATGATCATGGCACTTTGAAATAATGACCTAACTAATTTTGTCGGAACATCTCCATCCGTGACCGTCCAATAGAAACAAGTAAGCAGAAAAATCATATTAAAGCAGAATTTCCCTACTAACTACCTTATCAAACCCTAAAGATTGACACACGCCTTCGTCAAAACCTTCGACATTCTGGCTTTTGATTCACTTTTCAAATGAAAAGGACTTAATTGCACCCCATAGACTCCATTCTAGTTTTAACTCCTATCCCTGTCCGTGCCTTCCTATATCATCAACCACAGACAGTTTGCTGACTTGTGGATTCTTCGCTCACTAGTTTCATATTTTTCTTTTTGTCTACTCCTTCGCCAACAAGGGTGGCTCCACGGTCGGATTGTCCTGAAGCATTTTTCTTTGCGACTATGTGAACTTATGCCCGGGCATTGTGAAAATTGTGTGCAAAATTCCCTGCACTCATCACTTATCCTTCGAGTATGATTGCACTGCGGCCGGAAAAAAAGAGTGAAAAACTGTGGAAAAGCAATTGTTGAAAGGATTCTCCTATACCATCTATCGTTGGGTTGTTGAGTAAGTTTTCCGACGACTCAACTCATCGGTATTTTTCCCATTCGAAACGCGTAATTGAAAAACGTAATCGGATCAAATTTGTAACTTGGCATCGATTTGAACCTCTTGACTGTGGTTCAGGATGGGAAAATAGTGAAATAATAATTCTGATGGGAATGAAACTGTACCTCTGAGTGTTAGACATATTCTCTACAAGTATCAATCGTTTTCTGATTGAGCTTCCTAGCCGACCAGGATTCCACATATCTTAATCTACTTTTCCTGACTTTTATATTCCTAAATAGGTCGTTCAGGAATTTTATAATTAAGGAGATAACTAGAACACAGGTTTCCTTTAACTGGAGGAGCCCAACTAGCTCTCTTGTATAGTTCTTCTGATCGAGTTGATCTGTCGTGTGTCACGCCAGCGAAGAAGACATGCGTGTCCTCTGCTCCAGTTTGAACGGTTAGTTCGCCGGAACTCAGGTTTGCCCACTGACAGGCGTGGTTCCTTTTTATTCAGGATTCTTACTATTGATCAGTCACAATGGGAAGAAGAAGAACTTTGAACGCTACCCCAGAATATCGTGGAAAATAACGAAAGGTTTGGAGAATAGCTACATCATCAATGCTGCAAATTAATGAAAAAAATCAAACTTATTTTCTCGACACGAGATCTCTCCATTATAACCCTTTTTTAAGGTTTTGTGTGAAACAAAACCTTATTCGAATCGAGACGGTGTCTGTCTGTCCGTCTGTCCGTCTGTCCGTCTGTCTGTCTGTCTTTTTTTTTTTTTTTTTGAGGAGGTGGAAATCTTCAAAAGACACTGGTCTGGACACACCAGCGTGTGGGATTTTTACCCACTAAAACCACCCCCGACTCCCTCCCTGCCCCGCGGAACCACCATAAGGTATTACATCACGGGGCGGAGTCAGCTCACTCTAGCTTAATCCCATTTCTTCTATACGCGGCGCACGTGACCGCGTTTTTCTCCTTTCCTCTGCCTTTCGCAATTTATCTTGAATTGATGCGATCATGGAGTTGACCGCATCCCAATTCTCTTGATGTGCTAGCATTTTCGGCACCAGATTTTCTGGTACCAGCACCTCTCCTAGAGTCTCCTCTAGATTCCTCCTTTCTTCCACAAATCTCGGACAGTGGAAGAATACATGCTCTGGGTCCTCTGGGACTCCATCACAATTTGGACAGTCGGGTGAGGTCTCCAATTTAAACCTGTGAAGGTATTGGAGATATCCTCCATGTCCCGTGAGAAACTGGGTGAGATTATAATTAATCTCACCGTGTCGTCTCTCCAACCACTCCTTGATGGCAGGAATGAGCCTGTGAGTCCACCGACCCTTTCCCGAGCGTTCCCACTGCTCTTGCCATCTATTTATAAATCTCTCCCTCTCAGCGTTCTTCGTCTGCGATAAGGAAGAGATTGGCTTCGCATGGTATATATTCGCCATCTCATCTGCCAAGATGTCAATCGGCATCATTCCAGAGATCACGAATGCTGCATCATCTAAGACAGTCCTGAAGGCAGAGCATACCCTCAGAGCTGTCCTCCTGTAGACTGCATTCAGTTTGCTAGTGTTAACTGACATCCGCAATGCCTTGCTCCAAACTGGAGTCGCATAGAGCATGATTGAGGTCACCACCCTGGCTATAAGTAACCTAGAGGTATGCCGTGGCCCTCCCACATTCGGCATCATCCTCGCCAGGGCCATACTAGCACTGGATGATTTATCACAAAGATACTGTACGTGTTGCTTATAGCTGAGCTTCCCGTCTATCACCACCCCCAAGTATTTGATGGTCGGCTCGGAAGTGATGATATGATTCCCGATTCTAACACAGGCGTAATTTCTCTTCCGGCGCTTCGTGATGAGGACCGCTTCTGTTTTTTCCTCCGCAAGCGTCAAGCCAGAGCTCTCCAACCAACATTTGACAGCACTGATTGCCTCACTTGAGTATAACTCAGCATCTTCAAGATGCTTTGCGACAACAACCAGTGCTATGTCGTCAGCGTAACCCACCACTGTGGCTTCCTCGGGAAGGGGAAGATTAAGTACATCGTTGTACATGATGTTCCACAGTAGTGGGCCCAATACGGAGCCCTGCGGGACACCCGCGGAAACGACGTACTCCTGCGGTCCGTCATCAGTGTCGTACCAGAGCCTCCTTTCAGTTAAATAACTATCGACAATTGCGGCGAGATAGGCGGGAATACCAACCTTCGCTAGGGATTTCCGGATTAGATTCCAATTGGCTGTCTGTCTGTCTGTCTGTCTGTCACACCCGATTTATTCGGAAACGGCTAGACCGATTGTCACGAAAATTGGTGAGAGTATGTAATCTGGTGATCCCTTTACATGCAGCAAGTGGCGCCATCTTGTGTTAAGTTTAAGGGGGGGCCCCGTACATGTGAATGGAGGGTGCAAATTTTTTTTTCACAGAATGTAGCCATGTAGGGTATCAAATGAAAGGTCTCAATTAGTACTTTTCGAATCTGGTTCAATATTTGATATTAGATAGAACATAGGGGAGTGAGGGTTCAAAATATGATCCACAAAAAGTGTAACAGGTCTCGTTCTCAGAACCTATCCAACCGAAAAATCTGAAAAAAATCACAGTGGTGCATCTCTACGAAATCTAGGCCTCAAAATATATCCGGTTCCGATATCTGCACAAATAAAGTTAATAATAGTATATTTCCACGTTTTAGAAATTTACCCGGCACCCCCTTATGTTCATCACAGAAGTACAAAATTTGGCATGCCTGTAACGAAGAATATAATGCACAGTTTGGTCAAGTTGAAATCCAACTATTATTAACAAAGTTATAGGGGGTGAAACTTTACAATTTTTCGTGAATTTCGTGCACTCTACAACCTGCATGACGTCATCATCACATATCAATTCGTCAATACCACAACGAAATGAGTTCTTATGAATTGGGTCGCAGAGAATTATTTTGTTTTAGTTTTTTAGTTATTTGTCAGCCAGACATGTGTGTATGTAGGTATATAATATATGCGTGCTAATGAACTTTGGAGGTAGTGCCTAATTCAGATAGATATAAGAAGTAAATCGGAAATATGGGTACGATCAATTTATATACGTGTACAGTATTCGGAAATAGACAGTTTTTTTGCGTGATATCTATGGCTGCAATATGTACGTATGTCTCGTATTTTGGAAAAATATGAAGGATTATGTTGGATTTGTAGCTACATACGGACAGAAAAATTTGCGTTGAAGTTTCTTCCATAAGATGAACACAACACCTTTATACCCGAAGCGCGAGCTTCCGGTATTCCGACTTGTTTAAAGTGGCATTCCTTAGCTAGTATCTCAACCTCATCAAAAAGCATCATTTAGATAATGATGAATAGACAACGCTTCCTATCCATTTTAAAGGTTTTGTTGAAAACACCAACGCCATTGACGGTTCCAAGCTGGTTCCAAACCGGTTCGAGGAAGGGAAGAGACGAGCCACTATAATTTGAATGACTGTGCCATTTCAAACCAAAGCATTTCAGGGTGTAGGTGGATTTAACTTCATTGGGGCTATTGCTATTCTATTAAAGGAGGTTAGAATACGTCCTAAAAGAACTATTGCACGGCTTTTCATTATCATCAATGGTGCAACAACCGGTATCCGGTCCAGACCTGCCTTAATAAGGAACTCCAGATATCCAGATATTGCGTCGAGGCCTACCAATTCGATATCCCTAAAAGCTGTCTGCCATCCAGACCTACGCTACCGCTCCATCTTAGGCAGGGTCTGCCTCGTCTTCTTTTTCTACCATAGATATTGCCTTATAGACTTCCCGGGCTGGATCATCCTCATCCATACGGATTAAGTGACCCGCCCACAGCAACCAATTAAACCGGATTTTATCCACAACTTGACGGTCATTGTATCGCTCATAGATTTCATCATTATCTATGCTACGAAATCGTCCATCCTCATGTAGGGAGCCAAAAATTCTTCGGAGGATTCTTCTCTCGAACGCGGCCAAGAGTTCGCAATTTTTCTTGCTAAGAATCCAAGTTTCCAAGGAATACATGAGGACTGGCAAAATCATTGTCTTGTACAGTAAGAACTTTGACCCTATGGTGAGACGTACCGAGCGAAACAGTTTTTGTAAGCTGAAATGGGCTCTGTTGGCTACCAACAACCGTGCGCGGATTTCATCATCGTAGCTGTTATCGGTTGTGATTTTCGACACTAGATAGGAGAAATTATCAATGATCTCAAAGTTGTAGTCTCCTATCTTTATTCTTCCCGTTTGACCAGTACGGTTTGATGTTGTTGGTTGGTTAGTTTTCGGTGCTGACGTTGCCACCATATATTTTGTCTTGCCTTCATTGATGTGCAGCCCAAGATCTCGCCCCGATAGCCCTCGATCTGGATGGAGGCAGTTTGTACGTCTCGGGTGGTTCTTCCCATTATGTCGATATCGTCAGCATAGGCCAGTAGTTGGGTGGACTTAGAGAGGATCGTACCTCTAGCATTTACCTCAGCATCACGGATCACTTCCTCGAGGGCCAGGTTAAAGAGGATGTATGTTAGGGCATCCCTTTGTCGTAGACCGTTGTTGATGTCGAATGGTGTTCAAAGTGATCCTGCTGCTCTTATCTGGCCTCGCACATTGGTCAGGGTCAGCCTAGTCAGTCTTATCAATTTCATCGGGATACCGAATTCTTTCATGGCCAGTTTTACCCTGGTTATGCTATCATAGGCGGCTTTAAAGTCGGTGCCACTGGTGTCCATATTCCAACAGTTTTTCCATCGCTTGCCGCAGAGAGAAAATCTGATCTGTTGCTGATTTGCCTGGACTGAAGCCTCTTTGGTATGAGCCAATGGGACTATCCGGCCTAGCAAGATAGCGCATAATAATTGCTGCACTGTGTGATATCTCCCTTTTTCTATATGAAATAGATAATGCCTCTTTGCCAATCATCAGGCATTGGTCCGTTGTTCCATACCTTGAGCACAAGTTGATGAACCGCTTGGTGTAACTGGTCGCCTCAGATTTAACCAATTCGGCTGTAATTTCATCGGCTCCCGGCGACTTATGATTTTTAAGCCGATGAATTGCATGGACTGTTTCTTCTATACTTGGTGGTGCCAGTATTTGTCTGTCGTCTTCAGTTGACGGGACCTCCAACTCGCCGATATTCTGGTTGTCCAGTAGTTCATCAAAGTACTCAACCCATCGCTCCATTCTGTCGAAAATCAGATTTCCCTCTTTGTCTCGGCAGGATGAGCATTGAGGTGTATAAGGCTTCATCCTGCTGGCTTGTTGGTAAAACGTCTGCGCCCGGTGCGGTTGCTCCCTGTACTTTTCTAGTTCACTGACCAGTTTGTTCTCTCAGGATTCCTTTTCCCGTCTGTGAAGTCGCTTCTCCGCTCGACGGAGTTCGTGATAAGTCTCTGCGCGTGTTCGCCTCACCTTATTGTCAGAGGGGATTCTAGGTGGTGTTGTTATTCGAGCTCGGAGCACCATGCCAACGAGATAGTGATCCGAGTCTATATTAGCCCCCCTATATGTTCTGACATTCATCAAGGCTGAAAGGTGGCGGCGGATCAACACGTGGTCAATTTTGTTGAAAGTGGTCCCATCCGGAGAGGCCCACGTATGTTTGTGGACCGCTTTCCGCGCAAACCAGGTTCACTCAACAACCATTTCGTGTGACACTGCTAATTGAATAATCCGCAGTCCGTTATCATTTGTATTTTGATGTAAGCTATAGGAGCCAACGTATCGGCTTATACTTCTAAATTTGCCTCGCAAGTGCAGAGTGCATAGTCGTTCGCTTATGTTTTCAAAGCCGATAACACAGGCCCTAACCTAACTAACCTACTCCGAGTACATGGTTTACTGACTGGCCACTATAATATGTGGGGTAGCGACTCTTCTCCAGGAAACCGGTCCCTGTCCAAAGCATCTCCTGTAACGCTGTTGCATCAGCTATATATTGGGATAGGGTATCGTCTAGCTGCTCAGCAGCGTTCGGCCTGTACAGGGAGCGCACATTCCATGAGAAAATGCGCAAATCGTTATTCCGTTGTCGTTGCCGGGTTCGTCGTTGTAAGATTCATTCTGTCCGAGGCTCCTTTCGTAACTTCGTAACATCGGTTTTCCGAGTAGGGATGTCAGCCCTACTCAACCTCCAACCTGGAGGACCAGTTGATACAATTTGTCCCGCTTTTAGGCGCGGGAAACTCGCCTTCATCCTTCTCCGTCTGCAGCTTTTGGTTAAGAAAGAGCTCCCAGCTTTCACCACGTGGAGGTGGAGATAGGATTTGGTAAGAGAGTGTTGGTTGAATAGGCGTTTCCCAGGTTTTATGCTCCATCGTGGGTACCAATCCACGTTTCGTCCTGGGACCTACACTACCCTTTGACCATCGCTTTTACTATTTATAATGTGCCTATTAACTGTATATCAATCAAGCCTGTAACGGATAGGAATTTTATTATATTCTCTACTTCCAAATATTTCAACTTGGTAGCTGGTATTAATTGTTCTCATAAGTGCCTCAACATAATTTCACAAGTACCGAACTCTGTCCGACAACTCGTAAGGAGGTTTCGTCATTCTACGCGCAGAACTTCCCGTAGATATTCCTATGTGACGGTTTAGTCGGCAGTGACCAGTGAGTATTCTCAATATAATCCGAAGGCTCTTCTTCTTGAGGCTTAAACAGTGCTTTGAGCACTTAGCTTCGTATCCCCCATGAGCAACCTGGGCTGCTACATTCGTTGTAGGTTCGCCCACTATAGCTCCCTCAGCCGTTTGGTTTTCATTTTTCAATGTCGTAACCGTAAATCCGTTTCCGTTTCCAACAGAAGAAGTCTGGTCCTTGTAGAGTTGTCTCTGCTCCCTTTCTAGCCAATTCATCCATTGCCTCATTATACTCTAACCTCGCATGCCCTAGAATCCACAGTATCCAGACTCTGTTGTGCGAGTCGTGCTCTGTTTCTCAAGGCACTCCCATACCTGTTTGAAGTTCAGAATGTCAATGTTCTGCCCCCTGTAATTTCTTTCGAGATTAAAGAAGGCACATCTGTCGAGGCCTTATATTTCGGCCTGAAATATACTAGTGTAATTACCCAGTGGTTCAAAGTACGTTTTTCTTGGACCAATGATCCCTACTCTGGCTCTCCCTGCTGCGGGGAATCCGTCCGTGTACCAATTAATCTATTGCTGATTTGAGCCGCATGTCACTGCCACGATCTCCCGTTTGCCCTGTTAATCCAACGTGTTTCAAACTTCTTATTGAAATGAAATCTTGTTGTCATATCATCCCTTGGTATCAATAATTTGAAGTACCGTCTCGTCTCACTGCACTGCATCTGCTTGCGCTGATAGAAAGTAGTTAATTTCAGAATGGCCTCCAAGTATGGTGTGGGGCATATTTTTAAAGCTTTCCTGGGAGTTCATCAACATGGCATACCCCACAGAAGCAGCAAATGTACCCAACCCTGTTGGCAACCTCGAGTAGTATTCATAACAATATAATTTGTACCTGTCGGTACTTCTATTTGCCCACTCTTTAACATTCCCACTTTCTTCCGGATCAGGACATCTTTTATCTCCCGTCGGTGTCCGAAAACACACATAGTGCTATTTCTTTTAATTCTATGCCGGCGGTTTCCACTCTTACCGGGCAAGCGTTTTGATTCTAATGTAGTTGTATGTGACCCCTTTCACCGTTTCCAGTTCGAACGATGTTAGGCGAATTGGTCTGAAAGACTTAGGGTGAAAAGGATTCTTTTTACCCGCTTTCGGAATGAAGAGCACTTTTGCCTGGTTTCATGACCTGGATAACGCTATGGTATCCTTTACCACTGCTAGAAGTGACCCTGATTTATAGGTCTCTTTAGAATGGTGCTGGAAAGAAGCCATATAATCCGACTGATTTCACTGGTTTAAAGATTCTCACTACCCACCTTACCCTAGCTTCCAAGCATATCTCTTTCGCTAGTTTAGAAGTATAACCGTTCTCCAGGGATTGCAGACGAGGAGAATTAGTAACGGCTTCTTCGAAGAAAACTTTAGCAGTTTAAAAACTAGATCCGGTGAGATTTGGATATCATCTCCTGCTAAGAAGCCCGATACCATGACTGCCTCTTGATGTTCCCCGCCTTCCAGTGACACTTTGTCAGCCACAAGGTCTCCGATCAGGAACTCTGAAAGACACAGACAATTTAAATTACATTAAATTATTTAAATGATAAAATTTCTTGGTTTTTGGCCAAAGGAATCCCCAATTATTTGAATATTCGAACCAGTGCTATTCCAATGTTGTCCTTGGAGATCAATTTTGCAATCACTGAAAATGCAGCTCTTGTATATCGGAGGTTTACCTAGTCTGTGGGACTATCACCCTACTCCTCCGATATTGCACTCACCTGCATGTCGTTGTCCGCCTTCAGCTTTATAAGATCCAAGTCTAAGTATTCCGGCTTCTCCTCCTTACTTCATCACCTCTATGGCCTCCGAGATTCCTACAGGCACCTCGATAGGTTTTCCACCCAATATGCCTCCGAAGTATCTTTCCTAGGCTTCTCCCTGTGCGCATGCAGAGGTATGTTGCCAAGTTTATAGTTGATGTGAAAATTTTGACATTTGATTGCCTCCAGGGATCAGCTATCTCCCCCAATCGTGCCCTCCACTTTATTCCTAAAGGCTCTTCTTAATTGTTTAACGAGATTATCATTTTGATCAATTAAAAGGCTATAAGATCCTCCGCCTTTAGGGCAGCGGCTTTGGGAAGAAAAACTATCACCACGTGTACCCCTTTTGTATCTACAGACCGAGGCATATGTTGGTGTCATCGTAGATTCGGCGATAAAGCCACAAGATGTACTAAGCACATGTCGAGAATTCTGCTCCTTTCCAACCTGGCATTTTATGAACTATGATCTTGAGCCATTCCGCAGCATCCTCCGTGGCGAAGGCTACCATTATATGACCTAGTCGAAAGCGTATGCAAACGAACACGAGCTTCTCACCGCACCCCTTGCATATTTGCCTGGCGACAAGGTCTTATTATTAATTTCTTGCTCCGAAAATGTCTTATGCAGTATAGCCAGCCTTGACCATACTTGTATAGCTATTGGTGACCTTCCAGACTCCAGTCTTCACCTCTGATCTACCCGGGATATTCCTTCTGTTGGATTTGACTTTTTGGGAGCATTCGCGTCGGTAGACTAGTCCCCACTAGTTTAAGTTTTCTTGGCTCTGATAATGAAGGCTTAGGTCTGCCCTGATCCTTCTCAAGGGCCACTTCGGGCCGCCGCCTTCCTTCACATAATGCAGATACCATTTGCTACCTGCGCTACTGTTTTCATTCTAAACTCTGATATACTGATCTCAGACGTACTTTTGTTTGCCCTGCCTTTTGAGCAATGGCCTTCGTTGGTTGAAATCTTCCCAACAGACCAATACTAACTCTCCGACGCCTCTCTTTTTGGGGTAACCACCTGGCTCTCAGTGTTGTGGAGATGTGACTCCACCTCGTGGGCCAGCTTGTGTTTGTTACGGGGTCCTGCTAATTTGTTATTATTTTTTTTTCTACTTTGAAATTGCTCGTTTATTTGATTCCTAAGGGTATGGAGGTTAGCATTGCTGCTATACCATAAGCGCCCGTAGCACGGTAAGGTCAAACTTACTCATAAAGGTAACCAGGTATTAGTCAGGCCCCGTTTGAATACAGTCCAGCTTGCAAACTATCTAATGGACGCGCTTTTCATGACACATTGGCTCAATATGGTACCATACGAATACTAATCGTCTGAAAAAAGGGAAACCATTTCAGCATCGAAGCACTCAATACTGAGATGAGAGCGGGGGTGATGGGCGTAATAGGGACATTTCTTCTCCAGACAAGATGCCATTTTAATTGGAGGCGGAACTTGCAATGTCATTTGTTTGTATCATATATGTCAATTTCATTAAACCAAGTGAGTTTGTTACAGGTAAGCCTTGATTGTTTAGTTTACAATTCAATGTCAGTTGACATGAAGTTGTTCCAAGTCATAATACTATCCTCAGATGGGTGACACAATTCAGATCAACAGTAAGCACAATGTACAAAAAGCATATAAGCCCGATGCAGAGTAACACCAGAAGATGTTGCAACAGTAAGAGAAGCAGTACTCAGAAGCCCAGAACGAATTATCTCACAACTAGCCGATATTCCTTGGTCTCCCCATCTGATTTATCAGTGTGTGACTTGTTTCCATCGAAGTACTTGAAGAGCCGTGTCTCTAACCCCAAACCGCGAAACCTGAATAAGCTAACAAATACAATCGTTGAAGAAATTGCTGCCGCCCCTGCAGAGATGTTGGTCGGTGTGATGGAGGATTTCGAGATGAGACTTAAGTCATGCATCGTACATGATGGACATCCCTGATGTCGTTTCTCATAAATAAGTTTCATTTACACTAAAATGGCGAATAATGAGCTTTGATTAAATGAAAAAAAACACAGATGGTGGTCAAAGGGTAGTATAGGTCCCAGGGCGAAACGTGGATTGGTACCCACGATGGAGCATAAAACCTGGGAAACGCCTGCCCAACCAACACAACAGCTCTACTACCAAACCCTATCTCCACCTCCACGTCGTAACCGCTAAGAGCTCTTTCTTAACGAAAAGCTGCAGATAGAGAAGGATGAAGGCGAGTCTTCCGCGCCTAAAAACGGGACAAATTGTACCAACTAGTCCTCCAGGTTGGGCGTTGGGTAGCGCTGACAACCCCCGGAAAACGACCTGTTACGAAACCACAACAGGAGCCTCGGACTGGACGGATAATACAACGACGAACCCGGCAACGACAAAGGAATAACGATTTGCGTATTTTCTCATGGGAAGAAGAAAAGTGAAACCTGATGTTATCGGCTTTGAAAACATAATCGAACGACTATGCACCCTACGCTTCCAAAGCAAGTTTAGAAATATAAGCCTTATTAACGTTCACGCCCCACCAAAGGGGAGACTGCAGAGTCGGAGAAGGATACTTTCTACGAGGCAGTTGAGCGGACTTCGAAGCCTGTCCCAGATATGATATCAAAATAATACTTCGGGGATTTTAACAGCCAAGTTGGGAAGGAGCCCGCATTCAAGCGATACGTTGGCTCCGCTAGCATACACCAAAATAAAAATGATAATGGACTGGGGATCATTCAATTGGCCGTATCACACGAAATGGTTGTTGGAAGTACCTGGTTTGTGCGGAAAGCGGTAAACAAACATACGTGGGCCTCTCCAGATGGGAGCACTTTCAACCAAATTGACCACGTGTTGATCGAACGCCGCCATCTCTCAGCCTTGATGAATGTCAGAACATATATGGGAGCCAATATAGACTTGGATCACTATCTCATTGGCATGGTGCCCCGACCTCGAATAGCAACACCACCCAGAATCCCCTCGGCAATCAGGTGAGAGTTAACACTGAAGCCATCCACAGCACAGCCCTCCGCAACACCTATAAGAGGGAAATGGATACCACAATAACCGTCGTCAACAGAGATCCTGGAGATGAAGCATCAACAACTGATCTTCACAACCACCTGAAGAACGTTATCATAAATCTAAACACATATAAATACAAACACACTTGGCCCCAACCGCAAAAAGATTCGGAACGGCTGGTTTGACGATGAATGTAAGCTAGCTACGGAACGGACGAATGCTGCATACCGAGTAATGCTGCATTCCCAAAGAAGGCGGGCACGCACGGATATTTATCACGAATTCCGACAAGCGGAGAAGCGACTTCCAGACAGAAAAAGGAAGCCCGGGAGAACCAACAGGTCTGTGAGCTCAAAAAGTACAGGGAGCAACCGAACCAGTCGCGCAAGTTTTATCAACAAGTCAGAAGAGTGAAGTATTATACACCTTCATGCTCATCCTGCCGAGACAAAGAGGAAAATCTGATTTCCGACAGAATGCGCATATTGGAGAGATGGGTTGAGTACCAACTGAAGACGACAGACAAATACTGCAACCACCAAATATAGAAGAAACAGTCCCCGCAATTCATCGACTTAAAAATCATAAGTCGCCAGGAGCCGATAGAATTACAGCCGAATTGGTTAAATATGGAGGCGACCAGTTACACCAAGTGGTTCATCAACTTGTGCTCAAGGTATGGGACAGTGAATCAATGCCTGACAACTGCCAACAGGCATTATCTGTCCAATATATAAAAAGGGAGACATCACACAGTGCAGCAATTATAGACGTATCACGTTGCTGAGTACCATCTATAAGATATTCTCCGCTATCTTGCTAGGCCGGATATCCGTCCGTACCAAAGAGGCTTCACTCCAGGAAAATCAGCAACAGATCAGATTTTCTCTGTGCTGTAAGCGATGGAAAAACTGTTGGAATACGGACAACAATTGCACCATCTGATGATATGATAGCATTGAGCATTGAGGGAATTCGGTATCCCGACGAAATTGATAAAACTGACTAGGCTGACCCTGACCAATGTGCGAGACCAGATAAAAGCAGCAGCATTTCTCTCAAGACCATTCTACATCAACATCGGGCTACTACAAGGGGATGCCTTATCATGCGTCCTCTTTAACCTGGCCCTCGGGAAAGTGATCCGTGATGCTGAGGTAAATGCAAGAGGTACGATCCTCTTTAAGTCCACCCATCTACTGACCTATGCTGACGATATCGACATCATGGGAAGAACCACCCAAGACGGGCAAACTGCCTTCATCCAGATCGAGCAGGCGGTGAATAGCGCGAGATCTTGGGTTGCACATCAATGCAGGCAAGGCAAGGTATATGGTGACAAAGTCAGCAAACCAACCAATCAACAACATCGAACCGAACTGGTCAAACGGAAAGAATAAGGTAGGAGAATACAACTTTGAGACCGTTGATAATTTGTCCTATCTAGGGTCGAAAATCACAACCGATAACATCTACGATGATGAAATCCGCGCACGGTTGTTGTCAGCCAACAGAGCCTATTTCAGCTTACAAAAACTGTTCCGCTCGAAGCGTCTCACCATAGGGTCAAAGCTCTTACTGTACAAGACTATGATCTTGCCAGTCCTTATGTATTCCTTGGAAACTTGGGTTCTTAGTAAGAAAAATTGCGAACTCTTGGCCGCGTTCGAGAGAAGAATCCCCCGAAGAATTTTTGCCCGCTACAAGAGGATGAACGATTCCGCAGCCTTCATAACGACGAAATCTATGAGCGACACCATGACCGTCAAGTTGTGGATAAAACCCTGCTCAATAGGTTACGGTGGGCGAGTCACTTAATCCGTATGGATGAAGATGATCCAGTCCGGAAAGTATATAAGGGTAATATCTAAGATAGAAAAACAAGACGAGGTAGACTCGTAGCGATGGCGTAGGTCAAGACGCCAGACAGCTTTTAGAGATATTGAATTAATGGACCTCGGCGCAAAACTGGGATGTCTGGAGTTCTTTATTAAGGCAGACCTAGATGGGATACTGGTTGTTGCGCCGTTGATAATGATGAAACACACATCTATTTGGAAATTAGCTGAGTATTTTTTATTTAGAAACCGTCTTTCTCCCGCATGCCACCCGGTATATCCCTTTCAATGACCTTAGTATTTTATTATTATTTTACAGTATATTGCTTCTAATCATCCGCCTTTATCTGGGCTCTGGACCAACATCTTATATAGCATGGCGCTGTTAGATAATCAAATATGATAGGGTAAATGGATCACAACGAAGTAAAAGTAGTCATTGCTCGCAGATTAGAGTGTGGTATTCAAAAATAATAGGTTCGACACTTCCTAATTTGATATTACAAAATCTAAATAGGAGTATGTTTCTCTGACATTTATGGGCCCATTTCTCTATTGACCAGAGCTTACATGGCCGTGGCTCTAAAACCCTTCTATTTTCAGATAAAACGTCCGCGACAAACTCCTTACTAATTTTGACAAATCACTTAGTTGACCAGGCAAAAATTCTTTTAGTCCTTTTTATCAATTTGGAATTTCTATTATATCCTGAACCCACACATTTTCCTTCAATTAGCAAAATCGTTACAGAGTTTCCATGCCATCAGCTCGAACGAGTATTTCAAACCAAAGTCATTAGGTCTCCCCTTCGTCCTCACAGGCGTCACATGGCATTCTACAAACAAAACTACTGAATGCATTGATTAAAAATTCACAAGACCATGATGTTGCCGCCAACTTTTTCCTCCATCTGCAACTTTCACGAAAACTAAAATGGGTTGAACTTCTCCCCCCCACCCATGCTTCGTCAGATCCCATTCCGATACATACAGAGTGTCCCTGTCACAGTTGCTAAAATATCCCTCCAGCTAGCCGGTTCCATTCCAATTCTTGTTCTGGCGTAGGATGGGAAACCTGGAAACCTGTAAAACGAAAAGTTTCCCACAAATTAAAAATTCATAATCAGAAAGTGAAGTCTGCACATTTACTGCAAGAAGTGTGCTGGAGATGGACTAACGGCGTGTATGTCGTTTAAAAGATATCTTTAAATGGAGTGCACAACTCCAATCCAAGACCGCGCGGTACTCTGATGCGCATAGTATGCAAATAGTTATTATATCTGGGCTTTTGTGCCATTCAGCAAAAACTTTAGAAAATGCTTGCACTGCTGTCAGCCATCGTCGAAAATGGCAGGCTGGATCGTCAACGTACTCAAAACATTATTGCTGATGTCGTCAACAACTCATGTGAGACTTGAACTTATTCAACCGCGGCGGATGCTGGTGTATAATTTTATACCTCCACTTCTGACACAACCTCCTTCCTTAAACTTTGGTATGCGGGTTGCTTTTGAGCCAATTCAAGTACACGAAGGAGAGTATCTTGAGAGAATTATAATTCCCGTAGTAATTTCAATAGAGCTATTAAATGTTACTTAGCGTTAAAAGTGCATCTAGACTTCTTTGAATCGCTTTGACTTCTCTATTGACGTGACAACCACGCAACAACTAAATGTTGAGAAGCCACTGCATCCTGGCGAAAACCTACAGACCGAGGCACGTCTCGAGAACCATAGTCTCTGCAATATACTTAACTGTTATCGCATATATGGGACACTAGTCGGGGAGATAGTCCTTATTTCAAATACACGATATACAAGTGGGTACACAAAAACGACACGGCAGACGTCGTCCTTGTCGCCCATTTGCCGCACCGAAACTCCACCAGCACCAGGTAAAAATGTGAGGTGGCTTAATTCGAACTACATAAATGTGTAATTTGTGGCTGGTTCTTAACGAAAACTCTCCGGATCCTTTTGACACGGACATGGTCGTGTCTGTGTGCCCGACCAAATTGTTTATTGCCGGCAACAACGACGAGGAGTTTTGATGGGCCATGTTAACCGCTGCACTTGCTTTCGGCATTCATGCATCCCCGGAGACATTGACATAGTCGCCGACCTAAAGTAATTTAACTTTGCAATAAGGTAAAACTGTTGATATGAAAATTTCATGATAGTTATTTCGGGCTGTATTGTGCATGTATCCCTTGTGCAACCTTGCTAAGAGCAAACTCCAGTTTTTCCGTCGCATTTGAATATATTCACGTAGAAAGGAAAAATTAGGATTGGAAATTGCATGCATGCAATAATAGTGAGGAAAAGTTTATGACAACTGGCCTGTGGAGACACTAATGGACCTTTAAGTACTCTTTAAATCAAACGCTAAAAGCCGGCGCATGTCAGCCAATTAAACATGTCAAGGCAAATTTAAAATCTTTCCATTTCAAGTCAGCATTTCAACTCATACATCACTTTCGCATTAGGGACTTTTCAGTCGGGAAAACTATCACGATTCGTTAAATAGGGAAAAAGTTAATCTTAGTCCTTGCCAATTACCATTCCATAATAAATTAGATGTGCCAATTGGAAGTGTTATTTTGTGAACAGGAGCGAACGGAGAAGGGAATTATTACTAAGATAGGTATATGTATACAAATATCTGTTGCTCTTCACTTTAAGTTTGTTATTATTGACATTTATCGGGATTCTGTACACATGAAAATTAAGCCAAATGGTAAAAATAATTCTAAAAGAGAATATTAGGATATCCCGAAAATTCGTAGATAAAGTTTTATGGTCCAAAAACTCATTATTATAGCTTCAACATGGATCCTCGTTTATTGACTCACACTTCCCACTTGCAAGCTGGATGTCTCTGTCCTAAAGGTTCATGGTTACAGGGCTGGGATTTTGGAGGCCTCACCACATTCATGCCCCTCCTATGAACCCTATGGATAAACCTGTAGAAGGCATGCTTTCCGACCCAATGGAAAGGTTGCATATAGTGCCAACGGCGAAGCCAGCCAGAAAGGAAAGTAAGGAAACTCTCAGCTTAGGAGAAACTGGATATCCGTCTAAGGCCGGCCCGTCCGCGGTAGTACTGCCCAAATCTACCCGCAAACGGAACAGGAAGCGCTCGACAGATGGGGGCTTCAGCCACTAAAGAAAGGGATTACAGGCTAAATCTTGCCTGTCAGAACCTTCCCCTTCACCCTTACTGGGAGGAGTGGAAGAAAAGGAAGTTGATAACGTGGATCCTACTGGTTTAATGCCGGTATGTGGAAATGGATCCAAGCGGCCCGGACACCGTGAACCTAGGAAGCCCCCAAGCCGGCGGCGGAAGAAAGTACTGCGAAGGAAGATGAAGCACCTTGGGAATGAGGCCATGGACGTGGCTCCACCACTAGGGGCGGCCATGTCCAGAGAAATTGGACGCGAGGAAGCGGAATCTTGCCGGAAGGTGGGGATAAACTGCCAACGCTGGTGAGACCCAGACTGGATGCACCAGACTCTTCTGTCAGCGGTAATGCGCGCAAGAATCGTAAGACCAACACATCTGTCGTGGCCAACGTGTTATTATGCTCCGAACCAGGACTTACATCCACTTGTGCTGCGGATATTAGTACCGGTGTGCCGGCAGGTGATCAACTCAACGAGAGATCTCAATAAAGCTGGTCCCTCTCATAGGAATACGGACACGAATGGGAGAAGAAAAAGGACGTATGCGTAAGCTGCAGTCTCAGTTCTGGCTACTTCCGTGGTGAGTTTCGGGAATGCCTGGCTCAAAAAAATGCTAGAGCCTGCAACGAAGCCAAGATTTAACAGTCAAGGTTTTCGCGATGGGCATCTTCATTTGGAGTGTACTGATAAGGCTGCCTTAAAGTGACTCCAACAGGGAAGCCCGGCTTTGTGTTCTGGATTGTCGTTGTCGTTGTCGTTGTCATTGTCGTTGTTTACTATTGTGAACAATCAGCTGCACAGGACAGAACATGTCAGATGTTGGTTACCGGGCCCTTGAAGGAAGGTAGAAGACATCATCTGCATGTTGGGTAATGGATATCGGGCACTGAAGGGTAAAATTCATGAATCTGCGGAACGACAAAACTACAAACGTAGAGAGTTGTAGGTTGAACTGAACCAAAAGAGTCTGAATGTGCTCCGGGGAAGTCACCACATTGTGCTTCATTTTTTCCCAGATAGATTGAAATTCAATCATATCGGGAAACTGTAGAGCATCATCTCCATTTTGAGAGCGAAGAACAATGAACGTCTTCGGCTCATACAATATAAAGCATATTGCAGCATCTTCCCTGCGCTCTCCCAAAAAGGAGCTGCCCCCGGAGGATAGTGCAAAGAGAGGCGGAACGCCCGTATGAGGGTTCCACTGATAAAGGGACTACAGAGTGAATCTCACCTATTAGTAACCTCTCTTACACCATTTACGGAAAAGACGGACGAAAGGGAAGCCAGAAACGTGAACGGAATTGACTTGATGCCAGTTCAAGTGATCGAATCTATGAAAATCAGGCACCGCAAACAAGTGAAGGTGTTAAGTGGAAAACAGACGAATGCTCTGCGTGTTAAGAGGAAACCTTTCACGGTGAGGACACGGGAGCTGCTGTACCTCCAAATGCGGCTTTTCTCAGAGCAATCAAACACGAGGGGATCGAATCTCTGGCGGTACAGTATGGGGGAACCCCGTCACACGCGAACCGCGGCATATGCTTCTAACAGTTTTCCGTTATACATTAGAGTAAGTTTATGTCGAAAAAAATTAGTCGCATTAACCTGCAACATGACAAATTTACTGGCGACGAGGCTGACAGAACTGCAAGACTGCCCCTACATTTTTCTGGTTCAAGAGCATAGATTCGATCTAATACAATCTGTGGCATTGGAATAGTAAAGGGGGCTTGGATCTTCTACAATGAAAGATCCATAAGACTAAGAACTTGTGTCCTGATGTCAAGGTGGTGAGAGACTGAGACACCTAGATACCTAGAATTCAATCTGACTATTGCGGGTAATACAAAGATGGAATCTTAGGAAAAGGGATTGGAAAAGTTCAATGAACTTCTTAGCAATAAAGGGTACAACCCTTCAGCTCTCCGAAGAAGTGAAATATCTGAGAGTCACTCTAGATAAAAACCTTCTTTGGAATAAACATGTAGAGGTAAAGTTGAAACGAGCTCTCACAGCTTATGGGCTGTGCAGATGGACTTTTGCCTCGACATGGGGACTGTGGTAATCATTGCTATCATCAGGCCGATGTTTGCTTATGCATCGATAGTGTGGTGGATTAAGATGAAACAACAAGGTTTTCATCGTAAACTAGTCACCGTGCAAAGAACTTTATGTCTGGGGATTACAGGTGCCATGAGCACGACATTCAGCGCCGCTCTAATTGCATTACGCAATTGGCAGCCTTTGGATTTATTTATTCAGAGCATTGGAATGAGAGGAGCTCATAGACTAATTTGATTAAATTTATAGAGGATTTATAGACGTGGGGACCACAGTGCATTGGAAGGGCTATTGGGAGTACTGAATCCAGTTCTTGCAATGTCTTCTAATTCTCCGGTCTCAATACATCTGTTTGGTAAAAGGTATGAAGTTACCATGAAACATTGAGAGAACTGAAGAGTCCCAGAAAAATGCGTGGTTGGTTACACGAAAGTCCCCTATACCGATGGCTCAAAAACAAGACAGGTGTCTGGAGCCGGGGCCTTCCTTTCGAATAAAACCGAGAAGTGCGCTTTCCCTTTGGAAGAATATGCAACGGGTTTTCAAGTCGAAGTATATGCGATGCTAAGGGCGGCGAACGGGCAGATTGACGAGCGGTTAAAGGGCAGAAGCATCGCAATCTGCAGTGATAGCCAGACTTCATTGAAGGCGTTCAGTAATCTTTGGTCACCTCCAAAATCGAAATCAGGAATGCAGAAACTGATGGAACTCTATCTCTGGATTCAATATACGGAAATGAAATTTCGGATGCTTTACCAAAAGAAGGCTCAATCTCTCCTATGCCAGGATCGGAACTAGCAATTGGAGTATCAGTAGCATTGGCTAAGGCTGATGCTTCCACTTTACGCGAATATTGAGGCTGGCGAATGTTGCGCGTTTATGCCTGCTACTCCTAAAATTCGCTTACTAGCCGCGTGGTATTATTGTAGTCTTATGTGCCGTGCCCCCCAAGGGTCGGTTTCCTAAGAACTATTCTTAATAGGATCAAACCCGCGTTAATCGAAATTTAAGAACAATACTGCGGCAAAACGGCAATTCTAGATATTAGATATATTATTAATATGGGTTGCCATTTATACCTTTGTGGGGTATAGCGCGTCGACCACACCTTTGCACCATCGTTCGTGGTTACCTGAAATGCGCTTCAGTTCTCCAAATAAAATTAGCGTAGTATACTCCGATAATACGACGCAGGCAGGTGTTGACAAAGACTTGAAGTCTTTGAATGACAGTGGGGTTCACTTTTTATGTGCTACCCGCATATTGCAACGCAGAAAGAGCACTAGCAAAGAAGAGCCTCTTGATCTAAGTGTTAAGATAGCTGCATATCAAGATTTTAGACAGAGCACCAAAAATGGTTTTAGCGCTGTTAATGCGTCGGTCAACATCCGGTTCGGCGCTAAAGTGAATCGAAACCACGCTTCCTAGATAATCAAATTGATCAAAGTCTTCGATGTTTTACCTATTAATGGAAATGGGGTGTGATGATCCGTCTGAGAACCTTGGCTTTGTTGGTATTTATCTTCAGTCCAACTTTGCTTGAGCCTTGAGCATGACCCGGTGAGCAGATATCATCAGCGTAGTCGAGGTGTTTAAAGAAAGATGAACTCCTCCTCTTCCTCCGGACAAGCCACCATGAAAAACGTCACCGCCAGTGAGAAAAAATAATATTGCTGACTAGATGCATCCCTGGTACACTCCGTTGACGACGACAAAATCCTCGGATCACCACCATATGCAGCTCTGATAATAGCTATCTGTTACTCTGAAATTTTTCTTTTTTCAGAGTACAGAGTACAGATACACTCCCTGTTCACACTTTTGAAAGCCATCTCGAATTCAATGAAGAGTACAGCGAAAATTTAAATTCCGTTCACTGTTCCAAAATGATCCACAGGGTTTTGATGTAGTCAATGTAGAGTGATCAGGAACACGCTCTCGGTCAATCAGGCTTTCGAGATGTTCATTGACATTATTCTAGCTATTATATTTGCACGGCAAGGAGCGCGCACATACCCCTGCAATTATCACACTCAAAACGGGAATTTTAACTATCTTTCCCAATTTCCACTGAACGGGACAAAGGCTGAAAAAGAAAAAAGATTCCTGTTGGGAATCCATCATTCCCAGCGGCTTTACTTCATTTAAGTACATTGATAGCCGAAATGATTTCTCTTCTGCTTGAAGGAAGAGTCGGTATCCGTATGATTCAGCCTTCTCATCCATAAGAGGAGAAACCTCCCCCATTGGGATGTGGTAAAAAACCAAGATGAAGTGTTTTTTCCACCTCTACAATTGTTCGTCATCGTGAATGAGGGGTCGACCGTTTATGTCGTTCATAGCACCACCGTATACACTTCTGGAATCATTACGATCTGCGACATCTTCCGCTTACTTGTCCAACGCAATAGATAATTCCCTTTTGTCACGGCTAAGCTGAACTTCCCGGGATTTTTTTAGTAGCGTAGTTTGAGCACGTTGCGCCTATCGCGCATATCGCAGTCAGACGTACTTGTGGCCTCAGGCGTGGAATTGCCCTGTCTAGCTCTGGCGTCGTAACTCTTAGCTGCGGCGAAGATTTGAGGCCAGTACCGAGGTACTAATAATAATGTCCTCCACGGCAGGTATACATGTCAAATCCCGCGGATCTTCATGGTGAACCTAAAGAGTCATACAGCTAATGCAACAAACCCAGTAGAGGGTCAAAGAAACTGTCCTTTCCAAGCGAATTTATATTTCCTCTATCTTGTTACCTTGGTCAAAGGATAGTATAGGTCACAGGGCGAAATGTGGATTGGTACCCACGATGGACCATAAAACATGGGAAACACCAGCTGAACTAAACCCTATCTCCACCTCCACGTGGTAATCGCTGGGAGCTCTTTCTCAACGAAACGCTGCAGGCGGAGAAGGATGAAGGCGAGTCTCCCGCGCCTAAAAACGGGACAAATTGTATCAATCTCCTGCAGGTTGGAGGTTTGGTACTGCTGATAACCCTACACGGAAAACAACTTGTTGCCAAGCCACAACAGGAGCCTCGTACTGGATGGGTAACACAACGACGAAATCAGCAACGACAAAGGAAAAACGATTTGCGCATTTTCTCATGGAGCGTGACCTCCCTGTACGGAAATGAAGCTGCTGAGCCGCTAGCCGATACTCTGTACCAATATTGGGCTGATGTAACAGCGTTACAGGAGATGCGTTGGACAGGGACCGGTTTCCTGGAGAAGAGTCACTACACCGTATATTATAGTGGCCATCCAGTAAACCATGTGCTCGGAGTAGGTTTCTTAGTCAGCCAAAAAATTAAACCTACTGTTATCGGCTTTGAAAACACAAGCGAATGGCTATGCACTCTGCGGTTACGGAGAAGGATACCTTCTACGAGGCAGTGGAACCAACCCTCTAAGCCTGTCCCAGATATGATATCAAAATCATACTTCGGGATTTTAACAGCCAAATAGGGAAGCAGCCCGTATTCAGCCGATACATTGGCTCCCATAGTTTACACGAAAATACAAATGATAACGGACTGCGGATCATTCAACTAGCAGTGTCACAGGAAATGGTTGTTGGAAGTACTGGTTTGCGCGGAAAGCGGTCCACAAACATACTTGGGCCTCTCCAGACGAGACAACTCTCAACCAAATTGACCACGTACTGATCGAACGCCGCCACCTCTCAGCTTTGATGAATGTCAGAACATATAGGGGGACCAATATAGACTCAGATCACTATCTCGTTGGCATGGTGCTCCAAATAATAACACCACCCAGAATCCCCTCTGACAATCAGGTGAGAGTTAACACTGAAGCCATCCACAATACAGCCCTCCGCAACACCTGTAAGAGGGAAATGGATATGGAGATGAAGCATCCACAAGTGATCTTCACAAAAACCTGAAGAACCTTATCATAAATATGGCCACAAACATACTTAGCCCCAACCACAAAAAGAGTCGAAACGGCTGGTTTAACGATGAATGTAAGCTAGCTACGGAACGGAAGAGTGCTGCATACAGAGTAATGTTGCATTCTCAATGGATGCGGGCATGCGCGGAGACTTATCACGAACTCCAGCGAGCGGAGAAGCGACTTCACAGACAGAAAAAGAAAGCCTGGGAGAACAAACAGGTTTGCCAACTCGAAAAATACAGGGAGCAACCGCACCAGGCGCAGAAGGCCAAGGTTTTAGCAACAAGTCACCAGGATGA
This sequence comes from Hermetia illucens, assembly GCF_905115235.1. Classification (NCBI taxonomy): domain Eukaryota; kingdom Metazoa; phylum Arthropoda; class Insecta; order Diptera; family Stratiomyidae; genus Hermetia; species Hermetia illucens. The sequence continues at coordinate 168,099,435 of NC_051849.1, read as the reverse complement.
AGCTTTACACACCTCGATGTTCATCCTGCCGAGACAAAAAGGGAAATCTGATTTCCGATAGAATGGGCATATTGGAGCAACGGGTTGAATACTTTGATGAACTGCTGAACAACCAGAACATCGGCGAGTTTGACGTCCCGCCAACTGAAGACGACGGACAAATACTGCCACCACCTAATAGAAGAAACAGTCCATGCAATCCTTCGGCTTAAAGATCACAAGTCGCCAGGAACCCATGGAATTACAGCCGAATTGGTTAAATGTAGAGGCGACCAAATACACCAAGTGTGCTCAAGGTGTGGGACAGCGAATCAATGCTGACGACTGGCAAAGAGGAATTATCTGTCCCATACACAAACAAGTCGGAATACCGGAAGCTCGCGCTTCGGGTATAAAGGTTTTGTGTTCGTCTTATGTAAGAGACGCACATTTTTCTGTCCGTATATAGCTACAAATCCAACATAATCCTTCATATTTTTCCAAACTACGAGACATACGTACATATTAGAGCCATAGATATTATCCTCACCCTAAACAAACAAACTGCCTATTACCTACTGTACACATATATGCACGTATCTAAATTTATCGTACCCATATTTCCGATTTACGTCTTATATCTAACTGAATTAGGCACTACCCGCAAAGTTCATTAGCACGCATATATTATATACCTACATACACACATGTCTGGTTGACAAATAACTAAAAAACTAAAACAAAATAAAGTCTGCGACCCAATTCGTAAGAACTCATTTCGTTGTGATATTGACGAATTGATATGTGATGATGACGTCATGCGGGTTGTAGAGTGAACGAAATTCACAAAAAATTGTAAAGTTTCACCCCCTATAACTTTGTTAATAATAGTTGGATTTTCTTCAAACTTGACCAAACTGTGCATTATATTCTTCGTTACACGCATGCCAAATTTTGTACTTCTGGGATGAACATAAGGGGGGTGCCGGGTAAATTTCTAAAATGTGGAAATATACTATTATTAACTTTATTTGTGCAGATATCGGAACCGGATATATTTTGAGGCCTAGATTTCGTAGGGATGCACCACTGTGATTTTTTTCAGATTTTTCGGTTGGATAAGTTCTGAGAACGAGACCTGTTACACTTTTTGTGGGTCATATTTTGAACCCTCACTCCCCTATGTTTCATCTAATATCAAATATTGAACCAGATTCGAAAAGTACTAATTGAGACCTTTCATTTGATACCCTACATGGCTACATTCTGTGAAAAAAAAAATTTGCACCCTCCATTCACATGTACGGGGAGCCCCCCCTTAAACTTAACATAAGATGGCGCCACTTACTGCCTGTAAAGGGATCACCAGATTACATACTCTCACCAATTTTCGTGACAATCGGTCCAGCCGTTTCCGAATAAATCGGGTGTGACAGACAGACAGACAGACAGACAGACAGACAGACAGACAGACAGACAGACAGACAGACAGACAGACAGACGGACAGACGGACAGACAGACACCGTCTCGATTCTAATAAGGTTTTGTTTCACACAAAACCTTAAAAAGGGGAATATCAGACAGTGCAGCAATGATAGTGGCATCACGTTACTGAGTACCATCTACAAAATATTCTCCGCTATCTTGCTATGCCGGATAGCCCCATTCGCTCAGAACATCGATAACCCCTTACCAAAGAGGCTTCACTCCAGGCAAATTAGCAACAGATCAGATTTTCTCTGTGCGGCAAGCAATGGAGAAACTGTTGGAATATGGACATCAGTTACACCATCTCTCCAACTACTTTAGGGCCGCCTATGATAGCATAGCCAGGGTAAAACTGTACTCGGCCATGAGAGAATTCGGTATCCCTATGAAATTGATAAAACTGACTAGGCTGACCCTGACCAATGTGCGAGGCCAGATAAAAGCAGCAAGGTCACTCTCAAGACCATTCGACATCAACAATGGTCTACGACAAGGGGATGCCCTATCATGCGTCCTCTTTGACCTGGCCCTGGAGAAAGTGATCCGTGATGCTAAGGTAAATGCAAGGGGTATGATCCTCTTTAAGTTCACCCAACTACTGGCCTATGCTGTCGATATCGACATCATGGGGAGAACGATCCAAGATGTACAAACTGCCTTCATCCAGATCGAGCAGGCGGCGCAAGATCTTTTGCTGCACATTAATGAAGCAAGACAAAGTATATGGTGGCAGCGTCAGCACCAAAAACCAACCAACCAACAACATCAAACCGCACTGGTTAAACGGGAAGAATAAAGATAGGAGAATACAACTTTGATACCGTTGATAATTTCTCCTATCTAGGGTCGAAAATTATAACCGATAACAGCTACGATGATGAAATCCGCGCACGGTTGTTGTCAGCCAACAGAGCCTATTTCAGCTTACAAAAACTGTTCCGCTCGAAACGTCTCAGCATAGGGTACAAAGGTCTTACTGTACAAGACAATGATCTTGTCAGTCCTCATGTATTCCTCGGAAACTTGGGTTTTTAACAAGAAAAATTGCGAACTCTTGGCCGCGTTCCAGAGAAGAATTTTTGGCCCCCTACATGAGGATGGACGATTCCGTAGCCTACATAACGACGAAATCTATGACCGATCATTTAATCCGTATGGATGAAGATGATCCAGCCCGGAAAGTCTATAAGGGCAATGTGTATGGTAGAAAAAGAAGACGAGGCATACCCTGCCTGAGATGGAGCGATGGCGTAGGTCAGGACACCAGACAGCTTTTAGGGATATCGAATTGGTGGACGACGACACAAAACCGGGATATCTGGAGTTCCTTATTAAGGCAGGCCTAGACCGGATACCGGTTGTTGCGCCGTTGATGATGATAATCTTCTTACCTTCTAATAATGAAAAAACCCCCATGAAACTCATTTCTGCTAATTAACTGCTATTGGCAGTAAATCTGCATGCTGGTCAACTTTAAGGAACCAATTCTAGTAACCCGTACTGCAACTTCAATTAGTATTCCACTGGAACAGAAAAATTAATCTGGTTGTAATCCGAAAAACAAAGTGCTTCTCTAAACAAAACTAAAGACGGAGTACGAAGCAACCATCTCATTTTGCTACCAACCCTCAACGTAGTAACTCATTTTAATCCTCAAGACTTTGATCATAGACATCAGAAGTATGAATACACTTTCTGTTCCCATCAACCGAAGAACTATAATCTGGCCTTCCTTTTGAAAATCCTACCTATCTCCTCTGAGCTTTGCGGAGATAATTATCATTACATCAATAGCTTTCTGTTAAATTGAAAATCACGATTCCCAGACGTCCCATTAAAATCTTCAAGAGGTATTCAGCTTAGATGATTTGTCATCAATTAACAGAAAATCACCAATTAGATTAAAACCACTCGTTTTGAAAGTCACTTGGTTTCCTATTCCAGCTTAATGCCTTTGTATCCTGCGAGTTCGGTTTTAATGAGCCCATCGATAATAATCTTTCCGAAACGATCTAAATACAAAAGGACTCTTAATCCGATCATCTTTCTGGCAAAAAGTTCTCTAAAGTACACTTTCATTCACTTCTGCTTTTTGTCAGCCTTGGAGGTCCTGTATGTCGATTTGTACATGTGACGTGGCCTGAGCGCCGGAGAAGCAGTATTTAAGGTGAAGCTAGGAGGCGGTGAATGGGGTGTAATTCTTATGGAGCATTCAGTAAAAGCTTGAATATCGGAGTGAAGGCACTTTCATAGAGATTCAACGTGGATTTGAAATGAGTTTTGGAGCAAAATTGGACGACGATCTCTTCATAGAATTGTAATGTACTTGGCTAATGTGTGTTCTGTTAATTTATTGTGCACAATACGAAATGATAAGTTCAAACAAATTGGCTCCAATCTTTCCAAATGCCGCAATTAACCTAGCCTCAAAGAGCGTGCACCAAACACTTATATATATACCATGACGAAAGCCTCCTTTATCCTGAAGAAAAACAAACCGCCATCATGCAAATTGTTCGTATTGTGAAGAGCATTTTACTTTAATGACTTCATTTGCACGCAGTTATGTACAGTTCTTGGGAAAGTTTTTTGTCCCTCATCCTCGGAGTTTTCCCGAGATTTGAAGACGAACGGGTGACAAAAGAGTTATCTTTTATCTTAACAAATTGCTTTTTTGGGGTTTTGCCTTTTCCGAAAACTTGGTGAATGCATTAAAATGTGAACATATCATTTTCATGGAGAAGAAAATTACGCGAAAGTTTCCATTCTACTGAAACTTGCAGGAGGTTTATAATTGGATGTAAACTTGTGTAAGTATAATGAGTAATTTGAAGTTTCTCTGGTAGCAAATGGAAAGTACATTGTTTTCAGGAAAATGGGGAGGATTTGCAGGATAAATACTTAAAGGATTAATTCCATTTGGATGCTACCTCTTGAGTTGATCATCGTTGCAAGATTGAATGACAATGCAGGTATTTTTTGGTTGAGGTGACGTTGGTCACGAATTTTATAAAACAATCAGTACGGTAGTAAATAATACTGAATATTTCAATGATAATTATTAGAAATCTGTTCCTTACATGACTTTTCAAGCTGTTCAGTAAAGCTGGATGCATCTGAACCATTATCAACGAGCCAACAGCCGGAATCCGGTCTAGGCCAGCCTTAATAAGGAACTCCAGATATCCCGGTTTTGCGCCTATATCCGCCTGCTCGATCTGGAGGAAGATAGACTGTACATCTCGGGTCGTTCTTCCTATAATACCAATATCATCAGCATAGGCCAGTAGTTGGGTGGGCTTAAAGAGGATGGTACCTCTGACATTTACCTCCGCATCACCGATCACTTTTTCCAGGGTCATGTTAAAGAAAGGTGCACGATAAAGCATCTCCTTGTGTTAGACCATTATTGATGTCTAATGGTCTCAAGAGTGATCCTGCTGCTTTTATCAACAGTTTGTCCATAGCTTACCACACAGTGAAAATCTGATCAGTTATTGATTTGCCTGGAGTGAACTCTCTTTGGTATGGGTCGATAGAACTATCCGAGCAAGATAGCGGATAGTATCTTATAGATAGTACTCAGCAAAGTGGTACCTCTATAATTTTTATGTATGGGATACATAATAGGCAATTGTCATGCATTGATTCACTTTCCCACACGTTTAGCATCAGTTGATGAACCGCTTGGTATACTTGGTCGCGTCCATTTTCAACCGGCTCAGCAGTAATTCCATCAGCTCCTGGCGACTTATGATCTATAAGCGATGAGTTACACCGACTGTTTCTTCCATGCTTGGTGGTGGCAGCTTTTGTCTGTGGTCTTCAGTTGGTAAGGGTGAGTTGGGGCTTCAGAATACACTCAAAGTATTATCGATATGGTTATCGTGAGAAGCGACTAAAAGGAATAAAATTTTATGGACTAGCAACCTGAACTTTACTGCTACCGAAACATCAACAACGCTTGGGATTGGTAAAACGGACTATAATTGTTCTCTGTAACTGCGCGCTCAACGGCAACGGTAGCAGCGGTCCTCAGAATGCTCGCTTTCTCCAACTTCAGCGGCAATTCAAGCGACATAAGCTGGACATTTTGGGCCTTAGCGAAGTAAGATTGTGAACCTCGGAGAGTACTCCTCTCCCTCTTGCTTTCGTACCCTGGAAAGCCGAGTGGTACCAAACGCGAATCCGGTGTCGTGTTGCTTTTGGCGGCTTCCGCAAGGGCACTTGACCTGAGAGCCGGCTTCTGACAAACATTTAACTGCTAGTTTTCGGTCCAGATTAAGGAGCTTCATAATTGCACAATGCAACGCACCAACGATGTAGTGGACAGTGAAGCCCATAGTGTTTTACGTAGGCGCCTGTCGTGAGACTTAATCCTACGGTCCTCTTCAAACACGGATTGATTTGATCACAATCAGAGCCCCGCCGAGACAAGCAACAACGGTACTAGTCTATACCAAGTGCATGACTTAGCATTCATACTGGTGGATGCAAGAATTACCTAAATCTCTACCGAGCTATGGAGTACGGCACCCGTGTTGATACGCAACACCACGTCGAGGCCCGAAGGTCCAACCACCATGAAACTCCCACTAGGGGGCCAACCGCAAATAACCGAACTGTCCTCACATATAACAGGAGTTCACCCGAAGTATGTGAGTCCAGGGGCTTTCCCGGTTCCTATGGTACCAGTATACCCCTGGTAAGGTTTCGTGACCAATTTGCACTTCAGATGAGTCCCCGTGCAGACTCGGGTCTGATCGCCCTGATTAGGTCTTTGGAGCATTCGCCTACTGAATCACGGCCGGCAAACCAAAGTGATTACAGCGTCTCCCGGTGCCACCACTATGGAGGTTCTCCTTGACCACTTGGTTTTGGTTTGGCCGATAGGGTTGCCGCCCCATCTTCCTCGCTGCCACCTCTGAGCACCAACGATGTAGTGGAGAAAAATTCTTTCTACGAGTAATTAGACGCGATTCAGGAGAACCTTCCTAAAGGTGACATTGTAATCGTGATTAGTAATCTGATTGCCAAGGTAGTATCTAAAAAACTTACTCAGGCATGTGATAAGGTTGCAGGGTCTTTGCGACCGTAACAGTAATGGTGAGAGATTCGTGGATTTCCGCAGCTTCCACCGTCTCGTCATTGCTGGCACATTGTACAAGCACCTGCCATAAGTTTATCTGGGTTTCAGCTGACCAACGCCGTACGAGCAACCAGATCGACTAGTTCGCGGTCAGCAGTAGATTTAGCAGTTGTCTCTTAACAAGAGAGGCGCTGACATCGGCAACGGAAAGGAACACCATCTGACGATCGCTTACGTTTGCCTGCCCGTCACTTCTCGCAGGGCTGGGGAACTGCGATCTTCTAAGATTAACATGGACTGCTTGTACGACCCAGCTGTCGCTCTGCAATGGGAGGTAGTGTACACCATGCCGATAAAGAATTTGTTATTGCGCTGGTCACTTGCAGTTACTGCAGATCTGCTGGTTCTACTCCAACGAAAATCTGGGGAAACTGAGACCTTTTCCGTCAGGATTCTAAAACAAGTCGGAATACCGGAAGCTCGCGCTTCAGGTATAAATGTTTTGTGTTCATCTTATGTAAGAAATTTCAACGCACATTTTTCTATCCGTATATAGCTACAAATCCAACATATTCCTACATATTTTTCCAAACTACGAGACGTATGTACATATTACAGCCATAGATATTACGCTCACCCTAAACAAACAAATTGCCTATTCCCGAATACTGTACACATTTATGCACATATATAAATTGATCGTACCCATATTTCCGATTTACTTTGAATTAGGCACTACCCGCAAAGTTCATTAGCACGCATATATTATATACCTACATACACACATGTCTGGTTGACAAATAACTAAAAAACTAAAACAAAATAATTCTCTGGGACCTAATTCATAAGAACTCATTTCGTTGTGGTATTGACGAATTGACATGTGATGATGACATCATGCAGGGTTGTGGAGTGCACGAAATTCACAAAAAATTGTAAAGTTTCACCTCCTATAACTTTGTTAATAATAGTTGGATTTTTTTCAAACTTGACCAAACTGTGCATTATGTTCTTGATTACATGCATGCCAAATTTTGTACTTCTGTGATGAACATAAGGGGGGGGGGGGGGTGCCGGGTAAATTTTCAAAATGTGGAAATATACTATTATTAACTTTATTTGTGCAGATATCGGAACCGGATATATTTTGAGGCCTAGAGATGCACCACTGTGATTTTTTTCAGATTTTTCAGTTGGATAGATTCTGAGAACGAGACATGTTACACTTTTTGGGGGTCATATTTTGAGCCCTCACACGCTTATGTTTCAAATATTGAACCAGTTTCGGAAAGTACTAATTTGCACCCTTCATTCACATGTATGGGGAGCCCCCCTTAAACTTAACACAAGATGGCGCCACTTACTGCATGTAAAGGGAACGCCAGACTACACACTCTCACAAATTTTCGTGACAATCGGTCTAGCCATTTCCGAATAAATCGGGTGTGACAGACGGACAGACAGACAGACGGACAGACAGACAAACAGACATGTGAGGAGTGGCCAGATCTCCCATCAGGCGCGACCCCAGCTGGCGGATAGGGGCATACCTATTGATGTGTAAATATGTGTTCATGCACTTTTCTTTTTTGATTGTGCATGGGCTAGTATTTGCTCATCTCTGGTGGCCGGACCAAAATGGCTATGGGAAGGATACCCAGAACATAAAACCACCATGGAAGACGAGAGAAGGAGGAAACTTACGGTGCAGGGGCTCGGAACCCCAGTACCGGCGGCTTTTGGGAGTGAGCAAGCGGGCTCCCGGTCGTCGATATCCCTCGACCGCAGTGGCTCGGTGGTGGACAACTTGGCCACCTTGGCATATAATGCTACAAGTGATTTGGATCTGGAGAAGGAGGTATTCAAGCGAAGTACGACTTTACCGAGAACACCAATAACAAGACCAAACAAAGATGAACTAAAAGCAGCTTTTTGGACAACAAAAACCGTGACAACACCCACCGCACATGTTCAACATGCTCGACAGCAGGAGGTGCTCCAGGAACAAGGAAGAGATCCATTCAAAAGAAGCTCATCAACTTTGAGATTTCCACCAATGCCAAAGACGATGAAAGATAAAGTACAGGCCAAAAGTGAAGCACCATGTAAAAGGAGTAACCCTGCCGGGACTTATAGGGAGCAGAATCCCGATCCGGAGGAATTACCCTTCACCCAGCTTGGGGCAAAAATAGTTGAGCTGTCCGAGTTTATCAAGGACAAGCACAACGTGCACCAAGCCATAAAGAATATGGTGAGGGCTATTAGAGTTCTCTATAATAGATCACAGATGGAGGAAAAGAATAATAAGAACACGCCGAACCCCGCTGTGCCAACAGTATCACAAGCGACCCAAGTGACGCCTAACCGTACTACCATCGAATCCCAGCGAAATAAGCGAGTACGTGAAAAAGAGGGGGATCCTTTAAGTAATCAGCAGGCGCCTAAGAGAAAAAAAGGCGGACAGGACATCCGGAAAACCTACACCAACAGGTCAGAAGGAGGAAACCGTACAGCGAATCTAGGAAACTCGACCAGCGTTGCGAAGCCTAAGACCAGCGAAAACGATGGATGGACTAAAGTTACCAACAAAAAAGCGGAACGAAAGGCAAAAGTGCGAACTCGTCCAGATGTAATTGTTATCTCCAGTAAGGGCAATCTGTCCTACGCGGAAATACTCAAAAAGGTCAAAGCGGATCCCGACCTAAGATCTGAGCGGAAATGTAAACCGAATCCGAAGAACCCAGAAAGGGGATCTCATGTTCGAGCTGAAAAGATCCAGCGTGGGCAAAACTGATGACTTTCGCACTCAAGTGAAAAACTCACTTGGGGAGAATGCCGCAGTGCATGCCCAAAAACATGAGATCTACCTTCAATGTAACGATCTCGATGAAGTAACATCGAAAGAAGAAATTTGTATTGCTCTGAAGGAGTCTATTGTGGGCTTACGAAAAGCCTATGGTGGTACTCAAACAGCCACAATACGAGTACCAGCGGAGGCAGCACAGATGTTATTGGCTGCCGGAAGGGTTCGGATTGGATGGGTTGTCTGCCGTTTAAGGGAACAAATTTCACTGAAGAGGTGCTTTAAATGCCTCATGTTTGGACACTTCGCGAAGGCATGCACCAGCAGCATTGATCGATCCGATCGATGCAGAAGGTGTGGGGAGAAAGGCCATATTGCCAGAGAGTGCAATAGGGACCCCAAGTGCCTACTGTGCGAAGTAAAAGAGGGACAGGATAACCGGCATATTGCCCGGAGTGGTAAATGTCCAGAATTTAGGAAGGCGCTCACTGCAATGAGAAAATGAGGTTTATTCAAATAAACCTGAATCATTGCAGGGTCGCTCAGGATTTACTTGAGCAGGCCATGTTCGAATCTGAGATGGAAATCGCCATCATAAGCGAACCGTATAGACACCGTCACGGTGGTATATGGGTCAAAGATTCGACTGGTGGAGCGGCGATATGGGCTTGCGGTCGACAGGCCATACAATGTACTGCAAGTCAGGCAGGCAGTGGCTTCGTGTGGTCGAAAATAAGTGGTGTATATGTATACAGCTACTACGCCCCGCCAAGTTTGACACTGTCTGAATTCGAGCAAATGCTTGATAATCTTGTTCTCGACGCGAAGGGACGAAGTCCAAAGGTGATTGCTGGTGATTTCAATGCTTGGGCCCTAGAGTGGGGTAGTAGGGAATCAAATGCTAGGGGGCGCAGTTTATTAGAAGCTTTTGCGCAGATGGACATAGTTTTGGCTAACGAAGGTGCTGTAAACACCTTCCAGAAAGGGGGATCAGGCTCGGTTGTAGACCTGACCTTTGTCAGCCCTTCGCTGGCGCGTGGTATGTCCTAGTGCGTCAGCGAACGCTACACCCACAGCGATCACCAGGCAGTTTTCTTTGAGACATGTGTCGAACCTCAGGGCAAAGAGCTATCATGCCCGAAACCGAAAAAGATTTCAGGCTGGTCTGCAAAATCTTTGGATGAGCAGAGCTTCTTAGAAGTGTAGTTGGATCAACCTGATATAGCAGGCGCCTCTACGGAAAGAGCTGTCCATCTGGCTCAATGCATCGCCAAAGCATGTGACGCGTCCATGCCTAGGAGGTGCGCATTCCCCCGTAGAAGACCAAACTACTGGTGGAATGATGAACTGACCGGCCTTCGATTAGCCTGCCACCGAGCGAGAAGAGCGGCTCAGAGGGCGGTAGGTAGAGTCGATCAAGGGCAGAAGGAGTGCGCCTACAAGGCAGCCCGCAAAACCCTCAAGCTCGCCATCCAGCGAAGCAAGAGGAAATGCTTTAGGGAGCTCTGCTCAGAAGCGGACGTAAATCCGTGGGGGAGAGCTTATGGAATCGTGATGGGACGATTTAGAGGCCGTTCGTCTCCGCAGATCACGTGCCCCGCCCTCTTGTTGAAAATCATCCAGGGGTTATTCCCCCAGCAAGAGGAGATCACCGACACATTCCAACCACCTCTGAATGTGACGGCAATCCCGCCAGTCACCAGAGACGAGCTCCTGGAGACCTGCGGCAGAATAGGAGACAATAAAGCACCGGGTCTGGACGGAGTACCGAATAAGGCCCTTAAGCTTGCCGTGAAATCCAGGCCGGACATGTTTGCTGAGTTGTTCAAAGCGTGCATGTCCGAGGGAATATTTCCAGCGGTATGGAAGCGGCAGAAGTTGGTGCTTCTACCTAAGCCTGGTAAACCACCAGGTGAACCATCCTCATACCGACCCATATGTCTTTTGGACACGGTGGGCAAAATGCTAGAGCGGGTAATCTATAATAGATTACTCCCAGTAGTTGAGAGCCAAGGCGGCCTTTCAGATCGGCAGTATGGATTCCGTAAAGCCAGATCAACCATTGATGCCATCAAATTGGTTACTGGCTTGGCCGAAGATGCAATCCATGGAAATGGTAGTACCAGCAAATATTGCGTGGTAGTAACCCTGGACGTGAAAAATGCATTCAATTCGGCCAATTGGAATCTAATCCGGAAATCCCTGGCGAAGGTTGGTATTCCCGCCTACCACGCCGCAATTGTCGATAGTTATTTAACTGAAAGGAGGCTCTGGTACGACACTGATGACGGACTGCAGGAGTACGTCGTTTCCGCGGGTGTCCCGCAGGACTCCGTATTGGGCCCACTACTGTGGAACATCGTGTACAACGATGTACTTAATCTTCCCCTTCCGGAGGAAGCCACAGTGGTGGGTTACGCTGACGACATTGCACTGGTTGTTGTCGCAAAGCATCTCGAAGATGCTGAGTTATACTCAAGCGAGGCAATCAGTGCTGTCAAATGCTGGTTGGAGAGCTCTGGTCTGACGCTTGCGGAGGAAAAAAACGGAAGCGGTCCTCATCACGAAGCGCCGGAAGAGAAATTACGCCTGTATTAGGGTCGGGAATCATATCATCACTTCCAAGCCGGCCATCAAATACTTGGGGGTGGTGATAGACAGGAAGCTCAGCTATAAGCAACACGTACAGTATGTTTGTGATAAATCATCCACTGCCAGTATGGCCCTGGCGAGGATGATGCCGAACGTGGGAGGGCCACGGCATACCTCTAGGTTGCTTATAGCCAGGGTGGTGACCTCAATCATGCTCTATGCGACCCCAGTTTGGAGCGAGGCGTTGCGGATGTCAGTTAACACTAGCAAACTGAATGCAGTCTACAGGAGGACAGCCCTGAGGGTATGCTCTGCCTTCAGGACTGTCTCAGATGATGCAGCATTCGTCATCTCTGGAATGATGCCCATTGACATCTTGGCAGATGAGATGGCGAATATATACCATGCGAAGCCAATCTCTCCCTTATTGCAGACGAAGAACGCTGAGAGGGAGAGATCCATAAATAGATGGCAAGAGCGGTGGGAACGCTCGGGAAAGGGTCGGTGGACTCACAGGCTCATTCCTGCCATCAAGGAGTGGTTGGAGAGACGACACGGTGAGGTTAATTATAATCTCACCCAGTTTCTCACGGGACATGGATGATATCTCCAATACCTTCACATGTTTAAATTGGAGACCCCACCCGACTGTCCAAATTGCGATGGAGTCCCAGAGGACCCAGAGCATGTATTCTTCCACTGTCCGAGATTTGTGGAAGAAAGGAGGAACCTAGAGGAGAGGTGTTAGTACCAGAAAATCTGGTGCCGAAAATGCTAGCACATCAAGAGAATTGGGATGCGGTCAACTCCATGATCGCATCAATTCAAGATAAATTGCGAAAGGCAGAGGAAAGGAGAAAAACGCGGTCACGTGCGCCGCGTATAGAAGAAATGGGATTAAGCTAGAGTGAGCTGACTCCGCCCCGTGATGTAATACCTTATGGTGGTTCCGCGGGGCAGGGAGGGAGTCGGGGGTGGTTTTAGTGGGTAAAAATCCCACACGCTGGTGTGTCCAGACCAGTGTCTTTTGAAGATTTCCACCTCCTCAAAAAAAAAGAAAAAAGACAGACAGACAGACGAACAGACGGACAGATAGACACCGTCTCGATTCTAATAAGGTTTTGTTTCACACAAAACCTTAAAAAGGGCGCCCGTTTGGAGTGTGGCATTTGGAGTGGTATCTGCGTGCTCCCCGCCTTCGCAAAGATAATAGCTAAAATAATCCCATAACCCATTAAAAAGCATCTCGAATCCTGCATTTACCGCATCCGCATCCTACGGACTTTCGCTGCACCTGCCCTTCATCGGTTTCGAGAAAGCTTTTGATAGCGTGAACAGGGAGTGCATCCCGCTCTACGCAGGAGGGCATTCCCGAAAAACTAACAGTTATTATCAGAACGACATATGATGGCGCAAAATATCATATGCCTCAGAGGATTTTAAGGTCCAAAGCGGAGTCTGCTGCGGTTGCATCCCGCCATCGATATTATTTCATCTTGTTATCAGTAACGTTCTTCAAGCCGCCCTGCACGGAGGACGTGGAGACATTCAATAGGCGATGACGTCTTTCCTCAAACACTTCGACTGCGCTGATGTCATCTGTTTGCTTTCTCACCGGGTCATGGACCTTTACCAAATGGCTCTGCATTTGAAAAGAGAGGTAAGTAGAATTGCACTGAAGATAAAAACCAACAAAACCAAGGTTCTCAGTTTGATGGGTCATCGCACCCTCCCTATCTGCATTAAAAGGCAGAGTATTGAAAGAATCGTTCAATTTGTTTATCTAGGAAGCGTGATTTCTGCCCATGGCGGCATCAAACTCAATGTTGTCCGGCGCATTAACAGCACTCTGGAAATACAGTTATCTCAACACTAAGATCAAGTTGAGACTATTCCGTGTTAGCGTTCTTTCTGTGTTGATATATGGGAATAGCGCATGGAAAGTGAACTCCACTGTTACTCAAAGTCCCCAAACTTTCGTCTGTGTCGTATCATCGGAGCACATTGGGCTGACACTATCTCAAACGAAGAACTTGGTCGGTGCAAAGGCTTGGCACTCGCATGCGATATGATTAGAACAAGGAGTAGCAGTGGATAGGTCACACAGCAAAAAGGGGTGACAATTCCATTGCGGACTATGCCATGCAATGGAATCCCCTCAAAATAACCGATGAATGGGCAGCCCCAAAGGCACTTGGCGCAGAACAGTAGAGGAGAAATGCGACTATCTCGGGAAGTCGTAGAAGAAGCTGAAGCGCATTTCAGGTCCCACGAGCGATGACCCGTAGGTGTCTTTGAAATGCTGTATATACCCCATCAAGTAGTGAAAGGCAACCGAATATATATATATTCGGTTGGCGGGACCTCTAACTCGCCGATATTTTGGTTGTTGGACAGTTCATCAAAGTACTCAACCCATCGCTCCGATATGCCCTTTCTGCCGGAAACCAAGTTTTCGTCTTTGTCTTGGCAGGATGAGCATCGAGGTGTATAAGGCTTCAACCTACTGACTTTTTGGTAAAACTTTCACGTATATTGCGGTTGCTTCCTGTTCTGACAATCAATTTGATTAAAAGAAGTCCCGTCCGTTGCTAGTTGGATAGCCAGCAGTTCGTTGTCATTGGTAGTTTTGTGTAAGCTATGAGATCCAACGTATCGCCTGTTTACGGGCTCCATCCATCCCTAATTGGCTGTTAAAATTTTCAAGTATGATTTTTAAATAATATCTTGTATTATGAAGTTTGCCTCGCAAATGCAGAGAGATAGCCGTTTACGTATGTTTTCTAAGCCGATAACAGCAGGCTTAATTTTCGGTAGAATAGGAAACCTATTCCGGATGGCCGCTATAATATATGGTGTAGTACCTCTTTTACTGGAAACCGGTCCCGTCTAACGTATCTCTTGTAACGCTTCTACATCAGCCTCTCAGGTTTTATACTATATCATGTGTACCAATCCACGTTTCACCCTGAGACCTATACTACCCTTTGTATTACATTGTTGAGTGGAAACATTGAAAGACACTGTTGTACACTTGTAAGACGTGAGTCATTGTGCGAACATAAAATTTTCATTCGGGTTCATATCGTTATGTAACTACTTAAAGCCATTGAAAAGAACAGTCAGTGCATATAATGGATGATGTAAACGAAGATATACGGTAGAAATCAGTATTTCTTATAATCGCACATCAGCCCTATGTTGGGATACGGGATCGGCTAGCTGCCGGGAAGCATTCGGTGAGTACAAAGGGGGCACATTCCATGGGAAAATGCGCATGCCACCGTCACCACCTCACTTAACATCACGGCCTCGCTTCCTTATAAAGAAGTGATGATCATAATAATCTTTTGATAAGTAATGCTTTGTAATGTCCACGCCGATGTAATATCACATTACAGGACATCACTAAGCATCACTATTCATCCTAGTACAAGTGGCGGTGGTGGTTGTCAAAGGCAAGCATATTCCAATCATCGCTTGCGAATCTGTTAGTGTTGTGATTTCCCATGAAAATACATTACTATGATATATGGCTTTGGCGGGCAAAACAATAGAAATTTATACCTTTTGCCCAGCCGTATTTTTTATGCTACAAATGTGATTTATTTAATTAAAGACAATACTCAGAAGGTAAATTTCTAGTTGAAGATTGTCCTCACAGGGAGGAGCATGTACATAGCTTAATTTACGCTTAACAATAATGAAGGAGACAGAGCCAAAAAGACTGAAGCTATACGACGCTGAAGGACTGGCATAGTCTCGGGATCGGAGAGGGAAAGTAGATGTCCAATTCTTCGAAGGGTACTTCAAAAATATTGTTGATAATATAACATCACAGATACGGTTATGCCAATGAAAGCTGCTGATATACGGTTTATAATGCGGCTGCATGTAATGAAAAGCTAGAGAGAAATCAATGTTGTCGATATTATGTCAATGGTCAGACAGTCTAGGAAATAAGAAGAGGAATCATTCGAACTCTAAAGTGTATTATCGTCAAAGATTAAAATAATTCCTTCCATAAAGTGCCAGGACTTCTTCTTGTCAATAGGAACATGGAAATTATGTTTCTAATGATAGTTCTCACCTAAATATGCGTTTCACCCAATTTTTCATATAAGCCAAAAGAGCATATAGATACGATATGTGTATGCGTGTATGATATATCCAGTGCTATGATCTTCAAAGACAATACGATGTAATGCACTATAAAGTGCAAATACCGAAAAGTATCTATAGCGTTTGCCCCGTCAGAGTGGAACTAGTGCAAGAGCAAACAATACATTGCATCCATAAACTTTGGTACCATCACTTCGCTCTTGTCTACTTCCATTCACATTCATATGTTGTTAATGCGATGCATTCGCATCCACACATTTTAGTTCATGAATATGGACTACAAGCTGTTTTTCATTGTTTCGCCCAGCAAGGAAATCTGTGATAGTGATGAAATTCTGCAATGCAAATTTAAGTCCAATAACACTCATTTTAAGAGGATGGAATCCACTAGAACCTTTCGGATAATAAGCTATATCGCTGAAAGTTGGTTTAAGTACACATAGTAAATTTCGAAGGATCCGTTCTATTGTATTTTATCATACAGGATATTTCACAAGAGAGAAAATCCTTTGAGTGAAATCCAGAATTTGGGTTTAGGGATGTTTACCTTTCTTTGAATAATTGACATTTCAAAAACATTCAGTAAAACTGATCCTCCAGTAACTAATTTATAGGTACGTCTGAGGCCAGGTGTACCCTCTCAATGGCCATACATATTTTAGAACTCACATGAAAATACAAAAGGACGAAAGCCTAGGCATGGGTGCATATGAGCACAAAGCAAATAATTTCCTTACAACGTACTCAAAAAGGCACTTAAAATGGTTATTTTATAATTTCAAAAGTCATTCCCGCAGTACTCCAGCGTCCTGGAAATTTCTCCGTCCATTTCCCATTGGAATAGTTTCACAAGCGAGTTGCAAATAAATGGTGTATTTCTCCCACCAATTCGACGAAGCGATCCATGAATGAGTCCTTCATACACATGGTACGACCGGAGCACTTGATGTTAAAATAAAGTGAATATTCTTGTTGTGTTCAAGTACTCGGATGTAACTTAAATGCCAGTAAAACGGGGAGAGTTCTACAAGGACTTAAACTCATATAGTCCTTGTAACGGGGAAAGCACACATTATGAGACGGCTGGATTCATTCTTTATGCTGCCGTAGAAATTTTTATATACACAAGTATATACGCATGTCACCGAATCACTATGAAGCGTTTTAAAAACTAATTATGTATCTATATAAATATTAACAGACGTTTCTATGTAAATTCATTTCCATATGTTCGTATCTACATCTGAATATACACGAGTATAAAATGCTTTTCATTCAGGGTTGACATTTGCATTCGAAGTGAAGGCTAAGTAGCATTAATTCTAGCTATCTGACGAATCGATTTTACTTACACTATACAGCTAAAATTGCTTCGTCAAGATCAAACACTTCCCTTACCTGCCCGATATATCGGAAATAAGGGCATTAAAAATATCGCCTTTTTAAAGAAGCACTCTCAACATGTGCCCTAGATAGTGGCTCATTTTTCAATCCAAAAGTAACCTCGGACAACACCCGCTATTTGCCGAAATTTTAATCTAAATATCCGATTTGGTTTGCAAACTGCCGACAGATACCATACTCTCACAGGCGGTGTAACCAAACGCTGGTTCTATATCGTGACAAATAAACAAGCTACTGACAGAACTAAATCTAGAAAAAAACCCACACATCTGTTGAAGCAAAAAAGTCAAGATCAACAGCATTACGAATGATATTTTGCTTTCGCTTTGGATTAAATGGATGCCAACCGGCAAAAGATGTGCTCCTTCTTCTACTGTCTACATCACAGACACCAAAAAACTTGTGCCATTAGCTAGAGGTCTCCGAAGGACATTCAAGCAGAACGTCTTTCCACACTCACAGAAGCCGTTAAATTCCTATGAGGAATTTCAAGAACTAAGTATCGACTACTTCGTTTTGGAAGTCTCTCTTTAACCGTATTCGTAACTATGAACGATGCTACTATCGTCAAAAGTTTGATAAACGGATTTTGACCTTCTTGTATCGGCTTACTTTCTGTATTTTCTTTTTCTTTTGCGTTGGATGTTGAACCTTCCAAAAGTTCCATCGTCAGCAGATTGTGGATCGCCTTCATTAATTTTTCCACCGCCCTCCAACCCATATTCAGTAACATTCTTCCAGCAACGTAGCAATCCGCGCTTTTGTTGTTGAATCCTTAAGATAAGGCTTGAATTTCTGTCTTTGGTAAACCATGACTCCTAAGTATTTAAGCATTGGCAGGGAATGTATAATAATAATAATCATTGGCGCAACAATCCAATTAGATTAGGACCTTGAAATGTGGTAGACCACTTCATTCAAGACCGTAACGATACACTACAGGATTACAGTACCCTATAAGAGACAATGTCGTCAGCACGTCGCTCGCCCGAGATTATTACCCTGATTTGGTTCAAATGCTCATTCACAGCTGAGTTGACTGGTATCCGACGTTAAGTCGCAATACTACCAGCAGTGAAATTTGAAACGCGACCCTCCTTACGACAGCCTTGTGCTCTAACCACTCAGCTATCCGGACACTAACGTATAATGCGTTCACCAAATCTGACCTTTTTCGACGTTTGCTTCCTTCGCTTGGTGATTGAAACGACCTGAGTTTTATGTCATGAATGTCAGACCGTCGTCTTCTAGCCAAGATTTTATTTCAAAAATTGTCTCGTTACTGAGAACCTCGATCTTTTTAATATCTTATGCAAGGATAGTCTTTGGACAGTTGCAACTTTAAAATTTCGTCATACATTATTATCCACAGGAGAGCACCGAAGACTGATCCTTGTAGAACCCGGTAAGTTATTCTATGCATCGTGGGTTCATCGTCCGAATTGTAACGCAATAACGTCCCTGGAGCAAGGTATCACAATGCGCACCAGGTATTTGGGAGCGCCCAGTTTGACTAAACCCGCAATTCTTTTGCCCCATTTTGCAAAGCATTATTCACATCGAGAGTAAAATTTATTGACCTCTATTGCTTCCTCAGGAATTTTCGTGACCGTACTGATCGCATTGGCCTTTGGAGTCTGGTACAAGCCCACCGGTTCGAAAAGTTTGCTGACCCCGTCTAATTGGCATATACATAGGCCTATAAGACGAGGGATCACACAGACTTTATTTGACTCCGAGATTGGCAACACTTTCCTCCACTTTTCCAGGAAAACCACTTCAGTCACGTCAGCGTTTCTTTTCAGCGAACCACCTTGGAACTGTTTTATTGGCGACTAGAGTTTTATTCAGATTTTCATCTGTGCCTGGGGCTTTATTTTCGACAGTCTTCTTTGCAGCTTCCAGAAGTTCTTTAGCGGTTTTATGGGAATTTACATGGACTGGGGGTAGGTTCAATTCATTTGAAACTTGTAGAAAGAGGGTAGTAATGATGTCCCGCAGAAAATTAGAGTTGTTGATCGGTGGCGAGCGTTTACCCTTGGATAATGCAGTGACTCCCTTGTATACACTTCCCCGTGGGTCGGAGTTCACTTCCTTGCACAACCTCTTGAAGTGTTCATTTCCTCGCCTTTTTATATTGGTTGTGCAACTCTTTGGACTCAGGCCAGTTTCTGCTACTTTGACTGTGTCTTCTGACTTCAAGGCAGACTTTGCGAAGTTCTTCGATTTTGGCGTTCCAAAAGAGGTTGTGTCTAGATAGCTGAGTAGTCGTATGAAAGGTCGCGGTTCAAATCTGACTGGTAGCAGGGGGATTTGTATCGTGATTTAACGTTGGATACCAGTCGACTCAGCTGTAAATGATTACCTAAGTCAAATCAGGATAAAAATCTCGGACGAATGCAATGCTGACCACATTGCCTCTTATAGGGTACTGTAATCCTGTAGTGGACGGTCTTGAATGAAGTGCTCTAACACACTTCAAGGCCCTGATTCAATTGGATTGTTGCGCCAATAATAATTTATTAAATGAAGTTGAGTATTCGTTTCTTGAGTACAGCCCAGCGTGGCATAAAAGCGCCACACACTTTTTGTATGCTTTCAGGAACCTGCGTCACCTTTTCTTCTGCCATGCATATCGGCATCGCATCCTGCAGAAGTACATATTTTCTCAAAGATTTGCTAAGCTGTCTGATATAAAAACACCACTGTGGGGATTTTTGTAACATTCACATATGATGGCAATATCAATTTTATTTTCAAACACGCTTTGGGACAACAGGCCCTGGACTGCTTAACAGTAGTTTAAATTTCACTGTAGAAATTTCATTTACGAAAATCTGAAATAGCCTTCTTGAATGAAAGAGAGTACTCTCCCCAGACCCCCCTTTCTGCGTGCATCTTATCCTGTTCACTCATTCAGCCATGTCCTGGAGGGAACTGTCTTTCTTAACTTTCCGCAAGATTTCCGCATATGTCACTTCACTTTGCTTATTATTTTGACAATCAGCGCATCTGGTCGTGATCTATTTAGTGGTTTTCTTTTTTTCCAAATTTAGTCCAAGCACACTCATTGTTGCGTTTCTCACTAGGTAAGATTGCGAATTACGCCGGTTGTGTTTTTTCCTCGTTGCGCTTTGGAGTTCGCTCTCGGGATTCTCTATTAATATCCCTATGCCAACGACCCACTGTTGAGTTATCACCTCTAATCAGGGTTCCTATCAGGGGTAAGGACGTTTGTGTTGCTACTTCTAATGTTGGGTTCATTTGGAGCTCATTTCGTACCTTTAAACACATTGATCGGTTGGTCCGCATTTGATTTTTTATTTCACAGTAGACGTTGTGTTGGGGACCAGAAAACCCCATCAGGTTCGAAATCATCACCCCTTGCTTTGAAAATGCGTTTTTCTCATCGCTGATTGCATCAATAACGCCATGCAGCTCTAAACTTTTGTTGTACTTCCAGCCGGTGTATGCTCCAGTTTACGGTCCACATCACCTATTCTTACTAACGATCTCAATGTTCTAGCGCTGTGCCTAAAAGGATCGTTTATATTTTCAAACGGATTGTCTTTAGTACATTCACTCGTAGATTCCACATCGGCTCTCACGATACATTTTTGCTTTGTGTTGGCTCTCTTGCTCCATTTGCTAATTATATTTAAAATTAATAAATTAGCAGTTTATAAAATTAATAACTAAACACGACAAAAGCTATGGTATTTGTCCGAGTAATTATTACTTATATATACTATTCAGGACGAAACAACTAGAGTTTATCTTAGCAAAAGAGAATCACAACTCAGTACACAGACTAGTCCAACGTAACATCTTTGCTTCCATTACCGCGAGAGACTGTACATTGTTTTTTATTGTCAGCCAACGCCCAGAACCATGGAGTTCAACAGGACGAATGACATTGCGGTAAATTTTGGACTTGAGACATTTGTTGATACGAACACCAGTTGTGAAACGCCACTTCATCCAGGTTGCGATAACGTATGAAACGATTTCATGACACAATTCTCCATTGACTGATAACATTGACCCGAGGTCACTGCCACTGACAGTGATAATGCCTGTCAGAAAATCATTTTTGCTATTAGACGCTAGGAAATCATCATCTACATAAAGCAGTGTATAGTGTGTGTTGAGTGTGTGTGTAGAGTGTCAATAACAAGAACAAAGTGGAACGAGGAGAGGGCGCTTCCTTGATGAACAGGGGAGACAGTGTGCCTTATTCACTAGAAGATTTAAGGGAATCACTCCTACAATGACACACCAGCACAAAGCAGTAGAGAACACCTGTGGTCGGCTCGTCATCTGAAGTCTCTCAGAGACGTAATTCTCGATTATCCAAGCTAAGTAACCAGGGACATTCCGTTTACCCAGGGTGCCCTTAATTTAACCCCAATTGGCCGAATTAAAGGCATTCCTGACATTTTGCGTCATCACCGCGCAGCACTTACCAACGGCCAATGCATCCCGGTCAACGGCCGTTGCTATTACCATGACTTGCTATTGCAATGACCGTAGAACACACTCTCCGAAATCATTCTGAAAGACCACCCAGTAGCTCAACCAACGGAAAAAGCATAGTGTATATCGCTCGCCCCAACATGTTCCCCATAGTGTCGAAAATAGATATAGGGCGATATGAAAAGGGTACGCCAGGTAGTTTATGAGGCGTAGTACGACCTACCTCAACCTCTTCCACCGGGCGGGAAACACTTTCTGTGCGTGATTCAAATGCGCATATAAATCATGGGGGCCTGATTTTAGCAGCCTACTTTAATCCCTGACCCTTATTATCCCCAATTCTCACAAAGATCTCTTGTAGTCCCTCTTCAATCACCCGGCGGTGAAGAAGACGTCCTATCGAACTGTTCGTGGAAATCCACTTTCTACCTGTTGTGGGAGAATTTTGAACAAGAGTCACAAGCCCATCACTTGGAGAGCAAGCAGCGCCCCACGGGTTTCTATTAGCCTCAAGGCACCTCTACTTATTACATTTCCGTTAACTTTTCAGTATTGCATTCTTAAGGCTACTTCAAAGATAGCGATATTCTTTCTCCATCTGCCAATAGTCTTCTTCTAAAGCCACTTGGTAAGTTCCCTCCTTGAAACCTCCAGTGGACTAGCCAGGTATGCGGGCATAGCTTCACTAGGCCATCCTTCTCGTCAGCATAGTACTAAACTAAATAAGATTGACGATCGGGCGAAAGGTGGGCACGCAGCTCCGCAAAGATTTCAAGCAGAATTTGGTCTCTAGCAACCCAACACCAAGCTGCCTAAAAGCTCCCCATATAACGCTAATAATGCACTACGAGAGACTTGACTGCACTAGATATGGAAGCCGTTGACATTTGCGCTTACAAAGCAGGTTCCCGGGAATACCATTGTTTTTTCAATGGCTTGACTTCCGTATGCCCCTAAACCTGTGTTCCCTCATGAATCTTTCGTCCGCGTAGCTTTACCGTTCAGTAGGTAGGTACCAGTACCTTTTCGACCAATCGTGTTGACTACTGTATGTATGTATCCTGCAAAATGACCGAAATCGGAAGCATCTCTTGAAAGATACTTACTACCTATGTCGGGACACAACCCAACCTATTCCTAAGTTACCCGCGGTAATCGGCAAACTAATAATAAGGATCTCTATACCCCCATACGTCTACTCCATCCTCCTTATGGCACCCTCTCCTATTCAGCTGAATTTGAATTATTCCCTTAGCGCAACACCGATGATGTCTGACCTCGTCTAGGTCCTTGCACTCTCTTACTCTTGAGTTTTCACTTGGGCTTGCTCACTTTCCGCCCAAGTTGGTGAATCGCGGATCGACTTTTACTTCTCGAAGGATATTGGCGTAAAAAATACTTCCTTTCATGCTTCCTGCCCACCTTTGTCCATTGCGTGGGTTTAGAAAGTGCCGATTCGCGGCCGCAATCGAAGAACTACCAACTTTTCTCGGAACTTTGACCGACTTCGGGCAACTTTCTTCTGTCCGGAGGTTTTTCCTTCTTTGCCGCTTGCTGTACACCAAGAGGTTGACTAACTTTGTCCCTATTTCATTTGCCCGCATTCTCACCTACCTTATGTTAAAGAAGTGTCACTTGCGTTTCTCGCGTGACTTTGCCATATAAGTCTTTGGGGGTTTCCTCCTTCTGCTGCCCTGATATAGAATAACTTAATGCCCCATATCAGAGAACTAATATTTTGGTGGATATTCCGGCTTTCCTTGATAAACTCGCAGAGTTCATTCACGCTTTCTTACAATAGAAGAGACGCTGTTTCAGTTTTCTGTTTTCTATGTTCGTCTTTTACAACAGCAGCATTCATGTCGATTCAGGGACTATCCTTTTTTCTTTCCGCAACGAATCTCAACTTCTACCCTCCATGGTAACCTTTCAAGCTTCAAGCTCTTACAAAAAGGTGTGGACCCCATTACGCTCCACTACTATCTCTTGTAGCATTAGATGCCAAAATTTCTTACTGCAGAAGCACTGCAGTCACTGGGTATTGACCGCCGCGCACCTACTCGCAAAAACCTCCAGCATTCGGTTTCCGAAGTCCTGCACCTTAAATACTGCCCCAGTCTGCTTTCCAATTAAAGGCACTAGTCCCGTCTTAGCTGAATTGCTGCTCAGCTCCAACCTCTTGCACAGGTTATCAGTCTGATCCTGTAACATAACACTTATCCATACGTTCGAGTTTGGACTTCTTCGAAGTATTCTCCTCTTATGGGTGATCCCTGGTTTCAACGCTGTGCTTGGCTCCACTACCGGACTGTTCAGTTTCACCCTTCTTGGCCCCCTCCTTATAGCTTGTTTGTTTTTTTTTCTCAATCTGTTAAAGTTTTTAGGTAGAATTCTACTTTTAAGGCATTGCAGGCTGAGGCACCCCAAAATGTTCCTGGTAGAAGAAATGCATCCAAGCTGAATATTCTCCATTTCTTAGAATCAATAGATCCGAAGGTTTGATATATCCGTTATTTGAATTATCCTCATTCTCCCAGTTACTTTTGGAGAAATTGCACGAAATACTCATCAACAGATATCAATTTTCCTACCAAAGGCAACTTCACTTTAAGGAGCTCTAGATTTTCCACAGTTTGAATTCTGGATGTCAAACTCATTCTACTTTTGGAATTGTTTCATATTTGATATAGTGCCTTCAAAAGATACAAAACGAAACTGGCAAACTAGACAAAACAGTCTAACAGAGAAGTAATCTGCGTACTACCCAACAATTCTCAAGAGTATTAATATCTTGACAGTCAAGTCCAAACATTTTACAAATTATGAAAGAAAAGCCAAAGGGACTTAACATAAAACGGATCCTCCAAAAGTTTCAAGTGTTTGAATCTGACTCAAGTTCATACCGACTAGAAGATAGATGAATGGTTGTTATGGGAGGTTAGGATCAATGGAAATTACTTGACTAAGGAGCTAGTTTTGTTCCCTAGTTCCAAATCGAGCGGTGAACATTACTTTGTCAATCGATTTTCAAAAAGTGTAAACCTTTGAACCCCATTTAGCTTAGCTCTTCAATCATTACTGAACATTCTAGTAGATTTTACCGAAAGTTCGTATTAAGATACTATTTGGAAAGAAAACTAGGTGCGGATTTTTATTAACCTACTTCAGAAACGAATATCAAAGGGTTAATATATGTATACATCCTGTCAATGTACCTGAATCATTATCTATTTCCAGTTTTAACTTTGTAGATGGCAACTCGAATATTGAACCCGCACAACAGCAATGTTCCACATACGCTTTCCAGGCATCGTGAGCGTTCAACTTTCCCCATGGTTGGGTTCACCCCCGCGTCATTGATGCTGTTGTCACCGTGGCTGTAATTAGTCGACGATACTTCTAAGAATGCCATGAATCCTTACCTCATTATGCTGACGCTTTGTGTTCACGTAACTTCTGAAGGAGTTTCGTTTCTAATGAAATTTTCGGCATGCGACATATCAACCGAGCTGTCGAGTGAAAGATGTGCCAATTACACTTCTTGTCTTCTACTAGCACACTCCGGATGGGGTGGCAATTCATGTGAACAGACTAAATGAAATCCTCATTATTTCGTTAAATTATTTCGGAGCACTTTAAACGAAACATGAAACATGCGTTGTATTGTCACGTCATCTTTCATTTACCTCTTATTGTGTTCCGTAAAGAAATGGTTTGAACACTTGCATTTGAAATTATGGTCCTTATAGAATGCGGTTTCCACGAGGAATGCCGGAGCTGCGTATTCTCTTCTGGAAACTCTTCAAAGCTTTCGTGATCAAAACACGTACATAAATTCAGACTTTCTTATATTCTAGACTTAATGATTATGTGAGCTCAGGATGACTTCCATTTTGACAGAGCTCCCCCATTGAGTGGTGAGTTTATAGCAGGATTTGGATTCTGTTAGTTCCATTGTATATTGCCGGTTAGAATTCAAGGACTTCGCTTTCTGCGTTTATACCTCTTAGAATAAGCCCTCGATGAATTCCCATTACTTCTTTATGTGCGCATCTTATCAGCCCCCAATCCAAACAAAGAACATGTTTTGACGGAATTAGTAAGAAGGATATTTACAGTACTTGATAAATTGTCACGCAGAATACACAATATGGTGCCTGACTCGGTTAAATGCCAGCACCTAAACAACAACACACAAACACCTTAACTCGAGCTCCTGCTAAAATTCACTATTTTCGACTTGTCAGTTCACACTCTAAGTCTTCCCCGCTCGTCGTAAAAGGCGACTAAAAGGGATAACATTTGTGAACTAGCAACATCCCAAATTTGAAACTTTATTAGTACCCAAACGTCTACAACGCCTCAGGCATGACCTTTGGCTATCGAAAACGGACTATGATTGGTTTTTGAAACATGCACACGCTGTTCAACGATGATAGCGAGGGTCACCAGAATGCTCGCTTTCGCCAAATTGAGCGGGAAATCCAACGATATAAGCTGGGTATTGTGGACCTAAGTGAATTAAGGTAGCGGGTCTCCGGAGACCATTCCCACCTCCCCTTGGGCGATTTGCTTTTCTGCTCCTAACCTAGAAGCCAGTTTCTGACCAAATTCTGTCTGAGAGATTCCGGCTCAGCAAGCATCACAATTGAACAGTGTCGCGCACCAACACCACCAACAGAGACGTCCGATATAGTGCGGAGAAGGATGCTTTCGGCAAACAATTACACAGAATTAAGGGGAGGCTGGCAGCCCTGACAATATCCTGCTCGGACATGTGGTTTGGAAACACGGTCTTGGCGACCGTAACGGGTGGGAGGTTTTTGGATTTCTACAACTTCCACCCTCTCGTCATTGGTAGCATATTTTTCGATCACAGAGCTACCCATAAAGTCACCTGGATTTCAGAGTTGTATCCTGGATGTGCGCAACAAGAGAGGCACTGACATAAGCCTCGAAAGGAAGCACTATCTGATGGTCATGAAATCTGGCAGTGCAAAATTCTCTCTTGGCCATGTACAGTTGGCTATGATATTATAAGCGGCTTTAAAGTCTATGATAAGATGGTGCAACTGATGGTTATACTTCAACAGTTTTTCTATCGGTTGCCGCACAGAACTCTCATAAGTTGCCGATTTGCATGGAACGAAATATGGGACTATCTGGCCTATTAAGATAGCGGAGAATACCTTATAAATAGTACTCAGCGACGTGATTCGCTCTATAATTGCTGCACTGCCTGATATCTCTTTTTATTTATGGGACAGATAATGCTTCTCTGAGTGAAATTATGCGGTGTTTCCAACGATTAAATATTTGAAATAATAAAAACTTACTCTTGCAAATACCAATATTTTGGGAACCACTTGTTCCCTTCATCAGTGCTAACAAGGTTTCGAAAACTTTGTTTTATTTCAGATAATGCTTCGCTGCCAGTCGTCAGACATTGATTCGGTGTCCTACACCTTGAGCGCTTGGTGTAATCGGTCGCCTCCATATTTAATCAATTTAATAATTTCATGATTTTTAAGTCGATGAATTACACGCACTGTTTCTTCTGTACTTGGTGGCGGCAGTATTTGTCCGTCATCTTCAGTTGACGGGATCGGCAACTCACCGATATTCTGGTTGTTGAATAATTCATCAAAATAAATTAGATTTACCTCTTTATCTGAGCAGAATGAGCATTGAAATGTATAAGGCTTCATCCTACTGACTTGTTGATAAAACTTCCGTACCTGGTGTAGTGGCTTCCTGTACTTTTCGAGTTTACAGACCTGTTGGTTCTCCCAGAACTCCCTTTTCCATCTTTGAAGTAGCTTTGCCACTCGACGGAGTTCATGATAAGTCTCTGCGCGTGCCCATGTTCTTTGAGGAAGCAACGCCACCGTTGTAAGAATAATAGAAGGCTGGTTTTCTCCCCAGATCCTCTTGCATTCATCCAACGCTGAGTCTGGCAGGGTTGCATCTAGTCCCGGATATTATTTCTTCTTGTTATCGGTGGCGTTCTTCACCTTTCTCTGTCTGGAGGACCTCAATGATTTGAAGCGCGTTTCAGTTAACCACGAACGATGGCGCGTTGGTGCCGCTGACACGCTATACCCCATCGAGGGACAAATGGGAACCAACCATATATATAAAATATATAATAAAAAGAAGATACACAACATCGAGGCAAAGTGTTAGGATATCACACCCTTGGAAAGGAAACTGAAGCTCTATATTCGAAAACGCTTGTGACAGAGCGAGTAATTTGCAAAACAAACGAACCCGATTGACCGATTGGATAGAACGCAGAAAGCGACGACTTCTGAATTACATTATTTTATAATTTTTTGACGGTTAGTTGATATCGTTTGCGCAGATTACGTGACCAGACCATCGAAGATGCCCCTCTCACAATTTTCCACGATCTGTGCAACCCCAAATCATCGCGGATATCCTCATTTCGGATGTGTCACGCCACTAGTGAAAATGCATCACCTTCGTGTTCATTAGCGCAAGACGCAGGTTGTTTGTGCCCGCAACCGCAAAATGAAGTATCTACGGACAAAACCTGGTCCCTTAGTAATGTCTGCAGTTGCTATTGCAATGCGAGTGCCATCAGCTCAAGGCAAAATTTGCTTCAGCCAGCCTCACGATGGACACCACGAGGTTCAACTACGCTCGTGTCGGGCTGGACGAAAAGACGATTGGGTTTGTCTCCGACGTCCTAGAAGACTACTCGTACAAAAGGCAGAACGAGTATTTCATTAAACACCTGTCAGTCAGTGGTACCGCTAGGCTAAATCACTGAGCGGCAGAGCTATCACTGGAGCACCGTGTATCAAGCCAAGTGCTGGGCGATATGAAGCAGTTGGGCGGTTATGAAATGTGCACTGAGCTACTACAGTCTTTGTGGCTGGAGATATTTCCGGAGAGCACGTAAACCATATCTACATGTGCGAATTCGGGATCTGCAGACATGTTGACCGCCACTGCTAATAAAATCCATGAGATCCATGACAAGACAAACCAGATTGCTCAACTGCAGACGGTGGCGGCGCTAACAGCCATCGATTCTAAATTAGCAAAAAAGTGCGACCCTTACGTTAGAGAGGTAGATCTAAATCGCAGTCTAGATCTGTCTTCCGAAAAATTCGAACTGGTAGTATATCGTACTCTGGTACTGGACAAGTGCCGGGGTATCCTAGTACGAAGATTTGTGGAAAAGGCTACTAAATGTAGCAGTCCCTGTACCTTTGTTTAACAAACTAAACCTACCGTATCTTTCTGTAACAAACTAAAGCTACTCGGCAGAGCCTGCCGGCGACCACCCAAAATGTTGCACCATGTCTCCTAAAAGTGAATGACCCCTTTACCCGAAGCCACTACCTAATAGATACAGTGCTTAAGTTTGGGCCCTCCTGTCATCACCGCAAAGATTCAAACTAGTATCAGCATATTCCTCGGCACGTATGGCTACAGGCAGGACGAAGGTTCTTGGACATGCTCAACTTCTGCCGTCTTCCTTTCCAAAAGCGCCAAACATCATTCAATGCTTAACGCTTGCCCGCCTGTGCCGAAGACCAATGACCACCCTCTGATTACGTGGTCCCCAGAGGCTGCATTTGATACCTTTAAACAACCACAACACTTCTAGCATACCCCCAATAAGATGCATCCCTAGTCTATTCGTCGATACTTCAAACATTGCAGTAAGTGCTGCCTTTCACCAGAAGATGAACCAAATCTGAAAGTCATTGAAGAAGCTTTCAAAGCAGCAGAAATAAAGCACTTACGGTCATCAGTTATTAGCCGATATTAAATACTCAGAATATCCCATTGACGGCAAGCTGTTCACAGCGTTCACGGACTATAAACCACTCAGCCTTGCTGTGAAACAGAAGCGCGACAAAACGTCCCTTCAGCAAGGTTACAAATGATATTCGACTAAGGAAGGGGTGAGAGAAGGTGTTGCAGGAAAGATGGATCAGGCTTCAAAGTTAAAGTTACCGACACTAACCAGATATTTCCTCCTAGACTTCGATATCAGCGGCTTTACTGCAATCCGCGAAGCTTTAGATTGGGTGAGATCAGCATGGTTTCCGGAAGTCTTTTATTTTTTTACAGTGTGTGTTAGGCGTACCTTTTTATGTATCTCAATAGTGAACCGGAATAGGTTAGACTGTCCGGACCTGGAGGAGGATGGGATGTTGAAAGATTAGTGAAAATAGTAAAAAGGAGTGGAGGGAATTCTCGCAAGTTAAAGAAGGGAAGGATACCAACTGATGTTCACCAGGGCTAAATTCAAACCTTCGAGCTAAGCTTTCGAAAGTTGGACTTCGCAAACTTGTGTACGATATGAAAATTACTACGAATGATTTGCATATCCAATTCAGGAGTAATATAAGGAACATCAGGAGCAACGCATGGAAGAGTTATCGAAAATTAGGAGAAGCAACGCCCAAGCAAGTTGGAGCAGACGGTACCCAATGGAAGAGAAACGTGGTAGAAGGACCGGAAACATTAGATGAGGAGAGCATAGGAGGTTTAAAGTCACCACAAATAATGCAGAGGTGAATGAGGAAAACTACGGTTAGGATGTGAAAAAATCCGACGTATAATTGAGCCGCGCTAAGATTCCGGAAATATTCAGTTTTTACTGATGGTATCTGCTTTCCATACTGTTTCGGAGTCAAAAAAAGTAGGGGAGCCATTGTTAGGGAGAATATGAAGAATTCTAACAAATGGAGTCGAACTGCGCATTATTTTTGGGTTCTTCTTCTCGCGAAGGAAACTGAGTACGTCCCCCTCGGACACCACCAAATACACATGGAATTGTAACTCTCCAGGTGGTAAGAAGTCACAGACTTCGAATCCACCCGGGGCTTTTGGAAAATCAAGTCGTGGTCGAGGTTTGCTTTTTAGAGGGCTCAACGAATTCTTGGGAATGAGGACATGGGCGTTACTACACCACCAGACGCAAGAAAGCAGAACTTTTCGGCGAAAAGTGAGAGCAAGCTGGTAACCCCGGTGAGATCCACACTGAATGCAGCAGACTTTTCAGTTAGCGGCGGTTTTCATATTAGACGTACTTATGGCTACAGACATAAGAGTTGTCTGGCGGCAAAGTTGACAAAGTTGCAGGGCTGCCCTTATATATTTCGAGTTCAAGAGCAATGGATTCGTTTTAACAGAATCGGTGCTATTGAATCAGTCATGGGAGCTAGAATCTTTTCCTAGGAAAGAGCCTCGAAACCGAAACTGTTCTGATGTCAAAATTATTAGAGGTAACCATGCTGAGACAATTCTATTCCCAGGACCCAGGTCATCTTACAATAACAGGTTAATGACAAGAGCAGAAACGTTATAGTTGCTTCCGCTTACTTACCATATAATTCTTTGTATCCTCCGCGTACGCATGAAGTAAGGGATCTGGTAGTGTATGGTGAATCAAGTGGCCTTATACTTTTAATAGGCTGTGATGCGTATTTGTCATCACTTCAGCTGATGTGATGATTTGTAGGACCAAGAAAAATTGAAGTAGTTGACCTAACAATCTGTACTTCAAACTTGTTAAACTTGATTAGAAGTAAAGTCCCACTCTCAGATGACCGTTACTTAGAATTTAGTCTGACAGTTGCAGGCGAACAGCTTGTAATACAAAGACGGAATCCTAGAAAAACGGATTGGACAAAGTTCAATGAAGTCCTTGGCAACAAAATTCAGCTCCCTAGGCTATTAAGGACTCCTAGCGACAGAATATCAATTGGAAACCCCGAATCGCACACTTTTAGATTGCTTTGAGAAGGCTTGTCCACGGAAGGTAGGCCAACGCCCTGGAGCGATTCCATAGTGGAACCGAGAACTGCAAGGTATCACTCAATGCTGTCAGACTCCGCTAATCATGGTGGTTGACAGTAAAGTACTACACCCAGAGCGAAAAATTTTCTACGAGCTTATAAAAAGGCCCACCGTAACCTATTGAGTTGGATTTTATCCACAACGGGACGATCATGGTGCCGCTCATATATTTCGTCGTTATGTAGGCTACGGAATCGTCCATCTTCATGTAGAGGGCCAAAAATTATTCGGAGAATTCTTCTCTCGAACGAGGCCAAGAGTTCGCAATTTTTTTTGCTAAGAACCTAGGTTTCCGAGGAATACATAAGGACTGACAATATCATAGTCTTGTTAAGTAAGAGCTTTAACCCTATGGTGCGCATTTCATCGTCATCGCTATTATCGGTTGCAATTTTCAATAGGACAAAATTTTTAACAGAAGTTGCAGATAAGAAAGGAATATTGTTTGGGGATCTCCAGGAAAAACTGTAAACTGTGGGGACCTCAAAAAAATTTCTGTTCAGAGGGTGGGCGTGTTACTTTTCATGAAAGCTACCGACTAGCTCTAAAAGACCTATGCTGTCTGAATTCTGCTCCACTTGCCTTTCAACAGCATTCATGGTTTTAGGAACTTGTAGCTGCAGAACGATGCACTACAGTGCTAATTGGGCTCCGCGGAACGGCGCGGCGGAATCTACTATCTAATTCAGATAAAATTATGCAAAACTTGCGAATTCGCGTTCACGTGAATTGTACGGATATAAT
Source organism: Hermetia illucens (assembly GCF_905115235.1). Taxonomy (NCBI): domain Eukaryota; kingdom Metazoa; phylum Arthropoda; class Insecta; order Diptera; family Stratiomyidae; genus Hermetia; species Hermetia illucens. Next base: position 168,066,891 of record NC_051849.1, on the reverse strand, counting down.
ATAATAATCGTTGGTGCAACAATCCACATTGGATCAGTGCCTTGAAGTATGTTAGAGCACTTCATTCAAGACCGTAACGGTACACTACTGGAGGAGGCGATGTGGTCAGCCTTGTGCTCATCCGAGATAATTTCCCTGATTTGACTCAAGTACTCATTCACAGCTGAGTCGACTGGTATCAGACATCCAGTCTCGATAACCAATCCCTCTGAACCGCGAACTTCCGCTCCGACAGCCCAGCGCTCTAACCACTTAAACCATCCAGAAACAAGCACGGATATACTCACTAGAAATAATATGAAATCATATAATTTTTATAAGCAAGTGATATTACTAGGGAATATTACGTAGACCAACGCCGTACACGCAACAATCAGCAATCGACACCCATTCATTAATAAACGATAACATTACAAGCCAATTACTTCAATTTAAGAATTTAGATTCCCATTTTCGCAGGCACCAAAGTTATTTTCTATCCCAAAGGCAGTCGAAAGGCAGCCGATACCAGCCCGGCGATAGCACAAAGCCAGCCAAAAGAACAAATAGTCATAACTACAATAAATTAACAAGCGATACTCGCTGTCAGCATCAGTTTGGCACTCGACAACTGCCGCCGCCACTTGTACTGCGAAGAGAGATAATGTTAAGTGAAGCTTTTTAATGTAATATCATCTTACAAAACAGTACCTATCTCTGAAGTAATATCACCACTTTTGTAATGCGGTGATATTATGTAATGTGGTGATGTTAAGTAATACGATGACGTTAGGTGATATCGTCATGTTTGGGTCACGTTCGGTGATGAAAATGTAATATTACACTTCAAGACGATATCACTTTTGTAATATTATACGCAATACCTACCAATCTCTAATACTCACTGACTTGATATAACATTTTGCCTATTTTTATAACATCAAATCATTCATCTGTTAATCTACAATATAGTCTCTCAATCCATTCATTTCAATCCATTATAGACTCTAAAAGGTAACTACATACATCAACAAACACGTATTATGAAATATGCTTAGGCATCAAACGTGATCTCTAAGGTGAATAACGTATCAAAGTAAATCAATATGAGGACATTTATACACGCAAAGGGAGTGTTTGTTTTCGAACTCGAAAACTCCTCATAACAGTGGTTTTTTGACAAATATCTTCCAAAATCGCTCCGAGCTTATTTGGACTTTCTGTTTCTGCTGCAATATACGAGCACATTTATACCCTCATATGGAGCCTCATAAAACTAAGCTACTATTGAAGTTGGATACCTATCAGCCAAAAACCATTCTTTTTGTGCAACAACCTTAACATTTATGTAGTCTGTGCCGCCCCCTCCGCCATCATAGTCGCCGCCAATTCAGAGTTTCGGTTCGCCAGAACAAAAAACTTCCCCCAAAACAGCAAGTCAAGTGTCAACAATGAGTGAGAGGTACATGGAACAGGAACAACATGGCAGCCAACACTTCATATATTCGTGGCGAAAACACCAGGCGGGAGTAATTTATTAGAGACAGGGCTGAGTCTCTAGGTTAAAGAATCCAGGAAGGGTTACAATCATTAGGATGCCGTCTTTTGTGAACAATGAGGAAATACACCAAGGTTGGGCATAATATCGCAGGAAAAGCATCGATATCTGCGTAGATCCTTTGCCGTAGTTGAAGAAATCCTAGCCGCATAGACGTATCCTTGCGACTGACTAATATGCAGTCGACAGACATCGATACACACATCACCTTGAATCAACCCCATCTAGAAAAAAAACACCAATTGGATTTCCTCATATGTTTTCGGCTGAAGGGGGAAACAATGTGAGTCTAACCTCCCATAAATTCAACTGAAAAGTGGTATTCCTAGAAAAACAATTTTCCACATTTCCCAGTCACTCGATGTCACTTAATTTATGTTCGAATTGGTTTTTGCGGGAAATGTTCGTATGCAATTTAGAAGAAAATTGCAATGTTTGTCTGCGCCTTTGTGAAGGAAGCGAAAATTAGTTTGTTTTTCCCAGATAGCAGCTCACTCCTCGCTAGACATGGTGAACTGGAGAACTTTGACATGAATGTTGCTAAGTGTGATCACAATATACTCCTCATAAATTATACAGAATGGCCTTTGCAATGAACGGACATGTAGAGCACAGGAAGCTGTGGTCCAAGTTTTTCCAAATTAAAATTTTAGGCAATTTACGAGTTTATTTCGACAATAAAACGAATTGTTTTTGGCGGAAAGTATATAAAGTTAAAAACTCGAGGTCTTTTAGGTGGGACACGAATTTAAATCCTTGGTGCAGAATTTTACTCAAAAACGGAGGAGTGCATATGTTTTTACTAAAGTTAAATATTCTCCGCTGTTTTTACTTGAGGTGGTCGCTTACAATTGTTTTTTTTGTTTTTGCGAATTGGCTTTACGTTTCCGGTAAATTAAAATGATGAGACACAATAGTTTTTCCAGTCCTTGACATTCTTCAATAAAAATGATCGACTTGTGTTTGCAATTGAATGGACATTCTACAATATATTATTTCCGCAGTCATGGTACATCCGCCGGTCCATAAAAGAAACGCCTCCACCACAAGCTTCTGGACGATAAAACGCTGTCCAATCGGCAAATTTACAAGAATACCAGCCGGGAATATTTCGAGCAAATTTCAACGGAAGAATTTTTCATCCTCCACTTTCACAAACACTGTCGATATTTGGAGTACCTCCAGCCAGCCAGATTAGTGCTCTAAGGTGACGAGGAGGAAGACGGGGCAAGAACCCTGTCGCCTGAACCAAAACCAAAAGGCTGAGAAGAACCACCACGTGGTGGTACTAGGAAACGCTTTAGTCACTTTGACTTGCTGGTCGTGATGCCGTAGGTGACTGCTCGAAGACAAGCTTCGGCTATGTAACCTCACCAGAGATATACTATTATCATGGGAACCGGAGCAGTACTCTGAATTTGGATGTCTCACGAGAATTCCTGGTTCTAGTTCGTCCCCTTTTAGGAGTATCATGGGGTTGTGGTTCCGTTTAAGTGGACAAGAAACCTTTGGGCCTCAAACGCAGAGTTGCGTGTCAACTCGGGTACCTTATCCCGTAGTTCGGTAAAAATTTGGGTAGGTCTTGTATCCACCGGTATGAATGCTTAACCATGCATTCAATATAGACTGGTACCCTTTTTCTTCTCGCAGCGCAATCGATTTATTGCGGAGGAAAGAGTACCATCTGACAGGAGCGCCACCGTTCCAATATTGAAATAGAAAGGTTGCCCAGCAGAGCGTTCAAATTACCCTTCGGTGTGGCTACTGCCCCGTACCGTGAAGATTTTTCAACGCATTCGCGGCAAACGTATTCGCGAAATCGTTCAAATAACCGTGAATTAAGCCGGGTCAGCCAAGAACTGCAGTACTACTGACGCAATACACGCTGCGCGATTACTCATGGAGAAACACCGTCAAAGCTCTCTTCACATTGGATTTCTGGATCAAGATAAGGCGTTTGATTGTTTGCCACACAAACTTCGTGCTTCTGTTGGTGTTCATCAACGAAGCACCCTCTCACCACTCCTCTTGGTTTATGAAGCATAGCAAAGTTGATCTCATGAAACACGGTACAAAGGCAGGTATAGTACTTTTCATTAGGGTGAATTTTCAAATTAATTAGAAAAAGGCAATTTTGTACTTTTGTTTGGACGATACCTGCCATTGCGAATAGCCTTCCAGATGGAGCTTGTTTGAATTTGAATTTAGTACAGGAAGCGGAGCTCCCGGGCGCCGATATCCGGCGACTGCAGTGACTCGGTAGTGGGAAACTTAATTACTACGGCACCTAATGCTACACGAGATAATAGTGGAGTAGAAATGAGATCCATATCGGATCCGTTTCGTAGGAACTTGAAGCTTAAGAGATCAGCATCGACAGTCGAGACTCTATGCTAGACACGAAAAATAATACGGATAGTCCCCAGATCGATATTAATGCAACTAGTGCAAAAGATGAACGAAGAAAACAGCAAGATAGAACAGCGTTTCTTTCACAAGGAGAACGCATAAATAACATCTGTGAGCCTTTTAAGGAGAGACGGAATATCCACCTAAATATCAGGGCATTGATAAAAAACATTAAGTGGTCTCATATTACGATCCTAGTCAACTTCGCCATGTTATTTACATATCATACAAGTCACCAAAGCAGATAAAGGAGAAGGTCCCTCTTCAGTCAATCAAAAATAAAATGCTGAAATCCAAGGTACTGGTAAATGAAGCACAGTTGGAGGTACCCCACTATATTAAATCTTATTCAATCTCTCTTGGTAAAAGGTCCCGCGACAGGCCGGCCATGAAATGTATTCTATGTCGTTGAAAACAAAACTGATCGTTTTGAATGCCAAGCTTCGAAAAAATGTGAGGGCGTTCACCTTAGTCGACGCGAAAGGACGAGGCCCGGTCGTGTCAAAAGCTCTTAGTGCATGAACGATGTCATAATGTAAGTAAATTAGCCCGAATAAAACAAATGCGTATCTGCACGCTAAATATTGGTACCCCCACAGCAAACACGGAGGAAACCACAAGAACTGACCACTGACGCATTCATATTTGCGCTCACAAGAAACCCTATGATGTGGTGCCAAAAGCTATAGCGTAACAAGAATGGCTACAAACTTCTCTATTTTAGTATGTAATGTAATTCTGTTAAGTGAAGTTGGACTGCGTCCTAGGAGAGCTGTTGTGCCCCTTTTGCTGGTTATGAGTGGAGTGAATATTGCCGCTCTCACTCGGAGGCTATTCTTGGTGAGGTTTAGACAACCCTTTGGGCGCTTGGGTTCATATCCTTCCCATAAGCAATCTGGACTACACTATTCCTGGTAGATTCTTCTGATATAGCTAGCCATTCAATTTTCTACGTTGTAGCTATGAACCCATTTCCAATTCAATAGAAGAGTCCAGGTGCGTGCCTCCACGCCGTCTAACCCAACATGGACTGTAAACCATAGTATCGGAAGCTACGAGGTTGGGAGGGTATAGATGTGACCTACTGCTTAAAACGGCGATTAATTATTGGCAAGGGCATCCCCATACAAGACTCTTAATTCAGGGAAAAAATATCTTGCAGCAATAGATAAACGCAACAGTATATTTTAGAGAATGCACCCTATAGGCAGGTGTGTCTACTTTAACCTACAAAGAAGCTAAAGGAGATAGCACATAGCAATCCTAACTGCTAGTCATCCAGGTTTCATGGCACACAGATAAAATCAGGCGAATTTTTTTGCATTTGAAAATGCCCTTTAATTTCAATTTCGCAACAGTGCCAGGATAAGCTTACAACTATAAGACTAGCACAAAGGCGAACACAAACATCCACAACGACCGCAATTCTAATCCGAAGCAATGAGATCGAGAGGCTGACGCTCAACCAACGCAACCATCGTGCTGTCAAATGGGATGTGGCAATGTCGTGATAAACTAAATACTTTGCTTACCTTTATACTCGTAAGCTAAATATCTTTGGCTCTTACAATAACATGTAGATACTTTGAGTTCCAGATGAACAAGCAAGCCAGCCCTTTTTTGAAATAAAGAGACGGTTCACGCTTATGACACGTGAAAAGAGAAGAGGCGTTGAGTGAACTATAATGTGAGAGGTTACGAAATGAACCGAGGGGCTCACAGTATTATTCGAGGTTTACCAAGAGTAGCCTTAAGCCCATATCAGGTCGCTGTAGGCTGAACCCAGGAAAGTTGGGGACATCTGCGGACATCGCCTGCAGACTGCAACGTCCAGTGCCCTACACGACAAAGCTAATGTACTTGTTCATAAATAGAATGATCGCCTCATGCAACACGATCACAGATTGAATCTCAATAAAACAGCATTTTTGACGATCATTGAAAGGTTATGGTATGCCGAAAAGTGGTTATTTTTGTATCATTAATAAAGCAATGATCGTCGCGATGAACAAAGGGTCCCGGAACCCGTCCTCCTCCTCCTCCTTCAACACTCGCGCGAGTGGAGACATAATTTTTTAGGAGTGATCAACGTTATGGTATTTTAGCGGGACAGAAAAGCAGGATTTTCTTCTTTCATCTACATATTCTCCTTACCATCCCGAATAGAAAAACGTACATACATAGATAATTTCCGATATAAAATAAACACAAAAGCGTCCAGTCTCCAGTATTCTGACTTGTTTACTTGGGGCGGTCGATTACAAATTTGTTTCGCAAATTGCCTTTATTTTTGGGTAAATCAAAATAGTGTCCGGATAGCTGAGTGGTTAAAGCACAAGGCTGTCGTGCGGAAGGTCGCGGTTCAAATCTCACTGGTGACAGTGGAATTTGTATCGTGATTTGACGTCGGATACCAGTCGACTCAGCTGTGAATGAGTACCTGAGTCAAATCAGGGTAATAATCTCAGGCGAGCGCAATGCTGACCACATTGCCTCCTACAGTATACTGTAGTGTACCGTTACGGTCTTGAATGAAGTGCTCTAACACACTTCAAGGCCTAGATCCAATATGGATTGTTGCGCCAACGATTATTATTATTATTAAATCAAAATAGTCCAATAGTTCCGTTTATCTCCCTCCCAGCATATTCAAAAGGGATTCCAACACGGCTGTTGAGAGGGTCCTCACTTTTTGTGAAAAATATAACAACGTTCTCATCACGGGGGTCCTAAATACCAGATCCATCAATCTCAGAAATGGCAAGGGCAGATGTCTAGAGGATGCGATCCTCAATTCTTCATTTATCTTCCTTAAATATGCGCACTTTTTGCAACCCACCGTCATTATCAAACCAATCGGGCTTGATTCTTAACATTGCTCTTGCCAATTCTGCCAGTCAATCTTGGCAGTGGAATCCCATTATGGACATAATATCTAATAATCACGCTCGACGCTCAATGTCTCTCCTAAATTCAGAATTGATTCAATTAGGTTACCGGCGCAGGTCAGCAACTCAGCGTCACAAGAGGATATTCCTACTCTAATGAACCTTTTAAAAAGGGAAATTGCCGATGAAATTAATAACACCGGCCTGCCAAAGATGTGGCGGGCCCCAGAGCTTACGTTTTACTTTAAAAGGAATCAAATCGCTTATTGGCGTTTTAGGACTAGGTCCAACACTACAAATTTTCTCCTTTTTGAGGAGGCCAAACGACTATGGGGGGTGGGAAATATCTCGACTATCTAACTGGGCAGTATAGCCGCCCCCTTCGCTATCTTCCTGATGTCCTTAGATATCCCATAGTGTCTCTGCCCTCCTCTTCAGAAAAGTGTCGTTTTGCTCAAGCACAAGCCTGCCTCTGTCCCTGATGCTGGCAACATCACTTACAAATATGTACACTGGTTGACGTCTGAAGCCATCTCGGCTCTGCTACAGGGGCTTAACTGCATCTGTTGCAATTTGATTCCACCGGAGGATTGGTCCATTATTCGGGTAGTACCCATCCTTCAAGCTCTTAAGGACGAGTTACCGTCCTATCGCTCCCATTACTGTGTTTGCCAAACTGTTAAATTCAATGATCAAGATTCGTATCAATAATTTCATTGATGAATACAAAGTCCTGCCGGCTAACTGTTACGCCAACTCTGCAGGCAAATCTACGTCTCCTTGCATTGATGACGTTCTATTGCACATCTCGATAACTAAAGGAAGAGTCAGCAGGTTCTGGCTGTGGTGCTGGATTAGAAGAATGCCTATGAGAAGGTGGATCTTGCGACTCTGTGTGACATAATGTCACGTTTCGGTTTTCCTGCAAAAATTGTATTATGATTGTCAAGGATAATGTTCAATCGACGCTTTCAATTAGAGCAAGACGACGTTCAAGTTGGCAATGGCATCCCCAATGATGCGTTTTGAGTCCATTAAAGTTAATATTCACACGCTTACTGCAGTTTATCTAATTTTATTACCAGGATGACCGAACAATAGACCAATTGGCAAAGTAGTATTTTGATGTCCTTTCGAAGATATTGTAGGACACATCTTTGAAGACTTCATTCATTTCTTCGGTTCGGATCGGAAATAATTTCATTTCCAAGTGGATCATATAAAGACTCCCATCAACTGATTTGATAGGTTGCACAAATTTTCCATGTAGAAGGATACTGAACATGGCAGCAAGGTTTGATTTAATTATTGAAAACAGGGCTCTAGTCCGAAGGCCACCAGATTACACAGGCACAATTGAGGATATTGCCCTTATGTCAGAGAGACTACCTGGAGTAATCACACGTTGAAAGCTCCTCGAAGACTACATAGCCACCGAAACATTTCATACGACATTACGATTGTGGACAGGGATCGAACAGGCAGCATAAAAAAGCATCTGTAAGTGAAGCATGCTCAGATATTCTTCTTGTCAAATTTAATAGAGCACCACCTTAAATCCAAGTCCCTTGTAAGAGAACCCCACAGTGGTAAATAGAGGTACGACGTACAATGTTTGAAAGCTGATATCCCAGGGGACAAACGGATATGGATAACACGAGTGGCATGGCCTGGGTTAGAATTGGATTGACACTTGGAGAGGAAGTTGAGGACATGACGGGCTAGGACAGCGTCGATGCGGGGAGTTTGCCACCCTAAGATAGGTGACTTCTTTGCCGGTTGGGTGGAGAGTGTTGTGGAATTTAAAGGACAGGGTAGAAATGTCCCTCCGCATTTTCGCCGTTAAATACGGGTTTCCATGGAATAGGGTATTTTTGTATTTCTCGGGAATAGTTTCCACTTGGTAGAGTTATTGTAAAGGTCAACTAAATAAGAATACAGGCGAACTGAGCCTACCGGGATGTCTCTGGTGCAGGTATAGGGGATCAGATCGGGGTGATTCGGGTGCGATGATGGTTTAGGAAGATCGTAGTGAATAGAGAGAAAAAGGTGGCTGAAAAGACTAACCCTTGTGAGGTGTCAGCAGGGATTTCGTCCCACAGTTCGGAGTCAGGTAGTGTTTGGGTGAAGGGCTCATGCTGGCTTGTCGCGGTAGAAACGCGTAAGATGAGGCTGGAGATGGACTCGTTAACCCCGGCTTCAAAATCCTGGTCGTGAAGATGGAGATTACATCGTTGCGCTTGAGGGAAGCGATTTGCAAGAATATTCGCGTTTTCAGGCGGGGAGACGTTTTGGAGAAGAATGGCATGGCATGGTTAGGAAATTTTCCAAGGGCAGCAACAGGTTTTTATCAACTCATTGTATGTGCAGGTTTCAGCTTACTATTGATTAGAACCCTCGCATAGATTGGTCTTTGTAGTTTGTAGGAACCGGATTTCATCTAGGAGGTGTAAAGGTTGAAGAGAAAATCTGTTTTTAAAAAACCTTCGCCTGTAAGTCTTCTTATATTTGATATCCTGAAGGATATAATTAGAATCGAAGGTCAGATTGCGGGAAAAGAGACAACGCGTTGAGATCAGTTCGTCGCATACCTGCTAAATTGCTTCAATGTATTGGCAAACTCTCAGGTCAATGATATCATTAGAGGCTTGGATCTTTTAGGTGAGTAAGAAAAGTTGAAAATTTAAAATTTCGTCTCTAGTTGGCCTTCGTAGGTCTGAGACTGATGGTGGAATGGGGTCTATAGCTCTGTCGGGGAATCAGATGTCAAAAATTACATCATCGTGTTTGCTGATGTTTAGCCGGTTACAAGAAAAGGGAAAGTGTTGGGGTTTAGGTTGACAGCAATATTACTACTGATAAATGGAAATGGTTGAGGTAAGAGTAGGTAAACCTTTTGGTAAAGGTGGAGAGGGCTGAGATGAAGTGGGACAGATTTATGCTGGCGTGTGAATTGGTGAGGATTTGATTGAATGGACGGATGACTAACGTTCAAGTCTCCTCCAAATCTGAGTGCTACTGGTGCCGTGGGACTGACCATAGCAGTAGATGGATGCTACGACGACTGTGGAAGACGGGATTTGGAATGAGATGACGGTAATTCCGATAGAATTGAAATTATCGGAAGATAAGAAGTTGTTCGGACAGGAAATTTCTCAAAAACGAAAATAGCGGTGCTACCACAGGTGCCTTGGACTTGGTGGTTGGGTTGAGGTCAGTCGGTCCGGAAAAGGTTGAAATTGAGAAAACGGGGTTGTATGCTCGCCCAGGAATAGTTCAAAATAGTGCCAGCGAGCTCGGCCAATAATGAAGTTGATGTTTAAGTCTGGATACCGACCATCGTGTTTAACATCTGTAGGAATTTCTGTGTAAATTAGAATTTGAGGTGCAGGGAGGTGTCGTAAGGTGTGGAGCTAGTTCATACGGCATCTGCGAAGAAAGCATCGAGGGTTTTAAAAAGGAGCGGGGCAGGAGGGTGGCGTACGTTTCTATGAGTTCCTCCTTGCCACAACCTGGACGAAGGTCAACTAGTTGCGGTTGTAGACTGGGTGGTCGTTTCGCCAAATTAACGTATCTGTTCTAGGATCTTCACGCACACACCTGGCTCATGTAACTGGCAGTTTCTGCATTACAGCACCTGTCTGTTTTTAATCTGATCCAAGCAAACGATGGTATGCTGTATCGATTTTATGCAGCTGATCCAAAATTCAGTCAACAAGGCGTTGTCGGTGGACAACTCATTGTTTTCTACGACAACGAGTGTACCAATTTTTCAACTTACCTCCTTTTGTTTTAAGTTGATGCGGCGTTGTATTTAGTTTTGATGGCCACGGGGCCGCAACTTCCGTTATTGTTAAAACTCCGGATGTCCTACTACCGGTCTCCCTCCTGAGTGAATTTAATTATTTTTTTAGTGGTATTCATTCACCGGCCCACATACTTTGGAGGCGTTGAGTTGTACTCCTTGTAACTCTTACTCGCACTTACACTTCGGTAATTCACTATTGAACACTGTTCGCCCGACTATTCTATCGAAGAGCTCACAACTGAAAATAAACGCATCGGGAATAGGATTCCCATCTTATTTCCGAGCTGAACAGATGGCTAAGCAGAAGTTTTGATGAAGTGCTGTACTACCCTACACAACTACTATCCGGGCGTAGGTATACCAAAAATCTTTACTTAGAAAGAAAATTGACGGTCGAATTTGCATCTATCGCGATTCAAGGAAGGTGGCACAGAGCGCATATTCTTTTAGCTACGTAAAATAAGCAACAGGGAGGTCCCTGACAGAGAAGCAAGTCGAATCATTGAATACTCAGAATGTAGTAACCCTATACTGCAGAAGATAATTGGAAACTAATCTGAAGCTGAAGTTCGATGAGAACAACGATCTTCAAAAAGTCAAAAGGTCAGACTATGGGCCAGAGCAGACTCCCAAATAGAAGCCAACGCGGAATAATGCGTAACCAGTCCTAAAGTGAAGTCCCAATAGAAAGAATGTTTTAGTCAACAACCGTCACTGGAGGCGACACTGCAGCTACAAGGGCAGTGTAGTTGGTATGTACAGCATTTTTGGCCCTCGACCTCCAAATAGATTGGGTTCATCAAAGGAAGAAAAAGTTTGCTTGTTCTTTGCTATAAAGCGCTCGTACTCAATCTTTGCAGGATCGTTTATAAAAATCTATAGTCCCTCTTTCTTTAAGATATGTAGGCCAGTAAATTTAAGACCGGAACAAATAAAAAACTGTCTGAATTATGAATGAATGAATAATACAATAAATATATTACGACTGAGTGCTTTAAGGGATATTCACCTTCCTCCACAATATTTGCTTTTCCTTTTAATAATATTAGATAATTTTTAATTGTATTTATATTTTGTTATAAAAAAAATTGTCAACGAGAACACTTGAAATAGTTAGGATGATTGACTAAAAACATATAGCTAAGATGCGCCTGCAAAGATAAACTGTTCTCGCAGCACACTCCACTTCGCAAAGGCCGCCGGAACAATTTCCCGGCAAGATTCATGAAACACCAGCATTTCTTCGTTTGGATCTTAAGTTGAGCTGAGATCTGCGCCACTTTAATTGCGTTTACCAAGTAAACGCCTTTCATTATCGACAATGCATCCTTGGAAATGTATTGAAGCCCTGAGTTATCCATAACTTCGCCCAAGATGGTTTAACCCTCCAGCAGGATTAGGCACCGGCTCGTTCTGTTAGAGCAGTGGCGACCGTCTGCGAGGATCTGCCTTCCCGGCTAAAAGAAACAAGAACTCGCCTCTTGTAAACCCAATACCCCAAAGAATATGGCCCATTCTTGATGAGAAATTAGGAAATCTCGATACACCAGTGCCGTTGCATTGAGTACGACGATAGAAGAGTGCCGATTTTTGAAAGCCAGTTAATAATGTGTTAAGGGGGTCATCCCGTCTGTCGGATTCGCGGAATCAAATTTTTTTTGGCTTCAATTATATCTAGATATAGTGTAGAATATATGGGTAAAGTGATTTTTTGATATTCGGAGTCATTCGGAAATTATAGTGTTAAACACGTGATCAGTCATATGCCAGATTTATGTCGATTGCCGTAATAAAGCTCGTATTTATGGTTCCGAATGACGTTCGAATGAGTTCGCTAAAAAGACGAGAATTGAAGCCAAGGCCGTAGACACTTTTCTTCAAGAAACCTAAGGTTTATGGGCTAGGTGTAGCAGATTAATGGTCAGTTAAGGTTTTATAGTCAAAAATCGCATTCTACTTTTTAAATGCGTTTTTCTCGAAAATCGGCCGCCACCACAGCCCAAAATCTATCCAACCAAATTCTTTGAAATTTTCAGGACTTATTCAGAACATATGTCTACGGTCCGCAAACTAGGATAATTGCGATTCATTCAGTAGTTTTTTTTTATTCATCGAAAAAGCCGTGAAAAAACGTCAAAATTCAAAAAAAAATGTCTAACACGGCACCAAAAATTTAGTTTTTAATATTTTGTAATAATCCTAGTTTGCGGACTGTAGTTAGATCTGTATGTTAAAACGCCGTTTACTTTTTTCTCGAAGATGATCGCAGCGCCATCTAGCGTGGCAGCAGAAAAACACCTTTTTTTGGAGATGGGTCTATAAATTGCTCTGTATTTCAATAAAGAATTATGCGATCGAGCTGGGAAAATTACTATGGACGCTGAAAATATTAATAGATCTATGGTGAAAAATTCGTATTTGCGTCTTTCTCCGGTTCTTCACAAAAAAATTTCTAAGAAAAACCAAAAAAAAACGGTCTTCACACGGGATGACCCCTTTAAGCCCCAAGATAAACTTTTCATCTTAAATGTGTTTTATTTTTTTATTGTTATTGAATCAATGCAGAATCGTGTGGAGTTACTATTTTCACTTCAATTTGATCTTAAACAAATATTGTGAAAAAGATACATTATCTCCATAGCTATTCCATATGTATTTGACATAGTCGGATGGAGTTGCTTTCATTACTAAAATCTGGATCGAAAATAAATTAAGTGAGCTGGAGGTAGGCAAAGCCATTGCCTCGTAAAACAATGAATATAGTTAACCTAAAGTTAATTTCATTGAACACAGCCCCTACAAAGTAACGAATACTGTTGAATGTGTGATGACTGAACATGCTGGTGACATTGTAGTTAAACGCGTTTATTAGATTTTTTCCAGAGAACGGCAACAAAGATAAAACCAACATAAATTGAACGCATTTTATTCTGATAAAATTTACTTTTCCAACAGTGTTTCGTTTTTTATTGCACGGAACATTGTGTACTCTGCGCTATGATTTTATCCCCTGTCAAGCTCCAGAGCGAAACTCAACATCAGAGGCCGCTCAGCAACTATTTTTAAAAACTCAGTTGCTAGCCTGTAAGGCATTCCTGTACAGTTGACGGCGCTTTATTTTTACTGGGAAAAAAGGATTTGTATTGAAAATATCATTGACGCAACGCAATGGTCAGCTTTCGCTCTTACATGGTCCCACCAGGGACGGGACAAATATTTACACGTTCCTTCACAAAGTTACTCCTTTTTAACAAAGTATACTTTTTCTAGTTCAGCATTGTCAAGGACTCCTCCTCTTTGCATTGGTTCTGATGCAAAGTGCTTTTGTTTGTGTGCGTCGAGTGCTTTTTTATATCCACTGCAATGCGATGCAAAGCAATCGCACCTATGAAACTCAAACATTTGGAATCTGCTTTGTGAACAAACAAACCTTCGAGCGTTTATTGAAAACTATCACCCTGGAAAGGACTCCTAACGAACTTTGGAAAGATGCATATCTCACTGAGTGTACACAGTGTAATTCTCGATATATGAATACGTACATATTTATGTGATGAGAGGAATGAGTTCAAAACATGCCGTTTTTGCTATCCACATTTTATAAGCTCAAATCAAATAGAGACCAACAGAGCTGGTAATCAATTTTTATCTATCATTTGCCCTTTACTGGAGCTTCAATTAAAATCACTAACTCAGAATCCTGATCAGTTGTTTCGAATCAAATTGACGGATGTCGTTTATTGCCTGCTGTTTAGCAACGGCCAAGTTTTCAAAGGCAATAAATAAGTCGGAAACCGGAAGCTGAACGCTTCAGGTATGAAAGGGTTTTGTTGTGGAAAAATTTTTAAATACGTGGCTCCTCTACTTCAACGTGATGGTGACAGTCTATGATGTTAATTCATACGAAAAATATAATTTTGACTTACAATTTGGCATTAAAACCGCCTGTTAGATATATCCAACTAATTAAAACATGTCCAGACAGCTGAGTGGTTAAAGCGCAAGGCTATCGTACGGAAGATCGCGGTTCAAATCTCACTGATGGCAGTGGGATTTGACTCGGATACCAGTCGACTCAGCTGTGTATGAGTACCTAAGTCAAATCAGGGTAATAATCTCGGGCGAACGCAATGCTGACCACATTGCCTCCTACAGGGTACTTTAATCCTGTAGTGTACCGTTACGGTCTTGAATGAAGTGCTCTAACACACTTCAAGGCCCTGATCCAATATGGATTGTTGCGCCAACGATTAGTATTATAATTAAAACGAACAGCGATGCAATAGGCAAATTGTAGCCGGTCCTAAGCTGGTTGTGAAAGGAGGAGGGATGGATTGCTTCAATCTGAACGCCACCGGAACGTCTCAGGCGGCAGGTGAGGAAAGTGTGGGAACTTGGTGGGCTTTGCAGACTACTCACAGACGAAGCTATCACTACACCTGGCAATTAGGGATCAAATGAGAAGAATGGGAAATTTAAGGTCCTAGTGACTGTCATTTTCATGTCATCGCGGAAGCTAGTCGCTAAGAGTCAATGGAGGAGGGGCGGTGGCATTAATAACAGCACGCCGCACGGCAGGTAACCGTTTAAGTACTCGCCGAATCACTCTTCTTCATCGTCCTGCTCAAGTCTCCCCTGTGGTTCGGGACGAATTACAAAGAGCGTATATATAATTCTCGAAAATTGATCCTCTGCATAGACCAGGCATCCCCAGACTTTATGCATCTCCAATAACTCCGAGAATTCTATCTCAAATCAATGATGAGATTGCATCTCGGCTGTGTACTGATATGTCGCTGCTGCAACTACAACCACTTCCCCGGTCAGAAGATTCGCTCTCGTGTTATTGATTTGAGTGACCAAAGAGATCCACCATGGAAAATTCATCTGGAACGTCGGCGGGACTCACTGAGGCAGGACATTATCAGCGGAAGGGTCAATGCGCACCTGAAGACCAACAACATTCTGCGGGAAAAAGGCTGCCGAGTTGGGTCAAAGAGTTGCAAAGAGCAACTCATTATAGACTCAGTAGTTGTGGGACAAGCAACCAGAGGCCAAGAAATCTATCGCTATATCGATTATGCCAAGGGTTTTTGCAGCTTCCTGCACACCTAGCTTCTGTTCCTATTTCTGTAGAGTATTGATAGTTCTGCTTACAGTGTGTATTGTGACCGTCACATAGCAGACAATATGATGCTGACGTCATAATTAACGAAAATAATTGAATAATTAAAATATTAAAATTCCATTCACGAAGAATCTACCTCTCCCCAAGCTTTTTAAAGTTTTATTTGCAAAGCAGAAGCTTATTAAAATCGGTTCAATGTCTGCCTGTCTGTGTGTCTGTCTACTACACACACTTTTCTCAGAAAGGGCTATACCGATTGACATGAAATTTGGTGGGAAACTGGAAACTGTGAACAGCTATACTTGCAGTAAGTTGCATCTCTTTACGTTACCCGGCCTGGTCCGCATATCTATATGCAAAAGTGTGGAGTAAAATTTTTTTCACCGAATATAGTCATGTTGGGTATCAAATCAAAGGTCTCCATTTGTACTTCGGTTTGACATTTGTTCAGGGACAGGGAGCTTGGGAGATCGAAATTGATGATTTCTTTAATGGACCCATTCTCAGAAAATATCCAACCGAAAATCTGAAAAAATCATGAAACTGCCTCTATACGGTGTCTAGGCCTCAAAATATCGTTCATATCGATATCTACTCCAATTAAGTTAATACAAAGTTTTAGGGAAATTGACTAGAAAACCTCCGTATGTTTATCTTAGAGTTACACAAATTTGCAGTAATGTACACTATAGTAGCATGATATCCCGAAAAAGTAAAAAGTAGAGAGCAATTGAATGTTTAACTATGAACACAGCGAACTGTCATGCACTCATCATTCCTCACAGAAGGAAACATAAAAGCTGAACCGTCCAGCATCTGGTCAGTCCTACTTATATTATTTTCGTTATCAATTTTTGTTCTTGATTTTCAAGCTTTTGATACATAAAAAAAAACTCACCCAATTTTCTCTCTTCAGGGCTATCATTGCCGCACTTGCAACTACCGCAACCAACCTGGTTAGCATCCTCGTCTGTAAAATATATATACCGCGATCGGTGGTCAACAAGACTATGTCCGGCATGTAGGCCATGATGACCTCCACGGATGGCTTAGATCCGACACTGGTCTAATGCAAATTCCATCCGAATAACACTAGACATGTCTACTATTCGTAACAGACTTCTAAGGTGGTCGTCAGTACCAGCATACAACTTGATGTCATCTAAGTACATCAAGTTTGTCAGCTCGCACTTAGCACGTAGGCCATATTTGATTGCAAAACCATGTCCTCTAGAAATATTCAGTAGCCATGAAAGGAGGTTCAATGCAATAAAAAACCAAAAGGGATACCCCTGGAAAATGCTACCGAATCATCCATCCTCTTGTAGAGGGCCAAAAGTTCTTCGAGGGATTTTTCCTTCGACCGCGGCCAATTGTTCGCCATTTGTTCCGCTAAGAGCCCAGGTTTCCGAGGAATACATATGGAAATCATACCCTTGTACAGTAAGAACTAATTCACCGAACTTCGAGTCGAACAGACGTGTTACACGAACTTTTATCGTGAAAAGTGTGGAGTTTCCCTTTACCTAGCTCTTTGAGCCTTTTCCCGTTGTGTCAATATCTCGCGCAAGTAAAACGGGTAATTTTCGCGCTTCCTGTGTGCTTTCTCAGACTGACAATTTTGTTCCGGCAACAATAGCCAACTTAAAAATCGTCCTCCATCCAAGGAACATGTTCCCTACTCAGCTTCGGCTGCGCTACGCACTTCTGACGATTGTCCTACGGTCGCTGCTTTAACACCACCACACGCTTCCTACTGGGCATCATCGACGCCCGCCACCACTAAACCGTAGTCTTTTCTCACCTCATGCCGCCCGAGCGGCCCCAATTGAAAGTCGCCGCAGGGCCGAAATAGCTGATTGTGCCGAGACTAGCGTGCTCCACAACGTCCGACGGCTATATCAAAAGCAAAGCTAACTCAACTTTGTCACCTCTCTCATGTGTGAAGCTGAAGAGGGATGGATCTCCTGATTTTAGATTCCGAGATCCTCGAAGGTTACTCTGTCTTTCTTGCGACAGAGACTGCGCTGCGCTTGGCAAGACAACCGCGGAGGTGGCCTAGTAGCTGTTAAGTTCCCTCTCCCTGCCGAAATCATCTTTTCCTCCTCCTCCTCCACCTGCGCTTCTGCCACAATACGAACTATTCCGCCAAACTTATACTCCTTTATCATATCGTGTGCATATTTTCCCTCCCTCAGCCCACCTTCTCTGTAGGAGGATTTCTTCGACAGATTATCAGAGGTCCTAATCATTTTCTTCCACTCAATTCCTTTCATTCTCTGTAGCGTCTTTAATTTTCCCATGCCCTCCTCGCCCTCCCTTCCTCCCTAATAACTCCAGCCACCCTTCCCTTCCTCTATCCACTTTCATGTACACCTGTGCCGCCCTCCAGTTTAACCTTGCTTACCACTTAGATCGCACTTTTGACCTTGTCTTCTCTAACCTTCCTGTGCGTTGCCTTTCCCAATCCCCTCATGCCCCCATCTTACGTGGC
The DNA here is from genome assembly GCF_905115235.1 of Hermetia illucens. Classification (NCBI taxonomy): domain Eukaryota; kingdom Metazoa; phylum Arthropoda; class Insecta; order Diptera; family Stratiomyidae; genus Hermetia; species Hermetia illucens. The sequence continues at coordinate 168,048,627 of NC_051849.1, read as the reverse complement.
TCCTGACGCCCATCATCCTGCTCTTGATTTCGATGCTCACATATCCCGACTCTACTCACGTTGCGCGGAAGCCTACCAAGTTCAACTTTCGAAAGGCAAACTTCGAAGGTCTGAACTCACCCCTGGCGGAAATGAACTGGATTGCCCTCCTCTCTTCATTACCATGCGACCAAGCACTCCACACCTTATATATCATTTTATCTGATCTTCTTCCTTATTACGTCCTCTCCTCTCCTAATTGTTTACGCTCTTACCCTGTCTCGTTCACCACTGAAGTCCACAAAATGCTTCGTGAAAAACGTACTGCGAGCAAGAAGTTCCTGTCTTCTAGAACCTATGCTGTCTTAGTTTTTTTCAAATCTCTGCGCTCCTCGGTCAAACTCTTAATACGTAAGTCCAGGAACAGGCTGCCGCTAATGAATGTAGCCTTCTCCGTATCGCATACTATTCCCCTTCTTACCCCTCTCCTTGTCCAGTACCTCTTTGGCAAACTTGATGCGAATGTCGGACCTGGCTAAGATGGTCTTCCACACCTTTTTTGCTTGCAACTGGTAAGTCCATATCTCTTTACCCATCTCTTGTTTTCAACAAAATCATTTTCCCGGCTTGTGCAAAGAAGCTGTCATCACCCGCAAACACAAAAGTGGCGATCGTACGCTTGCCGAAAATGACCGTCTCATTTCCATCCTCTCCTCCTGTTCCAAAATCTTGGAAAGATATGTCGACGACTGGTTGTCCGCCCACTTTGACCACAACATAGAAAAAGACCAGCCTGGCTTTGTTAAGCGTAGGTCCACTGCCTCTAACCTGCTTGACTCTACCAACTTTGTCGCCAAATGTCTAAATTCAAGGCAAAAAGTACATAGTATTTACACTGATTTCGGTAAAGCCTTCGACACTATAAATCGCAAACTCTCGTCTCTAAGCGTTCCCGTACCACTTGTTTTGTAGCTTGCCTATTACCTTTCCAACCGATCCTGACGGCTGCACTTCTCACTCCTTCTCCCCTCCTCTGGCATCCCACAGGGATCTATTCTGGGACCTTTGTTATTTTTATTTTTTATCAACGACCTTCCCCCCTCTTTACTTGTCCCTGTTTACTCTATTCCGACGACCTTAAGCTGTTTTCCGCTATATCGTCGACTGTGTTTCCGTTGAATCTAACCTAAACGCTAAACGTTAAACGTCAGAAAGTGTTACTCTATGTGCTGCTCCCTAAAATTCTCACCCAGTTCTTTCTGATACTCTCTTAACGGGCATTCCTTATCCTGCTTAAATTTCACTCAAGACCTGGCAGCAAAATTGTCAGGCTTTATACTTTGTTCCTCCTCTCATTTTGACTTCATCCAACCCTCCTTAGTTCTCTTCAATTCCCTCGTGAGGAATACCGTCCGTGATCTGGTCACCTTCCCATGACTGAGATTGTTTTGCCCTTGAAAATGTACAACGTAAATTCATCCGTTCCCTCTTCTTTAAGAAAAGCTTCCCTCGTGTGGACTACCCCTCCCGCCTCTGCTTTCTGAATCTTCTCTTCTTATGTAAATCCTATCTGGATTTATGCACATTTTTTAAACTTTCATTGGGTCTGATGGACTGCTCCGCCGCTAACGACACCACCGGCCGTCCTGCGTCTTATAGCACACGTAACGCAGACATTTTCAACGTGCCTTTCGCAGAGCTCGAAGTCTACTTTCATTCTCTGATTCCTAGGCTTTGCTGAAATTACAACGCACAACAACTTGGTCTTTTTAACCTCTCTTCTTTAAGTAGTTTTAAGCATAGGATAGACTATTGCTTTCTCCTCCTCCTGAGGACAATAAGTAATTGGAGTTTACTCTGTTTGTTGTCCGTTAAAAATAAATGAATAAATAAAGTAAAAAAAAAATTTGTTAGCTAAAATAGACTCTCTTTACAACTAACAACCGTACACGGACTTCATCGTCATAGCTGTTATCGATTGTGATTTTCAATCTTAGATATGTTTTAGTCTCCTATCTTTATTGTTCTCGTTTGACCAGTGCGATTTGATGAGGTTGCCACCATGTACTTCGTCTTGCCTTCATTAATGTGCATCGAGTAATAAGTCGTCTGCGTGAATTGCGGGAAATGCTCAACGGATCTCGGGCACAACAAAGGGAGTAAGATGTTGCATCTGCCCCCGCCATTATTTCGTAGTAGAAGCGGATGATAAAGAGATTAATATCTTGAGTCTACTTCATCCGCTGGCTACGAGAACCTGCTGAAATGCTTTTAGTAATCGTGGCGCCTAGATATCGAGCCACTCCACGATTAGCGATTTCGACGCCGCGCTGTCCATTACGGGAGGCCGACCCAGTCACTAAAGCAGATGACTCCCACTGGTTATCTGTACCGGACCACAAGTTTCTGGATTGGCACCTTATACCTAACTGCCAGGTGTAGTGATTGCTTGATCACTGAGTAATCTGTAAGACTGCAAAGCTCCTGCGCTTTCCTCACCTACCCCCTGAGAGCTGCGCTGGCGTACAGTCATTCAGACTGAAGCCATCCATCTCTCCTCCTTTCACGACCGGGCTTGGGACCGGCTACAGCAGAGTTAATTAATTTTCTATTATTAATTAAGTTTAATTTAATTTAAGTTCTTTCTTTCTTTATAATTTGTAGAAACGCCCGTTTGTAGAATGTCAGCCTACTACTCCGCCTCTGGTTTTGCTATGTTTTATCAATTATGCAGTTTTGTCTTGTCAGTTTTTCTTTCCCAAAAAACTTTTTCTTCCAGGTCTCGGAACCTTTCCAATGGTCTCGTTCTGCGAATCGGCATAAATTTTTTACTTGTTGCTTGGTACTTTGTTTCCCTTTGGATGTTTTGAAGCTCCTTGTGTGGTATCTCAACCATAACCTAATTTGCATCTGTTGACTGTTCGGTCCTTGCCGTCTAAGTCTGGCCATCCTCCTATCCAGTCTAAGTCAACTTACCAATTGCAAATATATCGAATTTCGACTGACATTTTTCAAAGCGATTACAATAAAATATTTAATAGAATTTCCAGACCAGTTTTCCAAACCTTTGTATTTTTTTGAACCTCTGCGTCTGAAGGTTTGCAGAATTAGGGAATAATTGCTCGGTAATCAAATATACAGAAATTGTATTTTAAAATTCAATATTTTTTCATACCTATCAAGTGTTTCATTTCTTTGTTGAAATTCTGCCGGCGTAAGAGGTCACGTCAATATTCTGTAATGGATGTCTCTTTCGAATTTATTGCGAAATGTTCCTTATTTACTATTCAAATCAGTCAAATGTTCGTAATAAATTAGTTACTCCTGCTGAGCAAATTCATCTTTTCAAAAACTTGAAATTGTTGCGTTACGTGGGAAGGAACTTATATATATATGAGCATATACTATATCTGGATAATACCCGGGTGCCGGAGAAGTCACTTATCTTGTTCATTAAGGATAAAGTCAGGAATTACTAGTCACAGGCATGAATTAAACATGGTTGCCTGGGAATTCAAGAGCCAAAAATTATACTTAAGCAATATTGGGGCTAAATAATATGGAAAACTTTACTTCTTATAAAAAATATATCTGGGAGTATTTTCTGCAAAAGCAACCGCTTACAAGTATCTTTGAAATTAATTACCAATACTCAAACCAATGTAACGCCAACTCAGCACCATATGAACGCGGTAAGAATAAGGACCGAAGTTCATTAAAATCTAATTAGACTACCTACAATAATCCCATCGTCGGCGGTAGATGTTTCTGAAAGTACTCCAAGATACAGAATGAATGAGTTCGGATTTCAATTCAAATCCAACAACGGGGAAATAGATACACAGATATTGCAGATAAATCAGTGGTTGTACTAAAATCAATACGTTTTCTAATTGTAAGCTAACTCGAGAATGAGTATTGGGTGGCCATTAGAAAGAAACATAAATCACTACGTGTTTCCATTCAGAATCTATATAATCTTCAGGTCGTTGGATTAATATAAGTAGGTGTAGATCTATGTAGTCGGAAGTGCTCCGGCTCTGCTTCCATATATATAGCATGTTCCTATGCTAACAGAGAGGTTCTAAGGGTTAATGTGGCGTTAGCAATAGCGTCGAGAAAATGAGAAACTCTATTTTAATCTAAAAGGCTTTGTGTCCAACCCCATGTTCACCATTGCCTGCTTTCCTCCCTCTCCCCATTTCACTTCTGTTATAATTATTTCTGTTTTAATAAGCGACCACCACCATTACGGAAATTCAGGGAGCTCCTGTACACGGAGCATGTGGTGTAGCACATTTTATTGTGAGTTACAACATTGTTGGGGACGAGGGGAGTCTAGTGCATATTGAATGAATGAATGGATTCCTTTTGTTCCTAAAGCTGAAGGTATCAGCTGCGGTTCCAGCGTCCATCCATGTCAGTATGGGGGGTATTTTTTCCGTTATTGAAGAAACAAAGGGAGAATACAATTCAAAGCGGAACAATCAGATACACGTGTATTTTGAAAAACAATAAAGAAATTCCGCTTAATTTTCTCAACTGAAAATATTTCCTGAAAGGATTTTAATTGACCCCCTGCTATGTATCCTGTGAAATTTAAAATTACGCTGCACACTCAGATGAAAATAACCACCATCATTTCCTACTAATCACAGAATTTTTCAACCCCATCAAATAAGCAAGTTGGGGGCTAGGAGCTGGACAAACCAAGGGTAAAAATTCATTTAATTGAAAACAATTAGAAAATTTTTTCAACGTCAGTTAAAATTTTAATGTTAATAAGATGCACTATTTTTCCCCCTTTACAGTTTCAAATCTTGCACTGAAAAAAAGAACAAATGGTTCCAAAAATACAAATTATTCAATTAAAATAAAATGTTTACCTAGAAGGAAAAAAACCTCTTAATGACTAACAAGCAGACTTCAGAATCAAATATCATGAAGCTTTGAAGATACTATTCCAGATACTATTCTTTCTGGATTTACTACAGTTAATTCGTCGCGCAGTATCGAGCACATCATACCATACTGTAGACGTTACACGTCATACGACGATACCATCAGAGGTATAATTTTTAGTTATTTAGTTTAATTTAATTTAATTCAATCAAGAGGTAGTACAGGTCCTAGGGCGAAACGTGGATTGGTACCCACGATGGAGCATAAAACCTGTGAAACGCCTGCTGAACCAACACTGACAGCTCTACTACCAAACCCTATCTCCACCTCCATGAGGTGATCACAGGAATTTCTTTTATAATGAAATATATATATATGCAGACGGAAACGGATGAAGGCGAGTCTCCCGCGCCTAAAAATAGGACATATTGTGCCAACTGGTCCTCCAGGATGGGGCCAGAAAATGGAACCTGCTTTTAACGGCTTTGAAACATATCATTATCATTGATACGGCCATAAAGATACTTGGCCCCAGCCGCAAGAAAAGTCGGAAGGGCTGGTTTGACGATGAATGTAAGCTAGCTAGTAATGTTGCATTCTCAAAGAGCGCGGGCACGCACGAAGGCTTATCATGAACTCCGTCGAGTGGAGAAGCGACTTGACAGACGGAAAAAAACGAGCCTGGGAGAACCAACAGATCTGTGAACTCGAAAAGTACAGTGAGCAGCCGTACCGGGCGCGGAAGTTATAAGATATCATCATCATAAGATGATCATGCTGCCAGAACAAAGAGGAAAATCCGATTTCCGACAGAATGGGCATATTGAAGCGATGAGTGGAGTATTTTGATGAACAGCTCAAGAACCACAATATCAGCGATTTGAAGGTATCGCCAACTGAAGACAATGGGCAAGTGCTGCCACCACCAAGCATAAACAAGTCGGAATACCGGAAGCTCGCGCCTCGGGTATAAAGGTTTTGTGTTCATCTTATGTAAGAGCCGTACATTTTTCTGTCCGTATATAGCTACAAATCCAACATAATCCTTCATATTTTTCCAAACTACGAGACATACGTACATACATATTAGAGCCATAGATATCACGCTCACCCTAAACAAACAAACTGCCTATTACCTGCTGTACACATATATGCACGTATCTAAATTTATCGTACCCATATTTCCGATTTACGTCTTATATCTATCTGAATTAGGCACTACCCGCAAAGTTCATTAGCACGCATATATTATATACCTACATACACACATGTCTGGTTGACAAATAACTAAAAAACTAAAACAAAATAATTGTCTGCGACCCAATTCATAAGAATTCATTTCGTTGTGGTATTGACGAATTGATATGTGATGATGACGTCATGCGGGTTGTAGAGTGCACGAAATTCACAAAAAATTGTAAAGTTTCACCCCCTATAACTTTGTTAATAATTGTTGGATTTTCTTCAAAGTTGACCAAACTGTGCATTATATTCTTCATTATACGCGTGCCAAATTTTGTACTTCTGGGATGAACATAAGGGGGGGGTGCCGGGTAAATTTCTAAAATGTGGAAATATACTATTATTAACTTTATTTGTGCAGATATCGGAACCGGATATATTTTGAGGCCTAGATTTCGTAGAGATGCACCACTGTGATTTTTTTCAGATTTTTCGGTTGGATAGGTTCTGAGAACGAGACCTGTTACACTTTTTGTGGGTCATATTTTCAACCCTCACTCCCCTATGTTTCATCTAATATCAAATATTGAACCAGATTCGAAAAGTACCAATTGAGACTTTTCATTTGATACCCTAATTGGCTACATTCTGTGAAAAAAAAATTTGCACCCTCCATTCACATGTACGGGGAGCCCCCCTTAAACTTAACGCAAGATGGCGCCACTTACTGCATGTAAAGGGATCACCAGATTACATACTCTCACCAATTTTCGTGACAATCGGTGTAGCCGTTTCCGAATAAATCGGGTGTGACAGACAGACAGACAGACAGACAGACAGACAGACGGACAGACAGACACCGTCTCGATTCTAATAAGGTTTTGTTTCACACAAAACCTTAAAAAGACAGTCCATGCAATTCATCGGCTTAAAAACCATAAGTCCCCAGGGGCCGATGGAATTACAGCCGGTTCATCAACTGATGCTCAAAGTATGAGACAGCGAAGCAATGCCTGATGACTGACAACGAGGCATTATATGTCCCATACATAAAAGGGAGGATATCACGTGGTGCAGCAATTATACATGTATCACAATTTTCTCTGTGCGGCAAGTGATGAAAAAACTGCTGGACATAAGTTTCACGATCTGTTCGTCGACCTTAAGGCCGCCTATGGCAGCATAGCCAGGGTAAAACTGTACATGACCATGAGGGAATTCGATATCCCAATGAAATTGATAAGACAGAGGCCAATATGCGAGGCCAGATAAAAGCAGCAGGAGCACTTGCGAGACCATTCAACATCAACAGCAGTCTAAGACAAGGGCATGCCCTATCATTCGTCCTCTTCAATGCAAGAGGTACCAACCCCTTCAAGTTCTCCAAACTAATGACCTACACTAACGATATTGAGATTATGGGGAAAACCCGAGATTTACAGTTTATCTTCATCCAGACCGGACAGGCGGCGGGAGATCTCGGACTGCACATTAATGAAGGCAAGACGAAGTACATGGTGGCAATGTCAGCGCCAAAGAATAAAGAACAAACAACATCGAATCGCACCGGTCAAACGAAAACAATAAAGATGGAAGACTACAACTTTGAGACCGTTATCACAACCGATATAAGCTATGACAATGAAATCCGCGCACGGTTGTAGGGGGCAAACAAAGCCTGCGAACTCTTAGCCGCGTTCGAGAAAAGAATCCTTCGAAGAATTGGTGGCCCCCTTCATGAGAATGGACGTTTCCGTAGCTTACGGCGAAATCTATGAGCGATACTACGACCGTCTGATTGTGGATGAAATCTGGATCAACAGGTTGTGATGCGCGGGTCGCTTAATGGATGAGGATGATCCAGAGCGGAAAGTTAATAAGAGAAGTATCTACGGTAGAAAGGGGGGAGGAGGCAGACCCTGCCTGAGATATATCGATGTCTATATCTCGTAGCCAACACGTATATTTTTTCTAAAGCGCCCTCCATGGCTTCATTCATAACGGAAACAAGCATCCCTAATGCTGACGAATATCCGTTGAATAGAATCCACCACTAGAGATATGGCACAACCCTGCTTTCAAGCAGCTATCTCTCTGGATTATCCTAGTTTCAATGCTCCTTTAATATCCAAGAAGGCAGCTGGAGTTTATTCCTTGTTAGCGCGGGCACTGTCTGTCGTTTGCCTTTGATCTTGTTGTACTGAGATTAAGAGAGGAGCTCCTGTCTGCTTTAGTTTGACACCTGTCGAGCAATCGATCAATGTTCCTTATGCTGGTTTTCCACGCGTTTGTTGTTGCATTTTTCGACAAACCCCTGGTATTTAGCGAGATCCTTTCCATCACACTCGTCGACAATATCGTCAGTTTTTCAGTTTTGAATCCATGTCCTACGAGTTATCCCGAAAAAAAGTCAATGTCTAACCCGGTCACAATGGTAAGGGTGTTATTTAAGACTGAAGCTGCCAAGAGTATTCATTTTGGCGCTGAAGACAAAACCCCCCATTGGCAACGCAGCCACCACGGAGAGGTCGCATAAGTACTTGCTACCCTAATAATAATAATAATCCATGTTGAATCAGGGCCTTGAAGTGTGTTAGAGCACTTCATTCAAGATCGTAACGGTACACTAGGAGGCAATGTGATCAGTATTGCGCTCGCCCGAGATTATTATCCTGATTTGACTCAGGTACTCATTCACAGCTGATTCGCCTGGTATCCGACGTCAAATCACGATACTAACTCCACTGCCACCAGTGAGATTTGAGCCGCGACCTTCCTCTAACCACTCAGCTATCGGGACGCTTCTGGTCCTTATGGGTAAGATCAAAGTGTAGTGTTACCCTAACCTGAAGCATAATCAGACCATTTTTTTTTCTCTGCACCATGTCTCCGACAAGATTCCTAGCTGCGTCCCAACAACACATGTCTGACGGTTTCCTTTGCAGCAATCTTGACTGTGCCTATCGCAACCTCGCTGCCAGCTCAGAGTCGGCAGAATTTGCTCTTTTAATGTTGCGATATCCTATTTCGATGGCATTTTTTCATTCTGGAGGTTTTCAATATCGATTCTCATAGGTGGAGTGATCCCGCTACTCCCTCTATTTATTATTTGACCCACCGTAATGAGCACACGTCAAGGATGCTAAATGCAGCTCGTTTCTCAATGAAAACATTGTCAATCTGGTTTAACTTCGTCTTTCTGGTAAAGCTTATGTTCTTTTGTTATTACAGGTAAAACGGCACCAGGGGTGAAATTTATATGGGTCTCGGACCCCCGAGAAAGCCCTCTCTCTACTAATCCTTCGTCAGTCCTGCGTGGGGACAACAGTGGAACATCTCTTTGCTAACCTAATCAATGAATCAAACGCTGACTTAAGGTGACTAGGCAACTACAAAAATTTACAGAACAGTCCTTATCTTCCGTTGGGAAATGTACGTTGATTAGCCAGGAAGGTCTAGCACCTCCGTAGGCATACAACTGATCAGCGCATCGGAAGTTTGACTCTCTAATTTCCAACAACCCATGTTTCTTAAATGAGGTACATGAATGTCTTGCGGCAAATGATCCAATGACCGATTAGTGCCTTGGCAACTTTACAACACTGCAAATTCTTTTAGGAAATATTCACACTTGAGATGAATGTGCATAAGATACACTTCCCCCGATACTTGTAACGCGACGGTCCAAAGCGCCTAGTAGAACTGGCACCCCTTTTGTTCCCCAACCCTTTTTACATTCGCTTATGGAACACCATAGTAAGAAAAGTTCCCGGCCTATCAAATATTCCTCCTGTTCTACTATCTAACAGCATCCAAGTGGAAGCGCTGAAGCCCTTCTAGACACCAACTTGTTCTAGAATCTCAGTCCTATTACGCCTCTCATCTGAAAACCAGTCTCTAAACTTAGGCAAGCCGCTTACGAAACACTTCCTTGCCATACCTCCACATCGTAGAGCTGAAGAAACTACGCTGCTGCCATAAGCAAGCGTCTCCTGGTAGATATACGGCCCCAACATTCGCAATTAACCAACTTAAGGTCGAGATTCAAGCTTCCAACTTTTCCGCCCCTCCCATGATTTGCTTGAAAAAGCTCATCTTCAAGTCAAGCATTAAACCAAGGTATTTAACCGCTGGTTTTTACTGTATAGTCAACTCGCCGATCGGTATGGGATACACAGTCGGGATTCTCTGTCTGGTGAAGATGACCACTTTCAAGTCCAAGGTGGAAACCATGAACAATCATCCATTGGCTTACTCGTCGTATCAATATGCCAAGTCTGCTTTGCGCTTGTTCAACAGTGCGTCCGGCAACAAGTTCAGCAACGTCGTCTGCATAACCGACCAGGAGTTTGTCAAGTTTAGTATACTACCGTAGGAAATGTTCCAGAGGTCCGGTTCTAAGATGGACCACTATGCTATTCCTGAGGTGACTTCCATCCTCGCTCCGCCCTCTGGCGTCGCATTGAGCAGGAAGCACTCCGTCAGATAATCGCTCAATATCAGCAAGAAATAGCTACAGACCTTGAATTTCCAACGGGTCCACTATATCTGTTCAGCTAACGGAATTGAAGGCATTTCTGATATTAACCGTCACAAGGTACAATATCCGTCAAGATGGGGGACTGGGTGCCTCAACTCAATGAACCGCTTCCATGACCTGTATAGCTACATTCACCTTCTTTTGAAGCCGTTTCTCAGCCGTGTCAAACATATACAGCGGTCGGTATGCGAACAGCAGCTCCAGGTGTCCTTTCGTTTTGTCGACCAACGTAGCTTAGCCGCCTCGACAGCTTCCGTGTTGTTGCCATAAACTATACGGTTATCTAGGGAATAATGCCCGCACAATGCGGTCCATCTGGTCGATGATAAGTATACAGGGTTTTCATAGAAGCCTGATTTCCCGTATGATAAGTTTATAATGGAATCCTCTGAATCCTCGTTTACCTCATTGACTAGGTCCTACCAGAAGCGAGCTTTGCTTTTGTTTATCGCGCTGAGGAGTCTCATTTCAGCTGATTTGTATTCGGCCACTGTGACCCGTGTCTCCTCCTGGGAGTTGTGCCAAATGACGGAGTTTATGACACTGCTTCCATAAGTCGGAAATTTTCGCCGGCCATCAGTAAATCTGAAAGCTTTGCAGCTGCAACGCCACCATCCACTGATGCGCCTTATATTGCGAATCTACTTCTTCCAAAAACTTCGACGGATCTCCTGGTGTTCACTTTTGCACCGTTCCATTCGCAGAGGGAGCGCCTGGATGGCGCACGCCGAAAAATAGCATCAACTAGGTCGAACGCGATGTGCGGCGTTTTAGAACTCGCAGCCCGTCCATCTACGCAAATGCCAGTGATTCTGGCGTAACGATTACGTCAGGGATGCTTCCTTCGTAGCGCTCCTGAGCAAACCAACACGGCAGTGGTACCCTATATGTCAAGATACCACGAAGCTGGTTATTGTTCTGGTATTGCTTGTTGATAAGAACTAGTTCAGTTTTCACCGCTACAGCGGATTTTGCCAGCAACTCGTGAGCGGCTGTACAAGCCCACAGAGTGCAACGTTCTCACCAGATCCACAATCCCTGTGGAGAACGCAAATTTCTCTTTCGTTGGAATCTACTGCGCTTATGTCCTCCTATTGGATCCGTGGCAAGTTATAGAAGCATGACCATAATCGAAGCACCTGTAACACTTGGTGAAGAAGTGGTACCTATCGGAGCATTGATAATGATTCTCTCCTCCACTTTATCACTTCTCTGTGACACAGTCAAGATTTCCGATTTCAAGATAAGAACAGGCCTTAGACTTGAAACGAAAAACTTTTCTCCTCTTTGACTTCGCAGAACGTACGCTTGTTAGCTGTCTTCAGACCTAATTCAACAAGAGTTCCACCATCCACTGCTTTCGAGTTTCATCTTACAACGGATTTTACTGAGAGCTTCCGCGTCCACACATTAGCAGCAGCATCATTTTGCAAGACTTCTTCCTTATCGGGGTGTCCCGGTATCTCGTCGGGTATTTCAGCACTTGCTGCCTCTTTCGATGCCCGCTACGGTGAGTGACGCACTTAAGAGCTGCGCTAGAATGCAGTCTACTGTTCCTCCTTACATTTGTATTGCTATTTCGTCGATTTTTTTACTTTTATTGCTTTTTTCCAATGGAAAAGCGCATCGTGTCAAAGGGAACGGACAGCGATAGTCATGAACGGGTGAAACCTGACCTACAATTAGCTGATCCCGGAACTCACGGACGAACCAGCACTCTCTCGGGGCGAGCGGCCTACCAATACCGGTTCAATGCACACTCTCCGACCAGAGTCCCGAAGGGCCCGGCTCTGATGCACACATCAACTACTACCTTGCCAAAACTGGGATCACATCAATCCGTGGACATCAGCCCCGAAGACTACCACTGCTTTCTCAAGGTTACTACTCAAGACACAGGTATACTGCTATCTAGATGGTCAGAACTACTTATTTGATCAGAGTGAAATTATGCGGTGTTTCCAACGATTAATTAATTGAAATAATAAAACTTGTTGTTTCTTTTTCGTTGGTGTGGGTATTTATTCTTGCAAATACCGATATTTCGGGAACCACTTGTTCCCTTCATCAGTGCAAACACAGGCGAAACTTGTTTGCACTGATGAAGGGAACAAGTGGTTCCCGAAATATCGGTATTTGCAAGAATAAATACCCACACCAACGAAAAAGAAACAACAAGTTTTATTATTTCAATTACTTATTTGATCACCTCGGGAAGGTGCGTGTTGCGAGCTACCCGCTAAAGATGGCAAACGACCCATGAAGGGAAATTTTACGTCTTTATAGTCATATTGAACTCTCGACTTCAAATGTATTGATAGAAGCAATCAGATTCCCCAATGTAAATTTTGTTACTATTGAATAGCTTCAGGCCCTCTAAATTCTGGCTATAAAAAGCAAGAAAAAACAGCACAGAGTCTTGTCATACTCATTCTTCGTACTCATCTAAATCTGTTCTGTCTGGAGAACCGACCATCTAAATTTAACGAATGCCAGCAGTTATATGATGTCATATATTTATACTTGTAACCATCCGATAGAAATGATGGATGGATAACTGAAGCCATTAATAGATGAAAAGTAGCTTTTGAGTTCTCTTTGAGTTTTCGCGGAGTCAAGAAATAAAATCATCATAGTAATCAAATTATTCCGACGAAAGTACATACCCTTATTGCTCGAAGTGCTTCCTTTCAATTATCATTAACATTACACACAGAGTACGGAGAAAGAAACCTTTCAACAGCAATCAGGGTATGCGCTCCTGACAAAGAGATATTCCCAAAGCTGCCTTCTGCACTATGCACACTCCAATTCACCACCCACAACTTTTCCAATTATCCAATCAATCAACTGTTAATTGAATACGAAACCCTCCATAGATTCTAATTAATACAATCGGGTCATGTTATAAACACCCAAAGTCCCGGCTCCCAGTTCAATAACCAGAGGCGACCACGTCTGGAGAAAAATAGAACGAAACCGGAGGAGTGCGATTCGGAAAATGATGCAGAGAATTCGGTGAAGTCGTAAAAGTGTTTTACTACATTTCGAGATGTCCCTACTATCATCCCGCTTGGATGTAGGATTCCAGTCAGTCGTTTCAATTGATCTGGTTTGCACAAGTTCATTTTCACAATATCGTCCTCCTTCTGGCCTGTTTCTGGGTTTCTTTCGGTAAGTGTTGCACTTTTTATGGAACCAGGCCAGTACGATAGTCTTGTCGGATAGGGTCCTTTGGTAATACGATATGCTTAAATGCTGTCGTAAAATGGGTTGCGAGGAAATTATTCATGTTGAAAGCAGGACGAGAAAACGAGTCCACAGCAAAATATGGCAACATGGAATCTATTATCGAGGAAATGGAAGTAGGACTTGAGGAACAAATGCACAAGTCCTCGTAGCTATTATAGATATGAAATGCACGTGTCGAACCGGAGAATCCTTCATATTTCACTTTAGAGTGAAATGTTTCATTTCATTCATTACACGCTTCCCACATTTCCTTTGAAACCTTTCAGTGCGATTTCATACCTCTTTTCCTACAACCATTCGTTTTCAATATACTCGTATAGCAGGCAACCTTCGAGGGTTTATGCTATTTGACTCCTTGTGTACATCCTTTGGATATGGGCGTTTGATTGCGTAAATAGAGTAACACTACGTTAGGCGTCTCCGGAGACATGACCACTTCCTCAATGGTTCGATTCGATAACGAAAGGAAAAGCTTCGAAAACAAAATTTGATTTCCCAGTGGAAATCACTTTATCAGAAATCATAAAATTTGCTACCAATAAAACGCTGCAAATGTTCGCATTTTCCAGTTTTTCTGTCTCTCGCTCCTTTCTCTGTAACTCATTCACAACATTCTTGTTTGAGAACTTTCTATTTGTAGCGACTTCGAGCTGATTTTCGATTTGTACTACAAAAGGACCTAAAAGTGTTCAAGATGGGTATATCTTGGATGGAAAGGAAAGTGCGAAGCTAAAAGTTAGAAATATTAGGATATATTAGAAAGTGTTGACGATTCTGCCAGTTTAATGATACCAAAGGACAAGGACGATGAATTTAAATCAAGCCTTTCAACAGAATAACATTTTAGCTCAAAGGAAAATAATTATTTAACACGCTTATTTTCAGAAATATCCTTGAATTCAAATCTTTGCGGAACTTCTCATTCGAGTCTAGTAAATTACGGACCAAGCGAAATTGCCCCCGTACTTTGTTTAAAATATAAATGATTGTTAGTATCTGTTTCCCCGTCAAATATTGACAACACTATCTTAACCTTTCTCTCACATTTATGTAGGCAACACGCTTGGATGAATATATTCTGTAAGTTTAGGATTTTCAGTATGATAGGTATTCCCAGGGATTTGCAATTTTCTAACACTTTAGAAGCGTTTGATTACTTGTACCCTTGTCAAATTTTCGAATAAACTGCTTCATCGTTTGACACTGATCCTAGGAAAAGTTCCTTTCATAACGTTATTATTATTTTTTGTCGAAGGACCAAGGAATTTTCTATAGCCGATGGGGATATATTTGTTAGATTTGCATTTAATCATATGTGATGGGACTAAGTTAAGTAAAAAATGATAATAATGGAAGCTTCTCTGGAAAAAAATGAAAATCAGAACTGTAAGGCTGTACTTTGAAGTGATTGAGGCGATAAATCCGCTTCATTGTATACCTAGCTTTTATGAGAACCTTAGGTACAGCTTTATTAAAATATCGCAACAGAATGTCACGTATGACAGTTAATTTCTTTTTCAACACCATTTCTTCCACAACTTCAATTTACAGAAAATGAAACTCTCATTAAGTAATCAAATCTTAAAATTAGGGTGCTACCACATCACTACGGCCCCAGCTGAAACCACAGGGTTCAGCGGAGGGGGCCCCGCGATTCCGCAAATTGTGTTACGAGGCGAACTTGACGCGGTTCGCCGAATGATTTCAGTCTCGACAAGGAGACCCATTTGGGCTCGCCCCAGAAATTAAACTTTTTGGAGTGTTCCCGTGGTTCCAGGGCTCTCATACGGTGCTTGCAGCGGCTTCCGAGAAGCGTCCACTCTAATTAGAGCCCGCGAGCATGTCTCGAAATCCCTCGGAGCCTAAGGCCAATATACGCCAAGTAATTCAGTCAGAGGTGTTGCTTCAGGCCATCGTGTACGCCGGCCGTATATTATGAATAAATACTTGTAACCGTGCAAGTTTTGCAAAGGGCCGATGATGTCGAGGTGAAGCATATGAGAGCGTTGAGGGATCGAGGGAGCGCGTCTACTTTCTTTTTTACGTGCTTGTTGATTATACACTTTTGTCACGCGATTCACTGTCTGACCCAAGAGTTTACATCCTTGTTAATGGACGAGCAAAAGTTTTTTCCGGTGACTAACCGGTTCGCTTTCCGAATGCCTGGGTACGTAAAACGTGCGTGGGACATGTCTATGCGAAATTCAGCCGGAATGAATGGCCTAGGTCCGTTCTCTGAGGTCTCGCAATATAAATAGGAGTTTGAGCCGAAGGTAGGAAACTCCTTAGACTTGTATTTGGAGTTTGTCCTCAAGTGCTGAAGCTTTGCTGTTTAACTGCTTAGAAAGAAACTAAACGGCTCCAAGGTTTGATTCACCCATTGGTGAAGAGGAACGCCTTCCGCTGTGTTTAAGGCATCAACGAACGCAGCCAGGGGTGCATTTGGCCGTGGAAATGCCAGAAGTGTTGCGTCAACCAGCTGTTGTTTGGCGGTTTCAAACGCCCGCACGGCCTCTGTAAACCATGCAACCTCGTGAGAGTCTTTTGTTTAGGGCCCAGACAAGTAAGCGTTAGGAATCGCAATAGAAGTTTAACATGCCCCCGGCACAGATTCTTCCCTGTAGTCGGCAAAGGGAAGTTTTTGATCGCTTCAACCTTATCTGGATTGAATTTCATCAGGGGTGATCATATGGCCGAGAAATTTCACCTGTTTTTCTAGAAATTTGCACTTTTCAACGTTTAGAGCAAGACCGGCCCCTAGAAAGCTTTTTAAAAAATGGTCTCAAGATGGCTCAAACGGTCCGATTCGAAAGAAGGCAACCAGCAGTTTCGCAGAACAGAGTGGATAAATCTCTAGAATATCTGCGCTGTATTGCACAGGCCAAATGTCATCCTGGTGAACTCCAAGAGTCCGAAAGGTGTACAAATAGCCGTTTTCGGTATGTTTTCGGGAACTACAGGGACTTGATACGCCTTGGTCAGATCCAAGGTCGTGAAAATAAGTCAGTTTGTCAATGAATGAACAAAGTCATGGATGTGTGAAATATGCACATTGCTTAATCGAATGGGCGAAACTATTGGGTTGTTACATATAAAATGGCCAATCAAGTGAAATTAGGTGTGATTTCGCTGTATCAAACTACCACCAGTTGGCGCTGTTGGTGTCGGTTAATGAAATATAAATAACTCCTTCCTTTTAATGAAGGAGTTATTTCAGTTTTGAAAATCGTTGTGATAACAGTGAATAAAAAGGAAAAAAGGATGCAAAAGAGTCAAGAACGTATAATTTTTCTGTATGAGTTTAAACTCGGCCACAAAGCAGCGGAGGCGACCAGGAACATTAACAACGCATTTGGAGCTGATACGGTAAGCGAACGAAACACACGGTGGTGGTTCGAAGAATTCCGGCCAGGCGACGTAAACGTTTAAAGTGAGCCACGTGGACATCCAGGACATTGATTGATAAGGATGAGCTGCGTTTGCTAGTCGAATCCGACACACGTCTGTAAGGGACATTGCAGAGAAACTGGACGTACACTATTCGACAGTTTCTCGGCAACAACTTCAAAAGGTGAAAAAACTCGACAAATGGGTTCCGCAAGCCCTTACGGAGCAAAACATGGCGCTTCGAATGGAAATTTACAGTTTTTTACTCTCCCGCAACAGAAGCGATCCCTTTTTGCAAGAATAGTGACATGTGATGAAAAATGGATATTATACGACAATCGTCGCCGATCAGCACAATGGCTAGATGCTGATGAGCCACCGAAGCATATGCCAAAACCAAGCCTCCATCCGAATAAGGTAATGGTGACTGTTTGATGGTCTATAACTGAAGTTACCCACTATTCTTTTTTGGCACCTGGGGAAACAATAAATGCACAGAAATACTATGCCAAACTCGAGGAAATGCACCAAAAATTGAGTATTCAATTCGTAAGTACGAATTAGAGAGGAGTTCGCGCCAGTCAATCGCAAGCTCCGTGTTATGAGTGTACTTGGACGGGATAGGGGGAGAACCAACACCTCTGCCTCCGTGTTGACGAGAAAACGACATCTGCTTAGAGAATCAAAAATTGAAAGGCGACATTTTACTGCGCTTCGGGTAGCCGTCGTTGAAGCACCCAGCGAGCCTATTTTTTTTGTGATGAAAGTGCATACACTGGTACATTAAGTTGCTTTATCTCCAAATTTACAGTGGTACCAGCAAATTGTCGAGCCAGCTTATAGCACCGAGGTGCGACTACCCGAATGTCCATTTCGGAAAGCAGACCTTGACTATGATCAAGATCTACCTCTCGAATGCAAAGTACTCACAGTTACTGTCAATTTCAAGACTGCGGACGCCAGTGAAACCACCGTTTTTTTTAGATCTTCGCCTTCTTGCCGAGTTTCCCTGGATACTTTAGCGATCACGGGGCGCGTACACCCCGTGGATTTTGTCAGCGATGGCTGACAGCACCTCCAGCGACCCCGAGTTCACGTAGGCTAAGATAGCGCTGGGGCACTCTGGAAGCCGCTGCATCCAGACGGACTTTAACAGCTCTGAGCCAAACTTATCCTCACTCAGATACCTCATCTCTCTAAGCAGCTAGCTGGGAATACGGTCGACCAGTGTCAATTCGTTCAGCAAGTGATTCAGGTTTGCCTCCTCACTCACTGAAAGGCGGCGTATGAGCTGCTCCTTTAATCGGATGTAGGAACAGTCCTCGAAGACATCCCCCGACCAGCCCGATGACCTCCTTGTCGAGACCGATGAGTGCATGGTTAAAGCGTTTGGTGTCAGTTTTGACGCTCGCGAGTCCGAACTGCGCTTCCAACTGGCGGAGCCACGCCGTTGGATTGCGCCGCCAAAAGGGAAGGGCATCCTAACAACGGCTGCTGCGATTTCGTTTTCTACAACATTTTGGGTCACACCTATTGAGTGGACCGAACGGAATGGAAGGAAAAGAAAATATCACATCCTTGCCAAAGCAATGAAACGGTTCAGCTACTGCTGTTGCAGTGGCGGCTGGTGTAGCAGTAGCGATTGCTGTTGCGACTGTTGTTGCTGAACCTGTTGCTGTTTCTGCTGCTTAAGCTGCTATTTTTCAAACTGCTGATTAACCTTTTGCTACTGTTGACTAATAAGTGTGGTTAAATTTGCTGCATTTGTTAACATAATTTGTGGTCGCAGCAAAATAGTTTACGGCACGCGTGCTGCCGATGTCGGAGTTTGTATTGCGTTTCGAACACTTCCTTTTACACTCCTTTTGCACCGGTTTTCATTACATTCACTGCACGCGGTCAATTCTAGTTGTAGGTAAAAAAAAAATCGGGCCAAATTGCCGTAGCCACCGAAATAAGCTGAGAATTCCCGCTGCAAAAAAAAATCCTGACGTAGAAAATCGCTGCAGCAGAAGTTGAAGCTTCCTGAAGAACGGAGCAAACATCGGGGTTCTTGCCGAAACCACGATCGACCTTCTCCTTGAATTCGGAGAATTTGCAAGCAATGTGGGCGGTGTGACATCCTAACACTGGGGTGTAGTCGTTCGAGGTTTGACTTGGACGGTGAAGTCATTATCTCCGCGGGCTGGGCTGTTCCTGGTCGGGTTCGTCTTTGTCTAGATTCGTTGCAATGTGGCGTGGCAATGCAGTGCGTGGTTCACGTCTCCGCTGCACCGCCACACTTTCAGTTATTTAAAGTCTGTTCTGATGAGTTGTCAGTTTGTACATGCCCATATTTGCTGGTAAGGACTGCAATCTCGCACAAGACGGTGGGTATATGAAGATCTCTGTGAAACTGGTTATTTTTCACAACCCAAGGCGCCCTTGTAATTGTAGGCAGAATTCTGGATTGCATACGTTGCAATAGCCTCCCAAAACCCCATAACTGGATCCCATATGTCCAAATAGGCTTTATGACTGCCTTGTGCAGACTTTGTGCTCCAATTTAAGCATAGACCGCTTACTTAAAAGGCAGTGTAGACTCCTAGCTTTAATGGCGATGTGTTGCTTCTTGGCTTCAATATGCTTTTTCACTAAGGCGTCCATCCAAAGTATCCCCGGCATTTGGCACCACTGGATTGGAGAACTTGGGTTCCATTTACGTTGATTAGAGGCCCTGACGAAGCGTGAATGTGTTACATGAGTGGTCCAGGCGCTAATCGAAATTCGATATGAACGGCCAGAAACGAATTATCATCCCGAAATGTAGATATGACTATATTACTGCTAGTTGACATGTCTGATTTGTAGATAAGGTACAGTATCGATCCTAGTACGCTTCCTTGCAGTATGTCAGCATTGATATTGCAGTCATGGATGGTAAAACTTTTGTACCGAATTCGAAACTTCTACCCAATTTGATAGGAGTAAATATTAGCGGGTAGCAGTTTTTTCATTTTGTATGCCTGACCTTCGTGCCATACTCTATCAAATTCCTGTGGTACGTTCAAGAACACTGCAGAAGAATACTTCCTCTCCTCTAATGCTTGACTAATTTCCGCACAATTCAAAGAACTTGTTCCACTGTGCAATGCCTTTTGCGGAAGCCAAATTGATGTTTGGAAATTGCTGTTTTGTCGGTAAGGAAAGGTGAGAGTTATGTCAGAATGAGGCTCTCGTAAAGCTTTGACACTACGGACTGCAAATTGATTGGCCGATATAAGCTAGTTATCGTTAAATCCTTGCTAGCCTTGGGAATTATTGTAACCAGCGATTTAATAACTGGGTAAGATACTTAATAGCGATAGGTGGTAACTTTTTGAATATTTCGTTCTAATGTAAAATCCCCTTACTGGCCTAATAGAGGGTAATCTGGGGATAGAGAGTAATCGTTGCTGTAATAGGAACTGAAGTGCTGAAAGTCACTTTTTGTTTTTGCTTTCAGATCATTTCTTAGTTTTTCTTGGTGGCTTTTGCGAGCTTCAACTTCAGTCTCGGGGATCGATGTTCTTGCCATTCCCGTCTCAAAATCCGTTTACTCCTCATCAACTGTTGGATTTCTGTTAACGATATTTTCCTGAACCCACCACTACTATTCAGCGGTGGAGGGGAGTGTCGACAGCATCGCCGATGTCGTGGCAAGTTTTCAGTGGAACTCTGACGTGGAGATGAGCGCTGGTGCGTTTCTCATAGTTTAACCAGTTTGTCCTCTTATTATTGAATTTTTCGGGCCTATTTAAATTTATTGCTTGGCTAGTAATAGTGATTATAACAGTGATCCGAAGATCGATCGATAAGATCAGAAATTTTGCACAAGTCAGTGGGCCATTACGTAGGCTGTCCTGAAGAAGTAACATCTAGCCCTTCGAACTTGATTATGGCACCAAATAGTTCGGAACGTAAATACGGAGCGTACGAACGGGAACTACTGGCTATGTACCCAGCGATCCCAGTGATCTTTACGGATCACCAGCCACTAACCCTCGCCTTCCACAAAAGAATGAGTGCTCACCATGTCAATTTCGCCATTTTGATTATATTGAGCAGCTTACCGTCGATATTCAGCACGTATCTGGTTGCGTTGTGGTGGACGCATTATCGCGCATTGAGGAGTTGCAATCAATTGCCGATTACGCAAGGCTTGCAGCTTCTTAGTCCCCGGACGAAGAGACCATAATGCTACACAAGGCTTCGACTAAAGCAATTCCAGGTTCCGGACATCAGCTGCAAGTTATGGTATGAAGTTTCCACTACCATACCATCCTATCTAACATCACCCAACCATTCCGAAAAGCTGTTTTCAACAGCTTGCACTACTTATCCCAACCAGGGACTAAACTAGTAACCCAGAGCTATGTTTAGCCATCAAAACCGATTGCAAGAATTATCAGCGATCAAAAGTAACTCGCCATGTGACTGCGGCAGTGGGAATCCTTGTACCACCATCATCAACATTCAAGTACGTTCATCTGGATCTTATCGTTATGCCTTATTGCGAGTGGGAACGCTACTGCGTAGCCATAGTAGACCGTTTCTCACGTTGGCAGAAAGTAGTACCAATCCTCGATCAAGAAGCCATCACAGTTGCCAGAGCGTTCCTTGACATATGACAGATTCGGCGTACCACTTCGGATCACCACAGATCAAGGAAGACACTTTGAATCGTGGTTGTTTCAAGAACTCAGCAACCTGATCGGTGCAGCTCACATCAGAACAACAACATACCATCCGTCAGTTCAAAGCAGCAATAAGAAGTGACAATAGCCGCTGGACGGAAGCATTACATTCGCAGAGCTGGGAAAGAAAACCTCGACGCAACTACAGCAGAAATGATGTATGAGCAGCCATTACGCCTCCCAGGTGAATTTGTATACATACACTCAAACAACGAGCAGGTATACACCTTTAATTTCCCCAAAGAGTTGAAACAGCATTTCCAAATATTACATGCCGTCAACTGGAGTCACCATGACAGCAAAGGATTTTTATATTCAAAGACCTGACAGCAAGAAGCCATGTCTTCATCTGTAACGAAGGTCCAAAGAAAATACTCCAACATCCATACTAAGAATAGTTATCGTTCCGATGCTTGTAGTTCTTCTAAATAAAAATAAAACTAGGTAGCTTGCTCCTACTACAGCTTAAGTACTGAGGAAGAAAGTAAGTAGCTTTCGAAATACGTATTTACTAACTATTAAAATATATTGTAGTAGGAGCAAGCTACCTAGTTTTATTTTTATCCATACTAAGGTCCAGTTCGGGTGAGAACGGATAAGTTCTTCAAAGTTGAAGTGACAGAAGCATCATTAC
This sequence comes from Hermetia illucens, assembly GCF_905115235.1. NCBI lineage: Eukaryota > Metazoa > Arthropoda > Insecta > Diptera > Stratiomyidae > Hermetia > Hermetia illucens. The sequence goes on along the minus strand of NC_051849.1, from coordinate 168,026,036 downwards.
GGAATCCATTGATTGGCCCAAGCCTGCTTACGCGATAGGCGACGATATCGGAGAAAACCCGATCTCGGACCGGCGACAAGAACCCTCTGTGGCAATGCTCACTCCCGATAGAGACATCCAAAAAATCGTTAAAGTTCCCATTCAACAACCTGAAGTAGCGAACTCAACGAAATTTGGCAGACAGGTTAGATTTTCTGATCGTTACCAGCCAGGCCTTCAATAATTTAACAATAAAAAGGCCACATATTCACAGCTGCCGTCATGACATGACCAGCTGAACCATCATAATTTCTTTGCACTTAATCACTGGCAGGGAAGTACTGGGACGGTGCTAATTAGTTCCAGACCCTTGTCTGGAATTATAACTTTTAATCACCTTTCTTTTCTACTAAAGTTATCTACTCCCTAAAAGTAAGCTAATTTGCTAGAAGGTTAAGTAGAAAAGTTACTCGTTAGAAGGGTCAATCTACTCACAGCGCTCACTTTATGACCAGCACAATAAGAAGCAGGAAACATATTGGAGCTAAATAAACATATCACATATATAACCCCGGCTTTCATTCAACTTTTGCTTTCAACCTAACCCGGCAATTTCGAAAGTGTGTTCTGCCTTAGGACTGCCCCACATGATGTGCCAGGCTCCTCGGGAATGTAGTCGAATAACCTCTTGGCAAATGAGCTAAGGAACATATATAACGTCAATTCCAGCTCTCCTTTATTGATGGCAAAAAAAGTCGCAGAGATCTATAAGTAAATGCTAACAGCAACAAGACCGCTCAAAAAGAGGTTGTTTGGCACACAGGTTGATTCCCGCCATCTGAAAATGGATGTAGAGAAAGTACAAAGAAGTCAGTTTTTACAAGCCATAGAAAATGCCTCTAGAAGCGCAAATTGGGTCCTGGACAACCCAGAGCAGTTCGTGGAAAAAAAGAGAAACCTAAAGGGAACTGGAGATGAAATGTCATTATTGGAAAATTTTATGCGGGGAATACAAGCATGGCAGGGGGATTGGGATGCGGAAGAAAGGAAATCTTGCTTCATATGGGCAGACAGCCAGTGAACCGATTTTAGTAAGGTTTTGTATCACACCAAACTTTAAAAATAACTTTATGAATCTCCCCCACCTATAATTCAATTGGGTGTCATTGTTCTTCTTATGAAGACTCTGCTCCTCGGACCCAATACGATAGTCTAAAATCTAAATGGGTTTTGCTTCAATTGAAAATATTTTTAAATTGCCCTCTCACGAATAAGATCTCAAATTCTAGCGGTGGCGGAATTTGTTCTAAAATACCCAGTAAGCACTTATTTAGTCTGAAAACAATTTCTGCCTAATCCTTCAAAGAGCAGCTTTGAACATCATCATATTATTCGGCCTTGATATCAAAGTAAATGTAATTTCTGACGATCCAACATCTCAAGCCGTAGATTGCTTACCAGCCCCACTAACAGTTGTAAGTTAAGACACACATTCAGGACGAAGAGCTTCGTGTATCAGACATTTTGGGAGAAAGATAATGGCAGCGGAAATTGGATACAAAGTCAATGACTAACGAACCCCATTCCAGCATTATTTAAGATATTAGCTATTCGGAAATGGATCAATTAATCAGAAAATATTTCAAGAATATTCCGAAACGAAGAGCGCTCCATATCAAATTTTCTGGTTAATAAATAGACAAACAAGTTACAAATATATTTGGTCATATGCACTTACATATCACATTCAGCTGATTGCGATTAACCGAGTGACCTTTTAATTATTCCCATTTCACCTAACTTCGTTCTACGCGAGACGGTACAAAATCTAAAAATAGGCACAAATGCTTTCCTGAAACCAATTTAGATTCTGAGTTCATCTGATGGTTTTCAGTAAAATGTTTTGGTCAAGCGAAATGTAATCAAAACAACACAGGCAGACAACATAACATCTTAAGATTTCTTATCATTTCGTTTCTGTTGACGGAAAGATGTTTAGGCTGATTGGAATACTAAATTTTAGGAAGTTTCTCAGTTGTCAGGCAGCGAGGAAAATTGTTTTTTTCTTGCTAACAATTTAATTTTATTACCTTCTGGAACTGAAAGATATAAGATATAAGTATGAATAGTATATGTTGTTGGGTATGTTAAAATATTCGTTTTCAAGGGTTTTTGCAAAACAAAACCTTGTACAAATCGGTTTAGTGTTTAGTGTTAGAAGGGGGGGAGGATATACATTTTGTTTTTCATCAATCAAACAGTATCAAACGAAAACTCTCGGTTAGTACTTCCCGAAGCCCGTCTTAATGTTGACATTTGTTGGACATTTGGAAGTGCGGGGGGTCGAAATTAATCATTTCTTTCACGGACCAATTCTCAGAAACTACACAACCAAAAAATCTGAAAAAATCAAGGAGCTGCCATTATATGGTGCAAAATACCTTCCACATCGATATCTATTCAAATAAAGTTAATAATAGTATATTACTCTAATATTCTGTATCGTTCATCCTAGAACCATGCAGCAATATAGGTAATAACATATAGCATGATCCTACTAAATTTGGTGGAAATCGCACTGTTACTAACCAAGTAATAGCAGGCCAAATTGGTCGCTTCTATGCAAATTCAAGACTTTGAATGTCAGTATCACGCGAAAGTGAATATTCTCACATAATATATATGTATACATTACGTACTAGGTACTAATGGGACAAATGTCCACTCAAATATATTATAAAGTAAATACACAAAACCTTTCACAACTGAAACACCTAGTTTCCAGTTTCCCGACTTGTTAGTGTTTTGTATGTTTTACATGCAAAAAATTACCATACAAAAAAGCTCTTTTGATGGTTGTAAAAGAAGGGAGTAGTTAAATTAGGAAGTATACACCGAAATCGAAGATCTATTCTCAGAAACTACCTATTTCAAAATTTCGAAAGAAATTGTGATATGGCAAGTAGGTTTCAAAATACTAACTTCGAAATATAGCTCAAATTAAGTTAATAATCGTTCTTAAGCTTCGTTAAATGACCGTTAACGCCTCCCCCCCCCCCTTCCTTTCCAAAATGACCTACCCTTAAAATCGAAAAATTTACAAATTGACGGTGGGATGGTCGAGCAAGTTTAGCGTCTCTCCATCTTATTCGAATCCCGGTTCTTTCTGAATGCTTCGTCACTGTGCTACGCCGCTAGTGTAATCTGAGGCAGGATTTGTAGAAAAAGCCTATTCCTGGCGACAGCCTGAAATACTGTGTCCTATGTTCTCCCTGGTATCATTTTATGGGTCGTCACAAATCAATTCCTACAAAAGAAAACTACAACAAAAGATTGACTATCCTTAACCCGCAAGACCAGGCAAAACTACCCATAAATATGTAGCTTTAACACGAAAGGAAATAGTTTCTTTGCTTTACAGTTTAGGTAGGTTTGTTAACCTCTATGTCCTTAAAAAGTCGTTAAAGCATGATACCTATATAAAATGTGTGGAATGAGACACTTGATCTCTGAAAGCAGCAAACACCAAGAAATTAGAAAGGTGATAACTACAGAAAGAGAGTGAGATGGTCAATCTCAACCATTGCAGCGTCGGTCAGGATTGGCTGACACACATTACATTAAACATAATGTACTTTACAATAAACTTTGATGTAGTGTGTGGTCACGACTCAGAACTCAACTATTAGGTTGACTTTATGGGAAAATGGTGACAAAACCATACATATGTACCACTCATAGATGAATTAGACCATCATTAACTTTGTGTCGCCTAAAATAAACGATATATATACATGTATGAAGGTGCTACGCTTCACAAAATCTTAAATTGTCGGACATTGAGGATATTATGGAAACCTCAGTTTTCCGCAATGCTACGAAATCTGAAGTTCATCATCCACATCAACGGCGCAACAACCGGTATCCGATCTAGGCCTGCCTTAGTAAGGAACTCTAGATATCCCGGTTTTGGGCCGAGGTCCATCAATTTGATATTCCGAAAAGCCCCACGGCAACCTGTTCAGCCGGATTTTATCCACAACCAGACGGTCGTAGTATGGCTCATAGATTTCGTTGTTATCTTGGCTACGGAATCGTCCATCCTTATGGTGGGGGACAAAAATTCTTTGAAGGATTCTTCTCTCGAACGCGGCCAAGAGTTTCCAGTTTATCTTACTAAGAACCCAGACTTCCGAGAAATAGATAAGGACTGGCAAGATCACAGTCTAGTACAGTAAAAGCTGAGATTCTATGATGAAGCGTTTCAAGCGAAACAGTTTTTGTAAGCTGAACTAGGCTGTGTTAGTAGTCAACAACGTGCGCGGATTTCATTGGCTTAGCTGTTATCGGTTGTGATTTTCGACCCTCGATAAGAAAAATTTTTATCTGAGTGTAATTACGCGGTGTTTCTAGAGACTCTCCTTGACTTGTTCGCACTGATGAAGGGAACATGTAGTTCCCAAAATATCGGTATTTGCAAAATAAAAATCAACACTAGCGGATAGGAAAAACAAGTTTTATTATTTCAAATAGGAGAAATTTTCAACGGTGTCAAAGTTGTAATTTCCTATCTTTATTGTTTTCGTTTGACCAGCTCGATTCGATGTGGTTCGTTCTTCGGTTTTTGGTGCTTGATATGTGGCTGATTTACCCAGATTGAAGCCTTCTGGTATGGGCCAATGATGATCTGGGCGTATGGGGCTATCCGGTCTAGCAAGATAGCGCAAAATGTCTTATGGATGGTACTCAGCAAAGTGATACCTCTATAATTGCTGCACTGCGTGATATCCTCCTTTTTTTGTATGAGATTAATAATGCCTCGTTACCAGTCGTCAGACATTGATTCGCTGTCCAACACCTCTGCCCAACTTACCTCTTCATAAGTGATCATTGAACTTAATTTGGCAGTGTATATCCAAGGTAGTTTTTTCTGCATGTACCCCTGTTTCCTTCCTGTTAGGTACCCGCAAGCCATCAAAGCCTTTCCAACATATGTTCTCAACATGCGTCATTCAGAGTAATATTGCGTCTATCGTAATTAAAAAGTATTTGACATCTCTTAGCAATCGTTTAACCAACCCACCATGTAGTTTTTCGTAATAAAAACCAGTTTTGCGCACCTCCATGCCCTTGATAAACATCCTAAGGCTATACTGAAGTATTGCTGGGAAAATGCCATCCACTTCGGATGAGGAGTGGTTTAAAGATTCCCACTGCTCATCATACCCTGGGTTCCGAGCATACCTCTTTCATATAATAATAATAATCGTTGGCGCAACAATCCATGTTCGATCAGGGCCTTGTGTGTTAGAGCACTTCATTCAAGACCGTAACGGTACACTACAGTATACTGTAGGAGGCAATGTGGTCAGCATTGCGCCCGCCCGAGATTATTACCCTGATTTGACTCAGGTACTCATTCACAGCTGAGTCGACTGGTATCCGACGTCAAATCACGATACAAATTCCACTGCCACCAGTGAGATTTGAACCGCGACCTTCCGTATGACAGCCTTGCGCTATAACCATTCAGCTATCCGGACACATAAGTTTCCAATTTTCCTTCTTCATCCATCTCTTTCACATTCTGGTCGCAAAGAAAATGTTGTTGTCGTGAGAATAAACCTCGGGAGATGAGTTTTTTGAAGTGGGTATACTCCCCTCACTCTCGTATATATCTCATCTTTCTTCTTCAGGCAGGCGTAAGATATCTTTGGCTCTAGCTTTGTATGGACAAGATAGTTCTGTGGTTTGTCCAATCTGTTCACAGAATTCTCTGAAACAGCTTGGTTTTGCTTCCCTGATCGCCTTGTTATACGTCGCAAGTAATTTTTTCTATCTTCATCAGTGCCTGCTGTGTTTCGCCTGGTTGAATAGTTTTTGGACTCTTCTTCTCATTCTGATTACGTTTCTGTCCCACTGGGGTACACCCTTTTGTAGCGTGACGTTCCTAATCGGGCAGCTTTCTTTATATGCATCAAAGATGACTTTGTTGACCACCACCGTCCGCAGCTCTACTTTGCTTTTGATGTCACTGTCCAATGCAAGATTAGCTACGTTCCCCTCGTATTCGTTACAATAGAATAGCCGTCAACGTCGAGCCTTATTTTTATTTGATCCATCATAGCCGATTAATAAAAGTCTTCCCTAGAGTTGTATCTAGTACCTTATGCGTGGGACTGTTCAGAAATGTTGGCGTGTATCCTATATTATATATACAGCCTATTGCAAAGGCTAAATATAAGAAGGTACCCATCTCTTCGATTGACATCGTTGCTTCCGCAAATCTCATTGTAGGCGTTGTCATCGCAGCGAGGAAAACTTTACCATATCCCTTGGAAAATAACCCTATGCCACGACTGCTTCTTTCCCGAGTTCTTCCCCCCGATTTCCAAAGAAACTTGAACATCCCAGAGGTCTGCAATCAGAAACTCTGAAATACATATTTTATAAATAATACAGGTCTCTCTACACAGACCACAAATCTGCCTCCGTTACGCCTAAGATTTTTGAGTCAGCACTACTCCAATATTATGCATGGAAATTGCAATTAGATACAACAAAGTGGTGATTTAACTCAGTTTAGTTGGTTAGCTTAGTGCTAGCCATTAACTCCATTAAAGCTTGGAGCTCTTCTCCGATTTTGAAGTACCGTCCTTTCCCTCCGACATAACACTTTCCTGTGTATCGCCGTCTGCCTTGAGCTTCAGATATTTTCGATGAATAAATCTGCAAAACATGAAATCGTACCGTAAATTTTCATAGGTAAAATACTTCATATTTACTGAATTTACAATACGGAAGACCCTAGGTGTATACAGTGCATCGCAGGCAACCTAATATTACCTCACCAGCCGATATTTGAGTTTGTGCTGTGTGTCCTGATGCTGATGTTTACTACTTTAATTGAAGCAGCACTCATTGAATTGGACTGGGTGGCACATTTGAGTTGACACCTCATGAGTTTCATCGCTACTAGAAGAGCTCGGACTAGATGGTCCAGCTTTTTCACCTCAATAGGCAGAAGGTCAACTTCTCCGTGTGATACCTTCGGGGCTTCTTGGTCAAGTCTCTCCATAACCGCAAATGGAGATCTCTATTTTGAGCAATTAGAAGGCCTACAAGTTGCTCCGTCTCCATCGCTGCAACTTTGGGAAGGTACACTCTCACCATGTGTGCTCCTCGTATATCATCCCTACCATAGGCCGAAAGCACGGTTCCCATACAGCCTGGCAAATTAGGATCGCCGAGCAGTCCGCCAGGGTAGGACCCGGTCAAAATCTGTCAATGTCAATATTTACTCCAGGAATGATATAATCAGCATAGCCAAGCGAATGTCCTTCAACACAGTAGCATTGCTAAATCTTGGCTCCTACCTTCGCCCCTAATCCACCCGCAATTTTTTCCCTCTTGGATTCGGATTTGGTTTTCTGGTGAAAATCCACCTCATTTGGGTTAAGCAGCTCCCGCCTTCTTGAGTTCCACTGTTGATGGCTTAGGTTTATCCTCAGCCTGGTTCTTTATTCTAGCCCCACAGTCTGATCTTCTGGCGAAAATTCATGATACGTACCATTGTTGTAGTCGACGAAGACAGTAAATATTGCTTTCTTCTTCGCCTGAAAAATACATAGTTTTTTCGGCCCCGGCATTCGTAGCACGCCATTTACTATTGATGTCTGGATTGACTGTCATACTCATACCCAGATGTCTCGTCCCCAGCAGTGACTCATTTAATAAATGTTCGGAAGGATTCAGCCGTGGGAATCATGACTTTTGCATCGTTAGTAACAACCTTGTTATTGCAACCAGCACGCAAACAGATATACTCAACCTGACGTTCTTTTCGCAATTATTGAGCTACATATGACGCCGATTTTGGAAGAAATTTCGGCAACAGATATGACCGTATAACAGAAAATCAGCATACGATGGTAATCCCGGGAACATTTTTGTTAAGGTAATATGTGATGGTGGTCGTGATGGTGATCAAAGGGCGGACTAACGATTTGCGCATTTTCTCATGGAACGTGCGCTCCCTGAACAGAGATAAAGCTGATGAGTAGCTAGCCGATACCCTGTCCCAATACAGGGTTCATATAACAGCGTTACAAAAGACACGATGGACAGGGACCGGTTTCCTGGAGAAGAGCCACTGCACCATATATTATAACGGTCATCCAACAAACCATGTGCTCGGAGTAGGTTTCTTAGTCAGCCAAAAAATGAAACCTGCTGTTATTGGCTTTGAAAACATAAGCGAACGGCTATGCAGTCTGCGCTTGGGAGCCAAGTTTTGAAATATAAGCCTCATTAACGTTCACGCCCCTACAGAGGAGACTGCAGAGTCGGAGAAGGATACCTTCTACGAGGCAGTAGATCGAACCCTCGAAGCCTGTCCCAGATATGATATTAAAATCATACTTGGGGATTTTAACAGCCAAGTAGGGAAGGAGCCCGTATTCAGGCGATACGCTGGCTCCCATAGCTTACACCAAAATACAGATGATAACGGACTGCTGTTTATTCAATTAGCAGTGCCACACGAAATGGTTGTTGGAAGTACCTGGTTTGCGCGGAAAGCGGTCCACAAACATACGTGCGCCTCTCCAGACGGGACCACTTTCAACCAAATTGACCACGTGTTGATCGAACGAATTTGGACCGATAAATGCGAGTTTTATTATGGCGATCGACATAAATCTGACATGCGACTTATCACGTGTTTAACACTATAATTTCCGAACGACCCCGAATATCAAAAAATCACTTTGCCCATATATTCTGCACTATATATAGATACAATTGATGCCAATTCGATTCTACAGATCCGACACATAGGATGACCCCCTTAGATCGAATCAGTAAAATCGGCATACGATGGTAATCCCGGGAACATTTTGATCAAGGTAATATGTAGTAGTTTCAATAAAATTGAAGAATCAATCGACACATCAATCAAAGATATGCCACCTGTATCTAGAATTCCCCCGAGCCTAGAGTTTTCCTGGGGACCCAGAAAAGAAATTTGAATGAAAAGAAAGGATAACTGGCCAGAACGCATAATTTTCTGCCCAGAGCCATATAATTTTCACCCCGGACCTCGTTTTTCACATAACTTTCACCCCAGGCGCGGATTTTCTCCCTGAGCCCTTCCCTGTACCAGTAATTCTCTGTTAGTTATAATGGGAACCGCCAGCATTACAAACTCGACAAAATTTCACATACAAAAGTATATTGCAACGATTTTCCAACTAGGAAGAAACTGAAGAACAGAACATGTCTGAGTGCAACCTTCCTCCAAAACTTATTATCACAGTAATCAATTAAAAAACTTTAGATCCAGCGCCATTAACTTAATTTTTATGTGAGAAATCAGCCATTTAAAGACTATGCGAATAATCTGAGTGGCATTCACCTGTCTTCCTTCCCATTAAAGCCATTCATTTAACATTTCCCCAATGTCTATTCCATCTACTTGGCCACCGAACCAATTATCTTCTAATTGCCATCATTCCTAGAATTCTGAAAAGCATCCCAAACAATTGAAATTACTACAACGACTTTGTTTTTCATCTTAATTTCAGCTTAGAGAGTTCATTTCAGTTCCGTTCAAAGCAAGTATGTATCTCAAGAAAAACGTTTCTATGAATTCCTTCCTGGATTTAAGTATCATAACTACGTACTTCACGTACATCCATATAGAAGGAAGGAACGTTGATCTAGGCATCCAGTTCTACGTCAACTTTTTGCAAGATGAATGAACGGAATGGAAGAGAATTCCTCGAAGACTCACGGAGGATATTCGAACCCAGAACTTGCAGGACGACGAGATAAGCAAGTTATGTCTAGTAGGATTATCTAATCATCTATTATTACTTGATAAGTTTCTTTCAAAACTTCCATTAATCAATGGAAGTAACGATTATTAATTTCCTGGAGGACCGAGTGTAGGGATGTCTGAGAGCAATTCCGGGGAGAAAGCGCACAAATTATTGCTTATTAAGCTGTGACCTACTCCTATAAATATTCATGGAAGCAAATGAAACCAGGAAAAGATATTGGACTTCGCTAAAAGTAGGACATCGGAAATGGTTTTCCCATAACATTATGAAACACAAAGGGATAGTAAGTGATTGTATTGGGGGAAATATTGGTAGGAACTTACTAATGTCAGAAGTCATACTTCATCCTACCTTCATCTCTACCTATTGCTTCCTTTACTCCCGAAATGCTCACACATAAGCTTTTATTATCCTGAAAATTACTTTTCTTATTTATGTTTGGAGGCTAATAGACAAAAGTTAAGACTATCCTTTGAAAGACGAAAGTAAATCACGTTCGCTAGTTGAACTTTTCCAAAGCCTCTGAACACCACTATTTTCTTGCAAGCATGAAGAATTTCCTTCGTTGCACATTAAAGTCCTTCTCGCATTAGAGAAATGGAGCTCTATCGGGTGGAATGGATTTTTAATTATTTCAATTCCTTACAAAGATTTACTCTGAAATTCTTTCTGGCTAATGCACCATTTCCACTCAGTCAACGTTTTGGTTTCTACTCTATGTTGAATAGGCAGGAAGTCTGCGAGCTTCTGGGGGTGGAAATCCGTTAACATAGACAAACCCCCACGATGACAAACATACGTTCGGACACACATAACGTTGTCGGAATCGTAGCGATGTGCTTGGTCGACACAATTCTTTCCTTGAGTAAATTACGTTCCTGACATAATACTTTATCGAGATTTTCCAAAGTGACATTATTATCAATTTTTACGGTCTGTCCTCATCGATGTTCCCGCCTGATATGTGTGTCATCGTTCGAGTTTTCGTAAGAAGTAAGCTCAGAATAGGACAAATGTTTAACTATGACAAAGGAATTGCAACATGATTCGTCGAAATTCTGAAAAGGAGTTCCAGATAGATACAGTCTTGGGTTCTTAAAGACTTCAGGGAGATATTTGAAGTTTTTAAATATTTTAAATTTCGCAGATTATAAAATTCGAACAGAATGCGGCTATCTCAGATGTAGATAGATAGATATTTATTTGATAAGGTAGACATTCGTTCTTCAGAAAACAATTAAATTCCTTTCTATTAACACTTTCCACCAACATTCCTCCAGCTGATAATGTTGGTTGGTTGTCATTTAGCCCTCCGTGGGGTATAGCGCATCAACCACACCCATCGCTCGCGGTTACGTGAAGTGTGCTTCAACTCCCCCGCCCACGATTTCCCGAGACGCTTGCACTCCTTCTCTACTGATCTGCTCCAAGTGCCCTTGGGACGCAGGCAAGTGTTGACGGATGCTTGGAGCACTAGCACAGAATAATATCAGCTTAATCTGAGTGTTGAGATAACAACATTTACAGATTTTAGACAAGGAAACAAAAGCGGGTCTAGCGCTTTTAATGCGTCGGACAGAATCCAGTTCGGTGCCACCGTCGACAGAAACCAATTCCCTAGATCGTGTTGTCGGAAGTGAAAAAATTATCGTATTAAAAAATGCCACAAAAAGGTAATAAATAGTACTTTCATATGAACGTACTTAAATTCAAACAGAAAGTAAAGATTTTCACTTTGCTGTTATCTTATCGCGTAATTTATTTATTTAACACCTCTACCGCAATTATGGGGTGGGGCGCGCGAGTTGCGCAGAATAATTCCACGCATAAGCCCACAGTCACAACCACCATGAAACTCCCACCAGGGGGCCAAACTAAGGTAGCCGGGCCATGATCGTAACCTCCAGGTATTCCCCTAGCAAACATGCTCTCAGAGGGCCATCACGGTTCCCAATGGCACAAGATAACCTCCGATGGCAAGAACTACTTCATATAAATCCCCTGCAGACTCGAATCTGATCGCCTCCGCAAATACATGGGGGCGGCACTACCCAATGGGTTGCCTGAAATCGCGCTTTGGTATCCTGATGGCGCACATTACGTTAAATTTCCCTGGATTTCACTCGGTATCGGAGTTCTTGCGCATCACGGCCGCCATCAGTCGCAACACTCAATAGAGCGTCAGCTACATCTAATGGCGCCCATTTTGAACGTGACCGACGACCTACGTATCGCCGAACGAAAGAGCATCTTTGATGATGTCCTAATGTTCATTGATATTCTTAAGTGTTTTTTTTTCTATGATGATGCCAACGCTCAGGAGCCGTGGCGAGGAGGAAGGAAGTTAGGGATTGGAATGGGGAAAGGGTTGAGCGTGAAGAAAGTGACGATGCACTCCTTGCCTAAACAGCTGTGCGTTGTAATCAGCGGGAAGACAGAAGATGGTAGTTTGTTCCACATTCGTATAGTTCGAGATCAGAAGGATTCGTGGTATTTCACGGAGCGAGTCGCACTGACTCTTGGAGTATGGGGATGGGAGCGGCTACTTAGCCGGATGTAGCGTGTAGAAGAGGCTCTACAAGGGATAAGACCTGATATTTCCTGGGGGTAGTGACCGTTAAAATAACAGAGAAGAGGAAAATATCCAACATTTCGTCTGTGCTCAAGGGGCTCAATTAGTGATGCAATGATCACATCACCGACGAGTTTAAAAGCTCTTCGTTCAACTTTACCAAGAGCAGACCGTGCAGTTATACTTGCTCCCGCCCAAATGTGAGAGTTGTATTCGAAACTAGGTCTAATATGAGTCTTGTAGATCTACGCTAGGTCGATTGCAACGATTCAGAAACCCCAAACATTTCACGGCATTTTTCGCAATGCCGAAGATGTGATCGGTCCAGCTGAGCTTACTAGAGATGTTAACACCCAATTTTCCTTTTGGCTTCAAGAAGGCTTCAGCAAGCCTTATCAGTAGCTTGGTCGAGAAAATTTCTCGTCCGTCCTTCTGCCTCACTAATCTGGAATTATTTTCCAAATATAAGAATTGTTACCACAACGTAAGGAGTCTGAAAGCCGAGCTGTCGATCTTACGATATCTGCATTACTGGCACCGTGGATGACAGACTTTTAGATACCGAGCTCCTCGAAGGATACTTTGTCTTTCGTGACATAAACTGCACTACACTTAGCAAATCAGCCGTCAGAAATAACTCTAACGTCCCTTTCCATGCCGAAACTTTCATCTTTCTCTCCTCCTGACTCTCTGCTCCCCTCTGTTTATTTCATTCTCTATGGCGACTTTAGCCTTCCTATGCTACCCTGGCCTACTAGTTCCGATTCTCTTCCCTCCCACATAACTCCTTCCACTCATCCTTTCCTTTATCCACCTTCATGAACACCTGTCCGCCCTCCAATTTAACTTTTTAGAAATCACTTATATCGCGTTCATGGTTTGTCTCCGCCGAACTTCGTAAGCGTTGCCTTTCGCAATCCTCTCATACGCCTCTTACATTGCTCCTGACGGTCATCATCCTGCTCTCGGGTTGGAATCTCTATAATCGAAGATTCTCGACTGAAGCATGTGTCCTTTTCAAACTTTAAAAGGGATTTCCTGACAACTTTGTAGTCTCCGAAATTCAATAATGTTTAAGAGGCTCCATTTATGGAGCTTTTGTTACTTCAACTTCCCCTACAATAAGTAACTGAAGTTATTGTATTTGATAAATAAATAAGTAAATACCCTGACAAAGAAAATAAGGTAATCATGGGATGGAGAAAAAGAGATATGGGCATTCACTCAAATTAGTAAATTCGTAGTTAAGGAAGCTAAGGCTTGAACTAGTCCATCGATGCGAAGCAACAGTGAACAACGGATGGTGGTAAAGGATGGACAGCGAATCGAGACAGCCGAAACAGAAACAGAATAAAATCACAATGAGGACGCTTATATGTTCAATTAATATCACCCCTCAAGGGAGCATCTACCAGCGGTGTCTATACTAGAGACCCCACATGCAGATAAAGTTAACGACGTGGCTTCTCGTAGATCCCGATTATCCCGTACTTGCACTGTAGAGGTATACTATCTGGGGAAAATCAAATACCGAGAAGAGCCTTGCCCCAGGATGAATATCTCCTGAGTGAATACCACGGCCGCAAGGATGGGATTATTCATTTAAATAAACTTAAAAACGGGAGAGCAAAATGAACTTTGCAACCATAAATTCCCATCTACCTACGAATTGAAGGGAAACTCAAAGGGACGACTCAGACAAACACCTTCGAGGTAATTCAAAGTATTCATACGGAAAAGTAGAAGGAACTGTTTAATAAACTGTGTGAGGAAGTCAACATAGACTTATGCTTATGATTTTCGCCGCTCTAGTTAAGCATACCATATTTCTTTGGTTGTTTCATTCTCACCCCTATTGGGGTATGATAATGGGCCACATATTGAAGAATTTTAGCACACTGTCATCATCATCATCAACGACGCAACAACCGGTATCCTCTAACTCTGCCTTAGTAAGGACTCCAGACATCCCGGTTTTGCACCGAGGTCCAGCAATTCGATATCTCTAAAAGGTGTTTGGCGTACTGGCCAACGCGACCAAGAGCTCGCAATTAGGTCTCTGACGAATACAAAAAAACTGTCAAGATCATTGTCTTGTACAGTAAGAGCTTTGACCCTATGATGAGACGTTTCGAGCGGAACAGTTTTTGTAAGCTGAAATAGGCTTTGTTGGCAGTCAACTCCCGTGAGCGGATTCCATCGTCATAACTATTATAGGTTGTGATTTTCAACCCTAGATAGGAGAAATTAAAAACGGTCTCAAAGTTGTAGTCTGCTATCTTCATTGTCCATATTGGACCATTGCCACCATATATTTCGTCTTGTCTTCATTGTTGTGGAGCCAAAGATCTCGCGCCGCCTGCTGGATCTGCATGAAAGCAGTCTCTACATCTCAGGTAGATCTTCACATGATGTTGATATCGTCAACATAGGCCAGCAATTTGATGCACTTAAAGAGAATGGTACCTCTCGCATTGACATCTGCATCATAGACCAATTTTTGCTGGGCCAGGTTAAAAAGGATATACGATAAGAAATCTCCTTGTCTTAGACCGTTGCTTTTATCTGGCCTAACACATTGGTCAGGGTCAGCCTAGTTAGCTTTCGTCGGGATGACGAATTCTCTTATGGCCGTACACAATTTTACCCTGCCTACGCTACCATAGGTGGCTCTGATGAAATATGATGCAACTGGTGGCCATATCCCAACAATTTTTCCATCGTTTGCCACAGAGAGAAGTCTGATCTTTGTAGTGAAGCCTTTTGGGTATGGGCCGATGTTCTGGGCGTATGGGGCTATCCGACCCAACAAAGCAGCGGAGAATATCTTATAGATGGTACTTAGCAACGTGAAAGCTCTATAATTGCGTGATATCCCCTTTTTATGTATTGGCTAGAAAATGCTTCGTTGCCAGTTGTCAGAGATTGATTGGCTCCTTCACACCTTGAGCATAAGGTGATGAACCGCTTGGTGTATTTAGTCACCTCCATATTTAACCAGTTCGGCTGTAATTTCATTGGCGACATATGATTTTTACGTTTCTTCCATGCTTGTTGGTGGCAATATTTGTCCGTCGTCTTCAATTGGTGAGACCACCAGCGATATTTTGGTTGCTGAGAAATTCATCAAAGTTCTCAACTCATCCCCTCTCGCAAGTTCATACCAGAATTCAAATGGTAAATTCTGCGGTGTATGCTCCGCTTCAGAAACCGAATAACCACGAAGGAGAAGCACACTTTTTTCAAATATAATAAAGCCAAAGGATTGGATGATCTCTCTACAGAAATTCGTTTTGCAGACTAACAAACTCCAAAGTTTACTTTCCTCCCAACCATTCCATGGCTTCATCAAATAACTTCAGGCAGGAAGGAAGGAAGGAAGGTTCTATGTCTGATGAGTGCTACTACTCAGCTAATCTAAATCGATAGACATGAATTATGGAGATTCTGCTGCAACAATTCCAAGAGAAGCTGTACTGCGTTCTAAGAACTATTGTGCCCTCTTACTAGGAATAGTATACCTATTAACTATAGTATGTCAAATAAGCCTAAACCGACAGGATTTTTATTGTCTTTCTCAAATATTTGAACTTGGCATACCAGATGGTCAAAGGGTCAAAGGGTAGTATAGGTCCCGGGGCGAAACGTGGATTGGTACCCACGATGGAGCATAAAACCTGGCAAATGCCTGCTGAACCAACACCAACAGCTCTACTACCAAACCCTATCTCCACCTCCACGTGGTGACCGCTGGGAGCTCTTTCTTGACGAAAAGCTGCAGACGGAGAAGGATGAAGGCGAGTCTCCCGCGCCTAAAAACGGGACAAATTGTACCAACTGGTCCTCCAGGTTGGGGGTTGGGTAGGGCTGACATCCCTACACGGAAAACAACCGTTACGAAGCCACAACAGGAGCCTCGGATAGGACGGATATTAAAACGACGGACCCGGCAACGACAAAGGAACAACGATTTGCGCATTTTCTCATGGAACGTGCGCTCCCTGTACAGAGATGAAGCTGATAAGCAGCTAGCCGATACCCTGTCCCAATATAGGGCTGATGTAACAGCGTTGCAAGAGATGCGATGGACAGGGACCGGTTTCCTGGAGAAGAGCCACTACACCATATGTTATAGCGGCCATCCAGTAAACCATGTGCTCGGAGTAGGTTTCTTAGTCAGCCAAAAAATGAAACCTGCTGTTATCGGCTTTGAAAGTATAAGCGAACGGCTATGCACTCTGCGCTTGCGAGGCAAATTTAGAAATATAAGCCTCATAAACGTTCACGCCCCTACAGAGGAGACTGCAGAGTCGGAGAAGGATACCTTCTACGAGGCAGTAGAAAGAACCCTCGAAGCCTGTCCCAGATATGATATCAAAATCATACTTGGGGATTTTAACAGCCAAGTAGGGAAGGAGCCCGTATTCAGGCGATACGTTGGCTCCCATAGCTTACACGAAAAAACAAATGATAACGGACTGCGGACTATTCAATTAGCAGGGTCACACGAAATGGTTGTTGGAAGTACCTGGTTTGCGCGGAAAGCGGTCCACAAACATACGTGGGCCTCTCCAGACGGGACCACTTTCAACCAAATTGACCACGTGTTGATCGAACGCCGCCACCTCTCAGCCTTGATGAATGTCAGAACATATAGGGGGGCCAATATAGACTCGGATCACTATCTCGTTGGCATGGTGCTCCGAGCTCGAATAACAATACCACCTAGAATCCCCTCTGACAATCAGGTGAGAGTGAACACTGAAGCCATCCACAACACAACCCTCCGCGACACCTATAAGAGGGAAATGGATGCCGCAATAACCGCAGTCAATAGAGGACCTGGAGATGAAGCATCAACTAATGATCTTCACAACCACCTGAAGAACGTTATCATGGATACGGCCACAAATATACTTGGCCCCAGCCGCAAAAAGAGTCGGAACGGCTGGTTTGACGATGAATGTAAGCTAGCAACGGAACGGAAGAATGCCGCATACCGAGTAATGTTGCATTCTCAAAGAACGCGGGCACGCGCAGAGACTTATCACGAACTCCGTCGAGCGGAGAAGCGACTTCACAGACGGAAAAAGGAAGCCTGGGAGAACCAACAAGTCTGTGAACTAGAAAAGTACAGGGAGCAACCGCACCAGGCGCGGAAGTTTTACCAACAAGTCAGCAGGATGAAGCCTTATACACCTCGATGCTCATCCTGCCGAGACAAAGAGGGAAATCTGATTTCCGACAGAATGGGCATATTAGAGCGATGGGTTGAGTACTTTGATGAGCTACTGAACAACCAGAACATCGGCGAGTTGGAGGTCCCGCCAACTGAAGACGACGGACAAATACTGCCACCACCAAGTTTAGGAAAAACAGTCCGTGCAATTCATCGGCTAAAAAATCATAAGTCGCCAGGAGCCGATGGAATTACAGCCGAATTGGTTAAATATGGAGGCGACCAGTTACACCAAGTGGTTCATCAACTTGTGCTCAAGGTATGGGACAGCGAATCAATGCCTGACGATTGGCAGCGAGGCATAATCTGTCTCATACATAAAAAGGGAGATATCACACAGTGCAGCAATTATAGAGGTATCACGTTGCTGAGTACCATCTATAAGATATTCTCCACTATCTTGCTAGGCCGGATAGCCCCATACGCCCAGAACATCATTGGCCCATACCAAAGAGACTTCACTCCAGGCAAATCAGCAACAGATCAGATTTTCTCTCTGCGGCAGGCGATGGAAAAACTGTTGGAATATGGACAACAGTTGCACCATCTGTTCATCGACTTTAAAGCCGCCTATGATAGCATAGCCAGGGTAAAACTGTACACGGCCATGAGGGAATTCGGTATCCCGACGAAATTAATAAGACTGACTAGGCTGACCCTGACCAATGTGCGAGGCCAGATAAAAGCAGCAGGATCACTCTCAAGACCATTCGACATCAACAACGGTCTACGACAAGGGGATGCGCTATCATGCGTCCTCTTTAACCTGGCCCTCGAGAAGGTGATCCGTGATGCTGAGGTGAATGCAAGAGGTACGATCCTCTTCAAGTCCACCCAACTACTGGCCTATGCTGACGATATCGACGTCATGGGAAGAACCACTCGAGACGTTCAAACTGCCTTCATCCAGATCGAGCAGGCGGCGCGAGATCTTGGGCTGCACATCAATGAAGGCAAGACAAAATACATGGTGGCAACGTCAGCACCGAAGACGAATCAACCAACAACATCAAACCGCACTGGTCAAACACAAACACGAACAAGAATAAGGATAGGGGAATACAACTTTGAGACCGTTGACAATTTCTCCTATCTAGGGTCGAAAATCACAACCGATAACAACTACGATGATGAAATCCGCGCACGGTTGTTGTCAGCCAACAGAGCCTACTTCAGCTTACAAAGACTGTTCCGCTCGAAACGTCTCACCATAGGGTCAAAGCTCTTACTGTACAAGACTATGATCTTGCCAGTCCTCATGTATTCCTCGGAAACTTGGGTTCTTAGCAAGAAAAATTGCGAACTCTTGGCCGCGTTCGAGAGAAGAATCCTCCGAAGAATTTTTGGCCCCCTACATGAGGATGGACGATTCCGTAGCCTACACAATGACGAAATCTATGAGCGATACCATGACCGTCCGGTTGTGGATAAAATCCGGCTCAATAGGTTACGGTGGGCGGGTCACTTAATCCGTATGGATGAAGATGATCCCACCCGGAAAGTCTATAAGGGCAATATCTATGGTAGGAAAAGAAGACGAGGCAGACCCTGCCTAAGATGGAGCGATGGCGTGGGCCAGGACGCCAGACAGCTTTTAGGGATATCGAATTGGTGGACTTCGGCGCAAAACCGGGATGTCTGGAGTTCCTTATTAAGGCAGGCCTAGACCGGATACCGGTTGTTGCGCCGTTGATGATGATGATACCAGATGCCCAATATAAATTAGAATTCAGAGGATCTCATTAGGTGAACCAAGTGTATTCACTCTCTGAAGCGTTCCTCTACTAGTTTGGAATTCACTTGGTTGGACCGCAGCATTGTTCTACCCCCTATAATTCCTTTAGAATTTGAAGGAAGCACATCTATCGATAGCTCTATATCTGCCTGGAATATATTAGTGGGCTTCCCCATTGGCACCCGTTCACTTCACTGGGGGGATCTGTCAGTGTACCAGAGTATCAATTGCTGGTTTAAGTCGTAGGTCAATGCCACATTTCCAAATTTCCCTTTTACTGTAACGTGTTTCAAACTTATGTCGAAATGAAACCTCGTTATCATGCTATACCCCGCTATACGTTGGTACCAGTAATTTGGGGTATCACTTAGAAAGAACATCAATCTTCCCTCAATTTAGGTAGCTCCCCGCTTGATCCACCCGAACATTTTGAAGATTTGTCTTTTTTGTCTACATCTGTATATAGGAAAATGGAGAAGAGGTTAATCCCAGAAGAACCTCCAGCGGTGCCGTTGTGCATGTCCTCATTGCCCCACGTCGGAGCCCTTGTAGCTTTTCGGCATATGTTTCTAGCATTGGTTTTCCAGTGTACTTTTGATTTGTTTAATTTCCACATATTTGACTCCTGTCTTTTCGTTTCACCTTCATTCTATATAATCTAATGGCTCTCAGGTTATCAACTTGCCTTTCTTAGTTAACTGTACCATGACTGCCTTCGCTTGACTGATGGGCAGACCCGCTTTCCTGCACCAGGTACTAGTAATTCTTAGTCCAGCTTGGATTCTATCACACAAAGTATTCCTCCTATTTGCTCGTACAGATTAGAATAATGTCAACAGCCTAACCCTGGCCATGTATCCCAGTATTTGTTAGATCTCTCCCCTAGGAGTTTGTCAACTACCATACTCTATATTAGCGTAGAGTAGTGTTAATGACAATAGAGTTGATACTTATCGGCACCTCGCCACCCCGTTATATATCTATATCCGCCAATTGATGGAGGGCCGTTTCGTGTTACCTCCCCGCGTGGTAAGCATGTTGACGTAAGTTTAGGGTACTACGCATTAGAACTTTCACTTTAGTATATGGTCCCTTATGGGCTTTTCCTCTGTTTTGAGTTAGGACGATATTAGGTAAATTGGTATAAAAGACTTGGAGTGAAAAGGACGCTTTTTATCCATCTGATGTAGGCTGTTCCCCTCTACCTTGGTTCCATCGTTAAAGGCTTAAGTCAATCTTGGAGCTTCTTAAGGGCCTCTCCTCGTTTCAGGCTTTGTTTCAGTGGTGGAGATATCATTAAGCACTTCCGCCACTTCTTCCTGGCGTACCGACCTCATGCGTAATTTTGCTACTCCCTACCATCTAAGAAAGAACCTTTGTTGGTTGCGGTCTTCGCAATAGAGCAACACTGAGCTTGATTTACTTTCTTGAGTATAGTCCCAAGGCTTTCAGTATTCCATAGATGTGCTTCCGCCTGGAGGACCAGTCTGTGTGCGGTACGAGGTCTTGCTTCTTTGTTGTTTTTTTTAATATCTTTTATTGGTATACTCAGCGATACTCCCGACTGCAAACTACTCATTAGCATGATGCATGAGAGAGGTATTTTTCGACCCCACAGTCTAGATCCGTAGCGTTCTGTTAAGAATAGGGTAACCTCGTACAAGGCGTGGCTGTCACCACCCACTAACGATCTTGGTAGACGAGAGGCTTCGCTCCAGGAGAGCCACATATCAACCCAAGGAGAGATAGGTTGGCTCCCAGGGTCCGGTCCGTTGCCTCACCCGATCATATAAAAATCCTGAGTCTGCTTTTGTTATATTATGCAAAAGATAGTGTTGCGGCAACCTGAACAGAAATATTAATTTGAAAGTATTCCATTTAAATGTTCTATCAGTGCTCTTGTCAGTACCTTTGGGAAGCTATCCACCACTACTGATGAGGAATCCGTCCTTCTGTGAAAGTTGCCCTTTCAAATAAGAATAAAACCGTGTAAAGCAGGTGCCACCTTGCAATTATAAGCAAAATCTACTATTAGAAATAATTCCAAGAAAATGAAAAGATTCAATTCTGTAGTTCGCGTAATACAGATTAACACTGTCGTCACCACACATTCCGATGTGCATTCAAGCATTGAACTTCTTCCTTTCCTGTACATATTCGGAAATGTAACAAGAGGAATTTCCGATTTTATTTTTCGTTGTCCTTTTCCACATACTAATCAGCATTTAGATTCTTTCCAGCGTCGGCCTTCGAGAGTTTTCCTCCACTTGTTCCTGACGACATGAATAAGATTGAACTCCTGGCTGACTCTCCACAACTGGGCTGATCGCTCTTAATAAACATATGT
This sequence comes from Hermetia illucens, assembly GCF_905115235.1. Classification (NCBI taxonomy): domain Eukaryota; kingdom Metazoa; phylum Arthropoda; class Insecta; order Diptera; family Stratiomyidae; genus Hermetia; species Hermetia illucens. Next base: position 168,004,322 of record NC_051849.1, on the reverse strand, counting down.
TACTGGTTAGAAAGCTTGGCAACAGAAGGAAACATCGTCAGTCTACTAAAAACCGAACCCAGTAACATCCCCAATATAAATCAAAACATAAAAAACCGGAAAGTAGTAAAAGAAGTGCGTATGCATCCGTATGCTTACTTTGCTGACCCTGCACCGGAGTCCTTCGTAAAAATCTCATCATCCCAGTAGATTGTTCCTCTTTTCCTCATTTTCTTGTGTGCCGGCACGAGCTTTGTTGTCGGTCCAGTCAGGTTTCAGGATCATAAGGATATTGTTGGCGTTGTTGTTGGTCTTTCTAATGTTGTCCCATAAATTTTCTGTAGAAATAACTCTGTCGGTCTGATACTGTGAAGTGAAGAGACTACAAGTATATCTTTCAGTTTTGTGCCTCATTTAATTATTTGCGGTAGGCTCCAGGAGAGGCACTATGAAGAGATAAACGACGACATGGGTCGATGATTTTCATCTTTCGAATTGTTGCCCACACCCACTTATTGTTGGAAAACCACCCTCAATTTCTCTCCACTTGATGTGTTTTTTTGAACATTTATATCTTTTGTTTTGTGCTAGACTAATTTGAAAAATTTACCCAATTAAGACAGATGAAATTTATGGGGCGAGTAGTAGAGATAGTCGGGAAATGAACAAAAAATATTATAAATTGGATAGAATTTTTCCGAATGTTTTGAGGGTAGTAATGTTTCCCGGTATATTCTGAGATTTTTATGCTAGGTTTGTAGGTATTTATGTTAATATACAAACTGGATTTAGCTCAAAGATATGCAAGGAAATATTTATGATGAGACTATCACAGAAAGCAGTCAACTATACTATTAAATAAAACAAGAGACAACCGTACTAACAATATTTAGACAGATGACTGTCGAGCTGGAATTGAACAAAAATAAACAATAAAAGGTAAATGAACTGAGGAGACGCATTCGCTTGTGATGGATGCCCACAAATGAATCGTTTGTGGAGTTACATAATTACTACTTAACTGCTTCAGGTCGGCACAATCCTGAAAGCAGGAGCAGCGCTTATACTCTTTGCATTTGCAAGGAAATCAGATAACGAATTTATCTTTATATCCAGTTATGACTAACCCCAAATATTTAGTCATTTTTTGAAAGTATGTACTACGACATTAAGGATCGCCTTTCACCTATTAGATGCTCTGGGCACATGAGGATGGGACTCTTATAATAATAATCGTTGGCGCAACAATCCAATTGAATCAGGCCTTCAAGTGTGTTAGAGCACTTCATTCAAGACCGTAACGGTACACTACAGTATACTGTAGGAGGCAATGTGATCAGCATTGTGCTCGCCCGAGATTATTACCCTGATTTGACTCAGATACTCATTCACAGCTGAGTCGACTGGTATCCGACGTCAAATCACAATACAAATCCCACTGCCACCGGTGAGATTTGAGCCGCGACCTTCCATACGACAGCTTTGCGCTCTAACCACTCAGCTATCCGGATACTGGGAGGTCCTTATGACCGCAATAAAGCACCCATTTTATTAGAATAGACAAATATCGTAGTTATACAAAGTTTTAGCTTCATTTTTATTTCATTTACAGTTACATTAGATAATATGATAGATAATATAGTGGAACTTGCTTATTGTCAACCTCTATATAAGGAAAGCCTCTGTTTAGCAAAAATGTTTTCGACCTTGCATTGAAGGGCAGAAAGCCAGGATACAAGGAACTTTATTACCTCTGTATAAGACAATTGTTTTTGCTAGCTTTCACCAGCATTCACCTGTGTTTAGAAAAGGGTCAGTTATAAATGACCTCTATAGAAGCATCTTTGCTAGAAAAAGGTTGATTTCATTCCCACTTTTCGGCAGATATTAATTGGCCGCAGTCTCAAAAAAACTCCGATTGGCTGATGGAACGACGAATGTAAGCTAACAACGGAACAGAAAAATGCTGCACTCTTGAAGAACACGAGAATGCGAAGATTGTTACGATGAGCTTCCTCTATTGAAGAAGAGACTTCACAGACAGAAAAAGCAAGCCTGGTTAAACCAACAAGTTTGCGATTTCGAGAAATATAGGGAGCAACCACATCAGGCGCGACAGTTTTACCAAAGCAAGCAGGATGAAGCCTTTTAATGCTCATGCTGCCAACTTAGTGTGGGAAAGCAGAGAATCTGGTTTCCGACCGTATAGCCACATTGTAGTGATAGATTGAATACTTTGATGAACTGTTTGACAACCAAAACCAAGTTGGAGGTCGGGTTAACTGAAGACGATGGTCAAATGCTGTCACCACCAAGCATGGAAGAAGCAGTCCGTGGAACTCATCGGCTGACGAACTATAAGTCACGAGGAGCTGATGGAATTACAGCCGAATTAGTTAAATGTGGAGGAGACCAACCACACCAAGCGGTTCATCAACTGATGCTCAAGGTATCGGAGACTTGAGTTCTTAGCAAGAAAATGGTAAACTCTTAGGCACGTTGAAGAGAAAAATTCGCGAACGATTTTCAGCAGGAGGATGGACGATTTCGTAGCCCACATAACGGCGAACCTTACGAGCGATACAACAAGGGTGTGGTAGTGGATAAAATCCGGCTCAATAAGTTGGGCTTGGTGGGTCACTTAATTCGTATAATTAAGGATGATCCAACCCCCGAAAAGTGTTTAAGATCTACGGTAGAAGAAAAAGACTTGGCTGACTGAGATGGAACGATAGCGTAAGACAGGACGCTAAACAGCTTGAAGGGATATCAAATTGGTGGTCCTCACACAAAACCGGCCTGTCTGGAGTTCCTTACTAAGGCAGACCAAGACCGGATACCGATTGTTGCGCCGTTGATGTTGGTGAAAATCATATTAAAATTTCAGAACCATCCAGTATTATTTCCTTGTTAACAAAAATAATGAATGAATTTGATTTAAATTTTCCTTAAGCTCAAATTTCCCTCTTAATTTAATTTCCTAGTAGTTATTACTCACTCTCATGCTTTATTCTTCTGACATCTCTTTTAATTCGATTTTCCTCTCTGCCAGTGATAGCCAATGGTTGTCCTTTATTTTTTATATGGATCAGAATTAACGACATAATAAATCATTGTTCTCTATAAGTTAATCATTTTGAAAATAACTGAGATACTTTTAAATTTAAATTTGGCGTAGTTCCATTATGGATTTCTTGTGAGTTCTCTAAAATACATTTTTAAGAACAGAAAATAATAAAATGAACTCTAATTAACTAACACAATATGTTCAAAACTTACTGATATTTTTAGAGTAAATTTATAAAAAAAAAACAGTGTCGAAAAATTTTGCACCGTAAATTACCAACAAAAAAAAAATATGGTAAGTTAACAACTATGTAATTGATTTTAAAAGAAATTTCATAATTTTATAATTTCCTTACTTACTAATGCCATCTGCGTTACTCTAGCAACAACCAAAAACTTTGTTTTTTCATGACAAAATTAATAAAATTTGATGTATTGAACAATTTTGCTCGCATTATATTACGTGGACTAAAATCATACACACATCAATCAGCAGCCGATATTCATTACCAACCAATAACACTCAAAACCGCTCACTATAATAATAAAGCCAAGAATCTGCAACCCCATATTCACATGCACTCGAAATTACTTTCTAGCCCGAAGTCAATCTTTACCTAACACAGAAGCAACATCACAACCACTTTGATAATAAGGCGATGTTAAGCAATGCGGTAAAGTTAGCTAATGTGGTGATGTTAAATAATGAAATAATGTTAGGTGAAGTTGTAATATTTGGTAACGTTTGAATGCATTACCTACCAATCGCTAGAAAAGGATAATAATAACAATAAGAAACTCCAAAACTCCGCCTTAGCCGGTCCCAAGCCCGGTTGTGAAAGGAGGAGGGATGGATTGATTCAGCCTGAATGGCTATACGCCACCACATCGTCTCAGGGGGTAGTTGAGGAAAGTGCAGGAACTTTGGAGTCTTCAAGATCACTCACTGAGGAAGCTATCCCCACACCGGGCAGTTAGGTATAAAATGCAAATCCATTTAATGAGAAGAAGGAGAAATTTGAGGTCCGATACAGATAACCGGCGGGAGTCGTCTGACTTGGTGACTGGGTCGGGCTAGCGTAATGAACAGCACGACGTCGAAACCACTAGTCGCGGGGCGATTCGACGTCTAGGTCCCACAACAACTAGGAGCATTGCTCCGCCTGCTGCAGCTGTTTTGCCAAAATCTGTGGCGACCACTTCAGCAGGTTCGTGTAGGCACCGGATGAAGTGAACTGAAGGTTCGGAACGAATTCCAAAGCAGGTGTATAGAATTCTCGGATATGATCCTTCGTATAAACTAGGTATTCCCAGGCTCTATGCATCTCCAGCAACTCCGTGGATTCTATCTCAAATCAATGATGAGATTGCATCTCGACTATGTGCTGATATGTCGCTGCTGCAACTATAATCACTTGTGTATTGTGGTGCAGTTACGGCGGTAAAATTGCACGGTCAGAAGATTCGCTTTCGCGTTATTGATTTGAGTGTCCAATGAGATCCAAAATCGAAAAATCATCTGAAACTTCGGCGGGTCTCACTAAGGTAGGACATTGCCGGATGAGACGGATGAGAAATAAAGTACAGAGGGTTTACAGAAACTATGCCATCCCTAGTGAGAGACCCATAGTTGAAATTCTGGACACACTAGAGCAGAAACTTTCTGTCATATGCAGTCAGTTACGACGGTATGGCGAAAGTCACTCCGGATGTGTCCAGAATGCACCAACCAACGGAGTTTTTTCAGATCTCTCAACGAATTCCAACAGAGCGTCCAGACATTGCAGTTTGGGGTGGACTTTGAGAGTTACCCACCCAGCATGCTCAACATGCGGAGTGAATCACCGCCGAAGGCATCCACCATGCCAGTTCGCCTGGCATGAATTTTGCGGATGTTACCGAAGAGGAAATTCGACGAGCCATAAACAGCTCGAAGAACTGAAAAGACCCAGGTCTTGACCGGGTGCAGAATTTCTGGCATAAGAAATTTACGAGCGTACGCAGTCAGTTGGCATGCATCATAAATGAGGTCATGAATCGGCCGATGGAATTTCCACCCTTCTTCACTGTGGTGATCCCCCCCCCTCCCCAAGAAAGACACGGTGTAGGACCACGCAGCAACGAGATTCCAAAGAAACCTATTTAGTTGCTATATGGATTATGCCAAGGCTTTTGATAGCGTTCCGCATACCTGGCTAATCGATATCCTACATCTGTATCGCATTGATACGAAACTAATAAAGTTTTGGATGACAATCATAGAAGGATGGCATACCACCTTATCAGTGCGTATATCTGAGGGTGCTAATACCTCAGAGCCCATCAGTATATGGGGGGGGCATCTTCCGGGGGACTCATTGAGTCTCCTTTGGGTTTGTATGGCACTGAACCCCCTTTCATGACTACTGAATGGAGCTAGAGGGCATGGTTTTGCAATAAAGTATGGCCTACGTGCTAAGTGCGAACTGGCACACTTGATGTATTCAGATGACATGAAGTTGTATACTGGTACTGACGGCCATCTTAGAAGTATGTTCCGAATAGTTGACATGTTCAGCCGTGATATTCGGATGGAGTTTGGATTAGACAAATATCGAATCCAAGCCATCCGCAAAGGTCATCACGAGCCGCATGCCGCACATAGCATTGGTGACCCCCACATCGAAGCTAAGCTCGAAAACAAGTACCTAGGAATTCTGCAAGAAACCTATGCACGGGTTGGTGAGCTGAACGATGCTCTGCTGTCCGAATTCCTGGGACGTGTGAAGCTGGTGCTGAAATCGCATCTCTTGGGGAAGAATAAAATAAGCGCATTGAATGTATACGCTACTTCTTCACTGGCTTATGCAATCGGAATATTGCCGTGGAAGAAGACCGATCTGGAAAACGTCCAGTGGTGGATACTATATAGTACTACGTCCAAATTCCGAATGGACCAACCAAACTCTACCGTGGAGCGGATGAACCTGCCTCGTGACATCGGAGTTAAGGACGTGGTTGACGTGGCGGCACAACATCATCGCCAAATCGACTCGCTGCGCACTTATTTTTACAGCAAAGAGCAGGCCAGTCCCTTGCATGCGGCTATCTGTAAAGCAGACTATGGATTGACTCCACTTAACTTGAAGGATCGATCTTTCAATCCTCTGAGTGGGGTGAAGTCGGGCCAGGAGCGGATCGATGAATGGAAGTCGAAGGCAATGCACGGTAAACACGTGAATTGTCTTTGGCAGCAATTTGTCGATTTGCATTTGTCGAACAGATGGCTGTGTGCTGGGGAGCTCTTTGCTGAGACGGAGGGATTCATGTGTGCCATTCAGGATGGCGTGGTCGCCACCCGAGCTTATAAAAAGCTCATCATGAAATAACGGGTGGAGAACGACCAGTGCAGAATGTGTTGTTCGGCGTTAGAGACGTTAGACCATCTCATTTCTGGCTGTACTGTTATGGCACCGGTGCAACACATCACCAGGCATAATGCTGTATGTAAGGTTACCCATCAAAACCTTGTATTCATGCATGGGCTGATCACGGGAACATGTTCGGTTTACCGATATTTTGCTTACAGCATGTATTGGGACCGGCAAGTTCTGACTGATCGCCATACTGCACATAACAAGCCTGACGTATTCTTAGTTGACAAGACGGGTCGCTCCGCGTATATTATCGATTTTGCTATTCCCCATAACAACATAAGCAACATTGAACGGAAATACGTGGAGAAGAAGGTGAACTATGAGCCGCTGGCTCGGGAAATCAAAGAAATTTGGCATCCCGAGCGGGTGGTTGTAGTTCCCATATCGTTAGCTACAGGTATTGTACCTGAATCCCTCACGGGTTCCTTTGATGTCCTGGGACTTTCGCACAGTCTGGTTCAAACCATGCAGAAGTATTATACACCATTCTGCATACGTGCTCGATGTTGCGGGAGTTCTCGACGGATTCTCCCATTCAACTATCACCGGCCACTACCGCCAGCGTGCCTTTAGTTTTTAAGTAGGTAGGATCGTCAGAGCCTAAATGCTTGGCACTTAGTGCTAGTATTAGGTAAAATCCGGCATCTGCAGAGATTATGACAACTCGAAAAATAATAAGGGACACATATTTTGAAAAAATCTAATTCAATATCCGAAAATTCGGCTATTTTTAAAAAAAAATTAAAACTCGAGTTAGTGAGTGAAATCAGCCAGAAATGATGGATACTACACACCCTTAACGGATCTAAGTCGACTTACTCTCTACTTTCTTTCTTTCTTTATGTACCTAAATGAGATGTTATTTTATTGTGTTATTAAGAGCAAATATTTGCTTTTGGACAAACTAAAAAACTGTTTCATTTGCTGTAAAGTTTTAATGTAGTATGATCCAAAGCAATACGAGGAGGGACCCAAAAAAACGAGAATTGCGTCATAACTTCTTTATATCTCAATATTTTTGCACCAAATTTTGATCACCTTCAAAGTATACGTCTATGTCTACAACGCACTTATCCAAACGATTCTTCCATTGTTTAAAACATTGTTCAAATTCATTCATTGGGATGTTCTTTAAGCCTTCCAGCGATTTTTGTTTCACTCCTCCACAGTGGCAAAACGCTTTCCTCTCATATTCCTTTTGAGTCGTATCCATAGGACCGCAATTCATCACCAGTAATCATCTTGGAAAAAAATTCAGGGTCCTCTTCGAGTTGATTTTGAAGCTCAAAACATGCCTGAAGTCGACGCTCCCTTTGCTCATCTGTGAAAAGGCGCGGGACGAATCTAGCTGCAACCCTTCCCATGTGCAAATCTTCGGATAAAATTCTCTGAATTGAACTCCATGACATTCCCGACATCTCACAGAGTTGATCAATGGTTTGGCGACGGTCTTCACGAACGAGGGCACTGATTTTGTCGACGTTTTCATCAGTTCTTGACGTTGAAGGGCGTCTTGAACGAAGTGGGTCTTCAATAGACAGTTCTTCATTTTCAAAACATGAAAATCAATAGTAAACTTTGGTTTTACTTAAGGCAGTATCCCCATAAGCAGTCTTAAGCATTACAATAGTTTCTGCGGCCGATTTGCCCAACAGAAAATAAAATTTCACAGCCGCGCGTTGTTCTCGACAATCTGCCATTACCTTTTTGGCCAAAATGTAAAAAGTTGTTCTACTAAAAAAATCTCACAGGCGACGCACTCACAGCGACACAACTTCGCTCACTGACGCAGGTGGCGCAACACTAACGGACATGTGGTCAAACAATCTCTCCGAATCTCCCTCTTCTCCACAGCGTAATTCCCGGAACTTATGGATCCCACCTCGTAAATTACCACTTGTGCCTTCAATTTTGTGATCATCTGTATGTATATTTACATAATAATTCCTGGTAATAAGACATATTTTCTTTTGGAGATGCGTGAACTGGAAGCGTTCGCCAATTGTTTCAATTATTAGTTCTCTAATTCTTTTCTTTAAATAGAAACATTTTAAAATATGTATGATCAGATATAAGGCAAAAAGATACGCATCGCACCTTCAAAGGACAAGAAAAGTAATTTTCACCGAAGGCCCTGACATCATCATCGGCGCAACAACCGGTATCCTGCCTTAATAAGGAACTCCAGACATCCCGGTTTTGCGCCGAGGTCCACCAATTCGATATCCTTAAAAGCTGTCTGGCGTCCTGACCTACGCCATCGCTCCATCTTAAGCAGGGTCTGCCTCGTCTTCTTTTTCTACCATAGATATTGCCCTTATACAGTTTCCGGGTGGGATCATCCTTATTGATACGGATTAAGTGACCCGCCCATCCTAACCTATTAAGCCGGATTTTATCCACAACCTGACGGTCATGGTAGCGCTCATAGATTTCGCCGAATCGTCCATCCTCATGTAGGGGGCCAAAAAGTCTTCGCAGGATTCTTCTCTCGAACGCGGCCAAGAGTTCGCAATTTTTCTTGCTAAGAAGAACCCAAGTTTCCGAGGAATACATGAGGACTGGCAAGATCATAGTCTTGTACAGTAAGAGCTTTGACTCTATGGTGAGACGTTTCGAGCGGAACAGTCTGTGTCAGCTGAAATAGGCTCTGTTGGCTGACAACAACCGTGCGCGGATTTCATCATCGTAGTTGTTATCGGTTGTGATTTTCGACCCTAGATAGGAGAAATTATCAACGGTCTCAAAGTTGTATTCTCCTATCCTTATTCTTCTTCGTGTTTGACCAGTGCGGTTTGATGTTGTTGGTTGATTCCTCTTCGATGCTGACGTTGCCATCATATATTTTGTCTTGCCTTCATTGATGTGCAGCCCAAGATCTCGCGACAATCGCCGGCTGCTCGATTTGGATGAAGGCAGTTTGTATGTCTCGGATGGTTCTTCCCATGATGTCGATATCGTCAGCATAGGCCAGTAATTGGGTGGACTTGTAGAGGATCGTACCTCTTGCATTTACCTCAGCATCACAGATCACTTTCTCGAGGGCCAGGTTAAAGAGGACGCATGATAGGGTATCCCTTTGTCGTAGATCGTTGTTTATGTCGAAAGATCTTGAGAGTGATCCTGCTGCTTTTATCTGGCTTTGAACATTGGTCAGGGTCAGCCTAGGCAGTCTTATTAATTTCGTCGGGATACCGAATTCTCTCATGGCCGTGTACAGTTTTACCCTGGCTATGCTATCATAGGCGGCTTTAAAGTCGATGAACAGATGGTGCAACTGTTGTTCATATTCCGGCAGTTTTTCCATCACTTGCCGCACAAAAAAAATCTGATCTGTTGCTGATTTGCCTGGAATGAAGTCTCTTTGGTATGGGCCGATGATGTTCTGGGCGTATGGGGCTATCCGGCCTAGCAAGATAGAGGAAAATATCTTATCTCTTGCTGCATTGCGTGATATCTCCCTTTTTATGTATGAGACAGATAACGCCTCCTTGGCATCAGACATTGATTCGCTGTCCCATACCTTGAGCACAAGTTGATGCACCACTTGGTGTAATTGGTCGCCTCCATATTTAACCAATTTGGCTGTAATTCCATCGGCTCCTCGCGACTTATGATTTTTTAGCCGATGAATTGCACGGGCTGTTTCTCCTAAACATGGTGGTGGCAGTATTTGTCCGTCGTCTTCAGTTGGCAAGACCTCCAACTCGCCGATGTTCTGATTGTTCAGTAACTCATCAAAGTACTCAACCCAACGCTCCAATATGCCCATTCTGTCGGAGGTGTATAAGGCTTCATCCTGCTGACTTGTTGGTAAAACTTCCGCTCCTGGTGCGGTTGCTCCCTGTACTTTTCTAGTTCACAGACTTGTTGGTTCTCCCAGGCTTCCCTTTTCCGTCTGTGAAGTCGCTTCTCCGCTCGACGGAGTTCGTGATAAGTCTCTGCGCGTGCCCGCGTTCTTTGAGAATGCAACATTACTCGGTATGCGGCATTCTTCCGTTCTGTTGCTAGCTTACATTCATCGTCAAACCAGCCGTTCCGACTCCTTTTGCGACTGGGGCCAACTATGTTTGTGGCCGTATCCATGATAACGTTCTTCAGGTGATTGTGAAGATCATTTGTTGATGCTTCATCTCCAGGTCCTCTGTTGACTGCAGTTATTGCGGCATCCATTTCCCTCATATAAGTGTCGCGGAGGGTTGTGTTGTGGATGGCTTCAGTGTTCATTCTCACCTGATTGTCAGAGAGGATTCTAGGTGGTATTGTTATTCGAGCTCGGAGCACCATGCCAACGAGATAGTGATCCGAGTCTATAATGGCCCCCTATATGTTCTGACATTCATCAAGGCTGAGAGGTGGCGGCGTTCGATCAACACGTGGTCAATTTGGTTGAAAGTGGGCCCGTCTGGAGAGGCCCACGTATGTTTGTGGACCGCTTTCCGCGCAAACCAGGCACTTCCAACAACCATTTCGTGTGACCCTGCTAATTGAATAATCCGCAGTCCGTTATCACGGGCTCCTTCCCTACTAGGCTGTTAAAATCCCCAAGTATGATTTTAATATCATATCTGGGACAGGCTTCGAGGGTTCGTTCTACTGCCTCGTAGAAGGTATCCTTCTTCGACTCTGCAGTCTCCTCTGTAGGGGCGTGAACGTTTATGAGGCTTATATTTCTAAACTTGCCTCGCAAGCGCAGAGTGCATAGCCGTTCGCTTATGTTTTCAAAGCCGATAACAGCAGGTTTCATTTTTTGGCTGACTAAGAAACCTCCTCCGAGCACATGGTTTACTGGATGACCGCTATAATATATGGTGTAGGAAACCGGTCCCTGCCCATCGCATTTCTTGTAACGCTGTTATATCAGCCCTATATTGGGACAGGGTATCGGCTAGCTGCTTATCAGCTTCATCTCTGTACAGGGAGCGCACGTTCCATGAGAAAATGCGCAAATCGTTAGTCCGTTGTCGTTGCCGGGTTCGTCGTTGTAAAGTCCATCCTGTCCGAGGCTCATTTCGTCGCTCCGTAACATCGGTTTTCCGTGTAGGGTTGTCAGCCCTACCCAACCCTCAACCTGGAGGACCAGTTGGTACAGTTTGTCCCGTTTTTAGACGCAGGAGACTCGCCTTCATCCTTCTCCATCTGCAGCTTTTCGTTACGAAAGAGCTCCCAGCGATCACCACGTGGAGGAGATAGGGTTTGGTAGTAGAGCTGTTGGTGTTGGTTCAGCAGGCATTTGCCAGGTTTTATGCTCCATCGTGGGTATCAATCCACGTTTCGCCCTGAGACCTATACTACCCTTTGACCACCTTACGTTAACTGTAAAGTACACAATATTATGTGCTGCACGCTCCAAGAACCTAAAGAGAAGAGGTCTGCATATGGCTCTATCAATCTATTGCGTATTATGGTGTTATACGTAAATCTGAATATCCTTCCCTAACAAAATCCATATCAAAATCTAACGCACAATTTATCTATCATTGAAGGTAGAGGGGCGAACTTAAAGAGCTAGGAAGACATCTTTTGTTACTTGCGTAATTAGCTTCGGGTTTCAATAATTATCTTGTTCCAAATATTCTAGCAAATCTTTCCACCCCACGAAATCGATTTCCTTCCTGTTCTTTCACAGTTTGCGACGTAAACTTCCCACCAGTCGCTTCCCTGAAACCCAAGCATTCTGTGGTTTTGCTTAGAGTTGTGTATCTTCGACCCTCGTTGGCCATCAACATTTCTGAAGCTGCCCATAAGCCGCGATCACTCAGAATTTTCTTGCACTAATTCCCAGACCGTTTCGGTTTCCCATTCCCAGATAATTCCCATTTGCGATCGAGCCACGTTATCAGTAAAAATTGATTCCATTTTCTCAGCACGTTAGCGCCGCACAGAATACGAATACGCGAGATCCCAGATACTCACGTTGGTGGGGACGCAGACGATACAGATTTTTTGTTGTATGATCGCAAGTGCTTTGTACCGTTATCAGAAGTTATCTCGCGTGAAAAGTATTGGAAGCGTTCGGTGCCAGGGAATTGACGAAAACTGATCGATTTCCGCCACTTTCAGCCTCAGTTCGTCACATTTGCTTGTCTTGGGAACTTGTGCTCGTTTGTGGTGAATCTTTCCGTTGTTCTCGTCGTAGTTGTTCCTTTGTCTTTTTTCTGGAGTCATCTCTGCCTCTGGCGCTTTGTTGCTTCATTTGGGGGTGTAAATGTTAAAAAAAGTTGACAATTATTTTCCATAGTTTTCGTTACTTCTGCGCTGGTGGCTTGTTGAAATTGTGATCGTCAGACACTTCACGTAGTATCTTTTCAAGAAATAGTGCTTTCTTTGGTGGCGTTTTGTGTAAGTTCAACAGTGAATGTTTTAGCGATAAAGATACTTTCGTTGTGTTATTTCGTTCACTTTGTGGAGCGTCTGTTGACATCGTCTGCGGCGTACTATCAGACACTGCATTCTACGTACTTTTCTCCATCTTCACCTTTTGGGCGACACTAAAGGAGCTTTTGTGGTAGTCTTTTGATTTGTAAATGTATGTTTGGTGTTTTAACTATTTTTGTTTGTATTTATGTATATTTGTTTATCGATTTCATGTTATCTAACATTTTTGCATCACAGTAAACTTCAATACAACCATTTAATAGGAGCCACTATGAGAATATGCTTTCAGAACAAAATGTCACGAACGTCTTGTGGTATACAATATATGCACCTATATGTACGGATAGGAAAATTTCCCCGAAATTTAGTAATAAACCAAAGAAATATGTGCTAAAAAAATTAAGATGTAACCCGCATGTACAGGTAAAGGTGAAGACTTTAAAATGCATCGGTAGTTAACATGAGCGTCCTTACCGATGGCTTCTATTAAGGAATCTAAGAAGTAAGCCAAGAATCGGTAGTCAAGCGCTTCAGATATGAAACGTTTTGTGTTTTTTTATGCGTAGCTGGTAAGACAGCGTACATTTGGCATTCTATTCACTTTAATGTGATACTGGCATTCTATGCTGCCTTAGAGAACCGTGAATCCGCTTGAAATAGACGACCTTGACCTACTATAACTTTGTTAATACAGTAGTCGCCCTAGCTCGTAAAAATTAGAAAACCTTAGAGATTAGAGCAAACAATTTCTTTACATGTGCCGCTCTAAAATGAGAATAAATGATCCCAATTTGCGAGCTCTGATATTCGTTTTCTCTTTACAAGGTATTATGTTGGGAGACCAACTTCCCGTCATCAGAGATCTGTTCGACATATTATTTCTGGCTAACTCTCTCGCTGCCGGGCCTTAGGGATCCTTCAAGCCAGGGATTCCTTTTATTAAAGGCCTGTTGAAGGCATGCTCGAGCTCAATCTTCTTCGCTAGAACAAGAATCCCAACGTGTTAGGAAATACGGCTCCGTCTGTCAGTGCTCCTCAGCATCTTTATGATGAATGTCCCTTATTTCTGCATAAAGTTGCTGACGAATCCTATCCGACCTTCTACAAGCAAAAAAAGTGCGTTCAACGTGCACTAATCACGAGGGTTGTGCTTCCCCAATTCTGTGCGTTCATGCTTTGATTTACTCGAAACAATACATCAAGGCTGAAATCATGAATAATCTGTTTTGCGTCTGCCCAGCAGTGCTGGTAACAAATGTCGTAACATCATCTGCCTAACCGACCAGGCGCGACTTTTCTGTGCCCAGTGTTAGCCGACTATTATACAATGCGTTTCAAGTTCCAGGCCTGTGCCAACCCCTATGTGATTTCCATCCTCTGCTCTTTCAGTGTCTTATGGAGCAAGGAGCGGTTTCTCATATTGAAGTCATTTCTGGCAATGGTTGTGCACCTCACCACAATAGGGAACATCCACTGTGGATCCCCCTGCTCTAAAATCGAACTGTTTCAGAGGTGAGTCCTCGCGAGCATGCATTGCCTAGTGGGTCTTTCAAGCATTCCAAGCGTACAATGTGTTCGGTATGCAGATGAGCTGCGATCCTCTTTCGGTTTATTTATCAACACGAATCTTGCCACCTTCCAGCGACAAGGAAAAATGCCCCGCTTCAAACAAGCGTTGAATGCTCCGAGCAATGCTTTATACACTTCTGCCGGGATGCCGTCGGGTTCTTTTGAATTGTTATTTTTTATAGAGGAGATTGCGCCTTTCAACACTTTCAAGGTGAAAAGTGGTCAACTCGCGGTACCTTCCGCGCTACTATAAGTAGGGATCCGTAGGGAATAATGACCGGACAATGCAGTTCATCTGTTTGGCACTATGTAAACAGGGTTTCCATAGAGCCTAGGTTTTTCGAATGATTATAACGCAGTCCTTGTGGATTTCAATCCACCTCGTTTACTAAGTGCTTCCAGCGACGGGTCTTGCTTTTTTTTTCACCGCGCTGCGAAGTGTTATGGCCGATTTGTGATTTATCATTGTGAAGCATGCCTCAGCCGTTTGATCCTTGTGCCAAATGACGGAGCTAATGACGCTGCGACGCTGCGAAAAATCGTGAACTGCGAAATTTTGCGCCATCCACCAATATGTAGAAGATTTGTCACGATCGGGTTCCCTCTAAAGCATGGAAGCCCCTCACGTTGGCGTTAGCAAGTTTATCATTAAATTAATAATAATCTCGGAAGTGTTCTTTAATAATAATCTCGGAAGTATTCTTCAGTATGGCTCTGTCTTTTCCAAAACCTTCGAGGATCTCCCGATGTTCATTTTCGCGACATTCTACCCGCATGGAAAGCGCCGGGCTGGTCTGTCAGCCGGCGACTGACGAAATCAATAGTTTTGACGCGGGGGTTCTGCCGGGGGTGTTTTCCTCGCAGCATGGTTACCGGAATGTTGACGTGGGTTTGCTGTTTAAATTTATGAGCCCATACTCGTTGCAGTTATCAGGATTCGTTTCCCTTTAGAGTCAGGATGAGACATGTCAGCAGCATCTTGGCATTGAAGTCACCTCCAACCAAGATCTGCACATCCGTGTCCAGAAGAGCGTCCTCTAGAGCGTTAAGCATGCGGCATCGTTTTATTCTGCTAGATCCAATATGAAAAACTTTATCCCTTCTATAAAAATCATCCCTTCTCCTTTTACCCTCCCTATTAGACACATATGTTATTGCGTCGGCGGCTGGATTAGAATTAATCCTGCACTCGTGCTCAAGTTCCTGCTCCCTCATTCCTTCTTCCGACTGACTTCTTTTGTCTAACGTTTTCTTTCTAACGAATGATTACTTTCACCTTTTCGACTTCAGTCAATATTCCTTTCAATTTGATGCTAACCCCGCCGGCGAGATCTCGGACTGCACATTAACGAAGGCAAGACGAAGTACATGGTGGTAACTTAGCACCAAAAAGCAAAGAACGAACAACATCGAATAACACTGATCAAACCAAAACAATAAAGATAAGAGACTACAACTTTGAGACCGTTGAAAATTTCTCCTATATAGAGTCGAAAATCACAACCGATAACAACTATGACGATGAAATCCGCGCATGCTTGTTGGTAGCCAACAGAGCCTATTTAAGCCTACGAACACCATTTCGCTCGAAGCGTCTTACCATAGGGTCAAAGCTGTTACTGTATCTTGGCAGGCTTTATATATTCCTGCGAAACCTGGGTTCTTAGTAAGAAAAATTGCGAACTCTTGACCGCCTTCGAGAGAAGAATCCTCCGAAGAATTTTTTGCCCTCTACATGAGGAGGGATGATTCCGTAGCCTACATAACGACGAAATCTATGAGCGATACCACGACCGTCTGATTGCAGATAAAGTCCGGCTCAATAGGTTACGGTGGGCGGGTCACTTAATTCGTATGGATGAGGATGATCCAGCCCGGAAAGTCTATAAGGGCAAGTCTGAGATGGAGCGATGGCGTAGGTCAGGATGCCAGACAACTTTTAGGGAAATCGAATTGATGGATCTCGGCGCAAAAGCGGGTTGTCTGGAGTTCCTTATTAAGACAGGCCTGGAGCCTAGAGAAAATGCTTAAAAATATAATAAAGGAGCAATGATTAACTGCCTGCCGTGAAATCGGCGAATATGATACTTTGTTGTACTTGACTCACTCCACTCGCACGCCTTGAGGGAAAATCCTCCAGCTGCCCTTGAGGGAAAAATAGTAATGTCAAATTTTCCCTACGATAATATGATAAAAATGGGTGAATTTAAAAAGAACAATTGATTACAGGCATATACGATAAAAAAGGAACAGTGAAAAGGCGCTTGAAAAAAAATAAAGAGAGGAACGGAGTAAAGCCCTTAAATAGAGGAACTCTGTAGCAAACATTAAACTTAAGCCATGGATCTTTATAATGCATACATATGTATGTCACGACCGTGGATAGCCCGAAGGGCGACTCATTTATAAAAACAACTTCGGTTCTGTTCGAAATTTTCTTAGTTTTTGAACATGCTTTTTTGAGAATACAAAATTTTCGCACAATTTATAATATGGTTGTGAATATCCCCTTAATGGGGCATAGCACGTTCATCACGTCTATCGCTGTTTTTGCCGATGCGCCGAAATATGCTTCAGTTCTCTCCAGGTTTTCCTGAGAAATCTACACTCCTACTGTTCTGGGGAATATGTTTCTGGTGGGAGACATACATGTTGACCGTTCTGGATTCAACTGCATGTCATCCGCAACAGGGTAGTTGTCGCCTTTTCCTAATGTGTGCTCTGTTTACTGCCATTTCCTGACCCGTAAACCAACGCAGCACTTTCTCCGAGATTGTGTCAGACTAGATGTCATCGATGGCACTGTGAAATGCTGTTGACGTTGGGTAAAATCAACGTCGGTGTCGCTTTCAGCAAAAGAAAGAACAAAAAATAAGTAGAGGCTCCCGTTGTTTTGCTGGTTGGAAGAGCGCGATGATTCCTCAAAGGAAAACCTTTGGTTTGCTGGGATTTACCTCTAGTTCGGCTATGCTTGCCTCATTCCTCAAATCCATACCCATTTCTTCAAGGTGTATGACTCGGTGAGAGATAAAATAGATGTTATCGCCGTATTCGAGATATGCCCTTTCATGGATCATAATATTTTCAAAAAGTTTTGGCCTTGTTGTTTTTGGAGATGGGCCCCAGTCTGTTTTGACATGATATCGTTGCCAATCTCACATTTTTCAAAAGCGAATTAAGTGTAGTAACGATCTATCGTGGTACAAATCTGATTGATACCAGAGCCATGGCTGGATATTGACTTCCAATTGATTCAGCTATGAAAATCGGAGTAACAATCCCGGGCGAGTGCAATGCTGACCAACGGTCTTGAAATGAAGTGCTCTAACAGACTTCGAACCCTAGTCCCAAATTAAATTTTTTTGCGTATTTAGCTATTATTAAATCGACCGTCACCATTCCCTGGTGTTTCGTGTCCTCCGGCCTGTCTTTTTTCCGGTAATCTTTGTCTTCTCAAATTGTTTAGCCCATTTATTGATAAAGTTCTTGTTATTCTTCTT
Organism: Hermetia illucens; assembly: GCF_905115235.1. Lineage (NCBI taxonomy): Eukaryota > Metazoa > Arthropoda > Insecta > Diptera > Stratiomyidae > Hermetia > Hermetia illucens. The sequence continues at coordinate 167,986,414 of NC_051849.1, read as the reverse complement.
TGTCCATGTGGTGTCTGTACCCCGTTTTGTCTGTGAGCTCCAACTTGCCAGCTATCGCATCTTTCAGGTGTTTCAATTAATTTTGAATCGTAGCTCTATGCAAAGTTGATTGACTTTCAGCATTGCATTGCTTCCAAAGCAAGAAGCGAGTTCAAATCCAGTACTGTTCACCTAGAGGATCCTTTAATTTTTTTGAGAATTTACAGCATGGCAGATAACCACTTTTATCATAATTTACCATGAATAAGTGGACATGATGAATTTGAGAAGCATAGATGGAGCAGGACATGGTAAAAACGCGTGCCGAAACGTATAACTGTAAAAACAAAGATGAAGGAAAAGTCCTTTCATGTAGCTCACTCAAAAGTTGCAGAGTAGAGCAGGAATCGTATCGCCAAATATTCATTCTCGGTTATTATCCTGGCTACCTAGAGTAAAACTACGCACTCATTGTGGGTTTCCTTAAAATTCCTCAAATTGATTCTCGGGGAGGGGGCACGGAGAAATCTCCAACTTAAAGTCTTTTCACATCTTTCATGATTGTGTGAGGGTATATCCATTTCTACCGTAAGCTGGGTAATTCCTTTCAAGCCTCCAAGTGAATAAATAGCAAGTCGCAGACACATACATCGCTGGGGACATGATCAGAGGATTTCTCCATTTACTTTTTCGAAAACCATCTTTATTCCATTAATTTATTATCAGGTATCATTCTTTAGCACTCTTGGTGCGGGAAAAAAAGCCCCTACCCATCTGTGATTTCTCCTAGTCATTGCTCATGATAAAAGATACAATCATTGTGAAATCGAGACTGTGTAATGGTAGCAGATTGTGGCCCTTTTATTCGCCAATAAGTGAGTTCCCAAGCTCCTGGTACTATTCGAGGCTATCCAGGACCATAAACGATGGTATTGGGAGCCACTTGTTGCAGATTTTGAGCCTCACTCCGACTCGTCTATCGTCGGCTTATTGGATTTTGTAGCCTCCGGTGTATCTTTTAGTTGGTCCTTTGGAAGTTGATTGTTGATTTATGTTCTCGGCTACATGCATACGCTCTTTCATCTAACAATTTATTCCTACACTCGAGCATGACTTTATTGTATTTTTGTTCTTCATATTAGTGTTGTTGTTATTTTTGTGATTTTTGTTGCTGTCTTTTGCTGCTACTTCTTATTCTTATTGTCCATTTTTGTTGTTGGTACTGGCGCTACTGTTACTGTAATTTCATATTTTACTTTTTGCTTTTCCTCTTCGTTTCTCACATAAAATACATTAAGGACACAAGCAGAAGTGCTCGAGCTTTTATGTATTATGCCTTCCGCTGTAGTGTTTTGCTTGCATGAAAGAAAAAGCACAGAAAGTGATTTACATTCGTGACGCGGTATTTTTATATTGCATAATTCCTTTGTTGTAAAACATAATGCACAGTGTTCCTTGCAAGGAAGCGGGGGTGGCTTTTCGGTATAAACAACGTGAAATGCTCGTCATCTCAGCAAAATTGATTGGTTCATCCACCTTTTGTAGGACATTTGACGGCTGCACTACTTCGATGCAAATGGAATTCTCAAGACTTCGAAGAGCTGTTGCTTAGTGGTGTGGTGCCTTGGTATCTTTATCCAGCAGAGATTTATGGCGTGGATGAAAAATAGACGTAAATATTTTGTCCTATATACAAATAGGAAGGACGAGTTATTTTTTCAGGTCATATCGTCTAAATTGTTACTATCCAATCACTTTGAATTCCAAATAACTTGGGTTTTCATCCAGTAACCCTTCAATCTCCAAACAAAATCCATTGTCCAATATGCTTCCTGCTTAAAGCGTTCTGAAGCGTTCACCTATTTGAAGTGATTTTCCATTGAGTCTCACAATAAACAAATCCTTTTCTGTATTTGTTTTATTTCACAAACTGTTGTCCTTCTATGTATTGGCTCCTTTTATTATAGGCCAAGACAGGGTTTGAGAGTATCCTTAGAACTGACCCACTGCACTAACTGAAGTGATGTATCCTTTATGATACTATTGGGAAACTTTTGATGTATGTACGCTTGAGAATTTTTCCATGAAAGCCTTTCAACAAGACTCCTTGAAGAAGAGCGATAAGATTAAGAGGGATCCTGCACTCAAGAGTATTTGTATAATTGGAATAAGCCATTCAGCTCAGAATAATAACACTAGCTCCGTTTATGATGATACCAAGTATTAAGAATATAATAAAATGTACGTTCCTTTATGTAAGCTGGCATTCCCTTGAAAAATGGGGCATCCATTCATATCGTGCAATCTATTGCGAATTTATTATATTTTTTATTACGGGAAGTAAAAGCCTCCAGTGACAGGAAATTATTGCATTTTTTGTTTACTGTGTGACTAGAGAGTTTGCAGGAAAAAGATTTTGCGATTAATGACTTTTCTACCGAAAGGAAATAAAATTTGAGTTAGATTGCATTTGAAGGCGGTGACCTTTGCTTTTTCTTTGTTTCCGAGGTATTTGTTGTTAAATTCTTCCACAATTGCGTGGTATTTAGCGAGATCCTTTTCATTCCGGCCTCCGTATTCTTCGCAATTTTGTTTAGATTATGGTTTCTTGTACTAGCTCTTCAGGAGGACTTCAGTGGATCTCCGCTTCTTAGTCGGTTTCCGGTGACTGACATTCTTGTCAGCGTTTGCTTTTGAGGGGCCCTCGACGTCGACGGTTTCGAGTGAGCAGTTTTGTGGCTTACACTCAGCTTGACGCAGCGGATTCCAAGCTGAAAATCACAAGTCCGTTTGTCGCTTTGCTTCCGGAGGTTCCTGCTCCTCGTTTTAGCACAGCAGTGTTACGGCTGGCTCCGATTCTACTGCTCTTGACGGCTACTGCCTCCTGGCTGGATGCCAGCAGCCCGGCCTCCAAAGATGTACCTGGTATCACTACCAACCTTTTGCTATCGCCCGCTTTTGTTTTTTTTGTTGCGTCCATGTCTTAGTCTCACGAGATGACGAAAAAAATGTGCTCCCTGGTCGCCATGGTAAGCGTCTTATTTAAAATTGAAGGTGCCCAGCGTATTGAAAAGTCGCACACTAAAAACCAAAGTTCCCACTGGCCACCCAGTCCTCGACGCATTCTATTTCACCTTGGTTTGGGCTCCTACTACCACCTTTTCCAGTGCAGGGAAGACGAGTCCCGTGGTGTTGCTTCGGATTATTCCTCCGCCTAATCCATCTGCCATTAACACATGACCAGCAGGACACAAATTATGCAATCTCAACTTGAAGCATAATCAGACCAGGCCACTTTTCCGATTTGAGCTACTACCAACCTCTTCCGTAAAGTTCTGGCATCTTTGTTATTTGCGCCAAAATATTGACTGGGGAGACGAATAACTGTGGGAGAGGCAACGTACATGAAACTATAAGAAGACCAACTGATGTGGAGGACTACGTAAGCTAAGGCGGATTTCAAAGTGCTTGGCTGCCTCAAAATATTATGAAAATTTGGCCAACATAGATTCTGGATTCGCATTGCCCCAGTGTTCGAAAGTTGTTCTTTGTGTATTTATTAATTCGGAGCATAATTGGTTTTTTATGACGCGGTCCAACTTCCCTTGACAGTATTATAATCTTGTTAAATTTAAACATGTAAATATAAGTCCATTCTCACTGCAAAATTTTAACAAGATCCTTCATTTGTTAACAAAAAACGGTCGAACAGTAACATAAGCCAAGCAAAGTGCGCAAGGCTTCGGAACAACAACCTCTGCAAATACGTGAGAAGCAACATCTCGCCAAGATCCGCTACGCGTTGGAGGTCGTAAAGCTCAAAGTTATCCGTTGCAGCTAGATCCCCAAGAGACCGGTGGCTCGCATCTAGTAGCCGAAGATGTGCATTGATAAGAAGATGTTCGTTCAATCCCGGCGCCTCCAAAACCCCAGGATCCTTGTCGACGATTGGGTGGTTATCAAAGAGGTGAAACCCTAGCCGAGCAGCCAATCTTTACTGCTCCGTATAAACGGAGAATGCCTGAAGGCACTCGAAAAGGTAGGATATAAAGCGTAGTTTGAAGTCAGGAACACAAAGGTGGAAGTGTTTCGTTCCGCGAAACCAGACAACGACCTGAATCCAGTCAACGCTGCCAAAGAGCTCTTGTAGTAGATGAAGTTTGACGATTCGAATGGAACTCATGAATCCCCTACGCATCAAAGAGCTCCACATCACAAGAGACACTGATCGAACAAACCTAGAACATGTATTTTCGTCGGGAAAAGTCTACTTGACTTTCTGTATCTGGACCTTAGTTCCAGCGACCTAGTGGCGGCCAAGCTGTAGCACGGGGGACCCTAGAACGCGTACATTTCAGTACACCAACATCCGATTTCCCAGCTCGAAAAACTATGGCGGTTGGGAGGAGCCCGTTGATATCACCCTACTAACCGAAAATGGGATTCTTAGGGTAGCGAACTAGAGAGTGTCTAACCAGGAATCCTTCTCAATTCACATTTGGATACTTGTCGCTGCAGAGATCTCCAGTTCTTTCAGGGATCTTAAGACGATCGACTATAGAAAGTTTGGTTAAGTTATGAAGAACAAATTCTCGGGTGCGCAAATTGGCAAGATTGGTACGACAGACGAACTGGAGTTTAACTTTGGGGCTCTGGAAAAGGAATTTGAAACCGTCTTTTTAACTCGCATCCCCTGCTAACTACAGCAAGAAGACATTGTCACCGTAGTGAAGTGAAGATCTGTCCAGCCCCAGAAAGCTGGCGAGGGAGATCTTCAACATCTGCTACAAGCACAAATATTGACAGTCATACATGGATTGCATGAAAACGTACAAGTCGGTCATCAAGACTGCCGAGATATAGTCCTAGCTGGACTATTGTCAGAACAGTGAAATCATCAGCGAATCTACAAGGTCCAGTAAGATTCTGTCCAGAGAACAGTGGGGCCCATCCTTTCTTTAAAAAGTTGGAAGGCTCCTCCTGTGTCCAGGTGGCTCAAGTGGTTAGAGCGCTGGGCTGTCGTAGCGGAAGGTCGCGGTTCAGATCTCACTGGTGGCAGAGGGATTTGTTATCGTAACTGGATGTCCGATATAAGTCGACTCAGCTGTGAATGAGTCAAATCAGAGGAATAATCTCAAGGCTCTGGTCCAATAAAGATTTTTGCACAGTGATTATTATTATTATTAAGGCTACTGGACGCAATTCTCTGGTGAAACCACGGAGCTGTTCGTCTAGACGGAATTCATCGCTAGCAAGGTGGACTGCGAGTCAGAGCTTCGCTTGGAATTTATGCAGTCCCTATCGTGCGAGATTATCAAATTGGTGATTACCGAGGATAAAATCGACTGGGCTATAAACAGCTTCTCCGCATCTACGTGCCCAGATGGCATAATGCCTGTCATACTACAGAAGCAGCAATGCCATGGTTTGTCAATATTTATCGGAGCTGTTTCTCTTTGCGAGGCTTTCGCGATGAAGACTCCAGAGCCCGTCGTGGAGAGCCACTCAACTGGAGTATTCTAACACGAATATCTCAAGGGTAAATCCAGAGAAACCGCTCTCCACGAGGTTATTGGCACAGTTGTCCGGCCACTACAGTAAAAACAGTATACTCTAACTGCCTTATCGGATATAGAGGGTGCATTCAATAACCTTAATGCCGACGCCATCAATGAAGCCTTAAATTGGATTGTATGCACGCTAAGAACTAAGATAATCCAGTTTGATCCGGTTGCTAGCTACTTGACTAGACCTGTGAGCGGAGGCACTCCCCAGCATGGAACCATCTCTCCGCTGCTTTGGTTGATAGTGTTGAACGAAATTCTACGAACATTCGACAGAAGCGCGGTGAATGCGATTTGGTGATATTGGTGTTAGGGATGTTTCCCTCCATTATGAGTGACATCATGGAAGGTGTGCTAAATTGGAGATTGAACATAGAAGTACGGGTTAAGAAGGCTTGTATAGCCTTGTAAGCCTACAGGAGGACCTTTGCAAGGAACTGGGGTCTCCGTTCGACGATGGTTCTCTTGACGGGAATGGGCGGGCTGACGGACTGATCAGGCGGGGTTTTGCTCTTGGTAGCCCTTCGGTGGTCACAGTTTGTGTCCCGCTGGCAACTCTCAAGGGTGGAATCTACTAGCACTACTTAGCAGCGGGCGAAAACTCACCACCTGTGGCAAGTCAACGAGAATTTGGCTCGCCTATAAGAAAACCCGACCACGCGAGCTCTTGTTTCTGACGCGTGCAAATGCAAATAAAATCACGCTGTTCTGCACGGGGCACTGGCCTACAGTTTGCATTGACGAAATTGCAGAGAAGAAAGAGAAACTCTCTGGCACTTCCTTTCCGATTGTCCAGCTCTAGCTAGAATCACATTACGGATACTGAATTTGAGCAAGCTGAATTTTACCCTCTTGCTCTTACTACCAGCAACCTCGACCTGGATTATGTAGAAGTTTTCGAAACAGCTTAGTTGTTGCAATTTAGAAGCACCGTGGCTTGCATACCTTACGCGTTCATGGAGGAAATGACTACGCCTGATGTTTCTGAAAATAGGAAGGAAGGCAGGTAATCAGGAGGCGCCGGGGTTGGTAAAATATGCAACTTCTGGCTGAAGCGGTTCAAGAGCACTCACAAGGTAAATTTCCACACGTCCAAGCTTATGCTATCATAGTTGTTGGTTGTTATCTCGGAATGTGGGGGTAAAGATGAAACGAGTTCCCACAGCTTATGGGCTCTTTAGGCTTATCTCTGCTTCGATGTGGGTACTTAGACCTTAGGTAGTAAGGTGTATGTTGCTATCATAAGGCGGATGTCCGTTTGTGCACGGTGGATTTGTTTATTCAGAGCAATGCAATGATAGCAGGTAATAGCATATTGTGATTAGATCTGCATCAAAGCCATGGATGTTGGGGGTAAAGAGCATTGGAAGAATTATTGGGAGAAGTGAATCCAGTTTTCGCAATGCCTTTTGATTCTCAGATCGGGGAAGTTGCATGCAAACTCGCTGAAATGACAGCAACGTCAATTCGCCTTATCATCTGGTCGCTCCAAGTAGAATGCAGCAATACGACAGGGCTCGAATTACATGGTTGCTAGCAACGCATTTATTTATTCCTGGCAGGGGAATGGGTAGATAGCGCCTGTACCTCTTTGGATTGGATGTTTGTCCAAATTCTCTTGAATGTGGCAGCATTGTCCGAGTTTTCCAACCGAAAGAATCAGTGCAAAAATTACGTGCCTAACAAGTACGATTTGGCTCTACGAAGATCATATGCAGGTGAATGATTATCCTAAGATGACTTTAATTGAAAGCCCGCCATACATCCCCTAGAAATTTATTGATTGATAAGGAAAATATTCCTTTGAATGGTTTTTTCCGTCCTTGCCCACTTGGGAAAACAAAGTACCTAAGCCCATTTTCATTTGGCTTATTTTCAATACACGCTTCTGCTTCGAACATATTCATGCTTGTTCGTAGGAAGCACACAACCAAATAATTCACACAATACAGGGGTACAATAGGATGTGGTGGAAATCGCATTGTACTTAATTTATTTTTATTTGACCTAATTATTCACTGAGCATTGAGTACATACAATACTTTTCTGTTGATCGATTATTTTCGTATTTAAACTACACATAGTCAGAGTACATTTTTACACACATACAAATACGTGTCAAGTGTTAATTATTTCATTTAATGAATAATTTAAATATATTTAGTGCTCTAAAGCGGTACGCCGTGATGGAGTTAATAAAATAACAATAAAACATGAAAAGCGGTTTTTACTTTTGTATAATTTTATAAAAAATAGTGCAGTAAACGGTTGAATTTGTATGTATTTGTTGGGGATTATGTGAAATTGAAAATTTCTCTAAATGGTAATTAACTGAAAAGTTATTGTACAGAGGGCAAATCATACTGTTAACTCTACAAGGCCGTAAAATGTGGATGCTTTCCGTCTCAATTCCAGAAAAAAGATTTAGTTGACCCAAAGTCATACGAAGTGGAGATCGATTTTGCATACTTTCATGCAAGGGTCTAGCCCTTGCCCCTTCCTGTCGTCTTTTATATAGGATTATTGCAAGGCTAAAGTCGGAATTTCCTAACTAATACTATCCGTAAAGTTCAAATTTCCACTATAAAAGTGGATGTAAAACGTTTGTTTTGTTTTGTTTTTAAAATCATTTTTATTTTTAAGAAATAGGTAACAATAGTATATAGATTGGAAAAATGAACAATAAAAAACAATCTTTTAAAATAACAAAAATAACTTAAATCTAATGGCCACTGTGAGCTCTCAAAATTTTTGAATAACGATTTACAGACAGAGAAGAGAAACTACTGAAATGAAAATCTAATTTTACAATAAGTTGTCGGGAAATGGTCAAAAACCCGACAGAATTCACTTGGCCTTAGTGGGAAATAAATAAATATAAAAGTAATAATAAATATTTGATCGCTTCAAAAGATACTTTTAACTTAAATAATTGTTCTTAAAACTATCATAATTATATATTTTATATTATACATTTTTTCTTTTTTTTACAATAACATCCATACAAAAAAAACAAGGAATAATAACGTATGTATTTATAAGTTACAACTGGAGACAAAATCAGCACCCGTTCAATATGTACATATTTACAAAGCCCCACCAAGAAACAAATGGCAGAACTGAGCACGGCCACCGCTAACCGGCATCCCGCAGCCACCAGTACCAATATTTCTCTTTTTCATCCCGCTTAATGTCAATTGCTCTCGCTCTGGAGTATTTCCAGTCGAATCCCGGAGCCCCCACTGTCAAATTCGGGGGGTACTCTATCCTTTTGTCCGTGGCCCGTCTATGTATATGATACATAACCGGATCACCGGCAGAATCAAGAATTAGACCATTCCTGTCAAGATACACGAACGCTTCGGGAGGAATGAAGCCTGCCGTGAGAGTTTTCTCGAAATACCCATCATTTGGGTAGAACGGCTGCGAAACCCAAGGGTTCTCACCATGCGAAGCAGATCGTACTATATGATTCCGAATCAATCTGACGATAACTGTGTCGATTCTTGGCACAGCAGCAGCTGCATACATCACTTCATTAGTTATATAGTGCTCATAGTTTGACGAAGCAGTCCTATTAAGCCCCGTGCAAGCACGCAGACACTTCCTTTCAAAGATCCTTATTTTCTCCATTTGGCTAGCACTCAAATTAAACCAGATAGCACACCCGTAGGTGAGCACTGGTCTAACCAAAGTAAGATAGCAAATAATCTTAACCTTCCGGCTAAGATGTGGAGCATAAAAGAGTCTTCGAAGAGACATGAATGCCTTGCGAGCGCTTTCTAGCGTGACTTTAACGTGCTCGTTAAATTGGAGACGCTCGTCAAGACGCACACCCAGGTATCTAACGCACTTCTTATGAGGAATGCGCTCAGAACTATCCTCGTTCGCGACAATATGAAAATCTCTCCAATTCCTTTTCAAGTTCCTACTGGCATACGCCAAGGAATTCCGAAACAGAATCGTTTCACACTTTTGCGCATTGATTTTCATCCGCCAACTGTTCGTGAAGAACTTAATATCATTGAACATCTTCTGAAGTTCAACTTGCACCTCAGTTACCTTCTTGTGCGCCGTGTAGGCTATCAGATCGTCAGCAAAGGCAACCAACGACCTTTTAGGAGATTTATTAAAATCGAAAGAATTGAGCAATTCGCCGGCAAATACCGCAAAAAGTGTAGGCGCAGTCACTGTCCCTTGCTGTAATCCATTCAGAACATGAAATTCTCTGTTAGTAGTGAGATTTCCGTCCGTAATGACAAAGCACTTGCCATACAGCATACTACACATCATCGCTACGAGGTGACTGGGAAACTCATTCTTCAGGAGCCTGAAAATCAGTCCATCCAACCAGACGGTATCAAAGGCTTTCTCCATGTCTATAAGGCAAGCGCCTACGCACTCACCATTGTTAATCCGCCAGCAAATATCAGACGTTACCTTCGTTATTGCATGTATTGTCGAATGTCCAGATCGAAATCCGAATTGCGCGTTCGGCAATAATTCCTTCTTCTTGATATGCCCGTTCAAGGCTTTCAATACCAAAACCTCAAACACCTTGCTGATGTTAGGCAGCAAACTGATTGGGCGGTAGCTTTGAGGGCTGGATGAATCCTTCCCTCTCTTTAAAATCGGGAATACTCGGGCTTTCTTCCATTGTCCTGGAAAGAAGGAATTGTTCAATAAATTATTGAACAAAATGCAATAATTACGAATGGCAATGTCTGGTAAATGCTTGAGGACCACGTTGGGAATGCCATCCATACCGGATGATCTCTTATTGTTTACTCTTCTGAATATGGAAGTTAACTCAACACATGAGACAAAGTAATCAAGCAGATTATCACTCGGTATGAGATCAGCCTGCAACGCAGAGCTAAATTGGAGAACTGTGGTGCCGTTCAGGCTATATTTGAAATTGTGGACATCTCGTTCTACAATTTCCGAAAGTCGCGTTGGCTCTAAGTCTGTTCTGGGCCGATGCACCGATTCAAAGTGCTCCCCTATAAGTTCGAGTTTCAAAGCATCGTCCATCACGATGTAATTGCCTTGCGCATCAGCAGTTACACTATTCGTGTCTATACCTGAGTCAATAAGGTGTTGTATCTCGCTACCACCGACTTTAATTCTCGGCACAGTTATTCGTGACTTCTTCCGGAATAACGTATTTATCTTAGTAAACATGGAATCTGGATCGCTTGGTGAAATACCCTTTAACTTCTCCCGCCACTGGGAGTTCACTTCATTTACGTAATGTTGACGGATAAGATCCCGCGCGATCTTTAGAAGTGATTTGAACTCAACCAATATGGGATGATGATAGTCCCCATATCTCCGATAGATTTTGTTGACGCGAGTGAGCAGAAGGCTTTTCACTTTTTTCAACCGTTTTATGGCTGCAGTTTCATATCCTTCCATATTATTGCGAGGTTTAATTTTAGGGACGACTTGTTCAATTGTTTCCAGCGTCAAGTTCTCCAGCTTGAGAAGATACTGAAGTATTTCCTCGTTGCTTAAGTTCCTGTCACCTGGTGCAATTGTACTATCGTTTTCCCCATCAAGAGGTGGGCATTCCTCTTGATATCCCCGAGTAAACCTCTCTTGGAACTTCTTCCAATTTGTTTGTTTAAGTTCAGCCTGTGGACGCCACTGTCCATCGGCAGAAGGCGAACTTTTCGTCCATCAAACAGAACTTCAATAAGAATAGCGTTATGATCGCTATCTGTAGTTTCCGTCGAGGATTCCTAAAATTTAAGTTCAAGCGCGCGTCAGCAATGCACAAATCCAGATAGGAATTTGCCCTGGGCCAGGTTGGACTCTCTGACCCATATAATTCGCATTTATACTCTATCTGGTATTGCTCTATCCAAGATTTGAGGAATACCCCTCTGGGATTGTTTGTGGCGTTTAGCCACGAGGTATGCTTAGCATTCAAGTCGCCAGCTATAATATAGTAATTATGCAGCCTATTCAGTTCCAGTATCGTAAACAGAGAATGGAATTCCTCCTTGAACTTGGTTCGGTTGTTTCCCACTGCGTAGACTGACAGAATGTATAAATTCCCTCCTCTAGGCAGTGAAAAAAGAATACATGAGACTTCGATACACTCAAAGGTTTGAAATTCAGGCCTATTAATATGCCTGAAACGATAATGGCGACCCACAAGTATTCCGGTACCACCTCCCCCATCACAATTTCGTCTATCGTTCCTCACGAATTCAAAATCCTTGAATGTTATCGAATGCCTCGGATTGAGGTGGGTTTCTGAAATCAAGACTATGTCAGGCTGTTGTCTGGCAGCGAAATCAAGGAGCTCCGCTCTTCGATGGATTCCTACGATGGAATTCACATTAATCGCGATGATCCGGAGACCATCCAGTGGTACCGCTGTGACTGCAGACCTAGCAGCGGACATGCTGTTTGTGTAAATATTCTGCCATGCTATTTATTTTTGTATTGTGTACGTGTAGCGTATGCTGCATGTTTTCACACATGGTTAGTATTTTATTGAGCATAGTGTTCATCCCGCCACTTGCATCTTGTTGGGGCTTCTTAGCTCCCCCTTGTCGAACTACTTCTGCAAATGGGATCCCCGAGACGATTGGTGCCGAAGGGACGGTACGGTCCGACGCCGCTGACACCTTCGTTCTTTGGGCCGATCTCAGTGCCTGCTGCCTTGTGACCTTAACATTGCGGTATGCAGGACATCCACGGTACGAAGCCGGATGCCCTCCGCTTCCGCAGTTAACACAGAAAGTTTTTCCTTGCCATCTGCTTCAGTCAGCGAACATTCAGCTGCGGTATGGTCTTTCCCGCACTTTACACACCGTAAGGTCATTTGACAGTTCACTGCCGAGTGACCATAGCGCTGGCATCTTCGACACTGGACTATTTCGTCCCTTAGCAGGCGCTCAAAACGAATGGCCTGGTAATTAAGCGACCTGATGCCGATCAGATCGCTTCCTCGGCTCTCCGGGCTTATCTGCACGAGGAAGTGCGGCAGGATTCGTTTTTCCAAATCGGACCTCCTCGTACTAAACCGTGACACTGAGAGGAACTTAACCTCAGTTCCCGTCTCCCGGAGCATTTTGAGCACCTCATCGGGCTCTTCCTCCGCATCTAAGCCTTTCAGAAGGAAGGTTTGCACCTTCTCTTCCTTTGGAGTGTAGGTGAAGTGAGGAGCCTTCACTCGCTCGAGGACCTCCCGTGCTTTTTTGTAATCTGCAATTTTATTGCATTTGACTTGGGCTCTCTCGGCCCCCGTCTTTTTATAATAATAACAAAATTTGAGAGCCCCGCGCTCCTATTAAGTAGAGTGGCTAAATCTCTACCACCTAATTTATAAACATTAATGGGGGGCACCCTTTCTCCCTTTTCTTTATTTCGGGTGCTAATTGTATCCCCAGTCGGACCATTTTTTAAATTTTCACTCGTACTTGCATTATTTTTAACATTATTTAACATTTTTTCTTGAGTTTTGTTTTTTTCTTTAATTTTTTGGAAACATAAACCAAAAACTCACCCAATTTTCCATCTTCACTACTGCAACTTGCCTGGTTAGCATCCTCTTCTGGGACATTTCCATCGCCACCGTTGTCGCCGACTCTCGTATCGTCTGCTTTACTGCTCTCTATGTCCTCCATACGGACAGATTCGCTGTCGAGAACTTGTTCGCTCTCAAGGCAGCCCGGTTTCTCCATGATTGCAAAAGTAGTCGAAGATAGCTTAACCTTTTTTCTGGCTACCTTTGGAGACGGCGGGCCCGCCTCCCCAGCCATTAGCTGCTCTGTAAGTTTTTCATTTTTTTTTATCAATGTTGTCATTTGCTTTTTCAAATCTTCGAGTGTCTTCGCCAGCTCGCGATTTCTTCTTTCAAGATTGGCTATCCTCACTTTGGCTATTTTCAAGTCTGGATCCTCCTCGTTGCGGACTCCACGACCGATCCGAGTGCCCCTAGGCCTTATGGTGGGGGGCCGATCTGGTCCGCCACCCGCCGGCGGCTCGCCGCTCATTCCCTCCAAGCCAAAAAAAACGAATTTTTTCTCAAAACTTTTTAAGGAAAAGTAACTTAGATAATAACTCAAAAGTAAATTAGTTTCAATTAAGTTTTAAATTATATATTATTAATTAAGTAATATAAATATCTTTTTATATTCTTGATAAAAGTTAATTTAATTTCAATTTTAAATTATTTTTATTAATAATATCAATTTGTAGACACGTCTGTTCTCTACAAATGTCAGCCTACTATCTATGTAAAACGTTTAGCCCTGGCTAAATTGTTGTATTGTCGTTCAGAACTCATTGTTTTTTTTTTTCAAAAAAATTTTCATGAGAAGAAAAAATATTCCATTTTTTAAGGGTTCATATAAACCCCTTATTAAAATCGGATTATTTTCTGTCTGTCCGTCCGTTTGATTTTTTTTTTGCTAGAAGTGAAAATCTTCAAAACACTGGTACAAATGTTCCAGCGTATATATCCGCTGAAACCACTTCCTAACCCCTGTGCCCTCTTCTCCGCCGAACAACCGCAAAGTATTACGTCGCGGAGTGGACTTGGTTCTCACCTCTCCATCCGCCCATCGATTGTATTCTCAATCGCACCTTTTTCGCCGCTGTCTCTTTTAACCTGCACTGAATAAACCCCACCAAGCCGTTAACTTCGTCGATCATTTACCACTTGTTCCTACCGTTGTTGCCACCTGTTTAATGATTCTCCCATTTCGGCGTTGTCGATCAGAGGAAGAATCGGGTCCACCATAGGTGGCCCTCATCTCGTTAGCCAAAATGTCGATCGGCTTTATTCCCGATACCGCAGAAGCCACTTCGTCCAAGATGATTCTGAATTCACAGCGCACTCTTTCTATAAGCCGCGCTCATCTTTTGAGCATTGCAAACTGACGCTACGTAGAGTATAGACTTCATCACTCTAGCTATAAGCAGCATACCGGTGCATCGCGGACCCCCAACATTTGGCATTATCGTTGCCAGGGTCATGCTAGCATTGGACGCTTTAGTCCAAATATGTTGCTCCTTCAAATTCAGCCTCGTATCTATCATCACTTTACGGTATTTGATTACTGGCCTTGGAGCGATGATATGCTTCCTCATATTGATACAAGAAGTGCTTTGCTTCCTCTGTTTTGTCCTCCACCTGTGCGTCTTTCAGCCAATATATTTTCTGGGTCCACTGTTTATGTCATACCAGAACGTTGTATCTGTTAAATAACTGTGGATAAGCACAGTTAAGTTAAGTAACTGGCTATACCAATGGCCGCCAAAGACATCCTTACAAAGTCTGGTCGACTTCAACGCATTTTGCACTCAAGAATAATTACTGCGCAATACTTGCTAGGACTACCCTTCTCGCTTTTAACGAAGCCAGTGATCAGGTTGATGGCCTCAACGATTGATTTGGCCGTACGGAAGTTGAATTGTCGCTCTGGTAAACCTTTCAGATTCTCTACAGTCAAGAGCAATCTGCTATAGATTATTCGCTTCAGCATTTAACCCATAGTGTCCAATAGACATATAGCTCTGTAGGAGGATGGTATACCAGGAGGCTTACAAGGTTTAGGAAACAACACTGGCCTTTGTCCCTTCCATATCTCAGGAATGGTTCCATCCACCAAGTATGCTTCAAATAACTTCACAAATATGCCTGGTCTCGACTTAACCGCCAGCTTAAATTCTTTGCTTAGTATACCGTTGAGGCCCATCTTCCAGCCTACTGGAAAGCTCCAGTACTCCTTTCGTCGTTACTGGTGGTATTACAGCCACATCTAAAGGTGTCTGTGGACTAAACCACCCATGTTCCCCTAAGGAAATAAATTCTGAAAAATTTTGTGTAAGAGAAGATTCCTGCCTATTGCTCCCTGGGCCGCTCATTTGGCCCGATGATGCGCCAACTGAGGATTAGACGCTTCACTATTCTACCAGCAGTTGGACCTTCTATGGAGGAAAGTATAATATCTCGTATAGTCCAACCACACATCTACAAATGTATGTTCATCAATTACTTTCGCGGGACAACTTGACGTTCTCCTCATTCTTGAACGAGTAGGTCTCCAACCGCTTTGCTTATTCTTTAGGTCAAAGACGATTATCCGGCGATGACTTTTCTTCGCCGTTCTTTTGCCTCCACGATTAGTCTGTCCAATATGTCCTAGAATTTAGCAAACGTTAGGCTCCTAGGACAATAGCCATTATAAACTTATATACGTCTACTTCTACCCATACGAACCCACGTGTTGGCTGTCTTATATGTTTCAGTACAGTTTGGTTTCCGTATGCCCATCGAGCCGCCCGATCATACGCTATAGGGTTTGCTTATTATAGCCACTTGCACCTCAGATGCGCTGGTGGTCTGCGAGAGCAGGTCTTGAGCTGCTCTACATTGATTGAGGTTAATTTGGATCAATCTCATTTTCGCATTGCGTTTAGTGCGTTTTGGAACTGAGCATACTTGCCGTTTCTTGCAATATGCCTGTTGTCCAGGGCCGCAATTGCACTTCTGCATGTCTTCGCCAGATGTCCGTTCAAGAGGCACTTGCGCATCATTTGAAAGAGATTTGCTCTCTAAGGCGATAGACTCCCTATCCAAAACGGGTCTTTCCGATATCCTGCAACTTGCGTGCTGCGTCTGCTGGTATTGTCGGATTGTCGCCGTCTATGTCCCTCTGAGGGTTACAAAGGATGTCGCCTGCAAGTGGTGCAGCTTGAACTCCTCTGGAAGTAACTTGGTCTAGGTCATGACACTGTATGGTGATCTTATGCTTCTGACTTCGCTGCGAAAGCCTGGGCTTTACTCTGTTCGGACCTTTTCAGCTCCAACATGAGATCCTCTCCGACTGTCTGCCTGTCTGTCAGACTCATTTTTTTCAGAAACGATTGTTTCTATTGATGCGACATTTGGTGGAAAGGTGGGGACTGTATATACTTTTGCCTGCAGTAAGTAACACTGTTGAGTTGAGCTTAAAAGGAAGTTCCCATATACTCACAAGGGGTGTGTACAATTTTTTTCCACGGAATAAAGTCATCTGAGGTACCAAATGAAAGGACCCGATTAGTACTTTCCGAAGGTTTTGATATTAATTGTGGAGAGGGGAGTGCGAGGGCAGGGTCGCAATTGGAGTGGGTATGCTGTCCACCGTTCTAGAATAATTGGAAGTTCTAGAGTAATTGGAAATAAGTTCTAGAATAAGTGGAGGGTCAAGAGCGGTAAGCAGCCTGCTCTCTGTTGATAGAGCTTTCAATGTGATGCATTCTAAGATTATTTTAACAGGAAGTGCGCAGAAACCCTCGCAATGCACATTCACGGGGTTCAATGATTGTCCCCTTCTTCCATTCATTGGAAGAAATCTCATATTTCCAGGATTTACAAATGAATGGAAACTTAGCAGAGAATGCAGGGGTTGTCTATCATATCATCAACAAGAGCTGGATCTTTACCAGATTTTATGCAATTGAGAATCTAGGCAAAGTGCTCCTTCAACCTCTTCAGCTGCGAATCATCGTGGGTTAGAACCCATCCGATACCCGCTAACGCCCTTGATTGGACCGTCGAAAGGCTTACGTCCATCCGCAAGCTCTTGCGTGACGCGGTATGCGAATCGCAATATTTTATTTCTTTTTAAACTGGACTGAACTTAGGTCTTTGTATACCAAGTTGAATGTTCCAGAAAAATAAGCGAATATTTTACTAGAACCTACTACCATGTTGATGATTACCGCCGTCTGAGCAATATGTAGATGTACTCGAATAACCTGACTAGATATTTGCCCTATGTCCATCTAATTTATGAATTCTCACTAATGGACAAAACATTGAGTTTTCAACAGACATCACACAGACGTTTCAATGTCTTTTCCGTTATATGAACATAAAGCAGAACCGGATCATGCTTTTTTGAAGAATTGCTTACAGCTTGCTGTCTTATCTGAATACGATACACTTTCCCTAAAAGCTGAATTTATACAGATTGAAATGAGGGAGCACTTCTATATTCAAACCGTTTGGGTAGTCAACATTTTTTTGTATTCACTATGCCTCGTCAGGAATTGTGCCAGGTGTAAGTTGCTGTGCTATTACTGCCAATACGTAGTCCAGTGACTTCTTTGGGAATCACAGTGCGGTGGTTCCACTTGCATTGCATGTTTCTCACAGAGGCAGTGGGCCTCGTTTACTAGGGATGTGTCGGGACCATTTGAATAACATTGCATTTTGCTTCTGCCGAGGTTGTGCTCAAAGCGCCAGTAAGCGATAAACCAGGTCCACCTTTCTCATATTGCTGTCAAACGTCACTCCCAGTTGGCCCAATTGAATAATCCAACATCTATTGCATTGATCGTTGAATGGGTTTGCGAAATCGTCAACCTTATATTTTAAAGTGGAGGAGAAATTTGCTATAAAAATCCCCTGTATCTTTTTTCTATGATATATATGAGGCACGTCGCGCAGTATGATGGAAGACTTCGCGGTTATTTATTGGGTTTTATCAGCAAAACCATTCGTCGTATCTTCGACCGAGCGGGGAAAATTTCTTCCAGCTTTCTAAATTCTGATTCCCCTAAATCTCCTCAAGCTGCTTCTACTCACTGCTGGTTTGTAATATATCTTTTCGGTTTCCCTTTCCTTCCTTCCTTACAATCTAGCAAAATAGTGGAGAATATTTTATAGTTGGTACTCAGCAACGTAATACTTCTATAATTGCTACACTGCGTGATATTCATATTTAATCAAATCGGCTATAGTTCCATCGGTTTCTGCCGACTTATGATTTTTAAGCCGATGAATTACGTGGATTGTTTCGTCTATACTTGGTGATAGTAGTGTTTGTCCGTCGTCTTCAGTTGGTCTGACCTACATCTCGCAGATGTTCTGGTTGTTGAGCAGTTCATCAAAGTACTCAACTCATCGCTTCAATATGCCCATTCTGTCGGAAATCAGATTTCTTTCTTTTTCTCGGTAGAATGCGCATCGAGCTGTATGATGCTTTATCCTGTTGACTTTTTGGTAAGACTTTCGCGCCTGGTGCGGTTGCTCCCTCTACTTCTCGAGTTTACGGACTTGTTCTGCCAGGCTTCCTTTTTCTGTCTGTGAAGTGTTCTTTGAGAGTGCAGCGTTGCCCGGCATTCTTTGTTGTGGATGACTTCAGTGTTAACTCTGACCCGATTGTTAGAGGGGATTTTGGGCGGTATTGAAATTCGATTAAAGAGCACTATGCCAACGAGGAAGTGATCTAAGGCGCCCCTATATATTGTGACATTCATGAAAGCTGAGAGGTGACAGCGTTCAATCACCACGTGGTCAATTTGGTTAAAAGTGGTTCCGTCTGCAAAGATCCACATATGTTTTTGGACCGCTTTCCGCGCAAACCCCAACCTTCCAACAACCATTTCGTGCGATACTGCTAACTGAATAATCAACAGTCCGTTATCATTTGTTTTTTTATGTAAGCTATGGGAGCCGATCGATCGCCTGAATTCGGGCTCCGTCTCCAAGCATGATTTGGATATCATACTTTGAAAGGGCTTCGAGGGTCCGCCTTCCTTGTAGAAGGTGTCCTTCTTCGACTCTGCAGTTTCCTATGTTGGGGCGTGAAGGTCAATGAGGCTTATATTTCTAAATTTGCCTCGTAAACGCAGAGTGTATAGTCTTTCCCTTATATTTTCAATACCGATTACAACAGGTTTCATTTTTTGGCTGATTAAGAGATCGATTCCGAGCACATGGTTTACTGGATGGCCTCTATAATATATGGTGTAGTGGCTCTTTTCGAGGAAACTGGCCCTTGAATAGCGCATCTCTTACAGCGCTGCTACATCAGCCTTACATTGAGACAGGGTATCGGCTAGCTGTTTAGTGGCATTCAATCTCTACCGGGAGCACATGTTTTATGAGAAAATGCGCAAATTGCTATTCCGTTTTCGTTGACGGGTTCGTCGTTGTAAAGTCCATCCAGCCCGAGGCTCCTTTTGGGGCCTCGTAACGTTAGTGTTCCGTGTAGGGTTGTCAGCCCTACCCAACCCCCAACCTGGAGGACCATTGGTATATTTGTCCCGTTTTTAGGCGCCTTCGCCCTTCTTCGTCTGCAGTTTTTTGTTAAGAAGAAACACCCAGCGACCACCACTTGGAGGTGCAAATAGGGTTTGGTAGTAGAGCTTGGGCTTGGGCACAATCCATGTTTCGTCCTGGGACCTACACTCCCTTTGATTAATATATAGGATATGGGATTACCCATTCTCTTATCATACATATGCAACTCATCGCACGAAGCGTTTGAAGGAAGGTCCGCGGAGGGCTCCACGTCCCCCGATAGCAAGAAAAAATAATATCGGCGACAATTTGTAACCCTTCGACTTTCCTTTGGAGTCTAAATTCTTCTGAGATTTTCCCTGAGTGCAGCATGTGATAATAGCTAGTGGTTTCTTCGGAATGTCCTTCCTGCGTAGGGCAGTGCATAATATACATTTCCTGTTGAGGCTGGCGCAAGTGTTCTCAAAATCAGTGATGACCAGGAAATTCGAACTCCACGCATCGTGCCAAAATGGTCTTCTGGGTGCTGGTGTGGTCAACAGTTGGTTCAAGCTTTTGAGATATACATACCTTGATGTGTTCTAGTATTATTTGAACTATTATACCCCTCCTATTGATTGTCGCATTTAAGACGGCTGTCCTTTTTGAGAATCTTAACTTCTTTTACTCCCTGTGAAAGGTCTCGGATTCGCAGGATTTTTATATAATTGGAACTATCAGCTCTTCAAAACTTGCAGGAACAACGATGAATAGCTCTACGAGGAATTCGGTGATCTTAACAGTTTCGCTCCGTTTGGGTACAATAATGGTTGAGTTGATTCCACTTCTATTTAGAGGAGGAACGTGCGCATTCGACGTTATGCTGATTAGCCACTTCATCTATAAGAAATGGAACTCCACCGGATGTGACAGTTAAGAACCGTGGTTGAATGCTCCTTCGAATTCTTAAGATGCTCTTCATCGTGTATGGGAAGGCAACGATAAGCGTCCCTTACAGAACCATCGGACGATTTGCGATCACATGGTATACGGTCGGAAATAATTTATCGAGGTGTACATGGCTTCATTCTGCTGATTGGTTGGTAAAACTTACTCGTCTGGTATAGACTTCCGAATTCACCATTTCTTTCTTATAGGTGTCATGGAGGATGTC
The DNA here is from genome assembly GCF_905115235.1 of Hermetia illucens. Classification (NCBI taxonomy): domain Eukaryota; kingdom Metazoa; phylum Arthropoda; class Insecta; order Diptera; family Stratiomyidae; genus Hermetia; species Hermetia illucens. Next base: position 167,965,680 of record NC_051849.1, on the reverse strand, counting down.
ACGGATGGCTTTGGTGTTTGCTCTTACCTGATTATCAGAGGCAATTTTATGTAGGATTGTTACTCGAGTCTAACCCGACCATCCGAACGAAATAGTGATCTGAGTCTGTAGTTTTTCAGAAGAATCCCTGGCGATCACCGTGTGGAGGTGAGATAGATATTAGTAGTAAAGCTATTGGTGTTGGTTCAGTGGGCTGTTCTAATTCCGCAATCCATGCTTTCGTCCTGGGGTTTGTAGTATCATGATCCTGATTAGTTGGCTATCCACCAGATGTTATTATTGTGTTATGGTCCTTAGTATACATATTATCCACTACGTAACACACCTCTACAAAACTGTTCTGGTTGGAGTCTCCTGGATTGTTTTGACACCAATATTGTTTAGTGCTCTTTCTATGACCAATCATCTTGTTACGGTCGGTAGGAACACCTCGTCTTAGGGTAGTCGCTTGCGGATAAATGTGTCTGAACTAGTGGTAGTACTTCCAGATTCTCGCCAGAAGATTTCTAAAAAAACCTACATTTGGAATCTTGCTGAGTCTTACAGAGTCGTCGAAACTTTAAATGTTTTAATGGTAGTTCAACAAGGATCATCTTGTAGCTGTGATCGATGTCTGTTTTCTTGAGAAAAACTACCAAATTGAAGTATATCCTGGTTAGACCGGTCACCAGGGTAAATGTCTTGAATCCAGCTGAAAGCACACGAAAGCACACTCAAGTTATTTTCCGCCTTTCACAGAGCAAGGAGGGCAGTTCGCGATCTGTTGCTCCAATTCATCAATCTGAATAAAACGTTACCAGCAGCCAATGAAACCACGTCAGCTAGATGAATCTGCATTTGCTCTGAGAACACATGAGATATTTAGCTTAAATAATGTAAGTGATTTCTCTGACAAATAATGTAATTACAAATGTTTACATCATGTAAGGTCTACATTTTTCGCTTGATTCAGGTTGTGAACAATTTTCTGCAATGTAGCTTGAAAAGGAACATGCATTCATTCACTTAATTATATATTCCAACAATCATTCTGATAAACACATGGTAATTCATCGAATTGCCGCGTAGCATTGCATTGCACTGATACCATCAGCTTCATAGGTAAAACCAACATTCACCCTAAAAATTACACGGTTCGAAATTACTGCAAAAATAATTCCATTCACATGGACGGCTGGCGTGACGGAAGCAACCAGAGGTAGCGTCATGCTGGCCATCATAGTGCATGCAGGCCTGAAAAGTGTGTCGTTGGGTGGAAAAATTACCGACAAATTCATCCGTTCATAATGACCTGTAAAGCGGTTTTTTCGCTTGCCCAGACCAATGTAATCAGCGCCCAAGAAATATGATATGGCAAACATTGTCCATGTCCATATCCGTGTCGGGCAAAACGTGGTATTCGGAAACTGAGAAAAAAACACGTCGAAAACCCTCCGGTAAAAATTACACGGATGGCGTGAATAAAGCAGGGAAAAGTTAAATCACGCTTGGGGAATAACTCAATTTCGTGGGCTCCCCCTTTATGAATAAAACAAATTTCGTAATCCACTCTCGATGGCTGCAGCCCAAACTGTTGTTAACGACCAACCAAAGCGCCAACTAGGTAACCACCATGCGGTCGACGGGTGGGCGAGAAAGGCTGGAAAGCGGTCAAGGCTGGTAAGATTGCAAACACCTTGCCAATTAGTTCCTCCAGCAGAATCGGCCGCAGGTTTGAAAGTGCGAGCAAGGTATCCTTTTAGACTGCGAAATGAACCATTTCCGAATTAAATTTTCCTCACATCTACTCAGTTTGGGGTTGCAAGGGGTTGAACGGAATGTTCCAAAGAGTTTTACGTTGCTTGTTGGAAAGGAACAGGTGGGATATAATTGGTCGAAAGGCTTTCCGTGGTATTATACATATATATAAGCATGAACCACTGATAAAGCAATGAGGTGCACGAATTTATAGTGTAAGTATTTCCCAAAACACATTTAGTTTCTCACTCCTTCCGTGATTCAGGCACAATGCTCTTGATTTCCGCTCCTATTCCAAGGAAGCAATTCATCCATTCAACATTAACAGGAAAAGCTTAGCAGGGCCAACAGATAAAACTGAAGCAATTTAGTCTGTGCTGAACAGGTGATTCATTGTGTATTTTGGATCGCATGCGCTTCATTGGGTCCATTTGTCGTTCACAAATTACTTAAACCTCAGCAACTGCTTTCCTCTGCTCTCCTACCTCAATTCGGTAAACTCAAATGATTGGGCATACAACGGAGCTTGCATAAATATCTTATGTTGCCAAACGGTATGATTGCTTCCTTGATAATTCTAAAAGGAGACATTTGAAGATGCTTCCTTATGCTATTCCTGAACTTCAATGTCTATTGACTAAATGTATTATTCGGCTCGGCAATTTGAGCCATGAATAAAAGGATTCCAGAAATTGATTTGCTAATGGGAAGGTTTGAGTTGTACGTTTATTTCTGTGTAAAATGTAAACTGGAGAAAGGGTTTAGATTTGTAGGATGTATGTTAACAATCGTGTCGAAGGAGGTTTTTGAAGTCAACCACTGAGCAGCGAACCGGTTATTATTACTTGTATGTTAGGTTCACATTTCCAGAAAATAATTACCAATATATTATGCATATTGTCACTAAGTTTTTGGATGCACTTCATTGCCTTGACACCTGGGCACTCATTGGTTTTAATTTTTGAAATGTGGTTATCCAAGGTCATACAAAGGAAATCCTTCCAGAATCTAACTTTAATTTATATATTTAAAGGATGCTCAGCACACCAGGCCCTTTTGGTAAATCCTATCTACAAATAACGTAGGCATTGCTCGACATCTAAAACACCCGCTTAATTTAGATTTGGAAGCTGGTTGTATAAGAAAATGTCGGATAGTGCATATGGAACAGAGCGGTACTTCGAGTTTTAGGAGGTAATGCCCGGATGACTCCCGTTTCTTATTGTCTGCGTTTTTATAGGTGGTGGTATTAGGCTACCTGGGAAAGAGTTAACGGAAATCCAATTCTTTGAATATGTAAGGTATTTTATCAGAGCGTCACATTGAAGGTTTGCAAAGGTACCATTCTCCTGAATGAAGTAAGTGGTGGACAATCACAACTCGATGGCTACTTCGGGTTAGCTGTTTAGCCACTTTGGCCCGTTACGCCTCCTTACGGGATCAGCGATGTCCGTACATGGTCGACAACTATTTCAGGAATTAGATTATCTTCCGATGTTCTATTTGCACGCAAATTTCGTTAGCAAATTGAAGTCCAGGTAGCAGGGAATCATTTTTCTACATTCAGCAGCAAGGAAAACTCCAAATCCTTCTTTATCCTCTGACGAGGAACCGTTAGTAAGAGACTAATTGTTTTCTTTTACTAGTCATTAGTCCGTACGAGAAGACCGGAAACTTGTGCGCCGGCCCGGTGCCGCGGCGGCGGAGCCGAATTCACAACGGCATTGGAGTCGTGGTTCATGCCTCCGATGTGCTGCTACACCACTCCACCCGCCAATGGAGTTATCGGGTGAACTTGACGCTTCGCTTGCTCTTTTTTCGAGCGTCCATCGGTTCAGCGAAGGTCTTCATCTTTGACAAGCAGACCCACTTAGGCCCGCCTCGAACGTCGAGCTTGAAGGAGGGCTCCCGTCGCCCCAGGACTTTACAGGGGCCCTCGCATGGTGGATGTAGCGGCGTCCGTGGGGCGACCACCCTAATGAGGACCTGTGAACACGTGTCGATTTCCCTGGTGGTGTCGACTTCCGGCGTGGTGTGTCGGGAAGGCGACGTCAGTCGTAGCTTTCAAACCGTATCTCCCGGCCTGTTTTATTAGATAATAAAACTCTTTCCTTGCAACAGCTAGCTTCTGGCGTGATATGGGACGCGCCTTTGAGAAGATCAGGGAACCGATAGTGTTGATGTGGTGCTGCATATCGTGCTCAACCGGCTGGGAGAAACTACTTTCAGTAGTGATGTTGCGGTATTGCCTAACAAATGCGCAAATGCGATGGGCGGCAACGTGCTCGAAAACAATAGAGAAAGTGTCGTTTTCGCAGGTGGAAAGTTATCCTGACGAGTTGAAAGAGGTTCCGGGTCTATTAATGCTTTGTTCTGTAGGTCCACTAACAGCCTATAGTGACACAGGAAGTCTGCGCATCTGGATGTGTTGGATCGGGTACGGGGAAAATGACACCTCAGTGCCCGTGTCGACCAGAAAGCACTGGGTAAACCATTCTTTGGAGACCTCAGCGAGATTTCTAGCTGCATGGTCGGAGAGCTGCTTTCTTTCGTGAATGCTACGGGCTGGCTCTGAAGATCCGAGCCGATTGGACTCTGCTTCCCTGCTCCCATAACAACAGTCACGGTCTTAGGAGTTTGTGGCATCAAAACGGCGCACCAAAGCGCTAATTGGGCTCCTCGGAGCGGCCACTGATACCTACATACCCCATGGGCAGGAGAGGCATCAAGGTCTTGGCGTATGTCAACAACTTGGTGATATTGGTATTTGGATATCTTTTTTTTTATCAGCGAGGCTATGGAGCGCACGTCGGAAGAGGTATCTGTAAGCTATAAGGTACGGACTCAACATAAGTTTGACCAAAACTGTGCTTGCGCTGTTTATCACCAGGACAAGTGCTGGTTAATACAGTGGCAATAATTTCATCTCCTGTCGCTAAATGGAGAATATTCGTCATATTCTCCAATGTAAAGTATCTCTGTGTTATCCTCCATCCTTGAAAAAAGTGAGGGTTAATAATGCCTGCCATGCCTGGTATGAGCGCAAAATGCAACAGGTCTAATCTTAATAGGGCCCAGAGAACCCAGTTGCTACTGCAGCGCTGCCTAGCTTATACTTATAATAATTTGAGGAGTCAGCCTATGGCCATAGTAGCATCTCAAAAGACTTACATAGACAAGCCGAGGTTCAAGAGGAATTTGCAAAACTATAGTAGAAGACTGGTATATCAGTGTATTCCAAGTGAAGGTACTGGCGATACTGCGGACCTGTCGCTGGCTCTGAAAATCTGGATCGAATAGAGTTTAGTGCCATTGTCTTTCCCACAGCGGTCGTAAGAGGTTTTCGCATCATATTGTTTATCAAAGTAACTTACTTTTCGAGGCTGCTGTTAAAAATGATTTCAAGACGAAGAAAAAATGCACTTTTGGTGTTTAATAGGAAAAAGTTTTTAAGGATTCTCGGGACCGGAAGCCACATTAGCGTTGAGATTGCCCATGTAGAACTTAACTAATGCAGAAGTATGGAGAACAATAGCAGAAGATACGGAGGTGTTTACACCCTGGTTGGAATAGGAATAAACAGAAGGCACCGATTTATCTGCCGAACTTAGTATTTCATAAGCTGGTTAGAACCAGTACAAAGATTTTACGGATGACCATGGTTGTGGTCTCAAGATGATATGGGAATTATTTGGCCCCTCCTCTTGATAACGGAGAGCAGATTGTTTGTTAGTAAAGATTAATTCAAAATGATAGTTGTATCCAGGCTAATAGCCAGCAAAGCAATAATGAAAAGTTTTGAGACTTTCGTGATATTCGTGGCTTTAGACTTTGTTGAGTGGGCTTCAACAATTGTCAACATTTATTAAATCAAGCGAAAGATACTACGATTAATGCACAATATATTAAAAGCAGGGTCTGGGAGAACCAACAAACCTGTGAACTCGAGAAGCACAGGAAGCAACTGCATTAGGCGCGGAAGTTTCACCAACAATTCAGCAGGATGAAGCCTTATGCACCTCGATGCTTATCCTGTTGAGACAAAGGAAAATCTGATTTTCGACAGAATGGGCATATTTGAATGATGGGTGAGTATTTTGATGAGCTACTGAGCAACCAGAATATCGGCGAGTTGGAGGTATCGCTAACTGAAAACGACGGGCAAAAACTGCCACCACCAAGCATTGAAGAAACAGTCTATCCAAATTATCCGCTTAAAGACCATAAGACCAGTCTAATATGGAGGCAACCAACTACGTCAAACGGTTCATCAACTTATGCTCACGGTATAGGACAACGAAGCAATGCCAGTCGTCAGACGACAATGCATTATCTGTCCCATACACAAAAACCTGTCACCATCTATAAGATATTCTCCGGTCCGACAGCCCCATACGTCCAGAACATTATTGGCCCATACCAAAGAGGCTTTACTCCAGGCAACAGCTATAGATCCGGGTACGGGTTGTTGCGCCGCTGATTATAATGATGATGATATTAAAAGTGACAACATTTGACTCTAAAGCCAGCGAATAGTTTTATTCGAGTGTTGTTTTTGTGTATACGCACTTGGAGCCTTGACGAACATTATGCTGCCTGTTCAATGTGATTTTTCTAGCAATCCGGCTTCTATTTGGTGGCGTCCTGATTTCATCTGGATCGTTTAGTATAGGCCGAGACATTGGTAAATCACAGTCTAGTGACGTTTAGATCGTTTTTCATTGATTTGGTTGCTTTCTCTCGCAATTTCTCCACGCTGTGTTTGACCCAGCTGAATCGTCACTTCGTTCAGACTGAGTTGATACACGAGGTGATTTTGGGATTCCTTTGACGATCTCCTGAGAATAACAAAAGAAACATAAAGCGCTCAATTGTAGGTTTCATTAAGTTCGATAGTTTGAAATGAAGTGTAACAGTGTTGATAATGGTTCTGCGTCGTGTGTATTAACACATCAACTTTTGATAAGCCTGGTTTGATTGACGAAGTTTCGGCGGTGCTACGAATGTATATTTCAAAGTTTGGTGGTCGCTCAGCTTCGCCACTTCTCGCGAAGTCGAAGAAATGAGATTCTCAAAATCGACATCGCCTGCTTGTATGCTCCAGGTGGCACTCGGTAGTTGGAATATCTTGCTCATCGGACGGCAAATGCATTGAGTAACCCACTTTAAAATATCGATGACCATTAGGCCGCCATCAAAAATTTGCTTTCCTTGGGTCTTTGGGGTCTTTGTCCACGTCGCAAAGGGGCGTCACAAGATCTGGCTGGCTGGGGAATGTGATCGTTGCGAATGTTGGTGGGCGGGACGCGCTCGAACTCTGATACTGAGCGAAGTTCCAGAAAGTTGAATGTAGTGTGCGTCGTGACAAAAGGAAATTTAATATTACGTTGACCAGGGAAGCAATGGATGCCGCAGAACGCAATAATTTCAGAAGTGTGTACCGCTTCGCGAAAGAATTTACATGAAGTCACGTACCTTTCGATTCCTGGAACGCATCAAAATACATCTCCCAAGCTTGATCGAAATATAGCAGGCGGATTGTCGCTCTGGATCCTATTGCATTGACCACATCAACACAATTTTTGAACAGTGTGCGGAACTTTCAGTCTGACGCATTAATGAGCAGACCATCGAAGGTGTCATTCAATTTGCATATCTAGGAAGCGATGGCACCGAACGAGATGTTATTTGGCACATTAGCAGCGCTAGATCCGCTTTTCTGCCTTGCCCAGAATCTGGAAAACCAGTTATCTCAACACGAAGATCAATGTAAGACTGCTGTGCTAATGTTCCTTTTGCGTTGCTGTACGGGGGTAGCACATCAAAACTTCAAGCTTTAATGAACACCTGATTGCGATGTATCATCGAAATACCCTGATCTGATGCAATTTTAAACGTTGAACTTTTTCGTCACACAAGCCAGGCGTCCGTGGACGATGAGATCAGAAGGCAGAAATATCAGTGAATTGGTCACACATTAATAAGGCCCGACAATTGCATTGCCATGTAGTGGAACCTACTCATCTAAGATGAAAGACGAATGGATCGCCCCAAGATCACTTGGAGACAGAAGTCGTGGAAGAGAAACGAGAGAGATGCGGCGACTAGTTGATGTCGGTTTGTTTCGCCGTCACGAAGGCGCCGGTTTATATTAAAGTCAAGCGATAGCGAGCGCTTTACATGTTTGTTGGCCTTGTGTATATAAATAACTTGTATTCAATACTTTGAATTATCTATTCTGCTAATGGGACATTAAAAAGCTGTAGCCAAAGACAAGGCAATATTTTCTATTTATCTGAAGAAGGAAGATGAAGTGAATGAGGAGGATGGGGTTCCTTCGCTTCTTTCAATTCATTTCCTGGGGTGCTGCAACGAGATAGCAGGTAATAGCATTCTGTCTGATACTGCAAACAACGGACAGAAAGGGGAAAAAGTGAATTGGAAACTAACGAAAGACGAGGTGGGAACCTTTAAACCACTGAATGACAAGGACTAGATATCATTTTTCCAGCACCGCTCGAGAGAGCGAGATCTCTTAAGAGTGCCCCTGTGTATATATCGAGGGCATGGCGGCGGGTAAAAGTGGTCTTTATTCCGAAAGCGGAGTTCGTTTCACCGTAAATCTTTCAGACCAATCTGTCTGATATCGTTTGTACTTAAAAAGGTGGGGAAGGTCATATATAACTATATTATAACTAACGTTCTAATCCCCTTTATCCGTGACAGTACGATTACCGAGCAGGACGGTCAACCGAAACTGCTCAGTATCAGCTGGCGAATGCTATTACAACAAATTAAATACCACTGTGTGCGTTTTTGGACATCGAAGGAATGTTGGATAATACATCTTAATCCGGGAGGGAGTGGAGAACACCTAGGCCTTCTAGATGTGTAGAATTTACGAGAGCAGGCAAATAGAAGTACCGACAGGTACAAATTCTGTTGTCATGAACACTATTTAAGGTTGTCCACAAGGAGTGGTATTATCATCGTTAATGTGGACCATGGTAGTTGATGAATTCCTAGGAGAGCAAGCAAACACTGGAATACAGGTCCAGGCTTACTATTAATGTAATAATATTCTTTTAATCTGTAGGGGCAAATATGAGGATATCCTCTCTGGCAGAATTCAGAGCGGCCTGCGAATCACTAGTAACTGGGGCAGGAATTGGGGCTGCGCATAAATGCAGCTAAGGCCAATATAGTACCATCCACTAGGAAGTGCAAGCTTGACTGCCTTAATAGATGTCAAATATTTGGAAATGACCATAGACCAAAAACTACTTTGGAAGAGATATGCTGAAAACATACATCGAAATGCCGCAAGGGTTTTGATGACTTGCAGGTCCATAGCTGCTAATGGGACATTAAAATAATAAGTTTCAATAACTAATCAGTGCATATCAGAAACATCGATCGTGTCCCAATAGGTCAAAACACAATAGTCTTAAAGGTTATTTATAAAAGGCTGCGGAGGAATTGCGCATTGCAATTTCTCGAACCATTAGTCATACCATAATGGTTCTTACTATTCAAAAAGCAATAAGGAGCACTTATCTGTAGATAAGAGACCAAAGATCTGAGTTTTACGAACTATCGTATTCTTACTATTCTGATGAATGGAATATTGAAGGCCTGTCCTGGTAGGTCTACTCCGTTCCTGTAGTATTCAAGCTGAGAATGCTCTAATTTAGTCTTGTTTCTATAATGTTTTCGAGGCTTGCGTAAGTTCTAATGTACAAGTCGTCAATAGGATACTAAGAAGTCTTAACAAAGTGGCATTGCTCTGTAATCTATGAACGACAGAACCGTTCGGCCGATTACTGTCATTCTTCGATTGATTAGACAGTTTTTTGTTGGTGCGTTTGAGAAAGTTGTTTGATACAAAATTGGGACTTAATTGCATCTGGCATCACTAAACATTCATCGAAGTGTTAAGGGAATAACCTGTTGTCGAAAAGGCCCGATTCATCGATGCTAGGTTAGGATTAAGTTAAGGAAGTGAATGAGTAGTTGTTATAAGCGCTCGGCCTTCATATATTAGGTTCATTGTGTAATTCCCTGATACATTTGTTTAGACGGTTTCATATCTGCGAGGTTCAAAGCCTTTGTTCACTTGAAGAAGTCCCTTGAAGATAATGTCAACTTTTTCGCTGAAGGGGACTTTTCTGAGCTGTCACCATCCGAGATTTAAGAAAGACCGTTGGTTTTATTTCGCCATTTCGCTCCCTTGCAAATGATTCTTTAAAGTTGCAGGCTCTTTCCCTAAAAAGATCCTGGACTGCCAGCATGAGTGCGACTCGCCTTTCTTAACAGTGGATGGCTTCATCTCAAAAGCCTGCTCTGGAACCAGATTCCGTCCTCAAATATGACGCGTCACCAGTGAAACTTTCACTTTCATCCCACGTGACTTATTGGTTGTCTCTCATAAATAAGTGATTCATTCAGATCAAGGCCTTAAATATTACTTCCTCTTGATTGTCCTATTCACTGGGATGTCTAAATAGTTTATCATTATAGCAACTGTATTGAATCTTATCCTTTTCAAACAGATTTCAAACCGGCTGTACCGCCAGTAATTGATTTCAATTCCGTGGTCTTCCTAAGGTAAAATAAAACAAAATGTCGTAAGGTCAAAGTTGTCGTTTCTTTTGTATAAAATCTCTAATAACTGAATAAATTTGTTCTGCTTATTCGAACAATCAATCGGGCTTACAAAGTCCTAACCCCATCCATCTACTCACTCGCCTGAGTTAATGTAAATGACAAGAAATCTGATGCTGGCATGACCCGAATATTACAATTCCTGTGCAATAGATTTGTATATAAATACACCTGCAAGGTAAGCAGATATGATAGACGATCCGTCTAAATCCCGCTACAGCTGTCATGTTGGCTCAATACCATCCTTGGCATGATATACTCCATTAGGATAGAGGAACTTGAAGCTAAAGTGTCCATCAAAGGGGATCACTGTCGGTGAGGGCGAGTGCAACGAGCTATCTTGGGAACAATGTGGTCGATAGTAATCGTCAGACACAGACTTTTAATAGAATATTTGCTGATAGACACGCTATGCTAAGGCGGGAGTTCTAGGAATGAAAGAAGTATTTGTGCTCCAATTGCTCCAGCTCTTGAATCGTCTTGGCATTATTCACAAGGTTGTTTTCACTATAGAGCGGAAGGGGTTGTAGGTGGGCGAAGACAAATGAGAATCGCCTGAACTCGTTGGTGGTAGAAATGACACTTCATGGAGAGAAACACTGTGAAGTTTTTTGTTATTCACATTTTACTGGTAGAATTCGTCCGATGAGGTGGTTACGAAATTTTGTTTTGGTCCTTATAAAGTCAGTCCTGTTTACTTTTCTAATGCTAAAAAGAGCTTAAGTTTAAATCTGAAAGTAATAGCAAATTAGATTGAGGTAATGTGTCCTAGTAATTCGCCCTACCTAGTCGCGAATCGCCTTGCCAAGGATGAATTACCAGAACTATCCCGCACTGTAGACATCAACAAAACACAGAATGAACTATCTCCATTCTTGTCCTGTCGTGTGACTCCCGAAGAACGCTATGAATACACCAGAAGCACCAGCTGCCAGCATTTACAATAGACGACTAATGACTTAATCGTCCCATCATTAAATAGGACAGGAATTGCAAGCGAACAAGAGATTCCTGCCTCTACAGGGACAATCATTTATTTTGTGCATCTAACGGACGAATAGGAGAGCGCTCTCAAAATAAATCACCGAAGTACGATGCTTAATATTTTTCTTTTATACTGTCCACAACTTTATGCTCTCAGCAACCTCAATTATTCAACACTTCCGCCAAGATAACGATTTTGATATCCATTTATTCGTGTCGAGATTTAAAGTTTTTGTTTTGGAGTAGATGATTAAGATTTTGGTGTGGATAACGAAAGGTGTTTAATGAGTTTTCGGTGTCTTTAGATGGACTTTTGTCTGGTTTATAATATGCATTTTTTGGTGTTATGCTTTTATGTATGTACTGCTTGATGATGTGATCCACCAAGCGGTAATTGCACAATTATGAAGTCTATTTCCTTCAGATGCTCTAAAAAAAATCATAATAGCCGCAAGTAATACTTTGATTACTGTATCTGCGGCTGGTCTTAAATCTATCTCCACTTCAAATCTGCGATACTGGGCCGAGCGCTTGAATCTTTGGATTAAAGGTTGATTGCAGTAAATGAATGAATTAGCCAGTTCTGCTCATCAAACTAGACCAACAATTTGTTTGATTTACACTAAAAAAAAACAGGTGAAATACAACAACGAAGCGATAGGAGCCTTAATGTCAACTTGCTCCTGCAAGCACAAAAATAATCATCTCGGCTATTAATGCCCAGAGTTATTCATTGCTGAACCTGTGGCTTGTACAGATCTGCTACCTCCACTCGTACGGAAATCTGGGTTCGGGACGACGTCCGACTTCGTGTTCTTGCCGAAGGCCGGGGGAACGGGTTTGTCTGGTTCCGGTGTTTAGGTATAACGTTTTTTAGCGTTTACCTGACGCCGAACGAGACGATGCCAGACTTTCGGCGCCGGCTTGATGCTCTGGAGGACGCCGTTTCGAGTATGGAGGGACGAATACTAGTAGGCGGTGATTTTAATGCCAGAGCTCTTGAATGGGGCATGCCTCAGTCAGACTCCAGAGGGAGGGGGATTCTGGAAGTGGCGGCGAGAACCGTGCTCGTAGTTTTAAACACCGGATCCACGCCAACATTTCGGCGCTCAGGCTGAGAAGGAAGCATTCTTGACATTACTTTTGCGTCGGAATCTCTGGTATCATCGATGGAAGGGTGGCGAGACCTAGAAGACTTCTCGGCAAGTGATCACCAGTACATCGCGTTCGAAGTGGTTGACGCTACTTGCCGGCGAGCACCAACGCAACGCTCCCCCTGTGTGTGGAATGTCGCGAGGGTGAACATTCGTTGAAGCTCGTCGAAGCTTTTAGAGCAGGCAGGGCCGCGCTGAAGGGCACTCCGGGGGGTGGTAGTGTCGCAACTGACACCGTCGTGAATTCAGTGATGAACCTGATAAAGAGGGCGTGTGAGGTTTCCTAGGCGGGACAAGCCTTCTATGTGCTGGTGGCCGGCAGAAATTGCTGACCTAGGGAGAGAGTGGCATAAGTTCCGCCGTTTGGCACAACGTTTGCACGTCAACGAGGAGGCATGTGCCATAAAGGCACAGTATAGATCAGCAAAAAGGAGACTCCGCAGCGCTATAAATAAAAGCAAAGCTCGCGTTTGGCAGATCCTTGTTAGCGAGGTGAATGAGGACTCGTGGGGACTTGGCTATTAGTTTGTCACCCGGAAAATCGGGGCTTTGCGGTAGCCCTGCATACTAAGTACCGACCAGATGGACCGCATTGTGCGGGCATTGTTCCCCAGACACCTTGTACGGGTTGATATAAGTAGCGCGGAAAGCGTCGAAGATTGCCCCCTTTTCACAATGAGAGAGCTCGAAGAAAAGCTTCTCACTATAAAAACAGGAAGGCGCCAGGCCCTGATGGCATCCCGGCGGAAGTTTGCAAACTGGTGTTCCGCCAAAGGCCAGAATTGCTGCTTGAAGTGTTCAACGCTGGCTTGAAGGAGGGCATTTTTTTTTGTCGCTGGAAAGTGGCCAGACTCGCGTTGAGCAGTAAGTATAAAGGAGACCCGGAGCTCCCGTCTGCATACCGACTGCTGTGTACGCTTGACACGGCCGGAAAAGTGTTCGACAAGGTCATCAGGAGTAGGCTCGCTGAAGGGACCGCGCTGCCGAGGAGTTATCCGCAAGGCAGTTCGGGTTCAGAACAGGGAGATCTATAGCGGATGCTTTCATGGAGGTTATAGATGCGGTTCATCAAGCCGAGGCACACAGCCGCCGATCTCTACGGATAGTGCTCCTCATAACGCTTGATGTCAGAAATGCTTTCAATTTCGTAAGGTGGACAGATATGCTAGGCACACTAAAAAATTCATTTCACGTGCCAAGCTATATCTTGCGGATATTGAGGTATTCTCTGAAAGACCGTTTCCTGCTTTATGAGACGCTAGAGGGCCAAAGGAGGATGGAAATCACGCAGACGACGCAAAGCAGACTTGGCATATTGATACAACGGGTAAGCGGATGGATGACTGCTCACGGTTTCAGCCTTGCGTTGGAAAAACCGAAGTAGTAATCCTGGCCGGAAGGAGTATCCCGACCCTGCGTCCCATATCGATCGGCGAGTTGGTAGAGTCAAAAGCAGCGGTTAAATACCTTGGTTTAATACTCGACTCGAAGATGAGTCGGGGGTCCTATATCAACTAGGAGACGTCTTCTTATGAGAGCAGTCGGTTCTGCTCTATGGTGCGGAGATGTGGGCTTATGCCAAGAAGGTGCATCGTAAACGCCTTGCTCAAGTGCAGAGGCGGGGAGCTTTGCGAGTGGCGTCTGCTTATCACACCGTCTCCGAACCGGCTGTGATGGTGATCGCGGGAGTGATCCCCGTTACCCTCCTTGCCAAGGAGCGCAAAGCTATCTACCGCCGTAAGGGCGAAAACTTAAAAGAGGCCCGTGAAGAACGTCAACGCACCCTTACCGAGTGGCAACTTTCTTGGCAAAATGAGCCAAGGGGCAGATGGACTGCGCTGCTCATCGACAAATTAGACCCATGGTTGAACAGAACTCAAGGTAAGATTGATTACTTCCTTACCCAACTTCTAAGCGGGTCTAAGGTTTGCAGTCTTATCTGCACAGGATCGGGAAGGCGCGATCTCCTGATTGTGTGTTCTGCAATGGAGTGGCGGACGACGCTGAACACACTTTTTTCTCTTGCGAGAGGTGGGTCGGCTTTCGTCAGCAGCTCTATTTAAACACAGTGGAGCTCTCTCCAGACAGCAACGGATTCACATACCCTACTCCCAAACAAAAAACTCGTACGGAAATCGCGGGAATTCGAGACCTGTCCTAGAGAGTGGAGGAAGAAGACCATCGTTAACATTCGAAAGAAGGGCACCCCTCTACGCAGGGGAATTCCGGCGCTACCAATACTCACCATCAGAGTGACATGATTGCGTAACATAAAAGCACCACGACTACGCTGATAACATCTATTGGCTCACTCACCGAATTGGATGTCGCATTGACCGCACTAGATCCGCCTTCCCTGTTTTCTCTAAAATCTGGAAATACAGTTATCTCAACGCGAAACCCAAATTGGGACTGTTTTCTGCTGATGTTTTTTGTGTTGCCATATAGGAGTAGTATATTGAAAGTGTCCCCTTGTCTGTGTCGTATCATCTGAGTACGCTGGCCTGACACTAACCATGTCAAACGAAAAACTTGGTCGGCGGACAAGCCTGGCACCTGTACGCAGTGTGATCGGAAGGCGGAAGTGGCAATGGATAGTTCACATATTAAGGAGGGGTTGCGTTTCCATTGTCGGCCAAGCCAAGTAGTGGACCCACTCTCTCAATATGGCTCCATGAGCACTTGGCGCAGAACAGTAGAAAAGACATGTAAGATTTTCGGGAAGTAATGGACGAAGTTGAAGCGCATTTCAGGTAACCGCGAGCGATGGCGCATTGGTGTGGTTCACGCGCTATGCCCCAGTAAGGGGTGAATGACAACCATATGTGATACTGAAAAAAAAAGGTAAATTTTATTTCTTTAAATGCCGAAACACACTGTTTATTCCTCATATACCGGTATTTCGAGGAAAATTTGTCCTCATCCTCAGTGAGACTTTGTCTACACAGCTACTTTTATGTGGTGTATATTGCTCTGGAAGAGGGTTCAGTTTTGGGGTATGAAATCTGTCGCAATCTCACATAAACGTATTTCTCAATCCTTTATGTGATGGAAGCCTCCATTTCTATTAGAACCCAAGTGGAAGTCAGCATATAATAAGTATGCCCAGCTGACATCATTCATAGAAACTAGAAATGGAGGAGTTGTGGTGGAACCTGCACGTAGAACCTAGGAAACATTAAAGTTTGCGCAATATGAAAAGGCAAGCAATTGGAAAAGATTGGACATGAAAAACGGAAGATCTAGACGAGAAAGCGTTGATGCTTAAGAGTTAGAGAGTAGTGCCTGGTGATACACCGACCTTAAGCTCTTCAAAAAGTCACTGCAGAAACGGCGATGGCACAAATGACGGCAGCTGTTCGTTGCTTCTGCTGTCCGAAAGTGATCAACACAGCATCTTCTTCTGTTTCCTCAGGCTTTATCTCGTTTCAGAATCGGGTCAGCTCATCTTGATCGGTTGTACCATTTTGCTCGACCATATATATACCTCTACTTAATGGAGTGAAGAGGGTTTCAAATCTCCATCTGGCATATGAAGCATTATTTGGGGCGGCCTTTTGGTCGTTTCCTATCGACTTTGATGATTAGACCAATCTTGGCAAGTATGTTTCCATCAGGGCGAATCACATGTCGATACCATTGCAGACACCTCGCACGCTAGTTTTTCACTGTCGGTGCAACCCCATGTCGATCACATTTCGAATTTAAAAGATTAATCCCATTAAAAAAAGAATATTTAGAAGGTCATGCCACTGGTCTCCATTACCGCGAGGTCTCGTTCATTGTGTTTTATCGTCGTCGTTGATGCGTGAAACATTTTCATAGCGCAGTTTACTATTGACTGATAACGTTGATCCGAGATTTTTAAATCGCTTTAGCAAGTCCCTGTCACCAACAGTGCTAGTGCCTGCTTTATTGGGGTCGCTCGTCAAAAATACAATTTTATTCAGCTTCAATCTGAAACCGTGTTACATGAGGCGATCATTCCATTTTTGGTCAAGTTGCTCGAGATTAGCTTCACTATGAGACGCTAAGAAAACATAATCTGCAGAAAGTTGTGTATAGGGCGCTGGACGGTGGATTTCCCATGTGACAGTGCCCTTAAGAAGAACAAGGAGAAGTGGGGAGAAGGTACTTCTTTGATGAATACCGGTAGAGCCACGGAACGGTTTTGATATTTCTGCAACACTTCAGATCACGGTAAAGCAACTTAGTTCAGCGCACGAGCTTCTCTGACACTAGGTATTATCACATGTCAAACTATCACGGTCACTTCTTATGATTCGGAAGTACAACGTAAAAGTGGTTCTGACGGTGTTTCTTTGTTGTGTTGTGTTTCTTTGTGGTGTGTATTCCCGCACTTTGTCCATTCCGGCTCGTCGAACGGTAACTAAATTACAGTTCTTGTCGTTAACGCAACATAAGTGTTCAATATCTTGTATGCCACGAACGGGTCTATCTCGTCGTCCCGAATGCCCAGTTTATTGTAAGGATCTTTGTAATGGATCGCTCGAATGACAGCTATCGTTTTTAAGGTTTTGTGTAAACACAAAACCTTATTAAAATCGGTTTACTGTCTCTCTGTCTGTCTGTCCGTCACACGCATTTTTCTCGGAGACGGTTGTAGCGATTGACACCAAATTTGGTGGTAAGCTGGGAACTGTGAACGCTCACGCATACAGTGAATTACATCCTTTAATGACGAATTTAAGGGGAGGTCCCCATACATGCAAAAGGGGGGTGTAAATTTTTTTTTCATCAAATATAGTCATGTGGGGTATCAAATTAAAGGTCTCGGTTAGTACTTTTCGAAGACGGTCTTAGTTTTGACATTTGTTGAAAAGGTGGGGAGGGGGGGGGGGGTTGAAAGTGACCATTCCTTTACGGGGGCCATTCTCAGAAACTACCAAACCGAAAAATCTGAAAAAAATCAAGAGGCTGCCACTATATGGTGCCTGGGCTCCGAAATACCTTCCACACTGATATCTGCACAAATAAAGTTAATAATAGTATATTGCTATAATTTTTAGTAATTCGCTGCAAGACCCCCCTTAAGTTCATGCTAGGACCACGAAATTTCGCAACAATATAGGATATAACATAGAGCATGATCTTACCAAGTTTGGTGGAAATCGCACTATTACCAACAAAATTATAATACGTCAAAGTTGTCGCTTCTTTGCAAATTCAAGACTATGAATGTCAATATCATTCGAAAGTGGATATTCTCACATAATATATGCATATATTACGTGCTACGTACTAAGAAATACACAAAACCTTTCGTACCTGAAGCGTCCAGCTTCCGGTTTCCCGATTTGTCTTTCCTTTGCGGCTGGTATTCTTGTGAACTTGGCAATTGGTCAATGTTTTATTGACGAGAAATTGATGGTGGAGGCGTTTCTTCTTGCCGGCTTTTATTTGGATATCATTATTCCAAGGCCAAGTATCTTGATTGATGAATCGGTTTCCAGGCTCTGTGACCCCGAGGGATGTTATGGCCGCTTTGTGGATCACATTTTAAATTCGGTCCCACCATTCTTCGACATTGGTAATGAACGACAATCGCGTATGTGAGACCCGTCCTTCTCTTTTCCTATGAAATCGCCACCATTTGATACGCGACGGATGAATGCGTTCCTTTATTGTCTTATCGGTGGTTTGATTCGCAAGTCAGCAATCAGGGAGTGTTGTAGAGGTGCCATGGGCTCATAGTAAACGGCTTGGTATTCAATGACGGTCATAAATTGTTGGTATTTTATGAAAATATAGTAGATTGGCGTAATAGAAACTCATTCCCAAATCGGGGACTTCCAGAGTTGCAAAGAGCCCTGACGTCGTATAGAAATTTGGTAAAGGAAGCAGAATAAAACAGCTTCAGAGATAGTCAAAGACAAGGCAATATTTTCTGTTTGTCTGAAGAATGAATACGGGACATTTACAGGGAATAAGGAGGACAGGGTACCTCCGCTTCTTGCAACTCATATCCCGGGGTCCTGCCCTACGATGGAAGGTAAGAGCATTCTGCTTGGTACTCCAACAACGAACGGAAGGAGGAAAAAGGTGAATTGGAAACTAGTGAAGGACGTAGGCTTGCACGCTAGAGAAAGATTGGCAGTGGGAACCTCTAAACCACTGAAATCACCCGAAGTAGAAAGCATTTTGCCTGCATTATTCCAGAGACGCCTAGAAATCTTATTAGGATCTCTCCTAAGAATGGTAAGGGGCAGTATTGCCTTGGAATATACATCACGGCATGGAGGCGGGTAAGAGCCAATCTGCTTGATATTGTTCGTATTTAAAACGGTGGAGAAGTCCTTATGCAACTATATTAGTACTAACGTTCTAATGCGTAATTCCCTCGGTCGGTCAGTCAACCAAAACTTCCCTGTATTAGCTGACGAATGTAGTACGGATGCCATAGCAACACATTAAATAACACTGTGTGCGTTTCTGGACATTGAAGGGACATTGAATAATATAGCGCACACAAAGATACAAGGTGTCCTAATCCGCAAGTGGAAAACATTCAGGCTTTCTGGAAAGCAAACAAACATTGGAATACAGCTCCAGATTACACTGATAATATTGTTTTAATCTGTAGGGTTGAATACGAGGGTACTCTGCGTGATGCAATTCAAACTGGACTGCGAATCACCATTAACTGGTGCCGGAATCCGGGCTGTGCATAAATGTAACTATGACTAATTTAGTGACATTCACTAGGGAGTACCATTGCCTAAATCGAAGGAAAATTGATATTCCTTCTAGGCGGCAATTCAAATTACTGATATCAAGGGTTAACATGGCAACAAGGTTTCACTTCGCTTAGAACTTTGAAACACGTTGGAGCAACAGGGCAAACTGGGAGAGCATGACGTTGACATTCGGCATAAACCAGCAATTGAGTATCTGTTGCACTGACGGCTCCCTAACGGCAAAATTAGCAGGCGCCGGAGTCATTGGTAAAAGGAAAACGTACTTTGAACCAATGGGTAAGCATACCAGGATATTTTAGGCGGAAATATACTCCATGAACAGGTCTGCCTTCTCCAACCTCAGAAGGAACTATAGAAGTGGAATAGTGCTACTCCAACCGACAACCAAGCGGCTATTAGGCCCTTAGATTTTATAAGGTAAATTCTAAACTGGTGTGGGAATGTCTTAACAGACTAAACATTCTCGGCTCACTCAATAAGGTTTGGATACTCTAAGTTCCAGGTCGCATTTATTAAAGGGTCATGTGCCATCGTCTGAAGGAACAATGTCAAATGACAAATGGTGAATATAGCTGGTGGAGCAGGACTTTTCAGAGTTTCCAGTTACGATTTCATTGATCTCAAAAATTGCGATCGAGCTTGTCGTGTCTTTGTTAGCATTGTGTCACTATCGTCTTTTCAGTTGCATTCAATATCGATTTGCAGTTCCAGTCATGTTAACTTTAAGTAGCTCATAACACACAAAATCCTGCTGGCCCCACCAAATGCAGAGGAATGGATATTTCGCCTCGCTGGCGATGTTCATGCATGACTTACCTCGCGATTCTTTTCATTTTGGATTATCATAATATATCAAATTTTTGAGTGTCCGGATGGCTCAAGTGGTTAGAGCGCTTGTTTGTCAGAGCGGAAGGTCGCGGTTCAAATCTCCCTGGTGGCAGTGGGATTTGTTATCGTGATTGGATGTCGAATATCAGTCGACTCAGCTGTGAATGAGTACCTGAGTCAAACCAGGGTTATAATCTCGGGCGAGCGCAATGTTAACCACTTTGGCTCCTACAGTGTACTGTAATGTTCCGTTACGGTCTTGAATAAAGTATTCTAACACACTTCAACGCCCTGATCCAATTGGATTGTTCCGTTAACGATTATTATTATCAGATTTTCATCACCTGTAAATATGTCTATCATCCAAACAGCAGTCTACACATGAGTGTCATTTGGCACATGCAAGACTAAATCACCAACGGCGCAACAACCGGTATCCGGTCTTAGCCTGCCTTAATAAGGAACTCCATACATCCCGCCTTTGTTCCGAGGCCCACCAATTCGATATCCCTAAAAGCTGTCTGGCGTCCTGACCTACGCCATCGCTCCATTTTAAGCAGGGCCTGCCTGGTCTTCTTTTTCTATCTTAGATATTACCCTTATATACTTTCCGGGCTGGATCATCTTCATCCATACGGATTAAGTAACCCGCCCACCGTAACCGAACCGGATTTTATCCACAACCTGACGGTCATGGTATCGCTCATAGATTTCGTCGTTATGTAGGCTACGGAATCCTCCATCCTCATATAGGGGCCAAAAATTCTTCGGAGGATTCTTCTTTCGAACGCGGCCAAGAGTTCGCAATTTTTCTTGCTAAGAACCCAAGTCAGTGTACAGTAAGAGCTTAGACCCTATGGTGAGACGTTTCGAGCAGAACAGGGTCTGTAAGCTGATATGGACGTTGCCACCATATATTTTGTGTTGCCTTCATTGATGTGCAGCCGGAGTTCTCGCGCTGTCTGCTCGATTTGGATGAAGGCAGTTTGTACGGGGGTCGTTCTTCCCATGATATCGTCAGCATAGGCCAGTAGTTGGGTGGACTTAAAGAGGATTGTAATCCTTGCATTTACCTCAACATCACGGATCACTTTATCCAGGGCCAGGTTAAAGAGGACGCATTATAGGGCATCCCCTTTTCGTAGACCGTTGTTGATATCGAATGGTCTTGAAAGTGATCCTGCTGCTTTTATCTGGCCTCGCACATTGGTTACACACTTAGATCAGTGGTCTATTGTGCTCGATAAGGTTGATAACATGTATCAATCCAAATTAATGTTGCTGATGAACGCAAGTAGACTAACTTTTATAGCATAGCAAGGTGCCCACTTTAGGAGGCATAACAAAAGAGAAAGCGTAATCATCCTTGCATCCAGTCGCTAAGACAACTTGCTCTAATCAACCTTTTTCTAACAATCATGTCACCTTTCCCCCTCTCCAGTATTTGAAGAATCCAGGTAATTAGCAGAGGATCAATTCCATACTACCTTGCTTGATCACAAATTGTTGTGAACGAATCCTTGTTGAAGGCATTCCATCTTTTTTAAATATCGCCTTCTTAGTTTCTTTCTGTAATATTATAGAGCGCTGTTTCTGCTCCATCTATCTTTGCAGCAAAAATATCCTAGTAGTAATTGAACCACTTGCCATATGCTTTCCCCTTTTCAATATTTTTAAAGGTAAATTAAAAACAGACGCAGACGCTTTTTGATGTCATACAGTTGTGTTTCTCAGGATTTGGAATAAATACCACCGTAATGTCACGCATGCTATAAGTATATTCAAACGGGGGTGCCATCCATTAATCACAAATTCAAACGTTCACTGTGAGGCAGCGAATTAGATTTCCGCAAAAGGGTCTCCACTAGACCTTCTTCTAGACGGGGGGAGCTTGACGTGGTAGTGATCTTGTTGTTCGCTCCAGTCTTGCTAAATCTGAGTTCCACCATGATGTTCCCCTTTTGTAAGACTCGCTGAGAAAATATCTCAATCTAAAAGTTCTTCTTATGCTAGTAGTAATAGGGGTACAAGTTGCCACTTTTCTTTGTTTTGCCAATTCAGTGTTTCACCGTGATACTGACCTACCGAGAAGCTATCTGGCTTCAAAAGCTTCTCCCATACTTACATTTGATGCTTGGGCTACTTTCGAAATGGATCTGATGGATCGGGATGTGTCTGAGAGTGTGATATCGTATCTTCCTTAATACCCTCTGATCGATATGCTGACGGTTGCCAACCTCACATTAATGAGTTCTCTTAAGGCCATTCATTAGTAATTACAGTTCTGGTCGAACGCTATATTATAGAAAAATGGGTAAGCAAACCTGCTTGCTTTTTAACATTACATAAATGAATCGTGATCCTGTGCTCATTATGAACATCAAACTGGTAACTGGATTTAAACCTGAATCTACAATGATTTGCTGAAGTCTCGTTAGAGGTACCCATTCAAAAATCTTGTCTACAGTTAGGAGAAGCGATATTGGCCTACCATTCGATTTTACTTGGCTCATTCAAAAGTCGGCTTCTTGGAACGAGGGACGATTTTTCAGTACAGCACCCTGGAGCCTTTGGAGTATCCAATCTCCGAAACAGACTTGAATGAGACGCTATCAGGTCCATTGTTTTCAGCCACACTGAAAGCTGACTTCTGGCTCCGGTCAATACTCCGACAAGTAAATTTGAAAGCGTATGTGACTATATCACTACACATAACCTTTTGGAAAATTACTGCTCCTGAACAAAAGTATTCAGGACCCTCTTATTAGAAGGTACTAATGCAACGTCATACTGAGTTTTCGGCTTTTCATATATTCCTTGCCTAATCATTAGCAGGCAACTGAACAATGAATATTTTTTCCATTAGAGGATTCGGGGCTGGGAATGCTAACAAGTTGATCAATCTTTGGTAATTTCCGTCATATCGCGTAAATGGAATTCAATAAATTTACGGGCCTAACAGCCTTTGTTTCTTTAGTGGACAAAGACACACATGCACTCCTGATTGAGTTTCCTTGACCAAGTTTCGATTGTTCTTCATAAATTGATTTCGTTCTTTCTCGATTCACTTTGTCTGTCCGAACATTATCATTAGTGAGTACATGCGGGAGCCATGTCCTAAATTAGTGTAATACTTGGCTAATTTAGTCCTAATGTTCGTTTATGTTATAAATTGTGGTTCTATAGCAATCGGGAACCTGCAAATCATGCTTACTGAAAATTGATTGGTGGAGACCAAGTAAAATGGGTTTAGATTTATTTTTGATAACTTAATAACATGGGGCTTAATTGGATTTTCCGTTCATTAAAATACTGTTTTTGGGGCAGTAGAATGGATAAATGAAAACCTTGTGAAAATGGCAGGGTTCAAATTAATCTGGTTTTAATATCGATGTAAGTAATCACAATCATATTTAGCTGCCCATTAAAATACATTTTCCATTAGAATCTAGGTACCTTGTAAAGGAGAATATTAGAAATTTTTGGTTTCGGCTGTGCTTTATTATTTGTGTGGGTCTGGGATTGTTTGATGATTCAAGATGACTTAAACTTCAAAAAAACAAAGAAATGATGAAAAGGCAATTATTTTCGAGGTTGAGTTTTGCAAATTGATCATTGGTTTCCTCGGTTATGGTGAGACAAATCAGAATTATTAGTGCGAATAATACTACCTAGTAAGCGTTTATGAATTTTGGTGTTTCAGTTTTAAGGACAATTTCATCAAACGAAAGTTCGCCTGGTTTTCCTGTATGCAAAATCTCGATCCGTTAATATCGAATTTGCTGATAATTTTTTTCCACTATTTTTGTTGACTTTGTCAATTATTTGTAGGACACTATTCGCAGAAGATAGGCAAATTCTTTTGGGGCTAATTTGATTGAGTTATTTATAATATTGCACAGTAAACCTAAGTCCTGATTATGCGAAAGTCAGTGATTGAACAATTTTGAAGAAAAGAGATGAAAATGTCTTACGGGGTCCTCTATGGCAAAGGTAACACATTAACCGTCTCATCTGTACCCTCGGAGCAACTTGAAGTCATATTCGCAAACCCAATTATCATCATTATCAACAGCGCAACAACCGGTATCCGGTCTATGCCTGCCTTAACAAGGAACTCCACACACCCCGGCTTTGCGCCGAGGTCCACCAATTCGATATCCCTAAAAGCTGTCTGGCGTCCTGACCTACGCCATCGCTCCATCTCAGGCAGGATCTGGCTCGTCAATTATAACGAACTTAAATTTGTCATAGTTCAGATCCATGTTTGGTCCGGGATAGGTGTTTTTTATTCACAGATTGAGGGATCCGAGGTCAGCATCCACGTGATGTCGAACCAACGGATTTGTAATAATTTCTCGAGCGCATCGAAAGCGTCTTAACGGAGGAGATGACAATTTGGGATTCCGGTAAGTATAGGTAGCCGAGCGAAGATAATACTCCGCTGTTCCTCCAATATCTGCGGTATCATTTCTTAAAAGTTTGGATCACAAGGTGAGCTTGTCATTTCCATTTTTCATTAAAGAGAGTTGCAAAGCCTCTGTGCCTGGGTCGCTCAATTACAGAAATCTAACCCATCCGGGGCCTCGTCTCAATAGCACCACGGCACATGACACCTTAATTCTATTCATATTAGCAACACGGACCGTGTCCAGCATATAAAATATTTTTCTATATACTCGCTATGTGAGTATTCATGTTTGTAATTAGTGATACGATATCCGTATGAATATTGCTTAGAATTGTGGTAAAGAATATAATATAATAATATAATGATCCAGTTGTGTCAGAGTTAGTGCAGTGTTAACCATCTTTTATGATCTAGTGCTATGCTATCTTCTGTACACATTTGTCTTTAGATAGACAGAAATAGAGGCTATTGTCAGCAAACATGTTAAACTTGTTTTGGGGGACCTCCCTGATAGTATACCTTTTGAAGGATGTCTGACGATCAACATGGTTATTTTTTGGCGTAGGTGCACCAACTATGAGCGACTGTATACCGTGTTCAAAAAGGATTTTTTCGCAAAAAATGATGTTATTCAAATTTTGTTTTTAGGACTAAAGCGGCAGGTATGAAATCCAACTTTATAAGAGGACATTTTTCTGTAACATCTCATGGCACAGCTAGATATTTTCCTTCTTTTGCATGAAGTATCAAATGTTAAATTTTTAACGTTGGTTAAAGGACTTTGCGCAATTAACAACCATTACAAATGTGGAAGAATCGTGGAACGAGATGAAAGACACGATCCACAAAGTGGCCTCCGCAACCCTCGGGGTCACCAAGCCGGATAAGAGGTACCTAGACCGAGATACTGGGCTTTGAAATGACGGTGTTGAAATGAAGGACCTTGAAAAAAAACGCCTCTACCACAAATTTCTCGATAACACACTGGACAATTGGCAAATTTATAAGAATGCCAACCGGGAAGCAAAGAAAGCAGCCGCTGTCACCCGACCATTACAAAAATCTTTACGATAAACTGGACACTCGGGATGGCGAGAGAGATTTTAATTTAAAGCTGTAACGAACGCACACAGGATATCGAACACTTTTGTTTTGTTAATGAGAAGAACGGTACTTTGTTTACCAACCGTCGAGCAGCAACGGATAGATGGTGAGAATACTTCGAGCAGATTTTCTCATCCCGCACTTCCACAATCAATGCCGATATTTGGAGCAGTTCCACCTATCAATGCAACTGAAGTCGAGGAGGCAATAAAACGAATGAAATCCGGAAAAGCCACAGAACCTGAATACATCGCATCTAAACTTTGGAAAGCGAAGAGCTGGGACCCAACACTGTAGCTCAATGAATTCTTTAATCCGGTTATTCAGGAAGGAAGAACACCATCTGACTGGCAAGAAAGTACCACTGTCCCAATATGGTAAAAGAAAGGTAGTCCAGCAAACGTTTAAATTATCGTCCGATCCGGTTACTTCCCCATACCATGAAGATTTTTGAACTCATTCTTGACAACCGTATTCGTGAAATCACTGGTTCAAGCTGGTTTTGTCAAAAACTGCGGAACTGATTATGCAAATAAACGTTCCGCAGTTACTCATGGAGAAACACCGTGAGAAGCATTGCCTTCTTTACATTGCATTTCTGGATCTGGAGGAAGCGTTTGACCGTGTGCCACACGAACTCATCTGAAATGCTTTACGATAACACTTAGTGCCAGAAGAACTCGTGCGCTCGGTTCAGTTGCTTAACCACGATCCGAAAAGTAAAGTTCGAAGTATGGCGGGTGTATCAAAACCGTTTCGTGTCTCTGTTGATGTTCATCAAGAAAACGCCCTCTCATCACTCCTTTCTGTTCTCGTTATGGGTGCCGGGACACACAGCATCTGATAGCAAAAATGATCTCGAGCACCTTGTCTAAAAATGGAATGATCGTCTCATGCAACACGGTCTCAGATTGAATTTAAACAAAACTGAATTTTTGACGATCGATCCCGATAAAACAGGCACAATCACTGTCCGCGGCAATGATCTGCCCAGAACTGCGCGATTTAAATACCTCGGGTCAACGCTATCAGCCAATGGAGAACTGCGTTATGAAATTGCTTCACGCATTAACGCAACCTGGGTGAAGTGGCGTTCCACAACTGGTGTTCTTTGTGATCGACGTCTCAACGAACGTCTAAAATTTATCGCAATGCCATCCGTCCTGTCGCCGTCTATGGTTCTGAGTATTGGATGACTATAAAAGACAATGAACATCGTCTTGCGTTAATGGAGACTAAAATGTTACGTTGGACTAGTTTTGTCACACGTTCTGATCACATCCGAAATGAGGATATCTGCGATTGTTATGGGGTTGCAGTAATCGTGGAAAAGTTGCGAGAGAGGCGTCTTCGATGGTATGGTCACGCTATTCGTGCTAACGAGAATTCACATGCTAAGATTGGTCTGAACATCGAAGTCGATGGTAAACGACCAAAAGGCAGGCCGAAACAACGGTGGCTTGATACGTTGGATGAGGATTTAAAAGCCCCGCGATTGCATCCAGATCAGGCATTTGATAGAATCAAACGGCGAAACCGATCACGACGAGCCGACCCCGGTTGTGAACGGGACAAAAGCTGAAGAAAAAGAAGAAGTGAC
Organism: Hermetia illucens; assembly: GCF_905115235.1. NCBI lineage: Eukaryota > Metazoa > Arthropoda > Insecta > Diptera > Stratiomyidae > Hermetia > Hermetia illucens. The sequence goes on along the minus strand of NC_051849.1, from coordinate 167,938,479 downwards.
CTGGTGTTGAAAGGGTATGTGATTCTATTAGGGATATCGAATTGTTTGATCTGGACACAAAACCGGGGTGTCTGGAGTTCCTTAATAAGGCTGGCCTAGAGCGAATTCCGGTTATTGCGCCGTTGATGATGATGCTATGTCCACGAAATGTTGTTTGAATCGGTGTTGCCGTTTTGGAGAAAGTGCGTATGACAGACAAACAAAATGTGAATCGATTTTAATAAGGTTCTGTTTTATACAAAAACATAAAAAGCAGCGCAAAGAGAAAACGTTGAGGACTTATGCTGAGAAAATTGTCGTCCTAAATAATGGCAGTGTAAATTATGAAAATATACTGAAAATACAAAAGCCAAACTTGATCGGGAAGATCGAATCAATTACGGCATACCATATTGGAGTTTAGAAGGCCCCGGCGATATTACCTATTCTGGGTCGAAGTCTGAAGTCTGTGTTTCCATTCTTCTCGGTCCAGCGACCACGTTCTTCAATTTCAAGCTGTATTATCCACTCAGTCCTATAATCCATGTTGGTGTTTTCTGGGTGGTCGTTTACATCCCACTGTGGCTTTGAACGAGAGGGTCGGAATTCCTCGTCGCTCACACGCTCTACATGATTACCCCACTGGCACTTTTGAATCTTAATATAGATAAGACCTCCTAGTTCACTGGTGCATCTCATTCGCGTTCACAATCATTGCGTCTAAGATTCTTCGGAGGACTCAACGTCCGCTAGAATCGATTTTTTTTCTCTTTGTCTTGGTTCAGCATCCACATCTCGTTGCCACATCCGCCACCACGCTGTTTAGTTGTAAGAGGACTTTACATCATCCCTCTTAAAGTTGTTGTTCAATCTGTTGATCTCATCATTTATATGTTTTCGTTGTTTTTGCTGCAGAATTTTTCGGAGGTAGTTGTTAATTCTACGTATTCGTCTTGTTTGGCTCTCACAGGTCACTCCTATTATTACTTATTTACAGTGTTTTTCTCATCGAATGCTTGGTAGAACTCTTCTTCAATGCGATGGTTTTCTCTGCAGCTGTTTTAAATGCGTCTTTCAGCTGACTCAACTTTCCTAAGAGAACCTCATCAGCAACCTTGATGTCCGTCCTGCATCCATTCCTCATGGCCCCCCTTTCGCTAAAAACTTTTCTACATAAATTTGATCAAGATCCCTGCAGGTTGTAATTTTCTATATGAATGATGTTCTCATTGCCCCTATTTACAAAAGTGAATAAGTAAATATCTTTGCTGAGTATTAACAGTCATTTTCATTCCTCCCTACCTGCTTCGAAATCCTTGAGAAGTATGTCTGCGACGAGTTGGCCGCTCATTTATAGCTAAAGGATAACGTGGCTTTGTAAAACATCGGTTCACTGTTACCACCCTATTAGACTTCACCAAATGTCTGAATCCTTGACGAGTGTAGAAGTGTAGAGAAATCCACATAATTAAGCCCTTTAACTATGTAAGTCACAGTACTTCTTTATAAACTTCAATCACTAAACTTTTCCATATTATTTACACATGGCTCGACTATTATTTTTCTAACAGTCCCTGCACTACTCTTTTTGATGGTTGCATATTTTGTTCCCTCTCTCCTCCCTCTGATGCACCACAGTAGTCGATTCTAGGACTACTATTATTTTTATTCTTCATCAATGATCTTCCCTCTCTTCTCACTTGCTCTTGCTTCTCGACGATCATTTTAACATCTTTTCGTCTGCAGTCTCCCAAATATGCTGTAAGTTTCTTCAGTCAAACTTAGACTCTTTGGCTTATTGGTGCTCTGTTAATAATAACGCCGGTACAGTGTGGTCCATCTGGTCGATACTTAGTATGCAGAATTTTCGTAGAGCCTCGATTTTCCGGGTGGGAGATTTATAGCCAAGTCCTCACGAATCCTCATTTACCTCGTGGGCTAGGTTCTGCTTGCCGCGAGCTTTGCTTTTATTTATAATTCTGCGTAGTCTTCTTTTTGCTAATCTATGCTGTGCCTTTATGATGCATGCCTCCTTGCGAGCATGTAAAAGTTATGCCAAACGGCGCAGCTTATGGCATTCCTTCCATAGGTCCTCGCCCTTGGGAAAGAACACAAAGTCGAATGCCGCCCCTATACCAGTGATAACCGATATGTCAAGCCGGGTCCCCGTTCCGGTATTGTTCGCTGATTAGTACTAGATCTGCATTTACCTTCGCAGCGAACCGCGCTAGCAACTCGTGAGCAGTGCACTCCGGTACATGCTATTCGCGTCTTAGCCCTTTCTAGTTATGTACTAACGAGTGGACACCACCTCGCATCCATTCTGTGGGAAAAGTTTTCACCAGACGCGCCACGATCGCTGCAGAGAACGTATTTTTGCTCTCATTATAATTCTTTGCTTGGGGACTTACCTGACGGCATCTGCGGCATGCCAGCTTCCTGTCGGGTCCCCTGCGAGTTGTGACGTGTGTAGATAGTCAACACGCCTGTTGCACGTGGTGGGGGTTATCCGCATTCGAACTCTGCATCCTACCCATCCAATTTTGATTTTCCCGCTGTTTCTCACATATTGCTCGGGGACTCCCACCACAGCGAGTTTTTGGTCTTAAGCACTCTCAGAAGTGATATCTATCCGGGCATTGGTTACCTCTGAACGTTCACGCGTTATGGCCTCCTCTACTCGGACTTTTTCTGTCAGGCAGTCAAGATCTCGGATTTCAAGAGAGCACATAGGGTCTAGATAAGAAACGAGAGCTCTCTCCCGTCTCGTATGAAATACACTTCTGTTCTATTGTCTTCGGGTTTTACCTTGTGGTGGATTTCATTGAGAACTTCCGTAAATGTCTTGCGTCTTCTGGAGAAACTTTGTCGATTGGATTCGCTTCAATGCTGTCGCGCATTTCTTAATGAGCTTTTCTTCGGTTCTAGCTAGAACTGTCGACGGCACTTCTACTCGGTTCATGTCTGAATTCAACTGCTCAGAACTAGTAATTTTGATTGAAGTTTTTCCAGGAGAGAGACACTACAAAGTATTGGAGTGGCCGTTGCTACAGCGAGAGGCTTTTTTAAGGCTACTGCCTAGGACCTAGGTATACTGTCAGTTACGGCGTTAGAACTGCTTACTCGGGCATCTTGTGAAGGTCACTCCCCATACCGTGAGCGATTCATTAAAATATCGTTGTCGATCTCTGTGGCTTAGTATTGGCCAGATAAACTACGTAGGCTTCGCACGGTATAAGGCAGACATTTCGTAGAACTCGAACTCTACTTTCACCTCTCGATGAAGTTTGGGCTGTCAGAATATTCCTCCTATTATAGTTTTAAGTGTAGACTAACCTTCCTAATATATCGTTCTTTTTCAGCCATATTGAACTGGATTCCCTCCGTATTTTGTCCTCGTTGAATAAATATATAAATCATATCAATTAATTCGCATCGAACGACGTTGGTTGTGCTGAACAATCTGCCCGATCATACTTCCTGGAAAAGTGGAATAAAGTCGATGTGTTAATGTCAGTTATTGAAATGATCAAACATTTGGTTTATTCAGAGCATCGATTTAATTTTTGTCCTTATACTGCGTGTTTATCACGTCGAATACCAGCATTTATGTGTACTCCCCCAGTAAAACGGTAATCAATCAGTATTTCGCGAAAGTTATCCATTGCGTCATTAGTTATAATGATGCACCTAAATCGTCTTGTTGCTGCACCTGAAAGAGAGTAGTCGCTGCGGCAAGGTGGATCCTCTCTTCCAGGTGGTTTGGCCTGAGTAATTGTACTCAATACCAATATCCTATCGCCAGCCTTTCCTGCGGTTTTGTGAGCATTTTCTCCTTCATGCAATTGGTGCAGTTTCCTAAGTTTTTGCTAGATTTGGTCAATAGATCGCAAAGCGTTACTTGTATCGTCGTCTGGCTTGGCTATCAATATTCGTATTGTCTCAAGTGTCCTTCTTTCAAATATTTGGACATCGAAATATATCTGATTTGTTGAGAATGAATAATAACATTTAATTCCCAATCTATCAAACGGATATTATCGATTGAATCAAAAAACATCTGAATAATTCCAACAATCCATATCCAATCCATACGTCCATGTCCTTTCTTGAATTATGCATTCACTCTCTGGAAAATAAATAACTGCTTGCAGGACTCGACTAAATTACATTGTTCATTTATCACTGTTAGCTTAGATTCATAGTTCTGATTTCATTAATCGTCAGGACTACAAATGTGAGTAGTGAGCGGTCAAATGATTGATCATTTCATAATAACAATCCGCTTTCATGATAGCATCGCCATAGTCAAGCGGTCTAACACGAACACTCCATTTATTCCAAGGTCCGCTCGGGATTGAGCTTTCACGAAATTATCTTCTGATTCGAATTTAATGAACGAATATTAATGTAATTGAACATTATAGGGTTTTTATTCATGCTGGGAAAAGGACGAAAAAGGACGTTGTGAAATGAGCGCGAAAGAATAGTCGACCCAGAGAATCGAATAAATAAATGTACTTAATTGAGTTGATTTATTATGGCGGTCATTGCTCACGAAATTAAAGTTTGGCCACAATTATTTAATCCACATTATACTCCTTCGTTGCGGGCTGTGCTGGAAGGAGACTTTGCTCATTCTATTTTACCTTAATCCATATTTATGACTTATTTGTGTCGTCCTGTTGCGTAGACATACGGAGGTGCACGCGGAGCCAAAATGAGCCGCGACGGCGGACGTTTTGTTTAATTTCCTGACGGAAGTTATTTAAATTTCATATGATGGGTTTATGCGTGTGGTCGGGATTATGAGTGAATGTGATGACTGAATGAATAATGAAAGGCTCAGAGCGGCGGCCAGATTATGAATTATGAAACTAATGTGATTTTAATAAGGGGTGGTCGAAATCCTGCCGTGGTTACTCCACTTGGGACCGAACTCGCGAACTAATGAAAAATATAATTGAATTCGCTATTGAATAATCTCCAAAGCAAGAGAGTGTTCAGTGCAAACGTGTCCTGGTATTGTTGAGAGAATTAGGTCAACTGATTCCATGCTTGTATGTTTGAGAAGATCCACAGGAAAATACCCAGAAAACAGACAATACCGCATGTCATTAACATTACCAACTACTGCAGCCAGACAATAAATACTTCTCCATTTTCCACAGAATTTAATTCGCTCCTATTACGTTACATCTGCAGCGCACATTCGAAGCATATTTCGCCAGAGTGCACAATTTTCTTCGTCGGTGCTGTAGCCATAAATAACGGCTTAAGATCCTGTGACTTATGTTCCGTAGTGCTTTCAACGGATAATTTCCTTCTTTCTACATTTTCCACTACCCTAGTTACAAGCAGCTTTCCATATTCTTTCCTTATTCTATCTGATTGCTGCTTCTATTCTCGCCCTCTTTAATAGGGGCCATATTGATGTCATTTGTACCCTTCGCATTTTTCCACTATCCTTAAGAAGATTATTTTTGCGAAACATGGAGCCACAGATTTTGGTGGGTGTAATTCATTATCAGCCGTTCGCAATAAAAATACAACGAAAGTGGGGATGCAACTTGTATCTAAAAGATGAAGAACTAGAAGTGGTTCAACATAGTTTGTCCTTAAATTTTGTCAAATTGTCAGTGGAAACACTTAGAGTTTCAGATATTCCAGATTATGAATTTCGGGGTGGAAAGTTTGGAAAGCTCCGTAGTCCGGCTATTACCATAGAATGTAATGCTTTTTGACAAATATTTAATTAAAACGGATCATCAAATTTAGCGAAACAATTCGAAAGAGAGTGAAAAGATGGGATCCCATAAAATAACGAAGGACAAGTTATGGTAGCGAACTAGGTGCTTCAAATATAAAAGGCTTCGTAGCTATAATATTAATTTATATGAAAATTTTTGGTATATGGGTAACTAGGAAAGCTTTGAACGGTTCGGTGTATTTCTCATATAACTTAACTTGTAATGAGTATGTGAATTTAATATGTCAGACTCTTTATTTCAATACGATATTGACATTCGATGATGTCTTAGGATACAGTAAATTTCCACGAAACATACAAATTTATCCTATTACAACTTTGTTGATAACGATCCTGTATCGTAATCTATATTTTGACCTTTCAATAAACTTTCAAAATGTAGGGATGTTCGTTTATTTGTTTTTTTAGCAAGGCAGGATTAGCATCGGTGGTTGGTTCCTTTATTTATACCCTCTATTGGAGCTGACATTTAATTTGCTGGTAACCTAGATTTCGTATAAAGGCATTGTTATAATGAATGCTGTATAGTTTCTGAAAATGCGCCCTACATTAGGTGAGTATTTCAATATCCGTCCTTGTCCTCCCATTCCTCCCTTTAAAACCAATGATATCTGCTCAAATAAAGTTAGTAATAATACAGTATTATATGTCGTAAATTCACTTTGGCGAGTCAATTCTCCTTAGCGCGAAGATGCCTACACGATCGGTGCAACCCCATGTCGATTGCGGATATCCTTATTCAAGACCCCGTTCATTGCCTTCTATATTCGGATCACACTCAGAACCATAGAGGGCGACAGGACGAATTACATTGCAATAAATTTTAAATTTGAGACGTCGGCTGGTACGTCGATCACAAAGAAACTGAACGCCACCTCATCCAGGTTGGGCTAATGCGTGAAGCAACATTGACCCGAGATATTTAAATCTCTCAGTTCTGGATAAGTCACAGCCATTGGACCGATTGTGTGACAGTGTCCAGAACAAGATCAAAGAGAAGTGATGAAAAAATGCTTTCTTGATGAACATCTACAGAGACACGAAGTGGGTTTGATACACCCGCCACGCTTCAAACTTTGCTTTTCAGATCATGGTAGAGCAATTGAACCCGGCGCTCGAGTTCCTATGGTACTAGGTGTTGTCATAGAGCATATCAAATTAGTTCATAGGGTACACAGGCAATCGCTTTCTCCCGACCCAGAAATGCAATGTAAAGATGTTTTTCCATGAGTAACCGCGTAGTCTGTATTGTATCAGTAGTTCCGCAGTTCTTGACAAATTCGGCTTGATTCACGGTTATTTGAACGATTTCGCGAATCCGGTTATGAAGAGTGCGTTCAAAAATCTCCATGGTATGGGACAGTACAGGACGGTAATTTGAACATTCTGCTGGACTACCTCTTTTTTAAGGTTTTGTGTGAAACAAAACCTTATTAGAATCGAGACGGTGTCTGTCTGTCCGTCTGTCCGTCTGTCTGTCTGTCTGTCTGTCTGTCTGTCACACCCAATTTATTCGGAAACGGCTGAACCGTTTGTCACGAAAATCGGTGGAAGTATGTAATCTGGTGTTCCCTTTACATGCAGTAAGTGGCGCCATCTTGTGTTAAGTTTAAGGGGGGGCTCCCCATACATGTGAATGGAAGGTGCAAATTTTTTTTTCACAGAATGTAGCCATGTGGGGTATCAAATGAAAGGTCTCAATTAGTACTTTCCGAAACTGGTTCAATATTTGATATTGGGTGAAACATAGGGGAATGAGGGCTCAAAATATGACCCCCAAAAAGTGTAACAGGTCTGGTTCTCAGAACCTATCCAACCGAAAAATCTGAAAAAAATCACAGTGGTGCATCTCTATAAAATCTAGGCCTCAAAATATATCCGGTTCCGATATCTGCACAAATAAAGTTAATAATAGTATATTTCCACATTTTAGGAATTCACCCGGCACCCCCCTTATATTCATGCCAGAATTACAAAATTTAGCATGCGTATAAGGAAGAACATAAGGCACAAGTTGGTCAAGTTTGAAAAAAATCCAACTATTATTAACAAAGTTATAGGGGGTGAAACTTCACATTTTTTTGTGAATTTTGTGCACTCTATATCCTGCATGACGTCATCATCACATATCAATTCGTCAATACCACAACGAAATGAGTTCTTATGAATGGGGTTGGAAAGAATTATTTTGTTTTAGTTTTTTAGTCATTTGTATATGAATATCAATTACTCCAACCAAACATGTGTGTATATAGGTATATAGTATATGCGTGCTAATAAACTTTGCGGCTAGTGCTTAATTCAGATAGATATAAGAAGTAAATTGGAAATATGGGTACGATCAATTTATATACGTGCATATATGTGTACAGCGTTCGAAAATAGGCAGTTTGTTTGTTTAGGGTGAGCGTAATATCTATGGCTGTAATATGTACGTATGTCTCGTAGTTTGGAAAAATATGAAGGATTATGTTGGATTTTTAGCTATATACGGATAGAAAAATGTGTGTTGAAATTTCTTACATAAGATGAACACAAAACCTTTATACCCGAAGCACGAGCTTCCGGTATTCCGACTTGTTTCCATATTGGAACAGGGTACTTTCTTGTCAATCAGATGGTGTTTTACCCTCCTTAATAATCCGATTGAAGAGTTCACTGAGTCACAGTGTTGGGTCCCAGCTCTTCGCTTTCCAGAGCTCAGATGCATGTCGTCAGGTCGTTTTATTATTTCCTCAACTTCAGTGCCACTGACAGATGGGTCTGTGTGGATTAACGTGAACACCTATCCAATCGACTTACTCCCACGGTCTTCTTTATACACAGATTGATTTTGTGACCAGAATCAGAGCCTCGCTGAGACTAGCTCAGCATTCATACTGGTGGACGCAAGACATACCTCAATCTCTACCGAACTATGGAGTACGTGACACCACGTCTAAGGCCCGAAACTCCGTGTTCGCTTGAACACTACCACAACCCCCATGAAACTCCCACTAGTGGGCCAACCGCAACAACCGAGCTGAACGCACAAATTACAGGAATTCTCCTGAAGTATGTGAATACAGGGGCTATTCCGATTCCCATTGGAACATTCGCATCACGGCCAAAGCAATGTGATACAGCGTCTCCCGGTGCCACCAGAATGGAGGTTCTCCTTGGCCACTTGGTTTCGGTTTGACCGACAGGGTTGCCGCTCCGTCTTCCTCACCGCCACCTGTGAGCATCTGTTGGTTGTGGAAGCGGAGGAAGAATTCTTCCATCGAAATCTGATTGAAATGTTCTCGCTATCTAGCTTTTGCGGCTCGTCATTCAGTAAGAAAAGTATCTTTTTCGTCATTAATGCAGCAGAAGTGTTCGATATCCTATGTGCGTTCGTGTTGGCTTTTTACAAGCCAATATTGATCTCTCTCGTCATCTTGAGTGACCAGTATATCGTACAACCCTTTGTGATGGACCGCTCGGGTAACAACGATCGCTTTCTTTGCTTCCCGGTTGGCATTCCGATTAATTACCATTTGCCCAGCGTTTTACTGTCGAGAAATTTGTGGTAGAGGGGTTTGTTTTTACGGACTTTTATTTCAACGTTATCATTCCAAAGTCAAGTATTTCGGTAATGAACCGCTTGTCTGGTTTGGTGACCCCGAGGATTGTAAATGCCGCTTTCTTTGTGAATCGTGTCTTGAACTTGGTTCCACGAGTTTTCCACATTTGTAATGGTCGTTAATCATGTAAATGAGATCATTTCGTCTTTCTTCTCACGAAATTGCCACTATTTAATTCGCGGAGGCCAGTGTGTTCCTTAGGCTGTTTTATGGGTGGTTTCATTCGCAACAGTGCAATCAACAGTTAATCTTGACGTGCGTTGGTCTCATAGGGAACGGCTTTGCAATCAGTAACGGTGGAAAAATGTCGGCGTCTTATGTGAATATAGTCGATTTGCGTTTTACTTTTCCCATGATAAAATGTAGGAAGATGAGACAATCATTGGAGCACCCATTTATTTGCAAGTACAAAATCATGGGTGTCTGCAAAATTGATTATACGCTCGCCACCATCGTTGCGCCCTCCAAGCCCTTTTCCTCATGTCACACGTTGCCGTCTGTCTTTTCATCCGTATGACCATTAACTGCTACGTTACAGGTTTTTGTGTCGAGAAGTTGCCGGAAGGCATCCTTCTGGACATCAGGTCGACCTGTGTGGTGCGTGATCGGTAAAAAGTGAATGGTGCGATTATCTGATATAATGGTGAGCTTCATTAAATCGTTCGATTGATTTAATGGCGTCACGGAAACTCCCTGAGATGGCAACGGCAACACCATATTTAGTGTGTGGACTACCAAAATAGAAAGGCTTATAGCCATTTTTACCGCGGCTGCGTTCAATGCGGCAGTTTTTGGCACTAGGCCATCGCATTTCTTATAGAGCGCAGATGTGAATGCGCCTTTTCCCAAGGGTTCTTGCGAGTTCCTCGGTGTTTCCAGTGAGGGTGCCAATATTTAGCGTGCAGACACGTATTTTTTTTGCTTGGACGATTTTACTTACGTCCTGATGCCGTCCATGCGCCAAGAACCCTTCCTTATTTCTCGACACAGTGCCCGTCCTGCCTCGGCGATTGAGGTGGACCCCCAGTATTTTTGAGACGCCTATGACTCAATCCGATCATTTTGTTTTTAACAGTATTGCATGCATTTGGTTGGTCAGCCTGTCAGAGGACCTGCCACCAAAAGAGATCAGGTAGGATTTAGCACAGTGCAATAACCAGCTATACTTTATTTATCTCTTTCCCTGACCTCTGCCTTTTATTTTTGCTTTAATGAAGATAGTGCAAAGTATGTTGCTTATGGCGGAGTTGGCTAAATAGTTGGACATATTCAACGCATATAAACTACGAGCTGACTATAAATGGAACCGGGAACCTCGAGCTTTTAGTTGCGAAATTATTCACCATTCCGTGGAAGAATACATTATTTGTCGATACAAAATTCTATTAAATTGAAAGCTATTTCTGTTATTTCGCCCTAAGGACTTTTTAGGCATCCACATAGCTCCTGGGGTACAAATGGTTCCGATGCTACATATGTTGTTATCAAAATGCTGGTCATGCGTGCGGTCAACAAAGGTGGAAATAACAAATCAGAACTGTGGGAATTATACCGTAGCGCTTCCTATCCTCATTTGTCTAACTGTTGCGCCGCAATATTTGCCGATGCCTGATGTGTCGTTTTCTCTTTTGAAATGCAGAGGGCTGCAATGGTGCAAAATAATCGTCGCTGGCGATCATAAAAAACTCGAAACAAAATAGATTCCGAGAGAGAAACAGATAACGTTCATCGACGTCCTCTCATCGCCTTATCAACCACTTACTCGTCGACTCAGGCTTGTGAAGATACACATAGATTTGGTTATAGGTCATCAGCGTAATCGCGGTGTTTGAAGAAAGGTGACATATTCCTTTGAAACTCTCCACGTTCTCCGGACAAGGCAACATGAAGAACCTCATAACAAGAAGAATAGTATAGAGTGCTTGTCGGGCATCCCTTTTGGACTTTAAGTTCCTCCGAAATTTTACCTCGATAGTGTGTCACATTTAGCGTCATCATATGCCTAACTGATAGCTATTAATGTCTTCGGAATAGATCTCCTGTGTAGACGCACTTCTTACTCACGATGTTGAAGTCTACTCGAAATCGATGAAGAGCAGTTGAAGTACTAATTTGAGTTCCTCCAAAATGACCGAAAGGGTGGTGAGCTGACCAGTAGAAAAGGAGTAGAAAGGAGGCTGCTGTCCGCCGATCCCCTTTTCGAGATTATTTTGCTGTGTTCCAGGATAACTTTATTATCCTTACGTGGCGCACAAACAGGAGATGGTCATGACCCTCTCACTTTGTGCAGAACATAAAGTTGGGATCTTTGCGGCGATCGTGATGTCTAAATTGTATGCAGGTAAGATTGAAAATACGCTTCTTAGAGAAATTTGTAGTGTAAAGCAGTGTGAGACGGTTTGGTGACAGATTTGTTTGAACGTCAGCCTGTCAATCTTATTGCCCAGGGTTCGAAACCCGTTCATCATGAATGCTGTCTAGGTGGTGTAGACTTATCACTTCTATAGCATCAACTGTGATAGTGATAAAGTTGAAATACAGTCAGATTGAAAATCAAACATTATAAAATAATAATATCGATAAAGAGACCAGACGGTGGTGTATTCTACAAAGCGGCGAACAGGAGATATTTCAAGCGCAATCAGCAAGTGTTGTATTTTGTTACCGATACATTTCTTTGTTCCTTCCGGTGAGTCCCGTTATGTTATCTTGATTGAAGAGCATAGAGTGTTGCAATAGACCATCCAAACTTTCCTCAGAAACCTCAATTACGTAGTTGGTTTCTGCTTATTCATGAATTTTGGCAAAGTAGCTTTTGAGATGGAACCAAGGAGAGTTTAAACGAAGCCAAATACCAGCAAAACAAAGGCTTTCAATCCTACTGGTTATCGTACTTTTCCTTTTGTCATTAACAGCTAAAATATTGAGGATCGAACAATTTGTATAGTTACATATCGTTGTTTCTGCTGATGGTGGCAAGGGCCTCTATGTCGTTGGAATCATTATCAATGTTAAGTCCGCCACCAATGTCTCGTCCAAAGTTGGTAACGCTGTTATCCTAACACTAACAAAGATAATAAGTTACATTTTTTTGGTGTTAGGGTAGCACGATTAATATCATCATCATCGATGTTATTTCTTTTCGTTACCGGTGACGTTTTTCATGCTGCTTTGTCAGTTGAACATTGAGGAGTTAAATGGGCCATGACATCTTGCTATATGGCAGTAGTAGATGATAAGCGACCATCACTGTCACTCGAAGGCTCCAAACCCTCATGAACACTTGGGTGCGACGTATCATTGGCGTAGGTTGGCCTGTTCTATTTCAAAGGAGGGATAGTTACTGATTTTTTTTTGTTGTTTTTGAAGTTTCCCTTTTTTTCGCGCCTGGAGTGTTGGATTTCTTCTTTTGGTCCTCTCACTATTCTCTCTAAGTGATTTGAAACGTTAACCTAGTCTCGTTTGTTTATTTGAACTTCCAAAACTTTTTTCTGACCAAACTGCATTGGGTTTAAGGAATATTACTTGTTTTTTATGGGCTTTGAACCATTTTTCTTTCATAGAGATTTTAAAATAGACAAGTCATTGCTTCGAGCTGCTTAAATTATCTGCGGTGTCATAATAAGAGGACAGCAAATGGTTTCACAGACATTCGAATTTTTCGTGAAAATTAGGCAAGCCTTACACACTACCGCGAAGTACCCTTAAATTAAAGAAAATCCCACTTTATTGCATTTGAGAAAAAAAATCTCTTAGTAGAAAAAAAACGATGATTAACGGTTTCGTCCAGGGCAGAGGCAATTCATCAGTTGCTGCCTAACTTCTGCCCTGGAAGCAGAGTGACGGAAAGCGGCAACAGATGGAAATCATTCCTTTTTATTTAATCGTAAACACGACAAGGGTGCGAATTATGTCCAACTGAAAACCTTCAGTACTTTAAACATAAGCCTAAGGTAATTTTTTTGTTTGGGATATGAGGTACCCTAAGTGCATGTCTACACGATGTTGGACGGGACTACTCTCTTACCAACTTACCCTCACTTTTTCTTTCCACAGTTGGTTTTCGGTCATGTAGCTCTCTGGGCAGAAGTGAGGTAGCATCTGATGAGTTGCCTCTGTCCTGGAAGAAGCTGTTGGTAATCTTTCTTTCTATTTTCTGAATACCTGGGTGCTATTCCCGAAACGATGGGTGCGTGAACCAAACAAGTGAGAGTAAGTTTCTCTCCATTTTTTCCGGTCCACCATTATGTAGATGTTGACTTATCCCAAACAAAAATAAACGATTATTATTTATTTTCGTTTGTGACCTTATTCACAAAATTCAATTCATATCGATCACTTTAAAATATCAGGTAGACAGCTCAAAAATTTCGCACTGGCGAGTGAGAAGCATCGCCCTCTTTACATTGCATTTCTGGATCTAGAGACAGCGTTTGACCTTGCGCCACACAAACTCGTCTGGTATGCTCTACGACAACACTTAGTCCAAGAAGAACTCGTGCGCTGGGTTCAATTGCTCTACCACCATCCGTAAAGTAAAGTTGGAAGTATGGCGGGTGTAAAACCGCTTCATGTCTCTGTCGGTGTTCATCAAGGAAACGCCCTCTCACCAGTCCTCTTTGTTCTTGATATGGACACCGTCACACGGGACTTCCAACGTCCAGCGCCCTATACAATGCTTTATGCAGATGTTTTCCTAGGGGGGGGGGGGGGATTTAGGAACCTCGAGATTGCATCCAGATGGCGAAATCGATCACGACAAGCCGACCCCGCTTGTGAACGGAACAAAGGCTGAAAAAAAGTAGAAGACAACTCAAACTTTCACTTTGTTTTAATCTTCGCACTGAAAGTGCTGCAACTATTCCTACACGTACATGTTAACAGATTAATGAGGATGGATGGTGTATTATCGTTACTGAGATTGCCCTTCATTTCTGCCACTTTTAGCCGGCTTAAACCTTCAAATGGACCTATGTGCGACGGTCAATCTCCTTCATAAAATTAACGAATGCTCTTTTCGAGATTTGTAACAGGGCTGAAAAATGACCTTTTTTTATTTTGAGAGGGAATTATTTTCATGTAACTGCCTATAGAGAATATTGTGGAGAATACGATAAACCGCGAGCCCATTATATTGGAAAATTTGTTAGAAGACTGACTTCCTTCGACTCACACAGCCGTGCCGTCCGCAAAAAGGCAACAATTACCTTTTCGTCCTTTTGAGCTGTAATCTTTTTTCGAACTACCAATTTTCATAACTCGGAAATAATAGTGCTTCAGATACTTTCAAATCATCAAATGAAAAAAGGAAAACTCCCTGAAAATACTCTTTAGAAAAGTTGTCTTTCAATTTGTCAGTTTTGTCCGGAATTTGCCGCCAGACAAGAAAGCATGACCGTAATTGAAAAAATATTAATCATTGCGGGACCAACTCGACTAGAAATATTCATCGAACTATTTCATGCTGGAATTCATTCGCTTCAAATTTGTAATTACTGAACTCTCCTATTGTCCCGGAAAATGACCTGATCGAACACCCTATACAAAATCAAAGGGTTGAAAAATCATTTTTCAGTCAGTGACAAATTTGCTGTGAGGACAATCTTAGTAGCAGGTGAAAAAATGGAAATTGGAAATTGGTGAAAAAAATTCTCCGTCCGATTAGTGTTTAACCAAATTTAATTTATTTCATGTTCAACTTTTTTTGAAATGTTAAATTTTAGTGTGTTCTAAGTACGTGATAAAAAACAAAAATTTGAATAAAAAATTCTTTAGTGTTGGAGAAAGGCTTCTGACGAATATTATTAACAATTTGAAAAAGTCCGTGGCAAGAGGGAAACTTATATGTATGTCAGTCCAGAATGAGGTAAGTGCAGTGTTCAGTGTTTAGCCCCGTGAGATGAGCAAACCTCAAGTGATTCAAGGCGGAAGGCAAATCCATGTAATGCTTAGGATGAAAGAGAAATGTTTACAAAAGACTGATGACGACGCAAGTGGCTGTATTGATGCAGTTATGTCAAATTCTTTTGACAGAAGCCGACTATTTTTAGGCGGAAGACCGCCAACTATTGGAACGATTTTTTTTTTACTTTTTTACTTTATCATATTTTGGAAAAGAGGTGACTCTTATTCAAAATTTGGATGGACGGTTCTAGGAGACTCGCTGAAGTTGTCCTAAAACATATCATAGAAAGTCCTCAAGTTGACTTTGTATTATCCCAAGATCGAATGCCGTTAATGCCTTTGCAGAATGATTGGATATTCCGATTTTCTACTCAATATTAATCAAGAAGTATGATAATTCGAAAGATTAGTATTTAAAGTGTGATTTATATGCAACTGAATGCAACTTTTATTCTTAAATTCAAAAAAATTTCACGACGTTTGTTGGAAGAAAATTTCTTGAATTTACTGTTTTTATAGACTTGATTTAGCACAACAAACCTGAAGTGAGTTGTCAATTTCTATATGAATTGACATCATTTGCAAATTAATTTGCTGAAACCTTTAACGATTTTCTAACTTTGCTTGGAACTTTCCTCACATATTGTAAACGTCTTTCAGTAGTTTACCATGCCTCTTCCAACGTCACTCTCGCTTTACCCGTTCTCCCAAATGTGTACTCCATGCTTCGCGCGTCTTCAATTAATACCTTCTTCTGCTTGTTTAATCTTCAAGATGGAAACATCCACCACGAACCAAAAAATCATCACCAAATTTTCGCTTCCCTGGAGGTGGATTCTGAAGCTAGTTGTCGTTCGTAATCTCTTTAGTTTTTTGTTTCTCCACGGAAGGCGACCTCCCTTTTTGGAATGCTTACGAAACCAGTGGCTCAATAGTATACCGGCCGCAGCTCCATAGTATTATTTTGTCGTTAATTAGTCGCTAGTCTTTCCAAGATAGTAAAAATGTCCTGTAACTTGGTCTCCTTTTTTTCATCCTATAGAAATCTCTCCTTTGTGTGAAAGATTCTATTATCCTATTAAATATAGTAGTTACTAATAGAAAGTAGCTGTGGTTGTGAGCTCTGATTACAGTTCATATTACCTTTGTCTGCAGGGCACTGCAATGAGAGCAGCTCATAAACTGATTCGATTAGATTTATGAGAAAACAATGTACGTGGAGGGCACATAGCATTGGAAGAGTCTTTGTGAGAACTGAATCTAGTTTTCACAATGCATTCTGGTTCTCACATCCCCATACATATGTTTGGTAGAAGATATGATGTTATCTTGAAACGAAGAGAAAACTAGGACTAATCAGAAGAATGTGTGTCAGGATATATTGACGTCTGCTACACCGATGGCTCGAAAACAGAAAATGGTTCTGGAGCAGGAGTCTACCTCTCGAATAAAAACGAAAAGTGGATTTTTCCTTTGGGACAATAATCAACGGTCTTTCAGGCTGGATAATTGACGAGCAAATTTCACAATATAAGCCCCATCAACGTTCATGCTCCTGCAGAGGAAACTGCAGGGTCGGCGGTGGATACGTCCCATGATTCACGCGGTAGAGGGTGTCCCAAGTATGATGTCAAAATCGTATTTCGAGCCAAGTAGGGACAGATTCCGAATTCAGGCGATACGTTGGCTTCCAATATGCTGTAGATTATTCAATTAGCAGTACCGCTAGAAATGGTTCTTGGAAGTACCTAGTTTGCGCAGAAAACACTCCACAAACAAATTTGGGCCTTTTCGATCGGGCCACATTCAACCAAATTGAAAAACTGTTGATTGAAAGCCATCACCTCTCAGCCTTAATGAATGTCAAAACAAAAAAGGGGCCAATATACCTAGACACGGATCACTATCTCGTTGGCATAGTGCTCCGGGTTTGAATTATAACACCGCCTAGAATTTCGTCTGACACTCTGGTAAGAGCGAATACTAAAGCCATCCGTAGTACAGTGCTCCTTAACCACCTACAAGGGAAAATGGATGCCGCAATAACCACAGTTAACAGAGGTCCGCAAACTAGGATAATTGCGATTCATTCAGTAGTTTTTTTTATTCATTAAAGAAGCCTTGAAAAAACGTCAAAATTTATAAACAAAAGTTTAACAAGGCACCAAAAAATGACTTTTCAATATTTTTTCATTATCCTTGTTTGCATGTTAAAATGCTGTTTATGTTTTTCTCTAAGACGATCAGCAGGCAGGCAGGACGTGGCAGCAGAAAAACACCTTGTTTTGCAGATGGGTATATAAGTTGCTCTGTATTTCAATAACGCACGATGTTATCGTGCTCGATAAATTACTAGGCATGCTCAATACCTTAAAAAATATATATATATATACCTTTATCCACTTCGTCACAAAAAATTTCTAGAAAAAGCGAAAAAAAACTGCTTTCACACGGGATGACCCCCTTAACAAATGATCTTCACAACCATCTGAAGAACGTTATCATTGTTAAGGCCACCAATATAATTGGCCCCAGGCGCAAAGAATGTTGGAACGAGTGTGTTGAAGTTGAACAGCTAGCAGAGGAAAGGAGGAATACTGGTGCTGCATCCTCAAAGAAGGCGAGAATGCGCAGATGCCAGAATCAGCGCCTTGAAGTATGTTAGACCACTTCTTTCAAGACCGTAGCGGTACACTCCATGATTACAGTACCCTCTAGGAGGCAATGTGGTCAGCTTTGTGCTCGCCCGAGATTATTACCCGGCTTTGGCTCAGGTACTCATTTACAGCTGAGTCTGCCAAAAGTGAGATTTGAACCGCGACCTTCCCTTGGACAGCCTTGCGCTCTAACCACTCAGGTATCCGGGCTGAATGCATGCCAAGTGGCATAATCCGCTGAAGAAATTCGTATTCGGAGAATTATAAGAACCTCATTGACTTAAAAGGAAACTGAGATTTGTTTATTGTTTTTCTTGGGCCTATCACGAACTCCGTCGTCTGGGGAAGAGACTACACGAACGGAGGAAGGGACCCTGTGAATTCGAAAAGTACACGACACATGCGCGGGAATTTTATCAATAAGACAACAGGATGAAGGTTTATACACCTCGATGCTTATCCTGCCGAGCCAAAAAGGGAAATCTGATTTGCAACCATAAGATACTCGCCTCATGCGCTCAGAACATCATCCTCTCGTACCAGAAACGCTTGAGGCAAATCAGCAACAGATCAGATTTTCGCTGTTCGACAAGCGATGCAAAGACTTTCGGAGTATGGCTATCAGTTGCGTCTTTTCATCAACTATAGGGTCGCCTATGGTAGCGTTTCCAGGGTAAAACTGTACACGGCTATGAGAGAATTAGGTATCCCGAACTGACTAGGCTGACTCTGATCAATGTCCGAGGCCAGATAAAAGCAGCAAAATCAATCTCCAGACTATTTGACGTCAACAATGGTGGAAGACAAGGGGGTGCCTGTAAGACAAGGGGATTGTGCATCCTCTTTAACCTGGCTCTGAAAAAATGGTTCGTAATGTTGATCTTAATGCGAGAAGCACCATCCTGTTCAAGTCCACCCAAATACTGGCCAGTCTGGACGATGTTGACATTATGGGAAGAACAACCGCAGATGTGCAGTCCGCCTTCATCCATATCGAGTAGGCGGCCCGAAATCTTGTGCTGCATATTACCGAAGGCAAGACGCAATACATGGTGGCAACATCAGTATCAAAAACCAAAATGCGTACGGCATGCGCTGGAACTCTTCGAATAAGGACAATGAAGTTGGGAGATACAACTTTGAGATCGTTAACAATTTCTCCTATCTAGGTTCTCTACCTGTGTAGAGTTTGGGCGTACTTAAAAGCGTCAGCCCTTCTTTGATACCTGACTTCGAGACATCATCAAGACATTCTAATCAGGTGCAATTCCCAAGGCAAAGCCGTGTCGGAATATGTATGAGATAACGGTTGGCCGGTTGATTAGAAGTCAGTGGACACGTCAGGTTAAGAAAGGGCGAGAACTCTACTGCGATGTTGCTCAGTGGAATCTGGTATGCTAGGTTGGCTGGCTAATTAGTCGCTTTAGAAACACATGACGCAGGTCATTGGAGGGGAAGTGTATGCTTCTCGGGAACACATTGTCACACCGGGAATGACACTACGTGTGCGGATTGCGTTTAATGACAACTATAATAATATCTATTTCGAGAGTTTACATTTAGAAGGTCCTAAGAGGAATATTTTGGGATGAATTGTGGAATATCTCTATTAGAATCTAATTTGAAACTGATCGCAGGTCATGAGGGGGGCGAGTCGTGGTTGTATCGTCCGTATTAGTTTATTGCTCAGCTCAGACTCAGCTTTTTTCCGAAAGCAAATAATAATCATTGTCGCAACAATCAAGCTGGGTCACGGCCTTGAAGTGTGTTAGAGCCCTTCATTCAAGACCGTAATGGTACACTACAGTACACTGTAGGAAGCAATGTGTTTGGCATTGCACTCGACTGAGATTATTACCCTGATTTGACGCAGGTATTCACAACTGAGCCGACTGGTATCCGACATCCAGTGACGATAACAAATCCCTCAGCCCCCGGTGAGATTTGAACCGCGACTTTCTGGTACGACAGTCCAGCGCTTTAACCACTTAAGCAATCTGGACACACTTTTTCCAAAAAGCTGGTCGCGTAGTTGGGATTGCACCATCTACCCTTACCTCGACTTGGAATGGCCAAACTATAGTGTCTCATGTTCACTCCTTGATTGAGTATAGCACACAGTCAGATTGTGCTTAAATTTTACTATCATCACAGTTAACGATGTGCAAGTGATAAGCTCACAGCAGCGAGACAAACACAGAGCAGCGAATTTGGGAAGCTGACGCTCTACCGCCTCAACCAGCGCGCCATCAATTCTTCTCTTTGAAGGGATCATACTAGCAACTTTTAGTAAAAATTCTCGCGGAGTCTGTGTAAATTTTGAAACCCTTCTTTTGATAGCTGGAAATGATGATGGTCAGAAAACAGGCCCTGATAGGAAACGTTAGTAATATTTCATGCGTTTTAGTCGCATTTTGCAATAGACTTAGAGAATTGAATTAAAAGTATTGATTTATACTATATTTGGGAACATAGTCACTGCTCCGAATTCCCTTTTCCATCAGGACCGAAGTCGTCCCAGTTGGATGCAGTTTGTTGCTAAATTTGTTGTCGTAGCCCTATCATTCCCGATGTTTCTGCGTAATAATCTTTTGCTTCCAGTTTTTCCGATTTAGAATATATATTGACCTTCAGAAAATCAGCAACTCAAGACGATAAATCCTAAAGTCTTCTTCTTCATAATTCCTTGATATTTACTCCCAATCAGTAGCTTCCTACTTCCTTTGTTTACCACCGAGGCCAAAGTTTTATTACCTGTTCTTGAGAACAATAAAGTTTATGAATACGTTAATTGACGTTAACAACAGACCATTAAGCGGTTTTTGTTGATAGTCAGGCCATTTTAAAGGACTCTTTACTTTACGACCCGTCAATTAGTCTATACATCAAAGCCTGCCTAAATCTGCAACCATTCCGTCTTAACATCCCCTCCACACGTCTGTAAGCCCATCATGTCAGATAATGGAGTGTTTCGGACGATACACCATATCCTAGGTCAGTTTATGTGCTTTGAACTGTACTTACTTCCGAAATATCCTTTTCACCGATCCGAAATTAATGGCAGATTAATGAACACAGAAGGGATTGTGTGCGGTTCACTTGCAACATAGCATGAGGTGTATCTTTGTATGATGTACTGTCTCAGAGAGATACACGAATGTTAGAAGGTAGCATGTTCCTGGATCCAATTATGTTCGCAGGCCACAGTATTTTCGTGAGCTCATTGCCGATAGGAGCTCAAACACAGTATCTCTCTCTGCTAAATGAATTATTTTGAAGGGATTTTGTTGTCGAACGGATTACAACAACGCTTACAACCTCTCATCCTTGTGTATAGCGCTTTAGGCGAGTACTGCCTCGGCTCTTGTGTTGCTCCCGGCTCGATTGATTAATTGTGATAAGGTGTGGATTATGAATGATGAACCCCTGTAAGAGAAAGATTATATTGAAAAGCAATTTATTAGTTTTACATAGGTAATGGCGTGTGTTTAGCTCTCATCTGTTCATCTATTTAGTAGAGTAGGTGGACTGCATAGGATTATTAAAGTGTTCTCTCCTTGCTGTAATCTAGTTGGCTCCTTTATTTTTGTAACGCGTTGTTATTTTTCGCATTACTTTATGCTAATGCCCACTTTTAGTAGAGCAATCCTTTCTAAATAATCCACATGAAATGTCTGAATGTGTGTAACTGATTTCGGCGGTAAGGGCCTCTGGTCTAATTGTCGACAAGAATCCAATAACAAAGTTCAACACCACTTCAGGGCAGATCCAAATTCCCAAAATCAAACATCTTGTGTGTGTTCATTCACTTCATCTACGAGAATCTACCCTAATATTCAAAGAAGATGATGCCTTTTCGCAATAATCCTACCAACTTGAGTAGGTACAACTTTGCTCCATTTTCTCCGTCGTTGAACTTTAGTCATAAGTTGCTACACTCTGTCTGTAGCACGGCACCTCTTACAGGACCTCCATAAGACAGTCCAATCTTCCCTTTAACACAATATAATGCTCAGATGCCTGTATATAATTTTTTGCCACTTGTCGAGTGAACATCTTGAAATAACTCCGCTACAATCTACTCTCAGAAACTTCCCGCACGATAAGGGCGCACGTTATTAGGGTTGCTGTCGTGGCAACTTGATTCCTACTGCTATCGGCTGAAGTTTTCTATTCCGAAGTAAAGTAACCTGCATTTGATATGGGAAGCAAGAATATACTAATCGTAAAATTGTGTGGCCAGAAAAAAGGAGAATTCCACTTAGGTGCTCACTCGAGTGTTTCCTAATTTCTTATTTGTAGTGGAGGAACTGACAAAAGCAGAATGTGCCTTTCGTA
The DNA here is from genome assembly GCF_905115235.1 of Hermetia illucens. Lineage (NCBI taxonomy): Eukaryota > Metazoa > Arthropoda > Insecta > Diptera > Stratiomyidae > Hermetia > Hermetia illucens. The sequence goes on along the minus strand of NC_051849.1, from coordinate 167,916,226 downwards.
CCTTCCTCATACTCACATATTTCTCCAGATGATAGCTTCGGAAATCACAGCTGCAAACCAACTTTTAATGTAATGTGGGGTTACTTGTGAAATTGATTTCTTATGTAAATTGTATTTGGGCAATTCAAAGGAAAACGAGAGGAGATTCGCTACCAATGAAATGGTAGAAGGAATTTTTGGTTCATTGAACGATTGAAGCCTATCTGGGATTCTGATTGAGCTGCTGAATTGCCAGGATTCTCCCATGAAAAACTGACATGTCCCTGTCGAGAGCTAATGTGTTTCATTGTAGCTTCTTTCTGGTTCAACTGCCAAGATGGATTCAAGTTTAAAAAACTCCTTCCTCCAATGATTTTATTGGTATTGCCGTTAGTACTGAACCCTAAATCTCTGATTCCTGGCGAATCCTATCTTTGTGCTCTTATTCACCTTGCTTCCCTAAGCCAAGTAACCATAATTGTTGCTGCAGAAAAGAAATGAAAAAGGGAAGTTCGATACGCGCCATTGAACTGGGCAAGTTATTGCTATTGACATGCACAGGCAAAAAGTTTCATCCCTTATTTCAGCGCATACTTTTTTCCTCTATGGTATAACACGATATTCTGAATATTCTTCGCATAGTAACCCTCATAGAAGAGCGTGGTCCAACCAGCTTTCGCGTGTCTGACACCGAGACCCCTTGTGGATCGAAAGTTTCCTTTCCTTATTTCCTGGCACGGGAAGGAGCTAATTTGAATTTTTCAAAATTTTTTAATAACCCCCATGAGTTTTCACCCATTCACATGCAAGTTAATGAAAAGTCTAATTGTATTCACAAAGTTCGCCTTATAATTCACATAACCTCCTCGAATGGATGATAGACGAATCTTCACTCATAGCGGAGGGGGAGGACGTTGAGTGGCGGAGTGCATTGCATCTCGTATCGACTCCTTCGTAACTTACATCCTCTTGACCTAAGTGTGTATGCGTTGCTTGTTCCTTCGCCGAGCAGTTACTTCAGGCTTGGGATGAAATTATGCATTTGGGTCAATTGTGGTTAAGGAGTGATGGTGTAAACTCTTGCATATGCAGTAGAGAATATCTGGGTGAAATAGGTTGAAAAGGTTGCTTTGTTTGTCCGCCTCCAGGGGTGGTTAAGAAATTGTTAACGGGATAAAAGTTAATTTTACATAAGAAAACAGTTTCCTATGAATGCTGGTGATATTTGAGTCAGCTTATTTTAACATAAGTGTGAACATCTTGATGGTTGTCTACGCACATAAATTTCTTGGTGCTCATGGGTTTGGTGGCCATAACTGCAGTTTCCTCCTTAAGTTTGATGAAAAGAATGTTATATAGTTTTCATGGCCCAGTTAATTTCAAGTTTTTTCCAAGCCTTGGAGCATTTTTTCCTGTGGTTGAAAGAGTATATAAATTTAAAATACATTTCCTTTCTCACGACAATATTGTCAGGATTTGAAAGTAGTCCTTCAAGTCAAGGTTTTGAGTACAAGCGTAAAATTTGTTCAAGGTAGAGCGAAAAAAAATGTCGTCGTACAATCACCACGAGAAAACGGGGGATGCCTTTTTTCGATTTATACTTCCGGTAGTTAGATTGGATTGACAAAGTTGAGGATAATCGTAATTCTAAGCAATCTGACTACAATGGGCATGTTTTACTAAGCTCTGGTGGCTTCTGAGAATTTAAGGGCATCTTCATAAGGTAGAGATCATGCAGATTTTTCGTTAAAGAGGATCCCACCAGAGTATCCTCTTTCGAGGAGCCTGGTACAAAATCTAGCATCATCTGTTCATTCTCACACTCGTCTCATCGGGATACCTTGGTGTGACACAATCCCAAACAAGAACTACGTCAGCAAAAGTTCACACACATTTCAGTGAACTGACAGATGTGGCGCGTAAGCGCAGTTGATGCACTATGGTTCATTCAGGTGTCCATTTTTAAGGTTTTGTTTGTAAAACAAAACCTTATTAAAATCGGTTTACTGTCTGTCTGTCTGTCCGTCTGTCTGTCTATCTGTCTGTCTGTCTGTCTGTCTGTCCGTCACACGCATTTTTCTCGGAGACGTTTATAGCGATTGAGACCAAATTTGGTAGAAAGGTGGGAACTGTGAACGCTCACGCATATAGTGAGTTACATCCTCTTACGACGAATTTAAGGGGGGGTCCCCATACATGCAAAAGGGGGGTGTAAATTTTTTTTTCATCAAATATAGTCATGCGGGGTATCAAATTAAAGGGTCTCGGTTAGTACTTTTCGAAGCCGGTATTAGTTTTGACTTTTGCTGAAAAGGTGGGGAGTGCGGGGGGTTGAAAGTGGTCATTTTTTAACGAACCCATTCTCAGGAACTACCCAACTGAAAAATCTGGAAAAAATCAGGGGGCTGCCACTATATGGTGTCTAGGCTCCGAAATACCCTCCATATCGATACCTGTTCAAATAAAGTCAATAATAGTATATTATTATAATTTTTAGGAATTGACAGGAAACCCCCCCTTAATTTCACCCTAGAATCACAAAATTGCAGCAATACAGGCTACAGTATAGATCATAATCTTGCCAAATTTGGTGAAAATCGCACTATTACTAACAAAGTTATGCTAGGTCAAATCTGCGCTCCTCTGCAAATTCAAGACTATGAATGTCAATATCACTTGAAAGTGGCTTTTTTCACATAATATATGCATATTTTACGTGCTACATGCTAATGGGACAAATGCACGCCCAAATCTCTTTATAAACGAAATACACAAAACCTTTCATACCTGAAGCGTCTAGCTTCCGGTTTCCCGACTTGTTTTGTTTCTGGACGAATTTGAGGTGTAACTTCGCGGTTAGCGTTTAAACCACGCATCCCCCGCGGTATTCGAGCTCGATACAGTCCTTGGAGCTTCCTTTGTATCGTGATTTTTGTTACGTTTGCTTTCCTCCGCTATGTACCACTCAGTCTCCCTCTTTGAGTGTCGCATAAATGTTCTGCGGGTTCTCGGGTGTAGCCGTGCATTCAGCACCAGGGAGACTCGTCCAGTTCAAATCGCAGCAAGTAGTTCCTACAAAACATGTCCAGTAAGGAACTGTGTCGGCTGGTTATTCACTTTCTCGGGTCTTCTTTGGATTCTCTCAGTTCTCTTAATATAGTTGTTGTCATTTCCTATACGGTTGCTCCCTAGTGGCTTTCCGGAAGTTTGGAGTTACTTCGGATTTTAGAATTAATTTTGCCACCTCTGCGATAAGCAGCCTACGACTATATTTTCAACTCTGGAAATTAGACATTATTCTTGCCAGTTGCAGGTCAAGTCTGCTATGAAGCTTACCTTCGTTGTTACCAATCCCATGCAACCCTTATTACGATTGGTAGCTTGCCTTTCCGTCCGTCCGTCAGGCTCAGCTGGAATATTCTCAATAATGGCTTGGTGACATGAATGCTTCTCCTTTCATATGGTTTCCGGTTCTTCCACCTTTTCATTGACTTGACTTGAATAGATGCTAGAATAGCCAGGATGAAACTGTACACGGCCCTGAGATAAATCGGTATCCCGACAAAATTTATAAGACTAACAAGGCCGACCCTAAGACTAGGGGATGCCCTATCATGTGTCCTCTTTAACTGGAAAAAGTGGTCCGTGATGTTGAGGTAAATCCGAGAAATATAATCCCCTTTAAGTCCACCCAACTACTGGGCTATGCTGATGATATCGATATCATGGGAAAAACGACCCGAAGCGTACAAACTGCCTTCATTCAGATCGAACAGGCGGCAATAAATGCGAGATCTTGGGTTGCACATCAATGAAGACAAAATATACTGCGGCAACGTCAGCACCAAAAAAAAAAGCAACCAACAACATCAAATCGCACTGGTCAAACCGGAAGAATAAAAATACGAGATTACAACTTTGAGACCGTTAATAATTGCTCCTATCTAGGGACGAAAATCACAACCGATAACAGCTACGACGGTGAAATTCGCGCACGGTTGATGACTGCTAACAGAGCCTATTTCAGCTTATAAAGACTGTGTCACTCGGCTCAAAGCTCTGATTGTACAAGACATTGATCTTGCCAGTCCTCCTGTATTCCTCGGAGACATGGGTTTTTAGCAAGAAAAAATCCGAATCTTTGGCCCCATTCGAGAGAAGAATCCTCGGAAGAATTTTTGGCCCCCTACATGAGGATGGACCATTCCGTAGCCTACATACCGACGAAACCTTTGAGTGATACCATGACCGTCAGGTTGTGGATAAAATCCCGCTCAACCGGCTGCGGTGGGCGGGACACTTAATCCGTATGGATGAGGATGATCCGACTCGAAAAGTCTATAATACCAATATCTATAGTAGAAAAAGAAGACGATGCAGACCTTGTCTGAGATGGAGCGATGGCGTGGATGTCGAATAGGTGGACCTCGGTGCAAAACCGGGATGTCTGGAGCTCCCTACTAAGGCCGGCCTATACCGGATACCGGTTGTTGCGCCGTTGACGTGTTGGTCTACAAACCTATCCTGGCACGCGATGTCCAAGAACTCCATAATGCATAATGTATCGCAAGGGGTTTCCAATACGGAACCTACAGGAGCAACTACTGCTACATTGTACTTTCTCGGCCTGTTGCCCGTCTCATATCACGGAGGACTCCCCCAGAGTTGCGAATTTCAATTATCGTGCCAGCTTACCTAAGTCATGCTAATGTATTTAGTCAACATTGTCTTAATCCAACTTCTCTGCACTTGGTGTTTGCATCGAATTTGATAGCCTTGTTTGAAATACAAGCCAATCACGGAGATTTTTCGTCTCCAATGCCTCCGCAGATCCCCTAGTTTATATGTGTGAAGAAAAATGGCCCAATAGTCAATGTAGGACCATCCTGCAGTCGTCCCCCGGAAACGCCACTGTTTTCAGTATGTATGGTTATCTTCTACGCGCCCATACCGCCTGAAAGGTATTGAGGTATTCTTCATTCAAATGGCACTATCGTAAATTCAACACCGTTCAAATATTACCACCATTCATTCAACTATTAAATGATTTCTGAGGAAAAGTTCTGAGCCGCCTCTCTTTAATTCCAGGGTCGCAGCTCTTTTCTGTGCTCGCTAGTATGACTCACACCATCATCCAGGTTTGTCAACTCCGGATCTGTTTCCTTGGAAATTGCTATTTCGATTTTCCTTTTTGTTCTCTTTCTGCTTCACTTTTATTACTTTTATCCATGGTTCAGGGTTGTCAGCTTTTGATACCTCCATTTTTGCGTGGTCTGAGTCCGGAATCGAGAAATTACTTTCTTTCGTGTGTATTTTGCTCTGCCTTTGCCTTCTTCGGTGAAGAGAGTTTCTACTTTTTGAACACATGTCAGCACCTTAAAGGTTACCTAACTTTCATGCTTTTTCACGTACCGTATTTTGAGGAATTCTCATCTGCTTTTTCTGCGTGATCGAATCTCGACTGCTGCGGGACAAGGTTTTTCCTCGGTGGTGACTTCCTAGGTTACTGGTTTTACGAAAAAGATCATGCATGCGCTCATTTCACTCTATTGTTATCTGTTCTAGCAGTAGATGCCAGTAACCAAGTTTCCCACTACTAAGGTAGTGCGCTCGCGCTACACCATAAATAAATTCCTTTTTCCTTCGCCATATCTGATTTGTTTCTTGGGTATGCTTCCATTCATTATCTACGGTTTAGAGGTTATGACCACTGGGGAATATATAATACATTTACATCCCTTATGAGTCGGTCCACTAGTTTTTTCAATTCTTTTAGGAGGAGGGAAGCTATTCAATATATTTAAAATGAAGCTTAGAACGTTTATTGCGAGCGCAATGTTTGAGTCCGTAGATTTGTATTTATTTAGCAGATTAAATATTTGTTTAATACGAATGACGTATCTCTTTATGTCAAGAAAGGCTACTGTACACCGGTGCTGTTATATGTGATTCTGTACCCTGTATCCCTGATGAATGTAAATGGTGTTTCGTTTTCTCATTGGTTTCAACGTGTTTCCCAATCTTCTGACTAGGTTTTTTTTAGTTAGTTTTATCCTTCATAGATGCATTTCATCCGCGAATCTTTTGCTTTTCTGAAATTTCTGGTTTTATGTATGCCGATTTTAATTTAAGTCCACAGAGTTCGCTTGAGTAGCACCTTTCTTCTCATTCTCAGCTTTGCCAGTTTTGGGTTCCACCTGAATATATTTTCTTCATTGGTTCACTAAGAAGGCTTCCCTGAAATACTCCCATCGCCGTATATCACCTAATCTCTCGGCTTGGGTTATGAACGGAGAGCAGATGGCCATAGTTTTACATCTATTGCAAAATTTGTGCGCCTGCGATCTGTAAGTTTCATAGCACTTAAGATCCGTTGACAAAAAAGACTCAGTCGCCCAAATTGAAAATCTGAAATTGTGTTCCTTTCGGATAATTCAGTAGCTTGGGACCCCAGGTATTGCTATTAGAATTAAGCCATCGAATATGGTGTACATTAATACCTTACTCTCTCAACATGAAAAGATGTAATGGTCTACTGGGAACTCTTCGTAAAGGAGTTAAAAAGAACTGCATCTCCTGTGGGTCACGCCAATTTCATTACTCAAAAACCATCGTATGGGATATGGTGGAAACTTCATTCGCCCCTCAGTAGAGTTGAGTACAATTTACAATTGTTTACTGGCATTGAGACCCGGCACCTATGGCGTGAGCTTCCAACCCCCATAGAAGAATTGACGGATGCTTGGTACCGAACTTTACTCTCTTCAACTTCGGGAACTACGAAAAGGCGACAGTTCACTCCTCGCCTGTTAGGCGAAACTTTAAAATAACTGTAATGTTTAAGCCACAAGGGTACGAGCGAGTGGCTTCAATTTAGAGATACGGTCTGGTATTGCCGACTTGAAGCAAAATCTTGCAGCAATGCTGTCCTTTTCTGCATTTGTTAGGATATCTTGATGAATTGTTGTTGTGCAAGACTTTTATTCATACCAGTCTTGACAGGAAAGCGAAGAGCCAACAAAACAGGATAGGAGGAAGGACTTCTTTGTTAACGACTGAAAAGTCACCAAACAGGGAAAAGTCTGCAGAGAATATTCAACTCGATTGTTTTCTTTAATCCTTTGTGGCATACTGGAAGGATGCATTTTATTCAAAACTCAGGTAATTATCGGGATTAAGAGGTAAACAGTGTTTCTGATGTCCGATTTTGATCCAGGACTTACTTTCAGGTCTTAACTTCTTTAACTAATGAGCGGTTGCACATTGTAGATATGTGAGTTTCAATACATAATTATTCAAAGTTACTTCACCTTGTTCTTGGTTGCAAATGCTTCTGAGGCGTTCTTACTTTTTAGTTTTCGTTGAGGTTGCTTGCCCAAAGGTGCATTATTCCAAATACTTTCGCTCGAGCTAGATTGTTCGCGACCTTTTTTTACCCTACTTCATCTATGGGTAAGCAGGCGGCGTCCTAATATAGCCTTGTGTCAGCTGTATTGACTGTAAGGTCCTATTTTGGCTCGCTCATAAGAAACTTGGTTCCACTTTCTACCCATGTCGTCTCCATTTTCGTTTAATTGACTGAAGGATCCAATGGCAAGAAATTGAGGTTGTGACATTGTAGTTTTCGGACTAGGTTAGCGATTTCCATTTGGCGGAGAGATCATTTGGAACTTCAAAACTGAACTGGAAAGCATCATAATGTGTAACCAATCCGGGATACGATGAATATTTTTAGTTTGTTGGATGGTGGATGGTAGTTGATAAAACTAGTGTGGAAAACCATTCTGACTCTACTGGAGAGCATAAAACTACATGGTCCTTTCACGATTTTAGCGTGGCGGAATTTCTCCTCTATTTCTATTTTCTTAAAGTCGACAATTGGAGCTTCGAATGCGCTTTCAAAAATTTTATCCGCGTACCTGTTCGTTACAGCGTTGGTGCAAAGTGCTTGGAATACTTGGTAAAGGATTTGATTGGATACGATTTGTCTTTCTTTGAAGTGTAACTTCTCCATGGATGAAAGATGAAATTAAGAAAGGATTAGAAGTTTAACTCCTGCCAGAATAAAGTGTTCTGCTTGGCTTATTATACGAGTATCTGACAATAGGAATTTGAAGATGCCCCTTGCCCGTTTTATTGCCTTCTTGACGTGAAGGATTTTAAGAGGGTTGGAAATTAGAGTAACACCAAGGTATACGGGAGAGTCTCTTATAGCAATGGAGGAAACTGTGGTTTTTCAGGGATAGATTTTTAAGTCCGGAAACCGGTGTTTTTCTCATTGCTCACCGAAAGATAATTTTGCTGTTTAAATGCTAGTTTTCAATTGAGAAAGCATCGTAGAGAGAATTCCGTGGCATTTCGTCGCATTACGATAGCGATTATAGATAAGGGAATGTTGATGAATGTGAATAGGACGGAAATAACGAGTTCTTTAATAGCTCTAGTTGAAAGGACAGGGCAGAATATTCTTAGAAGAATATAGGTTTTGTTGGTTGTTCGGGCATGTGATTGATTGGCTTTTTAAGCGAGGTAATGTCTTGGAGAACAACATCTTTTCGACTAGGAGTCTCTATGAAATGCCAGAAGAAGTTTTACAGGGTACATAGTGACTGATATCATTCGATAGTTTTGATCTGAACGATTGATCAGTGAGATGGTTTCATCCAATGTTAGAATTTTAGGATTATGAAAACATAATCACTGACGCCCGGTGCGGATTGAAAGAATCGGTGGGTATGGTGTGATATCACTGACGTGTAGTTGCTAATCAGGGATGTGGGATGAAAATTGATTTGTGCAAGACGAAAGATAGTTAGTAAAAGGCGGAACTAGCGGACGTTGTTGTAAAAGTATGTGCACCAGGAGGTGCGACTACGTGGGCCTCCCATAATCAGGAACGGCAATTTGCTAGGTGAGGTTTGTCTTAGCAGAAAGGATGTATGGTACTGGGCTAATTGCGTCAGTGGGCGCTAACGACTTGTATAAAGTTGAGACCCTAGAGTGATTTGAGGAAGTTTACGAGCGAGGAAAGTTGAGTGACGAAGAATTTGTCGTAGAAATTTGTTGTGCTATGTCTGATGATGTCTGCCTGTATGAAATTGGTTGGCATTTGGGAATGTGATATGATAGGTTGATCTAATTTCATTCAGGAGTACTATGTGTATAACATCGATTTTGGGATGTTATGCGTTGATGGTTGCGGTTAACTTAAAAAATGCTGAAGTTGCTCGTCGATCTGCCGTGCGTTCAGATTGGCTCAATTCAGTGCATTGACTAGATAGAACAATCCTCATGTTCATCACTCTGGCTGTTTCTACTACAGTATTTTCGTATTTATGATTTATTGCACTTCATCGCCTTGGTAGTGAATTGCTCGATTTCTGAGGTAACTTCAACCGTCACTTACTACAAATCCAATTTGCAATCGCCTTGCTTCGTCTTGTTGTGCCAGATAGTGGGCTGAAGATGGGTCTTGAACTTAAACCTTTATGCAAAGTACATCTCGTCGAGATAACAAATATTCAGGGCAGTGACTTCCTTCGACGGGAGAGTGCAGGCATATTCCTTTTTGCGTGGGTCGCAGGACGCCGATTCTTTATAATTATAATAATCGTTGGCGCAGCAATACATTTTGAATCAGGGCCTTGGAGTGTGTTAGAGCACTGCATTCAAGACTGTAACGGTACACTACAGGATTACAGTACCCTGTAGGAGGGAATGTGGTCAGCATTGCGCTCGCCCGAGATTATTATTCTGATTTGATTCAGGTACTCATTCATGTTGAGTCGACTGATATCCAACGTCAAATCGCGATACAAATCCCACTGCCGCCAGTGACATTTGAACCGTGACCTTCCATATGACAGCCACTCAGCTATCTGGACACGATTCTTTATAGCCCGACTTTTTTCAAATTTTTCATTTATTAGCATTTATTTAGTTATGAATTTCAAATGCTAGCATTTAGCTATTTATTTCACGTCTATGAATTCTGGCACAGAAATATTAGATAATATTAACGAAAATAGAAGACTTAGTAATGCCTAAAAAAATGTGTGCAATTTGTATAATGTTTGCACAAGTGGTCGGCATATTCATTGATCAATGAATTGTACATCTTATGTGTGATGTGTTTGAAATGGGTTGCGTTTGTAAATTGTTTTAAAATGGGTATTAACCCAGCGTGTTTCAATGGACCTGTGCAAATTAAATGCGTGCAGATTTATGGCATGCAATGTCACATGAAAAACGAGTGGATTAGGGTATTTAGTCCTGACTCGATAATGGTAACAATCAAGTGTGTAAATCCAATAAAAATGACGTGTTTCACTTTTGGTATGCGTGCATTTCTAATATTGCCGTCCTGTCCGTACCCTCTGTCCGTAGATGAATCGTTGACTCCAGCGCCAGGGCGTCGATATTCGGGGTGGTTCTCCATTTGCCCGTATAAATCGTTGTCAAGGCCCGTCGCGTGGCCGTCCTCGTTTGCTGTTCGTCCAAGAAGGAAGACCACAGTCTACTCGAAGGATACGTCGGGAGTTGCCCGATGGCCCGCTGGAGGAGGGAGCGTTCCGAAATTTTGAAGTGTGGCGCGGAATCGTGTTGTGCCGACAGATGACAATAGCCGACACAGTACTCCCCCGCCAGTGATGAAGTCACGACACAAATTTAGAATGATAATCATATAAATCACGCGAAACCGGAAAATTGCACATGTCACGCAGATTTTCTCGGATATGCAGTCGGCTATTCGTCGTCCCGCAAGGCTGGCTGCTGTTGTTGATGAGATCCTGTCTTATCGGTGGCAATCGCTCGGTGTTCATCTTCTTTCCAAGTATATAGGCAGACTTCAAACGCCCGATAGAGATATTTGCCTGCTTGCCGCGAATATTGACGAGAAAAACCTTCTCTGAGCGGCGATGATAGGGAAAGGACCATCGTACGGCGCGCGTTTGCATAATTCCTTTGAAGGCGTCGTGTCTTACGAAGACATGTTCCGTAGAAGCAAGGTCCTTGAAGAAGAACGTTTTGTGTTCGCCATGCCGTCGCTCGGTTGTTAGCCTGAGCTGCTGGAGATATTGACGTAGTTCGGTGATGAACGAAGTGGGATCCTGGTTGCTAAGATTTGACGGCCTAAGCAATTCGCCAGAAAGCCGGAGAGGTTGGTCGTAAACAAGATCAACGGCAGTGGTTTCTAAATCCTCGCGCAAAACTGCGCGAATTCCGAGAAGACCCGTCGGTAGCACGCGCGTCCATTGCACATTCTCGTGGCACCGGGTAGCAGCTTTAAGCTGCCGATGTAAACGCTCCACAAGTCCGCTGGCTTGATCGTGGTATGGCGTTATTCGGAGGTGAGTCGTACAAACGTTGTGATCTGTGAAAATCACGAAGTCGCGCGAAGTCTGACAGCGAACAATGTTGCCGAGGAGAAGGCCACAAGTCGTAATGTGCGAGGAAATCTATCCGGATAATTGGCCCCGCAACGTCAGCTGCTACGAAGGGTCAAAGGAAGTAACGATGAAGTCCGAGGTTGAGGCAAAGATTAGTCGGTGTCATACGCATGTATAACAAAGCCGTTTACTGCCGCGAGTTCCTTGACGGATCTTCGTGCGTGGAGTGACACAGATGTCGCCACCTGTATCGATAAGGAAGTCTTGCTTCTTCTCCTTAACGGTAACGAATGGTAGTGAAGCGGATTGACTGCGTCGGACGCCTCGCTTATTTCCCAGTCCTTGCTTTCTTGAAAACTTACATGTACCATCCTTGCACTTCCTCACCTTGGAGCCATAAAAACGATGATACCAGCATGTATCTGGCTCACTGCACTTCCTCACTTTGTACTTTATCATTTTGGAGGCGTAAACACGATGACACCAACATGTATTTGCTGGCTCCCTGCAAGATGCTTAATAAGCTCCTCCTTGAATGGCAGTTCGGTTGACGGTGACAATATAATGTCCTTTACTTCGCACCCGTACCTCGCTTCCAACACTCCGAGCGAATGTCCAAATTTCGTTGCTCCAATAGTCACTTTTGCGGCCTCGAAACTACACTCGACCATTGCGAACCACAACGCCTGATCGTATGGGATAAATGGCGGTATACACACTGCAACGGGGTTCTCTTCCCACAGCCAATAACAAGGCGGAAAACCGGAAGCTGAACGGTTCAGGTTTGAAAGGTTTTGTGTATTTCTTTTATAAAGATATTTGTCCCATTAGTACGTAGCACGTAATATATGCATATATTATGTGAGAATATCCACATTCAGTATTGAGTTTGCAAATAGTGCGATTTCCACCAAACTTGGTAGGATCATGCTCTATGTTATATCCTACATTGTTGCAACTGCTAGGCTAGAATGAACTTAAGGAGGGTTTTGCAGCCAATAGCTAAAAAATATAGCAATTTACTATTATTGACTTTATTTGCACTGGTATCCGTATGGATGGTATTTCGGAGACTGGGTACCATACAGTGGCAGCTTCTTGATTTTTTTTCAGATTTTTGGGTTGGGTAGTTTTTGAGAATGGGCCCGTTAAAGAAATGATCACTGACTCCCCGCAGTCCCCACCTTTCCAACAGATGTCAAAACTAAGGTCGGGAAGTACTAACCGAGACCTTTCATTTGATACCCCACATGACTATATTTGGCGAAACAAATTTACACTTCCCCTCTTGCATGTATGGGGACTCACTCCCCGTTAAATTCGATGTAGAATTATGTGACTCACTGCAAGCGTGGGTGTTCACAGTTCCCACCTTTCCACCAAATTTGGCGTGAATCGCTTCAACCGTCTCCGAGAAAAACCGATTTTAATAAGATTTTATTTTATGTAAAATCTTAAAAATGACGCGTTTCACTTTTGGTATAACATGCGCATATTCCTAATATTCCCGCCGTGTCTGTGCGCTCCGTCCGTAGATGAATCGTTGGGTCTAGTACCAGGGCGTCGTTATTCAGAGCGGTTCTCCCTAGCCGACTCCTTCTGATTTTGCCCGTAAAAGTGGTTGTCAACGGCCGTTGCGTGGCTGTTCTTGTTCGCTATTCGTCCAAGAAGAAGTAAGGAGGCGTGGATCACAGTTCACTTGAAGAACGCGTCAAAGGTTGGCCGATGGCTGTGAAGCGACCGCTGGAGGAGGGAGCGTTCGGAAACTTCGAAGTGTGGCATGGAATCGCGTTGTGCCAAAAATCGCGCTAGCCGCCACATTATTTGTAATACTATAATATAATGTACAATTTTGGAAATTTTGAAAGGCATCCAACTATTATTAGCAAAGTTATAGAATTTCAACAATTTTCTCTTTCATCATATAAAGTGAACTCACGTCAACGGCGAAATTGGATATATCAAATAATATTTCGAATTTTTAGCTATGTACGAATAGGAAAACATGTACTGGAAATTTGTTACAGAAGATGAACCCAAACTTGTATACCCGAAGCGTCTAGCTTCCGGTATTCTGCTTTTATTTCAAGTAAGCTTTAGATTGACTTGCTCGAAATTTAGATGCTAGAGGTAATTTTTGAAGGGCTGGTTTACAATAACACACCTATGATGTCAATACGTATCTTCGTTGTCTATAGCAACGAACTGGAATTCCTTTTTTTTCTGAAGTTAGAATAATAATCCTGGCACTTGTTTTCCTCTAATTGAAGTATTTTGCTCGGAAGATTGGGATTGCTGTTGCAGCTCTCAGAAAAGCGCGATGATTGAAAATGGCACCCATAAATAAGATCTTGACAAGATTGCGCTGTTTGAGTATTGTAATGTATTATGATCATCAACATGGTGATTGGAAACTGATAATGTACCTCTTGACGGAGTGTAGATTTAGGCAGGTGGCTTTGCATTATATTTAAGTCCAAAAAAAAGAAATATGTCACTCAAAATCATGGGTTTGTTGGTCGTTCGACGCACTTCAATTTTGACTTCCGATGTGACGGGATATTCGCCCAAAAGAGGAATGTGCCTGGATTTTGTTCGCGCAGTAATTTTAACATCTGGAAGTCAATTCTTTTTGTACTGAGGAAAAAGAAGGTGCCTGCTACAAGTTAATTGGCTTTCGAAATCCTGCTCTTTTTGGTGATACATTTGGTAAATGACATATAATCCTTCTTCCTTGGTTCATTCCAAAGAACGCATTTTTCGCAGAAACGGTTATGGCGATTGACACCAAATTTGGTGGAAAGGTGGAAACTGTGAACGCTTAGTGAATTAAATCATTCTTGGTCGAACTTAAGGGGGGGGGGGTCTCCATATATGCAAAAAGGGGTGCACATTTTTTTTCACGAAATATAGAGTCACGTGGGGTATCAAATAAAAGGTCTCGATTAGTACTTTCCGATGCTGGTCTTAGTTTTAACATTTGTTGGAAAAGGGCGGGGGCCGAAATGATCATTTCTTTCACGGACCCATTCTCAGAAACTACCCAACCGAAAAATCATCTGAAAAAATCAGCAGGCTGGTACTATATGGTGCCTAGGCTCCGAAATACCCTTCATACCGATATCTGTTCAAATAAATTTAATAATAGTATATTGCTGTAATTTATAGTAATTGGCTGCGAAACCCCCTTTAAGTTCATCCTAGATTCATAAAATTTTGCTACAATAGACGCTATAAGATAGAGCATAATCTTACCATGTTTCGTGGAAATTGCACTATCACTCACAAAGTTGTCGCTTCGGTGCAAATCCAAGACTTTGAGTGTTAGTATCACGGGAAAGTGGATAAATGCATATATTACATACTAGGTTCGAATGGGACAAATGTCCTCTCAAATATTTTTATAAAAGAAATACACAAAACCTTTCATACATGAAGCATCCAGCTTCCGGTTTCTCGACTTGTTTTTACAATAACAACGGTTCCAGTCTAACTGAAAATAATTATGTACAATCCATTCAAGATTTTAATAACAATCCAAAAAATTCACTTTCACTCCACTTTCCCCTAAAATCAGGATCTGTCTTGTCCACGTGAAAAATTTATTCCAATTTTTCCATACATTCAGAATTGCTGAAGTCAGAAATTCATTGCACTATAATGTCGAGAAAGCTTGGAGTAACGGATATAGGTAAAATGAGCTCGATCCCTACTTTTCAACGCTTCATTGGTGCCAGGGTGGGAAAAGAAAAGATTTTCTCGCATAATTAAAGATACACTACTCACTTGTACTTTTCGCCTCCACCATGCAAAGCCATCTAAGCTGGAAGTCAACGTTACAAACTTCACGAGAAAAGGAAGGAAGGGACTTTTTTTGCATTCATAATGACCGTGTTAAGTGCATTAGTTGAGATTTCCATGCTAATGGTATCCAGTAAATTTCAACACTATTCCTTGAATTTTTCCATTCCGATAATGGCAGAGATTTCAATAAAAATTTATGGTAATGATGTGATGATTATGCATCTAATTATCGCCAGTGAAGAAAAGTAGTAAAGAGTTCTCATTCAAAAGTGTTTATTAATAGTCGTGAGAGTTCTGAACGATTATTTTGAAACGGTAGAGTTTCACTAGGAAATGCCCTGGAAAACATAGAAATGGCTGAAATTTCTGGTTCATATACTAAATATATTTTCCGTTAGCGTAAACAGTAGAGTTTTAAATATTATTCCATTTGGAGCAAAGGCTTACTTGGAAACAGTTGGTTCTTTTGAAAGAAAAGCGGAAATCTGTAGGTGTGCCGGGTAAAACATTAAAGACTATTTTGCTTGTTGTTTACTAAGCAAAACGAAAGGTTAATGTCTAAGATGAAATACAAAGTGAAGCAGGTTTTAATGACAATGCAATTAAATTGGTATTAATCAAGTTAAAAATGAAAATCCCCCAATAATTAACTGGGAGAAAGTTTTTCAATGATTATCCCCAGCGCAACTGGCATATTTTCTTTTCTTTCCGGGCGTCGGAATGGAAAGGCTTCGGTTACACAAAGATAGTTCTTTAGCCCCCAGGACCAATGACCAATGACTTAGTTATGTGTTAAAGACAAAAAAGGATAAGATTGCGCAAAATGACCAACTTCTATTCAAAGTACGTATACAGGCAGTAAAATTCTGCTAAGTCAGTTGTTGTTGCTTCACTATGATCTGTTTGTCTTTGCATTCCTGTTGGGTGTGAAGATCTACAGTAATTGGGGAAAACAACCTTACTTAGTTCCGTATTCGGTGTGACGGAATTCTTTCGCTTTCCAAAGCCTTTCCCTGTTCCCCGGCTATGTTTCGTAGTCATGAATTCTGATTTGAAAGCAGATCTGTTTAGGGTTTTATTGTCTACAAATTGATGAACTATATATGTATATACGTAAGTTAAGAAAAGAACTAGGTGTTTTTCCTTATACTGTAAATATTTTTATTTTCCTTCTGCATACAATTGTTTCGGAGACCACGTGCCTCCTTCCTCAGTCCTGGTACCTAGTTAGTCAAACTCGCTTAAACTACCCCTACTTATATCGTAACTTTTTAGCTCTATTAATTTTCCGATCCTTCCCATTTTTCCCCTATTTTTTTTTTATTACTTCATACATACCTTTCTGATCGGGCCGTTGGGCAGTTTTCTTCATCGTGATTTAAGGTTATCTGCCTCCCCTCTTTGATGATACATATGCTTTCCGCTTCATCTAAAAGGTGGGTTTTCTGCACCAGCTTTATAACATCCACATGGTCCATCGTTAGGGTATGTCCCTCTCCCACTACCTCGAAACATCAAGTCTTGCGACCATTGGCTTGATGTTTCGAGAGTCGTCCTTTTTCGTTTGGTGCACTCTCTTATGTGTTCGTCGAATCTTGTGGTCACTAGCCTTTTAGTCTGACCAATATATACTTTTTCACCTTCTGGACAGCTGACCTTATAGATTCCACTCATCTCTTCCTTTTTCAATTTGTCTTTGGTTGAACCTAGCTTAGTCTTCAGTTGTCTGTTAACGCTTGTACTTACTATTTCGATGTTGTGTTTTGAAAGCGTATTCCTTAAGTCCACACGGTCGTTAATGTCATTTTGATCTTAATTAGTCTGTTAATGGATATTGATTTTGAATGAAAATTTAACAGAAATATGCCTGGCTGAGGATGTCATTGTATTCCGAGTGGGTTTATTGGGTTCTTCTTCCGGAATTAAGCAAATGTCTTGATAATGCTCTGGTAGTGCTTCCAACGCTTCATTTAGGAGCTTCATTTGTCATTCAGTTGGGACAACCCCACATTGAGTTTTTCCGTTGCCTTGTCGGCATCTGTCATGAAATCGTCGACATAGAAGTCCAATCTCGAAGCAGTTTTGGATTGCTTCCCATTCAGTTCTGACACTAATGTGGTCTCTTTGCTAGGAGCTACTATGGGTACAGGAAAAGAATGCCGCTGTCTAGTAGGCTACCCCCTAGATATCTGTGCATGGGAGAACAAAGATTGAACCCTGAGTTTTGGTATTTGGGTATGCCCAGTGTCAAAATTTTCCAGTCGACAGAGGTTATACTAGAAGATATGTTCGTAGATATCTGTACACGGTTTAACCTTTAGTATTGTACTCTGGATTAGCTAGTTTAGCATGCATCTACCCGATTTCAACATGCTTGAGTATCATTCTAGAAGCCAGAGACTTTTTGAGTGACTCGATGATTAGGGTGGTGGCACCAATTTCATTACGTAATGGTCTTACTTTGATGGCTATTGGTACTTAGATTCTACATTTCTTGCTTGGTCTTCCAATCCTATTATCTGGTATTTTGTATGATTCGCTGGTTAGAACCATGTCCGCTCTCGTCTATTACACTTTATGTGGCTAGTGTCTTTTTTTGGCTAGAGCATACAAGATGGTGTTTTATCGCAATCCTTCGCTATATGGTCTTCACTTCCGCAGCTCCTGCATAGCTTGGAACAATCTTTCATATTTTTACAAGGCATCCAAATTACTGACATTTGAAGTACTTTGAAATTCTCGCGGATGCGATAGACTATTCAGCCTATTTATTTATGTTCTTTAAGCTTTCTGTAATTGCCGCTGTTTGTGTGCCGCCCTATGGTTTTCGCAAAGATATCGTCCCTAAGATTACTGCTTCCCCGATTTCGAACTGAGAGCAAATCGCAGTGAATATGTCCTCCTTGGTAGTAATTTCAAAGATGTCCTCACATTCGATGCGTTAGCGTTCTAACCTCTGCTTGTACGGCCAGGGCTTCTCCAATGGTCTTTCAGAACTCAGCTGATTATTCTTCTGTTTCACTAAGTTTAAGCAATAGATCCCCGTTTTGTGTCTTTACAATTTTGGACACCATTTTGCCCATTTCCTCCAATTTGAGGTCGGTTTTGACGCTGCCCAGAATATCCGCATACGACATTCCCTCCGTTTTCTTAATCAAAATACCGTCGGGCTTCTGTTTGTTGAGTTTTATCCAAGCTTCCTCTCTATCGTTCACCCATTTATGGTTTGTAGCATTTGTATTATCCATTCGCGGCTTCGGTGTCATTTCCTGCTTGCATCTCGGGTTAGAGGAGTCTTCATTCGGGATATTCTTCTTTTTTACCACAGAGGTGTTTAATCTGGGGGAGGTCTACGTGAAGTTATTCTTCCGAATCGCATTCGCTGACGCTCTGTTCTAAGCTTGCGCTCTGCAGTCTTGGAATTTTAAAACCCCTTTCGAAGGGATTTTTATCGTTCGCCAATTTTAGTTCGCCGTTATTTATATCCATGTTAATTGGGTCACCGCTCAAAGCCGTTATCAATGTTGGCATGTGTAGTCACTAAATGATCCCATGGTTATCAATGCAAGCCGTTAGGCCATGCAATGGTTGGCGCAAGCCATTGTGGGGTCTTGCGCTTAGAGTAGGATCAGTGTTAATCAGGTATGGTCCATCAGAATCTACACTACCAACCAATCTAATGGTGACAAAATATTGAGCATTCTTTGAGGCCTGGCAGGGTTTTAACTGGACGGAGGCGTTCACAATATTAGCCTGAAGCCATTGCCAGTTTTTGATTGTAATATGCTGTGCCATGCGATGTACTATGTTGTGGCCCATACTGCCTTTGAACTATTAAGGCCTTTGATGTGTATTCAATCATTCAGTTAAAGAATAGATTACTTGCTCGCTACATATTTTATTTTACTGGAATTACTAAAAAAAAGACAGAACGGTCAAATCACTACTTGCCCGAATCGAATATTCTTGACATTTGATCAAATCCTTCTGTAATAATGAAAATATATGTAGAGGGTTATCCATAAACCCTAATGTGAGGCATTCTGTATCAACCATATATATGTGCCATCTTGCCGGATCCTGCTAATATGCTTCAATTTACTCTATGATTTCCTGAGAAGCTTGCTCTCTTCCTGCATCATTCTACGCCACCTAGTTCTGAAGGGACCCGCTCATCGGCCATTTCGGGCATGGCATAACCCCCAATGCAATTTGATTATCCTTCCTCAATGAGTGCCCTTATCCATTGCCACCTACCCCTCCTCATCATCACCTCTGTCATCTGCCAACAATTTAGCGCTGCTAACTCGTCGTGCGACAAGTTCGGTTCTACCGCGTCGGTAAAATATTCGTTAGCTTGATGTACAAATTGTTGGATACCTTTGGTGTGACAATTATAAATAAACGACGTTAGGTGGCTGCTATCCAATGGTGTCAAATAATTGTAGCTTTCCTCCCTTATCTGATAAAAAAAATGTGGAATGTGGTGTCTTGTCTAGCTTCGGAGTCCAATTTCTAATCGATTCAAATAAAAGGGAATTTCCCAGGAACAACGTTTTATTCGCCATTGGCAACATATTTTTATCCTTGCGTTTAGTAAGTGACTATTGTGGGAAATATCATAAACAGTCACCTCGAAGCATCACCCCTAAATTTTACTACACGGAAGAACTGCGAAAACCCTTCTTCCTGAAAGGCCTTTCGATCTCCGGTTGATTATTTTCTTTTTTGTTTTCATCCCAAGCTGCATCCTTTTTTCATACTCCTGGTGATACTCGTCCTCTTCCCAAGTCCGTAAAAAACATCACAATGGAAGCAACTGACAACGGAATAATAAGAAAATAAACAGATTAGCTTTCACCGTTCCGGCTCATAATGAGGAAAAGTATGAAAGTGCCGTTGGCCTCTAATGAAAGTTTCCTTCCTTTCTTCATCCCATTGAAGGGAAGTAACTAAATATGCGCCTACACAGCAACAATATCATTAAGTCTAATTTTATTATAAATGGTTTCTATGAACTTTCATAATTCGTTGCTGTTAGGAATCCTAGAGTCTTTCATGCTGTTAATAATGTCTCGCTCATATTTTTTCGGTCCGGTTCGGGCTATTTACGCCAAAAATATCACTGGTATCATCCGGTTGTGAAGCTTCATAAAAATCCCTGCCTGCATTAAAGCTGAACACACTATGCATAGCTCTGTGGCGTTAATACAGAAACTGAGATACAAAGCGAGGACAAACTTGCAAAGTAGCCAAAGAGAAGGATGTTGTTGCGAGATACATATTCCTTTTGTATCTGGCTTGTGTTAAAGCGATGTCTTCGGTGAATTGTCCTTTTTCATATTCAAGGTTTTAGGCATTCTTTTCCTTCCTTTCTTCTAAATGGAGAGCTTTGGGGGTTTAAAACTGATCAGTTTTAATTGTGTTTGAATATATGCCTGCCGTTAAGATCTTTGTCCTTTTGCTTAGTTCATTTTGGTCTGCTTTAATATACCGACGCCTCCCTGGAAACATGAAGGATAAGCAAACGGATTAAACTTAATTAGTGGTAAGTTTTAAATCTCTTTTGTAATTATCCCTTTGTTCATACGTTCGCCGTATGTCCCCGTTTCACTCTCGACTGGTAGACCTGGCCTTGTTCTTACTCCTCCGAGATGGGCGAGAATGAGAGGGAGTCTATACAGATGTACATACTCGTATACCTACAATAGAATGCGGATATCCTTTTCCCGAGCGTAAATCATATAAAAGCTTAGCACGACATTTCAAGTTGTTTTTAAGGTAGACTAAATTCTCTCCTTTACCTGCAGAATAACAATACGCAAATGAAACCACAAATAAGCAATGGGAAATCGGAAAAGGGAACACCGAGCAAATGATGAAAATCTGCACTCTCTTCCCTCCAATTTGTTGTTCCCTTTTTATGATTGTGGCTCCATTCTTTATTAATTCAAGGATGAAACAACAGGTCTACGAAACGAACTGGATAGGAAAGCTGGGTCTGAGTGATGCGTGATTCAGTTCCTCAGCGAAGCTCGTAAAAGGACTAAGTATTCCATAAGGACGGCTTTGTACTGATTCACAGAGATAGGTGTTCTTTCTCCATAGCCAAGGAGAGACATTTAGGCTGGGACAAGCTCTCAATTGAGCTGCGTTCAACCTAGAGCATGTGAGAGCAAAATGTCCTTGGAGAAAATATCCCAGTATAATCCGTGCCATGCGCACACTTTGCTCAAGGTGTTTTGTTTGTGGGTGGGTGAAGTGTGGGAGTCAATGAATACAGTGCTAGTCTGAGATTGTCTTCCATCAAAAGCGGGGGCAATACCTGTTTCAATATCCTGGCTGCTAGGAGCTTCACTAGTAAGTGGAGAAAGTGATATTGAAAGTGCATGTTTCATATGGGAAAGTAAGAAGTAGTTTTCCCGCTATTTTTGGTTCGGATACATTCGGATGGTTGAGTTTCAGAGAGAGATCGTATTTATATTGTTTATGCCTCCACAAGAGGGGAATGCGCGAGGTGAATAAAATAGAACTTTATCGTGTATACCGTATGTTGTGTGTTGAAAATACCTTTAGGGCCTTCGATGCTTGAACGACCGTCTAGTAACTTTGGCGTGCCAGGCGAAGGCCAATCGTAAAAGGGACCTGCCGGGGGAAGGGTAGCACTACGAAGGGGAAAATGGTTTGTGAAATGTATCATAGGAAAAAGCTAATACTGCGAGTAAAATTACACCGGAGACCGGATTCCAACCACCACTAACTGAGTAGAACAGACAAAAACACGGGTATCGTGACCCTTCTTTAGTACGTAGAGTAGTCTCGAGCGTAACGGTCGGATCCTTTTCTCGGTCAGTTCGATTTTGACGTTCAAGACGTCCATATTAAATACGTTTTCGACGGCGGTCAAGGCGGTCTTTTTAAGAAGTGCTATCAAAGTATAAATGTGTTCTGCATTTGATTTGCTTTCGTGGTAAAGGTTGCAGGGAGGATATGCAGAATCTCTGATTTTGGTCAGACAATTAAGGTGCGGTGATTAGTAAAGTGGCTTCTGGTAGTTTTGGAAAATAGTGACGAAAATATAGTGCATGAAGTGACCGGTTCTCTGAAGGTAGTAAAGTGCTTCGTCCAGCACATAGTTGTTCTGAGTGTTTGTTCCAAATCAGAAAAGTGGGTGTCCATTCGATTCAAAATAAGTCTATGATGTTCCCAACAAAAACGTAATGCAGTGATGCTATGCAAGCTGCAAAAAGGTTAACACACTCAACCTATTACCATACAAAAGAAGTAAAATGTTTGCCTATATTCTCGCTTGTTTGAAAATCATTTATTCCAAATATTTCATTGCCCCAATGATATGCTCTATCGCTGCATAGAATTGTGGAGTAACAATCTGCAAACCTCTCCGTCATGTTTACCATTCAGAGTCGACCGCCGTAGGCCTTAACTATTCAATAGCAACCGCTTAACCCGTTCGCCGATTCAGTCCCAGAAATGGCATGAATCATTCAGGGTTGGTATGGTAACAACGACCACGTTTAAATTCTGCCAACTATCAACAATAATATCACGGATGTGGTGGCGGCACGAGGACAAGTTTGATTCGATTAATTGAAAACGTGACATAAACTGTGAAAAATGTTCTTATTTTTTTTTGCCTCACTAAGGGGTGAGATTTGGGGGTGTATTGCATTTTTTAAACGATTTTCTGGAATTATTCCTATGCTTCCTGGCAATTGTCTGACAACTATGTGGGAAGGAAAGCGGGTAAAATGACTTGGGATATAGGTTTTTTCAAATTTTTCTATTGTCCTGACACCCCAGCAAATAGTTAACTCTCGTGACAGGTAGATGTGTGGTGGGCAGACTAGGACTAGGATTGGGGTGACTTGTGTTAGGGGGTTTATATTTAATAAAGGGTACGAGTTTCATATTTAACTAGTAGGATATTCATAGAGTGAAAGCAATGTGTGTGCAGAAGTTGTTTTCAACTAGTCTACTATTCAAGAGAGTTCAAATTAAAGGGGAAGTATCTGGAGTGCAAAAATTTCTGGCAATCCTTAAATAAAAATGGTGGTCCATCTTCCTTGTTACAACTTGTGTGTATCACCTGCATCACAATTATTTACCATAAACTCCTCAAGTATCAATAACGTCCTTTCTGCCTATCCAAAGCTCAACATTTTTCAGAAACATTAAAAGCGAAAATTCTCTAATTTCCAGGTCCACTTTCTTTCCCCAGAAATACTAAATATGTAACCCCTAAAATGTTTGTAATTGTATTCGAAGTATAATTAGATTGCCACTCATCATCCTGAATTATTTATGGAGGGTAGTTTGGAACGACCGTACCGACAAAACGTGCGACAAAGGACTTATCCTCAAATAGGATTCTGTCTTGTAGTATTTTCTTTTGTATCTCCGTGCTTAGAGTCCTCTATTTCTCTTGAGACTTATCCTTGAATCTCTTTTGTTTCTTAGGATAATTTCTCAGACCATTGACTCTGTATGTGTACCCTACATTTGTTCGTGGTTGGTAACGTTTCATTTAATTTTGAAATGTTCGTGAATGTATGTATATTGGGGACCATCAGAGCAACCATGTTCCTTGTAGTCTTGTTTCGGCCAGCCCTGCTGATTCAATGCCCACGAGAAAACCCAAACATTTCCCTACAAATCTTAATAAAAACCTCGGGATATTAAGCAACATTTTATGATTCTTTAAATGTAAGATCCTTACTGGGGAGCCTACTTGCGATTAGAATTTACACAACCTTCCTACGGTAAACAATGAAGCAACGCATGTACCCATATAAAAATTCGCGCAAGCAATATGATTGCCGGTCCTAATGTTGCTCTCAATTTATTATTTTTTAACATTTCCTATGTCACAGCTCCATGTGTGCTTTAGCTGACGCGCTATTTACTTATTTTCGTCCTTTCTTAGTATACATGTTGCGTAAAAAAGCCATTTAAAGATGATTGATGTGTTTTGATATGTACATTTCGAAAAATATCCGCCTGAAGGAAATGTCGTGTCGGTCGGTTGTGATGTCAATGTCCTCGCCTGTCTGCAAGGACACTGGCTCGGAGGATGAGTGGAAAACAGTCCTTATGCTAAGCAGAAATATTTCTTCGACTGTGTTTTTTTAAGACGGTAGTATTTTGAATGTGTTTTGAACATAATCTGCCTCGAGTTACATATCGGTCCCGTATGGACCAAGAAGACGCGTGCAGCAAATAGTCGGGACGTTTGAGATTTAAGATAAGTCTAGACAGGAAGATAATATATTGTGCTTTTCATGCAAAGTGGTTTCGCAGCAACAGATTATTTTATTTGAGCTACTGCGATTGACAAAATAACGCTATTAGTTCGGTGATTATATTGTGGAAAATAAGCATCTAATAAGGCTGGCTTTTCGGTTTTGATTGATGATGATTGGTAGTAGAAACCCCCCACTCCTGTAATGTCAAATGGTATTGGAGGTTGTCACAGAGGCTTGATGATGACGAATTCCATGTGATAGAGTGTGGGCGGTAGTTTCAGATCCTGGAATAATGTTTCGAAATCTTAGATCCTGTGACTAATTTGTTGCAATCTGCTCTCGAAATTTCTCGGTCCATTCTCAAAAAAATTGTGACTGACCATTTAAGTAAGCCTTGAGAAGGGTACATGGGAGCCGTGAGACATGCTTAGATTGAAGGGTATTGTTCAACTATTTTGAATCTCTATGCATTGCTTTACAATCTTATGTATCCCATCTATTTCCTTTACACTGGATCACAGTACGTCCATCCCTACTTTGAAGTTACGAAAATATCATTAAAGGATGTCGGAATATTTTTTGACACTGATTTTTCCAAAGACTTTTTGATTTCCAGAGATCGTTTCGTAGCATTGTATTTACGCGAGCATCACTTTATTTTGCTCTACAAACGGGATCAGGATCATGAGTTTGTTATAGATTACATTTCTGTTAATGAGCTCGTGAGGTCAGATGCGTCATTGCCACTTGACTCCCAGAGATCCCACGGTGAGTGGGTCAACACTTCTCAGTCCAGCTCCTCCAGTTTTTGTCGGGTGGGCAAAGATATGTGTGGTCTCGCGTTGCCCTTCTGGAAGAAGATGCCACGAGATTTCGTCAATTTTGATCGCTTTTTAAAGTTTTGTGTAAAACAAAAACTTATTGAAATCGGTTTACTGTTTGCCTGTCTGTCTTCAAACCCTATTGCTGTCTCCTGTCATGCAGTTTAGTGAGATTTGTACTCACTAAAATCAGCTTCTTCTCCCGCATTTACCTGCAGCTTATTATGGTGGCTGTTGATGAATAATTCCCAGTTCCTTTGCAATCTAATTCTAAGCATCCCTTGACCCCCCACAAGAACTCCACAATATTTTTGGTTGTTAATCGCGTGTCTGCAACCGTTTCCGATCTGGTTTGATTCGTGGTAAACCACAGTCGGCCACCTTACCGTATCTTGGGTAGCATGATGACTTGTCGTAACCAAATCGATGTAAATCAGCATGACAATCTTCTTGTCCACTTAAGAGTTAACGTAGCTCGTTGTTTTATTCCTCGTGACTTCGTTCGATCGGTTTTCGAACGTCCGTAATGATGCGGTCCAACGATCAGTTTGTGATTTGTCCCATCTCTTTTGCCACTCCGCGATAGATTCCCACCGTGCCAGCGGCCGTAGAAATACGCTAGATTCCCCAACTGCATACGTTTTGTCGTAGAGACGTCAGCCTCCTTTCGCCAAGTTGTCTATGGGGAGTACCCCTGCTAGTACATATG
Source organism: Hermetia illucens (assembly GCF_905115235.1). Lineage (NCBI taxonomy): Eukaryota > Metazoa > Arthropoda > Insecta > Diptera > Stratiomyidae > Hermetia > Hermetia illucens. The sequence continues at coordinate 167,890,260 of NC_051849.1, read as the reverse complement.
TTGCTTCTCCTGATGTTGGTCGATACGCACTGCATACCCCGCGTGCACTTAGCCGATACGTCCTTCTTAGTCTTCTGCAGTTTACCTTGTTTTCCAGAGTAGTTGCTCAAACTGGAGCTGCGTGGAGTAGTACAGAACTAACTAACCTTGAAAAAAAAGACTTTGGCTTTGTCTTGACCCACCAATATTCAGTAGTATTCTCGAGACCGTTACAGCGATGGAAGACGCTTAAGTTGCTGCACATTTAATGTGTTTTTTAGGTTGAGCTTCCTGCCAATCATTACTCCCAAGTACTTGAGCGATGGTTGGGGGTAAGTCCAACTTTAATTTTCACGGTTGTGTTCTTTCTTCTCTTGCTGATGAGATCTACTTCTGTTTTATGTTCAGCAAGTGATAGGCCGAAAATTTTCAAACAGAAATTGATCTCCCGTGTCGCTTCATTTGTGTAGGTCTCGAACTCGTCTAGGCGTGTTGCAGTTACTGTTATATTCTGACATCATCCGACAAGTCAATGTTTGCCACGCTACCTGGAAGCGTCAAGGCGCCATCATACATGGCTAGCCACGAGCCAAAGACCTAGGTCTGAACCCTGTGGCACCCCACAAGTTGTCGGTAATATTTTCACTCCATCGTCTGAGTCGCAGTTCAGTCTTTCCCGAGGGAGAAATTCAATAACAATGCGTACAATGTATTTCAGGGCCTGCAGCTGGACGAGTGCGTCGATGACTTTTTTTTATTTTTGTAGTATTTTCTACTTCGAGGGTTACTTTGTCATTTGTCATTTTGTATTACAGCCCGAGCGAGGCCAGCCACCATGTTGATTACGTCGACGGTTAGTCTCCCCTTAAGAAACGTGAATTGCTTGTCGAAAAGCTTTCTTCCTTTTCCACACTAACGAGCAGTCTGTTGTACATTACTTGCTCAGTTTGCCAATGCTATTGAGCAGAGATATCGACCTATATGGGGAGGAGTCACTCAATGGTTTAGCTGCATTCGGAATGAGTATTAGCTTTTATAGTTTCCATTGTTCGAGGACGTCGCACGTCTCAGAAACGGTTGCCCCGATTGACATCAAATTTTGTGCGAAGCTGGTAACTGTGGACGCCCACGTTCTATGTGGAACTGATGAGGAGAGGGGCGGTCTCCATATATGCAAAACGGAGGTGTAAAGTTTTTTCACCAAATATAATCATGTGGAGTATCAAATTAAAGGTCTGAATTGGTATTTGTCAATATTGGCCTCAGTTTTGGCATTTACTGAAAGGGGGGGGGGCATTTCTTTCACGGACATATTCCCAAAATCTTCTCAACCAAAACGTCTGAAAGGAATCATGAAACAGACTGGCACTGTACGGTGCCTAGTCTCCGGATTGCCCTCTATATTGATATTTGTTCAAAAAAGAGATTCCAATCAATATTTTGACCAGGCTGAAGAAGCTTATAGTGGATGATTCCCTTGTAGTCCTACCTGTAATGTCGGCCTGTAATACGCATTCTTACCTTTCAGAAAGTAAAATTTCAGAATGACATGAATTTTCTCGCTCGAGGTATTCATTTTCAAAGTGGTACAGCTCACTTCCTTCACGTAAAATATTTTATGAAATTCCAATTCGTGCCTACCTGTCAAAGTCGGTACAGTGTTACCATAGAAAATATAGTTCAATCTGTCCACGAAATATGACATTACTTTTTCAAAAACCTAATGTATATATGTGTAGAGCTGGGATAGGCTCAGCGCCCACAGTACTCAAACCGCAATCTTGTATAATGCCTAATCTGAACATATGTCAAATTTGCTGTCGTGGCCAGTCAGAATGTCCATTGAGGATAAAATTTTTGTATTTGATTTGGACAGGAAAAGGTTTATCTGTATATTGACCGCCACATGTCCTCATGAAAAGCTTGTTCTCAGTTTCTGGGAATAATATAAGCCAGTCTCATTGGTATTCCGATTGCTGCCTCCGATCCCGTCTGGGGAAAGACTGAACTCTTTTTTGCTAAGGCACCCGAAATTGCATTTCCCTTTATGCCGCAGATCTATAGAGTTCACATGAGTTATACACTCTGTTGTGATTTTTGATGACTACTCAACGCCCAGACTGCGATGTGCTTGTCAGTTACTCAAGTTATCGCTCTTAGCATCGTTTATATTTCAACCTAAAATACCGTTATATATTGTCCCAAAGAAATATTCAATACTCTTTTTTACCCGAAAGGTGAACCCCTACTCCAAGACGTTGCACTTATTTTGAGCCATCTGTAGCAGACTTCATTATACTTTATTACGCACTGTTCTGATTTTTCCCAACTTTTCCCTGCACTTGAGGATAACTCTTTATCGTCTGCCAAACGGGTGTATGCCGTTCCTAGTATTACCAGGGATTACAAGAACTGGAGTCAATTCTCTCAATATCTCATCCAGGGCTCTGTGCTCTCAATGTCTGCTGCCTCCCGATAGGTTTAAACTAACTAAACCATATGAGCTGCTCCCATTAAAGTGCTCCCAATATCTATGTGCAGGGGCTGTAAAGTGAGTAATATATTTAGAGCAGCGCCAGATGTCGCAGTGTCTTTGCAGTGAGGGTAGCTTACACTGACTATTTCGTCTCACCATAGCTTACTCCATGCGGGATACATAGGAGAAGACCAGACCAGTCTAACGATAGCAAAGTATATCCACGGTACCACATGGATCATATGTCCCTATGCCGAGGCAAAGGTCCGTGTACTCAGGCCATAAGCTATGAGAGTTTATGGGGGAAGGTTTATGGGTTATTCCCCTCACCATTCGCAGGTAGTCTCATCTTTTTGTAAATAATACGTTTTTCGTTTGATTTAGGGATAGATAGTTCATACTTGGGACACTGACTGTCAATCAAATCAATGATGGGGCTGCATATGTCTACACACCCTTCCGAACTTTTGATCAAAAACTAGGAAAACTAGGTCATCTACATAAACTTGGTCGTATATTGATTGATTTCGCAGTTCATATAGTAGTGTCGACAACATTTTCCACAAAAGTGCCAATACCATATCTATAGGGCAGCCTTTCGTTGCTTGTGTCACTTAGTAACAATCAATATCTACTTCAGCACAAAGCAATTCCTGCGTTAGCATTTCGTAGATTAACATAACTAAATTACCATCGGTATTATACTCTCCGGATGTCCAGATGGCTCAAGTGGTGAGAGCGTTGGGCTGTCGTAGTAGAAGGTCACGGTTCAAATCTCACTGTTGGCAGAGGGATTTGTTCGTGACTGGCTGTCAGATACCAGTCGACTCAGCTGCGAATGAGTAGCTGTGTCAAATCAGGGTAATAATCTCGGGTAAGCGCAATGCTGACCACATTGTCTTTTACACTGTACTGTAGTGCACCGTTGCGGTCTTGGATGAAGTGCTCTAACACACTTCAAGGTCCTGCTGCAATATGGATTGTTGCGTCAACGATTATTATTATTATTATGCTCTCCGGTGGATTCAAAATTTCAAAAAGCCCCTTCAGCGTCCACGAACGCCCTCATCGCGTACTTGCCTTTAAGAGTTGCGTTTCTGTGTCTTTGAAATCAGGGAATGAGGAGACACTGGTCAGCATATTGGTTTTCATTTAGCGGTTACGACCCTACGCGCATCTTGCAAATGTGACGCTTAACCATTTCTTCTTGACATTTCAGCGAGGATGGTGTTAAGCTGGTTTGTCCGTAGAAGAATATTGGTATGAAGACTACCCTATCTTTCCATCAGAAGCGTAGATAGCCCAGAGCAGGATGTGCTAACGAAATACTCGTATTTCCCAGCATATCTTTAACATCTTTGGATAAGTTCCATCTACACCAGGTGCTGGGAAATCGTCATAAGATAGTATAGTAGCTATGGTCTTTCCACTGATAATCGTCACTCTCGCAATCTTTCAGTTCACTTTCAAAATATTCGTTTGTTGTGGGGTCTAATTCTCTTTCTCCCAATTTTGTCCTTGTTCTCTGAGATTGTGTACTTCAAGAGAGTCTGTAAAATTCCATCTGGTTTTCTAAGAGAGTTTAATTTTGCCAGTGATAAAGTTTGTTAGTCTTTAGTCGTCTAGGTGGCTCCACTTTACTGTCAAGAAGTTCATTGAACTGCGCCCGATTCGCTTTCCTTGGATTCAGCCTTTCCGTATTCTTTGATGATTCTTTCCACTTGACTAGTCTAGGGAGTTTCAAAATAAATAAACATTTCAGGGTGAATAAAGTTTTCGAGAAATACTCGGAATTCAACTTCGATGTTATAAGTTACACGTTGATTTTAAAGAAGTGGGTTATGAAGTTCAGATTCGAAAATGTCTTACTGACCTATCTTAAACAGTCTCGTCTCCAACAAGTATATGCATTAGATATTTTTCTCTGTAGATAATTTTGTAAAGGAGGAAATTTGGGCAGATTCAATATAAAAAAAATTTGGTTCGACTTTGAATTAATTCAGGGAAAATAGGACAATGAAATTGGCCAGTTCTCATTACTGACGGTGCAATGACCGAGTGGTCCTACTTTCCTCACAAGTAAATGCATTGGATATTTTTCCTTTTAGATAATTTTGTAACGGAGCAAATTTAAGCCAATTGAATGCAAAAATAGTACAGTTCGATTTTAAAATAATTGTGGAAAGATGGGGGGGGGATTAAATTAACGGTGAAACTGCCGAGTCGATTGAGGGTCAGCCTGTTCATCTCGTTGACTCATGGTGGTATTTACGCTTGCTCGGCTGTTGTAAGTTTAGTACCTGCAAGTAACAAGTCAGCTCGATTTCTGCTTCATCTTGAATAGACTGAGTAACGGGAAGGTCGCCTATTTATCTGGTTAAAGATTTAATCTTCTTTTTCTTCAGCCTTTGTCTCGTTCATAAGCGGGGTCGGCTCGTTGTGATCGGTTTCGCCATTTGGCTCTATCGAATGCCTGATCTGGGTGTAATCTCGAGGCTTTCAAATCCCCATCTAGCGTATCAAGCCACCGTTGTTTAGGTCCGCCTTTTGGTCGTTTACCACCGACTTCGATGTTCAGACCAATCTTGGTAAGTGAATACTCGTTTGCACGAATTGCGTGACCATACCATCGAAGACGCCTCTCTCGCAACTTTTCCACGATCGGTGCAACCCCATAACGATCACGTATATACTCATTTCGGATGTGGTCTAAACGTGTGACGCCACTAGTCCAACGTAACATCTTCACCTCCATTACCGCAAGACGCCTTTCATTGTCTTTTATAGTCGGCCAACACTCAGAACCATAGAGTTGTTCATTCAGCCTGGCGAAAATCCTTCTAAAAGAATCCTTCAGCTATCAACTGGCGAAAATCATGGCAGTGAATTGCGCTATTGCAGCTAATGTTAGGCAGAAGATTCAGCAGTCTTGCACTGACCGAAGAATACGAAGATATTTCTGAAAAGCCGTTTTCAAAGTGGAATTTGACTGACTTTAAGAGAAAACGAGTAAATGACGACTAAGTACCCGAGTATTTGTCCAATCAAACATAATTGCACTTACCTATCTTTGTTTAAAAGGACGCACACGATAATTACCTGATGGATAGTGAATTTTCCCAACTGTCTTCCAAAACAATGGACTCATCTGTTGATTCCGCTCACTTCAATGGAAGGACGGATTGCCCTTGATTTCCCATTATCCTCATTTTTATCCTTTCAGTTGAAGCTAGGGAAAATAATGTTGACAATAGTTTAAGGTTTTCAGGCTGTTATCGGCAAGAACAATGCCTCCCTAAACACTGGCGTTCATAATTCAGAAAGTAACATTTTTCGTGGGTTCTTCAATTGAAAACGTTTCCTAGAGCAAATGCTTCATATCAAAGAAGTTCCTTTTGAAGATGATATTTTGTAAACAAAGAGAATTAAGATGGGATTAAAAAGAAAAAAATGTTTGCTTTCTTAATTTTTTATTTAATATCCAACGTTTCGCCAAGCTGCTTGTTATCATTTAATTTGCTAACAGCAAGATGGATTTTTTTGCTTTCAAGGCAATAAGATTATTCGTTATATATTAATACTCTCAAATACCGTATTAAATATCGTTAGTGCTTTTCACATTTGCCTTCAGCAAGGTTCGTTGGGCGAATGATGAAGAACCAACCTTTTGTAATATGTACTATTACCTGGCAATGAGTCCCTTATCGGAAGACTGAAAACTTCATTATATGTATGGATTATTGTAGAGACTGAAACTATTTATGTTCACCATGCAAAAATGAAGAATTTGTTTGACACTTGGAGAGCATGGCGTGGTATATATAATTGCCATACACCCATTGGTGGGGTATAGCGCTGCAACCGCACCTACGCACCATTGTTCGCGGTTACCTGAAATGCCTTTCAGTAGCCCCCAAGACTTTACGAGACGCTCGAACTCCTCCTCTTCTGTTCTGCACCAAGTGCTATTGGGGTAACCCACTCGTCAGTCATCTTGGGAGAGTGGATTCCACTGCCTAGCATAGCTCGCAATGCAGGTGTCGCCGTCTCCGTCAAGTGTGACCTATCCACTGTCACTTTGTCATCCAAACCCATTGCGTACGAGTGGCAGGTCTGTGCCCCGACCAAGTTCTTCGTTTGTGAGGCCAGAGTACTCCAGTGATACGACGCAGACCGGCATTGACGAAAGCTTAAAGCTTTTGAGGAAGGGTGGGGTTCACTTTTCATGTGCTACTCCCATATAGGAATACAGAAAGAACACTAGCACAGAACAGTCTCGACTTGATACATTAATGGCTTGCGCCAGGTAGCCTAGCGGGGATACTGACTGAAGGTTCAATATCAAAGGACACCATACTCACACCTTCCTTGGTTATAAAATTCAAAATTTATAGTTCTGAATGTTGAATTTACAATCCGTGACTATATGGCTGAGAACTGAATTGAATTGTCAAAGTACATATCTATTATTCTAATAAGGGAAGTTTCACTGCGTCCTTAAAGAACTATTGCGTACCTTTTACTGGTTATAGTGCACCTATTAACTTTAGTAGTTCAAGTAAGCCTATAACCGTTAGGAATTTTAGTATAATACATACTTCCAAATTTTTCAACTTTGCATCTGGGGAGAATACTTATCCCAGGTGCTTCGACCTATTTTGCCCAAGTACCGCACCGTGCCTCAGAGCGTGTAATGGAGGTTTCGATACACTCCTCACAGAACCTTCAGGCAGTGTCTGTAGATATCTCTAGCTTCCCTAAGTGATAGTTTAGTCGACAGTGACCAATCAGTATTCCCACTATAATCTGAAGGTTCTCCTTGGTGAGGCTTAAACAGTCCTTTGTGCGCTTGGGTTTGTATTCTCCAGTAAGCAGCCTGGACTGCCCATATGTAGGACTACCTGACCTATGAATGTTCTAGAGCCCATAAAGTTTGGCGATGTAATCTTTACCTCTCTATATATGCTTCTATTGGTGGATGGTTTTATCGTCCAATAAGTCCTACATTTCGGTAGTTCTTTTCCTTGTCAGTATGGTATTTTAGAATTTTTCGGCCTTGGATTCAATTCATTGGAGATGAAAAACAGTTTTTGTTTCGCATAATGTTTTCCTAAAAAAATAGGCGGAGAGAGGTTTCAGCATTAGTCTACTGATTAACTGGAGTAAACTGTAATAATTATGAATCTATTAATAATCAAAATCGCCATTCAGTCTGACTCTATGCTGTCCCTTTTACCTTTGGCCGATTCGTAGTGTCGACGAGCGTGGATTATGGGATATCCAAGGGGCAGATTATGGAGAATGTGATACGTTTTGGATCTTCCCCCTTCAATTGTGACATTTGAATATTACGATTTTCGGCATATCTCGCGCTTTCGAGTCATTATTATTTTTTTTATTTTAATTTCATTTTAACTTTGCATTCGTTTTCATAATTTTCCGCTAATTTTGCGGCATATTGGACTTCATGGGCACGTGACGTAAAGAAGGCTGTATCTACAAGATTCGATCTGCCTTCGTGACCCTGATCAGCGAGCCTTTGTGGGCGGGACATTTCAGTGCTGATGAACCTACACAGTCAATTTTCACCATTTTTAAAATCGGTTTACCGTCTGTCTGTCTGTCTGTCTGTCTGTCTGTCTGTCTGTCCGTCTGTCTGTTTGTCTGTCTGTCTGTCTGTCTGTCTGTCCGTCACACGCATTTTTCTCGGAAACGGTTACAGCGATTGACACCAAATTTGGTAAAAAGGTGGGAACTGTGAACGCTCACGCATACAGTGAGTTACATCCTCTTACGTCGAATTTAAGGGGGGGTCCCCATACATGCAAAAGGGGGGTGTAATTTTTTTTTTCATCAAATATAGTCATGTGGGATATCAAATTAAAGGTCTCAGTTAGTACTTTTCGAAAATGGTCTTAGTTCTGACATTTGTTGGAAAGGTGGGGAGTGCGGGGGGCTGAAAGTGACCATTCCTTTACGGGGGCCATTCTCAGAAACTACGAAACCGATAAATCTGAAAAAAATCAAGAGGCTGCCACTATATGGTGCCTGGGCTCCGAAATACCTTCCACACTGATATCTGCACAAATAAAGTTAATAATAGTATATTACTATAATTTTTAGTAATTCGCTACAAAACCCCCCTTAAGTTCATGCTAGGACCACGAAATTTCGCAACAATATAGGATGTAACATAGAGCATGATATTACCAAGTTTGGTGGAAATCGCACTATTGCTAACAAAGTTATAATACGTCAAAGTTGTCGCTTCTTTGCAAATTGAAGGCTATAAATGTCAATATCATCGGAAAGTGGATATTCTCACATAATATTGTATATGCATATATTACGTGCTACGTACTAAGAAATGCACAAAACCTTTCGTACCTGAAGCGTCCAGCTTCCGGTTTCCCGACTTGTTTCTGTTTTTTTTTGACAACTCTGTCCCTGTGGATGATCATAACCAATCTGGATGATCATTTTGTCCATCTCCTGCTTTGGTGGTCATTATAAGGTACTTCTAATGGAAATCACTATACCGTGTTTTATTCAGGGGTATAATAAATGTATAACCGATACTGTCCACATAAAATCCGATCTCATAGGTTTCGTCGAACGAATATTTAATACGTCCGGCAGTACCAGACTCTGCCTCAGATGGAGCGATGACAGGGCAGGACGTCAGACAGATTTTAGGAACATCTAATTGGCCTGCCTTGATGCAAAATCGGGATATTTGGACTTCTTTACTAAGGCAGGCTTGGACTGGATGTCGGTTGTTGCGCGTTGGTGACGATCTTAATAAAAACGGGTCATAAACTTGATTTGCATATCAATTATAAAACTTAACATATGTCCTAGGTCGCTCAGTTATTAAGGTCACTCACTGAGCGCTTAGCTACTTATTTCCTGATAGTAGCTTCATTCCTAGTAATTGTTATCTGTCAAAAGCTACGTAGTGAAGGTACTTCCATCTGCGTTACTGGTTTTATATAAGCCAAAAAGATACCAAAAGCATAGATTTTTATGCGTCAAACTAGATGTGATCTATTGCAAAACGGATTGGCACGCTATTTGCTTATTTAAATCTCCTTCTGTGAACTCTAGTATTCAAAATCGAGACCGGGGATTTATGTTGCTTTTTCATCATAAATGGCATGCATTTCTGGTTCATGTATACCTTAAAGTACGCTGTAGCTTTATCGAGAATTTGATTCAAAGTTCTTGTCTTGCAGTCCTATGGTATTACAGGTTATATAATTATTGAAATTTATTCACCTAGTGCACTTTTCTTGCACTAATTGTTAGCTCCAAGTTAAACTAACGTATGCAGGCTTTGGCCTTAATCTATTTGGGCTGGGAAGGGCAGACTATCTTTACCCCCAAATTGTCGGATATTCACCGCGCAAATCTGCCAGTAGCTAAATGTAGTTCAACAAAAACGACCCCTTGACACGCGTTTACCTGTCTTTATATTAGCCTGCCCGGGAATCTGGAGTAGTCCATTGAAAATCTGAGCCGTAACCAGGCTCGGAGAAGGGGACCACGAATAGCGAAGAAGATAGCGGTAGTGGATCTACGGCCAGCGGAGCTGAAAAATTCTGGCCTAAGAAATGAGGGATAGCGGATCCATGATGGATCACATTTGCATCGGAAGCGCGTCTTTTGTGGGCTCTAAAGTGTCTTGGTACTGAGAGACGTAAATTATGGCGGAGTGGCGTAGATTAAACCATACTTCATCTTCCCTGGCACTGTTCTGCGGAAATCACATGTTGTCCAGATCTATACCATCAAGTTGATATCATCAGAACTCCGTTGCCATAGTTCTGTAACAAATTCCGGCACTGCATTTCGGGAGTCATCTTCAAAGAAATAAGGCCTGATTGGGCTGCTTGGCTGAGTCTGCTGGTTCGGATTACGGAGCCAACTCGTTGTGGTCTGAGTTCTGGATTATTTGCGGATTTTTAAGCTATGAATTCGACAATTGTTTTTTATCGATAAACAAAGTGTTTCTCATGGAAAAGGATGATTTGTTTTCAAAATCGGTATTCTCGTCAGTTTGTTCTATCACCCACTGATCGAACTGTCGGTTCTGTGTATAGTCCGGTTTGAGCTTCAGGCTGGGCTGAATCTGCTATGGGTCAGGCTTTTTTGTCAAAATTTGCTGCGTATTGACTGGCGAAAGTTGTTCTGAGCAATGAAGAATTGAAGTTCGTGGGCTTCTGTTGACCACCTCTTTTATAGCAGGAATGTTTTCGAGAGGCCGACTGAAAGGTTGATGCACAGGTTAATTGACCTGAAGTTTCTTCGAATTTACTGATCACTCTTCGAATTGCTGAAGACATTTCCATGCCCAAAATTTTTGCGGAGTTTACTAGCGATCATAGTGTAACTTTCCCCGTTTTTGTAATGGGTCTTCACAATGATAATCCATTCTCTCTTTGCATTGCGCTTAATTTTTAATAACTGGAGCAATCGTAGACAACTGCTAGTCGTCTGTTGCACTGAAAAGAAAGCTGTATACTTAAATAAGGCATTCTTATTGGGACATTATATTACCGTTTTATATTTATTTTGACAAAGTTACCAACAAAGCTAAAGAGATCGGTATTAAAGCTACATCTTGTTATTTTGTATTCAGAGCTGGGATTCTGTGTTATTATGAACACTTTCGTTATTCGAATGAGTTCAAGTAGTAATGAGAACTTAAGCTTTATTGTGGGTGAACATTTTCCGGTTTTTGTTGTAACTATCATGTACACTATACATGATGTACTCTACAATGAAATTCCTCTGCAATTTTGCGCAACCGTTTGTACTTAGTTTGTATGCTGAGTATATTATCCTTTATCGTCAATCGTTGACTATTTTAAAAGCCTCCAGATTGTACCCAGATCAGGCATTCGACAGAGCTAAATGGCGAAACCAATCACGACGAGCCGGCCCCACGTGTGACCGGGACAAAGGCTGAAGAAAAAGAAGTTGAATATTTTGAAGGTTTTGTGGAAAACAGGAGAAAATGATAATTTGGCTGAGTGTCTCAAAAAATCCAGGTTTTCCCTATATATGGCATCTAAGCATTAAAATATTCTCCATTCCTCCTCCCCGTTAAGTTCATCATAGAACCACAAAATAAGGTAGGTTCTATTAGGTGACACGATTCTGGAAAGTTTGGTGGGAATCGTACTATTATGGGGCGCAAAATATCAGTATAACATTAAAGTAAATAGCTGGGCATATTCAGTGAACATTACGAACTAGGTATGGAGCCGTATATATGGTTGTCATTCAATCCTTTTATAGCGTGCCAAACCGTGCGTTGGTATAGAACCACATATTTGCGTGATTCGCCAAAGTGTTAGTAGTGGCAGTTGCTAGTCCTTGAGAATTTTCAGAATATCCTCTTGTTGGCAGTGACTGAATTAAGTATTGAAAAATGTACTTGTCTTCATTTGACGATCTGTTTGTAAGCTTTCTTTTTCTTGTTTATTTTATCGTTGCATTTTTTTGTCAAACAACCAATTTTGTTTACGTGAAGTCTGATGTATGTCTAGACCTACGATTTCGTGGTTTTATTGTCTTAACCTTAAATGGAGGGAGCCGCAGCTCCGAGCACTCAGGCCATTATTAGGCCCATTGTACTATCCCCGTAAGTTGCCTATTCAATGGCTTCCCGCCTACGGTGTTCGCAGGCTTTAGCGAATCTGAGAACATTCTCAAGAGGCAGAGAGTGTGCAGATTCTTCATTGAAGAAAACCTTGCCAAGGTGTCTTCGTCTGAGATCTGAGGATGCCGGGCAGCTGCATAAAAAGTGCAGGGCAGTTTCCTCCTCCTCCTCACATTGGCTGCACACAGCCGAAACCACTACCCCAATCTTTTCCATATGGTAGTTTAAGGAGCAGTGTCCCGTCAAAAGCCCTACTAGGGTTTTCATGTCCCACTTCTTAAGGGACAACAAAAATGCCGCTCTAGTGGCCCTAGGCTCCTTCACAAGGATTTTCGCTTGCCGGCAAGAGCCCAAATTTCTCCACTCGGTTGCGTGAATCCTTGCAATTTCACCCTTCAGAGTAGACTTGATAGTAGATGGTTGGATTCCAAGAGCTGGTTCTGGGCCCACCATTGTGGATCCAGACCCTCGGCGAGCCAGTCGATCAGGACCCTCATTACCGGCGATGTTAGAGTGCCCCGGCACCCAAATCAGGAATGTTTCGTTCAGTTGGCCTTGAGAATCAGCAGCACCTGATGACAACTCCACACCAACTGGCTTGATATGTTGTTGCCATCTAGTGCTGATAATGCCGCCCGACTGTCGGAACAGATTCGAATGGTGCGACCCCTTCATTTTTGTCGCAGACATTCTTCTGCTGCCAATGAAATGGCATATATCTCCGCCTGGAATATGGTCGTCATTTTTTCGAGGGGTCGGGCCAGTTCTATAATCGGATTCTCCAAGAACACGCCTGCACCCGATCCATCCTCCGTGACTGACCCGTCGGTGAAGATTATTAGGTCTGTAATCTGAAAAGACTGGCCATGAGTCTTTTCAGATTACAGACCACATTTATGTCGACCATTCTTCTCTTTCGGTGATTACGACAGTGTATGTCTTTTCAAAGACGAATCTGGAAACCATATGATCGGTCGGCATCAGGGCTACCGGATGTTTTTCAAGGAATTTCCATATAGACGCATGCCCGTTGGATTGGCCGCCTTTCCACGCCCCAATGGTATCGAGCCTATATGCGTCGTTGGCTGCTTTCCGTTTCACCTCCAAGTGGATGGGGGGTAAATTTAGGATGGCTTCAAGTGCCGCAGTCGACGTAATACTCATTGCTCCAGTAATATTTAGGCAACCAAGTCTCTGAATCTGCGTTAGCAGCTTCCTGCTGTTAGCAAAGTTCAGTCTTGGCCACCAGACGGTGCATGCATACATCAAAATGGGTTTTATTATGGATGTATACATCCAATATATCCGTTTAGGTGAAAGTCCCCAGGTCTTACCTATCGCATTCCTACAGTACCAGAGCAATCTTCAGGATTTCTGATATTGTTCCTGGATATGATGCTTCCACGTTAACTTGAAGTCGAAATGTACTCCTAAGTACTTGACTGTTTGTGCCAGCTGGATTTCCGCCCCTGCTAAGATGGGTAGCGTATAGCTGCCCCACCTGACGTTCCTAGTGAACATAACTAGTCCAGTCTTTCTAGCGTTCACCGTGCAGAGTTGCATTCAAGCGGTCACATACTGTGTCCGCAAACTTGCCGGTAATTATTACGGCTAGGTCGTCCGCAAATGCTTGCGCGAAGACTTTTTTGTCCTCCAGGAGCCACAGCAGGGTATCCATCACCAAGAGCCATGACAGTGGAGAGAGAACCCCTCCCTGTGGGCAGCCCCTGAGACATCCTGCTTCAATAGACTTCTGGCCGACCGATATGTGGATTTTTCTCCACTCTAGCATGTGAAGGATCCAACTGATTAGCAGGGGTTCGATTCCATGCTGTCTTGCCGCATCACAAATTGCCGCAAATGAGGCATAATTGAAGGCACCTTCGATGTCCATGAATGCGCCTAAAGCGTATTCTTTATCGGACATCGCCTTTTCAATTTTTGCCATAAGTTCATGGAGTGCTGTCTCCATGGATTTGTCTTTCTGGTAGGCGTGTTGCCTATGATGAAGTGGCCATTTAGGAATGTGTGTATCCCTTATGAACCGATCTACTAATCTTTCTAGTCCTTTTAGCAGAAAGGACGTTAGGCTGATCGGTCGAAAGCTTTTTGCGTCTGTCTAGGTGGGTTTTCCTGGTTTGGGAATGAACAACACCTTCACATCCCGCCATATAATTGGAATATAAGCGTGTGCTAGGCATGCCCGATATATATTCCGAATGTGTCGACCCAGGGCATCCATTCCTTCTATTACTAGCGCAGGAATGATGCCATCCGGATCTGCATACTTATATCTGTGGAACGAGTTAAATGCCTATTTCACTCGCTCAAGTGATACTACTTTGCATGCCAGATTCCAATCTCTCGGTTGAGTGCTGTATGCACCTGTTGGTCCCGAGATTAGATTTTGGATGCTGCCTGGGAAGTGTACTTCAAGCAAATGATTTGCCGTTTCTTCATCGCTTTCTGTGTACTTCCCATTCTGTAAACGTAAGTAACCCAGTTTCTGGCTACGTTCTTTGACCAGAATCCGCTTCAGCTTTGAGGTTGCCTCAAGAGAGTTAGTCTCTTCGCAAAAGCGTCTCCAAGATGATCGTTTGGCCGATCTTATGCTCTTCTTTAGAGCCTTCTGTGCTTCTTTATAGCGATTCCAGCTAGTGCTTGATTCGCCCTTCAGAGCACGATTAAGGAGCATCCTTGTCGTTCTCCTCTGTTTTGCCAAATCCGAGTTCCACCATGGTGTTTTACCCTTCTTTGGCATCTTGAGTGGACAGCTTTCTTCGAAAGCTTCTCTCATGCTAGTTGTGATCATCTGGGTTGTCTTCTCAATTCCAGCAATGGATTTGATGCCCCTCCCAGGGATCGTGACTCGGGCGTTCAATTCTGTTTGATACATTACCCAATCTGTCTTCCTCGGATTCCGAAATCGAGTGGGTGGAGGTAGATCCATGCCCATAACGAAATCAATGCGTCTGTGATCCGAGAGTGTGATATCGTTTGATACTCTCCGATCAGAGCCGCGATGTCAGGAGGTGCCACCGTGATGTCGATGACCTCTCGCCTGACCACGTTGAAGAAAGTGGGTTCATTACCCATATTTAGGATCTGCAAATCGGTTCCTACTAGATACTCCAATAGTCTCGATCCTCTTGCATTGATGTTCGAACTTCCCTAGCATATGTGGTGAGCGTTGACATCACATCCTGCTATTATCCCCATGCCTCTACTTTTGGCATATTGGATAGCTCTGATGAATGTTCCACTGGGAACGTCTTCTGCGTCGTAGAGGAAGTATGCAGGGCACCATAGTATCTCTTTATCTCCCTGTTGACTTTTTATGGTTAGCTTAGCCGATGTGGTGTCGCCATCACATAGATCGTTAACCAGGTTAGCCTGGAAGTCTTTGGAGACTACCATGCAGGTGCGGGGTCGATCGCTTCCATTGGCATACAATAGGTCAGCATGTTGGAAGTTTAGGCCCCTGATTGCCCCACCAACAACCCACGGTTCTTGTATGAGGTATATAAATGTCTTGCAGCTATTGATCCGACGATTGATAAGTGCAGTCGCCGCTTTACAATGCTGCAAATTTACTTGGGAAATGTGGCATCTCATTTACGTTTCAGATGTAGATGCCGGGGGCTGCATGTCCCCTTCAATGGTTTTAGGAGCCGACACTTGTAACGTGACGGTCCCCAGCCCATAGTAGAGCCGGCAACCTGACTTTTCCCGAACTTTCTTAACATCAGGTTCGGGAACGCCGATAGTGAGAAAAGTTCCCGGCCTATCTGTTCTCTCTCCTGTTTTGCTGCCTGGCAGCAACCAGGTGGAAGTGTTAAGGTTGTTCTGTACACCAAGTTGTTCCAGAACCCCGACACCATTTCGCTCTTCTTCTGGAAGCCAGAGAAAGCACTTTTTGATCAATGGCAGCTCAGAAACCCTTTTCAGGGTTAGTCGCGCACCCTCCCACACATCGTTAAGGGAGGAGCAGTACTGCCTGAGCCACTCGTTCGTGTCTTCGTCAGCAAAGTTCAGCCGTAACATTTTACGGTATACACCTACCGACTCCAAGCAAAGCTTAATGCCTTGCGCGGACGCAGTCCTTACAGCTAGGAGGACTTTCCTCCTAAGCTGTTTGCACTGCTCAGTATCGTAGCCGGATGGATTAGGGTCGTCTTAACCTTATTTCATAACCCCGTTCATAATTGCTTGTATAGTGTATGTTCATCTGTAAAATGCCTTTCGGGTTTCCAGAATAAATTTTTCAGGGCATGCGATTTGTGCACATCTAATATCCACCAGCTAAGCTCGAATATCGGTCGTTATTAATTTTAGCGTCCTCCTTTGCGAAAAACAAGTAATTACAGCGAAGAAACTAAGAGGATACCCCATACTCCCCTAAGGAGTAAAGAGGAGGCATTCTATGCTTCATTCAATTTTTAGATCATTCGGTAGTCATTTTGGTGGACGTTTACTGGTTTGTGTGCATCTTTCTGTATTATAAACATCACCCCTAACTCCAAAATGATTCAAACTAAAGCCAAGTTAGATTATCAGCAATAAATAAAATGGGGCTAAGTGTTCCGTAACATGGAACAAATATCGTTTTGTTCAACGTTCAGTTGTTACTAATAGCAATTAACTTTGGTAATATTGCCGGATTTCTCAATGGTGACCCACTGACCTTTTACTGCTTTTAATGCGGGTCGTGGTATAGCTTCAGGTTTTTATTTATTCCTAAAATACAAGTCTTCCCGGTACTACATAAGATATCTTCATCTAATCCCTCCAAATCCCCCTAAACCATGGCAGAATCCTAGCATCGTTCTTCGTGTGGTGGGTAAAAGCCATTTAAGCCTATTTGAAGTGCAGTCAAACTAAGCAAAATATCCTAACAAAAGGACACTACAAACTAAAACTAAGCCCATGATTGTTGCCGACACGAAACTCCTAATTGTCATGTTCCCTAATCAGCTTTCGACTCGGGCAAGGAGAAAGGTAGCCTATAACTTGCATTGCCTGTATGCAAGGATAGTGCACTGACATTAGAGGTAACAAGAAACAGGAAAGCATAAGTCGAAAACCAACGTGCCGATGAAATGGTTGCTTACTATTCAAAATTATTGCTTCTGTTATGTAAGCTGTGACTGCTATTTAGAACTGGTAAATTTGTCTGGCTAATATGCCCAGAGCTTTGTTCAAAATCCGTCTGGAAACGGTAGCAACTCAGATGAATATGTATTCTTTCTAGGAATTATCTTTCGTTTGCAGATTCAGAAAAGATATTCAGGGTTGATAGGGGTCTCTAGGGAGAAAAGGACGATGAAAGGTATGCATTTATGTATTCTTTAATTCTGTTTGCATACTGTAGAGTGACTGTGAATAGGTTGAAACATTTTCACACATTGTCGACATAAATCTACATAAAATGGCACAATTGATGTGCTTTTATAAAAGGAGGAGGTAATACATGTTTTCCTAAGTTCAATAATAGTGAGGAAAGGATGTTTGAAAAACGTAGTGGCATAGTTGATTTTCTTTATGAATCTCACAAAATTGAAATCGTGCTTTAACCTTTAACTTAACTTTATAGCTTATATGAGTTTTCGAATACATTGAAACTGTTGGCATCTCTGGGTTCTCAAGACCTCCACCGCAATTTACATAGTAAAGTGAAGTTTTCAATTCAAATCCGTAGAGGTATTAGCGGAATACTCTGTTCTTCGAGAGAAATTGAATGATATAGTTGGCCTACACAGGGACCAGACTGCAGGTCCACCTACACTCTTTTGAGTCCTTAAAATTGCTTATGTCATTTAATTATGGATTTCCTTTTGAGCTTTCCGCTATATAAGTCTGTCATTTCATCTAAGATATTAATTGTCATAATTTCTGACATAACAAATCATCGGGGAAAATCTGGAAGACAGAATATAGCGTCAACTACGCTTACTTTATGTGCATTGAATAAGCTCTATATGTATTGTCGTTTTCCAAAAAGCCGCAAAATGGAATTTATCAGTCAATCTACAAACACCGCTGCCCTCCTAGGTACGGCATTATTTTTGCCAGGGGCACTGTTGTGTTGGATGTTCTGTCTCAAACAAGCTGCAGGTGCTGCCCCAAACTGAATTCTGCGTCTATCGTCAGGCCACCAGATTTTCTAACTGACCCTACAGCATTGATAGACACGGGTGTGATTCGGCTGATACGAATTGTTTTGTACCAAAAATCAAACTATGTCGTCAGTGTAACTTATTACGCTCGCACCATTCTGAATGGTAAAATTAAATACACCTTTGCACATGAAACTCTATAGGTATTCACTCACGGGTGATCCTTCGGGTCTGGGTAGGCACTCAATCTTGTTTCACTGATCTGTCGGCTTGAACTTTCCGCTGCTGCTTCCTCATAGGGTTACCTTTTCCATTTCCTAACTGCGCCAGTTCGTTATCCCCTAAGTAGTTGAACCTTCTGCAGATGAATCCTTTCGTTAGCGTCGCGGACTTTCTGAATGCATTAAGTTATAAAGGTAATTCTCTCCATTGACTTGCTAGGTATATTAGGCTAGATTAGCCGCACTTTTGCGCGGCACCATTGTGGAAGTTTGCTCATATATTGCTTCACAGACCAAATATTGTCATTCTTAGTCTGAAGTTGTGGCTTCCCTTATAGCTCAAAGTTGATCGTATGGGCATTATCCCCGCTAATGTGCCACGAGATATTCCGCAACAGAGTAGCCCTGGAAAAGCTCAGATTCATAACGATACCAGATTTCCATTTCCTGTGTATTTATCGGCCTGAGTTAAAAGTCATTGCATTTTTTGGACGATTTTCAAAGTCATTTATTTCTATGTGAGCAAATTATATTTTCTGTTTTGTTCGATGACCTTTTGGTATCTTTTAGTGAGCTTTATAATTTCCCATTCGAAGATGTTCATGTCTTCATCGGGTAAAAACTCAAGAAGGTACTAATTTACTGACTGATTTGAATTTGGCGTCAAGGAATTTTGAAGGGAGCGAAGCAAGTGGAGGTTTAAGGCGCAAAATTAGGCGACTTTGCTGGGTGAGTCAGCCCAAGATTAGACGACTATCCTGGGTGAGTCAGCGCAATCCATACAGGTTCCAATAATTCGCATGGCGGCCATCAAAAATATGTGTAGGCTGGCATTGTCGAGTTCCGGGTCTTTCTGGGTGGGAGGTGCATTTGAACTGTTCAAATGTGGACAATGTTCTTCCGAATTCATCATTCAAAATACACCTCACTCCTTCAATCTCAACACACTAAGAGCATAACCTTCCTTTGATAAGTTCTGTTTCTGTAGTCATTTGGGGACGATCTCCGCACCAGGACCAAAACCGTTTGCATTGCACATTGTAACGATCCACTTCCTTGAGGTTATCAATGGTGTAGTTCCGAATATCAAACTTGCGAGCATGTTTGCGGAATCGTTTGGCAAAATTTGCGAAGTCCCCCGAGTCCATTTTGTCGAACTTTGTTTCTTTTAACCCGAATATGCTTGTTAGGTGCTTAACTACTATTCAAATTCTATACTTGGTATATAAAAAGTATAACTTTTCCTAGGTATGTCGCGTGTGCTCTTCACTTTGACATTTTCTAGCAACCCTTGAAATGCTGCCTCGCCTGGGGAGAGAGATATCCGCAAGCGTACTGTCCGTTGCAGCAAGTTACCGCGAGTCCATATCCTCATATTGTGATGGCTTGAAATATCATTCGCAAGGGCGAATTTCATATGACTGCTGTGTCCCGGCGTAGAGTGCGCGGTTCTTCTTTGTAATTTGCCGTGGTAAAGGACACAATTGTGATGCCCCTTAACTTTGAGTGGAACCTCGCAATTTATATCTTGCCAGGCCCATGCTCCTAGATCATAGGAGAACGTGTTGTAGTAGCATGAACAATAGTTCGATATCGATCTGTGTTTCTACCACCAAATTTTCCTGAACCATGGGGGTTCTGTTTTAACTGACGGACACCGTGCGAGCAAACAGATTGCCCACTTTGCGATCCGCAGTAGATTTAGGAGTTCTCCTGCATTTGCGCATCAAGAGAGGTGCTGACATTAGCCTCGAAAGGTATCACCACCTGATGGTCGCTTACGTTCACTTGCATGTTGCGTCCGCCATTTTGCGCAGGGTTTAGAAGGTGTGCCCCCCAAAGTTCAACATCGACCGCTTATACAATCCACCTCGACCTTGGGAGAACTATCGTGCTGATCGGACAGCAGATATAATCGTTAAAGCTCTTTCTCGGGTGCTACACAGGTCGTCGGCCTTGTTCCAAAAGGGCGTTATGAGATTGGAAACGGAAACAGATCAGTGAACGGAAGGGATTGAAGGCACTATTGACCACTGCGAGTGATGGTGGGCGTGGCGCACCCAAACTCCGATACCAAGCGAAACTCCGAGAAATTTAGCATGGTGTTTGCTGTGACAGAAGATGCCGCAGAACGCAATGATTTGAAAAACGTATACTGCTTTACAAAGGAGCTTGCATGCGGCCGTAGATCTTTCGATGGTCCTGTGAAAGACGCCAGCGGTTGACTTCATATCCACGGTGACGATCAACTGAGGAGGTGGAATGAATACTTCATCTCGGTTTTTAATCGCACTACTTATTACTTGCGGTGAGGTCACGCCTGTTGGGGTCACAGTTTGACTGCTCCTCCAAATAGAAGAAAAGAAAAAACCATTTTGGCTATCATTGAACTCGCCGGGATTGACAGTCTCAATACAGAATTATTTATCGCTGAACCTGCGCTTACTGCAGATCTTCAGCTTACACTCATACGGAAATTTTGGGAATCCGAGACCTTTCCCAGAGGGTGGAAGAAGAAGAGCATCACCCGGTTTGAGCGCGACAATTGAATAACACTGAAACGCATCAAAGTATATTTCAAAATCTCGATCAATAGAGAGGAAGTTGGTTTCCGCTCCAGATCCGACAGCATTAACCAAATCAATACCCTATGAATCATTTTGGAGCGGGGTTTAGTTAACAGGCAATGTATCTGGAGTACTCTTCGCAGGAGGAGCATTCCGGAGAAAGAGGCGTCCATTATCAGAGCAATATATAATGGCGCAAAATGTCAAATGCTGCTCCGGGGGGGAAATCTCGGAGGATTTTGAGGTCCAAAGCGGAATCCGCCAGGGTTGCATCCTGTCACCGATATTGTTTCTTGTTCTTATCGGTGATGTTCTCCATGCTGCCTTGTCCGAAGGACGCGGTGGAATTCAATGCCCGATGCATTAACTGCGCTAGATCAGCTTTCGCTATCCTGTATGAAATCTGGAAATTCAGTTATTTCATCACCAAGATCAAGTTGAAACTGTCCTATGCTAGTGTTCTTTCTCTTTTGCTATATAGGAGTAGCACATGGTCATACTACTCAAAAGCTCTGAGCCTTCGTCCACACATGTTTACGTGGTATCATCGGGGTACGCTGGCGTGACAGTATCTCAAACGAGGTACTCGGTTCTCGCAGAGACTTGGCACTTATACGCACTGTGATCGGAAGCCGGAAGTGGTAGTGAATCGGTCATACGTTAAGGAAGGGCGACAATTCCCATATTGGTTTCGCCATGTAGCGGAATCCACTCTCCTAAGATGGCCGACGGGTAGGTCGTCCCAAGGGCACTTGCCGCAGAACAGCAGAGAACGAGTGAGGGCGCCTCGGGAAATCGTGTGGGGAGCTGAAGGGCATTTCATTTAACCGCGAACGATAGCGCGTAGGTGTGGCCCGTAAATAACAAACAAAATATATAGCCCAAAAGTTTCTATCCTTTTAAGTCGCCTTTTGCGGCATGCAAGTTATAATTTGAGTGAGTTCTTACGCGCCAGCTAAATGGGCACCATTTTCTTGGTGTTCTAGTTTATTAGTACCGCCCCGGAAGTGCTTGATTCCTTGTCGTTGCTCTCCTGGCCTGGCATCTGCTTAGTGTTGTTTTTTGAAATTATCTCTCTGCTTCCGTTTTACCCTTCTCTTGGATCGTCCAACTGTAGACCGAATCGATTAAATTATCTGCGTAAGCCCGTCTTAAAACACGGTAATGGTGTGGGGGAAGGTTGCATCTTATTATTTGGAATGACAAATGCTATGTATGCTTTATGAGTTAAAAGATTGTTTCAGGACGAGTTTCTTAACTGTTCTTTTCATTGAAGGAAGGTTCTATTATAAGGGTTCCTATCTAATTACAAAAACATGCCACTGAATGTTCTGTTTCGCTTCTTATTTCTCATTACTGGAGCGACAGGTGGACCCACATCAGACTTACTCGTCTTCATTTGCTTTCATGATTTCACGAGGAGCAAGTGCTCGTGATTTGTCTTCTAGGCTTCCGTACAGAAGTCATTCTATATCATTATAATTCAATTTAATCATAGGGCTTCCCTCGGGATCCCAATTAAGACGGTTGCTGATCTGTACTCCCTGCTTTCAAGGCCCTCTTCGAGAATATTATTTTGACTGCTGGTATTTGTTTCTTCCTGCAGAAGGAATAGATGATCTCCTAAAGAATGGTGGATATCCCCCCATGTAAATCAAAAACTTTTCAAATAAAGTTTGTTTACAGCCCATTCCTCCATTGCTAACTTGTCTGAACTTAAAAAATTACTTTCAAAGTAATCCGGGCTTGCATAGCGAACTGTAAAAGAAATGCATTGCATGCCGATTTCCCTACAGGAAGTATACAAGTACCTGAATATCCCCAGGCTTAGCTGTTTGACTGTTTGGCTTACCGTCAAACCCCATTCCTATTCAAAATTTGTATGACTACAATTTCAGACATTCCTGTGCGCTTAAAGTGATTCAAATGCATTGAAATGCATATACATAGTTTGCGCTCTGCCGCGCTCTCCTATCTTTCGAATCGCCTTAATCCATGTGGAAGCATATGTGTGCCAGGTGGATTTATAGTGTAGACCTTAGGAAGCGCATCATCGTGATGAAAGAAACCTTGTATATCTATTCGAAAATGTGGTATACAGTTGAAGAAAGAAAAATCCTTGGGAGTGCTAACCGAGAAGTGATGGAAAAAATATCAGGTGGAATTGTTATTGTTGGGTTTCTTGCATAACTCCTGAGAATGGATAAACTTCTAGAACTTTTAAAATTAAGGATATTCAGTTCGTTTAGTTTCGGTTGTAGGAAACGACCATGTTGTATGCGATCTCGATAATTAGCAACAGCAATTTTTCAAATCTCGAATGTTTGTTGGAAGATTGCATTCCTTATATGAGTTGTCCATTGAGATCAGGGTACTTCAGGAGTTGCTAGAACTCCATACAGTATTTCTTGAGAATTTTGTTCAATATAAAGAAACCTCAGCCCTTGAGGTGGAAAGGTAAATTACATACTAACGCCACTGCTTTATCTATCCGGGAAAGATACTTCCTTTAAATAGAGGAGTCCTTGAGCTGCATAGCTAGCAGTATGCAGTGGGGATGAATTGCAGCAAATTGAAAGAGCGAAAACTGCACTTCTAGAATGGCTGAAGTTGAACGGCGACGAATGAAGTTGAGAAGAGGCAAAACCTTGAATGATAAAGGGGATAGTCCGTACAACAAAATTTGCTCATCACTTCTCCTACCCTTTTACGAAAACGCAAAAGTTCATTGCGACCACTTAAATGGAGCAAAGTCCTTCTCTCTTCCTAATTTTCTTATTTCTTTACACTTTTCTCAAAGTTACTCGCTCCCTGGGCCATGGCCCTCCGTTCTGTTTTTAAACACAAACTTTTCTACCCCACACCACAAACGTTCAAGAGAAAACCTGTAAAAACCATTCTGGAAGCAAGTCTCCGAGCCGACAGACGAGGAAAACTCACCCTGACCAGGAGGGTAAAACAAAGAAACGGAAAATATAAAATGTGGGATATTTGCTCGGGAAAATGCTCGAAAATGATTTTTAATTTCTTTTAAGGACACATTTTTTCGCTTTCTCTTCATGTCGTGAAGCGATGATAAATTGCAGGAAAGGCAGTTTTCGGGCAATGCCATCGTCGTTGGTGCGTTTTATGTGGAATGGTAGATTTAGTACGGGCACGTAGTACAACAAAAAAGCTACGGATTTCTTCCGTGACGGTTAAGCGGCATTAGGATAATGTTGTCGCTATAATACTACCAGTGTTTCGTATGAAATTGATATGATTCAGTTCATGTTTGTTGTTATGCTAGGAAGTGGGGGAGAAAGTGGTGGACTGACAACATAAATTACTCGGTATCAGAGGGTTGGTTTTTTGAAAAAAAAAACTTGATTTAATTTCTAGTACGCCACGTTGCTACGCTTTTTGTTTTCATGGACATCAAGAGGATTGTTGTTTAATTGAGAGAATATTTTACGCCATTAGTTGATAGCAAAGCCCTAATTTTTTAATGTCACATTTGAATCATTTATATGATAGATGGGTAGTCCATATTGTTTACTTTTAGCCTTGTTTGGCTGAGTTTATTTTTTACTGACTAGCATGCACTGAAAGCAAGCGCTCTTCGAAGGTTTAATGAAATCAGGCTGGTTATTTTTTTCTTAAGAAGTGGGAAAACATCGACTACCATGGCATGGAACTTCAACCCCCAAAACATCTTCCTCATCGACCTCGTCCCATGGAACTTTCTACGAAAATTGCATTGCCGGGTGGGATACAGCCCTACGAGCTCATGGAGACTGCGAGAATATTAATATTTCTGGCAATTTTGCGTAGGTGTCTGTTGAAATTATCCCTATTAACATATTGACCCTGTATTCCACCTTCTTTCTTTTCAACCCTCTGGTATCCGTAAAATATATATTTCAATGCATCTAGGTCATCTGGAATTAAATTTAGCAACACTCTCTTCCGAGCGATTCTTGGATATTGAAGGAGTTCGTATTTTGGATCAGATATTTAAAGCAGGTAGAGAAATCGGCATACGTCAAGGTTATAGGTCATAACATTGCATATATTAACGTTTTCCGTGATAACCAGTCAAACACAATCTCCTCCACTTCCGTGGTGTCGCATCGTCCAACTCAATACATTTGAGATCAGCCTGTGCATCCTTTGCTCGGTGGGAACTATTCAAGAGTTTTTGTTACTTCCTTCCTGTCCTTCTGTCACTTCCTTGTGATCGTTATTTTCTCCCGTTGCCGTTGTAACGCTTTGCCATCACCCCACACCTTGTGTTCTCCTTTTCAGGATTTGATTCAATCTTAAGCGTTATCCTATTTAGTACCATCGTTACTCCCGCTGCTTTGTCCTTCCCATAGTTGAGATCAATTTGTCCTGCAAATTTGATACGTAGTTGATGGTTGTACATCATGATCTTCCAAAGTAATGGGCTCAGTACTCTCTCTTGGATTAGTCCATCAATGACTTCATTACAGTTCGGTGTACCTCTGCGTCCTAGAGGAGGTTTCTTTTTGCTGAGTAAAACTTGGAAATTCGCAATATATGCTCGGCACATACCTGGCACATTTAGCATAATTTTATGTAGGGCTCGTAATGTGTACTTATCGCGCAGAATTGGAAGGATTTTTAGCACTAAGTGTTGACAGTTCCCCTTGTTCACTTTATATTTCCAGTTGTTCTTCTGTTAAGCTAGTCATAGCGTTTGTAGCATCCACTGCTGTTGGGTAGCTCGTGATTCCTCTTTTCTGCTCTATAATCAGGGTCAGGAGATCCCTATTGTCCAGAGAACAGGTTCGGGTTCTACACTAGAGCCCATATGATCCTGCTCTTAGACTAATGTGAGTTGCTTCGTATGGTTACTTAAACGAACACTATTTACCCCCACATATTATTTTTGCCAATGCTCACCGCATGATGTTGTCTATATATAATCTATCTTTGAATATATTTATGTTCATTTCTGACGCCTTGGATTCCAATTCTCACCTATGAATGATTGTAACGCAACATAAAAGCTGTACAACGGGCGAGCAAGGAAGATCACCAGGATGTGACACACGTTGGGATTTGTGGCACACATTGGTTACTTCTAGAAAACAGAAATCGGTGCTCAGTTACGTTTTGAAGAAAAAAATCAAGTAACTCCTCAAAAATTAAGAACTAAAACTCGAAAGAATTTTATGGAGGCAAACTAATCAAAAAGGGCAGGAAAAGCGGGAGTGATTCGCTCTGATCTGAAGTTTTCACGGAAGATCAAAAAGGCTAAACAAAGTAAGTTTGATCTTCCAATTTCAGGTCGGGGGCATAATTTTCTCTAGGGGTCCGGGGCTGCCTGGCGAAATGGCTCCATCTCCTTCGTGGAGTATGTTTCGTTCTGTGATATATGAAGTTTGAAATATTATGCCAGTCCTTGTTAGAGGACATCTGACCTCTCACACTAGGCATGCCTCAGCCCAGCTCTCGTGACAGCTAGGTATGCCCTGGACCTCGGCAATGTCTGAAACATTACAGTGATTTAGGTACGAGAAAATGATTTAGGTATGAGAAAATGATCAATTCATCAGATTTCTTAGTCAAAAACATATAGTTTCGAGCATTTTTTTGAGAAAATAACCAGTAGTTTGAAGTATACTACTTCCTTGGACAACCAAAAACTGTGCTCAGCATGTGGAGTGTATCTGAAACATTAGGAAGGTCAATCAAGGTGCAACCCCCGTCGAGAGTATTGGTAAATGGGGAGATTCCTTACAAACCCGGGGCTTTCAAGGAGGCCCCACATAATTTTGACACTGGTCCTAGTTGCCGATCTACATAAAAACTCCCAGAGATTAACACAAATATCGTTCAACATGGAATCCCAAAATGAAGTAAATTTTTTGAGTTAGATGAATATGAAAATGTGAAGAGAGATTTGTACCTCGCTTTACTTTCTCGTCCCGGAAGAATCAACTCCTTTCACCATGTCGCATCTGGCCTGCTTAGCATAGATTCATCACAGGCTGTACTTGTCCCCAATAGTATGAGGGGGCCTTTCGATCAAACACCCTCGAGCTCCTTTAAGTCATCCAACAAAACCATAAGGAGCATCATCTTTACTCTACTCCGACATCCAGTCACGATGCGAATCCCACTGTCACAAGTGAGATTTGAACCACGACCTTCCGTACGACTACTTACCGCTCTAACCACTGCAAGATCCAGACACAATGAGTAGGGAGATCGGGGTGAATACGGTGTTTAGGAAAAAATCACGAGTATCTGTGTTGAAGTAAGTAAAGTAAATAGTAGTGACGTACGGCACCTCATTGACCGAGGTATTGTTTTTTTTTGGAGAAGGGTAGGTGAATGCATTTATGCACAGAGTCTTGGACTCCTGCAACAGTACGCCGTTATCAGAGAACCGCCTGGAACCGTTTGACACATTACTTCAGGCTAGTCGATATGGGACGCAGGATCGGGATTCTCCTTGTGGTCAAGATGACTACTTCGGTTTTTATCCAGCGCTAGGCTGAAACCATAAGCAGTCATTCATTCGCCTACCCGTCGCATTAATATATCAAGTCTGCTTGACGCCAGTTTAACAGTGCGTACGGCAACAAGTGGCGCAACGTTGTCTGCATACAGACCAGGCGCAAATTTTCGGGCATATCGAGTCTCAGCAGACTATCCTAAGAAGCGTTTCAGAGGTCCGACCCTAGGATGGTTCCCTGTGACAGAGGTATGAATAATAATAATGCGATTTTTGAATTGGTGCATCGACCCAGAACAGATATAGAAGCAACACGACTTTCTGAAATAGTGCAGGGTTGCGATGCAAGCTAACCTTATATGCGATGATCAATTGCTTAAATACTTTGTCTCATATGAAGAGTTCCTCTACATATTTAGGCGGCTAAATAATAAGTCATCCATACCGAATATAGGGTTGAAGCGTCTACTGGTAGCAACGTCCTATTTCATCCCATAATATAAGAAAGTCAGCATTTGCCCTGTCCTAAAATAAGGAAGGACTCTTCTAGTCCAAAAATGTTCCGCCCAATCAGCTTGCTGCCCAACATCACGCAAGGTATTCATGTTCCTTCGGAGACTTCTCTTTAGCTCTCACCTGAGTTAGACCAATATTTACCTATGGGTGCTAATGAGATGGAGAAAATAATGTTTTTGCGGGTTTGCACAGGGCTAACAGGACAGCTACTTCAAATTATGAAGACTACCTAACCAGTGAGGTGATGTATGAATCTGCTGCCGTGTCCAGAATCGATACGGTGCTTGTGAAATCCGCATCACACGGTGAAAATCCTGGGTTTCGCAACTTTCTGACCAGCAGATGGATATTGTGAGAATCTCACCATAGGCTTCATTCCCGAAGCATCCATATATCTGGACAGGCATGGCTTAATTATTGACTCTGCCGGCGTTCCGGTTATATATCCTATATATAGAGACGAAGCACCGACAAGAAAATACAGTACTTTCCGAACTTGAATGTGGGGGCTGCGCGGCTCGTCCGGAGATATTCTAAGGTGACAGTTGTCAGTTGACGTCAGAAGTAGTGAAAAGGAGAAGTCTCGGTACTCTGGGCGCAAAGGCTTTTACACACTTTTGAAAGTAAAAACTTTGTTATGACGGAGTGTAAGGATCTGGACGAGATCACCACCAAACATGAGTATGGCGATAACTCAAGTTGGGACGATAAACTTTGCGATCAAATCGGGATTATTACCCTGATTTGGTGGTGGCTGGTATCCGTCAAGTTATGATAGGAATTCCACTGCCTCAAGTGACATTTGAATCGTAACCTTCCGTACGGCAGCCTAGTGCTTTGACTACTGAGCTATCCAGATGACGATATTGTTTATGCTTGGCGATTATGAGTAGAATGCTGACTGGCTTCCCAGGTGATTTCTCTATTGCGTTACTTATGTTGGGTACGTGAACTGCTGATTCTATTTTCTCTTTGTAAAAAGGGGCGTACTTCTAGTGCTAGTCAGCCCAGTAATCAAAATGATGCAGGGACTTTACTGCCCTATTTGATAGAAGTCCTCTGCTATGATGACGGGAGATCATCTTTTGCATTCATCACCAAGACGTGAAAAAATCGTATATGGTTGCTATTCCCCCTTTGTGGGGTATAGCGCACCAACCACCCCTACAGGTCATCGTTTAGTGTTCACTGAAATGGTCTTCAACCCCATATTGGCTTTGGATGCCTTAGCATAAGCATGATTCAAATCCTGATTGAAATTTGGCCTGATGTTTCATTCTATGCGACAATAGTCTACCATAAGGTATACCAACTTTAGAAAAAACACAATCTCCTGCAGTTTCAAAAAAGTATAGCCTAGAAATAATTCAATTCAGTAAGTGTCTTGGACAGCCAATTAAGACCTTTGTTGGGTGCTGGTTCCTTGTTATCTCCCTTCCTGCCTTAAAACTTCATCAGTTTAAAGAAACTTAGAAACATATATCAAAACTTCCAGTCAGAAGGATTAATCCCAGGGTAATCCTTAGAAAGAGATTGAGACAAATAATTCGCGATATGTGATCTTTAAATTTCGTCTTATTCTCCATCTGGCGACACGCCTAGTGGGGGATATGGCTACCTGCTATAGTTCTGTCTGCTTCCATGCTCCATATATTTGGCTTAAAGATCGTGGTATCTATTTGGATACCTATGCACCATCGTGGACGGTTTGCTGAAATCTGCTTCAGCTCACTACAGGTCTTCTCAAGAAGCTTACACTCCTCCATTGTTTTGCATCATGTGTTTTTAAGGCGACCATCCTGGGATAGTGGAGTCCATTGAGTGCCATAAGCAGCAATGGAGTTATTACACTTTTTTTAGTATAGTTTCTTAGCCCCACGCTTCGTGTGCTGACAAAGTCCTTTTTGGAAAATTGTGTCGTGCCAAATTACTTCTATGATACCTTTGGGACGGTTTGGAACTTTTGAGTGGCAGTAGTGGTCGCTTTCCATGTGCTACTTTCCTATAGCAGTATAACATTAGCACGAACCGTTGATGTTATTGCTGAGATAGTTGTAATTTTCAGATTTTAGATAATATTGCTCAATCAGATTCAGCATTGTTAATCCGTCACGTAATTTCGAGCTTGATGTAACCCTCAGAGTTCTAGATATATAATTCGGTATCTTCAATGATGCAAATGGGAAGAGGGTGACGAACGGCTAAATTGTGAACTTTGGTTATGTTGATGTTTATCAGCAATCCGACTCTATTTGCTGCTGTTTACAGACTCAGACCTTTTTGTGTCCAGTATACTGATTTACTCTCTGTCGATGAATTCCAGGAAGCCTTCAGGAATTCGATAGAGCATGTGAAGTCGGAGTCTCAACTGCACACGCTGTTTTAAAATTATCCGTAGGGTATTGTTTGCGCTGGAAAACTCAGTAAAGAAACCAGTCTGTTCTCCGCAGTTCAATATTCCCAGAATAATCATCCTTGTGACAACAAGAAGGACCTAAACACCTCTTCAATTATCACATTCAACCCCCCCTTTGTGAGGTTGCGAGAGGTAGTTCTGCGAGGAAACCGTGAAGCCCAGTGCAATTGTCCGCTAGCGTTAATTGATGGTAAAGATTATTTTGGAGCAGTTGGTATCAACATCTTGCAACAACAACCTGACGTTTAATCCGCGGGTGGTGGAACGATACCTTTGCTGCAGTTGATATATTCTAAATAAATCCTTCGATGACGCGATATTTGGTAGCGAAAGCGCTGTTGTTGTACCAACAATAATAAATTCTGTTTTGTCAAGCCCATGCTACTGCCCACTTGTCGAGATTTGTTGCGGAACTGAAGCTCAAGCGCATCATGTCCGCCTCCACTTACAGCAACAATGAGCTCTTCACGCTCGCCGATTAGCTTCTATGTTTCCGCACTCAACCCGACTTGTCAGATCGCATTTGATACTTGTCCGACAAGTTTATTTGCTTCTGGAAAAGAACGCCAGTGCAGCGCGATGTTTTAAATTTGGTTATGATATTAAAACGGACTATTTATTCGAACTATATGCCGTCAAGAACGAGACTGTAGAAGCAGCAGAGAACCACAAAGCTCGTGCCACCCTCATAACGATCCCCAAAGTCGTGCTTCTCCATCACTTGTCCCAACAACCATTGAGTACACCACTTTACCTTGCTTAACCCCGGAAAGTTGAGCTTCTACCACTGGAAATGGAGCCAACCAATGTTTTGGAGGGACATGGTGAAGTCCAGTCATAAATGGGTAACGAAATCAAAGGTTTCTGGCCGTAAAATCGGTCCGCCTCCCTGTTCAGTGGAAAGGAACTGCTTTAAGTAGTTGGGCGAGGATGCCGACATATAACCCTTTGGGTACGGCTTAAAGGGTAGTGATGAAAAGGCTGCAATGATTAAGATCAAACGCTGGTATCGGTCCGATTTTTCTTAAACAAATTGTTGCTAGTTTATTTATCACCAAAGAGCTGCGGGAATAATAATAAGACTTCAGGTTTGGATGGCATCTATTACAGAGGTTTGAAGCAACCAGTGAAGCCTAGCCCTGACTTTTTCACCAACACTGTCGAGATGTGCCTGAAAGAAGGTATGTGGAAAAAGGAAAAATTTGCATTTCTTCCTAAACCCAGCATATTACCTGATCCGCCTCTTGGATATAATGGGAAACATAGTGAAGAGAGTCATCTACAACCAACTGTTCCCCATTGTCGAAAGCTACAATAGCCTGTCGAGGTGCTAATGTGGGTTTCGATGCGCTCACTGTGCGGTGAATGTAGTAATCTGGAAAAAATGTGCTGAATTCTGCCGACTTCTGTGTCCTGTCGACACTGGATGTCAAAAATGCATTCAACTAGGCCAACTGGAATCGAATAAAGAGTGCGTTAGCTAACATAAGTGTCCTTGGATATTTGGCAAGTCTAAGGGACCCAAAAATTTCATTGTCTCAGTAAGGCTGTCGCAAAACTTGTTCTTCGCATTCTAGAAGAAGCGTAGGGAAGTGTAGCCGCGGAAATGCGGAGAAGATTTATCATTGTTGAGAGAAGTACGGGTGAAAGGACCAGAAACGCAAATGTCCGCTGGTGTTACTCTTTCTTCCACCTCTCTCTAGCTGGCTTTGACCATCAGTACTGAGGTTAAATTCAATTATCATATCTTAATTGAGTTAAATTATAGCCAATTTGCACATGTTTTTTATTTGTTTCTAGACTAGAGTGACCAAAATGTTGGGAATCAGTGAATCGATCATGCCTGCCACTGGCGTAGAATTTCTTCAGGGGAACTGGGTTTATCATGTGTGTGGATCATTTTGTCGGTCGGCATCATTCTGCCAGTGGGGTTATGTTATTTCACCATTCTTCTACATTCTTTGGATAGTCCTTCTTATTGGCCTTCTGCCCATGTGTGCTTCGCCGGATTTTGACGTTTAGTCTGGTGTCTATAAACTTTAGGACAATGGTCCACCATGAGGGTTACTAATTTCAGAAAACAGCACTATCGTCAGGAGTTTTTATTACCCAGGAGCAATTCTTCTACTAAGCATGCCTCGAACACCCATTTCAGGGGTATCATTGTGTACGGTTCCGGAGAACAGTCTTTCATTCTGCCGAAGTTTTTTACTCTCGGCCACTTTTTTATTATTAATATTAATAATAATCGTTAGCGCGACAATCTAGTTGGATCAGGGCGTTGAAGTGTGTTAGACCACTTCATTGAATACCATAACGGTCAGCATTGCGCTCGCCGATGATTATTACCCTGATTTGGCTCAGGTATTCATCAGATGTGTCAACTGGTATCCGGTGTCAAATCACGATACGAACCCCGCTGCCACCAGTTAGATTTGAATTACGACCTTCTGCGTGACAGTCTTGTCCTCTAACCACTAAACTGTCCGGATTTATTATTAACGAACAATAAGCAGAGTAAACTCCGGTTACTTATTGCTCTTAGAAGGAGGAGGAAGGAATAGCCTTAATCTAATGAAGTCTAAGGGACCGACGTGTTGTGCGTTATAATTTCGGCAATGTTTCATGTCTTGGAATCGGGGAATGGAAAAAAATGTCGAGCTCCGCGCAAGGTGCATCTAAAATGTCTGCGTTGAATATATTATACAAGATGACACTGTAAGTAATGGGAAGTCTGGAAGATGTCCATAAATACAGATAGGTTTTACGCTGTTGTAGGAAAAAAGATTCAGCAAACGGAAGCAGGAGAGGTAGCGCAGACGGGGAAAGTTTTTCCTCAAGAACGGGGATGGGAGAATTTACATTCCATCTTTTCAGGGGCAAGACTATCATACTTGATCAGATCATAGAGCAGTATTCGGGGGTACTTCTTATGAGATAGTTTAAGAGATTTAAGGAGCATTAGATGGAGTCAAAATCAGAGGAGGAGCGAAGTATAAAGTCGAACAATTTGGCGTCGAAGTGGAGCTTATTGTCGAAAGTGGCTCCGAGGTCTTGAGGGTAGTTCTCATACGATAAAGAATCTGATGTTTAGCGCTAAACCATTGGCAGAGCACCAGTTAATCAGAGTGTCTAGGTTTGCTTGATGGACTGTGTCCCCCCATAGGAAGCGATATAACGGAAAACTACTTCAGGTCGTCGGCATAGGGCAAACCGGGACAAGTATGGGAGGAGGGAAGATCGTTGATAAAGAATACTAATAATAAAGATCTCTGTGGGACGCCAAAGGAGGAGCGGAGTGTGCCGCTATCAAAAGAAGCCCCACAGAATCAGTTAGAATGAATTACTACAGTCGTTATCGAATCCTAGAGGCAGGCGGCAACGAGCCTACCACACTGGAGGATTAACCTTCTAGTGATTTCACGCGTTTTATTCAAGGCTAGTACTCAAGTAATGAGTTGCTCCCTTGTTCAGTGTAAATAATCTTTAGAAAGGGAGAATTCCTGCAGATACGTAACTTTTGAAACATGCCTATCAGTTACCTGGGGACATGCTAACTGGGGATTTGGCTGTCCAGATATTGTTGCATCTATTAGAATGAAATTTGCTCCGCTATAGACGCTATGAATCCCTACATATGCAGTGAATGGCACGTTTTGTATTGAATTGGAGAACTGAAGCTATGAAAATGGATGATCGAACAATGTGCATAATGATGCCCTATATGAAATGTATGCCGCAAAGTATTTACGTAAACCTTTTAATAGTTTGAGAGCACTAAATTTATAACAATGTGAATCTTAATATAAAGCAAGATTGTAGAAAGTGTGGAGCATATTACGCTATTATATTATTAGTAAGACTATAGTAGGTTGATCTTGGGGTTAGCGAAGGCTTTCATATATACGAGTACACTGTGAGAACATTTGTCTAATATCCACTACTTCGTAGAGTATAGGGCTACCACTCAGCTTTCTTGTTGTTGTTTTGCTCATCTTTATTTTTAGTGAGGCTGTACTTTAGTCACTGTGCAAATAAGCTCACAGCAGCGAGATGGGCACGAAGACAAATACAAACATCCATGACTACCGGAATTCGAGTCCAGGGCAACGAGTTTGGGAGATTGGCGCCCTAGCCCGTCAACATTGCGCTGTCTAGCGACAGCATTGATGCTAATTGAAAGCTACTGGGCCTTAAATTCAGAACCTTACTTAGTTTGATAAATATGCAAAATTGATTCGGAAGAATGTCAGTGTCAGCTCATGCATTCAGCTAGTATGAGAGGTATGTTCGGTCGTGAAAATAATGTACTAAATTCTTTTGTACTGAGGAACTGGTAAATCTGAATCTGAAGAGCTTTAAAATCCTAAATATGAAAATCTATTGATTCTCCTTAATGAATCCTCTCAATCCCGGAAGATCCTTCCTCCAACTTTTCATCAAAGTTTCTATAATCGAGCACTTTCAATGAGTCTATCAAAAAGCATATATTTGCTCCGAGCTTACGTGTATCTTTCTAAATTTTGTTCAGCTCAAAAATCTTAATTGGAATCTAAGGTGTATACAAGGTTTTTCAACCGTCTCGAGGTAACAATTAACTACCACCACTACGTATTAGCATACCCTGATGACTACTTCTGATAATAATTGTACATTACCGAGCGCCCGGTGTACTCCACATTTCCACACGCTGGCTGAAGCAGGGTTTCGCCGAATAGTATGACATATGTACATACGTGCAGTAATCAGTTTCTCTAGCTTTTCCAGTAAACACAGTACAACGTGGAGAGAACTAAGTTCGAAACATGTTTTCGTTTCGTAGTTGTGTGATGTGGTAGTATCCACGCTTATTGTGCATTAAGTTCAAGGTGTAGGTTAGCAGCTGTGTTTAATGTTTACCGTCTGTATTAATGTCTGCTTTAATTAACAAACGACAAACCGTAGCTAAATTTGTGTGAAATATTGTGGGTTTCGTGCTATTTGAAGAGCTCCAAATAACTAACAAATGTCGTGAAATTTTTGTATTGTAGTTGTCCGTGTAGTGTGGGAAGATATCCATGTCTAATTTTAGTGCACTAATATTCATTTATGCCTGCTTCTATATGATTTCAGAATACTCAATCCGCACAGACTTCCTAAGAAGAAGTGCAATGACTATCGGGAAAACCCCGTTTTACAATCAATTATTCAACCGAAGTAACACATAATAAATCAACTACTAGTCAAAGTTTCTACTGTTTAAGGTAGGACGGAGGTTTCTCTATTTGTTCTGAGTTCTTATGGAAATTTGAAAGATCTAGACGCGTCAGTTCTACTGATTGAAATATTGAGCATTGCCCACTCTATCTTAAGATTCTTTTCATTATTTCTTGTCGATCTTCTAAAAGGCGAAAAACTGTCTAATTCTTTTCAATGGGCTTCTTAGACATTTTTTTGGAAGATGCTGTTAATTCGACACTTGTTGCAGAGGAAAGTAGTCACCAAAATTGAAACGTCCCCCTTTTGAACTATATGGAATGAAAATCTAGGCTCACCATAGGTATATATAGTATATAAAAACCTTGAAAAAGAAAAGACGATTCGGAAAAAAGGTGGTTGCAAATCTGTCTTCGTAGTAGGGAGATATTGATAAAATTAATCATCTTCATCATCATCATCGTTTTGTGTTCATCTTGTGTGAAAAATGTCCTATTCACGTGTTCCCAACAATTCAAAATATTTCTTGATGTTCATACGTATTTACAAACTCCAACTCCACCGTACATATAAGTTCACTTTACATGATGATGACGGCATACACGTTTTACAGTGCGATAAATTCACGTAAAATACGCAACTTTGTCCTTCTATAATTTTGTTAATAATAGTTGGATTTTTGTCAAATTTTCCAGAATTGTGCCGTGTGTTATTACTTATACCGATGCCAAGTTTCGTACTTTCAGAATGAACTTAAGGTGCGTTTTTAGGTGAATTTCCATAAAAAAGTGATATGCTACTATTGACTATCTCAACAGATATGGAAATGCTATGTATTTTGAGACCTGTGCTTGTGCTTTTCAGACTTCTCGCTTGGATAGGTTCTTAGAACGAGATCTGTTAAACTTTTTGGAGCACACATTTTTAGACATCACTCCTCTATGTTTCAACAAACATAAAAAATATCACCAGTTTCGAAAAGTACTAATTGAGCCAACATTTGACACCCCACATGACCATATTCTGTGAAAAAATGAACACACCTCCTTTCACATATATGGGGGGGCCTTCCTAAAGCCCAGTGCAGAATGATACCACCCGTTGTCTGTAAAGAAATTGCCAGGCCACACATTCTTACCAAATTTCGTGAGAATTGGTTCAGCCGTTTCCGAATACATCGGATGTGACAGACATACAGCCAGTTTCTGTTTTGCTTATTTAAACTCATGGTATATTACCAAGCGCGGCGTTAGCTATAACTCTTCTCCCTATAGTTCATGGATTAGCTAGCTCTCAGTAACTACTTATAAAAGCTATCTGAGGAAACAGAACCAAAGAACGAATAACATCGAATCTCACTGGTGAAACGAAAACAATAAAGATAGCAGACTACAACTTTGAGACCGTTGAAAATTTCTCCTATCTAGGTTCGAAAGTCAGAACCGACAACACCTACAATCGGCGCATGGTCGCTGGCCGCCAATAGAGCCTATTTCAGTTTGCAAAAACTATTTCGCTCGAAAGGTCTCACCATAGGATCAAAGCTCTTACTTTACAAGGCATTGATCTTGTCAGTTCTCATGTATTCCTCGGAGACTTGGGTTTTTACCAAGAAATATTGCGAACTCTTGGCCGCGTTCGAGAGAAGAATCCTCCGAAGAATTTTTATAACAATAATAATAACCGTTGCCGCAACAATCCATCTTGGATCAGGGCATTGAAGTGTGTTAGAGCACTTCATTCAAGACCGTAACGGTACACTAGGAGGCAATGTAGTCAGCATTGCGCTCGCCCGAGGTTATTACCCTGATTTGACTCAGATACTCATTCACAGCTGAGTCGACTGGTATCCGACGTCAAATCACGATACAAATTCCGCTGCCACCAGCGAGATTTGAACCGCGACCTTCCGTACGATAGCCTTGCGCTCTAACCACTCAGCTATCCGGACAGAAGAATTTTTGGCCACCTAAATAAGGATGGACGATTCCGTAGCTTACATATTGGCGGATTCATGAGCGATAAGATGACCATCAGGCTGTGAATAAAATGTTTTGAAATTTCATAATTGGCTGTCCTGTTCTCAGCGTTATTGGGGAGAGTAAGATGGACGATTCCGTAGCCTACATAGCAACGAAATCTACGGGCGATACCACAACACGATGGTTGTGGATAAAATCCGGCTAAATAGGTTACAATGGGCGGGTTACTTAATCCGTATGGATGAGGATGATCCCACCCGGAAAGTCTATAAGGGCAATATCTATGGTAGAAAAAGAAGACGAGGTAGACCCTGCTTGAGATGGAGCGATGACGTGGGACAGGACGCTAGGTAGCTTTTAGGGATATCGAATTGAATTGCCTATCTACGAATCTACAATTGCCTCGTATGGTTATGATTATGTTTGCCGTTCATTTAGATAGATAATTCTCTCATTTTCGTGCGATAGTCGAATCATGAAAGTGGATCGTGTTGAGCTTTGAGCGCGGGTAGATGCGTCCGGAATAACTCATCGAACACTAGCAAAGATCAAATGATAGTCTCGTTCGAGGCCGTTGTCAGTGCCTCTCTTGTAGAGCACATTCAGAAGACAGCTCCTAAGTCTACTATTGACTGCAATATCATCGATGTGATTAGATGTACGCGGCCGGTCAATTGAAACCCAACTGACCTTATCTAGGCTCTGTACTTAAAGAATGAACCACCAATACAGAAAGCCACAAATCCCTCACCATTACGGTTCTCAATACCATGTTTCTCCAATGCATATCCGAGCAAGGTGTTATTGTACCTTACTTTACCGTATGGATCAACCATTACGATCAAAATATCATCTGTAGAAACCCTCTGTTGAACTATATTTAATTGCTCATTGAAAGTTACTTTGCCATCTGTATCAGAAGAGGAAAGGAAGAAAGAGCCGAAGGTTTCTCCAGGCAGGAAAGGGGAGAGTTAAATTTTTCCCACCAAATATGGTGATATGGGGGGATTAAAGGAAAGGGCTCAATTGGTACTTTTCGAAAATGATCTTATTTCCGATATTCGGTGAAACGGAGGGGGTGTGGATTGAATTTTCAACATTTCCACCTCCGGAGGGAGGATCTCTACTCTCTACTCTGACTCCCCTAAAAATTATTGCGGTTATTGCCTCTTACAAAGTTACGGTGGGTCAGAGTGAGTTGTGACCGTGGGATTCAATCTAAAATCCCATTGCGGGAAAACGAAGATATGGAGGAAGAAGCGTGGTTGGAAAGCGATGGCGATCATCCCCCTTTAAAAACTTCAAGCTCTTTAGAGGGAAGATATTTTGCCATCATCATGCTAAGGGCGGGCATATTTGTATGTTCGTATCTATACTAGAAGATTATGGTGCCGTGGAAAGTGGCTATTTTCGTATCATTAATAAGTTATTTTTAGGGCAATTGGGGCAAGGGACGGCCCCTTCTGTAACACGTAACGCTTACCTTAGGATAATACCATTCGTATTTTCCAGTTAGTTATTTTTTTTACCTGCGGCTACAATTTAAGGTCTTATTAATATTATCCATTGGTCTCCGGCGTCCGGCTTGTTTGTCACTAAAGTGGCATTTTCCTGTCCTTATAAATATCATGCTAGCATTCACGAAGGAAAGCAGCTCTCAAACCCTGCAATTAGAAATCTCAAAGAATGATGTACCCAGCGTCTCTGGCCTGAGCCGGGAAATCGCAATCGTGTCTGGCACCGTGGTCGCCTATGGGCTAATGTTACATTCAGATCGTCGTAACCTTATAAGCATTTGCACGGGTCTAGCACAAGAGCTCTTGCGATCGAATTTTGTTATAGGCAGACCAAATTCTCGCTGATTTGGCACAGGTGGCGCGTCTTCACATTTTTAGGTCCAAGGCTGCTAAGTAGTGCGAATAGTATCCATTCTTGACAGTTGCAAACGAGACTGTGCCCACCGAGGGACTGGCAAGAGCAGACCCCGGCTGGCCAGTCCGATCATTTCCCTCTATGGTCTTTTGACCAGGAATCCAGAGGAAGGTGAGCTTAAGCGTGCCACCCATACTGCGTTTTGGAATGCACTACTAGCCTAGAGGATGTCGTTGTTGAGTACAAGGCCTTAATGGCAGCTGAGAGTTCAGATTATGCGCCAGCTATCGACAGGCTTCCTATATCGTCAGTACTTCCGCTTGGAGAACACTGGCTAACCCTGGGAGATCGTATGAATCGGATAAACTGTGTATCCGACAAAACACCCGCACCGACTCCACAGGCTATCTTTAATCCATCGATGAAGAATGCTGTGTCATAGCCTTGCAACACGTCACCGATCTTGCACTCTTCCCTGGTAATACACGCCAAACCATGCTGCTCCTTTTCCTGGATGGTTAGTGCATAACATACCAAAAACGATGGCTATAACGACATTGAAGTTCTGCATGTCATTAAATTCTGACTTCATGCATATCAGAACACTTGCGTACTTAAAATTGTTTGGTATCTCAAGCCCTTAACTTCCGGTTCTTGAGTAGCTTGCGAGTTGAACAGGAGCAATCACCCTTTTGGGCCCGTGAGTGATTACAAGGGGTTTGAATTAAGGTGTTGCATTTATCTTTTATGTTAGCGAAAGTCCGCAGCAATTTCATTAACATTGGTTGAATCAGTCAATTAGGGCCCTAAAGATCATACCCATTTTTTCGAAACTACTAATTAGGGATGGCTATTCATCGTTTTTGGCGCAATTAACTATTACTAATCGAATTTTGAAAAGACATGTCTACCATTAACGTATCGAGTCGTGGCAAGTTGTAAAAAAATGCAAGTCACCCTGTACATCGCCTTCTCGTGGTGAGCGAACTCTAATTCACTTCTACTCATATTGACTTCTCACCCAGTATATGAAAACGAGCATATCCATCAGCGTGGAAGGTCCTGTGTGTCTGTTCTTTACTTCTGAAACGTCAATACCCGCTAGTGTGGATGTGTAGATGTTGAAGGGACTTTTGACTGTGCGCCTACCTAAAACCTTTGTCATGGCGTAAGGTAAGCTACCCGCGCCTACCTAAACTGAGAACTGCAAAAACTGCCAATACCCCTTAAGCTTATGCTGATGATATGGTTTTGCTAGTTGTTGATACAAACGCACCGCTGAATTCATACGAAAAATATAGTGAGCTATCATAGCTTATTGGTTATGTAGGCGGACCTTTGCTTCGGCATAGTGACGTAGTTTGCATGCGATTATCTGGATGAACGTTGTAATCATTAGGATAATGATCGCGGATGCCTGGTTATAATCTAGCCTCATTGTAAAGAACTGTCGTCGCCGAGGCTTCACAGCCCATTTCGGGCCTCGGCCTTCAGGATGTCCTTTGCGTCCTGCCATCTCGATCGTGTCCTCCAATTTCGAAATTCGAGCAGTACTGCACTGTCTTCGTCAACAGAATCTGCCCAACGCTTTCGGGATTCGGACACCCTTTTAGGTATCCGAGTGTCGTCCATATGTAGAACGTGGTGAACCTATAGTCAGTTCGGTAATTTGATTTTTTTGACACTTCAGGATCGTCAAATATTTGATATACCTCACGGTTGTTGCCTTCTCGTTTAGCTCCTATTATTGTCTTCAGGACTGTCCTTTCGAAGGGTATTCACTGGTTTTGGGAAAGTTTTTGTTAGTATTCATATTTTTGATTGGATACGTCTTACTAACGATTAATATACTCGATTCCTTGCTTCACTGTGTATGCAACTTCCTGTTAAAATCAGCATGAATAGAAAGCTCTGTTTGTGAGCTGCATTCGGCGTTTTATTTCGTCATTTTCGTCATCTTTCTCTGCTTACATTTTATTTTTCATCGTTAATTTGTGGATCAACTTCGTTTGTGTTTTGTCGAGGTTTAGAGATCTTTCCTTTGCTGATGTGAAAGATCACACCATGCTGTTTAAGTGGACCGTCTATGCAACGATTCGTATACCCTGGTCTAGTGCCAGATCAAAGCCTACAGGTGGCAGCCCATCTCTTTGCTGTAGCTTGAGGTTAGTCCCATACGCATCTGTCAGGTTATTATTGATTCTAGCCTGTGCTGTTGAATGGGACATTATCACTCTTGTAAAGCTTACCAGTTTTGCTGGAATTCCGTAGGGGCTGAGAAATTCTTTGAAATAAAACTCCCATCTCTTACGTCTAAATATATTACCCAATTTGCCGCCCTTGGATTTATTTATTCAGAACACTGCAATGAGAGCAGCTCATAGACTAATATGATGAGATATATAGGGAAACAGTGGACTTGGGGGCACAGAGCATTGGAAGAGTTATTGGCAGAACTGGATCCAATTGTTGCAATGCATCCCTAATTATCGGATCCCAATATATATTTTTGATAGAATATATGCAGTTATCTAGAAAGCTGGAGAAACCCAGGGTAAAGTATGTCGCATATACTAAGGACGGCAACCTGAGTTATTGACGAGCGGTTGAAAGGCAGGCGCATCGCGATGTGTGGCGATAGTCAAAGTACATTAAAGGCGTTGAGCAATCGTTGGATAAATTCAAGAGTCGTTCAGGAAGATAGAAACCGATTGAACTCTGTTTCTAGATTTAATTCCGTGGAATTCCTCTGGGTAACTGGCCATAGTGGTGTAGAGGCAATTGAAATATCAGATGCCCTACCAAAAGGCGGGTTAATTTATCCAAGCAGTTGGTGTGTCAGTAGCATTGGCTAATGCTGTTATCAAACACTCGGAACCTAGTAAACGTTCTGCAAAGTTTATCTTGTTGAAAAGCAGGAGGACTTTCGACATATCGTGGCCACTCTGACTGCCCTGGCCATAATTCACTGTACTGAGGAAGCGGGATCCAAAGAACATTTTCTATTTAGGTGTCCCTCCTATCGACGCGTCAAATATCAGATTTTTGGGGCTGATGTGCTCCAGCTGCAGCGGGTTGCATGGTATCCACTAAAGGAAATCTTGCGATACATAAGCGAAGCCAGGATATTCTGTTAGCCGGGGAATCGATTATAATGGACCATTAGAATTTGAGTGTTCAGAGGCTTCTCCTCTCTGCTATCTCATACACACACACACGGGGGTGATTGTGGATTTATACTCATGTTTGAGCTCCTTTACTACTTTGTCGGCTTGTCTTGTGTTGTTGCTTTCAGCGTCGTCGTCTATTCTCTTTGATTTCTTGCTGAAATGTTTTCGTTTATTTCGGTTTAATATTTTATTAGTTGCCCGTGGGAGATTTTCTTAATTTCTTTTCTTTGCCCTTGTGTTTCGTTATATATGTATGTTATCTGTGCACTTCGTTTTTATTGTCTAACGCTCCCACGAATTTATAACCAAACCAAACATTTCTTCGGCGTTGAGATTCACATTCGACTACGTCTTTCATCATCGTCTTGATAGCATGTTTTTGGTCATACCACGTGTCATCTACATACTTCCTTTTGAAATTCTGGAGAATTGAACCTAATCACTATCTCAGTTTTGCCTTGTAATCTTCCACTATTGAATATTTTTTTTTAGTTTTTCGACCTCTAATTTTCGAAGGGGTTTGATTTTTTATTCCACTGGTCTTTGAGATTCGGCATCTTTCGAAGTTTTAGCATACAGTGGTGGGTGTGACAGCT
Source organism: Hermetia illucens (assembly GCF_905115235.1). Lineage (NCBI taxonomy): Eukaryota > Metazoa > Arthropoda > Insecta > Diptera > Stratiomyidae > Hermetia > Hermetia illucens. Next base: position 167,847,017 of record NC_051849.1, on the reverse strand, counting down.
TGTGGTTCTATATGATCTCACGTCCAGGATACTGAATGGCCATTTTTTGGTGATGACAACGTGGTCTATCTGCTTAAAGATAATGCGTCTGGGGACGCTTATGTTCTCCTGTTAATGCGCTTGTTTGGTTAGCATGTCGATTTTATAAATAAGTTTCCGCTACGATAAAGACAATGGCCGTTGGTCGTTGTCATTGATATGTCAAGGAAACTGTCCTCCGATCTTGTTGTTGAAAATAGCGAGTGTTAAGATATTTGACGGCATTCGGACTATAGAACTACTATACGTGTCTGAATATCATTGGCATTATGAGCCCGATAGCTGGCGAGAGAAAAAGAGAAAATTAGGACGAACCGGAACCAGATCTTCTATCCCGATGGTTTAAAAACGTAACATGGTTATGAAGAAGGGTCTATTTTTCAGATGAAAACGCGAAGGACCTCTTTACGTGGGGCAATATACAGCCGTCTTTCAGGATGAAGTTGAAATTGTTTCCAGTTTATATCTACATTCAATGCGGTGAAGTTGCTCTGGGTATCCGGACACCGTGATGTAAAGGGAAATGAAATCTCGGAAGTATTAAGAGAAGAGGGTTCAATATTTGCTATGGCTGGACTGGAACCAGTGGCTAATGCTGCTATCAAAAACTGGGTATAGGCTTTCCAAATAGGCAAACTCTTTTGTTTCCAGTCAGAATCAAATCAGGAAAGCTTATAATAATAATCATTGGCGCAACAATCCATGTTGGATCGGGGCCTTGAAGTGTGTTAGAGCACTTCATTCAACACCGTACCGGTACACTAGGAGGCAATGTGGTCAGCATTGCGCTCAAGGAAAGCTTATCCTGCCTAAATGTGGAAAGACTTGTGGAAATATTGTGGGCATCCTGATTGGCCAGAATTCACTAAGTTGGTGTATGTTTCGAATCGAAATTCTACCGAAAGATATGGGTCCATTCTATGATGAGGAATCTACGGAATATTTCCTGTCTAGGTGCCCCACCTACAAACGCATCAGGCATTAGATTCTTGGTGCTGATGTGCTCCAGTTGCAGCGAGTAGCATCATATGGGATATTCCGGTACGGTTACAGTCTGCAGCCATGTGCTAGGCACATATCAGTGCAATTTTCCGGTCCGGAAAAATATTGATTTTGTAGCTTTTTGATCTCGGACCATGCAACGTTAACAAATATTTATCTATTGTGGACTCTCACATTTAAGACCATGGTTTAGGGTTTTCGGAAAATGCTGCAATTTCACGTTGCAATCTCAATTTCACGTTGCAATCTCAATTTTTATTATTTTTATTATTAAATTACTCAAGCCATGCACAAAACACTGATAATAGCAATGGTGACACCCCCTTTCAATTTTGAACAACCATTCCAGTTCATGAACAGAACAAATTTCTAATTTTACTTCTATTATTCAGATGACGACTTTGATGATCGACAAAACCAGATAACGAACATTACAGACTCTTGAAAAAAATTTCGCTGTAAAAAGTGAGGCGTATTCTAACTTTTAATCATTAAGTGTGCGTCGCAATCTTGCAACCGATAACCGTGATAGTGACGCAAAATTAAGTGCTCATCTCGTGTGTTTCTTAGATTTATCTCATCGTCCCAAGGTGTCGTCTACTAAGTATTATAACTTCTTGTCGAGTGCTAATCGTCATTAGTAACATTCGCAAAGGAAACTGGTTGGCAATGAATGCAAAAAGCGGATCGACAGTTGAGAGCTGAAATTAGGAGGCTTTTAACTATTCCTCCGCTATACAAGTGTTAAGATTTTTAGCTAACCCATCGCTTCCATGGAATTGTTTAATGAAACTAATGAAACTAATGCGAGGTAGTAATACTCCAATGCAGTGACGATGTTAATGGTGATGAAGTAGACTCAATAAGGTTCTCTGGAGACGCTTTTCTCTGAAAAAAGTGTGAATTTAGTACAAATTAATTGCGAAAAGTAGTGCGATATCGCGTTCGGTTAGAAGCTTTGGAAATCGCTTTTAGTTCTCTCTAAACACTGTGTATTTCGTGTGTATTTCGTCTAGCAATTCATTGTTGTGACTAATAGAAAGTCTCGTAAATAATCATAAAATGTATGTATAGAATATCACTAAGGACCTTTAACAAATTTCAGAGACGTTCAAAAGTATCTATCATATTTCATCGTGGAAAAACGGGAGTATACAAATCCGTCTTAATGACTACCGAAATTTTATCGCGAATTATGTTAAGTTCATTGGACGCTCTGGCGGGAAAGATATCACCGGGTTCGGGTAAATCAAGTCCGACCGACATACGTCCCACATATAAGGGAGGTAGTCCTGGCGGCGTAGGTGGATGCGGTTCAATTTTGGATAGTAGCTTCAGTAAATTAAACCATTTCAATCATAATAACATTCATCCGTACCAAAAGCCAAAGGATCATAATTGCGTGAAGGAAAAGTAAGTTCATTGTATATGTTAAATGTCGGTGTATTATTATTTTTTGTGGTAGTATCGGTTTATGTACATATATATAGTATAAGGAAAACGTATCGTATTGGAACGCACGGTTTATTTTTTGTATTGATCCCATTCTTACCCCATTTCTTACAGGCAATGTGACATATACCATTTGTTTTTATATTAAACTTATTTTTCTCTAGTTCTAAGCTAATATAAGATAAGACTATTTTTGTTTGCCTTCTGAGGTAACCAAAAAGGGCTTTCAGGTTGCTACTCACTATCTTATCATGAACTTGTAATAAAGTTCTAGGATAACGCACATTAAGGATCTTTGGCAAGCAACTCCTTCTCATTTTGCGTAGCATCCCGCACCCGCTTATGTGCTAAAGTTTCTATCTATCTATGATAACTGTCTGATCAGTGGACCAAAACATATTATGTGTCTCTCATCATTGACAGTGCCGAATGACAAAATACCAGGTTGAAAACTGTTTTCAAAGCTTTTAGCTGGACTTAAAGGTGTCGTAGACCCCGACAAAGTTTTTGGATTATAGCAGCACATTTGTGGTTGCCCTCTCATGGTATGAAGCATAGCTTGTTTGTCAAGACAGTTTCTGTCCACCTATATATATATATATATACCTCAATCCACTCCAGGATTTGCCTAGAAGTCCACTGCATGTTATACTGTAAAAAAAACTACAAAAATATCAGATTTTCTTCATATCATTATGATTGAGTTGCATTGACAAATCATCGAGCTCTTTGTTTAATTCTGGAACCGATGAAGTCTATGAGTTTTCTTTAAATAATAAATAGCATAGAGTAAGATGCAAGGCGGCAAGCTGCGAATGCTTAATGGTTGCCTTCAGTGTTAACTAGTTAGTTAGTTAGTAACCTGGCGTTCTTATCTGCAGGATTCGTGTCATTGTAGCCTCATATTTCTGGTTTGCTCATTTACCTCAAGGCTCTAGTAACCAGTTATGAACTAGCCTTTGTTAAATCCAACTTTAATGTTGCCTATATTTAATGATTTATTTAATTTATGCTACCCTTGAAAAGGGCACTGTATTCGTCAGATTTTCCCTTTCCAATGAACAAAATCTTGATTCGCGCAGTTGACAATTTTTCCTTCATTGGTTCGTACTTTAGCTTGCTGCAAGCAAAATTTATCCATACGAGCGAAGTATGCTGGTGGAATCATTTTACATCGGTACACGGTACACTTTTCTAACGATGAGCGCCTGGTTAGGTTATCTTATGTATAGCTGGCACTCTTGCTTAAAGTCGGACGCTGTAGTTACGTAGTTCCTCCTAAGTGCTGCTTCAAGTTGGTGCAACAATTTGCGTGAAGCCTAAAGAAGTACGATGCATTGGACCGGACCTTCATACATACCTGGACGCCAATATCTGATAAATGGAACATAGTACCGTTCCCGGTTATTGGAAATGTGCCTCAAGACTTCCCGAGAGCCTTACACTCTTCTTTTGCTGTTCTGCATAGTCAGCAATCCATTCATCCCAGTTTCTTAAAGTGTAGCTTATTCACTGCCACTTTTGCCTTCTAATCAATATATGTATCGGTAACTAGTTCGTTTAAATTTTCTCAGGCTATATTACATTGGTAACACGGCGGAAGTATTAACGAATGCTTGAAGTTTTTGTGTAACTTTTGATGTCGCTTTCCATGGGCTAGCCCCATTCAAGAGAGTACATTGACGCGGAACAATTTCGTTGATGTTGTTGCTGAGGCATCTACATTTCCAAATTTCGAATGAAACAGCAAAAGTTGATTTAGCTTGCAATCTCGGTTCCTCCGTCAGCAGAAACAGCGCTACCAAGATATTAATTGACTTCTTCGATGTTCTGCCTGTTAATGCAGACATGAAGAGTGCGTTGACCCTTCGGATCGAGAACGTTGGTTTTGGTAGTTTCTATCTTCAGTCCGGCTCTATTTGTGCCTGTTTCCTAATCCAGATCCGTTTGACCAAGGTCCATGATTCGGTGAGAGAGCCAGACAAATGTTATCAGCGTAGTCGAGATATTTGGGTCCAGTGAAGTTCTTCACGTCCTGTGGGCAAGGCTGCATGAAGAACGTCACCGTTAATAAGACGAAATACTATCGGTGACAAGATGCATCTCTGTAGAACTTCACACTGGACTTTAAATTCCTCTGAGACCTCGGTGCAGCACGTGACATTTGGAGCCATCATATGCGGCTCTGATAGCAGCCATTAGTTTTTCTACTCTTTCTGCGTAAAGAACGAAAAACAGTTTCGGTTACGCTATCGAAAACCGTCTCTAAATTTATGAAGAGTAGGTGAAGCAGAGATCAAATATTTTCGTACTGCTCCAAAATGATCCGTAGGGTGTCGATGCTTGTCGATCAAACTTTCGAAATATTTCTTAATGGCAGGAAGCACGCCATTGTCACATTCAAGACGGATTCTCTTCTTTTGAATCTTAACAATTGTTCCCTTTTTCCGGAGCTGTGATGAACAGGCGGGAGGGACACGGTCAGTCGCAACGATTTTACTCCGATGGCACTGATGGCTTAGACGATTTCCCTTTTGTTTGCAAGAGAAGGAACTTTACCGGATGTGATACGTATGAGAACCGTTGTGAACTGTTCCTCCCATCTTTTAAGGAGGCTTTCCTATGCAGCGATCTTCTTAAATTGATTTTTAACTATAAATATTTTGAAAGGACAGTAAGTTGGCAGTAAATGTTTTTTATTTGGTCCAAGATTACTGCAAATGGAGATGTGCTTTGACCAGGGACATCAAGTTTGGTGCTGTCTTCGGCAGAAACAACGCTACCTAGCGATACAAATTATTCGACGACCTCAATTTAAGGGTGCGATGACCATGATAGGAAGCACATCTCCATTTGCAGTGCAAACCACCTTTTTTTATTGGAGCCAACTTTGACCGTAAAAAATAAAAACAAAAAAGTATCAAATTCGTTGATAGTATTATAATTCAAGACCCCAATATAACATATAAAAAGATTGAAATATTTATAGCCAGAAAAAATTAAAAAAAAAAAAAGTTGGAATATCGACAGTCTCATAGGAATGCCCTCTTAAGCTGCTCGTTGACGTAGATGAAAAACCAACCGTTAACAGCTCTCAGAGGACTATTGAGACTCCACGGTATCGCAGTGGCAATATGGGTCTTCATCCCCCTTTGCGCCGTGCCTAACGACGTGTATTCACCATTTTTGATGGCAGCCATGTTCGTCAATATTCTCATGGCAGGTTTCCCATTGTCGCACAACAACCGAGTCCCACAGAGAGTTGAAGCTCCCCACTTCTGCGTACATCAACGGGCCTTTTTCTAGTATTTCACACATCCAGAAGACACTCTCTCTGCTGCTGGTGCTTATCACTTGTATAGCGTTAAGTGTGATGATAGTGAAACTGAAGCACAATTTGACTGTGTGAATGCGCTATACTCTACTAAGGAGTGAATAGGAAACACTAACTAGAAGACAATTCTCTAATTTAATGCTGATTGCGATATTGTCGATCAGATGAGAGGTAGGTTGCCACTCATCTGATAATCAACTGATCTTATCGCGAACGCTGTGCTTAAACAATGTGCGACCATTGACAAGGCGGCGGAGGCTGCAGAAAGCCGCCAAGTTATTATCGTTATTTTCACAGTTCAAAAGTTGCTCATTGAATGGCTCTTCTCTTAATGGGAGGTTTCGATTGGTGGGTAACATTGCACTATTGAAATTCCGTAGTTAGTATTCTGTCTGATACCAATGTCAGAGGGCACTGGAATCGCGCTTACGGCCTGCCAGTACACAGCAGAACAGGGCATCGATTCCAAGGTGTGGTAGTCGTTCCTGAAGCATAACAAAATTCGGGATTTTCAAGTTGTTAGTCCATGACTCTCTTTTGTCACCGGTGTCAATCGCTCTTCTTCTTTGACCCGTTCAATAGTGGGGTCGCCTTGTCTAGGTTGACTCCATATGTTTATTTCGAGTGGAATCGAGAAGATCTTAAATCACTGTCATCATTGTTTTGATTGGTTTTTCAGATGCTTTCTGTTGACTTGCATATTTTGCCCAATCTTTGATAGTGAGTCCTTTCCTTTTCTTTTTTCCTTCCTTTCTTTTGTGGATTACATGATCATACCACCAAACGCGCCTCTCTTGTAATTTCTCCTTTATGGATACATCCCCCCTTATCGGAACGAAAGAGTGTTACGCGGTTGTGATCCAATATATAATTTTTGTTTCCATTATCGGCTGGGTTCATTGTCTTTTGTAGTAGGCTAGTACTCAGAACCGTAGAAGTGGACAGACCGAACAATGCATCAGTCCGAGATATTTAAATCGGCCAATTCTTGGCAGGTTATTGTCGCTGATAGTGAGAGTGCTTATTTCGTTGGCATACGGCGTCAAATTTTTCAAATTCAATCGTAGGCAGCATCACATAAGTTCGACGGCAGCATCACACCATTTTCGAACAAATTGTTAATATTGCCTTAATTGTGAGCCACTAAGACGCCTCGATTTGGATTCACCTGTCACCCCTCGAGTTTATGTTGCACAAAATTAACAACTAATGTAAAGACAAAGAAAGGCAAAGACAGTTTTCGATTTCGTGCCAGGTCAGAGGCGACGGTTTACGTTTGCCCTTGAAGCAGCATGACCGAACAGGTTCACGGGTGTTCAACGGTCGTTTCGCGAAACACGATGTAAATACGAATTATACTGCCCATAGTCTGAAATGAGGGCGAATTTTCGTTCAATATAATTCGCATAAGTGACGGCGCAGCGAGTATGTATGGTATCAGTAGTTCCACAGTTCATGACAAACTAGGCTTGCCCCAAGGCAACTTGAATGATTTCGTGAATGCAACTGCCAACAATGCATTCGAACGTTTTTATAGGAAAAAACAGAGGCCGAAGTGGACAATGCAACTATAAACTCCTTTACTACAGTGGTAGCTAGTTTTTGCTGCAAATCATGGCAGCATATTATCGACTTTCTTGCAGAGCCCAGATATCAATGCATCTTTTCTGAGGAACTCTTACAATTTCCTCCATTTTATCGATGAAGGTACTAGTCTTTACCGTGAAGATATCTACTACTTTCACTCGTATTGGTTTGTTTACGTCCTAACCTAGTTTTCGTGTCAACAATCCTTGTTAATTTCACGGCAGGGCTGTGGCCTGCCCTGCTGTGTCAACCCAGATCGATATCATAGTATTTTCTCAAAACGTGGTGAATATTAATAGGCATGATCTAACTTTTTCAGTGTCATTAAATGAGTTTTCTTGGCCGGCCTGTGGCGGACTTGTCACTACGAAAAGTCAGGTAGATCTAGCATTGTAGTGATTCCAATTATATTTTATTTATCAATTTCCCGAATCTGAACATTAATAATTGTTGTGTTCAGTACATTGCTTTACTTATATGGGCCGGGGACCAGCGTGATATGTGAATGACATGGCGGAGTTATGGTGGTTGAAAATATTGGTATTGGTAGTAAACTTTTGGTAAGAGTTTATTTGGGGGGTGATCAAATTACTTCCAAGTAGTTTTCTAGGTGCTGGATTAATGAATTACCCGTCAATCAGAAACACTCTTATTTGGTCCTAAAACTGTGAATTTAATGTATGAGAAGTCAGAACTCCACAGTAATTACAAACTGGGTCATTGGGAGGCGAAAGACTTCCCATTAGTTTGAAAACAAATGCAGTCATATTTTCCCTCGTGCACAAGCTCTACGCACCATACTCGTATATCCTTCACACCGATTTATGTCAAAAACCTGTTCCCAATCCGAATGTAATTATTACTTCTTAACAGAGACACGAAGTCACGTTAATTTACATGCTACTAAGGAACTAAGGGTCCCCAGAAAACTCCATTTACCTCCAGCGGAGCAAGCGTACGGAAGGAATCATTGTCTGCTCGTACGTAACACTCAAGGATATTTCCAAGCCTTCTTGTTTCTAGCGCCACATGTAATAGTTACCCTATTGTCATCTCGAAGTCTATGACCTCCGTACATGCACAGGAAGACATGTGTGTGCGCTGTAAAAGTTGGTCGGAAAATAATTTTTGTTTGGAACAAGTTGTGAAAATCAGAAAACAGAAATATCGGGGGAAAGACTTATGCCCCATTCGAACACCCCTTCCTTCATCTTCTTGGAAGTAAGTGACATGAATATTCGATTTTACACCATTGAATGAGTGAAAATTTGCCGAACGGTAGAGGAGCGGCCCAAGTGAATTGAAGTGGGAGATACCGAGGTTATAGAGAACTGCTTCCAACAACAAGCTCCGGCAGCTTCCTCTTGTTCGGTGTTGAAAATGTGAAATAATAAAACGCGTCCTCAGGCACTGTGAAACGTGTTGAAAGCTTATGAAAGCATTTATGTTCATATTTCCCGGCCGTCGCTACCACCACCTTCACCGCTAACGAATAATGAATGTGGATACGTTGCGTATGACGGGAGGTGGGGGAGGTTGGGTGCTTTGTATTTTCAATGCCAATTTTTCGCATGAAATTTCATCCAGCAAGAACGGAACAAATTGAATTTAAGATAACAAATTAATTTTTTTTTGTGTTGGGTAGGTAACCATCAATGTTTTTTTATAGAAATTTTCAAGGAAATTTGGTAGCTACGGAAGGAATATGGTAAGCTTTCCTAGGAAAAAGGGGGCAAAGTTTATCTGATTTTATTCCATTTATGATCTAATGGTGAAGTCTTTTGTCTCTACGAATACTCCTCCATAATTTTCATGCTGTTAGTAGGTTTCCGTAAACGAATTCAACTCCTTTTGAAGAAACAATCACGGGATGTTGTCTCCTATTAATGAGTCTCCAGTGCATGTTAATATGAAGCATGATTTCCACAATAGTGCGGAGTGATTTTCCTTAATATCTTCATTTGCTGATTTTGTGAGATTGGATTCTTACACGTTTCGCCCAGCAGCGGATGAAGTATGTCACTTCCGCGGTTTCCACCTTACTGCTACACTCAATTATCTACGAAGGCCATTGTATGGATACTCATAAAAATTCTCAAGCGCTTATCTCCTCCTTCAAACTTATTGTTCGTTTCCTCAGTTACGCGGGGAGTTTACTTAAACTAGTTAGATGATGTGTTTTTCTAAGAGATTAGATTTTTGTCTGCTACTTGTAGTCTAGTCTAAAATTGATAGACAAGGAGTAGCTTCTTCCAAACTACAAGTTTTAAATGTAAATATATATTTTGAGAGCGACTTACCCCCTTCATCAGTACAGAGTTACCCCTTTTCTATCAATATGTTTTTCTACTTGAAGGCTATTAGGGGAACATGATTTTCAGTTGAGTAAGCTGGGAGTCCTGAGTCCGCACCCACTTGGTAAAGGACCGGACCACTTGGGAAGCAACTTACCTCCTCTTTTGTAGTCCACAGACTCCTCTTTTTTGAGTTAAATCCAAGTTTTCAAAAAAAGAACGAAAAACTTACTGACGGTTTCGTCCAGGGCAGAGGCAACTCATCAGACGCTGCCTCACCTCTGCCCTGGGAGCAACGCGACCGAAAGTAACGTATTTTCAGTCTTGCAAGTACGGGATGAAAATTTGCGCTTATCAAGTATAGAATTGTTACGTGAATTACAATCGACAAGAGCGACCTCAGACGCAAATTAAATTGGTGGCCGTCCTTAATTCTATAAGTTTGTCATTCACTGTATGTGCAGCTCTAAAGTGGTTAGTCTTGTTGAGAAGCTGCTCTTTACATTGTACTTTCCCAATTTAGCCTATATTGTAGATTGCGACTTCGATCTTTTCGAGATTTTGCGATCAACATCCTTCGTTCCGTAATGAAGGTCAAAATTCTCGGGTTTGAGAAGATAGGAGAATCCTCTATTACACTTAGTGAACAAAGCAACCTATTTGAAGCATTTTGTATTTACACCCGGTGTGTAGGATAGAAGCCAACGGATCATTCAGGTGGAGTCTATTGGCTAAAGATTTTTTTCAAAAAGCTTGTTTCAAAAGGAGAGCAACGCTCGCTTTGGTATTACCATGAGATCGCTTTGTGGTTTGGTACATCATTAGTATCTTTATCATGCTATTGTGTCCTTCGGTTTTTGTAGACATTGTGAACTGTGGAAAGCAACGATTGACGGAGGTACACCTGGGATTTCTTAAAAGATTTTATTATTAGTTTGGAACAAATTGGATATTCAAGTTGGAATTGAAGAAAAGTTCGTGCATCCAGATCGGGAGGTGATGGTACTCGGTAAGTGCTGAACAGTGATGTGACATTAGATGTCAGGAATCCTTTTAATTTGGGCAATTGGTTAAGATTAAGGGGATTTTGTCTAAACTGGGTAAACCTGACATTGCTTATGACTTCCTCACAAGAGCAGAAGCGGCTGTCTGCTTCCTCGGGGAAATGGTGACCGAAAGCGGCAATTGGTGCTATTTGCCCTGATTATAATGATTTACAAATACGAAGAGGGTGTGAAACATATCGAACAACATATCGTCGACTCAGGCCTTAGCGAGCTAGATACGCAGAACTAAATTACCACACGAAGCAGAAGTTGCCTGGAGGAAAGATATCGATTGAGTAATACGTAATTGTGAGATTCCGCGATCTTGTAGAGGACTTTGAGGTCAGAAGTAAACTGAATTATAGTGGTCGCCACAGGAGTTTCGATAGAAATGGGGCTTAGGGAACTGGATCCATTTCGGAAAATGCGACGTAGATTTCAATCCGCTGCGGGTAGAGAGAGCCCTCTCCCTTCGCCGCGATCCCGCGAGGATATGGCCAAAAGAGCGGGGTGCTTTTATTATGTGTCGGTAGCAGCGTTGTTCTTATGCCGACTCCATATGTTTGCAACTTGCCACAGACACCAAATCTCCACAAACATTTGATTGATTTTGGGGACTAAACATCGCCATTCACACATTTGCAGGTGCGTTACTATTACTTTGAGCAACCAAGCAAATTCTCTTTGATTTGTGCTAAAAATCAGATTGGCTGCAGGTGCCTGCAAATCAACACAAACCAAGACAAATACTTTATCGATACGTTTGGATTTGCGACGGCTTGTTGAGGTTTGACAATAGTGCAAATCCGGAATTATACTTTCGTCTAAGTCGGAATTAAGTATTCGTCGTCGGAATTAAGTATTCGCTGCTTGTCGTAAGAGACAACGAAAAGGGGTAGAAATTTTTGGGCTAGCAATCTGTAAGTCTTAAAACTCTACTGTCACTGAAACGTCGACAACGCCTCGGATAGGGACTTATCCCACGGCAATGACATTCGACTATCGAAAACGGGCTCTTCTGACTGCTGTGTGTGATGACGACCGTGACGCGCTCGAACTCTGATACCGAGCGAAATCCCGAGAAGTTCAGCGCAGTGTATGCCGTGACAAGAGAGAATTTGCTATTGCACTAGTCAGGGAAGCGGAAGATGCCGCAGATCACAATGATTTCAGGAATGTAGAAAGATCGACTTCTCATCCACTATGGTGAACCGCTGAAGAGGAGGAAAGAACACTTCAGACGGTTCTTTACCATATCACATCCTTTGAAGTTTCTTCTCTTGTGCATTAGATGGCTAGTCATCATAACATGCGGATTCGGACTGTTCCTCCAAGCAGAAGAGAAATCATTTCGGCCATCGATAAACTCAAATGGCGCAAAGCCGCTGAGCTTGACGGTCTCTCCGCAGAGTAATTTAACGCTGCACCTGCAGTTACTTCAGAACTGGTGCTTCCATTCGTACAGAAATCTTGGGAATGCGAGACCTTTCCCTTGGAATGCGAGACTTTTCACGGAGAATGGAAAAAGGGGGGATGACCGCAAAGATCTCAAAGAAGGTGATCCGTTAGCTAAAATAATACCGTAACGTATCAAAGAACATCTAGAAAACTTGATCGGTAGAGAGCAGGATGGTTTTCACTCGAAATCCTACTGCATTAACCACGTCAACACCCTGCGGATCAGTGCGTGGAGTTTGGATCTTTGCTGCACTTGCTCTTCATCGATTTCGAGAAAGCTTTCGATAGCGTGAACAGGGAGTCTATCTGGAGTGACCTACGCAGGAGAGGGCATTGCGAAAAAACTAATAGCTATTATTAGAGCGACATATGATGGCGCAAAATGCCACGTGCTGCACCGAGGCAGAACCTCGGAGCATTTTGAGGTGCAAAGCGGAGCCGGCCAGGGTTGCATCCTGTCACCGATAACATTCCTTCTTGTTATGGATGATGTTCTTCATGCTGCCTTTTCTGGAAGATGTGGGTAAATTCAATGGACGAGTGCCGTCGTTTTTTCTTCGGGCTTTGATACGTCCACGGATAGCACTGAAAAAGCGAAGAGAAGGGAAGAAACATGGTACTAGCAGCGATGTCGAAAAATCTGGTGTAAATCGCACTATTAATGAAAAAGTTAATGACAGAGCAAAGAAATGTTTTCTATGTGGATTTCCTGTTCTCTGAAATATTACAGAATGGTAAAGTTATTTTGAAGCAGGCATCGAGATATAATCGTACATTGAACGTAATATTCTGGTGAAGTGAATCTGAGAAAATTTCGTTCGGTCTCTTCGTTGCAAGGTGTAGAGCGGCTTATTTGTGAGAGGAAATTAATTTTCCTAATTTTGAGTGTTCTTGACAGGATGTTACTGATGTTCATGTAGGCCACTATTTAGTTGGCTTTGGACACTGCTTTAATCAGTCTTGAACGCGTTCGTCGTTGTTGATTCTAACTGACGTCATTCTGTTAACTCACACAAATATCCGTGGGGTTTTGAAAGCAAGCATAATTTTGTAAAGAATTTTACCGTCTACACTTTTGTATGCTTGTGTAAGCTCTCCGAATATTTGGACGGTTGCTATTGATCAATGATGAACGGAATCCTCCCTGCTACCAGCTGAATCCTTGTCGGTATGCCCACTAATCTTTTTTGAAGAAAACGACAAGGAAATTAAAGTTACTTCTGACCGTTGTATCCAGATGATTGAAGAATATTTCCTCACCATGAAGAAGTGAATGTAGGGGATATGTGGTTCCAGCAAGATGGTGCCGCAGCTCGCATGGCATGCACATCAATGGCTCTGTTGCGCGAACATTTTCCGTCTTATTTTTTTGAGGGGTGATCTTGAATGGTCAGTTTTTTTATGGGGATGTTTCCAATTCTTGGTCTATATTAATCGTCCAAAGACCTTGGGTATCCTGAAGATCATTACTCGTGCGGCTATTACTAGTCTCAATGTATTGACCAAAACGGGGATCACATTCAAGATATTATTTTTAAAAAGTAATAAAACAAAACTTTAAATGTACCTCTATGTAAAAATAGAAATATTAAAATGACATTTCCAATAATTATTGTTTTATGATCTTTTCAAGTTTCCGCGCCGCACTCTGTACTTTTGTAATTCTCACACTATAGTTTATGCTCTTCTTTATTGGTTGGCCAGATATGGTAAGTCTTTGACCACTCGTGCGGCATTCGTTATTCATCGCAGGTTTTGGGAACTAGATTGGAGATGGTGTTAAAATATCATAAATGCGCGGAGCTTTGTTTTTTTCCTGCTCTTGATGACATATTTATACATCTATCAACTTCACGTGGATGGTTAAACATCCCTTCAAAATATAACGTTCCCAATCTCGTCTGACTTTTGCGTTTACAGGATCACTGCTCTCTGTAGGCTTGACTGTCGTATCAATTCTCTTCAGCTTCGCAACACGTTAGCTTCGTTAATTTATGGGCTTGAACTTTATATTGCTTGGTTTTAATTCCCCCCCCCTCTCTCTCCAATTTTGCAGTCAATCCATTTCATTTCCTAGATTGCTGGTACTATTTTTTGTGGTCATATCTAGTATCAATCTAGTCTTGGGCTTCATGCTGTTGTAAGTTCATCGCTCGGAAACCTACAACCCGGAGTACCAGTTTGATTGTTGTTTCCGTTTTGTTGCGTGGAAAACTAGCCTTTTACCTTCGTTCATTTGCAGTTCCTTGGAGCTTTCACTACGGCTTAGTAGCAGAGCTGTAGATTTTTATTTATGGACGGCGCTTATTGGGACTTACCTTGCTCTACAGGTATTCGGTTATCGATTTTGCTTCAAGACCCGCAATACCATCAACCCGCGAAAATTACGTTCTTTAAAGTACAAATCACAAGACATGTGATATTTGAAGCAGGCTGATACCGGGATGTTTTGCACATATTCCTGACTTCTGACGCCGAAGAAAACATAAAAGGCTTGATAATGCAATGATTGCAAATGTGGTGCAAATAAATATACTAGGTGGATAAATAGATTCATATAAAAATCGGCGGACAGTGGGTTATCGACAAGTGACCGCCTATCATGTTAATACCTAAAATAAGGCATCAGGGAACGTCTTAAAAGGTTGAGCTACAAAGAGCAGGCTGGTTTCCCTATTGTCCGCATGAACATCCCGCGGATCATTTTAGTAATGGGCAAGGGGTTTAAATCTTCGCTTTATCTGCTATTCATTGATTTTACAAAGACTATCGACGGCGCAAAGTGTCACGTGCTGCACCGGCAAAAATCTCAGAGGAATTAGAGGTCCAAATGGATTTGAAAAAAGAGGTAAGCAGAGTCCGAATGAATATAAACACCAACAAAATCAAAGTTCCTCAGCCTGGCCACTAATTGCATTTTTCCTATTTGCATTAATGGGCAGAGCATCGAAAACCTTGATCAATAATCGTAATTTCCACTGACCGTAGCACCCAATTTGAAGTCGCTTGACCCGTTGGCAGATCCATCTTCCACCATCAGCCGCCTTGTGGAAAATCTAGAAATACAAAATTTCTTAATTCCAAGATTAAGTTGAGATTGTTCTGTATTAGTGTTCTCTCTGTGCTGCTTTATGGGAGTAGCACATGTGAACTGACCCCACTGTTTCTCAAAAGCTCCAAGCCTTCTTGAACAAAATCTGAAACGAGTTTGTGTCCTGTCCTCTGAAATGTTATATACACTTTCCAATCGATTCTTCTGTTTACTGATATCCAGATGCAGATCAATCGCCATTTTATGTCAAAATATCTTTGTGTTTATACAAGGGATGGATTGCTTTCGGGGTTGAATTTGTTTTCATGTGCTGCTTCCACGAAAAATCGAACACGTCGGGACTGGTTAACTCGCCATGCACGATCAGCCCGATCTGTTAGTTATGCCTGAGATCCGGTTGACTTGTCAGTATGGGCGAGCTCTTGCAGCCGGTGATCGACTGAAAAACGACTCGGCCACCCAACCGGCCGGAATGGAAATCAGGAAAACCGGTGCATATTGCATATTGAATGTCTTTGAATTCAGCGTTTTCAGTGATGCAGTCAGGGTCGCAGTGTAGCTAGAATATTTTCTTTATCAATTAGGATGACAAACCCTCGACACGGGGGATGGTTCGGTTGGCTCGCTTGTATACAAAGTTGTCAAATCTCAGGTTTTCACAGCTTGACAAGGCACTTATATCCCGGTCAGTTGAAGCTCCTCAGTTTAATGCTTCGCAGCAAGACTCTTTTTTTAATCCCAGAACTTTTCAGGAGTCGATGTCTCCATGTTTATAATGCAATTAACTGAAGTTCAAGAGCTCAATTAAAGTTTAGTATGCAAATAAAATATTTTATCGTGTTTTTTTTTCTGAGTAACAAAATCAGCATTTGAGTTTTCACATTCGCATGAATCTTGGAATCCTTCCTAACGTCGTATTGGCATATAAAATTTTCATTATATTCAATCGTAAAACTTTACTGCGTACTACAATTGACAAAGGATTAATCGATATATTCTAATCCTTTCCATAAATTTGTATTCTACGAACTCGTTTCGTATGGGGAGGAAATCCTTACATGTGGCGAATTCCGACGTGATTTCCAACTGTCGTCATATCCTGCACGCCCGAGCAAAAAAATACGGAGCGTTTACTATGCGCAACCCCTTTCTCATCTAACACGTCACAGTTTTGAAACCCTTTCACTATTCATTTACTATGTACAATTTACCATTTGAAATTGCTCTGTGATATGTGACGGCGACTCGTTAAAATGGATAAATGCCTGACGACTGTTTTTCACCCCTTAATACTTGAAACACGCGATCTAGATCTTGGATTGCTTTCATTACTACACAGCCCTCACACCATCATACCCATCCAGGCGACGGTTAAGGAACTGTTAGTCGAGCTAAGCACCTAATGACATGATAATTGGAGAAAAACGAAAACGAGGATGGAAACGAAAATGAAAATAGAAATGCCGTTGTCCTCCTTTCCCTTTCTTGATTTCCATTTGGAATTCCTTTTGATCCCGACAAGCAGATATTGTCGATATTTTTTAAGGAGTCATTAGCATGTCTCGGAATTCGCTCAAGCAGGTTTTTATGGGAGATCGAAAGCATTTTCACAATTGTATAGTGAAATATGGAGGGATGAGTGTAATAACGCTTTGAGTATGAACAGATTTAAGGCTAAAATAGGAAAAGAAAACAAAGGGGATTAGTCTATTGAAAATCGCTTCCATAACATCCTTATACCCTCGTTAATATTATATGAGAGTGTCATTAGGAGTCTGTCCAATAATCTGCCGTTTCTACCGTTTTAGATATTTTGCCATAGAATTTTATTATGAATTATGAATGACTCCTGGAATAGTAATGGGGATACTTTGTGGATGTGTTCTTGCTTTATAATTGATATCGGCCGAGGGGACTCAAAAGTAGGAAATTGTTCTGAATGGGAGAGTTTAAGCATCTTTTTAACAATTTGGACTATTCAGATATTTGAGTTAAATATTTCCGTATTAAGGTAAGAAACTCTAGGTAGGTGTGTCTAATATGTATGTAGATTTTTATTTTCTATTTATCCACTGCCTAGATTTAGGTTTTAAACATATTGTGGCTTGCTCGAACATAATCCATTAATCATGCCTACGCATTAAAGCTATTCGCCTGGTATTGATAGATTTTTTATCACCCGACATTAATCTTCTCTCCCCAAAAGCTCTCTTCCAGATGTTTAACACACCTTGTCTGAAAGGACTTTAAATGCATTTCTCGGAACCCTATATATCTACTGTTCAGGTTTGTAATGAGCGTCAGTGTTGGGAAAGGCCAGAATGATCATCTGGCTTTATTGGGACCAACCACCAGGGCAGCGCTACCTCGAAAATTTTATCATGTTTAGCATACCTGCTCCTAATTGCAGCACACGTGAAGTGTCCCGTTGATACCTTCTTGCACGCCTTTGCGTCAGCGGAGCTCTGGAACATGGAAAAGTCCGTTTCGATCGGTGAAACCTGGGGATAGCAATCTGATCCACGCTGACCACGCTTCTGTGTATCATTACAATTAAGATGGATTATTTAAGGGGTTGGGGTCTTCTACTATAAAAGATCCGCAGGACTGAGACCATCCTTGCTGGTGTCAAAAGTACTAAAAACATGGTTAATGTTGAAAGAATTCTGTACTCAGTACCTACATATGGTCATTATCTTACCAGGTGATTGGAAAGAGGAACAGCACCTCTGTGTGTGATTTTATCATTTCAGCTGGCATCATTACTGCGAACACATTACGTGCACTTCCTTTCTCGGTGCAAAGGAGAGATGAAATAATTGACCTTCTAATTCATACTTCGAGTTGATTACAAACTCCCGGGTGTTAAAGGAAGTCTCACCATCGGACCACCGTTGCTTACAAATCAGTTTGACTGTCTCAGGCGAACCCACTGTAATATAACGACCGAATGAAGTTCACCAGCAGACTGAGTAAATTTTAATAAACTTTTTGTTAATAAAATACAGCTCTCCTGACGACTAATGACTCCTTTGGCGAAAGGAGATCAATTGGGAGAGGGGGCTTGTCATGTTACCTGAGGCAATCAACCAGGCGACTTCTAAATTGCGCTAGTGGAATGCGAAAGAGAAACTTGAAAAATGCGCAGAATCCTTAAAAAGGATGAGTAGTCTTTCAGAAATTTCAGAGTTGGGTCAACACAGAATATCTTGGAGGTCCATGATACTTCCGCATGGAAGTGTTTCAAGAGAAACTGGAACACTGCGGGGGCGGTAGTTACCAATGAAATGCAAGTGAGGCTATATTATCCTTCGAATTTTTCAATTTCCAAAGCACCTTTCCTGGATGACTTTCATCGAGCAATGCTAAAGGAGGGTAAAGAGCACTTATACAGAGTTATAGGAAATATTTTACTTGCCTGTCTTTCTTTGAGTCACGGTTAAGGTATACGTACGCCTGGGGAGGATAACTATTCAAACTCAAAGAATTTTAGACGAATTAACTTAGCACCATCTTTGAAATGTATTGTTTGTCATACTTACTATATAGTTTGAAGCCAGCATGCTTACCATCATAGAAAATCTTATGAAACTGATTTCCGAGCTAGAGGAAGGAGATCTGAAAATCATGTCCGCGATTTGGGTGTTCGTGGACTTTGAAAGGAGCTTTTGACTGCATGCCTTTGCAGAAATTTTGTGATGAGGATAGAGATAATGATGTTACTGCGCTGCCTGACAAAACAAGCAATGAAAGGACGCCCCTAAGTGGGTGTGCTATTGCCATTTCTGGGCAGTTTGCTGTTGGACTCACTGCTGTGTAAAGTTGTGAAGTATTAGTGATTTTAGAACTATACATCGTGCCCTTGATTTCAGTAGCAGTGGATTCTCAGGGAAGGACTTCCAGTAAATTTAAATAAAACGACAACGGTATGTATTTACAAAAGGAGGTAACTGACTGACGTATGCTTTCTAAGGATGAGGGGGATAATCCTTTAACCTTACGAAGAGTTGAAATATCGGAAGGTAACTTAAGATGAGGTTCCGTACCCTACATAACGCCGAAATCAATGAGCGATACCATGACCATCAGGTTGTGGATAAAATCTGGCTCAATAGGCTGCGGTGGGCAGGTCAGCCCGAAAAGTCTATAAAGGCACTATCTATGGTAGAAAAAGAAGAAGAAGAGGAAGAAGAGACATACCCTGCCTTAGGAGAGGAGTAGGAGATTTTAGGAATATCGGATTGGTGGACCTCGACGCAAAATCGGGATGTCCTGAGTTCCTTATTAAGACAGGCCTCGATCGATGATGATGAATTTACGATAAGAAACATGAGCTCTCATAGCAACTTGTGGACTCAGGTCTCACGGAGCAATGTGAATATTCATTCCTATCATTAAGAAAGCCTATGCAACCTTAATGTGTTCAGTTAAGGTCAGACACAAGCGTCTTCTGTAATTTAGCCCTACTGAAAAAAACTATATATCTGAGCATTACCGGTACCGTGAGTACGACACCGCGTCTCGCAGATTTAAATGCATTATTTTCATTTCGCAATTCTTGGATATATACGTATATTCAGAGTATTGCAATGAGAAAAACTTATGAACTAATTCTCTTAGGTCTACAGCTAAATAGCAGACGTAAGGGGCACCAAGGAGATATTGGGAGAACTGAAATTAGTTTTTGTAATACCTTCTGATTCTCGGATTCCGAAACATTTGTTTGCCCACGGAAATTCTGCGATACATATATTCACGATTCTGGGATATATTGTAAGGCTGCGTCGTCGAGTATAATGAACCACCATTGTCTGAGTGCTCATGGGTGGTGCCTCCCCTCTACCGTACAGACGGGCATACATCGTCACGATAGTGTCCTAAGGCTTGGCTGTCTTGGAGTTTGGTTTTATTTTGTCGACAATCTTGTCGGCTGGCTTGAATTGGTAGATAGACGCTCTAATGTCTTCTTCGATGACATCAGCTAATCATCCGAAATGAACCCAAATGAGTTCAACTAGTGGAGTGGTTTCATTGGACTATGGTTGCCAACGAAAACATAGCCCATTGTTGCCATGTCCTTGAATTTGAAAACTCGCTTGCTCTCATGTTTATTTGCATTGTCTACGCGTAACATTTCGAAATACTGCTTGGAGAAATTAGAATTGTATAGTTGGTTATTGTTGAATTGACGATGATGACCCTGCCGATGTTAGCTACAGGAAGGTACGAAGTAATTCTCTGCGTTTTGCTCCAGTCTGGCTGCTAATTTCTTAAAATCTTGATTCAATTTGATTTCACTAATCTGAGGTTAACGTCGGATTGACTACAGGCAGTCATCAAGGCCTCTTGATCGGTGAGTGGTGCAACCTTCGACCTCCGTAAGAAATGGTTCACCATACTCAAGAGGTAGCGTTGCTCCTCGCAATAAGGCGGTAAGATTTAGATGTACGTCTGCCAATATAGATGATGGTCGCGCAAAGATTCCATCTGGTGTGGTTACATGACGAGTCACTTTTGATCGCTGGCAACTACTGCAGTTCCTGCAGTCGATTTTGACAGACAGTCGAAACACACCTTTGTATTACCAAAATTTAACGGTGGGAAAGGTCTGCATGCAGTTGAAAGTAGTACTTTAGAATGGATAAGTGATATTGCGCTGGGTGATGCCTGTCAATCCTTGACGCTGCCGCCCGAAATCTGCGATTGCTTCAGTTGATGTCTCCCTACTGCACCATTGTTATTGGAGCTTTGGATGGTCACTGGTGGTCACTGATTGATTTCAGCTTCCCCATGCAGAATATTATGCTCGCAATAATGTTCTCGCAACCCCGATTCATGTGGGAAATTTGTGCCAAATTGGTCGATATAATCTGAAAATCTGATAAAATCTAAATATTAATGTGATGATTACTGTGTTCTTTTTTGTGTTTTTATTGAATGTGAAAATTAGTGGGTTCTGACCTGTAAAGATTGTGAACGGTCCCCGTATTTACATTCGCCCGGGCCGAACTTCTTTGAAAAGCACCTCAATGGTTGATTTCTTTTTGGGAGACTGCTCCAATCGCTAAGTTAAATACATCGAAAAAGATGGCCAAAGTTGTATCGAGCTTCGGTTGCGGATATGACTTGATTGCTTTGATTTTGGCTGACAAGGGACGGATTCCCTCTTTTGAGGCCAACAGGAAACTGAACTCTTGCTGAGCAAAACTTCGTTGGCTCGGATTTGTCCACTACTCCATTTTGTCTCAACTGGTTGGAATACACGAACACGATGTAACGACTAGTCTGAAATCAATGATGGCATAGTAGTCGCATGGCAGAAATCCAACCCTCTCAAGCCCCCGTCTATGAGTCGCTGGGACATTAAGGCTGTGTCCCGTAGGACGGCTGTCATGAACGGGAACTGATGCAGGCCGAATGGTGTGTGATGACAGGTTGTGGATGTTGTTAAAGCATTTGAATACCATGTTTAGTGTGTCGAACTCTGGGTATTTACCGATAGATGACCGACTTTTGAGTGTTGCTCAGTTGGTGCGAGGTTTTACCATTAACTACCATGATGGTCGGTATTGTATATTCTGAAACCCTTCTTGGCAGATAAACTGAGTTGCTGAATCTCGAGGCAGCCGTTCTGAATATTTTGGAAAATCTGTTTCCAGTGTGGGTTTAATCTGCTATTATGAATCTCCAAGTGAGCTTCGTGGAAAGCCAAGGAGAAGTGTGAGGTTGGAGATTTTATATGTGTCAATTGGCAATGGTCCTTGTATTTTGGAGCGTGGGTAAACGCATATATCGGTACCTTTATCTATGAGGAACCGTGCGTTCGTGCTTTTATCGAACATGAATAGGTGGAGTGAACCAATTACCAAATCATCAACATCGTGGTTTTCGATGCGATACATCCATGGGCCATCAACATAGCAGATTAGATACATGACCGATTTCACATATCCTAAACCTATATTAACAATGAAACCTGCGGAATAAAAACTCTGAAGAAGGACGCGATCAGGTACATCTTGTGAACTATCTCCTTAGCCAGAATACATACCTGAATAATAATAAAAAATCGCAAGGTGCCGATTAATTATGAAGAATAGTGCGATCGGGGTTTAGAAATGATATGGAGTTAGTTCTGAAGTTGCGGATTTTCTGCCCAATTTGGGGATGAAAATTTAGGTACATGGTACACGTCTTGAAAAAATATTGTGGTCTAGATAGATAGATAACGAGCTTTTATGATGATGGACACTGTACGACAAATGTTAGGTTCTCCAGTACATAAAAACAGCAACCAATTCGTGGTGCATTTGAGTGGATTGCCCTGAAGTTGGGGTGCATTTTTAAGGTTCTATGTAAAAGAAAACTTTATTATAATCGGTTTACTTTCTGTCTGTCTCTCTATCACAGGGACTTTTCTCAGAAGTGTTTACGCCTATTGATATGGAATTTAGTGGGAAGGTGGTAACTCTGAATGCCGATCTATGCCGGGAGGATAATTGCAAAGGAGGGCCTATAATTTTTTTCGACGAATATAGTCCTGTGGGGTATTAAATGAAAGGTCTCGATTAGTACTTTCCAAAGCTTTGTCATTTGATGATGAAGGTGGGCGTGCAGGGCTAGAGAGTAGTTATTTCTTTTACGGATCAATTCTCCAAAGGTATCTAAAAAAATCATGGATCTGCCGCTATATGGTGTCTATCTCCATTCCGATATATGCTCAATTATAATAGTATATTACTATATTTTTTAGCAATTGACTGCAAACTTCAAGTTCATTCTAGAACAGTACTATATGCTATTAAAGCATAATCCCACCAAGTTTGGTTGAAATCATACTATTATTAAAAAAGTTATAATAGGTCAAAGTTGTCTGTCTGGTAAGTGCAAATTTGCTGCATTGTAAGATTTTCAATGTCATTATGACATTAAAGCGAATAGTCTGACAATATATATGTATTTACTGACAGTTCCGTACAAATGCAAAAAATGTCCACTCTCTCTCTGTCTCTTCTGTTATTATTATATTCTTCACCTTTAAATATCTCGTGTCAATTCTATCAATCAACGAAGAACTGTATTGTGAAATTGCTTCACGCATTAACGCAATCTGGATAAAGTGGCGTTCCACAACTGGTGTTCTTTCAACAAACGCCTCAAATCTAAAATTTACCGCAATGTCGTCCGTCCTGTCGCGCTCTATGGTTCTGAATGTTGGCCGCTTATAAAAGACAACGAACGGCGTCTTGCGGTAATGGAAACGAAGATGTTGCGTTGGACTAGTAGCATGCCATATTTTGATCACATCCGAAATGAGAATATCCGCAATCGGTTTGGGGTTGCACCGATCGTGTAAAAATTGCGAGAGAGACGTTTTCGATGGTATGCTCACGCAGTTTGCGCTAGAGACAATTTACTTCCCAAGATTGGTCTGAACATTGAAGTCAATGGTGAGCGACTAAAAGGCCAACCAAAACGACGGTGGCTTGATACACTGGATGGGGATTTAAAAGCCTCGCGATTGCATCCAGATCAGGCATTTGGTAGAACCTAATGGCGAAATCGATCACGTCCAGCCGACCCTTCTTGTAAACAGAACAAAGGCTGAAGAAAAAGAAAAAGATGTTAAAAGTTTCCTTCATTGTGTAACTAATGAAGTGAACTGCCTAATTCTGTGAAAGCTCACAGCCGATTTTGAAGTGATTGTAGCCATTACCTCTTCCTTTGGTTCATTTGGCTTGATTTACTGATGTTAAGCAGTAGTGCTTGAACTATTCTCACGAACACCCTTGTATTGTTTTCCTTCCATCTTTATCATCAATCTTTACTCGTTCACTTTGAATCGTAACGAAAAATAGCTGCTATTTGCTGTGTACCTTTCTTAGTTTTTATCGGATTATTTTTGACTAACCTGCGGTTTCAAAGATACGCCCCTATTCCCTCAGTTCTGATCATTTAATATTGCTTTTAGACGGATTAAGCAATATTCACTAATTTCATTAGTGAAATTTATTTTGTCTTTTCGGATATTAGCCCTCAAGCATGAATATTAGCTTCAGGTAAGTAATATGAACTGCTAACAAGCTCCCTTGATCAAAAAGAAATGTATTGAAATGTGCAGATGCAACATTGTGCCACTAAAAACATTGTTTTCCTTAATCCATACGCAAAAGTCCGTCATTCTTTCTGCAATCTGTATAGCATAACGAATAAATAAAATATCGATATCCAAATGCTATTTGCATGAAATGGGCACATAATAGATAAATCACAAACAGAATGTCATAATATTCTCGGATATTCTCGGGTATATCCACATTTGTGTATTTTCTCCTTCAACGCCCCCAAAAACACAACATGTTTTGAATATCACATTGACTCTGACAAACTTCTGGTATGTGTTTTCGAGGAGATACAAATAAAGCTGTCTGTTGCCCATCTCTTTTCTATTTTTTCATATCACTACGAATCTCATTAGAGCAGCTCTAGGATAGGAAATCCAAATAATGATCTCATTTAAGGGTGAGAGGGCAAGCGTTATGAGTTTATCAAATGGATAGCTGGGGTAGCCTGAAAATAAGATTAAATCCTTGTTGGGCAAGAGCTTTCTGGAGGAAAATCGTTGGAACAATTTAGATGGTTTTCATTCTTGTGGGAACTCAGGAATCCTGTTTTAGATTGAGAAATATTTAGATAAGAAGTCTATCTTTGAGTTTAGTAATTAGTATGGGTGAGATAAATTGAATTTTAATGTACGATCGCAAGAGTTTTTGTTGACTTTTTCGGAAGTTGACCCAACTCGCATTGGAAGGTTAATTTTCCATACCCGATGTGCATATGATCCGCTGCTTATCAAAATCACACACAATTACAAATCTGAAAATAAGCTCAGGTGAATACAATCGTCACTAATTCCTCTAAACAACTTCCAAATTTCGGAGATGATGATAGACAACCTCGAAAGTCTTACTAAACTCTTTAAAGTACGTAAATATGCTAAAGACCTTATTATTCTGAGGGGTGTGAAGATGACGTGGTTTCAGAAAGATTGGCATGCCATACTTCATCAGGCCAAATTTTGACTGCAACAATTATATAATGTAGGGTGTTTCATTTAGATACTTGTCTCAGAGTAAGGTTTTTTTTTTGACAGACCATGCGTGACTCCTGTCATCAGTATTCTTTGAGAAATCATCATGGAAAAATTGACAACAACGTCTCCAAGTTGTTCAGCTGTACTATGAAAGTCAGCATTATGTTCAAAGGATTTTTCGCGTCTTTAGAGTCTAAAGAGTAAAAAGAGATACCACTATATTCACAAAAGAAAAAAACAACAGTTTGGTGTGGTTTGTGGGCCAGTAGAATAACTGCTAATGGTAATTACTATCGAACCATAATAACGGATTGCATTTTATCTGAAGTTGCCCCGATTTTAGCGGGCGGTTGACTTTTGCTCACCATATCGGTCGCCTTCATCGTGCGACAACACTCCTTTTCACCATTTTCTTTGGTGTTACATGAAACCTCTGGTCTTTAGTTGCGCAACTCGTCAGGCCTTCGGTATAAGTATTTTAAGAAGAATTTTGGCCTGAATATCAATGTTATTCTGCCCGAAAATTGCAATCACACCAGATAGTATAAGGAAATTATCTGAAATATGAAGCTGGCAAGAGTTATCTAAAGCTATATTTCCCTCCTGCTCGGTTTCTTGTAGTTTTGATAGGGAGTACTGAGTCCGCAATTGACTTGATGGGGGAGCGGACCAGATGGAAATAAACTTTTTCCCACACTGTTTTTGGTCGGCGGACCCCTCTGCTTTGCGTCAGCACCATATTTTTTTTTTAATAAACGACTTGCGGTCGGGCCAGAACCAATTCAACACCATCGCACCTCGGCCCGCTTTAAACCATGGTTTAGGGATAGATGCATAGGTACTTAAATTTTTTTATGACTTTATTTAGCCATGTGTCGCACCTTTGGATAATTAAACTTAGGAGTCAATAGACTCCACCGGTGATAAGTCTCGTAAAAGGCAACCAAGGAAACGCATTGGGACGTCGTTAACCAAATAATCAGATAATGACAATTAGTAATATCATGTCTTGGAAAAATAAAAGCCCACTTCAATCGATGCGGCAGGGCAACCTCAGTGTGAGGCATCAGGACGAAATCAAACTAGTCCGGGCCATACAAATCCATGCCTGCAAGTTAAATGTTTGTATCGCTATCGATAAGATGCAGGAACATGAATCCTTGGGACCATTTCAAAGCTGATGCCAGCGCATACACAATATCGAGTCCTCCTGTTATATTAGGGATAACAGTGCTATATTACTTCTCGATCGAAATACTATTTCGTGGATATGCCAGAAGTACTTTGATCAAATTTCTGCAAAACACTGCCGATATTTGGAGAAAATCCTCCTATCAGGGCTCCAGCTGCAAGCAAACGAATCAAACCATGGGAAGCAACAGGACTGAATAACATTGCAGTTGAGCTCACCAACGAAGATGTGGGACTCAACTTTCTGGCTTAGTGAGTTATTCAATCGCCTTTTTCAAAATTCTAGAATATGCGTTTTTTCATTGGGCCCCATCCTTACATTGCATTTGTGGATCTAGTGAAGACGTTTTCTGTTTCCTTGCTAGTACACTTAACGCCTACACTGTTGACGATAAGTTGTCGTGACATTCAAAACATTCTAAACTAAAAGTTACTGATATAGCTATGTTGTCATTGTCCAATTAAATTTTTTTCGTTTTTCTTCCTTTTTCTTTCCTCTTTAAAGCTACCACCGCGTTTAGATTAAATATCCAGTAACAACTTCCAATTAAATGACAGGCCAATGTGGAATGTTATTTCGATGTTCTCCTTTATGAAAATGACCCTAATCAGAACCTGCGACGATGTCTGATACATCGAATGCATAATAGTACTGTGCGAATGGTAAGTTAAGAGAAATAGGACAGTCATAAAGATATTTGGCGATTATAACTTCAGGTTGGCGGCTTCCTGCGTTACCTTCAAGATAGTTTTGTATTTCTTTCAGTTGGGAAGAATTTTTGTTTGAGTTTTTGGTTTTTCATTCTTCTCGAATTTCGTTTTCTACTGACTTGAGAATATTTGCCTTGTTTGCTTCCGTAGTAGTGCCGATTTCTCTCGCGACCATGAGAGTAGTTAAAATAGTTTCATTGAAGAAATTAGAGATGGATAGGTGATGTAAGTAATATAACAAAAGTGATATCACTTTTAAGTTTAATATCACATTAGCATCACCGAGACCGATTTAAATATTAAAGCATCACTTAACAACATAGCATCACCATCTAGTAGTAAAGTGATAGAATATTGGCCTTGTGGTCAATAATCTTTTGTAATGTTTGTGCTGTGGTATCCAAAAATATGGCTAAATATCACCAAGTAATACCGTAACATATTGTTCGATACATTACATCGTTCTCGTTAGTACAAGTGGTGGTGATTTCGGAATATATTACACCTAACTTTGAACCATGTGGATCTTTTGCTCACGCTGGTAAATAATGTTTGGTAATCTCTCAAGTCAACTCAATGCCAAGCTTTTTGTCGAATACAAAAAACTCTCCAAAGTAACCTACCATTGGACCCAGAGAAGGCGTTTGACTCTGTACCACCTAAACTCATCTGGTATTCACAGTGACAGTATTTAGTGCTAGAATAACTTCGTTCGTTCCGTTTCGAAATTCAAACAAAAAGTAGAAAGAGTAGAGTAGAAAGAGAAAAATGAGATGGGAAATTTTACTTCTTTAAAAAATGTGGCAACTAAAAAGCCATTTGGATAGTGATCTATGCCCCGCTCATTGACATGGTATGATCCGGTAACTATCAGGTCGCAAAGCTATAGATTCAGATTCAGATTCCCGACTACTAGCGCTAGACAGAGAATATAATAATGTTGCCGATTGTTGAAGCATATTGTGAAAAGTCGACAGCTATGGTTTTTAGGTTGTGCTATGTTCTGCTTAGTGATTTAACTCCTCTAAGCTCTGCTACTGTCCCGCTGTTATTATTTGCACAGCATAAACTGACAGGACATTCTAATGCCTCCCACAAACCAATCTCAACACGTTATCGTAAGTTAGGCACAATGTCTACAGGCAAAGGAGCGGTCTCGGTGAAGACTTACCCAAGAGGCCTACCGCCTGCGAGAGGGTAGTTAAGTGGCTAGATAGGTAGTGTGGTCGTTTCGAAGTGCCGCATTACCACTCTTTAAACCCGTAATTACTATGGGAAAGGGTAAAAAATTTCGGTCTATGAGAATCTATACTATTGGATGGGATGACTGTGAAACTCCTTTCAAGATTTTGGGTACCGACATGCTAAGCTCAATGATCTGGGGCATCAACACGAAACTATTACGAGGGTTTTTTTGTATTCTCTAGTCTAGATCTAGTAAAAGGGAGGAAACCAGACTGATAGATCGGATATGGTTGAAGTATACATATGTATATGCTAGGCAACCAACGAAGGATTTCGTGGGGACCTGCATACTTCTATGTTCGGATTCAAGCTGAATGCTACTAAACTCACAAGGGTGCCGAAAAGTAACATGGTGAGTCTATAATGAGAGTCCTGCTGAGAAGTTGTCCCAGAGCTACAGTTTTGCGTGTTGCCTAAAACTAATCCGCGAGTGAATGGTTTTCTCTTACCTCATCGATTTCAGTGAATCCGTATGCAGCAAAAGCTATTAACGCAGTTTACCGTTAATAGACGTCATTCTGCCTCTTCTTAAAAGCAACAGAAGCAATGACTAAGGTACTCCAAAATGTCTACAATTTTTCTGTATTATTTTGGGCAATGGATTTTTTGTGCGGTCGTCCTGGGATAGTGGCTAGTGCATAGCAGGAACATGAATATATAGTTGTCGGCATTCTTTAATGTGTGACTTATTCACTTCGATGTTTGCTTTCTAATCAAAATGTCACCTGGCTTCTGGGTTTTAAGTTTATCTTGATATTGAGAACTAGTATTTCCACAAAAAGGAGAAGGCGGATTATCATCGAATTCAGTGCCACACGGTATTCGGAAATAATACTGCTTTCATATAAAAATTATTCCTTTGATTTCATTCGAATTTATTATCACTTCGACTCTACTTACTTCCTTCTGCGAATCTAGATCCGATTGGTTAAGGTCCCTGCCTTAGCGAAAGAGGAAACGCAGTCGAGATGGTAGGATTAACGTCCTTTACGGACATGAAGAACATTGTCGGCGTCAAGAAAAAGTAATATCGATGACATTTGACATCATAGGTTTTTATCAGCAAACCATCCATTAAAATTTATTTTTCCGGAACTTCACTTCTACGTGAACCATTACAAATATACTTTCTGCTGAGGTAATTCGTTTCTTGAAAAAAGATTTAATTTTATATAATTGCGAAAAACTAAGCCAAGCATGGCTCTTCATAAGACTCTAGCTTGGTAAACAACTTTGACGACAGGAACTTGGTATGTTTAAGGTTAAAGTGTGATAGCACATCACCCCCACCGAGCATAATCCAAACATCACAGTTTTACTTAATATCATCAGAGAAGTGATAACATTACTCTTGCGGTAAGTAATCTTCTATGATGTATGTGATGATGACACATAAGAGATGGGTTGATGATGCAGATAATATCCGAAAATTGGTATCATCTTAAAGTGTGATATCACATAATCATCACCAAGGTAATTCAGGTATCACAACTTTACTTTGTGTAGTACTGCGATCCACACATCATCAACCATTATGGTAGAACATCACCAAACACTACAATATCACCGCATTACGAAAGTGATGATGATGTTACCCTTGTATTAGGCTATGTTTTGTATGTCACAATAAGAAACGTCAACGTTCTTCGTGGAGCAAGTTGCGGCGGTGGTAGTCGAGTGTCGAACCGATGCCGAGTATCGCTTGCGAATTTATTACCATTCTCTTGGCTTGCTTTGCCGTTGAAAAATGATGAGTGATATTTGTGATATTACTTTATAGAGCGCTTTTCTCAAAAAGTGATGATATCATATTACCCAGCTGATGCTGAATATCGCTTGCGAATCTGTTAGTATTATTATGATGTTATGGTGCCCGATTCTCTTGGTCGGCTTTGGCGTAGAAAAATGCTTTCCGGTTTGTGTGTTGACGTGACAATCCATTTTAAACTGGCCCTTGAAGTGTGCTAGAACGCTTCATCTAAGACCGTAACAGTACAATTACAGCGCTATGGTACCCTGTAGGAGCCATGTAATCAGCATTGCGCTACCCTGATTTGACTCATGTACCCAAATCACACTATAGTTAGGGCAATGCACGGTGGCGTTTGTTATACATATTACTCTGAAATATTTTTTTTTTCAATAAGTGATACGATACCATATACCTACCGCATATTTCACGCATCTCTAGAACAGATTCATTGATTTCCGAACCAAGATAATCCCACTCTCAATAGGATTTATGATAGGCATATGAGCACCAGAAAACTAGTGTCATTTCACGAAAGCAAATCCTCTAGTTGGGGTGAGTCCTCTGGTGATGGAGGTTGGTCAAGGGCAGCTTAATATACGCATCATCTCGTTTTCCATCAGCGTGGTTCTTCTGGTTTACAAAATTATGTAATTTTATCTAGTTCAGCACGAAAAGCATGCTGGTGTAATGCACAAATCCAACAATTTGTGTTTGATGCCTTGAAAAGCAAAGTTTCGTAACAATAGACATATTAGATATTTTTCGAATGACCGTTACCAAACTACCGACGAAAATTTCATGGAATGTGCCAAAGTGGAAACAGTGGATGACAGCTATAAGATATGCCAAAGGAGATAATTTCAAAAGAGAATTCATTTGATTAGGTTATAATGCTCGACATTGACAAAAAAATAACTAACTTAATACCCTGCTCCAGAAAGCCTTTTCGTTTCAATGTGGTTAATTTCAGCAATCTAAGTACTAATCCCACTAAAGCAAATTTAATTCGCCCGAACCCCATGAGTTTTCTTGCACAAAGATCCTCGACCGACCACAAAGCAGCATTTTTTCTATGAATTTTTTGTTGCCGAGCTCTTCCGCATAAATCTCGTATTCCTTCCTCCCAGTCCGAAAATATGCTAAAGGAGAATTTCCTTTTTTCGCGTGGAGTCGTTCACTGAAAAGGATATATTAAGACTTGAATACAAAAAAACTATTCTCTTTGACACAACTTGCAGTTTTGTAGTTTAGCATGTTAACAATTCCTTCGTGCTCTTTATTTTGTGTAGTTACATGCATTCTGTGTATGTGTCCCATAAAATATGCTTAGTAAAGTGAAATCTGCTTGAGTTACAAAATTCAAAAACGACGACGGCTAGAAAAAAGGATACGACCGTGTTTTCGTTCGTCGTTTCTTTTCAAAGGCTTTTTAGGTTCCTGTTTCGCCGTGTCTATGGGACGGATGTGCTTTAGATTTTTCGCACGTATACACACCAGTATTCGCTATCAAAGAATGTTTACTTTCCTACATCGGAGGAGCATGAATAGAGATTTAGCGAAAATATGATGGTACACATTGTATTGCCGTTACTGAGGATAATAGTTTGTAGTTAGTGTCTAATATTAATAAATGTACGAAGAAAGGGGCTCCATCCCAGCCCCTTTGAATAAGGAATGTCGTACTTGTATTGTAGTTTTGTATAATATGCCAGGAGTACATTATAAGTTAGTATACAACACGAAACAGTTGATGTCGAATACGAGGGAAGGCTGATGGTTCCTCACTACCGAATTATATAAAAAAATGTACTCAGCGGAATCAATACATAACGTACAATGGTTTAGTTCCTTGCACTTATCTTAGGCAGAGGTATATTTGCCCGATACGAAATGGTGCTCCAGTCGACCTATCAAAAACGGCCTATCGCCTGTGAAATATCCAGAGGTAGATAGTGTGTGGATTCTTCGTTGAAGAAAACTTCCCTTTCGAGGAGGCCAAGCAGCTAATATGAAATGCAGGTCCGTTTCCTCCTTCTCGTATCGGCTACATATGGCCGAGATCATCTTCCCAATTTTTTCATGTAGTAATTGTAGGAGTATCGTCATGTTCAAAGCCCTACTGGGGGTTTCATACCCTCTTTCTGAAGAGGTAATAAAAACGCTGGTTTAGAGGCCCCGGGTTTCCGTCTGCAGGCTTGAGTTTAAACTGTTCAATTCAGAAGCGTGAATCCTTGTAACTTCACACTTTAGACTTGACAGTGAACGGTATTGTCAAATGCTGGTTCTGTTGCTACCACCAAACCTTGAAATCGAGTGGAGAGAATGGATTCAATACACGAAAGAATATTCACCATAGAATGTGATGTCTAGGAATAACCTACACAGACTAAGTGAATTATCATGTATCTCCATCATGATCATCCATCCATTGTTTCGACAACGCATCTCCATATCATCGAAGACGTTTCCCTTGAAATTTCTCTATGATCGCTTCAATACCATATCGGTCGCGCATGTTCTCATTTCTGATCTGGTCCAACGTAATATCTTCATCTCCATTACCGTGAGACGCCGTTGATTGTTTTTTAGTCGACTAACACTCAGAACCATAAAGAGCGACAGGGCGAGCGGTACTGCTGTAAATTTTGGCTTTGAGATGTTTGTTGATACTTCGATCACAAAAAAAAAAACGCCTGTTAGGGAAAGCTACTTTCGTCTAGGTTGCACTGATGCTTGAAACAATTTCGTAGCGCAGCTGCCTGGCTAATAGCATTAATCCAAAATGTTTAAATCGCTCAGTTCTGATCCGTGTGATAATAGCCAGACTAAGAACAAAGGAGAGCGGTGAGAGGCCAGTTTTTTTATGAACACCCACAGAGACACAAAGCGATTTTGATATACCCGTTACTCTTCGGATCGAAGAATTTAACCTGGCACATAAGATGGTGAGGCACTAGGTGTTGTCGTAGCGCACACCAGATGAGTTCGTGTGGTGCGGTGATTCTTACGGTATTCCTCCAGCCGCGTAGAGTGTATTGTGATAGTAGTTCTGGACAAGCTCGGCTTAATTCTTTGCTATTTGAACGATGCCGCGAGTGTGTTTGTCAACATCGCATTCAACGATCTTCATAGCACGGGATAGCAATGCGGATCCGGCGGTAATTTGAACATTCTGCTGACCTTTCTTCCTTGCCAGTCAGAGTCAGAGAGTTGTACCCTCCAGAAGGGTTGCCCTTTTGTTTCCAGAGTTCAGAAGCGATGTCACTAGGTCCTCTTGCTTTCTTCGATTTCATTCGTTTTTATTGCTTCCTCGACTTCAATGACGCTGATGGAGCCGTTTCTTGTCACGGAATTAGTGCTTGCTTCTGATTCGTCCAATTTTTCGGAAAAAATCCCTTCTTTGAAGCATGCCGTAAATGTTTCAGTGAATCAAATTACCGTCTCTCGACGGCCACTAACTGCGCTTTTTTCGTGATGCCGCTTAAACCTGGAGTTTAATATCCGACAATCTTCTTCGCGGCCTCCAGGACTTCTTCTCTGGTTACTTTGGGAATTTCATCAGAATCTTTCTGAACAGTGCGTTGATTATCGATAGTGGTCAGCGTTTGCCCTTGATCGATGCCGAGACTGCTTTGTACGTACCATCACCATAGGTCGGAGTCAGCTTTCTTACATACCCTCTTGATTCATATTCAGGTTTGTTCTCGCTAAGTTGACTATACCTGCTGACTTTATGACAGATTTTGCAACATTCTTTAATTTCGGAATTCCGCCAGAAGTTGGACATTTGTTTTTTGAATAAAGTGGAGCGTGGAATGGAAGCTTTATATGCTTTGTGTATCTTTCCAACTATTTGCGTCACCTTTTTAAGGTTTTGTGTAAAACAAAACCTTATTAAAATCGATTTACTGCCTGTCTCTCCGTCACACGCACTTTTCTTGGAGACGGCTATTGTGATTCACACCAAATTTGGAGGAAAGATGGGAACTGTGAACGCTCACGCACGTGAGTTACATCCTTTTACGTCGAGTTTAAGGGGGTCTCCATATATGCAAAAGGAGGGTATAATTTTTTTTTCATCAAATGTAGTCATGTGGGGTATCTTAGTTTTGACATTTGTTGGAAAGGTGGGGAGTGCGGGGGGTTGAAAGTCATCACTTCTTGAATGGACCCATTCTCCTACCAAATTTGGTGAAAATCGCACTATTACTAACAATGTTATAATAGGTCAAAACTGTTGCTTCTTTACAAATTCAAGACTTTGAACGTCAATATCAGTTGAAAGTGGATATTTTCACATAATTGATGCATATATTACGGGTTACGTACAAGTAGGGCAAGTGCACACTCAAATCTCCTCATAAAAGGAATACACAAAACCTTTCATACTTGAAGTGTCTAGCTTCCGGTTTCCCGGCTTGTTTTTCTACGTTTTCCATCAGCTTCGTCTCCTGCTATACTACTTCTTTGAAGCTTTGCTTATTGAATTTGTTCAATATCCAGCCCCAGGGTTGTTGATCTGGCTTTACGGAATTCATACTGCCGATCTAAAAAGCCCCCTTTACTCTCAACAACTAGAAGCATTTTTTTCAGATTACCCGCTCTTAACATTTTCCCCGTACTGTCTGGAGGACATATGGGTCTATATATGGATGAATCAGCTGGACGTTTACCAACTTCAGGCAGCAGTACCAGTTTCTGCCGCTTCCAAGATGCAGGAAATATCTCCAGAGAACATTTCCACTCTGGATTTCACGACGAGGTGAAAGGCCTTATTCCTATACGATACCTAAAGACTCTTTTCGTATTGAATATTTTTTGCGGATTTCATGCTAAGCGAGTTGGACATGTTATATGTGCCAAACTGAAGACCAGGGGTTAGCATCTAGAAATGATGGAAATATTAAGGTTCATACTTACCGGTAATGAATGTTGTTGTTGTTGACCAGCATTTCGAGCTTAAGTAGAGAAGGTAATGATTCCTCTTTTTTCCTGTGAATAATTTAAGTTTTTATTGTCTGATAGGCAAGGTAGGTCGATAGGTTTTTATATAATAGTATCATTTTGATATGAATGATCTCCTAAAGTGACTTTGTCTATATTCAATGAAAATCGCTCTAGCGATCCCGTATCCAAATATTACATTATTTGTACTCATCATTCAGAATAAGCAGTTCTGGTCCCGACCTTGGCATTTCGGTTTCTGTTTACAAGGTATTTACTTACATTTCAGTTTCCATTTTTCTCATATGTAGCCATATTCCCCTTTCTACTTTGGGTAGGGAAGCATATCACACATTACTTCCGTCTAGCCTTCCAATTCTCCTGCCTTAGGGAATCTCCAAGTCAGACAAGTCTTTTCACCAAAGGGTGAGGGAGGAAGAGAATTGTTAGTCCGAAGAACCTTCTGCCGACGGCCCCTCTCCCGGTCGAGCTCTATTTTCTTCGTAACAAGGACCTAATACGGTTCTATCTATCACAGCTTCCAAGCATAAAGTTGCTGTCGAATCCCATTCCATTTTCTACGTTGCGTCTGCTTCTTCGCTTTTCTTTCCATTCAATTAGCGCATATTAACGTTCTTCGCTAGCAACCTTAAGTCCTCTTCCTTGCGCTTGTGAATGGTTTTGCGTTCCAAAGTGCAAAGGTGATCAATACCACAATCACCATTACAGACGGTTTTGAGACAGCGCGGTAGTCAGATGCCACCCACAATGCTCCCCATTTCTGTATGCGCCATACACATACACCTCTTTTCTAAGAGTATCAGGCCAAATGTTCACGTCATAGACTAACTCCAGCAGCAAGCTTATTGGCTGCTGCTTTGATATGCTCGAAGAAAGTAATTTTCGAGTCAGGTGTTAATAAAAGGAATTTAACCGTTGGTTTTGACTCTATAATTAGCCCCTATTATCGATATAAAACATAGGGTTGGGGTTATCTTTGGCTTTTTCCGGCGCAAAGGTGAAACCTTGTGCAGCCATCCATCCGCTTACCATGTCAAGTTCGCTTTGCGCTTCTGGCATGTTGAGTTCTAGCAGATGATGGCAAGAGACATTCCGGAGGTCTGAGCCTAGGTTCGATCCCTGTGCTACCATGGCGGCATCTCTAACCTTCGGTATACCTACTGTGCCTCATGGAGCAGAGAACGATCTTTCAGGTAATTCCTAAAAATTCACTAGAAGTAGCCCGGTATGTGGAATTAATTTCCTAGTGTGCCTAATATATTGGCAATCTGATGGAATCGTAGCAATCCATGACATCAAACGTCACGAAAAGCCCTACTCGTCGAGTACAACGCTGGGTGCCCCAGCATAGGAAACCTCTGACAGCATCCATTGTGTTTCTCCTTTCTATAAAACTAAATTGTGCTGGGAATAAGTCTCCGGCACGCATCGCTTCGGCGAGTCGAATGAGTTTTTCGAACATTTTCTGGCCGTGTGGTATATATAGTCGTCAGTATGCAGACGGCAGCACTTTATTTTACATTGAGAAGACTACTTCTTCCAGAACTTTCATGATGAAAAGTTAGGCCATCAGCAGTGCCTTCCCCACTTTTGTCATCAACTCGAACGAGATCCGTAAGCAATAATGTCCGCACAATTGAACCCATCTGTTCAGCATTCATTGAGCAGGGTTTCGCGGCGGATACCCATCTACTTAGTCGAAGGCTCCTGCCAGCAGCCAACTGTGCCTTTTGAGCTGTGGATTCATTTTTTCCCCCCCGACGGCTGCAATCACTTTTTCGACTTCGGTGCATATCCCCTTGGCTTTCACCATAAGTTCCATGATATTTTCGGGTGTAAGGTGTTCCCCGGTTGTAGCTTCTTATGTAGCCTTTGGGCTTCGAATTTGGGGCAATGAAAAAAGACGTGTTCTGCGCCCTCTGCAATATTTGGGCACTTTGGGCAATATAGCGAATGATCTAGCCCAAATTGATACAGATATGCTCGATAGCCGCCGTGCCCGCTCAAGAATAGAGTTAGGTCGAAACCTACTCCGCTGTGGGGTCGCTCGATCCATTTCCGGATATCCCATATGATTTTGTGAGTCCAGCGGCCTTTTTCTAACTCGTCCCACTTCTCTTGCCATTCCGCGACAGTTTCAATTCGTGCGAACTGTCGCCGACGGGCAGTAGATTCTCCGGTGAGGTACGCTCGGTCGTAAAGTCGTCGTATTTCTTTCGCCTGAATCTCAATCGGGACCATTCCTGCTATCTCGCAAGCTGCTTCATTAGATATTGTTTTGTAAGCGCAACATGTTCGGAGTACACTTATGGGATACGCAGCTCCAATCTTTCTCTTATTTCCTATATTTTCCAGTGCATCTGCCCATACTGGGGCTGCATACAGTAGGATCGAACTGACCACCCTCGAAGTAAGGAGTCGACGGCTCGGCCTTGGGCCACCTATATTTGGTATCATTCTCGCAACCAGCGCTCCGATGTTATATGCTTTGGTTGCTGCACCCTCCACATGCAATTTGAAATTTAACCTCTGGTCAATAATTACACCTAAGTATCATACTTAAATGCAGGCTTGGAATGAATTGTTTGCGTTCCAACTTAGATCTTCATGGCAGTGCACTTTCTCCGCTACTTCCGTCTTATGCTCTGCGGGCTGTAGACCAGCAGTCTATAACCAGGATTTAATCTCATAGACTGCTTCATTTGCATAAAGCTCGACTTTTTCGAGAAGCCGTGCAACAACCGTCACACCAATATCGTATGCGAAACCAATGGAGCCCACACCAGTAGGAAGGTCTAGGGTCAGTACCCCGTTATACATAATAATCCACAAGAGTGGCCCTAGGACAGACCCTTGTAGAACTCCGCATGTCGTTCGGTATGATTTCCTCCCTTCATCTGATTCGCAGCACAGAATGCTATCGATCGGGAAGTCGGCAACGATACGCACCAAGTACTTCGCCACGCTTAAGTTGATTAGGGAGTCAAGTATCTTGCTCCAACTAGCGGAATTGAAGGCATTCTTCACATCAAGTGTAATCATTGCACAACATTTGCCTTCGTCAAGTGTGGCCCTAGCTGTGTTAGCTACTAGGACAAGTGCATCCGTTGTAGACCTCCCCTTTCGAAAACCGAACTGATTTTCGGAGAGACCGCCATCCATTTCGGCAATTCGGATTAATCTGTTACAGATTACTCGATCGAATAGTTTGCCAGTATTATTTAGAAGGCATATCGGCCTATAGGACGAAACTTCACCCAAAGGTTTGTTTGGCTTGGGGGCTAGAAGTAATTTCTGCTTCTTCCATTGTGTAGGAAATGCTCCTTCCATAAGGCATGTGGTTAATGCCTCGGCAAACATATTTGGAGCTATTTTGACTGCTGCCTTCAGAGCTTTATTGGGGATGCTATCCAAGCCAGGTGCTTTATTTCCAACAATTTTATCCGGAGCTTCGAGGAACCCCTTTTCGCTTACCATGGGAACTTCGGCGGTATCTATCTCGACAGTGGGAAGGTTAGCGGTACTCACATTCTGTGGGAAAAGATCTGTTACTATTTCATCAAGCAGAGTAGCAGAGTTTGCCTTTAACTTTTGATATTATGGTTTTATAGGCACCACCCCAGGGGTTCATGTCAGCTTCATTACACAGTCGCTTCAAGTGTTCGCTTTTACTTTTCATGATGGCCAAATGTAATTTCTTCCGAGCGTTTTTATATTCTTCATGTATCGTATCCAGATCGGTTTCTATTTTGCTGACTGCGTCTTCTGGCCTTGAGGCAGGCCTTGCGGCATTCTCCGATTTCAAAATTGCATCAAAAGTTCGGAACTCGCTTCTGTGATACAACATACCTTGGCATGAATGCGTCACATGTTCGTCGCAACTTTTCGCCAATCTGTAAAGCTTTATTTTCTGCGCTTCCTTCAAGCGCTACATTTTGCTGCAGAACTTCTTCGAAAATCTCCTCGTCAAACTTTTTAGCTTTCAGCTCTCGTCCGAGACCATCTCATTCGTTTACCATGCCTGGTTT
This sequence comes from Hermetia illucens, assembly GCF_905115235.1. Classification (NCBI taxonomy): domain Eukaryota; kingdom Metazoa; phylum Arthropoda; class Insecta; order Diptera; family Stratiomyidae; genus Hermetia; species Hermetia illucens. Next base: position 167,807,767 of record NC_051849.1, on the reverse strand, counting down.
AAAAAATGATGGCCTGGTGGTCGCTATGTGTATATTCGTCACTTACAAACCACTGCAGATCCTTAGCTAAAACATCGCTGACAAAAATTGACATCTATCATTTCTCTCTTACGGAAAGTGTTCACGCATCCAGTGTTAGCAACTGAAAGATTCAGACGAGAAAGAGCTTCGAGTAATATACGTCATCTTGCGTTCGTTTCTCGGCTGCCCCATTCTTCAGCCCATGCGTTGAAATCTCCAGCCACTATCTTAGGGCTATGGTTGTGTGCATATGTTGCTAGCCTCTCCACCAAAGAATGGAACTCCTCTGTCGTAAGGCTTGGAGCCGCATAACAGCTGTAAATAGATATTCCGCTTATTTTTGCTCTAGTGAAGCCATTTTCGAGGATCTTTGTGGTTCCTTCTATGGCCCGATTTCCGCCGGTCCATATCGCTACCTTTCCGCTCTTATCCGCGACCCATACTCCACTGTTTAGATTTTTGTACTGCTCGCAGATAATAGCAACGTCGATTTTACTTTTAAATATCGTCTGGGAGAGCAGGTCCTGAGCCGCTTGGCAATCATCATCATCAACGGCGCAACAACCGGTATCCGGTCTAGGCCTGCCTTAATAAGGAACTCCAGACATCCCGGTTTTGCGCCGAGGTCCACCAATTCGATATCCCTAAAAGCTGTCTGGCGTCCTGGCCCACGCCATCGCTCCATCTTAGGCAGGGTCTGCCTCGTCTTCTTTTCCTACCATAGATATTGCCCTTATAGACTTTCCGGGTGGGATCATCTTCATCCATACGGATTAAGTGACCCGCCCACCGTAACCTATTGAGCCGGATTTTATCCACAACCGGACGGTCATGGTATCGCTCATAGATTTCGTCATTGTGTACGCTACGGAATCGTCCATCCTCATGTAGGGGGCCAAAAATTCTTCGGAGGATTCTTCTCTCGAACGCGGCCAAGAGTTCGCAATTTTTCTTGCTAAGAACCCAAGTTTCCGAGGAATACATGAGGACTGGCAAGATCATAGTCTTGTACAGTAAGAGCTTTGACCCTATGGTGAGACGTTTCGAGCGGAACAGTCTTTGTAAGCTGAAGTAGGCTCTGTTGGCTGACAACAACCGTGCGCATCAGCATCACGGATCACCTTCTCGAGGGCCAGGTTAAAGAGGACGCATGATAGCGCATCCCCTTGTCGTAGACCGTTGTTGATGTCGAATGGTCTTGAGAGTGATCCTGCTGCTTTTATCTGGCCTCGCACATTGGTCAGGGTCAGCCTAGTCAGTCTTATTAATTTCGTCGGGATACCGAATTCTCTCATGGCCGTGTACAGTTTTACCCTGGCTATGCTATCATAGGCGGCTTTAAAGTCGATGAACAGATGGTGCAACTGTTGTCCATATTCCAACAGTTTTTCCATCGCCTGCCGCAGAGAGAAAATCTGATCTGTTGCTGATTTGCCTGGAGTGAAGCCTCTTTGGTATGGGCCAATGATGTTCTGGGCGTATGGGGCTATCCGGCCTAGCAAGATAGTGGAGAATATCTTATAGATGGTACTCAGCAACGTGATACCTCTATAATTGCTGCACTGTGTGATATCTCCCTTTTTATGTATGAGACAGATTATGCCTCGCTGCCAATCGTCAGGCATTGATTCGCTGTCCCATACCTTGAGCACAAGTTGATGAACCACTTGGTGTAACTGGTCGCCTCCATATTTAACCAATTCGGCTGTAATTCCATCGGCTCCTGGCGACTTATGATTTTTTAGCCGATGAATTGCACGTACTGTTTCTCCTAAACTTGGTGGTGGCAGTATTTGTCCGTCGTCTTCAGTTGGCGGGACCTCCAACTCGCCGATGTTCTGGTTGTTCAGTAGCTCATCAAAGTACTCAACCCATCGCTCTAATATGCCCATTCTGTCGGAAATCAGATTTCCCTCTTTGTCTCGGCAGGATGAGCATCGAGGTGTATAAGGCTTCATCCTGCTGACTTGTTGGTAAAACTTCCGCGCCTGGTGCGGTTGCTCCCTGTACTTTTCTAGTTCACAGACTTGTTGGTTCTCCCAGGCTTCCTTTTTCCGTCTGTGAAGTCGCTTCTCCGCTCGACGGAGTTCGTGATAAGTCTCTGCGCGTGCCCGCGTTCTTTGAGAATGCAACATTACTCGGTATGCGGCATTCTTCCGTTCCGTTGCTAGCTTACATTCATCGTCAAACCAGCCGTTCCGACTCCTTTTGCGGCTGGGGCCAAGTATATTTGTGGCCGTATCCATGATAACGTTCTTCAGGTGGTTGTGAAGATCATTAGTTGATGCTTCATCTCCAGGTCCTCTATTGACTGCGGTTATTGCGGCATCCATTTCCCTCTTATAGGTGTCGCGGAGGGTTGTGTTGTGGATGGCTTCAGTGTTCACTCTCACCTGATTGTCAGAGGGGATTCTAGGTGGTATTGTTATTCGAGCTCGGAGCACCATGCCAACGAGATAGTGATCCGAGTCTATATTGGCCCCCCTATATGTTCTGACATTCATCAAGGCTGAGAGGTGGCGGCGTTCGATCAGCACGTGGTCAATTTGGTTGAAAGTGGTCCCGTCTGGAGAGGCCCACGTATGTTTGTGGACCGCTTTCCGCGCAAACCAGGTACTTCCAACAACCATTTCGTGTGACCCTGCTAATTGAATAATCCGCAGTCCGTTATCACGGGCTCCTTCCCTACTAGGCTGTTAAAATCCCCAAGTATGATTTTAATATCATATCTGGGACAGGCTTCGAGGGTTCGTTCTACTGCCTCGTAGAAGATATCCTTCTCCGATTCTGCAGTCTCCTCTGTAGGGGCGTGAACGTTAATGAGGCTTATATTTCTAAACTTGTCTCGCAAGCGCAGAGTGCATAGCCGTTCGCTTATACTTTCAAAGCCGATAACAGCAGGTTTCATTTTTTGGCTGACTAAGAAACCTACTCCGAGCACATGGTTTACTGGATGGCCGCTATAATATATGGTGTAGTGGCTCTTCTCCAGGAAACCGGTCCCTGTCCATCGCATCTCTTGCAACGCTGTTACATCAGCCCTATATTGGGACAGGGTATCGGCTAGCTGCTTATCAGCTTCATCTCTGTACAGGGAGCGCACGTTCCATGAGAAAATGCGCAAATCGTTGTTCCTTTGTCGTTGCCGGGTCCGTCGTTTTGAAATCCGTCCTATCCGAGGCTCCTGTTGTGGCTTCGTAACATGTTGTTTTCCGTGTAGGGTTGTCAGCCCTACCCAACCCCCAACCTGGAGGACCAGTTGGTACAATTTGTCCCGTTTTTAGGCGCGGGAGACTCGCCTTCATCCTTCTCCGTCTGCAGCTTTTCGTCAAGAAAGAGCTCCCAGTGGTCACCACGTGGAGGTGGAGATAGGGTTTGGTAGTAGAGCTGTTGGTGTTGGTTCAGCAGGCATTTCCCAGGTTTTACGCTCCATCGTGGGTGCCAATCCACGTTTCGCCCCGGGACCTATACTACCCTTTGACCACTTGGCAATGGTTCAGGTTAAGCAGTAGGAACCTTATTTGCGCATAGTGTCGATCGCCTTCCTATACACCGGACATGTGTTGCTGCCTGTGATATGGGCGCTGTCAATGTCGTTTATTTGCCTGCAGAACAGAGAATTGGGTTTTTCTTCGGAGGCTTTTGCAATGTGGCCTTTATTTCCGCATTTACGACACAGGTCGGACCTATCGTGAACGTTAGTACATTTTTTCGCCACGTGCCCAAATTCCAAACACCTGAAGCATCTGCTCTCGTAGTCGGCAGACAACCCAGCCAATCCGAACTTTACTGGCAGTGATAGCCCTTTCGGCCGCTTCAAGTGTTAGACTTATGGACGCAGTATGTGTGCCACCATATGCCTTCCTCAGCCGTAGAATATCTCGCTCCTGGACCGACTGTATTCCCAACTAGGATCATAGGGCTTGACAAATTTCTTCCTTCGTTGTGATCTCGACCAAGCCTTTACACTCAATAACCACACGATTTTGACTGAGCTTCACTTTTTCTGCAAGTTTTCTGACTTGTTTTCGCCTAGTTTGAATTCCAGCAATAGGTCGCCTTTCTGTGTTCGCCTTATGCGGTTCACACTTTCACCTAGCTCCATTAACGAGGTGTCTGTTTTGACCTTGCGCAGAATATCAGCGTACGTAAACTCACTTGTTTTTGTTATTATTAGCGCATCGGGCCTGCTTCTCTTCTGCAGCTTTTTCTTCTTTTCCACCTTAGTCCAAGTGGAACCTTGATTGGAGTTACCGTCTTTCGCCGTAGGGTCTTTCGCGAATTTGCCGTGGAGGCGTTTTCTCCATTGGAGAATGAAAAATTAACAACACGGGTCTTCCATGTGAGAATTTTAAACTTCTGGACTAAGCAAAATTCAAAGCCATAAGCTTGATTAAAAAAGCTGACAAAGGGCAATCTGAAATACGAGATTTCTTCACTTCCTAGTCTTTATAATTTACTCTCCTGATTATTTTATTAATATTTGTTTTTAAAATAAATATGATTGCTTGAAAATTAGAAATTATGCTCAATTAGAATTGGCTGAAACTTTTTTTCTAATTTTCAAGCTGGTACTGTATCCTGAAACGTACAAGTGTCTTTCTTGTAGTGTCAATATATCAATGTTCAACTGATATTTTCCTTTCTATGACAAGATGATTTTCCTTTTTCTATGACAAGACGATACGCGACGAACTGCAAATTGTTACACATGTAGGTCAACAAGCATGAAACTACCCAAAACCTAGAGGGATGACAACATCAAGTTCATTCAGCTCCCGAAATTATGCGAGCCCTGATTTATGTCTTAATAACAACAATCCACTTCTAATATCGCCCTATGGCAAAATCATCATGTCTTCCGAGTGATATAAATTGAGGGTGTCCTTGTCATCCTTGTTTTATCCACCATACAAAAATAATAACTGTAACGCTAACATCTACTTTTCCATGTTATCAATATAACAAGCATAACAACTTTGGACTCTATTCATGCTCGTGTTTATATTCCATTTTGTTCGGGTACTAAAATAAAACAAAATTCCTCAAATAAGACATGGGAGCACGCAATCCTTGAGGATGTTTCATAAAATTCATGTTTTTTTTGCTCCCTTTTATTGAGTTACTCTTTTTAACGAAAGCGAAAAGACGCAGAGCCTATGGAACCTGGGGCTTATGCCCTAAGGCAGGAGGAATGAGAGTGAAAATGTTGATATTTAGATTGACTTGTTTATTAACGTGAGAACTGCACTAGGAAAAGCTAAGATAGCCAATTTGTAGTTTTATAGATGGTGTTGTGCTCAAGTGGTGCTCGTGCGTTTCAATTTCAATAGATGGGGCAGATAGTCCTTAATTTGACTTCCGTGGCGATTCGCGTGACTGTTTCACGAAAGTCTTTCAGGCTTTTATAAAACAAAAACACCTAATGTGTTGATGGGGATGTTAGTACGGATAATGTAGGAGGTCAATCTTAGATTAGGTGTGCCTGAATATTATGAAAGGCATAGAGTGGCCCTAAAGTGCTTTTCAAGTTGAAATAGCAAAATCAGTGATACTAGTCGGCAGACTGGGAACTACTTCATAATGTATCAAGTTTCGAATTACAGAATGCATAGAAAATAGGAATTTAACATGGACCAACAATTCTACCCCAAATAGGTTCCTTATTGCAATGTCTCCATCTAAAATCATCTAAACCATTTTAGAAATTCTATCTAATCCCCGACGCGCCCTTTAGCAAATCTATAAAACAGCAATTTGTCCGGCGCTGTCTAGCGTTGACTATCCAATTAACGATAAACGAGAGACGGCCTATTACCACAAAATGATACCTGTAATGAATCCTTGTACAGTCCTTTTTGGTTTATGGCTTAAAAATTACCGACATGATCATGAACAACATAAAAATTGCCATCATTAGTGCTATATCCGTGCCTGCTGAAATTGATGTCATCAGAAAACGCCTCGCCGGCAGAATGGTTTTCAAAAGCTTCTTCTCTACACAAGAAGTAATATAGTAGCGACCTCATTGCCGTCAATGTCCTGATTATTCAAGGCTTCATTCTAGTCTACGACCCTGAGACACGCAACAAGTTCTTTTGCTTTCTCCGTCTTAAGTAACGAGATGTGCAAAGTGGTCTCACACAGCTGAGGGTGCTTGCTGCTGGTATTGATTTAGGACTGGATTTTGAAAAACAAGGATTTGTAATTTGTGTAGCTTTCAGCTCCAATCTTTTGTAGAGCAAAATCATTTCGAGTTCCAAGCGGATCCTGCATTTTATTTAGGGCTTAGTACTTACCACTAAGTTAATTTATTCTAATCAAAAAGCATTAACATTGTCGTAATGGGGGAGAGGGGTTTGTCAGATGATATTCTTGAATCAATATTCTAAATGGGATTTTCATAAAATCTAGTGTTCTCTAAGTGAGCTCATGTCTTTGGCTACCAATGTAGGCACACTGAAACTTAACTACATCATCCACATTCAAAGTTATATAGTCAACACCTTTCGTCTACTCCCAAGTCACCGTTTATGATAATCGCAAATTTCTAGAAGAACCTTTTGCGTCTCCGGTTGTACTTTATATCATCCATATCGAGCAGCAGCAGGACAACACAAGCCGTAAGTAAGGCACTAATGTTTAAGGATCTCATGACTCTCCGCCTGCTAGCTTACTGCACAACCAGGGCACAGGATATCCTCGTTGTCGTCAAGATAAATGTCTCCCGAGAGTTAAAATGTAGACATTAAGTTAAACATACACGTCACTTGGTTAATTATTTACGTGACAATGTTACTGAAAAACCCTGGGAAATTAGCTAGCACCACTGCTACCCCAATTCGCACGAATTGAGCGACGGAAACAAAAGGGCTGGACGCACATACATACTCGTACGTAAATATGTAAGAGAAACTGTGCAGAGCTTGATTGTAGGGAAAAGTTGAATCCCAACGCTTGAGTAATTAATGTTAAGTGAGTAGTGGAAAACTCTGGAAAATTTTTATTTCATTTCACCTGTGATTTGAGCAAATGGGGGCTGTAATATTTTCATGAACATTAGTTTTTTTAGCAGCACCTTTTCGCAAATGTTTACAAGCTAAGTTTGTTCTTTTCATCCTCGAGAGTTAAGGTGGTCCGTTGGTAGTTGTTGAACCGGCAACAAATGGAGTAAAAGTAGGTAAAGTTGGAAGGGGTGGGAATACGAGTAATTTGCAATTGTACCGTACCTTATGGAAGGCTATGAATGTATAAAAACTTTCTGCCGGAGATTAATAGAAATGAATGATATAGCATGGAAGCGGTAGATGACGCCCAATTGAAAGAGTTTGTTGGTACAGAGTCTATTCTGAATCATTTTAGCATCCCTCAAAGGGGGAAAATAGTAGGCATTTCAGAGAATTTTGCAACAATGAAAAATACCGAACCTTGTGCAGTTATTAAACTTTTCAAAGGTTTGAAGCCAATGGAGATTTATATCGAAATATTAAATTTGCTAAGTGAATCTGCTCTTTCGAAAACAATGGTTTACAACCGGGTTGGTGAATTTAAAAGAAGGTCGTACGAGCATTGTATACGGTCCACGTGGAGGACGTCCAAAAAGTACAATTCAGGAAACATAAGAAAAATGCAGGATACGGTGTTGGAAAATCGTCGAACGGCAGAGAAAGAATTAGTGGAGGCTGCAGGAATCTCTGGGTTTTAGAAAGCTACGCACACAGTGAGTGCCGCATTCTTTAACAATGGAATAAAAATGCTTCCGAATACGATTTTCTCAGAATTTGTAGTGTTTTAGGAAAAATAAAAAAGATGTTGGCGTCAATGTTTTGGCATGCTAAAGAAATTTTGTAAGTGGATTACCTTCAAACTGGTAAAACAATGAACCAAGGTTATTACTGTGACCATTTGGACGAGCTGGGCATGAAAATTCCTGAGAAAAGGCCTGGTTTGAGAAGAAGAAAGTGATTCTGAATGAAGAAAGCTCGCAAAACCGTAATTAAATGGCAGTATTAAAGAACGAATTTTTGCAATATGTACCCTGTTTGTCAGAATCCCCACCAATTCGATATCCCTAAAAGCTGTCTGGCATCCTGGCCGTCCCCATCGATCCATCTTAGGCAGGGTCTGCCTTGTCTGCTTTTCCTGCCATAGATGTTGCCTTATAGACTTTCCGGGCTGACTCATCCTCATCCATACGGATTAAGTGACCCGCCCACCGTAACCTATTGAGCCGGATTTTACCCACAACCTGACGGTCATGGTGTCGCTCATAGATTTCGTCGTTATGTAGGCTACGGAATCGTCCATCCTCATGTAGAGGGCCAAAAATTCTTCGGAGTATTCTTCTCTCGAACGCGGCCAAGAGTTCGCAATTTTTCTTGCTAAGAACCCAAGTCTCCGAGGAATACATGAGGACTGGCAAGATCATTGTCTTGTACAGTAAGAGCTTTGACCCTACGGTGAGACGTTTCGAGCGGAACAGTTTTTTTAAGCTGGAATAGGCTCTTTTGGCTGACAACAACCGTACGTGGATTTCATCATCGTAGCTGTTATCGGTTGTGATTTTCGACCCTAGATAGAAGAAATTATCAACGGTCTCAAAGTTGTATTCTCCTCTCCTTATTCTTCCTGTTTGACCAGTGCGGTTTGATCTTGCATCGGGAGCTTCAAATACATTTTAATTCTTAAAATTAGTAAATTGTCCTCAAAGTTGCGGAAATAGAAGGAGCACCGGATATACATCTCAAAATTTTAGACTGAGACCGCTAAAGCTGATAAATAGATGGTTTGGCGCCCTGCCCCATAGTTGAATTCCATAAGTCCATACATATTATACTTAAGGACCGATTTATAGATCAACCAATTATTGATCAGAGAAAGTGGTGATTTTTCGCCTCTATCTGCAGTTTTCATGATAGTTTTCTATCGAGGTGTACGCCCTGGTGTTGTACGTCATCCGATTGGTTTATAACGATGTTGTTGATTTTCACTTGAGGACAATTTCCTTTAAGCAAAGTGGAAGCTACTTGCATACATTTCGACTCGCTAACCTTCATCCTCCATATTTGACGCCAGTAATACCTATTAACTATAGTAGGTCAAGCAAGCCCATAACCGTCAGGAATTTTAATATATTCCTGCTTCTAATTATTTCAACTTAGCATCTGGTATTAAGTATTTTCCCAGATGCATGGAGCTACTTTGCAGTGCCGGCCGCTGTCTCCGCACAGAACCTACAAGCAGTGTCCATAGCTTCCCCAGGTGATAGTTTACTCAGCAGTGGTTAGTGAGTCCTCCCACTATAATCAAGCGCTTGGGTTCGTATTCTCCAAAAAGCACCCCGGACTGCTTCATTCCAGGTAAGTTCGCCCAGTATAGTTCCGTCAGCTGTTCAGTTTTTAATGTCGTAATCACGAACCCGTTTTCGATTCTACAGAAGGGTTCTCGTCCACGTCGTCTTCTGCTTCATTGCCTTGCAATCTAACATGGCGTGAAACCCAGAGCGACTCGCTCCTGTGTAATCGGGATGTCCTCTCCTGGGAAGTAGTCCGATTCCACTACTGGCCCTCAAGTGCTCACTACGGCTTCAAGTGAAACTTGGATAGCCGGAAGGTCTCCGGCCAGAAACTCGTTCTTTTTCATTTTTTTAATGTGATAGCCATGAACCCGTTTCCGATTCCATAAAAGCGTTCTGACCCATGTAAACGCGTCTCTGCTTCCTCCTTGGCTAGTTCGTCTGCTGCCTTATTATCTTGCAACCCAAAATGGCGTGGAACCCGGGGTATCCAGACCTTACTGAGGGAACCAAGCATATTCAGTTTCTCATTCCCACCAGTTTAGAGTTCACCTGGTTGTTCCTAATTACTTGATCGTCGGTTGGCTGTCAGTCAGAATAGCAATGTTCTGCCACCTGTAGTTCCTTAGGAGATTTAAGGAGGCACGTCTGTCTATGGCGTATATTTCCGCCTGGTATATGGTAGTATGCTTACCCATTGGTTCTAATTACATTTTCCTTGGACCAATGACTCCGACACTTGCTCCCATTGCTGTCAAGGATCCGCCTGTGTGACAAGTAATCAGTTGCTGGTTTTTGACGCTTGTGTAACTCCCTGCTCGCATCTAAATGTGCGTATGGAGAGGAGTTAATCCTACTTTCACCTCCACGTGGTAACCGTCGGGCAATGCATCTGCAGCTAACGAGAGAGGGTGCCGGCGGGTTCCTTGCCCCGGAAAATAAGGTAAATCATATCCGGTTGTAGCTATAAAAAGCTACGTTACGTTGCAACTGACGCCCATCATCCTGCTCTCGAGTTCGATGCTCGCAAGCCTACCAAGTTCAACTTTCGTAAGGCGAACTTCGAAGGTCTGAACTCAGCCCTGGCGTCAATCAACTGAGTCCCCTTCCTCTCTCCATTTACGTGTGACCAAGCACCCAATACCTATACCATTTTATCTGATCTTCTTCCTTGTTGCGTTCCCTCCTGTCCTAAGTGCTTACACTCTTACCCCGTCTGGTTCACTACTCAAGTTCCCAAAAAACTACGTCAAAAACAGACTGCGAGGAAGAAGTTCTTGTCTTCTGAAAACGATGCTGACTTAGTTTTCTTTTAAATCTCTACGTTCTTCGGTCGAATCCTCAATACGGAAGTCCAGAAACGAATATTTGACCAGTGTGGAAGACTCGCTAAAGCGCGGAAACCTGAAACCTTTCTGATTCCACATTCGCAACTCCCGCTCCCCTGCCCAGTTATCCTCTCCGTCCATTAAATTCTCTAGCTTCTTAGCTAACTTCTCCCAACTGTCTTGTGATTTACTCTTCTGCTACTTTTCGTCAGACTATGTTTTCCCCCTTTTTCCAAATCCCTCCCGATAGTGGATGTAGCTTGTCCCGCATCGCCTACCATTCGCCTTCTTACCCCTATCCTATCACCAACTTAATGCCAAAGTCGGACCTAGCTACGATGGTCTTCCAAACCTCTTTTTGCTTAAAACTGGTAAGTCCATCTCTTTCCGGGAACATCGTTTGAAAATGTGATCCGTCGTGGACCTTCTCTCTCGACCGCAGCGCTCGGGTCGTGATATTTCCGCCTACATGTGTGCGGTCGATCCAATGATTTTTTTTATTTTCCAGTTTAGCTTCACGTGTGCTTTCCTTTGTTTTGCTTCGATATTCCCCGTTTATTTTCCAGGCTCCCATACGGTCTAAATGACACGTTAAATTCCGCATAATAATATGTGTATCGGGACTGAAGTGTCGAAAAGGAAACCTCATCCCCCACATTTCCGAGCATCTGCAAAACATGCAAGTGGGAGCCGACTTTGTCTAATCCGGATGGTTCCGCATGAGATTTCAGTGAAAAACAAATGGAGCATCGAAAAAATTGCTACTAAACTTTCGCGTTCAATCTTTACAAGGGGATGAAAAGTGGTTATACAACTACGAATTATTCATACAACTATGAAGTACTCATCGATCCATCAGTGAAAACTGGATGGTTTTGGAAATTAGGCAAAACTTTGTGTTTGGTGGATCCAAAAGAGTGCACTCTACCATGAGTTAATGAAACCTGTTGGGAAACTACAATAAGAAAACCAATATAACCGTAGGTGTTTGAGCTTCGTATCTGGTATCTCCCTAGTACTGGATATTCTGTGTATAGAAGTTTTATCATTCTTCACGCAGAATGTGTAGACAGTATTCGCAAGTATCCATAGTTTTTCCAGGTAGTAATTTAGATTGGAGTGATCCGTGAATATTTCTATGATCCTAAGCTCTTCTTAGTGAGGTTTAAACAATCTTGCAAGCGCTTTGATTAAATTTTCCCACGAGCACCGTAGGCTGTCGGATTATATACCTCCCGGTACCATTCCTCTTTCTTCTTTGATGTCATGGCCATGAACCCCTTGCGGCTTCCAGAGAGACTTTTGGTCCATATAGCGACGATTCTGCTCCTTCTGGCCCGCTAATCTACTATCTCCAAAATGGGCGTTGAATCTAGAATATCCGGAATCTATTTTATGAGCCAAGCGTATTTACAATTGCTGCCTGCCTGTTGATTGCGTTGGGTTATGAAAAGAGAGTTACATCATCAATACTTTCATTCTGATTAGTTACCATGCTTTACCTGAATGCGCTGATCAGCAATTTTGAATTGAAGGTTTCATCCCATTTTTCTCTTTTGCGGGAACCATATTTTTTCTTTGTTGTATGCATTGAGAGGAAGTTTATATTATTAACAAATTAACTGACAGTAATTAGGGGTATATGTAAAAGGATATTAGCTCGAAATATATGATACAAATGGATTTTCATCAAGAATATCCTTTTCACATTCTGTTTAGACTTACATACTAATTAACTTCTCTTTCTTTCCAGGTAAGTGTTCAAAAGTAATCAAAAAAATTAGTGAAAGTGTAAGTAGATTGGCCGTTGGAATTGTAACTTTTTCTTGATCGTTTCATTCCGATTTTTATTTGGATTAATTTAAGGGATTTTAGCAAATTCAACTATTTAAAGAAGAAAATAGATTTACATTCCTGGTAAATTTAACTATCTGACAGACGCTGATTTTAGACCGAGTTTCGCTTCTTTCACCGGAAATACATTATTTACATCTGATTATCAGAGTCATATCTTTCTATAAGTTTCAGCTGCCTAATTGTTTAGGACTGATAACATCCAAACTGGTTCATGTAATTTTTAATCTCGCTGATGAGACGAATCTACGTCTCCGAAAAACTCTTACTATAAAGATAAACATTTACCTAAGTTTCCAAGGCAAGGTTGTGTTGATCCTTTCGTCCGTTACAAACTGAATTATTGAATATCGATCAGTGAAATAGCCCATCAAGCTTAATTATAGATTTAATAGGCAGCCGATAATATAACGACTTGGTAATTACTTACTAACATAGTTGCCATTTACACCTTGGAGGGGTATACTGCGTGAATCACACCTACTCGTAATTGCTCGCGGTTCCATCAAATACGTTTCAGATTCCCCCTCTATTATTTTGCGTCAAATGCTCTTGCCCTTTGCGCCCACTCGTAAGAGTCAGTTTTATTGCATGGCGTTGCCAGCAATTGGATTGTCGACCCTTCTTAATGTGTGACCTAATTGCGTCAGGCCACGGTACTTCGATGATGCGACGCTGACAAGTGTTCATAAAGGCTTGGAGTCTTTGAGTGACAGTGGGGTTCACATTCCATGTGATATTTCTATATAGTAACACAGAGAGATCACTATTACAGCAGAGTTTCAACTCGATTTTGGTTTTGAGATAACTGCATTTCCCGATTGTAGACAGGACCACGAAAGCGGATCTAGTGCCGTTAATGCATCGGGGCAACATCCAGTTCGGTGCCACTATTGTTGGAAACCACACTTCCCAGATTTATACATTGATTAAGGCTTTGGATGTCCTGCTCATAAATGTATGATGATCCACCAGATTGAGAACGTCAGTTTTGTTGGTTGGTTTGTTTTCAGTCCAATTCTACCTGCCTCTCTTTCCAAATTCATATCCATTTGGCCAAAGTCCATAAGCCTGTGGGAGAGCGAACAGACGTCATCAGTGTAGTCGTGTTATTTAAGCAACGGTGTCATCGTTACCTCGATGCAACATGTGATACCTTGCGTCATCATATGTTGACGCAAGGTATCGGTGATGATAGCTATGACTTCCTCTACAATGTAGAGCATTCCAGACACACTTCTTGCTCACGCTATCGAAAGCTTTCTCAAAATGAATGAAAAGTAGGTGCAGCGAAGATCTAAACTCCGCGCGCTGTTCCAAAATGATCTGTAGGATTTTATTACTGCAGGAGAATCCATGGCGAAAATCAGCCAAGTTTCCGAGGTGCTCTTTAATGCGTTCTATCATCTTTGCGGCGGCCGTGAGCACGTAAATACCCTTCCGCTTGTCCCATTCAAAGTAGGTATCCTTCTTTGGAATCTTAACGATCGTAACCTTCTTCAACTTTCTAGCAATGTCCTAGTAGCAGATCTGCAGCAATTGTTACTTACAGAACACTGAAGAACAATGAAGCCTTCTGGTTTTCACTGACGCTGACTCCAAACTGGGCCCAAGTCCATTGACGTCGATATCTTTGTACTTTTCTGCATTTATTGCACCCTCTTATATTAAAATTGATTCAGCTTTATGTTTAAAGATGTATCTTCACATCACAATTGGAAGGATACCATTTTCTGCATATCGTTCACCTCATTTATGTTGAACAATGCGAAAGCCATCGGGCCCTATAAGATTGAATTTTTGTTCATCCGAAAAGATAACATGTTATCAGTTAGATTCAGTCTGATTTTTCTTAACATTTAATTTTCATCTCCAGATTCGTTATCCATTTTTGAACAGTTTTCGTTGAAATATTCATATGGTGTCATTGTTGTACTTCCTTTGCGACCTGAAATCCATTTTAAAAATTATATTTCAAACTTTTTCTCAAAATAATTTGATCCTCCTGTGGCATACATTTTCATTCTTTTTTTCTTTTACTTGACCTGTTTTAAGATATTTTTTTCCCAAAAATGGCGTCAGTGTCTTTTATCTTATCAATCTTTGTAAAAAACGCTTATTACACAAAACAATCAAATCAACTGAGCTTTCAAACACATGCAACACTGGAAGAAGACAACTTTGGGAATCCTTAAAATATTTATGAACTTGTCACAGTAATCTCTAGAGAACCCTCCACAAAGAGACAACCAAATTTGAATTTTTTTTTGATTGTGGTTTTTTTGTAGTCTGTACCCCTCTAATTGTCACAGTGCCCTTATTTGGAATCTTACTCTACTCTGTGGGAAAGATCTCGGACTCAAAGATTTTCGTCCGAATGGAAGCAGCAGATCTGCGGTAACTGTAGGTGCAGCAATAAATAACTCTGCGAAGAGACCGTCAAGCCCAGCGGCTTTAATCAGTTTTATTGCATTGATAGCGAAGAAGATTTCTCTTCTGCTTGGAAAAGCAGTCCGTATCTGCATGTAAGGTAATTAGTCATTTCATCAACAAGAGGTCAAACTTCACGGGATGTGGTACGTTGTGAACCGTGGTGAAGTGTTCTTTCCACCTTTGCAGTTGCTCGCCATCGTGGATGATAAGTCGACTTTTAACATCCTTCACAGGACTACCGAAAGATTTACACATACAAGCTCTTTCGTGATGCGTTATAAATTTCTGAAATCATTGCAATCTGCGGAATCTTCTGCTTCCCTGGCCAGCGCAGCAACAAATACCATTTTGTCCTGGCGCCCACAACCCTGAACTTCCCGGAATTTCGCTCGATATCGGAGTTTAAGCGCGTACCGCTCGCCATCACTCACAGCGATACGATCCGCTTCCACGGTTTCACAGTGAGCCAGCCCTTCTAACGTCACTTTGGGACTTGGCGGACAACCTGTGTAGCACCAGAGGAAAAAGCATTTTTAATGGCGGCTCAATAATGCTCATTAGCAAGTTATTCAATGCAATGGAGGGCCCAACACGCAGCGAAGGTTATCGATCACCAAATAGTAGCCCTTCTCGAGGCTGATATCAGCGCTTCTTTTGTTACGTACATTTAGAAGGCAACCCCTTACTGCTTTTCCCAAAGTGGTCGATCAAATTGCTCGTAGGGTGTCGGGCCTGTTGAAACCTAACTGATCTTATGGGATGCTCTGTGCTCTAATAATGTGCATAAAAAATGATGAGGCGATGGGAGTTGTAGAAATTTTGAAACCTCCCCCATTATCATTACGGTCGTCAAAACCGCGCTTCTTCCTTATCCTAAACAACATGTAATCACTCGTAGATAGCACTATATCGGAAGTCTACGCTGGTGCATAGCGCTGTACAACTGTAATGCTCGTTAACTTGGACCAGAATGTTGCAGTCAGAGGTCTGTCAGAAACAGGCTACCCCGCGCCTGGTATCAATTGGTTTTCCAGAGTGCAAAATCATGTTGCAAGTAGCTGACAAGACCGAGAGAAACACTTTCCAGGGTCCCACCATCTTACTGTGCCTAGTCACAGAATGTCGAGCTTATCTCATTGAGATTGAGGGGGTCTTCGCTACTATTGTCGAGGAGCGTGCGAACATTCCAGAAACCAATTATAGTCCGTTTACGATAACCAATGTTCCTCGGAGTGGGGTCAGTCTCTATTCGAAACACTAACTATAATAGAAAAAACTACGTGAATGACGCCGATGTGCTCAATTAAAACCAACTTTCCATTAAATACCAAATGAAAATAGAAAGTCATGTTATTTTCATGCTTCCTCAAACACTAGCTTTATTATTAGCACCCATCAACTGCTTTTCTCGAAATTTTGTATCAACCTAAAACACCATTTGTCAATTTAATGCCAAAAACATGCAAAACGTACCATTGCTATCTCCAATTCCTCATTGCCTAAAAAGGTAGTTGAACCGTAAATTCAAAATTTCATTATCTTGGTCCAATGCCATAATTTGAATAGCGTGTCACTACCACTTACACGCCGCCCTGGTAATTCCTCCACATCAGCCTCAACCTCCCCCTGCTCTATTAGTCTTCGGCCAAATCATCCCCTCGTTATATTCCTATTCTAAAGCAACGTGAAATTGTATTCTCTGGATGTTCAACAGCCTTGAAACAAGTTGATTGATTTGTATAAACAATTCCGCAGCCATCACTTTCGCTCTGTCTATATTTTCCACATTTTCCAGGCATCTAGCCACATTTTGTTCGTTCACATCTCTATTCCCTGGTTTCTGGCTCCCAGTAGGCCTGGGGACGTCCGTTCATATTCCTCTGGCATCCATCCTTTCTACACTATAAAATGAACAATGAAAATATCCCTTTCCTTAATGTTTGATTGTGTAGAGTAGAAATCTTGAAGAGGGTGCATTATCATTACAACGGTTCCGCTTCCTCGGCCTTCCCGATTGCGGAGTTTGTCTCTCGGGTCCCAGAGCCAGGTTCAGTGGAGCATCATCCAATTACATTATGAAAGTCTCGTACTGAAAGAATTTAAATGGGGCTGTAATTTTATAGATGCCCATCTTAGTGTTTCTAGTCTTGCGGTTAGGATGGAGGTATCCCTGGACAGTGGATGGGTCGTTCCGCTAGTTCTGACGTTACATAGTACAGTCCTAGCAGAGTAAATGTGGCCATAGAAAAGTTTGTGTTTGACGCTGGTTACTCTTTTAGTGCGTTTGCTGTTTTAGTGATTCTACAGAGAAACGGTTTGAAATTCCTAAATTATCATGCACATAATTGGTTCTACGTTTATTTGATAAATTTGTTTCATATGCTTAGTATGTAAGGTCAACGGATATCCTTGAACAAGGGCACGTTGCAAAACCAAACCTAGATACTCAACGTGATACAAATTCTCACTTCCAATGTAGTCTCATCCCACACAGATGGTTAACACAATGTGTCCAAAGGCAGCATCCTACAATAGACGAGTGCGTTCATCCAAGAAAGGATATAAATTATGAGCATCATTTATGAAAGACTTATAGGGTCATATTGTCGGTCCTTAATTCTTTTTATCAACCCTAGATCCAAATACCCTTCTCTATTCCACATTTTTCTTTTCCGCTTGGATTATGACTGAATGTAAGCTTATTTGCATAGCTGAAAAGAACAATAACGGTCTCTGCATTCTTCTCCACAGAAATAAAAAATCTAGGAAAAGCAAATTAACCATAAGCGGACCATATTTTTCATAGAAACCTCAATTTAATAGACTTTAAAATGACTCGTTGACACCCTCCCTAAAATTATGATGTTATTGATAGGTGCCAAGTAAAAATTTGAATGAGTAACCCGGAGGGTCGTCAAATGGACCGACCTCACTCGTTATATTTAGCTGAATCATATTTCTGAAAAAGGGTTGTGAGCGTGAAAGCACAAAGGGGATGTCAGCAGTACATAAAGGACACAATCCGAGTAACTTAATATCTCGAACAAATATTTGTCGAGCTCATAACAATGGGTTGTTAGCGCGTAAAAGCAAAAGAAGGTAATTGTCAGGTTGATATTTGAGGAGTTTTAAAAAGGTAGACCGGGGAGGCTTTTGTGGTGAAACGTGGTCGCTAATTGGTAATAGATATCATACGGAAATGATTAGTTCGTTTTCAATCTTCTCTTATTGGGGTCGTTGCATGGAATGAAAGTGAATGGATCTTGGCAAAGTAACTTCTGTTTTGTGTTTAAAAGGACATTTTGAGAAGTATCAAATTAGCCATTATAGGCTGGCACTTGCCTAAATTGTGGGAAACTACTTTGTTTCTAATGTTGATGCCAATATCGACCAGTTCAATGTGGCTTTTATTTATATAGTGTCTTTCATAGAAATGTGATCTGCCCGCAAAGTATATAGTTTACGTGATACATAATTGCGAACTACAAAGCCAAGCGTTCCATCCTTATCAGTATCTAACAATGTTCCTCATACCTAAGGATAACTTCGAAGTACACACTATTCTGCTCCACCCAACACAAAAGTGGACTAATTGTGAGTTTTGCTGGAAAATTGCTTTTACTGCTGCGTATTGTCAGTAATAGGATTATAACTGTTTTTGATTGTCTGATCTATCGATCGGGGGTTGAAAAGATGGGTTCATTAGTTCCTCATCTTTCTTTCAAGTTGCAAAATTAGTGTAATTTTTTAGAATTAGCACGAAACCCTTCAGAAAACTGCGATTCCGGCAGAAACAATCCCTTTCTTCCCCTGCTCACAACAGGTGTGTATATCCTCTGTCTTTTCTGCTCTAATCGATAATTACCGGCAAACTTTCACCTTCTTCATCTCAGAATAGATATATCACGTAAGAGAAACAATTTTCTTCAAATGATCAAATTGTTTGGTATTGACTTTCAGTTTACTCAGATAGGTTTGCAACAGAGCGACAGTAGTTCCAACGCGATTGACAGACGTCAGACCCGAAGAAGTATTCCTGTCATAAAGATAAGAGAAAAACTGCTGGGCAATGGTACAAAAGATATCATCATCAACGGCGCAACAATCCGTAACCGGTCTAGGCCTGCCTTAATAAGGAAC
The DNA here is from genome assembly GCF_905115235.1 of Hermetia illucens. Taxonomy (NCBI): domain Eukaryota; kingdom Metazoa; phylum Arthropoda; class Insecta; order Diptera; family Stratiomyidae; genus Hermetia; species Hermetia illucens. The sequence goes on along the minus strand of NC_051849.1, from coordinate 167,788,696 downwards.
TCGAGATATCCCGGCTTTGCGTCGAGGTCCGCCAATTCGATATTCCTAAAAGCTGTCTGGCGTTCTGGCCCACATCATTGCTCCATTTGAAGCTGGGCCTGCCTCTTCTTTTTTTTCTACTATAGATGTTGCCTTTATAGACTTTTCGTGCTGGATCATCCTCATCCATACGAATTAAGCGACCCGTCGAACTATTGAACTATCGAACCTATTGAGCCGGATTTTATCCACAACTTGACCGTCAGCCTATATAACGACGGAATCTATGGGCGATACAGATTTTGTCGTTATGTGGAATACGTAATCGTCCGTCCTCATGTGGGAGGCCAAAGATTTTTCGAAGGATTCTTCTCTCGAACGCGGACAAGAGTTCGCAATTTTTCTTACTAAGAACTCAATTCTCCGAGGAATACATTAGGACTGGCAAGATCATTGTCTTGTGCAGTGAGAGGTTTGACCCTATGGTGAGACGTTTCGAGCAGAACATTTTTGATAAGGTGAAATAGGCTCGGTTGACAGCCAACAATCGTGGACGGATTTTATCGTCGTAGATAGATAGGATAAACGGTATGAAAGTTCTTGACTTCTATTTTTATTCTTCCCGTTTGACCAGTGCGATTTGATGTTGTTGGTTAATTGGTTTTTGACGTGGGTTGTTCTTTCCATGATGTCTATATCGTCAGTATAGGCAGTAGTAAGGCGGACTTAAAAGGGAGCGTGCCTCTCGCATTTACCTCAGTATGACGCACCACTTTTTCGAGGGCCATGTTAAAGAGAACACATGGTAGGGCATTCCCTTCTCTTAGACCGTCGTTGATGTCAAATGGTCTCGAAAGTGATCCTGCTGCTTTTATCTGACCTCGCACACTGGTGACGGTCAGCCTAATTAGTCTTATCAATTCCTTCGGGATACTGAATTCTCTCATGGCGTGTATGGTTTTACCCTGGCTATGCTGTCATATAATTTAAATTCGATGAAAAGATGGTACAACTGATGTCCATATTCCAACAGTTTTTCATCGCTTGTCGCAGATTGAAAATCTAATACGTTGCTGATTTACCTGTAGTAAAGTCTCTTTGGTATGGGCAAATAATTTTCTGGGTGTATGGGGCTATCCAATCGTAGTAAGATAGCGGAGAACATCTTATAGATGATACTCCTCCACGTGTTACCTCCATAATTGCTGCACTGCGTGATATCTCATTTTTAATGTATGGGACAGATAATGCCTGGTTGCCAGTCGGTAGGCATTAATTTGTTGACCCACACCTTGACTATAAGTTGATGAACCACTTTTGATGTAATTGGTCGCCTTCATATTTAAGTGGTTCGGCTGTAATTCTATCGGTTCCTGCGACGTATGATTTTTAAGCCAATGAATTGCTCGGACAGTCAGGTCTTCTGTTAACGGGACCTCCAACTCGTCAATGTTTTGGTTGTTGAGCATTTCATCAAAATACTCAATCCATCGCTCCAATATGCCCATTCTGTCGGAAATCAGATTTTCCTCTTTGTCTCGGCAAGATGAGCAGGTATATATAAGGTATAAGGTGTATAAGGCTTCATTCTGCTGATCTGTTGGTAAAATTTCCGTCCCTGGTACGGTTACTGCACTTTTCTAGTTCACAGATCTGTTGGTTCTCCCAGGCTTCCTTTTTCCGCCTGTGAAGTCGCATCTCCAATCGAAGACGGTATTCGTGGTACGTGTTTGTGCCCGGCGTGTTTGCATTGAAAGAATTCATGTCCCAGAAAATAAATAAATTGGAATTTCCTTTTATGTTTATGTTGTTGATTTTCGTTTAATTTCCGGAATTCGGGAAGTGGCTGCCGAAATACGTATACGGAAAACAAACGAAATTCGTTGTCATAAATGGAAACTAGAATTTATTTATTTATTCGGACATGGATCATTTCTCACCATCTTCAGGATGTCTGTTGACTGCGGTTATTGCGGAATCCATTTCGCCCTTATAGGTGTAACGGAGGGCTGCGCTGTGGATGACTTCAGTGTTAACTCTCACTAGATTGTCAGAGGGGATTCTAGGTGGCGTATCTATATTGGCACTCTTGTAAGTTCTGGCATTCATCCAGGCTGAGAGATGGCGGCGTCCAATCAACATGTGGTGAATTTGGTTGAATGTGGTGCCGTCTGGAGATGCCCACGTATGTTTGTGGATCGCTTTCCAGGTACTTCGAACAACCATTTCGTGCGATACTGCTAACTGAATAATCCGTAGTCCGTTACTATTGGTATCCTTATGTAAGGTATCGGAGCCGACGTATCGTCTGAGCACGGGCTCCGTTCCTTTTTGACTGTCAAAATCTCCAAGTATGATTTTGATATCATACTTGGAACAGGCTTCGAGGGTCCGCTCAACTACGAGGTGTTCTCCGACTCTGCAGTCCCCTCTGTAGTGGCGTGAATGTTTATGAGGCTTATATTTCTAAATTGTGTTGATGTTTCTTTTAACACATGCGGCATCGATTTTTCAAAGGACAATTTTTGATATTATGGCCTGCTTCACACATTTGTAATATGCACTTTGCTTCTTTCGTTGCGGAATACTCAATATCTTAAACATGCTATACTGAGTACTCAAGTGATCCTTTTGGCGTAAAACACAAGCGGTTGTGTCATTCTCTGTGAGGGCGTTTACTTTGCCTATCTTTTTCGGTGTACCCTGCGCCTTTGACGCTCGGAAATGACAAGTTAGAAAATCCGTGAGCATTTCGAATTTCGGAACTCAGCGAAGCTGCCCGTATCTTTCAAGATTGAATATATAATTTGTAGCTAATCATATAGATGATGACTGCTCCTAGCTGTTGACGTTGAAGCCAATCCCTGGTTAAATCGACTAAGTCTTTTAACGCTGAATCTCGTTCTTCTTAGTTGCCGCAAGGTTGTAGAACGTGTGCATATGATTCCATGCAACAGCCTTCTTGTTGTCAAATATTTTGTTTAGTACTTTTCATGCTTGTCTGGAATTACCCGTGCTTATGTCCAAATGCTGAACTACTCGAACGGCTTCACACGTAAGTTCCATCTTTAAATACTGCAGCTCAACCATCCAGATGACGTTTTCCAGGGGGCTACCGTCAAGTTGCGGAACGGTTAGTCACTTCAATCTGATTGGAACTGCAGGTCGGATTGGTGATCGATCGTATTATTTTCGGCGTCTGACAGACTATTATGCTTCCTGATACCAGTCTCAAAAATTGGGAGGAGCTCCAGACAGGTTTAGGATGGGAGGAGCTCCAGATAGGAGGTCCAGATAGGTCAGTTTTGCTTTGGGCAAGGGAACCTGATATGATGTCGTGAGCTCTGCCAAATCTTGGTACTTCGCCCTTTTGGAAGTTTCTCAGCATCCTGGTGAGTTTCTCGAATGCATCTTGCTGCACCATTTTTTCTTTCACCATTGTTAGCGTTTCCGCTGTTTGTGGAAGCTTAGCCAGAATAGAAACTAATAATCTCTGATGCATGCAACCATTCAGACTGATACTACTAGGTTGTCTGAAAGACAGTTTTCGTATAAAGTCAACACATTGTCCTTTGAGTTCTCCTGCAGTTTATTGTGAAGAGTTGACTTCTTCAAGCAGGATAGATTTTAGTTCACCACGCCCCAATTAGTCTTGTGTTTGCATCCTTTGTTCTAAATCTCTCTTAACTACGATACAAATACCGGAGATAGTGGTCTAATCTGTCACACAATCGACATGTCAGATTCGATTCCATTTTTGTCATAGATTTCCCATAAAAATTGATTACCCACATGATACTGCCCCAAAACGACCGGACGAAAAAAACTTTCTCGAGGATTACCAGAGATACTTTATCCTGCTATGCATGGCAACGAAGCAAGGATTTCTATTTCACTTCTTGCATTTTCATCATTCCAATGTACCTCCATCTTAAACCATATCACCCAAACACTTGGAAAGGGATCACAGGAGAGATGGTAAGCTAACTGTCCTTAAATCGATAACAGAAAGCAATGAAAGGTTGGGCCCGTATTGACTTTCAACGGAACGTTGACGTTATTTATTTGTAAACGAAACCACCCACTCCTCTTAAAAACGGGGTTGGCCAGACTTCCACAAATTGTCCATTATTGCTCTGACATTGACGAATAATTACCAATAAGTTTCGTCTCTTGTATTTGTTTTGCACTTTCACCCAGAATTGTGTTTGAGCTTTGCCGGTACCGACGGACAACAAATTGCTGTGCCAGGATTTTCCCTTCAGTTTTTTTTGCTATCTTGAAAGGTTTTTTTCTGTATTTTCCTTTTCTCCGGTAAACCACCTCATCCTCAAGCGAATATGTCTTCTGTATCGGTGGTTGATACAATGAGTATGTCTGCCATGTTTCCACCATTTGGTGGGTCTTAACCCTACACTATGTGACGAAGGAGTGCTTGAGTATGCACATAAGGTTTACGAATGATTACCCCCATTCATAACTTGTTGATTCCTATATAAATTCGGGAATGTATGGTTTAATAATGCAACTCTAGAGAAGAACGAATAAATAAACTTTTCGCCATTCCACCCTTGCTAAATTTCAAAGCAAATTCATTTCACCCTAGGATTAGAGACCAACCCCAAACGGTCTCATTTAAAGTATCTACCGATCGATGTCAGCCCCTGATTTTTATTAATGCTTTTCCTTTCACTTTTTACTCCAGTTTTCCCTTATTTGTAGTGATTAGTTTTTCCTTTCTGGGAAGTGATTAATTTTCGGTTGCTTGTGGGTTCGTTGAAAGCATTCCACACAAAAAATGTCCTTTGATTATACACAAAAGCAATGACTACTCTGGGGAGAAATGGAACGGTATCAGTTCTAAGGGTTTTCACATTGCAATCGAATTCGAGCCCTGTTGAGAGAAAATGCCACTTTAAACCACCTGGGCTTCCAGTGTTAATTAATAATGTCAGTTGTGCAAGCTCACTCTGCTCTACGCGTCCTCCCTTTCTACCTTTTTCTTTGGACAGGAGGCTGGATGACTTTGATATAATTGCATTCCAAATTTGCACGGTGATGGTGGTGGTTGACGCCAATTTATTAGTGACATTAATTCAGTTGCATTGTTAATTTGATTATTAAAGCGAACAAGTGGCAAGGAATGTGCTTTAAGCGTATGGAAATTTATGGTACTTCCTGATGTTGACTGCATTACATTAATTAGGTATTAATTACATTGTGGAAAACGGATGATTTACAGAGGATCATTATCCTGTGTATAGCGTTTGAATTCCGGTCATAACTAAGGAGTGAAATCTCGACTATGCAAATGGGTTGCAAATATGTCAATAATATGTATTTTATATGAATTTACTGTGACAAATTTTGTCCTGGTTGATTGCTTCCTGCACTATATGATGATACCTTTGGAATGCGATTAATAGCTTAACATGATGCGATGAGACTAGGGGCGGGAGACGAACATTCATCACTTGTAGTCAACATCAACCATCGAGGAGGAGCTATTTCTAAAAGTTCAGAAAATGTCAGAGTTAACTACGCCGAATCAGCAGAACCTTATATACAACTCCCAAATCCCTAGTCATGGTTGTTTATTAATGCCCCGCATAGGGTTTATGGCACCCATCATTGTTTTCAGGTAAAGTGCCAGAGGTGTGGTATTTATGTATGTTCCCATAATATTAGCTCCTATAAATCATAACTTATAATTGAAACTAAATCGACAAAAATCAATATAAAACCACATAATAAACATTTTCAACTTGGTAACACATATTGGATATGATAACTTCCAAAGCAGGTAATGAGGGTCCCAAGCTATTTTATCTGATAAGTGACGTTTTGTATTCAATATGCGGCGCATGGCTGAAACCCTAAAATAAGGGATCTTTGATGTGTCCGTGAATCAAATTTGACATGAAAGTCCAACGTCTAAATGTTGTTTAGAAATTGAGGGAATCACTAGTAAGTTGCTTTCCAAGTGGTCCGGTTCGCTATCAAGTGGATGGCGGACTTATGACTCCTTCAATTCGCAATATACATGTCGTGTTTTTGAATTTATATAAGGGCGCCAATGTAGCCACTTTGGTCACGCTGGACCCAGGGCAGAGGTGACGCCTGATGAGTTGCCTCTGTCCTGGATTGGACTCAAAGAAACGAGTGAAATTGACTGTGGAGATCCCGCAAATATTCAATTGCCAATACGCGTTTGCAGTTTTAAGATAGCCGAAACTCTGAATGTGGAGAGGAAGTCCTTGTAGACGCTTCAGTTCATGTCATCATCAAAGATTTAATTTCTGTTTCAATTCACTGAAACCTGCAATAAAAAATAAGGAAATCGTGTGACATTTTACAAATATTGGCAACGCGTTGCTGAAAGTGACAAATTAAAAAAGATACCATTTCGACCGTAGAGCATCTTCAACCCGTAATAATGGCAGATACCCCTAGTGCTTCGGGAAATCAAAGAAATTTGACATTTTAGAAGAGTGGTTGTAGTTTCCATAATATTGTCAGCTTGTATATAAATAAATTCCTGACGGCTCTGCTAGTGCCAGTGTCAGGTGAAACGTGGTATCTAACGAGATTGCGAAAGTTCGCCTAAAAATAAAGAAATAAAACTCATTTACTCATTCACTCTCTGATTTTACTCCTTCCTTCAAATTTTCTTATTTGTAGGAAATACAAGAGATCGACCACACCAATTTTGTAAATCACTTTTTTTCAAAAAGGGAATTACTCGGCATAGTTCAAAGCCCGATCGTAATCCACTGAAATTCTATTAAATTATTTTCGAATTCGATTATCCGAAATTGGCGTGCGGGTGAGTCTGATGGCGACCAAAAGAACAAAGGGTAATAACACTAGAAATACTCATAACAAGCCGTAGAACTAAGTAAACGGGAATCGATGAAGAATGACCACTGGTGTAGTCCCTGAAGAAACGCTACTGAGGTGATTGTACTCAACCACCTTAGCTATGGAAATGGCCAAATAATGTCGAAAATTGTGATAGATTACTCGAAGTATATGTCGGTTTAAAGGAGTGTGTAAGGCGAAATATCACGCGTAAACGTTTTCATTACCGTAGCGGAGGCAGGCGGTATAAACGCATCTTCAGCAATATCTCTTTGGATTCCAGTAGAGAATTGAGGGCGTACTTTGGACAAACAGAGGATTATATGCAGAGAAAACTTACTTTCAATTTTTTTTTCACCTTGTTATTAAGTAGATGCGGTTTGAATCTGGATCTACAACATACTATTTTTAGATTTTATTACACATGAGGTGATTTGCATCCATATCCGCCAAGCGTGTTCTCTCGGCGGAGCAGAAGGTAAAAGTATCACATTTGTCAAGTAAGGTTACATAGTAGATAGTAGATAGTAAGAAATTGTATTATTCGTCACTCTAGTGAGCAGGACATCATCACCTCTGCCTCACTGCCATGAATGTTTGTGTGGGTTTCATTAAGATTTCGGTTTAGTTAGGTCTACAGCTATTACCGAAGAAAACAAAACATTTGCCTTTCAATTTGGCTAGAAGCTCTTAACCGATATTAGGTTGAGGAGGATTTTTGTTGATAGCCGCGTAGTGTATCGTGACTAGACAGGTCCAATACATCAGAGACTAGCTAAAACTGGTTCGAAAGTATAGACTCTTCTCCACCGGAATCAGACATGCATTGCCTCCTGAAATAGTTCTTTCCCGGATCAAGTAAAGGCTATGAAAGTCAATAGTCAATCAGGCACGTAATTTTGCCTCGTGGCAACTTCTGATCATATAATATTCACCTATCGTCCACAAAATAAAATAAATTAGCACTTCCGCCTTATTTCAGGATTCACTCAAAATAAAGTTGCTATTTCTAAGATAGTCCCCTCTGCAGGGTGACGTCCCAACGTATTCAAGGAGGCCGATCAAGTCAGAGTCTCTAAAGGACTTATCTGGAGTGGCTCTTGCCACGAAACGTCATCGGATGCTATCTAGTACTGTGGGAAATGCCATGGCCTTCTGAGAGCATATGCTCCGACAGAATTCCTGGGGTATATGTTCTCGGTTTAGGTACTTGCGGTTGACCTCCTTGTGGGAGTTTCATGGTAGTTGGGTCCATACCGAGGGTAGAGCTTCTCTTGGGCTGAACAACTCGATTGCCGTTCCCCTTAGTGGCGGCAAAGGTGTGAAGGTGGACCTTGCATCCATTGGTATTAATGCTAAGCCTGCACTCAGTATGAGCCAGTGCCCCGGTCCTAGGAGATCAAATCAATCCGTGTCCGAAGAGAATGATACGATTACGCCTACATGGCAGGTATTCACATATAATTTTCAGCTTTGTGTTCGTTTTCAGAGAAAGCTCTTCATCTTTTTTAATCGTAGTCAGGTCTTGAGGAAATGCTCGTTTAGAGTCGAAACATTGTCGTATACTTTTAGATGCATAGAAGATTTGAAAATATCTCAAACGTTACCCGCGAGTGGAAGCTAGTAAGCTAGCTGCACATTGGGCTGAAAAACAACTTGATCGTGCAGAACTCACCGATTGATTTACTACGAATGTCGAAGCCAGATTTTTAATAAAATATTAAGGTTAGTTCTCGTGTTTCCCCGTCAAAGCTTCTTGTAATTTTACTCTAACTCTTATCTACTGTTAAACTGTGACCTATACTATTTTATTCATTGCTTTTTGGATGAACCCAAGTTGGTGGATTTGAATATTTTTTCGGGGAAATGTTTGCTGATGTCTTACAAGGCGAAGGGGTCAGAGCCTTGAAGTGTATTAGAGCACTTCATCTAAAATCGTAACGGTAAGCTACAGGATTACAGCACCCTATAGGAGAATATGTTTAGCATTGCTTTCGCCCGAGATTATTACCCTGATTTCACTCAGGTACTCATTCACAGCTGAGTCGATGTTAAATCACGATACAAATTCCACTGCCAATAGTGAGATTTGAACCGTGACCTTCCATACGACAGCCGTGTGCTTCAACTACTCAGCTATTCGAACATACAGGGTGCGGCAGCATAACTTACTTTTTTAAAATGCGCGCCACTCAGTTAGTTGATGTCATAGCGGAGCGTTAGTGGTCTCGTTCAAGAGGGGATACTGTAAAGTTTTGTCCCGACACGGTTCAGTCGCCATCATGCGTTGGAATAGTGAGGAGCGTGCCTTTGCCGTTGAGGTTTACTTTTCAAGCGGATGTTCGGTTATTGCAACACAGCGTGCATTTCGGAATCGCTTTAATTTAGCCCCGTTGGCTCCCGTCCCAGACCGCAAATCAATTGTTACATGGGTCACTACATTCAGACAAACTGCAAGTGCGACAAAAGGAAGAACTGGAGTCCCTCGGCCCGTTAGATCACCTGAGAACATTGAAGCAGTGAGAGCGTCAATGTTGCGATCGCCACGGCGTTCTTCGCGCAAACACGCATCTGCCCTTGGACTATCCGATCGTTCTGTGAGAAGAATTCTTCGTGATGATCTTCATTTTCATCCCTATAAGATCCTATAAGATGGCGATAGTACAGGAACTTTCAGAACGTGACTTCAATTCTCGGATGAACGCGTGTGAGCTTCTTCTTGATGTCGTTCCCGAGGGTACTATTGTTTTTTTAGCGATGAAGCCCATTTTCATTTGTGTGGGTCGGTTAACAAACAAAACATGCGCTATTGGGCTGACACCAACCCTCGAGAATTGCATCAAAAGCCTTTGCATTCACCCAAAGTCACAGTGTGGTGTGCAATTTCCTCAGCTGGAATTATTGGTCCCTGGTTTTTTGAGGAAAATGAGGTTACAGTGACAGTGAATTCGGACCGGTATGTAAACATGCTACAGAATTTTCTTTTCCCACGGCTAGAAAATTTGGATTTGGGGGACACTTGGTTCCAACAAGACGGTGCAACAGTACACACTTCAAGAGCATCGATGACTGTTTTGAGGGAACACTTTCCAGAGCGCCTTATCTCAATTAGAGGCGATTTGGAATGGCCGGCACGCTCTCCCGATGTGTCCCCTTATGATTTTTTTCTATGGGGTTTTTTGAAATCCCGTGTTTATGTGAACCATCCAAGAACCCTACAAGATTTGAAGACCAACATCCAAGAAGAAATTGCCAACATAACACCTGCTATGCTAACAAGAGTCATGACAAACGCCAGAAATCGGTTTACGCAATGTATGGAGAATGGGGGACGTCACCTAACAGATTTGATCTTCAAAACAATGTAAATAAAAACTTTACGACATGTGGCTACATTATAAAAAATAAATATTTTCCGATGCATACAATAGTTTTTATTGAGTTTTGAAAAAAGGAAGTTATGCTGCCGCACCCTGTAGTATTCCACCGTGTTTATGTTGGCAAAACTTATTCCGGTAATATGTTGGCATGGTCTCGAACCCTAGTGTCCTCATATTGACTTTAAAATTGATGCTACGAGGCAATTTTTTATGGGTTTGGTGAGAAAGTTTTGAACGTATTCCCCGTGAATCGATTTCAAAGTGATAAATGCCCCGGCCTGTTTTGAATTCACACAATGTTCAAACAGGGGCTGGCAGGAATTAGTCAAGTAAGGGTTAGGTTAATACATTTTATTCTTCTTTATTCGCATAGTAAACCAAAAGTTTAGCAAAGAAAATAGCGGGTCGAAAATGATCAGAACAAATACCGATCATCAGAATGAATCGCCATAATGGACATCTTGTTGAGGATGCCAAAGTAGCCAAGCCCTTAAAAAGCTACTTCCACGAGTGCAACATTTCCACACAGGTTAATTTGTTAAAATAGAGCACCCGTTGCAACGACTTTAGCTCTATTCATAGGATCCAGCAATCAGGGGTCTTAGCACGGAGCCTGCTCAGCACAACACAGCATATTATCCAGCAGCTGGTGTAGCCAGCACCTATCGTGTCAGACACAAAAGATTTCTTCTATATATTTACTATGAGAGTATTCATATTATCCAGCAGCAGGCAAGAAAATTGGGACTCAAATAGAAATTCGCATTGCACTCTATGCATCGAATTCTTGAGAGGTACATTTTGATATAGATTGTCCTACGACGTAACAATTCCTAAAAAAACTCATGGGCATGTCTATGCTTCTTCGTTTTCAACGGAATTGCTTTTCAATTCCCCTACTGCGACGCAATCCAGGGGGGCGGGGGAACTTTTTTTTTGTAAAAATTCTAACCTGCTCTGTGTCTGTGTAGATTCGGAATCCCTGTTGCTGAATAGTATGAATACTCTCATACCCTGAGCGCTGGACCCGCTATCAGCAGGACAGTCCGAATACTTTCGTCTGTGTTGTACTGGACACGCTCCGTGCTGGATGTGGAACGCATGCTACTGGAGCGTATGAATATTCACATAGTAAAGGTGTGGAAAATTCTTTTTATGTTCGATACGTTCAGTACTGAACACGCGAACTGTTAGATTGTGTGAATAGAGCTTTATACTTAGTCGCAATGAAGAAAGGCAATGTGAATGATTGAGATTCCAGGTCTAGAGAGAAGGCAGTTCATCGGAATGATTTGCCAGGGATACCAGAAAGGCTAGTAGTTGCAGTTGCAGGTAATGAATTCGAAGCTGATCCTATTAAAATCTCTGAAGCGCTCTCAGAAAAGGCTCCAAGGTTAAATCGGTATATAACATTAAGAGCCAATTCAGAGTGTCGCAAACTCTATTTGAAGTTAAGTTTGGATCGAAATTAAAAAAATTCCGCAAAGGTACAAAACATCCAATATATATATTAACTTGCGATACTTTCTGCACCTGAGCATAACATTTAAAGGACATATGAAACGAAATGGCCTATACAGCGTCTCTTTTGTCGAGAGATTTGAATATTGAAGGGGAAGAACTGGGTTATTTACGGTAGCAGCCACACAGATATTTAGAAGGGGTTCTCTGAACTTTGAAGTTAGTCAATCATTCAAGCCATCAATATACAAGCCATTCGACGGCCCAAGTAACATTGTCAAATCTTCATCTAATCCCTACTGAGTTTTTAAAGCTGACGGGAAACGAGACTGACTGGTTTAAGTATCGGAAGTACATTTTTTTTAACTTACTTCCTGGAATTCAAACCTCGAATTCGATAAGGTATTTATAATTGGCAGTAATTTTCTACACAATATTGACTGCCCTGCAGACTATACGGATGTTTCGATGTCCAATCTTAGATTCTGCAAAGTATCTGGAACGGATGAGCGGGCTCATAAGAAAGAAACGATGCCTGAGGCGTGGCAATAGCTTGAATTATCAAATTTGGTAACAAAAATTGGACGCAGCTAGAAAAAATTGCAAAAAGTATTGAAAAAGAGATATATTCCAATCCGAAAAAAAAACCATCTAAAGAATCTAAAATCGAATCTAATGGCTTCCCCAACAACGAATTATTTGCCTTGGAGATCGGTGAATGAGCGAGTCACCAGTTGAGGTTATTTCGTGCCAATATTTTCTCTGTGCTGTTATTTGGGAAGAGCACATAGAAAGTGTCAATCCGTGCTACTCGAAATTTTCAAGCCTTCATTATCACCTGTTTTCTCAATTTCATCGGGGTACTCTTTGCCTAACATCTCGCACGAAGAACTGTGGCCAGGTACTAATAGATGTGTTGATTAGCAGACGATAGATAGGTAATATTTGTCGTGCGATGAAACCTACTATATCAGAGTGATCGACGAATGTTTGTTCTAAAAATGCATGACGCAGGGCAGTAGGGCATAATAACAGCCATGTATACATACATCTTGAATGTTGACTACTTTTTCAATTGCTGAAAATTCTCACAAATAACCGCAACCCGAACGAAGATAAGCAACGGACCGTTTTCACTGTCTGTAAACTGATAATCTTAGTGTCCTCGTTATCAAAGTTGTTCGAAAAACTGCTACTTCTTGTAAACTGCTACTTCGTCACTTCGACTTCTCTTTTCTTGGGTGCTGCGCAGGTCATCGGTGACGTTTTGAAAGAGCGTCATAAGATCTAGCCGAATGCGGAGTCGTGGAAGCGGATCGATGAATGGAAGAGGTTGAAGACTCTACTGACTGCTGCGAGGGATGGCGGGCGTAACGCGCTCGAGCTCCGACACCGAACGAAATTCGGAGGAGTTCAGCGTAGTGTACGCCGTGACAAACGAGAATTTGCTATTGAACTGGTCAGGGAACTGGAAGATACATCAGATCGCAATGATTTCAGAACTGTATACTGCATCACGAAAAAGCTTGTATTTGGTCGCGAATCTTTCGATGGTCCTGTGCTGCTGCCCACTGCACTTGCTGTTACTGCAGATCTGCTGCTTCTACTCGTACGGAATTCTGGGAATTCGAAACATTTCCCAAGGAAGGGGAAGGGACAAGGGAATGATCGTTAAGATTCCAAAAAAGGGCACAATCTCCTCCCTCAAAAGCTTGGTCGACAGAGAGTAGGCTCGTTTCCGCTCAGGATCGTCCTGCATAGGCCACATCAACATCCTGCGGATCATTTTGGAACAGTGCACGAAATTTAGATCTTCGCTGCACCTGCTCTTCATCGATTTCAAGAAAGCTTTGGATAGCGTGAACAGGGAGTGTATTTGGTGTTCCTGGCATTCCGGGGCAATTAATAGTTAATATCAGAGCGACATATGATGGCGCAAAATATTACGTCCTGCACCGAAGTAACATCTCGGAGAATTTTGAAGTCCAAAGCAAAGTCCACCATGGTTACATCCTGTCACTGATATTTTCTTCTTGTTATCGGTTTCGTTCTTCATGCTGGAAGAAGAATTCAATGAACAATGACATCTTTCCTTAAACACCTCGACCATGCTGATAATATCTCTTTGCTCTCTCACCGGGTCGTGGACCCTGGCCAAATGGCTCTGGATTTGGAAAGAGAGGCAAGTAGAGTCGCACTGAAGATAAAGTCCTACAAAACCAAGGTTTTCAGTCTGACGGGTCATGGCATCCTCCCTGTCTACATTTATGAGCAGGGCATCGAGAGAGTCGATCAACGTGTATCTATGAAACGTGCCTATGACGGCATCGAACTAGACGTTCCCAGCGTTTCGGGAAGTCCTGGGGGGAGCTGAAACGCATTTGAGGTAACCGGGAGCGGTGGCCCGTAGGTGTGGTTAATGCGCTATACCCCAACAAGGGGTGAACGGTAATCATATATATAATTCGAGTTGAGATTAAAACTCGGAATTGCTGAAAAGGGCCATCGGCTAGCTTCTGAGATAAGCTATGCTTTGGAAGATAGAAAGGACTTTTCAGTTGTATTCCATGACGCCGCGCACATGTTCGGTAAGGTCTGACATGATTCACCTAAAAAATCAAAGCAACTACAACTATTACACGTTCACGTTGAAGAAAAGAATATGTCCTTCAGTTAAGCGGGCTATTGGCATACGTACAAAGCAACCATAATGCCTAGTACACAGCTTGGAACTCTGCTCTTCACATACAGTATCGAAATTCTTAAAAGAGTGCGTTCAAACATACTGAGAACAATTATTCCGTATCGCGGTCCATTAAAAACTTCAGTATTCACCCCTCACTGTAGGAAAAGGAGAAGATACGGAGGGGGATAAAAACTTCTGGCAGTCATCCACCTGACAAAAATTTAACTTAACTTATAGCGCCTCAAAATAGGGGGTAGAAAGTGTATGTATGAAGAAGCAGGAGACTTTCTCTCCAACCCTATTAAAAAGTTATGGCGTTTCGAGAAGGGGGTATTTTAATGTCATCAAGCTCCCTAGTCATAGAGGTAAGCAGAGGAGAGTAAGTACACATTTCGTAACACAAATAGACTAATTGGTAACACAACTATGCCCACGATTTCCCTTCTGTAGTAGGGTTGACAAATCGAACTATCCTTGCTCTTACCCTTTCGAGACATCATAATCATTTAATGGGGCGCGGCTGCCGGAATAATTCAATGCTGTTAGAGTGGAAGGAGCTCTCGTTATTCTCCAAAAACTACACTATGTGGTGTAGCTTTTATTTTTAAGGGGAGTGGTAACTGTACCAATCCTTCAGCGGGTATGAAAAAAAGATCTTCCTTCTTCTCTTGGATATCTCGCCTTCCTCTCAGTTGGGGCGGAAAATTCAAACTTCACCAGGTGTCAGTCTTTTTTTTTTAGGGGAGTAATTGCCACGAGGTTTTCATCGTCCTTCTCCTTCGAATGGTTTGATCAGGGACTTCTCACACGAAAGTCAGTATACCACCACAGAAGAGAAATGAATGGATTTGATCTCTTGATTCCTGAACACTGCCAGTAGGAAGATCTAAAAGTAAAAAAAAGCATAACTGAAGTCACATGGTTTAAGGGTCTCTGCGTCCTAGGCTAAAACTCGTCTTTTTATACTTTTGCGCTTTTTATCAAGCTCCTCATCCTATGCTCAGGCAGATATGAACATACATTTTCTGTCATTTGACTGTGCTTTTTTCTGAAATGGTCACCGTGCACCCAATGTCCTGTCCCTGTTAAATTATCTCAATAGTCACAAAGTCACTTCAGAGACTCAAATTCAGATTTACTTTCCCTACATTCTTTTTCACACTGCTCACATTTGAGGAGTTCTACTTTTAAACAATTTTTTATTGAAAAGAATATTACGATTGCATCTATGAAAAAATTGAAAGGAGTTTTTCACGATAAAATTTCTCTAAGTAAAAGTTCTTTTCAGAAGTAAATTGCTCATTGGTCATGAAGAACTTTGGAAACCCAATTCCACCACAAACCCTTGGTACGAAAGCTTGCCGTGTATTTTTTATACTTCTTTAATTTTGTCCCCTATTTGAACGGCAGCTGCAGCCGTACTATAATACGAGTAGCAACCCGGGAAGGAGGTTGCAAGTGGGAGTGTAAATTCTGATTCCACCATCAATTTACACCTTGACTGAGCAGATACCTTAATAGTTAGTTGTTTTTGCTGTGACTAATTATCTGTAATGGAGGAGAAATGAAAACTAATCTAGCTGGAAAAAGTTCAGTAGCTTTTAGGTACTGATTATGAAAGATAGAATAGGGATTTACAAGAGGCCTAAGCGGAGTGATTCTCTGGTAATTGTTGGGAATTTATGGCAACCCGGCATGAAAGGTAGGTCGAAGGCATATTCCTAACTTAAATTCAGGGAAAATTAGGATTAATCTGGAAACAATTTTGCTGAAATACAATGTAAAACTTTCAAACGCTAATATCTCCCACATCTGCATTCATTGAGCGAGTCCTTACATCCCATATACCTCTCCAAAGTTTCTCCGCTCAGCAACACAATAACTAGGTCAACATGAAGAAAACAATGAACATTTTTGCCTACGATCAAAAGGGCACCCATTCTGTATTGAGAAGATTGACTTTTGTTTGTGGAAGCTTGACCTCATCCTGCTTCTAGCCCGAGGAGACTGTCTTCAAACTAAACCATAAAATCTCAAGTTGTGGAGTTCGAACTTGTCAGGTTTGAGTTTTGCATGCAGGTCCCATAGTCATCTGACGTGCGAATAAGATAGACAAAGATCGACCGGAAAACGTGATGAAAAAGAAAAGATGACGTTGACTCAACAACGACGAGTTATTGAAATGCTTACGAGAGGACTAGTATATTTCGGGGAAACTTTTAAATTGTATTACTTTGGAACAAAAGCGCTTGACACAAGTTCCTCTTTGCTCAATGTTTTCCATTCTTCGTGTAAGCTATTCAGTCTTGTACGGTTACCGTGCCACCCCCTTTTTGTCTTCTTCACTTCAACTTTTCCTACTTTAATGATTCTTCCTTGGTCTTGGTCTTTTTTCCTTAAAATTTTACCCTGATAGATTTGCAATGGTTTTCCGCACGGAATAAGTTATGCTTTCCTCCATAAAGTTGGCTCCGGAAAGTTTATGACAAGCTGCTGTGTTGTGTGTAGGTCGGGGGTCCTTTTCGTAAACTGATTGGAGGAGAGCAATCGTCCGGGAGTGCGAGAGATTCAAGTATCTAGGAAAAAGAAACAAAAGACTTTCCCTGTTCTAACGAACTGCTTTTGATTTGGTACTTCCCTGGTTGTACTCTTGTTAAGCTGCCGCTGTCTGTTGCTCTTGGAGCTCCTGTTTCAGGAAAAAATAACTTTTCAACTCGTCAGATTTCATATGAAATTTTAAGTAATAATTGAAGTAAATGGAAAACTTTTGATTTCGAAATAATAAAAAGCGTTTACGTGTTTCTGATGGGCCAACGAAACTTGAAGGGAGTAGTTCTGATTAGATAAAGTTTAAAGATGCAAAGTATGTTTTCCATTAAGTAAAGCTGCCAAACGAAGATTGGTGTCTTGATGATGTTACCTTGCATACATTATACTTCGTGCCGGGATTAAGTAAAGTTTAAGCGGTAGATGCTCAGGGGCCGTATTTTTGTTTAACAAGCTTATTCTTGGAGAATTGATGAAGCGATAAAACCAATGTGATTGAGGTTCATTCTTTGCAAAAGTTGACCTTTGGTCACTCGCTATATTTTTGTGATTCTAAAGGCACTTTGTAGTGTTCACTGTTTTTACAGTTTACAGGGAATGATCGCTTTGCCTCAGCTTTGGCTATACAGTAAATCCAGTTAACCTCAATCTAACCCTTTCCTATAATGTAGCCAAGCTTTGACCCAACCTTCTAGTAAGCATATTCCAAATTAGTCATTTAGTCAAATTATTGTCAACATTTTGCTCTCTAAATGGATACTAAAAGATTTTCTTCCTTCGATTACTTGAAAATTTTGATTTATTGATATTGTTGTTATGATAAGGCTGCTATGGCCAGCTGGGGTTCGAATTAATGTTTCGGCCGCAGGAAATTCTTAACTTTTTCTATTAGTTTGGGCTGGGTATAATTCCAGCTTTTAAACAAACGTGCCTGAAGAAAGTCACCCTATTAACATCTGATTGGCTGCAACCCCAAATTGGCTTCACGGAATCGCTGAAATATCTCCCCCAACGGTTGTGCTCATCCAGACTTTTGGCAAACATA
The DNA here is from genome assembly GCF_905115235.1 of Hermetia illucens. Taxonomy (NCBI): domain Eukaryota; kingdom Metazoa; phylum Arthropoda; class Insecta; order Diptera; family Stratiomyidae; genus Hermetia; species Hermetia illucens. Next base: position 167,770,737 of record NC_051849.1, on the reverse strand, counting down.
ACATGATACAGGTATAACATATGTATGAAGTATTTTATACTCTGTAAGCTTGATAACATCTGCTTCATCGGTTTTAATTGAATGCGGTTTTACTCCTATCCTCCTGATTGATAAGTACCTGGTGAAGCAGTCTTGACATTGTTAATGTATTCGAAGAGGCCGTTGGCTGAAATAATATTGCCGAGATGTACAAATTGTTTAGCGTTTGATATCGTGCCAGACCGATAACTTAGGCTTTGCTGATTTTCAATTTCAGGCTAACTCTGTTTGCCTCCTTCTCCAAATATGGAGCCAGCTACCCAAGAGGTCCACCACTTTCGTGACAGTGCAAGTCAATGTTATCTGCGTTGTTGAGTTGTTTGAGGATAAATGACATTATCCATTGAATTCCTCAACGTACAACGTACATGCAGTACATGACATTTTCCACTGTCCTATACCGTCCTGACAGTAATTATTAGCTTTCCCCGAATATACCTGTTGCTGTTGTCGCAAGCCTTCTCACAATTGATTGAGACAGGTGCAGCAGCAACCTGATTTCTACACCCTGTTTCAAAACGATCTAAATGGCGTTAATAAGGTCGGTGTACGAAGATCTAAAGTGGCTGGTCCAAAAGAAGAAGAAAAATCTGCCGAGCTCTCAATCTAAGAATTAGAGATTTATTTTAATTTGCCAAACAGGTTACCTGATATCGGCTGTGTGACTCCAGCTGGAGCTAAGCAATAACAAAGGGAGTGCGGAAAAGTCTCGCCTTCTTCGTCACAGTTTCGATAGTGCATATTATAGACTATGCCAGATCTAGTCGAATAAAGTTCTTTATTGGCCATTAAGCATTCACACTTGCCTAGGTCGTGAACTCTCGTGATTGTATTTTGTCATAGAAAGGCCAAATACTAACGTTCTTCACCCACTGGCACCCATTGAAGGTCACCATTTGTTTAGCCTAGCTATTGGCAATGCCTAAAGTCTCTTTAGTAGCAAAAGGTCAAAATGTTACCATGACCGTAATGCCTCGTTGTTTTGTATTCTGCTTCCTAGAGCCTTACGACACGATCTCATACACTATATATGTAGGATGAGTAAAAGAGGGGTAGGTTGGGGGTACGTGGGGCAGGACCGCAAATACCCAGTAGTGAATCCTGTTTAGCATGGTTTTATTGTACTCGCTTCTCAAGGCAGGTCAACACAAGGCTGAACCACTGGGACACATCGCACAAAGCACAGCTGTCTACATCCGTAGGTATTTTTTGTCACAAAAGCTTTGCAAGCGCTTCACCGGCTCTTCTAATCGGGATCTAGAGTGCAGAACAGCTTGCTTTCTATCTATTATGGTTATAGTGCGCACGCATATACCCCTCTAACTATGACACTCAAAACGTTTCCGTTTTTTCACTTTTGGAGAAGTCTATTTCAGAATTCTCGGTTGTTGCGGAACACTCCACGATTGTAATGCTCTTTAAGCTTGATTAGGATTTCGCACTAAAGATTGTGGCTGACAACGGCCCCACGGGAACTCTTAGTAACAATATGGCAGTCCAACGTACAAAAGATACTGCCCTTATAGACTTTCCGGCCAGGATCACCCTCATCCATACGGATTAAGTTACGGTCGTGATATCGCTCATAGATTTCGTGGTTATGCAGGCTACGGAATCGTCCATCCTCATATAGAGGACCAAAAATTCTTTGGAGGATTCTTCTCTCGAACGCGGCCAAGAGTTCCCAATTTTGTTTGCTAAGAAGTCTCTGAGGAATACATGAAGACTGGTAAGGTCATAGTGTTATGGAATCCTAGCTTCAACTGGATAATCCCGATTTACGGGTTGGAGCATTGTGAGGCCCTACAGTTCTAACCAGGTGCGGTGGTAAACACGGGATCAGGGACGAGCAGCTAAATATCTTTAACTCGACTTCCAGTGCAGCGTGGGCGCTATAGCACTGGCCTGACCCGTGGGGAAGCTGGATAAGCTAAGAAGCTATCCTCCTTATTCAAATTATGCTGTTATCGGTTGTGATTTTCGACCCTTGATAAGAGAAATTATCAACGGTCTTAAAGTTGTAGTCTTCTATCTTTATTCTTCTCGTTTGATCACTGCGATTTGATGTTTTTGGTTCTTTGGTTTTTGCCGCTGACGTTGCCACCATATATTTTGTCTTGCCCAAGATATCGCGCCGCCTGCTCGATCTGGATGAAGGTAGACTGGAAATCTCGGGTTGTTCTTCCCATAATGTCAATGTCGTCAGTGTAGGTGAGTAGTTGGGTGGAATTAAAGAAGATGGTGCCTCTCGCATCTACATCTGCATCTCGAATCACTTTCTCCTGGAACAGATTGAAGAGGACGCATGATAGGGCATCCCTTTGTCTTAGACCGTTGTTGATTTTGAATGGTCTCGATGTGTGATCCTGCTGCTTTTATCTGGCCTCGCAAATTGGTCGGGTTCAGCCCAGTGAGTCTTATCAATTTCTTTGGGATACTGAATTCTCTCATGGCCATGCGTTACTGTACTGTTTTACTGTGGTTATGCTGTCATAGGCGGCTTTAAGATCGATGGCCATATTCCAACAGTTATCCATCGCTTTCCATGGAATCTCTTCGGTATGAGCCAATAATTTTCTGGGCGTATGGGGCTATCCGGCCTAGCAAGATGTCGAAGAATATCTTATAGATGGTACTCAGCAATGTGATACCCCTATAATTGCTGCACTGCGTGATATCCCCCTTTTTATGTATGGGACAGATAAAGCCTCGTTACCAGTCGTCAGGCATTGATTCGCTATCCCACAGCTTGAGCTTCAGTTGATGAACGTGTAATTGCTCGCCTTCATATTTAACTAATTCGTCTGTAATTCCATTGGCTCCTGCCAACTTATGGTTTTTAAGCCGATGGATTGCGCAGACTGTTTCTTCTATGCTCAGTGGTGGCAGTGTTTGTGCGTCGTCTTCAGTTGGCGGGACCTCCAACTCACCAATATTTTGGTTGTCGATCAGTTCATCAAAATACTCAAACCATCGCTCCAATATGCCCATTCTGTCGGAAATCAGATTTCCTTCTTTATCTCGGCAGGATGAGCACCGAGGTGTATAAGGCTTCATCCTGCTGACTTATTGGTAAAACTGGCGCGTCTGGTGCGGTTGTTCCCTGTACTTTTCGAGTTAACAGACCTGTTGATTCTCCCAGGCTTCCTTTTTCCGTCTGTGAACTCGCCTCTCTGCTCGACGGAGTTCGTGCTAAGTCTCGGTGCGTCCCCGCTTTCTTTAATGATGCAACATTACTCGGTATGCGGCATTTCTTCCGTTCCGTTGCTATCTTACACTCTTTCTCGAAACAGCCGTTCCGACTCCTTTTGGGGCTGGGGCCAAGCATGTTTGTGGCCGTATCCATGATAACGTTCTTCAGGTGGTTGTGAAGATCATTTGTTGATGCTTCATCTCCAGGATCTCAGTTGACTGCGGTTATTGCGGCATCCATTTGCCCATCCATTTGCCCCTTATAGGTGTTACGGGGGGGCTGTGTTGTGGATGGCGTCAGTATTCACTCTCACCTGATTGTCAGAGGGGATTGTAGATGCCTGGAGCACTATGCCAACGAGATAGTGATCCTAATCTATATTGGCCCTCTATATGTTCTGATATTCTTCAAGGCTGAGAGGTGGCCATTGAACCAGTTTGAGTTCTCATTGACTCTGGCTGGTTGTAGTCTTGAATCTCACAAGAACTCAGTGAAAATAATCTTTTCAATTTACATAACAAGAGAAGGTGTGATATCAGCTTTGGAAGGGACCATCATTTAAGGATTATATACTCAACGTTACCTATATTTATGTCTACGGTACTGGTTAGGGTCGCATCTTCCATTTGCACATTAAGGAAGAAAAATGTCTGCTTCTGGTGTGGCTTAAAAGCGAAAGGATCATAGTGGCCTAGAGTTGGTAGACTTCGGGCGGTTGCATTGCACTGAGTATTTTTATATTGCCAAATTTAGATATCGAGTTACGCTGATTGTGGAAAGATTGCGGGAGAGGCGTCTTCGATGATTTCGTCACGTTATTCACGCTAACGAGTACCTCCAAGATTGGTTTTAACATCGCAGTCGATGGGAGACCAACAGAAGGCCGGTCGAAACAACGGTGGCTTTATACGTCGGATCCTGATTTGAAAGCTTTGCGACCTAATCCACATCAAGTCAACTGATCAAGGCGAGCCGACCCCGATCGTGAACGGGAAAAGAGAGAGAGTAAGATAAGGACAGGATAAACCGCTAAATTTCGGCAAAGCTATGGTGAACAAAAGAGTCAAGTTGATAAAATCCTTAAGAAAATTGAGTAAGTCAGGGTTTGAGCTGTAACGTATGTGATCGACTTGGTGGTACTGGTGACGTCATCCGTCATCGTTTTTGGTGCAAACTATTCTACTATGTTTAACACTTTTGTGAAGAACTAACTTCCCATTCCCGGGAATCAAATTTTGTTTAACTTTCGATTTTCGTTCAGCGATCACGAAATCAATACTGAGACTTCCTTGGAGCATACTGTGAGGAATTAGAAGGCGAAAGAAAGACTTCAAGGCTATGCAGAGTCCTTAGAAAAATTAGTCGGCCACTTGTTACTTTCACGAACTCCAGACTGGAATCAAGACAAACCCTACTGAATGTACACGATCTGGGAAAACTGACGAGAGAAGTGGAAGGGGGGAGATGTTGGTTGCTTCAGCCCGTTGGGACATGTAAGTGTTGCAAGATGAATAGGAGCACTGCGAGAGAGGTTGTTATCAATGAAAAAGTGAAAGCTGGCATTTTTTCCTTTGAAAACGTAAAAAGTATCTGGCACTTTGGGCTATGTCCTATCTCTTGGCAGAAGGTTCAAGTAGTCTTCATATCTAAGCCTGGGAAAACTTACTATTCAAATCCAAAGAATTTCAGATAGATCAACTTGATTTAATTCTTACTAAAAGGCTTGAGGGAGACTGGTTGAGCATCATATTCTTGGGAGGGTGCTAAGGTCGCACCCATTAATTGAATACAGGTATTTTTACCAACGTAGAAAATCCGGTGAGTCCGAAAAATGGGTACGCGGTGGGATGTTCGTGGACATTAAAGAGAGGCGTTTGATCATGCGCCGTTCTAAAAATTTGGCGATGCCGCCAGAGCGGAAAGATTGTTGTGTGCTGGAGTAGGTGTCGATCGCTTTCTAACAGAAGAAACAACAAAAGGCTGCCTCCAAGGAAGTGCGCTATTGCTACTTCTGTGAAGTATGCACAAAGCATTAGGAGAATTATTGGGAGTACTGAGTCCAGTTTTTACAATGTTTTCCGATTCTCCGGTCCCTATAGATGAATTTGGTGGAATCCTGAAAGGTAGAGAAAACTGGAGAAAAGTTCCAGGGGAGGTCTTTTACACCGATGGCTCAAAAACAGAACAGAGTTCTCTATCAGGAGCAAAAACGAGAAATGGGCTTTTTCTTTGGGACAATTTGCTACAGTTTTTCAGACTGAAGTGTATGTGATCCTAATGGAGGCAACCTGAATGATTGATAAACAGTTGAAGGGCAGGCGTATCGCATTCTGCAGCGATGGCTAGTGCGCGCTGAGGGCGTTGAGTAATTTTTTGATCACTTCGAAAATTGTTCAGAAATTTAGAAACCCTTTGAATTCTATTTGTAGATTCCTTACGGTGGAACTACTCTGGGTACTTGGTCACAGTGAAGGCATTAGTAAAGCTGGTTCCGGAACCAGCAATTGGAATATCAGTAGCATTGTCTACGGATGTCTTCTATCTGTGGCAGAACCTGAATGCTGCTGGACACATCAAACTTTTCCTGGCAGAATCTAACATACACACCGCAAAGTTTATCCTGTCCAAAAACAGGAGGACTTGCAATTCCGACTGGCTATAATTCACTAGCTTAACATAAGTATGTTCATAATAGAAATTGTACAAGATGATACGTGCCCTACTGTAATTAGGAAGCGGAATCTTGGAGCATTTTCTATGATAATGCCTCGCCTATGGACGCATCATACATCAGGTCTTTGGTGTGGATGCGGTCAAGTTGCAATGGGTGACATCACGTCCACTAACGGACCACTACCGCGGTCTGAATGTTCAAAGGGTATGCTTCTTTCTCAACTTTATGCCCTAACTTTGGTTTGAACTCTTCAAAGTCATCTCCATGTCTCTTTAATCTGCCGTCAACCTCGGTCTACCTCGGAACCTCGGAAAGCCTATAAAATTAATAGCATGGTTGACGCATTTTTCTTTTCCCGTGCAGTATCACTTAAAGCTATTTCTTATGTCAATCTTCGATTCATTTGTGAAGTAATTTTTTTTTTTAAGTGAAAAATGAAGAATGATATTTTCTGTGATGTTTATTGTCCAGGGAACACACAGGGCGAACTGTATGCTCTGCTGTCGAATCGTAGATCCTGTCCTGTCCACCGTTTGTCTTCATCATCTCATTTAGTTGTCCTCCATGACATCAATGGCACAATAATAACGAAAAAAGTGAAATATTGCAGAGGTTATTTTGATTAATTAGTAAGTAGCTAGCCATTTTAGGTAAAGAGATTCAATAAATCACCAAATCACACTTGAAAATGATGTGGATCAGTAATACTGTAATACTGCATACTTCCGAGAAGATAGCGGGACTGGATGAAAGGGAGACATGAATCTGATCTTCATAATCGATTAGTACTTCATTTCTACACTACCGGTGCCCTAGAAGGCAAGTAGGTCAGTTTCTTGCTCGACCCTGGAATTATTACCTTGATTTCACTGAGTTACTCATTCGCAACTGAAGCAACTAGTACCTGACATTCAGCATACGATACAAAGCCCTTTGCCACCAGTGACATTCGAATGAAGAGATCGGAGGAGGACCTACTTTGGGCAAGCCCTATTTAGTGGGGTTCGTCAAGCTGTATCTTATATTGTGTTCGTTTTTGAATATAATCAGAAAAACTGCCTCTGGCTCTTGAGACCACAAGATCTTTTGTTAATTTTGATTCTCAAAGAATAGAGTATATAATTGCTGGAAAAAGAGGTATCCAATCAATATTTACCACAACTTCTGAACCCGTTTCCGTCGATTGGCACATACTGAAATACGCTCCTTTCTTCAGTACAAGGTGTATGACATGTATTTTCTACAAAAGGATTGATCATCGATTGCGCTTTAATTCCCTTCTCATTAGCTACGAACACCCATTGCATATTTAGAAAAGAAATTGCAATTTTCCCCAGTTCACTGCTATTTCCTTTCAAATTCGATTACACCTAAATAATCGATATCATCGACAAGAAATTATTCCCATCTCCTCCTTCATATTTGTAAAAACCAACTAAAAGGTGCAGAATCTTTCGCGTATGAGTATCTTAAGGATTCTCGCTCATTGTCAATTCGATGCACGTATCACGTTCATCCCATTCAACGAAAACCTGATCTGTTTTTATTGAATCACCTTCCTCGTCTCGTTGCTAAGAAGCTCCTCGTCGTCATCGTCCTGCTCCCTGGCCCTTTTTGCTTTATTCTTTTCCAATCGATTCGGCAATTGGTTCGTTGCAGTTCAGCTATTCATTTCCTTTTGACAGGGCATGACAAAGATGTGGGGCTAAGAGGCACGGCAAACGCGCTAGATCTGAGAAGTACAAAAATCTGTTTTGAGAATTCACCAAGGATTCACTGTGAACATAGCACCGGCACCTGGATTCGATTTCGTCTTCATATCGCTATCATGGAATTTCATCGCGATTGAATCAAGTTATTCTGCTCCTATATTCGCCTGCTCCGCCCGTCGGCTTCCCGTTACTTCTGGGCTGAGTGTATGGTGTAAAATATTGGATTAGATGAAGTAGAAAAAATTAATTAGGATTTCAAATTTGCGAACGATGATGCTTATTTGCATTAATAAACTTTTGGCTTTGATGCGAAATTTGCCAAATGAAAATTGGCAAATGTTTGTATTTTGAGGAATTTTCGGTTGAGTCCTTTGATCAATTTTAGATGATTCGGTTCGAAGACAAAGTACCAGGCATATTTCTGCCCGAGGGATGATGACAGAAAGCTTCGTTTTAGGTCCCAGAAATGCTTGCCTAATGAGGCAATTTATTGCTTAATATTAATCATCCCTGGCGATTTCAGGTCTAGTCGTTTTGGGACCGTGTAAAGGGTAAATCAATTTGCAGAAATTCTTGAACTTTATAATTGATTTAGAAAGTTCAGGCTGGGGTTCAATTGGGTCGGCATTTGTGTTATAATGAAATAGTTTGCAAGATGGGATTATAAGTGTACAACCGTGTATGGCTAGTGATTGAAATATCTGATTCGGGAAGAATGCGTAGCATATGGAAAGATACAAAGTAAACTCACTCAAACTGGGAATCCGCCTCAAACTGAGAACTGGTGGTTAGACCTTCTGAAATTCTCTTTACGCATTTAGTGCCACGATATGGAATCGATTTGAAGGGATGATGCCCTTTCTTCAATAATTCCTCAGGATCTTTTTTCATCTCTACTGTCTTGGGTGTTGATTCTATTTGCATCTTCATTTTATGTAAATGCACGAAAATTACTTTCCAAGAGGAGCCGTCATCGAAAAAACAAATTACCAAGTTAACCGAAATTAACTCATTCAAATTTACATATTCACTAGCAAGGAATTGGTGAAGTGACTTATAAAAGCGGCACCCATTCCAATCGTGCAAAGCAGGACTCGTTCGAAGCAAGTCCTACTTCTTCTGTTTGCTGTTTTTATTGGCTTTAAATTGAAATAAATCCTTTTAACTCCTCTGTGTCTACACGTCAAAAGGATACATTTACCCCTAAAGCATCTTCCAACATCCGGTGAGAATTTTCTGTGGGAACGAAAGCGAAAAAAATTTCGTTGTTGCTTGGAATTTCCTTTTGTACTTCTTGCAGACAGTTTTTGGCGAATATTAAAAAGTTTCATAACTGTGACAGCTGGCAATAATTCAAAACGGAAAACAACACATTTATTCTGATAAATATATATAATTTTTCTGTTGTTTTGCCCCACGTTGCCTTGAATTTCGAGCAGCCTCTTTCTTTGACACGGCAGCATTCCAGCTCCACTTCGGACCCATTTTCACTAGTACCTCTTAAAAGTTATATGGCTCGCTTTTTTGTAACTTGATTTATTTGGCACGATTTGCATAAAACTATAGTCCCGGCGGGTCATATCACTCCCCTCCTAGTGTTGCGCTCCTCTTGGCGAAATATTTCTTCGCCATTTCTTTCTCTTTTATAAATGGCAATTTCAGGAGTCCTAGCAGCCGCTGTTGTTGGTGGGTGAGAAAGGCGTTTGTGTTTGCCGAAAGGGCAAATAAATTTCTCCGTTCCGCTCGTATCGAAGCAATTCCTTGTACACTTTTAGTTTGGATTTGGGATGTGGGTATTGTGTTGGAGTGATAGAAGAATACCTCCCAACTGGAGGGTTTAATGGTGATATCGTTGGCTGCTGTCGAAGATTTCACTTCGGCTCCTTCCATCGCAGATAATGTAGAGAGTTGGCTTATTTGTGTCCCGTTTTACTTCGACGGGTGTTCCTTTTGAAATTTTCTTCTTTTCACAAAAGTATGCATGGGGGAGAGGGGGGGGGGATCCATTTCTTGCTTATTAGTTGCATTTGTTGTTGGGTTCACGGCAATGTTGCTTTCCTGTATTTCATTTAATGACTCCTAGAATTATTAAGAGATCTGGAAATGTTGACCCTAATAGTATCGGGATAGAAAGCGCTAAGCCGCGGGATTACTTCTGATGTCCTCCTCATCATGCAGTAACCGTTGGGAAATGGATTGCTTTGCCATACGCTGGCAATTTTTACTTAAGTGGTTAAGTCACTGATTTGGGCTTCTTCTTCTTTTCCCAGCAGGACTATGAATTAAATTAAAATGTTGATAAAGGACCTTAATTGTCCATAAGATAATGTTTATAAATTATTTTTTTTTAAAGCAATGCAAATGAAAATTAGGGCTACACAACCTTTCTTTGAGGACGCTTTCTTTTTTAAGGTTTTGTGTAAAACAAAACCATATTAAAATCGGTTTACTGTCGGCCTGTCTTTTTTTTTGAGGAGACACTGGCCTAGACACGCCAGTGTGCCGGATATTTACCCACTAAAACAACCCTCGATTTACCCCAAGCCCCGAGGAACCACCGTACGGTATTATCATACATCACGGGGCGAAGTCAGCTCATTTTAGCTTAATCCCCTTTCATCTCTCCGCGGCGTACGTAACCGCGCTTTTCTAGTCTCCAGTGGAAGAATACATGCTCTGGGCCCTTTGGGACTCCATCGCAGTTTGGACAATCGCGTGAGGTATCTAGTTTAAACCTGAACAGGTACTGGCGATATCCTCCATACCCCGTGAGGAACTGAGTAAGATTATAATTAATTCCACCGTGCCGTCTCTCCAACCACTCCTTGATAGCAGGGATGAGCCTGTGTGTCCACCGACCCGTTCCCAACGCTCTTGCCCTCTATTTAGAGACCTCTCCCTTTCGGCGTTCTTCGTCTGCAATAAAAGGGAGGTAGACTTCGCATTATATATATTCGTGGTCTCATCTGCCAAGATGTCAATGGGCATCATTCCAGAGATGACGAATGCTGCACCATCTGAGCACGCCCTTTGGGCTGTTCGTCTATAGATTAAACTCAGTTTGTTAGCGTTGAATGCAATCTGCAATGCCTTTCCCCAAACTGCAGCTGCATAGAGCAGGATCGAACTCACTACCCTAGCTATAAGCAACTTGGAAGCATGCCGTGGCCCTTCTACGTTCGGCATCATCCTTGTCAGGGCCACACTTGCAGTGGATGCTTTGTCATAAACATATTGCACGTTTTGCCTATAGCTAAGCTTCCGTCTATCATCACTCCCAAATATTTGATGGCAGGTTTAGAAGTGATGATATGATTCCCAATTTGAATACGGGCAAAATTTCTTTTATGGCGCTCGGTGATGAGGACCGTTTCCGTTTTTTCCTCCGCAGGTGTCAGACTCTAGCCAACCCTTAACAGCATTGATTGCTTTGCATGAGCATAACTTCGAGGTGCTTTGCGACCACAAGCAGCGCTATATCGTCGGCGTAGCCCACCACCGTGGCTTCTTCCAGAGGGAGAACATTAAGTACATCGTTGTACATGATGTTCGGCAGCAGTGGGCCCAGTACGGAGCCCTGTGGGACATCCGCGGAGACAACGTACTCCTGGGGTCCGTTATCGGTGTCATATCAAAGTCTCCGTTCTTGTAAATAGCTGTTGACAATAACTGCAAGATAAGCGGGAATACCAATCTTCGCCAGAGATTCCCGCATTAGGTTCCAATTTGCCGAATTGAATGCATTTCTCACATCCAGGGTCACTACTATGTAATATTTGCTAGTACTGCCCATTTCCGTGGACTGCATCTTCGGCCAAGCCAGTAACCACTTTGATGGCATCAATGGTTGCTCTGGCTTTACAGAACCCATACTGCCGATCTCTGAGAGACCTCCCTGGCTCTCAATAACCGGGAGTAATCTATTATAGATTTCTCGCACTAGCATTTTGCCCCACACCAAAAGACAAATAAGTCTGTAGGAGGTTGACTCACTTAGAAGTTTGGCAGCCTTAGGCAGTGGCATCAACTTCTGTCGTTTCTATGATGCAGGAAATATCCCCTTGGACATGCACGCTTCGAACAACTCAACTATTCGGCACGCCATCCAGATGCGGAGCTAGCGCAGATTTCCAACAACTTGTCACTGGTGACTGGCGGTATTGCCGTGTCGTTCAAAGGTTGCTGTAAGCTGTGTACGGCCTCCTCTTGCTGGGGGAATAACCCCTGGATAATTTTTAACAAGAATGGAGGGCACGTGATCTGCGGAGATGATCATCGTTTATCATCATTTATTTGAATAAACCTCTTTTTTTCATTGAAGTCAGCGCGTTCCTAAGTTCCGGGCATTTACCACTTCCACCAATATGCCGGTAATCCCGTCCCTCACTTCCTTCGCACAATAAGCATCTCCATTGCACGCTTTTGCAATATGGCCTTTCTCCCCACACCTTCTGCGTCGATCGGACCGATCAATGCCGCTGGTGTATGCCTTCGCGAAATGGCCAAACGCGAGGTACTTGAAACACCTCTTTAGAGAAATCTGCTCTCTCAGACGGCAAACAACCCATCCGATTCGAACCTTCGCGGCTGCCAATAACTTCTGTGCTGCGTCCACTAGTAATCGCAATGTGGCCGTTTGAATACTACCTATAGGCTTTCCGCAAAACCCACAATGGACTCTTCGGCAAGTTCTTCCAACTTTAACTGGACCTGCTTTCTCTCTTCGGTGCTGTTAGTTCCGTTTTTCAGAACTATTTGTGCTCCCTTTTTCCTCTTCTTCTTCTTCTCTCTGATTTCCCAGAGGATCCACATCTATTTCCCGCACTCTTGTTTGGTGGCAGGTTGATTGCAATACGATTAGGTGTCACTTGGCGTCTGTCGGTCTGTCTGTCCGTCACACGCCCTTTTCTCCGAGTTGGTTATAGTGATTGACACCAAATTTGGTAGAAACGTGGGAACTATGAACGCTCACGCAAACAGTGAGTTACATTCTTTAACGTAGAATTTAAGGGGGGTCCCCATACATGCAAGTTCCTGCTTCATAGTAGACTTGACTTGGCCGGATGCTCCTCACGACCCTCAAAGATGAAACCCCTCCATTTTTGTCGCAAACTTTCCTTTTCTGCCAATGAAAAGGCGCATATTTCCGCCTGGAATATGGTGGTCACTTTCCCAAGGAGTCGGGCCAGTTCCACAATCTGATTTTCTGAGAATACCCCTACGCCCGATGCGTCTTCCGCGACTGACCCGTTGGTGCAGATTATTAAACCTGTCATCTCAAAAGACTCGTGACCATTTATCGCCCATTCTTCTCTTTTGGTGATTACGGCGGAGTATGTCTTATTTGAAAGCCATATGATCGGCGGGCATTAGAGCCACCGGGTGTTTGCCAAAGATTTTCCAGATGGACGCATGTCCATGGGGGGGGGGGGGAGGGGGTTAGATTTAGGATAGCTACGAGTGTCGTGGTAGCGTAGTACTCAGTGCTCAAGTAATACTTAGGCAACCGAGTCTTTCATCTGCTATCCTGCTGTTAGCAAAGTTCAGTCTCGGCCACCAAACAATGCATTCATACATCAAAATTCGCTTTATTATGGATGTATGAATCTGTTGTGGTGAAAGTTCCCAGGTCTTACCTATCGCAGTCCTACAGCACCAGAACAATATGCAGGATTTCTAATATTGTTCTTGGATATGGTGCTTCCACGTTAACTTAGAATTAATATTTACTCCTAAATATTTGACTGTTTGTACTAGCTGTATTTCTGCCCCTGCTAAGGTGGGTAGTGTGTGACTGCCCCACCTAACGTTCCTAGTGAACATAACTAGTCCAGTCTTCCTAGTGGTCACCGTGAGTCCATTATGGAGGAACCAACCGTGGATAACATGCGGAGTTGGATTCAAACGATCGCATTTTAATTTGCGATGAACAAAGACGACATCCGGCGCAGCTTACTCATTTTGCAGCCCTTGGATTTGTTGATTCAGAGCACTGCAATGAGAGCAGCTCATAGACTAATTTGATTAGATCTATGGGCAAACAATGGGCGTGGGGGTACAAAGCATTGAAAGAGTCATTGGGAGAACTGAATCTAGTTTTAGCAATGTCTTCCGATTCTCAGATCCCCATACATATGATATTATCTTGAAACGGAGAGAAAACTGGGACGAACCAGAACAATGCGTGTCAGGATATACTGACGTCTTCTACACCGATGGCTCAAAGACAGAAAATGGTTCTGGAGCAGGAGTCTACCTCTCAAATAAAAACGAGAAGTGGACTTTTCCTTTGGGACAATACACAACAGTCTTTCAGGCTGAAGTATATGCGATTCTAAAAGTTGCAACCTGGATGATTGACGAGCAGTTGAAGGTCAGACGCATCGCAATCTGTAGCGATAGTCAAGCTGCATTGAGGGCTTTGAGTACTACTTTAATCACTTCAAAAATCGTTCAGGAATGTAGAATGTAGATGTGATGATACGTGTCCATCCTGTAATGAGGAAGGGGAATCCACGGAACATTTTTTATGTGAGTTGTTGCCCGCTTGCGGACATCAGATTTTTGGTGGTGATGTGCTCCAACTGCAGCGGATAGCATTACATCCACTAACGGAAATCCTGCGATACATAAACGAATCCGGGATGTTCCTTTGGATGGGGATCGAGTACAATGGACCACTAAGGTCTGAGTGCTCAAAGGCTTTGCTTCTCCCCTACCTCAAACACACACACACCCTGTCTTCCAACACCTTCAAATTTTCGTCATCGATTTGTAGCACAAGGGCACACTAAACAACCATTTCGATTGAACTGATTACATTCCTTTCATCCCTTCTAAGATCCATATCTTGAACTTAGTGATCAGCTTTTCTCGGCTTTGACTTCGAGTACCAGAGGAGGATGAGCTGAGTGTGATTGTTGTTATGAGTCGCTCCATGGTCGTGAAACTGTTCGGAACTGAAAGCATTCGACTATCAAATCATGATTACGAATAGCTAAACTGGACCTTCGGATGAAAGAGGATCCTTATTAGCGATCGCAGGAAAATCATATTGTCAATATCTGCATTGGATCACAAGATTATCTCAAAATCGATCATTAGATATCTGCGAGTGATGATCAATCCAACGTTGAACTTGGCTTGAGAGAATGCATAAAAGATAGGGGTGGTGAAGCCTCTCCGGGTATACACGATAACCCTTTGGCCAGTAATAGTGTGGATAGCGGTCTGCACCAGAGGAGGTTAGTAAACGTGAGATCATTTCGGAAAAAACTGCATGTTTTGTTCCTCGTGCGGTGGCTTTTGGAAAAATTTCGATCGCTTCGGATTGGACTAGTCTCGTGACCATATATGTGGAATGCGATCGTCCCCGGACGCCAGACAGTTTTGAGGGATATCGAATTGGTGAACGTCGGCGCAAAACCGGGATGTCTGGAGTTCCTTATTAAGGCAGGCCTAGAACGGATACCGGTTGTTGCGCCGTGGATGATGATGATGATCGTCCCCGAATACACCCATCCATTTGAGAGTTTTATAGCATGGGCAGATGCGGGAAGGTGATTCTTCTGCGCACAGAATTTGTATGAATTATGAATTGTTTTCCCCATAATATTATAAAGTCACGAGGGGAATCAAATTAAATGCCCCAATCAATCCTGCCTTACGAGGTTTACTGTTTCTGCTCTGGTCAGTTTGAATTGCAACTCTTAACGATCATATGAAAAAATATATTTACGTTGGCCTTCGAAAATTAAGCCACTAGACTATACATATATGTATGTAAATAAGCCCTTAGTTGGTAAAGTAGAATAGACGTATTACATTCAAATTTATGGTTATCACAAAAATGAAACTATTACATAATATACAGTTGGTGAGAACGATTTTTCGAATGCTTTGAATTTGAGCCATTTCGGGTGGAGCTCTCCACTGGTAACGAATACAGACTCAATTTGGCGCTACCATTACTTTGCTAATTTTGCTATAATTTGCACTGCTTGCCTGGTAACACTTATTTCACTGTTGCAATTTTACGAAAACATGATCTGGATTAACGGATTTTGAAATCAAGTTTCCACCATTCCCAGAAATTATACCAAAAATAAGTTCTCTTAGTGATCACTTTTCGGCGAAATTTGGCTTCATTTAACGTTCTTTCGTCCATCAATTCGGTGTGGTGTTGTGACCGTTAAGAGTCCTCTATATCCGTTCCTTACCTTTTTAAAAATTTGATTTTATTTTTTACATTTCTGCGTGAAAAAGTGCGAATCCTCTTGTTTTCTTTTAAACTACCAAAATCGCGTGTTGTAAGCGGCAAGGACAGTATTCCGACATCATGTTACGTTACTCCAACAACTTTTTGCAAAATCGTCGATCGATTTTCAGCTTCCTGGAAAAAGATGATTTGTACAGGTGAGTCCCCGATGTACATGGCTAAACGGTGCTAACATGTGCCAGGATAATTCCACACTGATTTCGGGGTATTGGCTTGTATCCTGGTCTTCCGGGCGGATAGTTAATATGATTTGATTTCAAATTGAATTAATTTCAATTTTCCGACCGATTAATTCTGTACACTAATCACATATTGGCGTCGGCCATGGATTATTCCACCCTCTAGCCTGCCCCGCCTGCAGTCATTTTGACGGGAATTGGAGAATTGGACTGCCCAAATAATTATTGATTTGCTGTTTGCAGTGGGGTTATTATCATCGTCACATGAGGACGTGTTAATTAGAATATGGTGTGGTGATAGACCGGCGCCAGTTATCCTGGTGGCAGAATATAAATCATCGCCACATGGGCGGTGGATGTTCCCGTCTCTGCACACCTTAGATTCGATGACAACGGACACATACAAATCAGCGTAATATGATTATCAACGGCTAGACTTGAACTTTTGTGTGCGCATTTATCGGCCAGATACACCCGTAGAATTGGCTTTTAAAGTTGCCTGGCCCTAGTGAATTTTTGGGCTGTTGTAAACAAATAATGAGTCATTCTTCTAGGCGAAATACAAGGATTTCATGTTGCAGCTGGGAGCTTTCATAAAAAGATTTCAGTTAGGCGGAAGTTGTTTTGGCATATTTTCTCGAGGAGCCTCTGTTCAGAATCTGTGTTAATAAGCTGCGGTGGGCAGTTCATCTACTCTGTATGGTTGAGGATTATACAGTCCGGAAACTCTCTCTAATAGGTACCTGTGGTACACAATAAAGACGTGCAGACCCTGCCCCACATCGAGCGGTGACAACTGCTCGCATATCGAATTTGTGAACCACCTGAGCTGCATGTTTCACATTTATTTGGAGAAACACCCCATATCTGCATCTTACGGTGGCTTGATATATCCTCCACATGAAGCGGAACTTACATGATACAGAATTGCGACGAAATCCGTGAAAAACCCGCCGTACCTCACAGAATCATCGAAATGCTTATGATCACCTGTTTGTATTTGTGATGCAATATTCGGTGGCGAAATTGTTTCTATTTATAGTGGTTTTTGCTTCACTCCCGCTGTGGTAGGCACGCTGTATTTCCCGTATGTTTACACGGTAACGGGGCTCCAAAAAGTTCTCAGCTCTTCACGTTCTTCGATTTGTCACCACGTTTTTACAGTCTGCGAGGTCTTGCAACATTCTATTGCCCAACAATCTTACTCACATTAGCGACAAAGGCATATTTGATGGTGGCTCAGTATTTGTCAGTACTTGTTTCGAGCGGATTGCTTAAAGTTTGTATGACTGCACAGTACTTCTGTTGCTCATTGTGATATGGTGGATCCGGTTAACTGTTCGGTCAGTGAACACACAACTGATCTTGTGATCTAATTGCAGGTCCTATTTTCGAACAGTGTGCCGCCGATGAGGAGGCGATGCAAGCTGTAGAAGAACTTTTCGCCAAGACCATGCCTTGTCATTCAGATACATTACCAAGCCACTCCTAAATTGGCTGTAATTGTTCTCTGTTGCTCCTTAACCGGGACCTCAAATTAATACCCTGTCAGAAATCGGCTCCCACGTCAAAAGAGCTCGCTTCGCAAAAGTCGTTTGCAGCCACAAGGCTTCGAAGGTTACAAAAACACGATGCATCTCACTTCGCTGAAGTCAGTATGTCCAGTTGATATTACCATATTCGCCACCCAATTGGAAAAAACGAGCATTCTGAGTATTTTCGAAACCGTTTTGAATCGCATATTCCAGTAACCTGTCATATGCCGTTTTGTGAAGTCGGCCCCTATCCGATGAGTTATTGACGTTTCCGTTCTCCTTTTATGTCGTATAATCATCTTTGTTTCGGCCGGCCTTTTGGTCGTTTCCTCATCGGCCTCGATGTTCTGATCAATTTTAGCAAGATGTGGAGCACATTGGAATCTTTGAAGAGACATGAATACCTTGCCGCCACTTTAACATGCTCCTTAAATTCCGGACGCCCGTCAAGATGCACGCTCAGGCATTTAAAGCCGGAGACCCACGGTTAAGCAGACCCGTTAGGCCACAGTCAATCCGGCCTCCTCTTGGACTGACACGTACCGGTAAATTGGACGAGACCATGCATTCAAATGTGGGATGAAATTGTCACTCATTGTCTAAAGAGTCTATATGCGGCGACCGTCAGCGGTCAACTGAGAATTGTTCTGGCGTAACTGACAGGTTGAACCGATCCTGGATGGCGGCCTTAATGCACTTTTCATGAAGAATGCGCTCGGAACCACCATCATTCACAACAACGTGGAAATCTCTTCAATTCCTTTCCAAATTCCAGAATCGTTTCATTTTCATTTTTATCCGCCAATTGTTCGGGAAAAACTTAATGCTATTGAATATCTTCTGAAGTGTGCCATGTAGGCTATCAGATCATTAGCGAAGATAAACAATTACCATTTTGGAGATTTAATCAACTCGAACAAATTGAGTAATTCGCCGATAAACACTGTAAAAAGTGCAGGCCCAGTCACAGTGTAGCAATCGATTCAGAACATGAAATTTTCTATTTGTAGAGGGATTTTCATCTGTGATGACAAAGCACTTGCCATCCTTACAAGATTGCAGTCAAACTCGTTCTTTAGGAGAATGAAGATCTGTCCATCGAACCAGCCGGTATCAAAAGTTTTCTGCATGTTTACAAGGCAAGCAACTTCGTACTTCCTAGTGTCAATCCGCCTGCAAATATCAGACATTACTTTCGCTACTGTAATAATTGTCGGAGATCAAAATTTCAATTGCATATTCGGCAATATTTCCTTCATCTTAATATGCCCATTCAAAAATATCAATACCCAAACCTTACTCATATTAATATCAGCAATTAATAATAATGTTAATAATATTGTCAAGGAGCGTCGCACTGCGCACCTTAATGAACTGCCTCGGATGTCACGAGGCAGGACCATGCGCTCCACTGCAGAGTTTGGATGATGCATTCGGAATGTGGACATAGTAGTCCGTATTCATCGCTGGACGTTTTCCAGATCGGCTTTCGTCTACGGGAATATGCTGGATACATAAGCCGATGGAAGGATGGCGAACATATTCAGTATGCTTGTTTCAACATCAGCTTCACAAATCGTAGGGTTTCGGCGGGCAGAGCATCCATCAGATCACCAACTCGACCATGGGTTCCTTGCGAAATTTCGTGGTATTTGTCGAAGTGTGTCCCGATTATAACTTGGATGTCGATGTCATCAGTGCTATGTCCGGCATGCGGCTCGTAATATCGTTTCGACATTTGTCTAACCCAAATTCCATTCGAATATCACGGCTAATCATGGCTACTATTCGTACCAGACTCCTTAGGTGCTCATCAGTACCAACATACAACTTGATGTCATCTAAGTACATCAAGTGTGTCAGCTCGCACTTAGCACGTCGACCATGTTTGATTGCAAAATCATTCCCTCTAGCATCATTCATTAGCCGTGAAAGGGATTGAGTACCATACAGAACCAAAGAGGACTCAACGAATCTCGTCGGAAGATACCTCTCCGTAAGTGGATGCGCTCTAAGGTGTTGTTCCACTCAGATTCATGCACTGCCAAGGTGGTATGCCACCCTTCCATGACTATCGCCAAAAATTTTATCAGTTTCGGATCACTGGGATCTAGGTATAGGATATCGTTTAGCTATTTGTGCACCTTGGCATAATCGATATAGCAACTTCTTTGGCCTCTAGTTACTTGTCTTACAACTGCCGAGTCGGCTCTTTGTAACCCCGTAATCCGATTCGGCAGCCCTTTCATTCATTGGACAGAATGTTGTTGGTTTCAAGGAGGACATTGACCCTTCCACTTATAATTATTGGTAAGCAAGTGGTTGATCTAGTGCCTGCGGGGTCCTGCATCGTGTCCTTCCTAGGTGAGCAAGGGTGGAAATTCATCCGCCGACTTATGACCTGGTTTATCTTATGTGCCAACCGAGCGTGTATACTGGTGAATTTTTTTCACCAGAAATTCTGCACCCGATCCAGGTCAGGACCCCCCAGGTTCATCGAACTGTTTATGGCTCCTTGAACCTCCTCTTCGGTAACATCCGCAAAATTCATGCCAATGGTAGTGGCATAGCAGGTGCCCTCAGCGGTGATCCACTCAGCATGCTGGGCAGGAAACCTCCAAATTCCACCGCAATCCTCTTTTACTTCCATTATCGAAAATTATACTATCTAGATGCTCTGTTGGGATTCGTTGAGAGATTTGAAAATGTTCCCCTAGTTCCTCGCGTACGTTGCATTCTGGATACGTCAGGAATGACTTTCGCCATACCATCGGAACCGACTGCATATGACAGAACGTTTCTGCTTTATTGTGTCTGAAATTTCATTTTCCACTGGGGATCGCAGAGTTCCGGTGTTCTCCATAGCTGCCATAGCTGATTTGAGCCTAGCTATGTAATGCTTTAGTGAGTCCCGCCGAGCTTTCCATGATGGATCTCTTTGGTGGCTCAAACCAATAATGCGAAAGCGAATCTTTTGATCTGACAGCCGTAACTGAACCACAATACAGAAGCGACATATATCAGCAGACAGTCTAGATGGAAACTCATCATTGATTTGGCATAGAATCCTCAGAGTTGCTGTAGATGCATAGAGCCTAGGAATATACATGGTCTATGCAAATGATCCATTTCCGAAAATTCTATACACGCCCTTTGGAATTCGTCCCGATCCTTAGCGAAAACTTCAGCTGGAGGATGAAGAATCGCGCTTCGGTCAGTATTGAAACTGTTGCCTGTAATTCGGTGTGATGTTGTAGATCCCAGTGTCTCTGCCCCCATCAACCAGATGTCACCGATTCCGTGAGTTTCCGCGATGACATCAAGTGAAACACGCATCCCGATGATGGCCGGGATTGTGTCGTTGCGAAGTACAATGTCCACTTTATCCGCTGTACACTACAATTAGTGGTTTCGACGCCATGCTGTTCATTACGGGAGTCCCATCTAGGCGGTTATCCATGCCGGACCTTTGATTTCTCCTTTTCCTCATAGAGTGCCCGGTGTGGTAATAGCTTCCTCATTGAATAATCTGCAAGACTACAGAGATCCTGCACTGTCCTCACCCACCCCTGAGACGGTGCGGTTGCGTACAACCATTCAGACTGAAGTTATCAGTCCTTCATCCTTGACAATCGGACTTGGGGCCGGCCACGGTGGAATCATTATTATTATTAAATTTGTCTTTATACTATAAGAGGGTGCGAGTATTCCTCAAAATATTCCTCTGTGACATAACAGCTTCCGCGGTCCAAAGCTTCAAGTTGTAGCCATGACTTCGATTTGAATAAAAGCATTACATTTGAAAAATCTGGAGGATTTTCATCTCACAATTATAGCAAATGCGAAGCTGCGAACTTTACTCTGTCCGGTAGTATTTTATTAAGAACCGTAATTTGTATTTAAAAGTGGAAGCGTATGTGCAAGGGAGCGAATCGGTGAATATTATAAGATTTAGAATTGTGGTGAAGTGCTGCTTTTCTACCTGTAAGTTCACTATGAGGCCCCTAGTATGTTACTATGTACAGTATATACACGTTTCTAATCAACTTGATCAAAGATTCGCCGAGGAACTAGCTATTTACCGGAGAATTCCCATTCACCGAGCAATTCACCTATTGCCATGAAGTACCTTCAAGTACTGAAGGACCAAACTTTCAACCAAAGAACCCTAAAATGAAAGTGATTAATTCATCTTATTACTGAATGCAGAATCCATCTAATCATCGACCTAAATTATTCCACGGCATGCCAGGGTAAATACTATCAGGGAAAACATCAAAGGAAATATCTTAATTAAATTAATTAACCTGCAAAGATATTTGAGCTATCTTGTCTATAATTTGCTCCAACATTTATTAATTCATTTCCTATTTGCTTAATTCCTCAATTCATTAAAGGAGATGGTTTTTCTCTTGGAACGTTGACATTTCACAGACGAGCAACAACCCTCATATTTAGTGGTTGGCGGCTTGGCAGACTATGCATACTCATGTTATTTTTCTTTATTAAGAATTATAAGGGTTGCAGGATATGGCTGGGAAACAAATCAATATTATATCTAATGGTAACGAGCAAATGTTGCCATAGCAGCTCGGGTATTCTCTATCCACTGGAGCTATGCGTTTGCATTCTATTTCGGATTTATTATTTTCGGATGTCCTTTTTGGTAATAAATAGCAGAGAGACCGAGACGTATGAGATTTAAAATATATACCCAACATTTTCAAGGCGAAATTCGGATATGTATATTTAGATTTGATTTTCATTTCACTGGGATAGAATCAAAGGACACTATCCATGCAGGCTTTCCTTCCTGGAAACTGTGGTTGAAGAAGTCGGTTTCTGCTATTGTATTCCCAAGAAAAATGGTAACTCCCCTCGGTATTCGTCCAGATGCGAATGTCGAGCCGAGGAAACTCATTTTATATCGTCATGGGTTGGCTTAGACGCGCTATAGGCTTTAGGAACGAACTGTGTCGGAAGGGAGTTAAGAAAATCCCTCTAGAATCTGATGTCATTGAGTTTCGATTATGTTGAGCTTCTGTTGATATAAAACAATGTTTGAATTTATCATGGCTTTTTGAAGGATTTTCTTGTTTGACATGCACTCAACTTTTCAGCATAGCATTTTCCCTCGCCTTTACAACGTATATATTTGCCATTTTATATTCTCCTTCGGCAACAACAACAGTAAAATGTTTATCCTGCTCAGCTCTTAACATTTTGGTTATAGGAATCGATTTGTGTCTCGCATGTCTCCTGTTTATTGCCGAAACTTTTTACATTAGACGCTACAATGTTTGCGACCAAGTTTAATGAGATGCGATAATTAAACAAGTTGTTTATACGAGGTTTTTTCCTCCTTGGTCTCTTTGCAGTGGAATCAGCATGAACAGCAGCAATACGAGCCTTCAGAACAATAATAACAATAATAGTATAAACAACAACAACGATAGTGTTTGCAACAATAATAACACATGCAGTCCGAATAAGAATCTCACGAATGGATCGACCGTAGACTCGATGACAACAGGCGTAACGTTCAGCAATGAGCAGCCGGATCCCGATTATATTAAAATGTTTGTGGGCCAAGTACCGAAGTCGATGGACGAGGAGCAACTTAGGGAGATGTTCGAGGAATTCGGGCGAGTGCATTCGATAAATGTACTGCGCGACAAGGGAACAGGTGTTAGTAAAGGTGAGTTGCTTTCAGACTTTAATCATGTGCCAAACAACTTCCTCCTATTTAGACAACTCCGAAATTCCCTGCGGGATTCCTTCCAAGCTCAAAGTTTGCTAACGAATAATTTAATACTCTTCCAAAAGGAAAAAGCACATCCACCCACCTTTGGGGAAAACGGTTCATAGCAGACGTTACGGCGTAGTTTAGGAAAATTGTGCCAATCACAATTAGGAAAAGGTCTGGAAAATGGTATTCTATCAATGATCGGTTTCATGTTTGGAATGGTTAATTAATCAATTTGAACGGTTATTTTGTGCGAGCTTTTGAGGTAAAAATACCAAAAGGCTATGATCTCGCTTATGGGATTCTTCATTTTGGGGGTTACGAAATGGTCTATCCTCTTGTAAGGGATGAAAAATTCTTCAAAAGATTCTCTGCTCTAGGGCGAGTAAAAGTTCACAACTTTCCTCTGCACCCAAGTCTTTGCTTTTATCTGACCTGGCACATTGGTTACGGTTCCACTAATTTTATTGGGATATCGAATTCTCGTATGACGTTATGAAATGTCAGTTTAGTTCTGTTTTCATAGGCAGTTTTGGAGTTGATCAAAACATGGTGGAACTAAGTCTTTTCATCGGTCGTCCCAGTGAGGAACTCTGATCTTTCGTTGATTTGCTTAAAGTGAATCCGCTTTGGTATGGGTCGATAAGGAATTGGGCTGTCCGACCGAGCAAGGTGGTTGGAAATACCTTATGGATGGTACCAAACTTTATTTTTGTCTCTCCGTCTGCCTATCACACGCATTTTTTTCCGAAACGGTGAGGGACAAGGCATTTGCTTGAAATGTTGGAAATCTTGACCCACACGCACACAATGAACGACATCCCTACACACGCCTGGCACAAAGGCTCCTATGGCCGAGTCAGCAGGTGCTGATCCTTTATCATCTCAAGTCAACGACTGTTAAGTAGTGCGAGTAGATTGATGCCGGTGGGACATAGGTTGCGCCCACCAGGGGACTACCAAGAGCAGTCCGACAGCCAATTCATGCACCTCTATCTTCCTAGTATGGGGAGGGGGAAGGGTGACTTTGATCGTCCAACCCAGACTATTTAGCACGTTTCCCACCAGATGTCCCCGAAAAATTCCTAAAACTATGACCACTGCGATTAAAGCAAGAGGGGAAGAGTCCAGCTGGTTCAGATCTTTATAGCCAGCCCGTCACATTTATAGCAGCTTCCACACTCTGCAAGTATAGATTTGAGTTCCGCAAAGAATTGTTTACGGACGTCCGTAGCCTGGCTCTAGTTAGAGTCGGGCAATCACAAAGGTTTCTCCTTCCTCTTCTCAGCTTCTGTTGGGTATGCCAACTCTGGCGGCATGACCCCCTCTAAAACAGTGCTCCGTGTTAACAGCCTGCAATTGCCCGTAATGTTGACCACATTGCCTCCTACAGTATACTGTGTGTAGTGCTCTAACACACTTCAAGGCCCTGATCCAATATGGATTGTTGCGCCAACGATTATTATTATTAATTGCCCGCGTTTGACCCAACCTTTTCGATTGGGTTTTTTTTTATAGACGGTTCAAAGCCTCCATGACTCGCCGCAGCTAATGGGTCTTCGGCATCTGAAGTCAGCGGGTGTTAAGTAGAGCAAGTAGATTGTTGTTGTCAGCGGAACGCAGACTGCATCCACCCAGAAACTCCCAAGAGCAGAGCCTTGCCCGGCTAAATTCGTCAACGTGCTGATTCTTCTCTATGTTTCTATGATCAGGAACTTAGAGGAAAGTGACTTAATTAAAAATAAAACTAGGTAGCTTGCTCCTAGTACAAAATATATATAGTAGGAGCAAGCTACCTAGTTTTATTTTTATTTAGAAGAACTACAAGCATCGGAACGATAAATATATTAAGGTGACTTAATTGTTCAGTGTGTACCTGCACTGTTTCACCAGTCTGGAGGATGTCATTACTGAGTACAGCGCCTTAATGAACGCTTGGCTTTCGGCCATAATAGTTATATTACGCTTAAGGCTGGGATCATGCCTCATCTAGTAGTCTGACGGAACTGCACGCAACGACGTATTTAATACAGAGACCCAGGGGAAGGAGGTAGAAGAATCTGCCGGGCAAGACTGCAGAGCATCGGTAGCACCTGTATGTACGCGCGGTTCTTTAAATTCTGTTAAATTTGGTTCTATCGAATTTCTTGCTCCGCGCTTGCCACCACCACCACCCAAATGAACCGTACAGTAGGATGGGACGAAACACAGCTATGTAAATCTAGAGAACCATCCTTCAAGAAGATCTCATTTCCTCTTGCAGGCGTAAAAAGCTAAAAATACCTTTTTAACCCTAATTTCTACACATGTTAAGTCTTGAATCCACCTTAGCATCCAGGAATGCACCCACATACTTTATATTGAAGGAAGAGATTTTTCATTTTTCATTTAGTCGCAGGAGGCGAGCGAGAGTTCTAGTACCCTTGATGCTAAATATTATCAGTTCCGTTTTGGTAGGGTTTCTGCCGAGTCCGCATTTTTACTCATAACGGAGGGAAATATTCCAGACGCCATAATCTTCACTTCAATCTTGTCCAATATGCGTAAAAATTGGTCCATCACTAACAATCAGAGCACCCGGGAGATGGCACTATCCTGGGGCATCCCTTTCGCCCACAGCTCTGGTACAGCCACTTGACCAGAGCAATGAACAGAAAGGATGCCCAAATCAGATTAGATTATTGTGTTTTTTAGGATGGATTCTATCCAGTGCGGATACAGCTTCCCTGATGGCTTTGGTTTTGACATTTTGAAATGTCCCCTCTATATTCAGGGAGGCAGCTTGAGTATATTGCTTGTTACGTTGCGACCGCTCAACCGTGTAGAAAGGTTTCTGTGGATATCCCTTTGAATTAGGCGTGCTGAAATTTGGAGGAGGGTGTTCTCTCCATGATCGTCTTTAATTGGATAGCCGCTCCTACCCACTTTCGGTGTGAAAACCGTTCGTGCACGTTTCCAGTACTGCAGTTTCCGAAAGAAATGCAGCTTTGGTAACGCTCTACAAACCACAGCCTAGTCCTTACCCGCTGTTTTTATTGCATGGCTCGCATTATGCTATCTGGGCCGGAGATTTATATGCGGAGAAGCTTTTGAAAGGGTAGCTGATTTTATCCGTGGTAATTACCAATTTGATAATTTCAGACAAGAGTGGGGCTGTGTACCCTCCATGCAAGGTTATGACTCACAGTGCTCCTGGCTGACGGGGAGGAAAGGTCTCATCAGAAAATTTCTTCCAGACGCTTTCCGACTGTTTATGAAAGGATAGACGCTTATGGTCTTTGGCTAGCATCTTGTTGAGTTTCATAGACTCGTTGGTGCTATCAATGTTCTGAAAAAAGTCCAACTAGAACTGCTTTGTGGCAGTCTTGATGGACGTAGCGTGCCTTTGCAAATGTTTAAGATCTCTCTGGTCAGCTCTCCGAAATTGGACAGATCTTCATTTTGCCATGGTAGCAGTGTCCTTTTGCTGTATTTTACACGGCACGAAATGCTGAAGCATGTTCGAATGTTTTTTGTTAAGAAGCCTGAACTTTAGTTTCAGTTCGTCTGTTGAGAGAACTTTGGCTTCAATTCGTCTGTTGAGAGTTTGTTCTTGATAACTTGACCAAACTTCCTCCAGACGATCGTTCTACGGAGAGCAAACTTCTAAAAGCGAGATTTGGACTGGAAAGTATCACACTGTGATCTGAGAAGCATCCTTGGTTAGACGCTCGTTAGTTTTCCACTGTCACTCCCACTTTCGGCTAGTAGGGGGAACAAGGACCTCTTCTCAGGTCCGGACATAGAAAAGTGTGTAGGTTCTTTCCGCAGAAGATACATGCTGTCGGATTGGTGTCTCTTGCGTTGTGGAATAAATTACAATATTTACTTTGGAGTTCTTTGATGGTTCCACTTCCTCTGGTCGCAGGGCTCTTCTATTAGTGTGGCATCGATTAGCTGAGGCGCGTTTCAGGTGCTTCAGATTTATTTGCGCTGCCCTCATTATGATCTGCTTGCGCAGGGAGATCGATAGTCTCTTTCGGACCGTTGATTTTAATCTCCTGGTTTCGTCAGCTGGATGTACGCCGTTTATTGTCCAGAAGCGGAACACTTTCACCTTTGCGTTCTTGACCCCGAAGCGCACTTTCCAGTGCTCACTACCACTCCCCATTTATTCGGGGTAGAAAAGTAGTCTATTCATATCAGCTATTGAGAACTGCTCTATGAGATTGCGTCACGCATTAGCGCAACCTGGATGAAGGGGCGTTATACAACTGGTGTTCTTTGTGATCGACATATCAGCGAACGTTTTAAATCTAAATTTACCGCAGTCTCGTCCGCCTAGTCGCCCTCTATTGTTCTGAGTGTTGGCCGATTATGAAAACAATGAATGGCGTTTCGCGGTAATGGGGGCGAAGGAGTTCCGGTGGGCTAGTGGCGTAACACGCATTGATCACGTCCGAAGCAAGGATATCCGCGGTCGATATGCACCGATCGTGGGAGAATTGGGAGAGAGGCGTCTTCGATCGCTACGTAATTCGAGTTATCGAGAATTCACTTGCCAAGACTGGTTTGTACATCGAAGCTGATGGGAAACAAAAGGCCGGCCGAAACAACAGTGGCTTAATACGCTGGATGGTGATTTGAAAACGTCGCGACTGCATCAAGATCAGGCAAACGACAGTGCAACCGATCACGACGAGCGGACCCCGCTTGTGAACGGGACATAGGCTAAAGGAAAAGAAATGTTGCGTATTTGCCTGTGGTTCCTCCTCTTTGATCACTTCACAGTAGTCCCTGGTAATCCTTAGGTTTCGAAGACCTAAAAATTGAACGAACTTTTCCTAAGCCATCCCGATCTTCGGTAACCAGGTTCGAAATACTTGGGAATCTCGACGTATGGGATGACCTTGAGCTTCACGCCTTCTCGGTCGTCGCTGATCTTTGTGACGTTCGAACTAAGAGAATCTCCCATGCTATCAAGTGGAACTCACGGACCATCTGGGAGGAACCCAAGGCGAATGATACATCCCCTCTGCCCCCCTTTCCTATCTAGGGGATGCTCAATGACCGCCTCCAACAGGCTCGCCCCATCACTGGCAAACCCCCGGTGCAGGTGACTACTGGCAACGTCGCCGAAGGGTTGCGCAGTGCGTACCTCGTCTCAGAAATGAACGATTTTAATAGCGGTCCAGTGCTTATCAATGTTCACGTTCCGTCTCGAATCGTGCAAACGGCCGGTGTTGAACTCGGAGGTCCAAACTTTCCAATCCTCGGAAATATCTTGGACGCAATACGCAAACCATGGAATTCAGCCACCAATGTAAAATCCCTTGCGAGGTCTACGTCAGTGCAAATCGAGAAGCAACCCCTAAATCTACTGCTAATCGTAATGTGGTCAATACGATCACTTAAATTCTGCGGATCTGTTGAGAGGCTTTCTGCTCGAATAATGTGTTTTCAGTGACGACACTATAGAAGCTGCAGAAATATTATTCCAGAACTGCGTTCATCCTTGTTTCCACAAGGATTACAAGAATTCGATAATACAGTATCGGAAGCACGAAAGAAGTACTCTTCAGAGTTTCACTATCTAAACTCGCTTAACCGAATACGCATAAAAATCAAGGCGTATCGCTGGACGATAGCCAAAAGTAGGAACTGATGAGTCCGCCTTTATCCAAGGCACGAATACTCTGTCGGTAGTAGAAACCAAGGCGAGGAAACTGAATTTTCATTTGGCTTGTCCATCTTCTATCCCTTTTAGTCGTCTTTTACGATAAGCAGAGAATGCTTTTAGTGTGTTTTAATCCTTAGTAATAGTGGCAGTCATCACTCGAATGGAATTATAAGATATGATAAGTAAATAAGGATTGTCTGTCCTTTCTGAGATGCCAGGGTTTTACACGGCTGTTTAGACTATAGCGACTCATTTCAAACGGGCTTGGGATCGTCCTGGGCGGACTTCACCATCTGGGGTTGCAGTGGCCTCTTTCTTACAGTTTCACTTCTCTGTTGCAATTTCGGTTCACCATCTCTACGAAATTGGAGGACTCCGCTATATAAGTAGGTAAACTTTAATTTGCTAAGAGTACTGAAGGTTTGATCCTATAATCGGTTCGATTTCTCAATTCTTTGACTTTTTTGATTTTTTTCTTCAGTTGGGTATTGTTGGGTATCTCTGAATATAGAGAATTGATTTTGACCAAACGTGAAAGGTAAGAGCTCCTCGCAAAGCTTTGAGCCTCTCTTGAACCGTTTTTTTTTTTTCTAAGTTGAGGGCACATAGTGGTCCAAAGTAGAAGTCTATTAACTTTTCAAGGGAAAGACGTGACTCCAAAACAGTAGACGAGCAAGTCTTGCAGTCAGATAATGTGTCAAAAGATGTGAACTAATCCATCTATCCAAAAAAGAAACCAAAAAAAATTCCAAGGTCAAGGACATCAATTTTGATCCAAATGTTGTGCTCCAACTTGAATAATTGCTTCTGTTTCACGTTCATATCATTAGAACCGAAAACTTCAGACACTCCGCCATTCCGAGCCCTTTAAATACAATTTAGACACCACAGAATCACAGTCTCCATCATAAATACACTACCAAAGTGCAAAGTGATATTTTAATATTTTAATATGTTTGCTGAGGAACTCATGCCAAGCCAACGTCTTAATTGGGTAAACATTCAAAGTACTTTTCTCGTTTCGAAGATATTACATCGAACGACTTCATCTGTGCAAGTCAAACTTCTCCAAATATTTGCATAGAAGGAATACCACCAAAGCGACATACAATAAGGGAACGAAAGCCTTATGCTGGCTTGAAAACTTTTCAACTGCAAAGTCCTATCGACGTTTGTCTTTAAAACGATAGATAGATACACATTGCTGCCATGTCAATACAAAAATCCTTGGCAAATTCTCCCCAGGACAGGAAAACCAGAATAAACCCAAAGGACATACATAAGTAGGCTCGTACTGGGAAAAGCGCCACAATCTCGCTCTTTGGCTCCATGTCTGCCGCTTCCTTTTTCTCGGCTTTCTTCCGCTTATTCAAGCACACCCCATAAAATACATTTGAAGTATATTCAAAACGAATTTGCCGAAACTTAAAGAGACATTACTCTATCTAAAAATAATAAATTATTTCTACAGTTTCTTGGGAACGAATGGTATGGGAAATGATTTTGACAGGAAATTCCTTTCTGTCTTCTTGAGTAGCATTCACCAGAGTCGGGGCCGTTGAAGTGTAAGCCTCGGTATTTTTCCTGAATTTGGTTAGGGAAAAGTTGGAAACAACTAATTCAAACGGGGGAAAAGAGCTAGAGTCGGGGGAGAAAAATTCAAATCCCCAAAGAATGGGACTATTCAAAGTCACCTATCAAACAAACAAATCGAAAAAGGAGGACCGGAAACCTATAAATCAGGATGAAACAATTTTGCTCCACTTTTCGGTTGCTGTCTAATGCCTACTAGTTGGGAACATGCTAAGAAGCTGCATGGACCTGGCCGGTAGCGTGTTACCAATTGTTTTGATACCGAAATTGCGTCCATAAGGTGAAATTCCTTTCTCAGCAAGCCGCATTCTATTGCCCTTTTCATTTAGCTGAGTCGGAGTTCATTTGAAACACCGAACAAATTTCGTGAATACCAAAACTCGAAATATGACCAAGGACATGGTAGGAGTTCAGCTGGCTATGGATGATATCCTCTCAATGCACAATAATAAATTTATCGACAACACTCTCTCGAGCGCCGCGCTTCCTTTGGTACCGAATTGGTAAAATGGTGCAGGTGGTGGGGGTGGCAGACGAAGATAATTTTACGGGAGATGACAGAAAGGACGAGTGCTATTTTAGGGGCACATGGAGATGAGCTGATCCGAGAACCTCTGAACCAGAAACTCGTAAATAATGAATTTTTCCGTCCTGAGGACGACGACGACGTCGCAAAAAAAATATTTAGTATGCCTAGCCATGTGCCATGCTTTATGTTGATAACTCATTCTGGGATTTTTCTCTCTTTCTCTCCTGTCAACCGTTTTTCTGGTCCTGGTTCATTCTGTCTTTTGCACTCGGTACAAGTATTCTGTTTCCGTGCGACATGAGATCAATGGTTTTATTGGAAATGGAGAAAATGAGAGTTGCTGAATTTGGACTATATCTCTTGGTGGCAAATCCCCAAATAAAAATGAATGAAATTTATCACAAAATTTCCGGCTCTATAGCGTTCCTTCTGGATCAGTATAGATGGATTTCATAAAAAAATTGAATTTCATTATTCAAGTGAATGGCGCCAAAGATAGAATGTTTAGCGAAAGAGTGCACAGACGATGAGGAAGGAAACTGGGCTGTAAATAGAAAATCCAGGATATATTTATAGAATCCTAAAATGTTTATATTTCCATTGGTAGGTCACATATTCGTGCCTATGTTTGTATATCCGGTGTAGACTTTGTATTGCACTTTATTTCGATTTTTAAAGAAGCGACAGTTGGTATGCTCATGATAGAGGAGACATTTTCTGCAGAAACGAAACGTATTGAAATCCATTTCTGTCTGCGATGACAGTTTTAAACGGACGGCGAGATTAATTTGATAATTCCAATTTAGATTTATCAAAAGTCAGCCTGTTTTCAAGGATGAATTCCTGTGGTGTTGCTAAAGGTTGGCTGGTCTCTAAAATGCGCATAGTATGTGAAATGACATATTAGAAAGAATCTTAGAATCGAGGCTGCCTAGTCTTCATTCTGGGCTGAAGAGGGTTTAGGCATTACTGAGACTTATCTTATCATTTCCAGGAACCATATCAGCACTATATTCAGGAACAATATCACAAATCCTGTAGATTGCTATGGTACTGTAGACTCTCACGGCAAAATGTTTACTGGTCGTGGCTGCACCTTGCTAAACGCAGGAAGTTGCTAACATAAACCCAAACGCTAGGTTGTCTACGTAGTTTGAGCATTTGAAGCTGTCCTAAATCGAACCCCTATCCAAATAGAAGTGACACGGAAACAGCTAACCACGCATACGGGTTTTATAACATCATGCGTCCATCTGGAAATCCCTGTGTGAAAATTAAGTGGCTTGACCTCTCGGAAAAACATATTCCAGGCAGCTTTTATCGTGGTTGTATCTAAAAAATAGTTTTTACAAGAAGGTCTTGGGGGCGTGCTGTGTAGGCATAATCTCACAGCTCTCTTCGGACACAGATTGATTTTGCGACTGCAATCAGAGCCTCGCTGTAATCACCACAGCCATACTGGCTTGTTGTGATACGAATGACAGAACCTGAATTCAGTATGAAACGGTGTTACTGCAGGATCAGTTTTATACTAGTGGATACAAAAGTCTGCCTAGCATCTTTGCCAAAACTAAAGGGTGTGGTGTTGTAAAGCGCAATTCAACGCATTCTGCCAGTGATACAGGCGCAATCACTACTGCCATGGAACGTCCACGAGGTGATCAACTGCAAATTATCAAGCATGAGGAAGGGATTCTCCTGGAACATGCTCTCAAAAGACCACCCTAGTTCCCACGGCATGAGATAACCCCCTCGAAAGGGAGCTCCTCAACAAATCTGTTTCGATAGTCAAACAACTTTGTCAGTACTAAATAGCAGCATGCTATGCACCCAGTTGGAATGAAGCTACCACTAGTTCCTGCTGGATCTTCCCCAACTGAACAAAATATTCTTTATGAGGTTGACGGAACGCTTTGCCGAAGGTCTGGTTCTATAATGGTGAAACGAGAGACAGTTTTTCTGACTTTGCAATGGCTTTACTGTTAAGCCTTCTTTAAAGGCAGAAATGGCGAGGGTTTACGCAGCCGAATGAAGATATTTAAGTTCCTACCAGCAAGCGAAAATATAAAAGATGCCTGAGTCTCCAGAGCAGCATTTGTACTGTAATTTAAGAAAAGAGGTATGAAAACCCTCAGGCTTTTATCGGTAAGTTATTCCTTAAGCTACCCAGATAGGGAAAATTGGGGTGGTCGTTTCGGATATATATAGGCTATATGAGAAAGTGAGGAAGACAGCCCCGCATTCCATGTGCAGATGTTCGGGCTCTATTCGAACAGGTTTTTTGTTTTCAACGATCTCGGACTCTGCTTCTAGAAGACATTCTCAGATTTACAGAGTCGTCGAATGCCGCAGTCAGCAGGTCTTGAATACTCGTTTTTAGACTATAGTAAACTATGCTTAATAAGGTATCTGAGTCCTTGGAGCTTCTCCTAATCTCTCGACCTAGTCTTGAATCTGTATGAGTCACCGCGTGGCGCCTATGCTTGGTTATCTCGTTTGGTTGTATTGTCCCGATATTTTTCACTCTCTGATTAACTTTATCAGCTTATTGAGAAGGCATTCCACATCCCTTTTTGCTTGTCGCTGGCTATGATTTTTGCTACAGTACCCTGGCTGCAAATTAAGTAGGTAAAAGTCATTATCAACAATTAGCATGCAGTTCTCATAGCCATCTACGTGAAGCAAGTCGATCCGACTTTATTGTGCTCAAACCGGCCGTTTGGGATAGTGATTTCTTTGACTTTAAATGCCTTGATTCTGCGATAAGCCCACTGAATATCACCGTCGCAATTTCCTTGCTAAATGTAGCTTCTTAGGGGAGCCCGGAAAGTCGGAAGTCCACTAATATGAGTGTAGATTGTGTTGCCAGTGTATCTGAAATGTATGGACTAATTGTATTGTTCGATACGTAGCAGTGTACGCCGTCAATACAGCTGAAGTAATGAAGTATTCCTTACCAGATTTTGAAGTTCGTTATTCTGGCCCTGTATCTCGGAGTTGAGCGCTTAGCGTCATTGTCATTCAAGTTCCGCCCTGATTTTAAGGCGTAAATTGGTGACCATGTTTTGCATGAAGTCAATCGCTTTTTGAAATCTTCTGATATCTTTTCAATCTCTTGCAACCGACAGTTTTTCCGTTTTTATTTCTGTCATGAATCCTCGTTTTATTTGTCGAGCACTACTTCTTACGAGGTTGCTACTGTTAGCCATGTTTTTGGAGGGCCGGTAGCAATAGTAATTTCTTAGATTATCGCCAGTTTGAGGGGCGGCAGAATGGTCCAGATTCTTCTTGCTGATAGCTGGCTTGTGTCCTGTCTAATCTAGAGAAATTACTGGAGCGACGGAGAATATATTGTGCTGCTCCTAATTACCAGTGTTCTACAAGAGGTTAGCCGTTCGTAGTTTGTCATACTTTATGCTTTCTACAGCGTTCAAAAGCATGCGTGTCTCCAGCAGCTTTAAATAGCTGCTTCTTTTAAAAATCCTTACATATTCAAGATTATGTTTGTGTCCACCAGCCGTATTCGTGCCAAGCCAATGAGGAACCTGCAATTAAAATGAAGGCTGCTTAGTATAATTGATATATGTATATAGTTCTATGATGAAAAACGGCCAATTGGTCTCCAGATCTCTCCAGATGTTGAGATTACCATGAAATCTAGCGTATGCAAGGAAGTGAGTGCCGCCAAGTTTCACGAGGGTTGCTGAGCTGATTCAATTAGTTAAGTCGCGCTACTGTGGAGCTCAGTCTTGGGAAGAATGAAAGTATAATACTTTGCTCTAGAATTTCTTCCAGCAACCGTGCAGCGAAAAAAATCGTGTGTGGCACCGCTTCTTTATATCTACTTTCCATAGTCTTCATTTTCTTTTTCTCCTGGATCGGGGGTATAGACTTCAAGTTCATTTTGGAGATGTTGTGCTTAAGATATACCATCACGTCGCTTCGTCCTGATTTACAGTGCTTAGCGGTATCGATTACGTTCGATAATCTGGTCTGCTTACATTGCTGGTCAAAATGTTCGGGCAGTACTCAAAAAGGGAGCAAAGTATACACCAGTGGTAATACTCGAAATGTGGGCTTGTCGGTCTACGCGTAGCTAGCAGCTTTTTTGCATTATATTCCCCAGCAACCCCGATAGGATTGATAGTGTTGTCTGGTTCCAAGTTTGACACGATATGTCAGTAGGGATGATTGATTTGCTTGACTTGTACATTGTCTGTGTTGGAAAAGCTGATTACATATATCAGCTCGAGTGCTTGGAAGTAACCAATGATGCGCCTTCATTATAGTGTCCGTCAGCCTGCATTTGTACACCACTATCCTAGCTAGTCCGGGAATATTTGCCCATCATAGTTGATAGCTACCTTCGAATGTTATATTATGCTGATTGTAAGCGACGATACGGATTAATAGGAGGAAGACTATCAGTCCGAAGGATAGTGGGTTTAGGTAAAATTTAGGGAAGTATCGAGGAATAAGACTGCCTGCTCGGTTTTGACCAGGCCGCTCTTTTAGTGTTTGCGTTCTGTAAGACATTTGCTGTTCTTAAGCGCAGTGGTTCACTAGCTCAGGTGGACTGGTTCGAGATTGATCGCCTAAAATCAAATTTGTCATCATTGGCAATCGGATAATTTGCCATGTTTCTGACAAGATACGTCAGATCTCAGAGTTTCCTCCAACGAAAGCGAGAAAATAACTAAGGTGTGAACGGTCCCAATGATTTGTATACAAACATGGATGTAAATGCTTCAATATGGACATCAGTTCCGAAAATATGTCTCCTGAGTCGCCTGGGCTTATGCTGCCTTTGACGATCCCAAGTGATTTTCGTGAGGTATTTTCATGTCCGACTTGAACTTCTCCTAATATAATATGAGAAATGCCATACCCCTCAATTTGAATTGTATTTACAAAAGAATTCTAAATCAATTGTGGCACTCCTTGAGGCGAATGTGAAGAGCTTAGATGTTTTTGCGTCCATGATCATAAATTTCGTATTATTTTTCTCGCACAATATCGTTGGTATTTTTTTGCACAGAGGCTCTGAAAAGACCCTGTCTAAGATTCGCCATATGTATAGATGCTGGTAAAGTTTGGAGGTTGTTTTTTATGACAGATGGTTACATTCTATATTATTTCATTTGGTCCTTGAGCGTCGAGGCAATAACTTCATATATACGTACGTAGCAGCAGGATTTCGAACAAACAAATCATGAATGAACAGTTTTAGATAAACAAATTACGAATGCACGATTTTACGTAAACAAATTACGAATGCATTTTCGTTTTGCAGTCTTAAATTTGGTATGATAGACTTATTATATTTCAATGGATGGACCTCAGAAAAACACTGCGGCAGTGTGTGGTGAGTGGGATTCACACTTCCAAATTGACCATCTTTCTTCCTGATCGAAAAACGTCTAATCCAAGTCATAAGTTTTAATACCTTCTCTATAATGTCTCCGAAATAAATCGGTGGCTAATTGCCGTAACTCCTTTTTGCTTAATAATGATATCAAAAACGTCCTGTGGAACTAGAATCTGGTATTCTCTGGTATTTGCAGTCCTGAATAGGCCACTGGAGATGAGTTTTGTCCGTAAATAATAATAACCGTTGGGGCTACAATCTATTTTGAATTAAGGCTTTGAAGTGTGTTAAAGCACTTCATTCAAGACCGCAACGGTACACTGCTGTACACTATAGGACACAATGTGGTCAGCATTACGCTCGGCCGAGATTATTACCCTGATTTGATTCAGGTACTCACTCGCACCTGAGTCGACTGGTATCCGACATCCATTCACGATAACAAATCCTTCTGCCACTAGTGTAATTTGAATCGCGACCTTCCGCAACGACAGCCCAGCGCGCTCTAACCACTCGAGCCATCCGGACATTCTTTGTGCGTGAAGTTTTCTCCTTATACCTTTGTTGATAGAACCTGAATAGTGACAATTACTAGATTTAGAAGTTGTCTTCCGATAGTGCGGAACAAGACCTCGAAAGGGATCACCATCTGATGCTCGACTACGTTTGTTTGCGTGTTGCCCTCGCAGGGTTGGAAAGCTGTGACTCTTCAAGTTCAACATCGACCGCTTGGTCCAACTGTCACTCGACAGTGGGAGAGGTATCTTGTTTACTAGATAGCAGATACACCCAGGCGGGTTACGTAACCGCAATAAATATTAACAACCGAAAATGCTCTTTTCTCGGATGTGATGTGCTTGAACTCCGGCACCATTCGAAATCCCGCGAAGGTCAACGCAGTGAACCCCGTGATAAAAGGGAATTTGTATTTGCTTTGTTCTGGGAAGCGGAAGATGCCGCAAAACGTAATGATTTGAGAAGTGTATATCACATCACGAAAGAACTTGGATGTGCTTGTAAAACTTTCGACGGTTCAGTGTCGACGATGATCGACATTTTTTCCGCGATGGCAAGCAGATGAAAAGATGGATGGAACACCTTACGCAGTTCTTAACCGTATCGTATCCGAAAAAGTTCCGTTACATGGGGATACGGACTGTTCTTCAAAACAGAGAGGTATCGGTCATGAACGCATTCAAACGGAGTAAAGCCGCTGGGGTTGACGGTCTCTCCGCGGAGTTATTTATCGCTGCACCTGTGGTTACTGCAGGAAAAGGTCTTTCTAATGAAAAAGTGTTTTTAAAGAAAAAAGGGTTGGGTGAGTTATCAGCTTCAAGAACAAGGCAGTCACAATTACGGAAAGGAGACCAAATTACAGAGCAATATTCAAAGATGTTTCTAAATAGGGACTGGAAAACTGCTAAAGAAAGCTGGACTTAGGTAAAGTCGAAAAAAGAATGCATGATGGAAGCCCCATTGAAGATGTCGACGAAGTTGGTAATTAGTCATGTTTTTCATAAAAATCTTGAAACGAGTCGGGAAATGACATTGAGCGAGCCAGAGGATAAAAACAGACATTTTAATAACGAAGCATCTGATGAGTTGCTTTTGTCCTGCACAAAACCGTCAGTTGTCCTTTTATAAAAGCTTGGATGTTTAGCTCGCAAAGAGAGGTAACCCTTGAACCAAAAGAGTGAGGTGCGGATAATGATGAACAGCGCTCAGCCTTCTGGCATAATGTATCAGTTTACAGTGTCGCCACTCTCATCGTATGTCTTGGTTTTTGTAAAAATTTTTGTCACTACAACTTACAGAAAACTCAAATAGGAATGTAAACTTTTCGGGAAATCTTGGAAAGAGAACTGTTCTTCATTTCGAAAAACCGATATTTATGGCGTGTAGGTGTTGTTGACGCGCTATTCCCCACTTAGAGGTTAGTGGCAAACCATGTACGACTTACTTTGCATAGCACTTACTTGACTAGTTTTCTATGAGAGCGACGCGAGCAGTAAAATCAGAACTAGGTCTATCTATTGATTCTCTATGGGACATTATATTAAAATATTTGGTCTTGGAACTGTGATTTTGGTTTAAGACAACAAAGCTAATTGACACTGCCAACAATTATTCGCCTCCGCTAATTTCTTCAGTGCTCAGTTAAAGCACCCATTATGGACATTTTGGGCATTCTTCAGACAATCCTTTATTTATTGCATAGAGGCGGATTCAGCTCATAATCCTAACAACCTAATTCAATGAAGTAAATACCACTCGTGCATGCGCAATCCTATTA
Organism: Hermetia illucens; assembly: GCF_905115235.1. Lineage (NCBI taxonomy): Eukaryota > Metazoa > Arthropoda > Insecta > Diptera > Stratiomyidae > Hermetia > Hermetia illucens. The sequence continues at coordinate 167,731,939 of NC_051849.1, read as the reverse complement.
ATGACTTCAAGTTCCCCTTGTAAATAACCTTGATGTGATATAGGGTAGTCTGCGATTTTAGCCATGAATAGAAAGGCTTTTACTATTTCCTGAAGTTTCCCCTTCTCCGCTTTTACCAGAAAAAGAGAGTGAAAGGATTTCCTCCTCCCCCAAGTGATGTGGACGCCAACGGTCGATATGTGGGAATGGATCCACATAGACTGGACAACGTGAACCTGAGAAGGATCTGAGCTTGAAGACAAAGGCAATTACTGCTCTATCATCAGGTGTGGCAACATCTACAGAAGTCGGACGCAAGTAATCGAAACCCTCGTCGGAAGATACGTACGTCAAAAAATATAAAGGTTGATCAAACTGACTGACTTACTTTCTACTAGTGGTAAGGTTGGCAAAGTTGCAAGACTGTCCTATTTTTCGCGTATAAGAGCCGTGTTAAGTCTAACAAAATCGAAAAAACTTATTTTAAAACTTGAGCTCGTGTCCTGATCTTAAATTAGTTAGAAACAACCAAGCTATCTGCGATCATCTTTCAATACGAGGTTAATTTGCATGAAGAGAAACGTCATAGTTGCCTCTGTGTACTTATCCTATGATTTTCTATGACCTCTGCCGACGCAAAAACGTATGTTGAACTAAGTGGTCTTGAACTTGATTAGGGACTGGTTTGCGGTAGACTATGGTGTGACTATTCCAGGCGAACGGACTGTGATACTAGGATGGAATCTCAGAAAAATGGATTGGATTCTTGGGAATAAAGTGTAAATTCATTGGCAACAACTCTACGCCCATAGAAGCTCGATTGGAAACTTTGAAGCGCACACTTTTAGAGTGGTTGGAAAGACTTGCATTATTACCCAAGATAATTGCGGTGAAATAACTCCCTGGTAGAACCGGAAACCGTAAAAATTCACATGGATGGAATTTGTACAGTGAAGCTAAGCGAGGGAATCTATAGCTTCTGCCACCAAGTATCTTTCTAGCGAGTCTTACTTGAAAATCATGTGCCTACTTCTTAGCAGAAGATTGAAGTACTCATCCTACCAGAATCTAGAGAGGATGACTTATCCAGCCTAAAGAACTTGAAATAAATTAGTTTAACATCATTTTCGCTGTAATGTTTGGAGAGATTGGTTGAGCGCCATAGACATATCTCCATTGAACCGAAGCTAACGTGCTTGGTACCGTGGAATCTCCTGTAAGCCTGTTCCTATTCCCTCGTTTCGAAGATAGAGGATGGAGATGTTACATTTAACCAGCTTTTGATCTTGTTCCTTTCCTAAAATTTTGTGATGCTGTCAGAAGGGTTGCCTTCAAGCTGGTATGCTTCTCCACCTCAGTGGAGTATGTTAAGCCCGTCATTGCTAGGTGAACTACAAAATCTTGCAATACACGACCGAACTTATGCAAATGACGCGATTATACTGACTGCTCGAGACTTCGAACGGCTTCTAGAATGAATTGGCCGGTGGTGCTTCAGGTATAGGCTTTCAACAAACTTACAAAGCAACTACGTGGTTTTTTTATAGGAAGGAGGAAACTGAATGTTGATTCCGTTGATTTCAATATCCAGACGATCGACAACTAAGACATTAGGGTTACTATCACCATTCAAGAAATGTCAGCGCGTATCGGGCCTCGAATTCATCGACACGCGGCGTTTAGTAGGTTGGATGTTTCATATAGGATTTGGTTGGATATGTGCTTTGTGCCATCCTCGTTTTTGAGTATGCCGGTACAGTAGCGAAGGAACTGCCTTTCCTTGAGGCGTAGCTTCTTCATCGTCGGTCCAGAAGATGAAACCGAAAGTGGTTAGTGGTCGATTTAACTGTTTATAAGAGAAAATCTTGACCTTTGTTGGCGTGTCTGTTATATCGGAGAATAAGGTGCAGGGATCTGAATAGGTTCAACTTTATAGTGACACCATGGTAGGAAACTTGGTTCAGAGTGGTGGAAATGGAAGAAATATGGATTTTTAAAGACGGGTTTCCGATACGCCAATTAGTGTGTCATCTTCATTTTTAAGGTTTTGTGTAAACACAAAACCTTATTAAAATCGGCTTACTGTCTGTCTGTCTGTCTGTCCGTCACACGCATTTTTCTCGGAGACGGTTATAACGATTGACACCAAATTTGGTAGAAAGGTGGGAACTGTGAACACCCACGCATACAGTGAATTACATCCTTTTACGTCGAATTTAAGGGGGGGTCCCCATACATGCAAAAGGGGGGTGTACAATTTTTTTTCATCAAATATAGTCATGTGGGGTATCAAATTAAAGGTCTCGAGTAGTACTTTTCAAAGCCGATCTTAGTTTTGACATTCGTTGGAAGGGTGAGGAGCGCGGGGGGTTGAAAGTGATTACTTCTTTAAGGGGGCCATTCTCAGAAACTACCAAACCGAAAAATCTGAAAAAAATCAGGAAGCTGCCACTATATAGTGCCTGGGCTCCGAAATACCTTCCATGCCGATATCCGTTTAAATAAAGTTAATAATAGTATATTACTACAATTTTTTGTAATTGGTTAGAAACCCCCCTTAAGTTCATCCTAGTACCATGCAGTGATATAGGCTATAATATAGGGCATGATCTTACCAAGTTTGGTAGAAATCACACTATTACTAACAAAGTTATAATATGTCAAAGTTGTTCCTGCTTTGAAAATTGAAGACTATGAATGTCAATATCAGTGGATGGGTACTCTCACATAATATATGGATATATTGGGTGCTACGTACTAAGAAATACATAAAACCTTTCGTACCTGAAGCGTCCAGCTTCCGGTTTCCCGACTTGTTTTCTCTAAGGATAGTTTGGATTTCCTAAAGGGAAGGGCTAGTTTGATGAAGCGTTAGTAGAAGCTTCGCTGCATGCTATATTCCTTATGGGGGTGGGGCCGATGTGGTCGTCAGCATATTGCAAGATCTTAATTGGACTGGGAGTATGAACGGGCTTAGGCATGTTCAGTTGGATCGGTGTTAAGAAGCGACAGCTGCTGCTGAATCTTTACTTGGGTTTACCGTTCTTCTAGGAAGCTAAGAATTACATTGCAGAGGTGCGGATGGAAATGAAAGATATTGCTTTCTTCATGTCAAAGAAGCAGCACGTTTATTTTCAGATCATATGTTCATATGAGTGATCTGATCGGTTAGCGAACTGGAAGTGTGGAATACTATTGTTTCTATCACGGACAATTTTGGTGAAGGTTGAGAGTATAGAGGCTTGCCTCTATTAGAAAGGAGAGGATTCTCGTTATTCTTAAGAATTGGTGTGATCTGACCACGCTGCTGCCAGCTTGTGCGGAAGTGGGCGTTCAGCAAGCGTTCGTTAAATAATGTTGACAGGAAGGGTGGACTTTTTGTTTTTACTCTGATGAACATTGCATGTCTTGACAGAGTAGATTTGCGGGATTGAACTAGAGAGGTTTTTTTTAGTAAGAAGGGGGTACTGCAACAATCCAGTCTGGCTAGGTGTTTGGGCGTACGACGAGGACTAGGCGCTTTCATGAAATGGTTGATAAGGACTTTCTCCTTTTTTTGTCAGGGATATGTTTTACGGAAGGATGTTGTTACAACTGGCCACTTTGCCGAGTCGTGGCGTTATGGCGAACTCCCTAGAAGTGCTTGAGTTAAATTCTATATATGAAAGGTCGTTATGGAGTTGGCTATTATATAGGATGACGATCCTTTCACAGATTGATCTGTGAAGATCATGATTCTCACTCTTTAGGAGGGAATACTGCGGACAATGTTTGTTGCCAAATAATCTCTGCCGTAGAGTTTTGTTATACTGGATGTCTTGATCACCTCAAACATCATGCAAGATTGTAGAACTTCTTTGTATTGAATATTGGGATTCAATAAGGTGGAACTACTTTAGGTACCTGTTAGTTGAGGCGTACAAGGAGGTGAAGTCTCGGATGGCTTCGCGAAAGTGAATTTAATTTCTCCTTTGCCAGAATCGGGACCAGCAATTTAGTGTCCATTGGCTAATGCTGCTATCAGAAACTGGAAAGATGCACACATAGGGGCAAGTGGCGAAACGTAAATGCTGCTAGCCATACCAATGTTGCCCTGAAAATGGGAAGATATGTGCAGAATAGGATTATTACAAGATCATACGTGCCCATCCTGTAATGAGAAAGCGATTTTCGTGATATACTTCAGTGGGTAGAATCATATTTACATGCTTAAATCGTGCGGTACGTGAACGGTACAATCATTTTAATGCAGATGAATTGCCTCCTTAGATTTACCTAGAACATGCTTTCTTAGTACTCGCAACCTATCTTAAAATGTACAACCGGAGAGAAACATCTGTTGCTCCTTCGTTGCCCCATCAAGATTGAAAGATATGTTTCTGAAAATCCTTTATTTTAGGAACCATTTGTTTCAATTATCAGTGTGGGCACTGTTCAGGTTTTACAATCTTTGATTTCGAATTTATAGAAGTGATTTTAGTTTATACGACTGACGTCACTAGAAATCGGAGATGTTCTATACAGCGTAGTCTATTCGCACGAAGAGCGAAGGTGACAGTGGGCTATGAATAAATAAGAGAATACCATATGGTACATGCCCTTTCAAATTTTTCTCACGTCAACCTTGGCATCTTCAGATAAAAACGCCAAGCAGAACTTTAAATTTACATCTAAAACTTTGCTCTTGTTGTGTTATTTAAACAAAGAGTTTTTTCATTTACTAATGTTCTCCATTTCAGCTTACCTCTCGCACTCTTGAACACATTTTTCATCGATTTTCTTTATTTCTTTCTGTTTTTTCCAGGGTGCTGTTTTGTAACGTTCTTCACAAGAAAGGCTGCCCTGAAGGCACAAGATGCACTGCACAATGTCAAAACACTTGTTGGGGTAAGTTTCGGATCAACATTGCCATTCCTAATTGTGTTAAGTAAGAGGTAGTGAGCACGTCAAGGATATTTGCTAGCAAAGGCGTGGAAACTTGACGAATTAGAATAAATTTCATGCTTAGAAGAGTTTGCCTTTGTGATAAGAAAGTTCTTCGTACCTCGACATTCCAAGGAGGGTCCATATTTCAGTGAGAGAAATTTCAAGAAAGATACATTTGTCTTAGGATACTCTTTTCAAATAAATGTTTCAGAAGGTATGGGAGGAGGGAGAATGAAACTAGTTTTCAGATTGCAACACATAATGGAAAGCATCAGAGCAAAAACGCTAGATATGCAAGAATGAGTTGTCTGTAAAATATGGTTGAATGCTTTCCATTTGTGGAAACATTTGCTCAAAACTGATGACATTTAATCCCTCCTTTCATCGAAGCTTTCAACTTTATTCTGTACTTAAACTTTAAAGGACTCAATTCAGATAAAAACATTTCAAAAGTGCAACGCCACTGGGCATGGAAACACATTTTCTTTTCATGCATATTTTTCATCCCTCTGTTCCACACTATGCAGGAATTGCTGTTGGTTACTCTTTGTGCTTGTATGTCGTTTTTCGTTTACTTCAAAAGGACGACACGGAGTGTCGTTCTGTGACGCGACACTAGCGAGCTGGTGCCTTTGCAATGCGGTGTAAACATATTTATGTAACGGTTTTGCGCGAAGGAAAAGCGGAAAACACTGAAATATTTCTATGATATGGCTCCAAGGATAAGGGAAGTATGTTAGGTGTGCCTTCGAGGGGGTAGTGTGTATAGAGTGGAAGAATGCTGTGTATGTGTTTGAGGGGAGAAGACTAGCAACAGTTTGCCCTTTTCAAATACCACATAACTCGAATGAGAATTTAATATGATGTGACGACGACGGTGATGACTTTGTCGGTCGTTGCCATTCCTTCAGTGGAAGTAGACAGTGGAATGTATGGGGAAATAATATTTTTGTCTAGTGGATGACAGCGATATTTAGTATAAAGCAAATATATATATGTATCAAACAGAAAGAAAAGTTCTATTAATATGAGTATTTTCGGCGAAGGTGTCAATATGGTAATTCACCCTGATTTCTTTCTTTGAACTTCTGTAACAAGCGTTCAATACTAATATTATGATGTTATCGGTTGGTTTGCTACCGCTTTGGGTGGAAGCTGTCGGCAAACACTTGTCTACGTTGACCGACAGTTACCAGTTTTTAACATGCTCATATTCAACACATTGAACGTTTCGTTATTGCCCGTCAAAATTAACATGTTTCCCTTCTTGCAATTTCCTAGACCAAATGCCTTCATATCTGCGCCATTCAAATGCAAACAGTACAATAACCTTCCTCCATGAGGGAATTGTTATATTTTCTTTCAACCTTTGCAACTGGACTTCATCCTCGCGATAAACCATATATGATAATACGCGATAAACTATATAATACAATGTTTGAATTATATTATAGACTCGCTTTTGTTTGAGGATTTGAGTTGACCCTTAATACCAATATCCCTAATGAGGGGTTGCACAATTGGCAGGCAACTTACACCCACACTTTAGTGCATTTGACCACTTTTTAGTAGGCATGACACCCACTTTTGAAATTGAAAAAGTTCTACACGATTTCATCCAGGACAAGGAAACGTTTCAGATGATGCCTCACCTCTAGCGAAGTGGAGTTGCTGCGTTGAAAATGGCACGTACTCCCAGTTGGCGTAAAAGGTGGCTAAAATAGGTGGGAATTTTTGGGAAAGCAACAGCAACAATGCCTTTAATGGGAACAGACCTCACAGCTGCTCGAAGATGAATTGTGATTGGTTTGTGGAATGTGCTCGCGCTCCTTGAAAATGGTATCAATATAAGTTCTGGAGAGTATTTCTCTCCCTCTTGTGGCATTATGCTTTTGTACTTTGAAAAATCGAGTAGTAGCAGACGCGAATCTTGTGCCGAACTGCTGCTGACGGCCAGGCCAAGGGGCGATCTCTTGACCTGGGAACTTCTGTAAGATTCCGGTCTAGGTTCAGGAGCATCACAATGGTGCAGTATTAAGCACTAACAGTCCAGGAGAGGCTATCTAGAATTGAATTCCATGGTAGGCTCTCTCCCATTACCTCGGGCATATGTCCGTGACCATACCAACAACTGTAAACAGTTTGTAGACTTTTGCAGTTTTCACCTCCTCTTTATAGATGACATAATGTTCGATTAGTAGACCAAGGTCTAAAGGGCTCGACTGACCAGCAACAAAAATGTTATTAGATAGACCATATCGTGCCCGAATTATATTTTGATAGTGCGTAGGAAACTAAAGTGCAGCTGACTTCAGTCTCTCAAAGGGAACACCATTTTATGATTTGCGTATCATTACGGTGTCTACCCGCACGAAATCAGCCCATCGTCAGATATTTTCGCTGTCATTCAGTAATAGGAAAACTTTGTTTTTGTATATACGGTACAAACTTTCACGAATTCGCTCGGGGATCTAGATTTGCCATCCAAAGCGGATTTACCAAAGGAAATAGAAAAGGCGTTAGCACCTCCTCAGAATCGTTCTAAATGTGGGAGATTTTTTTAAAAAAATATCCCCTGTATCGCTATATCTGGACTTTCTCCGATCTGATCAGATCAATGTTGCAATAATCTCCCCTTGAATTTCATATGAAAGTTGTTAGATAAAAGTGCAGGTTGGCAAAAAATACGGAATGTATTAACACCTAGGAGCAGGAGAATAATTGTGAACTGCACCATGTAAAACTATAGTGTTATCTTCATTGAAGAAAAATTCGTAGTAATAATAATTGTTGGCGCAACAATCCAATTGGATCAGGGCCTTGAATCACATTCAAGACCGTAAAGCTGCACTACGGCACATTGTAGGAGGAAATGTGGTCAGCATTGTGCTCGCTCGAGATTATTATCCTCATTCGACTGGTAGCCAACATCCAGTACAATAACAAATCCCTCTGCCAGCAGTGGGACTCAGAAGCGGCAAGAAAGGGTTGTGCCGTGGCTTGTCAAGATTTACCGGAGCTGTATCTCTTTGCAATGCGTACCACAGTCTTGGAGACGCATTCGAGTGATTTTCATACCGCAAGCGAGGCCATGAGTTCGCGAAGGACTTACGACCAATCTGCCTCACCTGAAGACTCTAGAGCGCGTTTTGGATATTAAGGACGATTATGGAGGGACGTAATTTTTCTAAGTTCTTGTACGTCTACCTCAGAAGGAAATCCACAGAAACCTCCCTCTACGAGGTAATTGGCACAGCTGAGCCGTTATTGCAGTACAGTCAGTATACTCTAGCTGAATTCCTGGATATAGAGGGGGAATTTAACTACGCTATTGCCAACGCGATCAAAGAAGCATTGACTAGGTATCTTACGTAGTGGATCTGGAAGGTACCCATTTGACCAGGGCCGCGAACAGAAGCACGCCCCATGGTGGCGCCAGATCTCCGATTCTCTGGTAAATTACGGGGTCAAGGTGACGCCATATGCCGACGACTTGGTAATATTGTGAGTGACATCATGGAAGGAGCGTTGGCAATTATGTGCCTGTGGGCCACAAGATGCGGACTCGGCATAAATGCCACCAAGATGGAACTGATGCCATTCACTAGTAAGATAAGATTACCCGAATTCATTCTGGAAAAAGATTTCATATTTTCCTGACGTCTAAGCTGCCGCAAAAACTCCTTGAATTTGTCGGGTGTTGAGACAAAATACAAATACCAATAAAAAATTCTCATGAGAGACGGAAATGGAGCTCAGTTTGCCAGGCGTTGACTTCGTTTTTCTCTCAGCTTTCGATTTCAGATGTTTAGGAATCTAAAACACATTGCACAAGAGAATGATACGAAGTTTCCTTCACATGAGCAATATTTCCTTTCATCAGTTCGGATTTCGACCCAATTTTGATTTTGCAGCATCATCGATTGCGCAAAAATCGGTATTCGGTCTAAGCCGGCCTTAATAGCCAATGTCAGACATTCCTGTTTTGCGCTGAGGTCTACCAATTATTTGCGGTATCTCCATAAAGCTGTCTGGGGTCATGGCCTACCCCATCGTTCCATCTGAAGCAAACCTACTACTTTTACGTCTGTGTTACCATATATATTGCCTTTATAGACAGCCTGTTGAGCCGAATTTTATGTATCACTGAATGGTCGTGGTGTCGCTTATAAATTTCATCGTTATTTAGGATACAGAATCGTTCAGGAACGCCGAATCAAAATCTCCGAAGAATACGTGAAGACTAGCAAGATTGTTGTCTTTTACAGTTACAGCTTTCAAGACCCTATGGTGAGACTTTTGAGCGGAACATTTTTTGTAAACATTTGACTGGCAACGACTGCCGACGCTCCGAGGAGTCCAGTTAACGCTACGTCATTTTGTTGTTATAAACTCATAAAACCATGATTACTGAGGTAAGGACAAGGGGGCAAAGTGTAGCCAGCCTTGATCTTCAGAGCCTACCCGTAGCATTCACGAATGAAAGCAACTCCGTCATCCTGCAGCTAGAAATCCTCAAAGAATGGTTTACCTGCTATCCATAGTCCTAATGCTAGAGATGGGCAAATTATGTGCCTGAGGGTTTCTCTCTCCTTTCTACAGCTTCGGCAATGTAGGTTATCTATCTTTTCAGGTGGCGGGTCCTTTAACTCGCCGATATTCTGGTTGTTGAGGTGTTTACGAGAATATTCAATCCATCGTTCCACTATGTCCACACGATCGGAAATCTTTGTCTTGGCAGAGTAGGCATCGAGGTATGTATGGGTCGATCCTGCTTCCAGTTCACACCCTTGTTGGTTCTTCCAGGTTTGGTTTTCTGCCTGTAAATTTGCTTCTCAGCTAGACAGAGTTCGTGGTGAGTTTCTGCCTGCTTTCTTTGAAAATGTTGTATTACCTGGGTATGCAGTAGTAGATATTTCATACAAGCTGGGGTAGCCCAGCTTTGCCCTTACTTGGCTGTCAAAATCTCCATGTGTGATTGTGATACCATACCTGGAGCAAGCTTCGAAAATTCAGTCCATTGCCTCGTAGAAAGTTCTTCGACTTTGCAGTCGCTTCTGTAGGGGCGTAAACTATAATAAGGCTTGTATTATATTTCGAAATTTACCTTTACGCAGAATACAAAGCCGTTTGCTTTTGATTTCGAAGCCAACAACAGCCGGTGGCTAACAAGGAATCCTACTCCGAGCGTATATGGTGTAAAGGGCTCTTCTCTAAGAAACTGTTCTCTCTCCAATGTATCCCGTGTAGCGCTATTGGTACAGGACACCGGCTAGCTATTTAGCAACTCCTGTTCTGTATAGAGATATCAAAGCGTTTGTTCTTTTTCGTTGCCGGGCCCGTCGTTGTAAACTTTATCCAGCCCAAGGCTCTGTAACAAGTAATTTTTCATGTAGCATTGTCAGCCCTACCAAACCGCCAACCTGGAGGATCAGTTGATATTTGTCCCGTTTTTAGGCGCGGGAGACTCTCCGCGTGCAGTTTTTCCATCGATCACCGTACGTGATCATTACCGATGGTGAAATAGAATTCAGCAGGCGTTTCCCAGATTTTATGCTTCATCGTTGAGATCGGGCTGACGGAGTCAAATTTTATCTAAGTCAAGACCCCCCTTCTCTCATATTTAGTAGTTTATAGAAAACATTTCTGGCTGAAAATATGTAGTAGATGATTATACTTGAGCCTCTAATTCTGTTGCTCGGGGATGTAAGGGAGTGACCAGAAGGTATGCGTATATATAAGGTTAGAGAAACATAATTGTTGTCGCTAGACGACGTTAGGAACATATCTGATGATGTATTTATCAGTTGGGCTATACTAATACTTATTGGAGATCGATCGTCGAAAGTATCGTTAAATCGTGGAAATAATCGAAGTGGACCCGCACATGAGCTGCCGTTGTATCACCTAGCGGGCTGGAAATTGATTATAAGACGGTTGTGAGCATTTACAGTAGGCTGCTTTCAGCGCCGCTTCAGTTCCCCAAACAAAATTTTCCGGAATTTGTTTCCGACTGCTAGTCCATTGACCACTTTTTAAACGTAATTTCATTGTCATCGGGAAATGGTTCACACATGATATTGTTAAGCGGAGGCAATCAATGGTGAAGGCCGACGAACCATCCTAAACCGTAAATTGTCGGCCAGGTATGGTTGTGCTGTGCATCTGGTGAAATACTCAATACTCAATTTGGAAATCTACTACAATTGGACCAACTGGAGGGAGGAAGTGGCCAGATTTAGACAATACAAACTATTATATTTCAGCAGGACAACCCCGGGTCTGCATTGATCTTACATTCTGGACTTGGATACAAGTGATTACTATCTCTTCTTGTTCATGTCAAACACTCTTTCCGGTGTGAAATTGGCTTCGAATGAATGTTCTGAAAACTAGCTTCCTCAATTGTTTGCTAACAGGGAAGATCGGTTTTTTTTTGTTGCCGTACAGCTCTGATAAAATATTTCTGCTAGCTTGCGAAACCTCGCCTACAAATGCAAATACTGAATCAATTATCAATTACTTATCGTTTAATCGTTGTACCCCGAAACGCAATTGCAAATTTTTACTTTCCATACCTCTCATATACTCATCGTAACACACTTACTATACTTGATCAGCACAGTCTTCTGAATATTTTATTATCGGCCAGTTTGACCTTTCCTCAGTCTCTATCCGCAGGTTCAGAATACATGACAGCATTAGAGAGTAGCCGGATGTCATTTACGTATTCAGGATTTTTGAGAAAAGATATCCTTGTCTGTTGAATTTATCCATTCTGGAGTACCGACAGGAGAAATATACCAGTACCTTGTTACCAGCCAGATTCCCGCCATTCCAAATGTGATGTTCATTATTCCCTCATGAATCATATGAAGATTATGGACAGTCACTAATTCCCGACATGTTGTAATCGTTTTACATTGTCTATTAAATTGCTTTCACTGGAAGCCTTACTAATCATACAAACTGCTTCCAACCATATTTTAAATGATCATTTATTCAGAAATCTGCAGTGTCAAATCGCAGCTCAACTGCAACGTACAGGACAGCTTGAACCCGGTGACATATTTTCTCGTGTCCAAATTAATTGCTGCCATTTAATCTACCTAATATATGTCCATGGAGTTGTCGCATAATTCACGATTTTCATGCCTCAATTTGCAGCTTTCACAGGCACATTATTAATGTAATGTATAATCGTCGATTAAGTTGTTTGCCGGATTTCACAAGGACTCGACTGCATGCGCCCGTTGGACTGGGACCTGTCGACGAGGAACCAACCAAGAAAATCATGCAATCGCGTAATAACTCAACACGAGTTAGCGTAGACATTTCCAAGCGAAAACCTCAACAATCGTGGCTGCGAGAGAATTTTTAAAGTTTCAGGAAAAATAGAGGCAAAGGTCATTTTAAAGGAATCGGTCAGGACACCTGGTTAATTGAAGCTTAACGAGCCAAATTTATTACACCTGGGACTCAAATGGACGTCAAACACGAAAGGAGTGGACGGAGGCGTGAAAGTAAGAGAAAGTTTCTCGGGTGAAGTAGTTGTTCCTTCCATTTTTTGTGCGCGCACATAATACCTTCTTTCTTTAAGAAGGGTATCAAATTCATGACTTCTTATACTTGGCCTTTTTTAATGACCCTAGACATTACGTTACATTTCTTAGTTGTTGCCTAAGTGCTTTTTCTCTCCCAGCTGAGTGTTTTTTATTCTGTGCGGAAAAGCACAAGGGAAAATGTTGTGTTTATAAGCATTCTCGAAATTAACCCTTAGTAATAGAGATTGGTTCAGATTTGTCTAGTATATTCTTATGGGTCAGTCGAATTTTCGACATCGTGACGAAATCATCATAAACAATTTGTGAAAGTATTTTAGTGCTTCCGAGGATATTTTCCATCATTGATAACTTTTTAGAAAAATTTATAGATTTTTCAGCATAACGCAATAGTTTCCATTTTAACTTCAGATGTTCGTACTCAGAGTGCAATTGTTCGCAGCTGAAGCCAAACAAGGGTTAGGAAGAAAAGCCGGCACGAACTCAAAAGTCCGCCAGTCAGCCTGCCTCTATTTTGCAAGGAAAACATGTTACCAACCAGTGAAAATGCTACACTAGGCTCATCAATCATGTGGATAAATAGAGAAACCCTGGAAGGTCGGGATTAGAATAATTATACAGATTTACAAGTCCTTCCTTCAAGCTACCCCCATGTCCTTTCTGTTTGTATGCCTCAATGGCAATTCCTTTTTTAAAAAAATCGCACTTAGAATTCAGAGGATTTGATTTTTTGCCATTCTAATGTTGTTAAAGCTGTTTAAACTGAAAGGGTCAATGTTGGAATCACGAGTTTTTTGCATGGAACCTCAGAAGATGTTAATGAGGATTTGAAGAGGAAAATTGAATTTTCTAGTACTTTATGCCTTGACCTGTTTACTGTGCAATATTGTTGTATGGCAGGGTATGGAAAATGTTCAGCAAAGGAGGTAATATTACTGCCTTACCGGATGCATTCCTTGTAAATATGGATGAACCAAGCGCCTTGATATTCAAAAGTCAATGTTAGCATGTGAAGTATTTATGCAATGTATTCTGTGTGGGAGAATGCAAATATTTGTGTTTATGACTGTTTATTTTTAGGGGATACGTGAAGTACGTCATTCGCATTATTGATTTACCTTTGAATAAGTAAGTATTGTGGTCGTCTTTTTTTTAGAAAGCGGAAGAAGAAAAGTGTGGTAATGGAAAACTAAGGAAGCATAATATTAAAAGTGCAATTTTACCGGTTGCATTAATTGAGATACTTTTGTGCAACCCTTTCCGAGCTGGATGCAAAGGACGTAGAAGATCATCCGTGCTAGCTATGGTTAACCACGAGGGTAACACTTTTCCAAAGGTAGAAAAAGTGGCGAAAGTTTAAAGCGCAGGACCGCCATCAACTAAGTGATGTTCCACTAGGATGTCTCGTCCCCGTTCCAAGGGGGTGTGCTAGCTGCGAGCGTCGAGTTCTGAAGGCCACCATTCGTCATTTTCTTTCAATTTTACAATCCAGAAGGACATTGTTCGTATTCACATAATATATAAGATAAGTCCCTGCCATGATACTAAGCAATAGGATTTTTTGCCACACTCTGTTTGTTCGTTTGACAGATCTTTAAGTAATCATCGTTCACCGTATTTACAAAAACAACACGCAGTGCAATGAAGTCAGTGGCAACTAGTAGAACTAGTTTCAGACGGTACGATAGATCACCAAGGTGCAGGAAGTGCGGAGATGCATGTTGCACGAAACGAAAACGAAGTGAACGGCCGAGATGTTACAGATAATAATAGTAGTTCGGCATATAGAGAATGGCAAATTGCATAGTTAAGCGAGGTTAATCCAAAGTTCACGACCTTATCGCACAAACCATTCAAAAGTCGACTTCGGTGCTGGGAAACCGAATGGTGAATACCAGGGTTCAAATTCATTTCGAATGCTTTGCGGAACTGGCCATGGTATTGACCAATATGGGATGCGTACCCACCTTCCCGTGTAGAGCATCCGATCATCGACCTAACATACTTCAGTACCTCGATGGCGAGAGCGATGGTTTGCCAAGTGAATAAACACTAGCCAGATTCTGTACGAGTCATTCCGCCAAATGTATGCCCCTTTATTATATACTGTGTATATTTTCCCTGTCTCAGCCCCCTTTTCTGCACGAGGATTTTATCGACAGCTTATCAGAAATCCAACTCGTTTTATTGTTCTTACTTCTTCTTCTTCTTCTCTGTGGCGAGTTTAATCTTCCTACGCTGTCCTCGTCTATTCCTCTTGGCCTTCCCTCCCTGCTTATTAACTTCACCCACCCTTCCCTTCCTTTATCCATTTTCATGTACTGTGCCCCAGTTTAACCTTTCTTGAAACCACTTAGATCTCACTCTTGATCTTGTCATCACTAACCGTCCTGTGCGTTACCTTTTCTAATCCCCTCATGCCCCCTCTTTCCCTGACGCCCATCAATCTGCTGTGGAGTTTGACTTCAACTTTCGTTAGGTGAACTAAGAAAGTCTGAACTCAGCTCTGACAACAATCAACTGGGTTCTCCTTCTCTTTCCATGAACGTGTGACTAGGCACTCAACACCTTCTGCACCATTTTATCCGATCTCCTCCCTTTTTATGTCCCCTCTTCTCCTAAGTGCTTACGCTCTTACCCTGTTTGGTTCACTATTGAAATTCACAAAAAACTTCGTCAATAATACACTGCGAGGAGGAAGTTCCTGTTTTTTAGAACTTATGTTGATTTAGTTTTTTTTCCAACCCCGCGTTCCTCGGTCAAATCCTTAATTCGTAAGTCCAGAAATGAATATTTGACCAGTGTCGAAGACTCATTAAAGCGCGGAAACCTCAAACTTTTCTGGTCCTATATTCGCAACTCCCGCTGTTCGTCCGGCTATCCGCTTCGTGCATTAAATTCTCTGGCTCCTCAGTTAACTTCCCCCAACTATCTTGTGATTTACCCCTCCTTAGCTCTCTTCTTGTTGAGCACCTCATTGGCACACTTGATGCCATGTCGGCCCTGGTTACGATGGCCTTCCAAACCTCTTTTTGCTTAAGACTGGTCATCTCCTTTCCCCTATCCCTTATTTTCAACAAAAGCCTCGAAGAGAATCATTTTCCCGGTTTGTTGAAGGATTATCTCATCATCCCCATTCACAAAAGTGGCGGTAGTACGCTTGCCGAGAATTACCGTCCCATTTCCCTCCTCTCCCCCTGCTCTAGCATCTTAGAAAGATGCGTTAGCGACTGGTTGTCCGCCCACTTTGGCCGCCACATAGTAAAAGAGCAAGATGGCTTTGTTAAGCGTAGGTCCACTGCCTCCAAATTGCTCGAACTTACCAACTTTGTCGCCAAACACCTAAATTCACGGCAAGAAGTGCATACCAATTACACTGACTTCACACTGTAAATCACAAAATACTTCCATCCAAACGACGGACTTGCGAATATATTGGGGAAGCTTATCCGTATTCGTTACCCGGATGGCTCAAGCGATTAGAGCGCTGGGCTGTCGTTGTGGAAGATGGCGGTTCAAATCTCACTGGTGGCGGAGGGATTTTTTATCGTAACTGGATGTCCGATACCAGTCGACTCAGCTGTTGATGAGTACCTGAGTCAAAACTAGGTAATAACTTACGGCGAGGGCAATGCTGACAACATTGCCTCCTATAGGGCATTGTAATCCTGTAGTGTACCGTTACGGTCTTGAATGAAGTGCTCTAACACACTTTAAGGCCTTGATCCAATATGGATCTGGGCTGGTAATCACGTGGTTGTTTGAAAATCAACTATTAGATAACTAGAGGTAATGATCGATGTTAAGTTGATCTTCAAGGGGCATTTGGAACTTCCAGCGAATGAGGTGCACATCTATACTAGAGCAGGAGAGTGAATCTACTATATCTGAGGGGGTTGTGGATTTCCGAATAATTTCTAGGAAAGAGCTTTACCGATGATGGTGGTAACGATGCAATAATTCCAGAAAACGTCACGAGCGAAGGTAGGAAGAACTGAATCACCACTTGGCACAGTTGGAAACCCTATCCACGAAGTAATAGTTCACCGTGGTCCTGCGGGGATATGGGCGAAGAGGTAGCAATGGTTTTGGAAGGTGGGCAGCTTCTTGTGATTTCCATCTTCATCTATGAAAAAAATAGTCATTACAGAGTACCACACGAGGTCAGTATGATCTGAGTCGCTTCGTCTGGCAGCGCACATTCACAGCAATGTGACAACTCCCCAGTCGGAATATTGGAGTAGAGGAAAATCGCTTCGTGTGCAGGTTTCCTTAGAGTAAAAAGATTCGCGACTAGACCATATGTTTCCTTATGCCTTCGCGACTTTCATAGTGTACATTTATTCTTTCCAGCGTTTTGTTCTCAGAGAGGCCTCGAAAGTTTATCTTGGCTTTTATTTTACCGATTCGAAGTGCGATGGAAGAGTTGGTTGAGTGTCTGATTTTCGATATCGTTGCCCCGAGTTTGAATTCCGCTTGACTACAGCACAACACAGCATTAAAAGTTAAATACGAAAAATAGGCTGCGTGCTTGAATAAGAGACAAACAGAGTTCAAACAAAAATTCCTTAACGAACAATTTTACACTGAACATTAGGGTTGCGTATTTTTCCAAATTACTCGACGCCCTCTTTAGCTTCGAATTCTTCGCTGAAAGTGATAAAGCCTTGCATCAAGTATCTCTTGCCTCCTGCTTTGGTTCTCTTGTTATTCTATTTTTCAGCTCATTTTTGAAAGTCGACCGTTCGTTTCATTGCTTTTTTTATGCAAATTAATGAAAGGCGTAAAAGGCTCAAAATTTACACCTGGAACTTGTTGGGCGATTATGTGAGATTCTTACTGACTAACAGTACCTCCTTTAGATTCCACTCTTCTCGCGAAACTGCCCAAAAACATTGCGTTGAGCTGGATTAATCCTTAACTGCGGTTAATTGCAATTTTCCCAGTTTTTAGTTTTCTTCGAAAATCGTTCTGCATTGGCTTTTAATGGGTAGTGCGCAACGTCTTATTTTCTTGATTCTGAGGCTTAGTCTGAACTCCATAAAATTTTATTCAGTTTAGCCTTTCAAGACTCGAATGCATATCCAAATTACAGTTTCTTTTGTTTTCCATCGCAATTGTCCACATTGGCTTTGTCTAGAGAAGAAGGAAGCTAACTACCCTTGGGGTACGGATATGTTGGGTTTATCTAGGTCCATCAATGTGTATTTGTGTTCTCGAAATCTCTGTGTATCTGTCTGTCTGCGATAGTTCCACAATGACTTCTAACCCGCCCTAATTGTTTACTTATAGGTACGTCTAATTTTTAGCGCTCGGCTGCACGGTATTTAGCGAATCCCCCTACCGTTGACAAATTGTTTCATCTTTCTAGAGTTCAAAGCGGAATCAGTAGCACTGCCATAATGTACTTTTATCGTATCTGCAAAACTATTATAAATCCGTTGTTCGTCCCATAAGCGTTGAAACCGTCGTAACTCGTACAGGAAATTAAACATTCTCCAGAGGATCGTTCTTACCTATGACCTGAGTTTCTGAAGAACATACATAGTCTAGTAAAGTACAACCTCTGACCCTGAGGGGAGACGCGTGGAACGAATTTGATCCACATTAGAGAATGATTTTACATTTTCGAAGTCGTATCTTCATAACTACAATTGACCAATACATCTTACCTGTTCTAGATGCTAATGCTTATACCATAAGTTCGGTCTTGTTTTCGTAGATGTTCAGTTTTAGATATTGTGCCGCTCAATTTTACTTAAAGCTTTCTTTAGGACATCTCCACATGGTGTCAATATCATAAGTGTAGGTCAGCAATTGGGCACGATGTAATACCGAAAGTGGATATCCTTACTTCGAACGTGATGGTAGCGTAGTTTCCCCCGAAACACCTGAAGTCGAGAAGAGCGAAAAACTGACTAAATTGAAGTTCGTTTTCATGTAGATACATTCTAGGTACTGAAGAATAGAAATATATTCCGATTCTTTTGGAGGATCTTTCGAAAAAATGTGCTGTACTCGCTATATAAAGATTTGCGGTAAATCATATAATCACTGACAAAGCTGTCCTCAAAGTCGAATGCCATCATAAATTGAGGAAGCTTACACGGCGTCGAAAGCTAAATACACGGCACTCCACTTCCTCTAGTTGGTTCAAGTGTTTCGATAGTTTCAGTAAAGAAGATTAACGGTCGACCTATTATTTGCAAAGGCGGGCAGCGTGGAAGGTGATGGGGACACTTTATCTTTTGTGGATGCAATAGCTAGTCATATGCAGGTGCGGACTTCTCCTTCAATCAGAAACAAAGTAATATCGGCCATCAATGCACTCAAGCAGGGGTAAGGTCGCTAGGCATGATGGTCTTCCTGCGGAATTGTCCCCTGCAGTCTACGAAAATGACCCTAAAACTTAGGCAATTAGCTTTCATCAGCCAGTTTGAATCGAACGTTTAGCATGTGTCCGGTAAAGACAATTTAGTCGCTGATGCTTTGCCCGGAGATCCCAGATCAGCATCCCATGCGCAATCAATTTTTCGGCAATCGCTGTAGCCTAGAAAGATGACGCAGTTCTTCAGAGCCTGCTGTCGAACTCCAAATACAAGTTCAAGAGGTTCACTATCTTTGGCTCACCTTTGCTTTATCTGTTGGGAGAGGTTCGAACAGGAATCTAAGCCCTCCATTTCGGCCGCTCTTCGTAAGGAAGTGTTTCGCTCTTATGCATCCCGACATTTGGATAACGAACCGGCTAGTCTCCAGCAAGTACTTCTGACCGTCTAGGAATAAGGATGTGAACTCTTGGGTCAGAGAGTGCATCGTATGCTAGAAATGCAAGGTCACTAGGCATACTAGAAACGAATTTTGAGTATTCTCTAAGTCGACAAAGCGCTTCTGTATCATACACCTCGATATTGTAGCCTCTTTCTGAGACTTGCACAGGTACAAGCATGACCACAGGATAATTGAAGAACATTATAGCCCAGTTATGTGATGAAACCCTTTGTTAAGAGTGGATTCCGCGCGTTGGTGCTCTCGCTGTAATCAGCACAGATGAAGGAATGTTGTACGGATCCACTCTCTTCTTCGAGCTCGAAAAGGTCCTAAAGATTAAAGCCAGCGAACAACCGCACACCGCAACATCCGTCATGGCCGCAGGTCTTGCCTTTCGTTCTGTTTGGCCTGCGTACAGTCATCCGCGAGTAGTTTGCTGCAAGCCCTGTTGATCTGGTGCACGGGGAGAACCTACGACTCCCCCAAAGATCTTGTCTTCGACAAGAGAGACAGGCTTGGGAAAACCGGTTACTTGATAGTAGAACCCATCTCGTCATGCATGCGCTCCACACGACTAAAGATCTTGAAATTTGCACAAACGTTTGGTGAGGACTGATGCTACCCAGAAGTCGCTGTATACGAGGGTCCCTTTAAGGTCCTTGAGCATTGGGAAAACGCGTTCGGTCTAGACGTCGGTGGTGAGCCAAAGATGATCTCCTTGAGCAGAAAAGTCCCCCATTTGGCCGTGGCCGAGCAGCCTCGCCACGGGTTCTCTCGCCGAAAAGCCTCGGTTTCAGCTTGGGGTGAAGTGCTGCACACACTAGCAGCTAAGTTTATATGCGGCGTGTCCGTCGGAGCGCCAACAACCGAAAAGAGATCATAAGGGCGGTGGAGAAGCAGGATTCATCGAGTCCAGCTTAACGTCTGGTGTTTAACACGCTTTGCCCGGGGTCCACCAATCCGATATCCCAAAACCCTGTCTGGCGTCCTGGCCTCCGACGTCGCTCCATCTTCGGGCTGGAACATTGTCACCTATACGGATATACACGGTCATGGTATCGCTCATAGATTTCATCGTTATGTAGGCTACTTAATTGTCCATCCTCTTGAAGGCGGGCAAATTTTCTTCGGAAGATTCTTCTCTCGAAGGCGGCTGAGTGTTTGCAATTGTTCTTACTGCATCCAAGTTTCTGAGAAATACATGAGGACTGGAAAGAGTGAAAAGTGCAGAATATGATGTGCTTCAATGGTCCACGACATCCTTTCTCAAATACCTCAATTACGTTCATTACGTTTGTTTGCTCGCTCAGAGGCCAAAACATCAGTTTTAATTTGATTGATAATGGAAAGCGTCGATCAATTTGTCTATCCTGATACCGTTATTTCTGCTGACAGTAGTACTGAGCTGTATGACATATTAATAGTGCTTGATCTACTTTTACACTTTGGTGTTTTTATATGGGAAAACCACATGGAAAATGACGGCCAGTGTTACTGGAAGGATCCAAGTCTTCGGTAAAATCTGTCTCGTCGCATCATCGAGGTACTCTGCGCTAATACAATCCGGAATGAAGAAGTTTTTCTGTGTATGGACCAGGTATTGGTAGACCAGGCAATCGGAAGGCGCCATAAGCATATGGTAGAAAAGACTTGGGTAAATTCTTCGTAAATATAACTTTTTGGAAGTTTTAGAACAAGTACCTGAGCTGTGTATGTCGCAGACAAGTTTCTACGTGAATTACCCATAAGGTCGTTAACAATATTAGGCAAGGTGCGTAATTCAAAGAAACACAGTGTCTAATTAAAAGAAAGACCCAGTCGATCAGTGGATTATGTGTAGCAGGTCCGGAAGGGAACGGAACAGAATTTCATGGTTAATTGACCCAAGGAGACCAGATCATCATTTAGTTACAACGTCGATTACTGTACTTTATTATGCAGAATTCGGGAGCAGGGAAGGGCGAATCATGGGTTGGAGCTGCTTTCAAGTGTTAGTGGAATTAAACTGTCAGAATTCGTTATGTAATTCTACCCTTATAGTTGGCAATATTCATTACAAATAACTCTTTCGCATTGTGGTTTCTTTGCTCATCTGAAGAGTTTTAAAATCACACAGAGTTAAGGAGTGCGTTGAATAAATGACTAAGTTTAACGTTGCCACCCCTATTTGATTGCCTAAATATTATAAAGAACACCTGGTATGGAAAGAAGAGATATGTAGAGATTCGTCATCTCCCATTTCGATCTTGATGAACAAACTACTGCGTTTTCAATTTTTTCACTATAAATTTTATAAAGTCTGAAAACTTAAAACTTTATTCTAGCCAAACTTCAACCTCGCAAATGCCTGGATATCAGCTTGCCTCCATTATAAGACCCGGAACTTCATTTAGTTAAGCGAACATTGCTTGAGATCCCGCTGCTGTCTGCATTTTCTTAAAAACAATGAATTTATACTCCAATCTTCAACTGAAACTCACTCCTTCGATCAACTTCTGCTCTGAATCTAGGCGCCAAAAACCATTTTGCCGGTATGTCATTTGAAAAATAATAAAATATCTTGAAAGTTTCTATTATCTTATCGCCAACAATCGTCTAAAGATTGTCGAATTGTCAAATAAGTTACTTTTCTCATGCGCTCCGTTCTTCTTTATATATACGATGTGAACACCCTTTTCAGCAGTTTCGGCACTTTACTCAAGATGCCAGTTTCTTATTATTAGTCACATTATCCTTTCCAGCTTTATCTGATATCATCAAACATATTCTTCTAGGAACATAAACATTGACGAATAAAAATTCTATTAAGGCAAATAGCTCCTAGAAATTTTAATAAAACCCATCAAGAGAAAGTTTCAGAATCTTTTCTCAGGACAATAACGTACAATATGTATACCATTAGATACATCCGAGTTATGTACGTTATAAGCTACGGATGTAAACACAATACAAGTATCAAGTGTATGGACTGAGGAAGGACCAGAAAAGAACGACTTCGTTTTCCCAGCTCACTCAATATAAATATAGTTACTGAGGAATTTTCATTCACCTCCTACGAAAGGGAGATGACGGGAGCAACTTGGCAATCTCACAGAGAAAAAGGAGAATTCCACGCGAATTAGATCTCGCTTCGCTTGGTTCATGAACGGGAAGATACTGTCTGCCGGCTTGTTTACCTTAGGTTGTATAAGTGACGTGTAAGTGTATTCAAGCCGGGATTGCTTCCTGTATTGAGTTTGGAAGAATACAGGAAAAAAATCTACTGAGTAAACTCTCTTACTCCGGGCTACGGGTACGTTACTTCAGTTAGTTTTTTGGATTCTCTACTGTTGCTTTTGAGTTCGTCTATGTTTCTTGCATCCTTTGTGTTTACTCTATTCATATATCGTAACCGTCGTGTTTACCGAAAGACCATTCGATCGATATGTAATAGTCATCTCCCCCCACTTCCTTGCTAATACAGTTGGGGGAACATCAGTAGTTTGGACGAGGTTATTCTAGGCATGCATATACATAGTACAACAAGAACATACGTATGAAAGTTCCCACTGTATCTTTCGCGTCTAAAACGCTCCGGCTTTTGTGAATAGGACGGGAAAGAAGCCGAAACGCTTTAGTGAACAGCTGAAAAGGATATCTAACAAGTTTCACATTGTAAATCTTTTTGGTGCAACCGTAAGCCAGGAGATTGGTCTGTATCCTATTGTACATGATTTCGAAATATTCTCATCGTATGAACGTTTAGATTTTATCTGAATTGGAAAAAGGTACATCCTGAATTAAACCTAAAATATTCAATGGACCGTGAAGATTATTTTATAAGATTCGAAATTTTGTGGGATATGGTGAAAATCTCAGGTTCCCGTAGGGCTTGAGTAACTACCATGAATGCGTTAAATTTTCGATAATTGAGGAAGTGCAGATGTAATTATTTACAGAAAGTTTTAACGTACGAAAAAAGGAAGCAAGTAGTTTTCGAAGTGCAAATTTGCCAATCGGCAGAACTCAACTGACCATAATTGGTAAATATGCACTGGCCTGATTATTTCAGCTGGTGATTCCAGAAGGAGTTGCAAATATAAAATAGCAAATGTGTGAAGTGATTTTCCCCACAACCGGTAACATGCACTCAGCATTTTCTAGAACAAATATGCTGAATTGAATGAATTTCTCTGATCACTTCATCAAGTTTATTGCTACCTGTACCAAGGTATGTTCGCATTCGCATGAAAGGGTTGAAAAATGTGAAGCTAAGAATGGAGATCATTCCACCTTATTTTCATATGCTCTGCCTGCTTACCAACTTATATGGAAAACTGAAGTCAAATGCGGTATGCCAGATTGACGTCGGTATGCAAATTCCACCTTTTAGTGCCAAAAAGCATTAAAACTCCCAAGGTGAACCAAACGTTAAATATTTACCTCACAAATTCCACCGAATTTCCAGGATCGGTTGATCTTGCTTCCAGTAATAGCTGCTAACTTTAAGGACTGCTTCTAAAGGTAATTTGCAATCAGATTTTGACATATGATTGTCAATTTAATTTCAATGGAGAATAATAATAATAAATTCTCTTAAGGGAAGTTTCACTGCGTCCTAGAAGAACAATTGTGCCCCTTTTCCTGGTGATAGTGCATCTGTTAACTATAGTATGTCAAGCGAGTCTATAATCTACAGGAATTTTAATATATTTCCTACTAGTTCCTTGTAGTTCATCTCAGCATCTGGTATTAGGTATTCTGCTAGATGCCTCAACCTACCTTGCAGAAGTATCGGACACTGCCCCAGGACATATATGGAGGTTTCTTCACTTTTCACACAGAACTTGCCAACAGAGTCCGTTTATATTCCTAGCTTCTCCAAGTGTGATAATTTAGTCGAAAGGACCAGTGAGTATTCTCACTATAACCAGGGGGTTTCCTGTCAGTTAAAAGAATCCTTTGAGCGCTTGGGTTAAAATTCCTCATAAGCAGCCTGGTTCGTCCAGCATCGTTCCCTAAGCCGTCTGTCTTTATTTTTCGCTGTTGCAATGAACCCGTTTCTGATTCCACTGAAGGCTTACTGTCTGTGTAGAGTCGTCCGCTATCTCATTGCCTTCTATTCCAATATGGTCTCGAACCCAGAGTGTCCAGACCTTATTCAGTGAGCCGAGTGTTTTCAATCTCTTAAGGCCAATGTTATCAGGCTTCCGTAATTGTACCAGGTATTTAGGTGCTGGTTTAAGCCGTAAGTCATTGCCACCGTCTATCAGTTTGCCTTGTTGATTCAGCGTGTTTAAAATTTCGTATCGAAGTTGAATCTCGATGTCATGCTATCCGTTGATGTCAGCAGTTCCGGAATACCGTCTAGAAGGAATATCAATTTTCCATCAATTTAGCTGGCACTCCTCGCTGATATTCCTGGACATTCTAAAGATCGCCCTCTTTAACTGAGAAGAGTGTAATTCCGGAAGGACTTCTATAAAGCCGTTGGGCATGTCCTTATTTCCCCACTGATAATCACGCAATCCAGTTTTTGAAGTTTGTGTGTATCCCACTCTGTTGTGCGGACTTCAGTTCTTGCTACCCAGATTATCGCCCCATACGCAATCATTGGCCTTACTACTGCAGTATATATATCCAAAGTAGTATTTTCGGGTGTATCCCCATGTTTTTTCCGTTATGAGCCTGCAAGTCATCTGAGCCCATGTGGCTTTTTGACATATGTTTTTAACATGCGTCTTCCAGACTAATTTTTGGTCTAGTGTAATTTCCAAATATTAAGCGTCTGTTTTTCGTTTCACCGTCATATCCCATAGCCTAATCGCTCTCAGGTTATCAAGCTTACACTTTCTAGTAAATAGTACTATCGTGGCTTTGATTGCATTGGTGCGCGACCCCGCCTTCCCGCATCAGGTACTAGCAATTCTTAGCTCGGTTTGGCTTCCGTCACATCAAACAATGTCATCAACATAACCAGGAATTTGTATTTCAGTGCTTGTTAGCTCTCCTAAGAGTTCATTAGAACGCTATTTCTAATAGAGTTGTCTATGTCCTTCTCCATCGTTTTGAGTACAATGGATGGTCTGGATGGATGGATGGATTAGGGTGAAAAACATCCTTTTTATCCGCTTTCGGAATGAAGACCACTTTTGGTTTGGTTATGAGCTTTTATAATTTGCGAAGTACTGGGCGTAAAGCCACAGGTGAAGCGTAGTGGCAGTCAATATCGATATGGAAAAAGAAAAATATGAATATTTTGATTCCCGGATAGAAAGGTAGATGAATATATACCAAACATGAGAGAATTATAGTTTCATCGCGCTAAATCACTTCACAGTAGTGGGGGTGACCTCTGCCGAGTTGATAGTCCGCGATCGCGTTAGAGGTGCTAATTCTCTTAATTGCCTTTGGTAAATTTGATCATAAAGGAGCAAAATAGACGTAGAAAAATAGTACATGAATTGTTTTCTTATATTATCACTTTATACAGATTGTACGTTGTGCTCCCGTAGCACTTTTCTTGATAATTGCATTGACGAGAATCCAGGTCCGCCTTCTGCACGCCGCCCTTACATACCGTAATAAGGTTGTATTATTTTCAAATCTCCAAGGGTCTGTGGCATCTATTAGTAGCTGTGTTGCATGTTCCTGAACTCTGCTAGTAAGAAGCTTCGAAAAGCATTACTAACATAGTCGTCTGTATTTGCAGCCTAATTTCACCCACCCAGGCTGCAAGTTGTACGCCTTCTAGAGAAGAGGCAGGAGAGCAGCATAATATCGATGTGGACTAATTGGCCCGAAGCCGAGGTTAGCACTGGCCAGTTCGCCACGGAGGTAAAGCCCAACCCAGTGCTAATTATAATTAGCAAACAATACCGGATCTTTTGACGCTGGCTTGATTCTCTGGGGAGTACCCCCTCAGGCACGAGGCGGATGTTGTTTGGGTGAGACCTTACTGCTAGGACTCTTGAATGAAAATGTGTCACGGAAATGGCGATGAGGGAAGAGTTCGTAGCTTTTAACATAAGATTCAGACCAACGTGCCAGCCTAAGGGCTACGAAGGAATGGCGAGTTCAGAAGACTTCTCACCTAGCGGCTATCAACATAGTGATTCGTGTTCGAAGTGGAGTACATTCTTCTTCTGCGCTCTGGCTATGGGGGTGGGGCTGGAGGTCCTGCACTTAATACTATTGTAAGCCATTTTTGCTTTCATAAATCAAATGGTGGCGAAAAAGGAAAAACCGTCTTTCATTTCGACCGTTGAAATACTGGGAACCAAGGTACCTAATTTTACCAATTTTGATGAAGACTTTAATGTATGGGTGGAGTGCGGACATTGCGGAACTGCCGCAAGAGTGTTATCAGTTCTATTGATTCGCATTGCGTTCAAATTACAACTGGGAGGAGGTACCTATTAACTCAAAGGAGATTGCAGGGTGCGATTAATAAAAGTAAAGCTCATTGCTTGCAGGAGCTAATCAGAGGATAGTGGATAAGGATCTACGGTGGCATGGGTACAAATTATCATCATCAATGGCGCAACAACCGGTATTCGGTCAAGACCTGCCTTAATAATGAACTCCAGATATCCTGATTTTGCGCCGAGGTCCACCAATTCAATATCCCTAAAAGCTGTGTGGCGTCCTGGCCCACGCCATCGTTTTATTTCAGGCAGGGCTTGCCGCCTGTTTTTTTTTCTACCATATAGATATTGCCCTTATAGGCTTCTCGGGCTGGATCATCTTCATCCTCACAGATAAAATAGGTTCATTTTATCCTCACAGATAAAATGAACCTATTGGGCCGGATTTTATCCACAACTTGATGGTCATGGTATCGCCCATAGATTTCGTCGTTGTGTAGGCTACGGAACCTTCCATCCCCATGTAGGGGGCCAAAAATTCTTCGGAGGGTTCTTCCCTCGAATGCGGTCAAGAGTTGGCATTTGTTTTTGCTAAGAACCCAAGTTTCCGGGGAATTCATGAGGACTGGCAAGATCATTGACTTGTACAATGACAGCTTTGACCCCATAGTAGGACGTTTCGAACGGAACAGTTTTTGTAAGCTGAAATAGGATCTCTTCTTCTATACTTGTTAGTGGCAGTATTTATGCGTCGTCTTCAGTTGCCGGGACCTCCAACTCGCGGAAGTTCTGGTTGTTGAGCAGTTCATCAAAATGCTCAACCCATAGCTCCAATATTCCCATGCTGTCAGAAATCAGACCTTCCTCTTTGTCTCGGCAGGATGAGCGTCGAGGTGTGTAAGGTTTCATCCTGCTGACTTGTTGGTAAGACTTCTGCGCCTGGTCCGGTTGCTCCCTGTATTTTTCCAGCTCACAGACTTGTTGGTTCTCCTTTTTCCATCTGTGAAGTCGCTTCTTCGCTCGCCAGAGTTCGTGATGAGTTTCTGCGCGTGCCCGAGTTCTTTGAGAATGCAACATTACTCGGTATGCAGCATTTCTCCGTTCCATTGCTAGTTTGTGTGTTATGGATGGCTATTTTGTGGGTGGCTTCAGTGTTAACTTTCACCTGATTGCTGGGTGGTGTTGCTATTCAATCTCGGAGTCTATATTGACCCCTCCATATGTTCTGACATTCATCAAGGTTGAGAGGCGGCCGCGTTCGATCAGCACGTGTTCAATTTGGTTGAAAGTGGTCCCGTCTGGAGGGGCCCAAGTTTATTTGTGGACCGCTTTCCGGGCAGACCAGGTGCTTCTAACAACTATTTCGTGTGATACTGCTAACTGAATAATCCGCAATCCGTATTTTGATGTAAGCTATGGGAACCAACTATAATATATGATGGATAGACTCTTCTCCAGGAAACCGGTCCCTGTCTAACGCATTTCCTGCAACGCTGTTACTTCAGCCCTATATTGTGGCAGGATGTCGGCTAGCTGCTTGGCAGCTCCATATCTGTACAGGAAGCGTACGTTCCATGAGAAAATGCGCAAATCGTTATTCGTTGTATAGTCAGTCCAGCTCGAGGCTCCTTTTTTGGTTTCGTACCGGATTTTTTTCCATGTAGGGTTGTCAGCCCTACCCAACCCCCAACCTGGAGGACCAGTTGGTTCAATTTGTCCCATTTTTAGGCGCGGGGGACTCACCTTTATCCTTTTCAGTCTGCAGTCTTCCGTTAAGAAAGAACTTCCATCAGTCACCACGTGGAGGTGGAGAGCTGTTGGTGTTGGTTCCGCAGGCGTTTCCCAGGTTTTGTGCTCCATCGTGGGTACCAATTTACGCTTCGCCCTGGGATCTATCCTACCCTTGATTATAAATTAACTACCCGCAAAAGTGAGCACTTTGAAAACCCTGTTTACTTGGATGTCGAGCCATTCTTCACGAAGAAGCTGGAAGAAGCCATTTTTTTTTCATGAAAATAAAATGGCGACGCTTTCCCGGCTGAGGGTCACAAATTAGTGTTTTATCATCGGCTGGACCTAATATCCGGCACTTCCAACGCTTGTCTCAGGTTTCAGAGTAGGCAAACGAGACCCTGAGCTGCATTCTCTATATTGGTATGCTCAGTAGGGCATAGACTCGTTGAAATGATAGGTGCCGGTGGCAGATATATCCACATTGGATACTGTCATGGAGGTCGTGGATGTGGTTCGTTAAACTGAGGTATATAACCGTCGTCCTTGCCGTAGTAGGGAGAAGGGAGTACTCGGGTGGTGTCTCTCTACCATTCTGTACTGGAATGATCCCCATCCTCGTCTATGCTATGCAACGCATGGTCATCTATGAACGCAAGGGAAGAGGTTGATCCTGCGTGAGTGAGTGGCATCCCTGGGAAAAACGTGTCCGCGGATAGGTCAGAAACATGGCACGATGATTATTTTGCTGCCCAGCTTCTAATCGGACATTGGAATTTTCTACGCTACCTGTACGATAAGCCACAATTTCCTGATTATACGTTCACTTGTCCTTATGGAAGGCGGATCTATACAGACACAGTCGAGTTGCCTCTGGACAATATTATCGGAGAAGCGCGTGAGAAGCGCTGTCAGATGGACAGGTGTTATTGCACATTCCGTTCGCGTTCTCAGATGTATCCCAGCTAAATATATCACGCAAAACAATGACAAGAATCGTAGGGAGTACAAGCTTAAGAGTTGGGCGATAGACTACGGACCAATAATTTGAGATCAAGAAGGTACAAAAGGACTTTTTACTCGCTAGTTTACTCTTCTCAGTATAATCTGCCCGGACTAAGCTGCGGGTATGAAACATACACAACTAACCAGCGCGAAGAAGGAGAACCAAAATGAGATCGCATCCTGATGATTTAGAATGAACATGAACTGTACGAACTTTGTAGCGAACTGGAATTTTCCACTGTTAAAAGACTACGGAAGCTAGGATACAATGGACCAGACCATATACAATAGATGGACGACATTCGAATACTTAACAAACTATTCATCGGAAAAACTTAGGAACGAAGAATGTTGGGAAAACCTCGGGAAAGGTTTATTGAAGAGAAGATTACACACCGCTTCTTGGGCTTTAACATTGGAGGACACGGTGGACGGACCTAGACAACTGGATATTGCTTCTTTGAACATTTTTGTGGCAAAATTGATAATTCTTTTTGATTCCTTTTTGTGCTTCATTCCATAAAAATAAAAAAAAGAGAATTCTAATAACTTTAATCTCCCTCTTCTACGTATACCTTTGTATTTCGGGAGTGGGACTTTCTCAAGATTCCCATCAAAGAAATCCTGTTCAGTCTCAAGTTCAATCGATATATATGATATTAAAAAGAATCGCCTCGAGCTGTGTGCCCTCCATTAAATTCTGCATCAATTTTTCTAGCAAACTTTTGTTTTAATCCCATCCCAAATATTTTCCTTTAGCTTGAATCTTAAAGACGAATGAGAAAATTCAAAAAGGAAACTATACGTGGTACGTGAAAGTGAAAGCAGTCTTTGTGTATTTTGTCTCTAAACATCATCAATCATTTATGATATGAAGACGAGCCGTACGCATATTCCCGTACAAACTTGCTAATTCGTCGTCTGCAGATATGTTTTGTATCTACATACATGGGCATAGATATGTACATATATGGTTTGTTCCGGAGACGCGTAGCTTCTTTGGCGAACCCAATTCCTTGTCCTCCATTTTTCTGTGCTTCATCACATTCACTGCTGCTTTTGATGGATTCCAAAAATGATGAAATGTCGGCTTGAATATGTTTACATTTGATTATATTTACCACCCCCGCATAATACGGTACGTGGGTAATCTTTCTGGTTATGTTTTCCCTTACTGTTCATCTATAAATATATCCTTATGTATATAAAGTGTGTATTCAGATGTATTTGATTTGCTGACATTATGCCTTTGCCGCATTTGTATAGACAATTACTCGGAAGAAACATAATATGACTTCCAATAATGGAAAAATGATAATCGTTCCATGAATCACAACATTCTCCAAAAAAATATATGTATGTAAGTATATGCAGAATCCCAGTTGAATTGGAAGCACGTACTCCTCTTTAAAATGATTTTAGGGACAAGAATACTCTCAAATGAAATAGCTTCTTTGCCGCAAAAATGGTGAATGGTGAATATAACTAATGAGGAATTGATGGTGAGGTGGTTTGGTGAGTGGGCTTTGCAAAGGTATTACATTTTGTTGGCAGGATTTCACGGACTTTCTTGGAAGTTTGCAGCACGTGGGCTGTTACTTAGTTGAATGCGTTTCTTGGCGACTGAGCGTTCAGAAGTGAAATTCCTTTTAATGTTGGTTGTGGTAGTTCTAAAGAAGTGATCCATCACGAAATGTGTGTATGCCTGCTCATTTTGGATCTTTGCGTAGGTATAAATAAATGAATATTGTGGCTTTAGTAGGCTTCTTCTTTATCTAGTCGAATTGGACTGTCCCTGAACCTAGTCGATGTGAGTGGTAATTAAAAACTCAAATTTTCAAGGTGAAACAAGGAGAAAAGCCAATCTGGTCTTTTGAAGTTTTGGAAGGCATCTCATTTGAAATCACTGGCTTTTTAGAGGAGTAAGGGATAAATTTTGGTAAAATGTTTACAGAATAATTCTATTCGATAGGAATACTTCCACCATATGGTAGTGTTGAGAACTAAGCCATGGTTTTGGGCCTGAAACATTGAGTGAGCTAAATGCAATTCAACAATCTCTTTGTTGGCTGCTTCTGTAAAATTGAATTTCTGCTACCAGAAAAAGAGTCTGAAAGACTCCACCTATATTTATGAAGTAACTGTAGTTCAGCGGCATGCGTGGAATAAGGAGTCCTCGTGATCAGTACACACAGATGTTACTTATTCCTCCGACCCAATAAATTTTAATGCAGCAACTTTGGCAGGGAGGACTTACTGGGAATGATGAATTGCCTGTTTTGTCAACCAATGGTTAGCATTTTGTAAGACATCGTTGTAACTGGAGAAAGGGGGACCAAAGGTTTTCTTATACGTAAGAGAATGTTCTCCTTCATTTTGATTTGCAGCACAAGGTTCTGCCTAGGTGGCTATCAAAGCTGTCATAAAGCTCAAGCCCAGAGTTGCTCTGATTGGGCCGCATTCTTTAAATATCAATCACATTTCATGTGTGAAAGGTTTTGAGTAGTCCGTGTCAGACTATTCACTTTAGCATGACACTGACATTCAGTTTTAGATTGTAGTAAATTTGCACAAAAGAGGACACCTTCGATCTAACCTTGCTCATAATAGTGAAACTGCCACAAAATCTGGTAGTATTACGCTCTGTGTTATTTAAACCTATATCGAAATGAAAGGTATTTCGGAGGCTAATATAGTGGCAGCTTCGCCGTGTAGTTTCTGACAACCGCTCCATGGAGAAAAGTTATAATGTTCCACTATCCACACAATTGAACTTGGGAAAGTACTAATTGCGACTTTTCATTTGATGCTCCTTTTCCATGTATAGAGACTCTCCTTAAAGTCAACTTGGAGTGATGCGAGGGGAATTACAGTTGGTACCTTTCCAACTGTAATTCCCCTGAGAAGACCTTCGAAAAAGTGTGGCTGAACCAACAAAACCATGCATCGCTAAAGCATGTGACACGTCCATGCCTAGCAGAAGGCCCAACTACTGGTGGAATGACCGGTTTGTCATTGAGCCAAACAAACGGCTCAGATAGGAATAGTAGATAGTATCGACCAGAAGCAAAGACAGCGCGCCAATAAGAAGGCTCTCAAAACTTGCAAGCTCGTCACCCATTGAAGTGAATATTCTGGATGCTGTGGGAAAAATGCTAGAGCGGCTAATTTATATTAGATTACTCTCGGTTCTTGAGAATCAAGGAGGTCTATCAGATCGGTGTTGGCTTCTAGTTTGCCGAAAATGCAATTGACGGAAAGGGTTGACTAGCAAATATTGCGTGAGAAATGCAATCGTTACGGCCAATTGGAACCTAATACGAGAATCCCTGGCGAAGATTCGTATTCGCGCTTATTTCCTCCTATTGCTAATCGGTATTTAAAAGATTGGATGCTTTAATATAAAACTGATGACGGGCGCAGGAATACGTAGTCTCCGAGGGTGTCGCACATGCTTTCACTGCTGTGGTGAGTTGCGTCAACGATATAATAGTGCTGGTAGTTGCGAAAAAGAAACGTTCGCAACGTAAAAACGTTCTTAGCTGAAAATTGTAGTTTGTGGGTACCTATTTGCTTGGATTAGTAACCTGTATTCTAATAATACAACTAGATACCATAGCGGAGTGCCGTTTGCAGCTCATTATTTACACATCTTCATAGATCTATGAAATAGAATCTATCATTAACGCTCAGGCAAAATATTACAATATAAAAAATCATCTTGCATTCTGATCGAACGAAATCTGTTCTGGTTTCCTATAGCAAGCCCTTTAATTCTTTATATAAGAAGGCTGCGTTAGTACATTGCATCATATTATTGAAGTGATCGTTACCTTTGATAAGAGTATCCAGTTTGAAGTTTGTTACGAAAAAGAGATTTTCTGGAGTTTATGGAGCCTGTGATTGTGTCATACATATTGAATTGAAGCTGACTTATTTTCTCTTCGTTGAAGAGTTTTCCTGATAGTCGGATAAATTGAGTCCCCTTGGAACTCAATGCATGATACGCTACCAGAACTCGTTTGCAATAAAAGTACATTATACGCTGCTTGCTTCTCCCAGTACCCTGACCAAATTTAAGGCTGGTATTTGTGGTCCTTCTGAAATAAACCCGCTCCTGTCCTTTAGCCATGGAAAACTATCCCGTGCAGTCACTCATTACCTTTATCGTCAAAGAGCTGCTTATCCAAAATCTTTAACTCTGATCTTACCCGAGTGCGATTGAGACGCGATTGGCAATGCACTTTGTCACCTGCTTAGAATTGCAGCTTCCAAAATACAATAGAAATATCTACCTACCTGTGGCAAGAGAAAGAAATTAGTCACTAAGACCATCTTTCGCAAAGATTAAAAAAAGGCTGGTGTCAATCTAACTTACTCTCGAAAGTGGCAACTGACTATTCTCTTCGGGGAAGAGCAAAAAAAACGTGAAAAGACCAGACAATTTGGAATGTGCAATCAAATTTCTCAATCGCAATAACATTCATCTTATTGGCCTCACCTAACCTAATGTACTGGAAACCAATTCTCAAATTCGAAAGGTTAACCACCACACTCGATCAAAGTCAATTCAGTCGAGAAGAAGATAGGTGTCACATACAATAATAAATGTCGTATTATTGCCTTTATTGGGGCAGATATCCGGCTGAAGGGTGTTTTAAACCCAGGTTGTTATATAAAGACTTCATCACGGCTTTTTTCAAACTTTACGATTGAGTTATTTCTGAGAATGTGCACTTGATAGAGGTGACTACTCTCTAACACAATCATTCCTTGTTTGTATGAGGACTATCTCAAACTCAGCGTTGAACGATGTAATTCATACTATAAAATCCAACATAAAAAAACGCCATTCAGTACATGTCTGGGGGTTCACACTTCCGTTTTCACTGAGGCGTGGCAGTTTAAAAAAAATGCATGCGATAGACTGGATGGTGATCAGTTGCCAGATCTCCCATCCGGTGCGACAACAGATGGCGGATAGGGTAATATCTATTAATTAAATAAATAAATACATTTTCTTTTCAGACTGTGCATGAGCACAGTGCAGGGCCAAAATGGCTACGGGAAGGATTACCAGACCATAAATATTTATTATATTTATCAACCGCACTGCCCCAGCAGTGAATGTCTTGGCAACCCTCTTTTTCTTCAGCTTTTGCCCCATTCACAAGTGGAGTCGGCTCGTCATGATTGTGCAGTGCTCCATTCGCTGATAGCATTGACCCGAGATATTTACGTCGAATAGTTCTAGACAGGTCACTGCTATTGAGAGTGTTTGTACCTGTTTCATGGGGATCGGTTGTCAAAAATTCAGTTCTATTCAGATTCAATATGAGACCGTGTTCCATGAGGCGATTATTCCATTTTTGGACAAGTTGCTCGAGATTATTTTTGCTATTAGACGTTTGGAAAACATCATCTTCATAAAATAGTGTATAGGCCGCTGGACGTTGGATATCCCGTGTGACAGTGTCCATAACAAGAACAAAGAGGAGTGGTGAGAGCGCGCTCCCTTGATGGACATCGACAATGACACGAAGTAGTTTTGATATACCTGCCACACTTCGAATTTTACTTTTTGTATGTGATAGAGCAGTTTAACCTAGTGATCTAGTTCTTTTGTCGTAGAACATATCAAATTAGCTCATGTGGCACACCGTCAAACGCTTTCTCCAGATCCAGAAACGCAATGTTAAGATTGCGATGTTTCTGAGTAACTGTGCATCATGTAATGCGCCAGTAGTTCCGCAGTTCTTGACAAATCCGGCGTGATTCACAGTTATTTCAACGATCGGGTGGTGATTTGAACATTCTGCTGGATTATCTCTCTTTTTCCACATTGAAACTATGGTACTTTTTTGCCGCTCAGATGGTGTTCTACTTTCCTGAATAACCCGATTGAAGAATTGGCTGAGCCACAGTTTTGGGTCCCAGCTATCCGCATTGCAGAGCTCAGATGCGATGTCGTTCCCTAATTTCATTCGCACTGAGGGTGCCAATATTTGTTTTTAACAATATATTGGATGCATTTACTTGGTCGACCAGTCACCAAGAGAAATCAGGTAGTATTTAGTATAGTGGAATAATTCCAACTGTGCTTTATTTATCTTTTTTCCTGATCTTAGCATTTTATTTTTGTTTTACTGAGCAACACTCCTTTTGCCTGGGCTTAGGACCAGGTGTTCAAATAAAGTAAGAATCCCAAGAGGGAAGTCTAAGAACGGCGGGCTGAATGGAGGTTGCTCGCTGACAAAAGCGACGACACCCACCGTATTTGTTGAAGAGGTGATGCGAGGGAACTGCCTTTTATGTAGCTTATAGCAGAAATAGTTGAGCTGCCCAAATTTGTCAAGGACAGGCACGGCGTGCACCAAGCTAACAAAAACACAGTGAGAGCCATTAGGTTCCTTTATAATTGGTTGGCAGGATGAGAAGAGAGAGAGAGAGATCTCAAAGAAAACCCGATATCTGCTGCCCCATTAAAGTCTGAAGCAACTCAAATGACAAGTAATCGCACTCCCATCGACCTCTGGCTAAAGAGAAGGGTGCAGGAAAAAATGGGCAGTTAAGTTAAGTTAGTTAAGCAGCTGATACCGAAACGAAACCAAAAATTCGGAAAAGAGGAAACATGAACTCTGAATCCAAAGGAACGAAAACAAAAAGGCGAAAAGAAGGCGGAGATAAGAAAAAATATCAAAGCTTACCCAATTTAGTCCGAAGGACCCATTAAGGCGATTTCATTTTTAAGCTGAAAAGATCTAATTTGATCAATACTGTTGGCTCTCGCAGTCAAATTAAAATCTCACTTGATGAGAATGATATAGTGCGTGCCGAAATGAGAGAATGAGATCTATATGCGGTATAAGGACCTCGATGAAGTGAGATCCAGAGCACCGCTTTGCAACAATAATCTACGTTGCCTATTACGCATTCAGAAGGCCGCAATCAGTTTACCAACAGAGGAAGCTCCGAAGTTATTAATTACCGAAAAATTTCGATTTGGATAAATTGTCTGTTACCTGAAAACAGACCTCATTAAAAAAGTGCTTTAAACGCCGCCATACTACCAAGGAGTGTAATAGGGTCCTCAAACGCATTTAATGTAAAGGAAAGTAGTGAAGGCATAACCGGCATTTTACTGCCAGTGATAAATGCCTTGAAATTAGGAAGACGTGAACTTTAATTGGAAAATAAGGTTTATTCAAATCATTTCAAGGTCACCCGGGATTTGCTTGACGACTCATGAATTCGAGGTGGAAATTGCCACTATAAGTGAATTCTACAGAAGCTTTGACTCATAAATTCGGCTGTGGTGGGTGAAAACAAGCATTATATATGTGTACAGTTGTTACGTCCAGTCTCATATTGTCTAAATTTGAGAAGCATCGAGCCTAATGCAAGCGAGCAATCTATTAGAGGCTGGCTGG
Organism: Hermetia illucens; assembly: GCF_905115235.1. NCBI lineage: Eukaryota > Metazoa > Arthropoda > Insecta > Diptera > Stratiomyidae > Hermetia > Hermetia illucens. The sequence goes on along the minus strand of NC_051849.1, from coordinate 167,695,192 downwards.
AATAGCTGGAAATAATTCTAACTTACGAGGGAGATTGTGCGGATAGCTCATTGGTTTGAGCACAAGGCTGTTGTACAGAAGGTCGCGGTTCAAATCTCGCTGGTGGCAATGGGATTTGTATCGTGATTTGACGTCAGACACCAGTCAGCTGCTAAACCTGCTAAAGTAGTGCATCGCAAAAGCAGATAATATACATTCCTCGGTAAAAGTATGAACATTTTAAGGAGGACGCAAAACCGCAAACAGTACATGCTCCATAAAGCCAGCTCAATTATTGATACCAACAATGTATGAATTGGCTGACGGGGAGGGGTGTGCCAGCAAAAGTAGCGTCATCTTGATGGGAGAAATATGATAAATTCTCTAATTGGAGCTTAACATGGAAACTCTTTGCAAAGATTGGTAGCTGTCTCACTACTATTGTAGATAGCTATGTATTTATTAAGCAGAAACAAGACTCTGGTAGGATACCGATGACCGACCGGCCTAAGAAGTACTCTATCTTGTGGATGTTCCACAGGGCTCCGCACTGAGCCCATTACTGTGGAAGATCGTAGGCAATAGTTAATTTAATTTTCTGTCTCGGATGAAACCGCGGTGGTGATGCTGAGTTATACTCATGCAAGATAATCAGTGCTGATCAGGCTTGGTTAGATAGCTCTACACTGACACTGACAAAGTAGTCTTGATTACCAAGCGTCGGAGTTCAGTTTTAAATAACACGTGTAATATGTTTGCAACAAAGCATCCACTGGCAAGAATGGTGCCGATCATTGGTTGGCCCGCATATTGCCTAGAGGTGAGCTCAAACTGTAACTCGCATAAATTGAGTGTGCTGTACAGTGGGTAAAAATCCCACACACTGCCGTATTCGGGCTATTGTCTTTTCCAGATTTCCACCTATTTAAAAAAGAAAAAATAAAACCTCAAAAAGAAAATTGCAAACACCGCAACTGCAACTGGCTAAAATTCGACTAAGAGTTGAAAGTTCTTTAAATATCTCACCCTGGATTAAGAAGCAAATATGACCCTGATATAAAAAGCACAGTCAGAAATTCCTCACGTCTACATTTCACCTCTTAATAAATTTTTATTTGATCAGAACCGGGGTTTTCCTCATCATTCGTAACAATATAATAAACAAATAACATGTTGCTTTTCCACTGTGCATCCTGAACGAACGGGCTCACTCTCTGATTGTAAATTAGTGGCACACTTAGCATCATTATCATTAATTTTGATCTATCTTTTCTCTCTTTCCACATTTTGCAGATGCATCATCCAATTCAAATGAAGCCGGCAGATAGTGAAAACCGCAATGGTAAGTACATATCCTGTTTATTATTAGTTGGGGAGAACAGTAGCTGCACTAGTTACGGCAAAGGCTACATATTTTCCTCTGGCACACAAACATCAAGTATCTAGGATAAAATTTATGTATGCAGCTTCCCGGCAGATCATCCGCCCGCACTTCATGGCATGCAGTCTCCCCATTTCCGTTTTGAAGAGCCCACTGCGGTGCTTACATATGGAAGTTATATGTGTATTTACTAACTCAGTGTCTGTAGATTATTTTATAAAGCATTTTAACGCCATTCATACAGCCAGGGGGTGTTGGATGCGGCCATTGTTTTTCTTGGAAAATATAATTCTCTGTTCCATCGGAAGAGCTTATGTTATAAGTGAATCCGTCAATTTATTTCTTTTCATTTTTGGAGATCATTTTATATTATTCTTAAACAGTTTTAAGGGACAAAGGGTAGTGAACAAGGTCCTCGAAATGGTTTGGAAGAGAATCGTGATTTTAAAAAACGCGCCCTGCAACCTCCAATCAGATAGGCAAATGTAGACGACTAGGCAAGTGTTCCTATGTTCTCCAAGTGGTGGTCAATCTTTATCCTTCACAGTATCCAGTAGGCCAACCGGGTGTATCCTTTTGTAAAGTACACTTAGATTATACTGTATGAAAGTGCATTAAAGTTACATGGTCTGCAACTCATTGATGTGGAGTGGTGGAGCATTTTCCGAGCACGTTCCACTCTCGTCATTCGTCCTGGTAAAGAATTTGCTGAATTTGAAAGTCTTATCATGATGACACATGGTAGTTTGCCAATGACATGCAGAGGAGATTACATTTTTCATCACGCTGATAATTTTTTCTCTCGTATTATGTGATCGATAAATGTATGAATATGATAAAACGTCCTGTCGCATGCTATATGCATTTATATTACAACGTTTTTATCACAATTTTCACGGTATTTCGTGTAGAACGGTGTATGGCATAGCAGTATCCTGTATTGTTACATTTTGGTATGGTAGCAGCTTTGTACAGTGCTTTTCTTCCTAGATGAATATCTGCGGGAATAATAAGTGTCGAGGTTACGTGGTCGATAATGTACTGGGGCGGGAATTGCGAATACTTGGCTAGAAAAGGTGCCCTATGCACCTAAGCTCCAGGGGAAATTCTAAAATCTGCATACTTTCTATCAGCATATTTAATAGATTGACCTAGTTGAAGTTAAATATTTTTATCTGTGGAAGATATCTAAGCTTTACTTGAACTATGACAAATTTTATGCCTACGAATATAGCCCATCATCATCATCAACGGCGCAACAACCGGTATCCGGTCTAGGCCTGCCTTAATAAGGAACTCCAGACATCCCGGTTTTGCGCCGAGGTCCACCAATTCGATATCCCTAAAAGCTGTCTGGCGTCCTGGCCCACGCCATCGCTCCATCTTAGGCAGGGTCTGCCTCGTCTTCTTTTCCTACCATAGATATTGCCCTTATAGACTTTCCGGGCGGGATCATCTTCATCCATACGGATTAAGTGACCCGCCCACCGTAACCTATTGAGCCGGATTTTATCCACAACCGGACGGTCATGGTATCGCTCATAGATTTCGTTATTGTGTAGGCTACGAAGTCGGCCATCCTCATGTAGGGGGCCAAAAATTCTTCGGAGGATTCTTCTCTCGAACGCGGCCAAGAGTTCGCAATTTTTCTTGCTAAGAACCCAAGTTTCCGAGGAATACATGAGGACTGGCAAGATCATAGTCTTGTACAGTAAGAGCTTTGACCCTATGGTGAGACGTTTCGAGCGGAACAGGCTCTGTTGGCTGACAATAACCGTCCGCGGATTTCATCATCGTAGTTGTTATCGGTTGTGATTTTCGACCCTAGATAGGAGAAATTGTCAACGGTCTCAAAGTTGTATTCCCCTATCCTTATTCTTGTTCGTGCTTGTGTTTGACCAGTGCGGTTTGATGTTGTTGGTTGATTCGTCTTCGGTGCTGACGTTGCCACCATGTATTTTGTCTTGCCTTCATTGATGTGCAGCCCAAGATCTCGCGCCGCCTGCTCGATCTGGATGAAGGCAGTTTGAACGTCTCGGGTGGTTCTTCCCATGATGTCGATATCGTCAGCATAGGCCAGTAGTTGGGTGGACTTGAAGAGGATCGTACCTCTTGCATTCACCTCAGCATCACGGATCACCTTCTCGAGGGCCAGGTTAAAGAGGACGCATGATAGCGCATCCCCTTGTCGTAGACCGTTGTTGATGTCGAATGGTCTTGAGAGTGATCCTGCTGCTTTTATCTGGCCTCGCACATTGGTCAGGGTCAGCCTAGTCAGTCTTATTAATTTCGTCGGGATACCGAATTCTCTCATGGCCGTGTACAGTTTTACCCTGGCTATGCTATCATAGCCGGCTTTAAAGTCGATGAACAGATGGTGCAACTGTTGTCTATATTCCAACAGTTTTTCCATCGCCTGCCGCAGAGAGAAAATCTGATCTGTTGCTGATTTGCCTGGAGTGAAACCTCTTTGGTATGGGCCAATGATGTTCTGGGCGTATGGGGCTATCCGGCCTAGCAAGATAGTGGAGAATATCTTATAGATGGTACTCAGCAACGTGATACCTCTATAATTGCTGCACTGTGTGATATCTCCCTTTTTATGTATGAGACAGATTATGCCTCGTTGCCAATCATCAGGCATTGATTCGCTGTCCCATACCTTGAGCACAAGTTGATGAACCACTTGGTGTAACTGGTCGCCTCCATATTTAACCAATTCGGCTGTAATTCCATCGGCTCCTGGCGACTTATGATTTTTTAGCCGATGAATTGCACGGACTGTTTCTCCTAAAGTTGGTGGTGGCAGTATTTGTCCGTCGTCTTCAGTTGGCGGGACCTCCAACTCGCCGATGTTCTGGTTGTTCAGTAGCTCATCAAAGTACTCAACCCATCGCTCTAATATGCCCATTCTGTCGGAAATCAGATTTCCCTCTTTGTCTCGGCAGGATGAGCATCGAGGTGTATAAGGCTTCATCCTGCTGACTTGTTGGTAAAACTTCCGCGCCTGGTGCGGTTGCTCCCTGTACTTTTCTAGTTCACAGACTTGTTGGTTCTCCCATGCTTCCTTTTTCCGTCTGTGAAGTCGCTTCTCCGCTCGACGGAGTTCGTGATAAGTCTCTGCGCGTGCCCGCGTTCTTTGAGAATGCAACATTACTCGGTATGCGGCATTCTTCCGTTCCGTTGCTAGCTTACATTCATCGTCAAACCAGCCGTTCCGACTCCTTTTGCGGCTGGGGCCAAGTATAGCCCATAGATCGGATTAAAATCGAAATAAATCTTTTTCGTTCATATTGAAATTATCTCAAAGCACGAAACAATTCGATAAATGGATTATTGGAGGGGAAAAATTGCTAAAACATATTTCGTGGCATAATCTGTTTTTCGGCTGGTTACATCTATATTGCAGCGCAAGCCCCGCAGCTTTCAATTAGTGCGATCGCTTTGTTTGTAATTTATTCTTTTCATCCAATTTTTATATGAATTGTTGTTTACAAAGATATATATTAAACAAGTGGTATTTGCAATTCGCACCTGGATTTGGCATTTATTTATTTTTGCTTATTTAATAATAACGTGTGGTATTTGAACTGAGTAGGTGGAAAAAGACATTGCCCGATTGTTTAGTAAATATTGAAAGTAGAGCATATGTGAACACTCTTGCTCGTACCCTAGGCTGTTTTTTATTTGCTTTTCCGAATAAACTCGTATTTTGCACTTTTGCTCTATAATACCAATTTTAAATTGTTTGAAATATTAGTTCTGTTAAATCATTGTTCCGCCTTTGTTCAAGGACAATAAAAACAATGTACACCTCGGGTGTTCTACCCTGTACAAATATTTTATATTTGCAAAGGGGGTCGGCTCCGATTGGAGGAGATTCTTTCCAAATTTTATGTCTCCAAAGCCCGATACCTTATGAGAACTTTGATCCTCATTAACATCTGCATTTCTTCAATTAATTTTGGTAATGCTTCGTGCCGCTTGGTGCATGCTGAGCGTTCATCCAAATGAATTGCTTTGTATTATAGCACCAAAGTATTTATTTCATCCTTCTGTGAAGCAATTAGCTTCACAAGTGAGGTTACATTCCTTTTATAAAATGTAGCTGTCATTGCGTCAACTACCCACGTTGTATGCCGCAGCTCCGTGCAGAATTCCCCTATCAGCTTCAACTCCCTCTCCATTGTTCTGTGCCATATATTTCTAAACCACCCGCCGCCCAACCTAGGATAGTTATTTCCATTTGATGGCGTAGTCACTAATGAAGTTGTTGCTTGCCTTAATATGTGATCCATGCTCCATGCTCCTCATTTGAAATTACCTCCAGCCAGAGTACCCCGATTGTATGATGCAGGCAAGTATTGAATAAGATGTGGGGCTTTCTAGTAACAGTTGCAGTCATTTTCCGTATACTACTTCTATATAGCAGCACAGAAAGGATGTTGGTGCGAAGCTGACTCAACTTGATTTTGGTATAAGACAGAAGCACTCCGAGATTTTGGACAAAATAGTGGAGGCAAATTGAGTGGTTTTAATGTCAGGAGCGGCATCCATCACGCTGTTATCATGCGCAGAAATATTACCACCATCATCAACGGTGTAACAACCGGTACCTGATCTAGGCCTTGCGCTAGTAGGAAACTCCAAACCTGCTCCATTGCTCCATCTAAGACAGAAAAGCAGAAATATCACCTACTAGATATACAAATTGACCAGCACTTTCAATATTCTGCGCATTATATTAATAAGATGAGAACGATGAGCAGTCAGGCTGAGAACTTTGTGTTTGTTGGTGCTTATTTGGAATTAGAATCTGCTTGTCTCCTTCTAAAAATCCAGAGCTATATCGCTAACATCTATAACTTGGTGAGAAAACAGGTAGATATCATCAGTTTAATGCATGCGTCCTAGGAACGTAGACATGACCCATTGAAACCCCCCACGTCCTCTGCACAAGGTAGCATGGTAAATATTTCCGTTAATATAAAAACAATGTTGACGAGAGTATGCAACCCTGGCAGACTCCAAGATTTTGCCTCGATTGTTCATGCTGTCGAAAACCGCCTCGAAATTGATGAAGAGGAGTGGAAATGTCAACTCTACACACTGTTCTACAATGTTCCGAAGGATGTTAACTTTATTATCTTCGCGATGGTAGGAAACACCCAAATAGTCCTCCATCTGTCGCACTCACCAGGTACCTTTTTTGGAATCTTAAAGAAAATCCCATTTTCCACTCTCTTGGAGGAAATGATGGATGTTTGTATGGCTGTGTATGAGGGGGAAGAGAGCCAAAGCTTCTGAGCGCTTAGACCATAGTGATCCATTGCACTTGATTCCCCCGTCTAACCGATATTCGGTTATGCTGGTATACTGGGCACATATTATCTTAAAGAATCCTTATTATGAACATATGCCCAGCTAGTGAATTATGACCAGTCAAAATGCCCGCAATACTTTTGCAAGTCATCCTCCTTTTCGACAGGGTAAGCTTTGCAGTATGTTTGCTTCTGACAGGAAGAGGTTTCTATGTTAATCAGTATTAAGATTTAGTCTGCCATTATGGGGAGCTTGTTACCAGTTTTTGATAGCACTATTAGCCAATGCTATTGACATCCCAATTGTTGGTTCCGACCTGGACATGCGGGAGATTAACTAAGGCATCCAAGATTTCATTTTCACAGCGCATAAACTGTGAAATCTCTTTTCATCTTTACCTCTACATGTCTGTTCCAACGAAGCTTCTTGTCTAGAATAACCCCCAGATATTTCGCTTCCTCAGTGAGTTTAAGAGTTGTACCCCTTTTCTCTGGAAGGCAAACAGCATTCAGTTTCCTCTTTTTGCAAATAATACCATTATCGTTGTATTTGGAATTACTGAAAATCCATGCCTAAGGCACCAACTGTCAATCAAATCAACCCGTCTTGCACAGTCAATCAAAATTGCGTCCTCTATCTTTGAAACCAGAGAGTGGAAAGCAGACCCGCAGAAATTTCCATGTTGTAAAGCATCTTGGTTTTCATTTAGTGGGTGCGACCTTATTGCCTTCTTGGTAATGTGACGCTTAACCAGTTCCTTCAAGCATTTCAGCGAAAATGATGTTAAGCTGATTTACCTGAAGTTCTTTGGATTTGAATAGCAATCTTTCCCAGGCTTAGTTACGAAGATTGCTTTAACTTTCTGCTAAGAGGTAGGTACACAGCGAGACATCATCGAAAAATATTTCTAAGCAGTTGTTCCAGCTCCTTTATACCGTCCTTTAGCATCGCTGGATAGATGTCATCCATGCCAGGTGCTTTGAGTATTCAAAGGACAGTATGACAGCTTTCATCGTTGGTAACAACTGTTCTCACAGTGTTTCAATTCGCCTTGCAATAGTTGTTGTTGAAGGGTTCGCAGAAACCGTCAACTCTTTCTCTTCTACCTCTCTCACCAGTTCTCCCCGGATGGTGAACTTCCAGTACAGACCTGTTTCCAGTCTGGAGTTCGTGAAAGTACCATCCGGTTTTCTAAGGGAGTCCAACTTGGTTGATTCAGCAAAGCTTTGAAGTTTCTTTTTCGCTTTCCAGTTTCTTAGAGTACACTATAAAGGGGTCTCAGCCACATGGTTGACTTACTGAGTCTTTGCAGTTCTTGGTTCCACCATGGAACCGTTCTACGGCTTTGGCCTCGGGAAACAGGACAGCTCTCTTTAAACCACTTTAAAAGTGTGCTATTCAGAGTTTCTAGTTGGCACAAAGAATCATAGGGAAAGTAAGCAAAGGCAACTATATTGTTTCTTCTCTTGTCATTAGCCTGGCGTTGTAAGTTGACCGCATTTAGATCCTGGGAATAGAAATGTCTCAGCATGATTGCCTCTAAAAGTTTTGCTGCCAGGAGGAGGATCTCTCATTGCCGCCAGTAGATAGAAAGAGACATGCTGCAGGTTAATTTGACAAACCTTTACGTTTGTGAACATAAATGAGTTTAATGTGAAAAATGCCGCTAACTGAAGAGTCTTGTGTTGACCTCACTGAAGTTACTTGCTTGTTCCCACCTTCCGTGGAAAGTTCCGCTCCCTTGCGGTTGATTTCTCTGAATATCGTAGTATTTGGTGGTGCAGCAACACCTATGTCCTCATTCGCAAGAAACTTTGTCTTCTGTCGGGATAGCTTTCGTTTCGACTGGGGGCCTTCTCAGGTTCATGGTGTCCGGGCTAGGTGGATCTGCTTCCATATAGCGGTATTAAATCAGTTTCGTCCACATCCCTTTTAGAGGCGGTAACGAAGGTTCTGACAGGCAAGCCTGTAGTACCTTCTCTACTGCGGCTGAAGTTTTCTTCTGCTGAGCTTTGCTTTCTCGTTTTTTTTTGGAAGAAACATGAATCTGGTGAGGCCTTTCAAAATCTGTGCCTAAGCCACAACCTTATTTCTTAACGTCGCGGGTGAATGTGAAGTTTGTGACTTCTTACAGCGTAGAGAGTTACAATCCATTGCTTGTATCTTCATATGTTTACGACACCTTCAGTGTAATATTAAGCTACTACAAGCTCCCCCACAACGACAAGGTGGTGTCCGAAGGAGAGACAAAGATGGTTTCACTTCTATTTGGGTAGCAAACTGCATCCTCATGGTGCAGCGACTTGTCACCCACAAGATGTGGCGTTTCACTTCTTCAGTTGCTTGACATTGTGTGTGGGGTATTAACCTTTAACGTCTTTGACCAAACCATCAAAAGATTTGTAAATACGTACACGCTCTTTCGTAATGCGGTATACGGTTCTCAAATCATTTGGAGGTTAGTCAGCGGTGAGCTGAGTAGCGCCTGAGGGAAAAACGTTTTCAATGGCAGTCCAATGCTCATCAATATCACGCCGTCTACATGGATTTTTTAAGGCCTTTGATTCTGTTAATCAAACAATACTTTTGTCCAAATTCACCTCTTTTAACATTCTACTGTCTTGCTGTCCACTTTTCTAATCATTTCTGGCGCATTTCTTTTGATGATTGCATATATTATCGTTTCTGTTTCTCCTTGCGTACCAAAAGGACCCATTCTACAAATAGTAGTATATTTCTATTCTTTATCAACGACCTCACAGTTCCTTATTTGCTGATCATCTTAAGCTTTTTTTATTTGTGGCTTCTCCTATAGGCAATGTTAGCAAATGCCGTTCGGTGTGATACTCTCCCAAAAATCCGTTGAGCAATGTCCTTGATTATGTTTTGCTACAGGTGGGGGTTATCTTCTTCGCAGTTCCGCAGATTCGAATTAGTTTCGCGTTCAGATTCGAATTAGTTTAAAAAAGGATTCTCAGCTCACTGTTGGTATCCTGCACTGCCTCGAATTCCAATGGGGTAATTTTTCTGGAACGTTAATGGTTTGAATGCGAGAAAGGTCATCCGTAGAGACTATCTTCATCTGCTGCGTTTATAATATTAGTGGAAAATGTAATGTAACTCAAGCGGTCTTTTTGTCTGAGGGACGATTTGAATGATCAAAAAAAGTCAAAGGTTAACGACTATTGCAGCACTTGACAGCTTCGTAAGTGACTTGGGGTTTTTTTAGGTATACTGAATACTTTCCCTGACCGTAGTTGGATTTTTTGAAGAAGAAGTTTCTGTCACAGAAATTCTCTTTGAGGCGTTCACGGAAAGCCTCAAAATGAAGTAAACGCTTGAACATAGTTCTCAGATGCTGCTTATGTTCATCGTGTGTTTTTCGCAAAAACCAGGATGTCGATAGATCTGAAAACGAAGCCAAGCGTTTACAAGCAGGTTTTAATGTAATGTTGGTAAATTGCCTTGCGAAATCCAAATGTCCACATTAAATTCCTAAAGACAAGGAGGGATGGGTGATTGCGGTTTTTGGGATGCTCTTCGGGAAAATGAATGTACTCAACCCTCTTAGAGAAGGTTGTCCAGCTCTGCAACATGGCTGAATATTAAGGAGCCTTAAGACATTGTAGCGATCTCTAATCGTGGTTACATTGAGATCTCGATATTCGTCGCTTGGTTAGAATTCTCCGTTGTTCTTTTTAGCAGAAAAATATGGTATACACGGCGTGCTTTTTGACTTTAGAAAGTTGGGATGGACGTTTACTTTCGATGAATTTCGTAAGAAGGTCCTGGTGCGGTTGGGTGTGATCAATTGAAAATAATAGAGGAGCAGGGCGTTGAAGACGACTTTGCCGTGGATGGAAATGTCTGTCAGTTTGTCTATGGCCAAATTATTTTGCAAGTCTGTGGTAATGTTAAAATGAAAGATGAAGTTTGCTTTAAGAGTTGTTGCAGCTGGCAATGATAAATGTTCAGGAAAGGCAGCGTTCGAAAAGCACTGTTCAGGAGAAGTGAGTTCTAGGAAAGCCATCCTTACGTCCTTACGTTCTTTTATAACGTCGTTTCCAATCGCTTGAGCTTAAAGGTGCTTCTCCCTTGCTTCCTTGCTTTTTACTTGTGACCTCATTCCAGTCCCAAGGTGTTTGGCATTTCCGCCCATGGTCTCCGAAACGTTGGCGGTAGTAACATCTTTTGAATGCGGAAGGTTAATGTCTTTGAGTTTTGGACCGTTCTTTGCTTTTGCTCCAGTTTTTGAACATGAAAACTTAGCGCCGAAATTATCGATTCGATTTATTATCACTTGAAGTGGATGGGCCTCCAAAGGTTCGCTCGGGGAGTTAATAAAAGATTTTGTTAATAGTTAGATGAATAATCTCAACCATCTTGTCGGCTTGAGCAGCCAATTGATTGATTGCTGTAGAAAAACTAATAATTACATCGGTTCAGTATTTTTGTTGTTTTGTTCTAACAGAAAACAAATTGGTGTTTTCAAAGCCCTTTAGTCTCTACCCCTTGTCTTTAGGCCAAGCTTGCTTTGACTCCGATTGCTGGTTCGGGCCCCAGTAGGAGAGAAATTGAACCCACTTTTAGTAAAACATTCTATGTAACGGTGACTATTTACCCAGGGCAGATCTACCACAAGTCTTCTGGCTGCTTTTTTATGGAACTGTTTTACTGTATTTGCTTCGGGCAATAGGGAAAATCTCTTCAAAGCGCTCTAAAGGTGTGCGATTTAGAGTTCCACTTACATTTCTATCACCAAATGAGTTATTAGTCATCACGAGCGTTGGGAAATGGGACATGCCCAGTTGGCTTCTTCAAATCTAGCACCACGGGGCAGGTCCTCAATCTTATGGACTCTTCACCGTAGGAGATCCTAACCCTTTTTACAGATTTTGTTCCAACGATTTTGTTAGACTGAGAGAGAGGAACGTCTTGCAACTTTGTCAGCGCTGTCACTAATAGGAGGTCCTAACTTTGCCAACGGGACATGTTTACGTTTTAAGAGGTTGCTGTGAGTCAGTCTAAAGCAAAACAAGAGTTAATTGTGACACCTTTGAACTTCGGACGTATTGTCTTTATCCGAATTGGTTGTGGATCTAGTATCTAAGCTATAAGCGCTGTTGCAGCGTCTTTGATTTATCTTATATCATATAAAGTTTAATGTTAAATACGTAGCATTCTAGCAAATCATTTCTTTGCCCCTCAAGGGGTGAATAGTATCGCAGTTCAGTAGGCATTTGTAGATTTAACTGGAAATGTCTGTACGTGAAATTTCGATGAATCTGTATATCTTGCAAATGGAGATTTGTGATAGCCTCTAGCAATCGTCAAAGCTCACAATTCGACAAGCCAGAAGTAATAAGGAAAGTGCAATGTTTTATTCTTCGAAAGGAAAAGGATTGTTTTATAGTTTTATCAAATCTTACCAAGAAGCTGCAAGCATACCTTCATTCTATTGCAACAAATGGAAGGTATTATATGGATTGATCCGCAACCAAAATATTTCCATCCGATTAAATAAATCGGTAGCAAATAAAACCACCTCCATGATTCAGTTAATCCAATCTTATAAAGCATAACCACTTCATCAACATTACCGACTTGGCCTGCAATAAACCATAATCCCCATTCATTTTTCCGAAAAATCAGCTCGCGGGGCAATCTCCTATCCTGATTGGAAGAAAAATAAATAACCCAAGACTTATTCCAATCACTCAACGCACCCAACAAAAGAAAATCTTCAGAAACACGACCCTAAAATCTTGTAGCTTTTCTACCATTTTGCCCGTAATTTTGCTTATTTAATCAATCGGGGTCCTATTTTACGAGATCCTTTATTTTTATGATGGTATTATTTTTCACCCTCCTTTTTTTTACCTGATTCATACATAATACTCGTATGGTATTTGGTGAAATTGCGCATATACTTGTACCCATTCTGTTCAGGTGAAATCGTAAATAAAATGAAAATCAATTTGAAATTATATTCTCCGGATCCTGGTGCTGTACATTGGACGTTGGCAAAAATATTGCTACCTAAACAATTCCAGGCCAAGATTTGTTGTTGACCAATAGCAAAGTCAGTATTGTTTCTATTCGACGAAGGTGGACTGGTAATAAGATGGCAGGATATGGCCAGGATTATTTTTTGCCTCATGTACGCTGGTGCTTACATGTAGAAATCTTGTTCCAATCTTAGACGGGATTAGGCCTCGAAGTTGACTAAGTTCTGTCCGGATGTTATTACCTCTTACTCTTCGAAGTTCGGAGTTACAGTGATTTCGAATGAAATAGTTTTTCTTCAAGTCTATATATCGATACTATACGGTAATTTTCTACTAAGCAAATTTGTGGCTATTTCGAATTTGAATTACTTATTACACACATCGAACTGTCGTGAAAACGAGGTCATTTCACTCAGTTCATCTTAGCTCTTGCATTGGAAACAGCGTCCGAAAAACAAATCCTGTTGTTTTCCAACTATCCCCATTCTTTTACGCTCCACTGTAACCTACCACGAAAACGACAATCACAAAAGTTATATCGTCCAGAATGTATTTCCAACATAAATTCATTGGGACTGTCAGTTTTATTTTCTGAACAGTATTTTTACGTATTTTATTGGGCCTTGATATTTGCTACGAGAGCCCAGAAATCTGAACCAAATGAAATTTGATGTCAGGTTACCGTATTTGATGACCTAATAAAGAAAAAATACTTACAATTTCGATGGAAGCACAGGACCTTTACCATTAATTCGATAAGGTTATGCGCGCACTCCTTTCGTTCGGCACTAAATATACCGTGCTTACCCGATATCTACTACAACGACAAAAGGACACACAATAATGTTCAGTGGAAACCTGGGCAGCCGTCGCCACATTAAGGATTAATCGCTATCGTAATTGAAAAATGAGTAAATATTTTGGAGTAATGGGTGGAGCTATTACAGCAAAAATATGACACAATAGGGGGAAAATTAGTAGCCATAAAATGTTAAGAGATTTTTATAGGGGAGATATCAGTAATTGATTTTTCTATGGTAAATTACAGTCACAATAATAATAAACAAGCTTGGGATACGTAGCTTTTCCTTGACACATTTGATTCATATTTTCTTAATTAATATTGTAATTTGATGTGCGGAGAATTATTTCGTCTTAATGGATCTCTAACATCAACTAGAGCCAGAGGAGCAGTTTTCCAAAACAGAGTTGGGAATATGGACGGATCAACCGGAAAAGGACAAGTTCAGATGCCAAGCCGCCGCTAGATAAGAAAATTCACGCGAACGCACTATGTAGTTGCCAGTGTTAGATCCAATTTTTCATCTCATATGACGGTTTTCTCTAGATATACAATTGGGTTTGGCAGCCTCATAATAAATGATTTCCCTTCATCAGTCAGATTGAAGGTACCATCCCCCCTCTTTTCACAATCGAGGGAATAGCTATAATTTAATGTTTTTTTCGGGGAGGGATTGTATCGTGACTGGAGCTGAGTCGACTGATATGACTCAGCTGTGAAGTACCAGAGTCAAATCAGATTAATAATATCGGGGGAGCGCAATGCTGACCACATTGTCTCCTACAGCACACTGTAGTATACCCTTATGATCTTGAATGAAGTGCTCTAACGCGCTTCAAAACCCTGATCTAATTGGATTGTCGTGCCGACGATTATTATTTTCCGAGTTGTCACAATCTCCGCAAATGTCGGATTTTACCTAATACTTGCGCTAAGTGCCAAGCATTTAGGCTCGGACGATCATACGTACTCAAAAGACAAAGCGGCTGTGGTGGTGGTAAGTTATTGAGAGAATCGAGATCTCCCCGTAACATCGAGCACGTACTTCTGCATGGTTTGAACCAGACTATGTGAGAGTCCCAGGACATCAAGGGAAGCCGTTAGGGATTAGGCACAATACCTTTAGCTGACAATATTATGGGAACGATAACCACTTTCTGGAGACGCAAAATTTCTTTGATTTCCCGAACCAGTGACTTCTCCACGTATTTCCGTTCAATGTTGCCATTAGTGGGGATACCAACATCAATAATGTACGCAGAACGGCCCGTCTTGTGAACTAACGACACTTCAGGCTTGTATGGTATGTGGCGATCGGTTAGAATTCCTTGGTTCGAATACATACCATAAACAAAACTATCGAGTATTGTGGCTCATATGGGAAATCTGCTGTATGAAAGGTTTTGATGAATCACCTTACATACAGGGTTATGGCTGTTCGTGTATTGCACCCGCGCCATAACAACATGACCTGAAATGAGATGGTCCAATGTTGTTATTATTTGTTGTACTTGACCTACTGCTTTCGATGATTCAATAACTTAAAATGCCGCTCCTGGTTCAGATATAGCCGTTTGTGGAATTCGTATTTTAAGTGCCCACGGGGATTATCGCGAAGATTGTATTGAAGAAGGGTTCTGTTATACGCATGACTCGTTTTACGATTCTCACTATTACGTTTATTTTTTCCCTACTTTATTCAATCCTCATTATCAACTTTGGGGCGTCTTTTAACATCTTTTCGTCTTTATCTAATATTATAATGTAAAGCATTACGTGATCTCGGATTTTGGATGTACCGGATTCATAAGAACAGCCGAAAATCCCATCCGATCCAAAGTAATGCTTTGAATGGCATTTACTTTTCTGTACTTTTACTAACCTTATTTTTTAATTGACGTAGTCAAATAATCAGTGCAGTGACCCTTTTCAAAGTTGTCTCGCCGTCGTTACAGTCTTTTACACAAATTGTATATTTGTTCACTCTGATGCTGCACTCGTTCTTCTTTTTTCTGTCGCCTTCGTCAATGCTCCTGTTTCCACTGAAAAGGTCTATATTAGGTTGCACCTGTCTGATACCAACACCGGTTAAAGATGAGTTAGTCCTACTGAAATTGTTTGTGATGACAAGCGTTACCCCAGCACAACGTTTTCGATCGCATCTTGCGTTATGAGGTGTATTTAAAAAGTAAAAATTTTGCTATAAAAAAATGGGAATTTTTTTACTGTGAGTAATAATTTACTAGATATCTATCCTACTTTTTCACATAATCATCATCTTGCCGTCTGGAAACTGAATAATTTAAAGGCGCTGCCCACCAAGGAACTTTTTTTAAGTTTTGTTGAAAACAAAATCTTATTAAAATGGGTTCACTGCAGTTTGGAAGGTGAGGTGCCCAGTTTAATCAGATATATGTAGATATTGACGGTATTCTCCATCGTCGGTGAGGAACTGTGTGAGATTATAATTGTTCAACTCCATGTTTTTTTGTCTGTCTGTCTGCTACACTGCCACGCGCACTTTTCTCAAAAAAGACTGTATCGAGTGACACGAAATTCGGCGTGAAGGTTGGAACTATGAACCCCCACACACACGGTGAATTACATTGCTATTGCTATTATTATTGAGAATGCAGGGGCAGAGCAGAGGTGAGGCGCTGGACAAAACCGTCAGTCTCAACTTTTTTGATAAACTATTATTATGTTGTGAAAATGTACTGCGTACTCCCCCCCCCCTTAAGATCTTCTTACACCCCTAATGCAGTAATATAGGTTTAGGTACTATAATTAACAAAGTTATAGTATGTCAAAGTTGGTCCTTTCGTGTAAAGTTACTATTCACCAGATAAAATGTCAGTTACTCCATCGAATTGAATGTAGGGTATATTCAGCGTAAATACGCTACGAACCGTATATATAAGTGAAACCATCGTGTTATCAAATTTTCTTACATAAAAATTCAAGAAAACTTTTTATACTTGAGGCACAGAACTTCCGGTTCCCGACTAGTTTCAAATTTCGGGGAGGAAGTAATATTGCTGGATGCAAGATCTGGAGTGCATAGAGGGTGATCTAAAAGTCCCCAGTGAAAATCTTGAATCTTTTCCTCCTTCTTGGTTTGCTGAAGTATCAAGTTCTGCCGCTTGCATGCCACTGTAATTATCCTCTCGGACATGTACTCTTTGAACAACTCAGCGAACATGTCTGGATTTCACGGGAAGCTTAAAGGCCTTATTCGATAGGCCCCGCGGTTTATTGTCTCCTATTCTACGGCAGATATCCAGCACCTCGTCTCTGGTGACTGGTGGAGTTGTCGTCACATCCAGAGGTGGTTGGAATGTGTGGGTGCCCTCCTCTTGCTGGAGGAATAACCCCTGGATGATTTTCAGCAAGAGGGTAGAACACGCGATCTGCGGAGATGAACGACCTCTGGATCGTTCCATCACGTTTCTGTTGGGACTCTACGGGTTTACGTCTGCTTCTGAGCATAGCTCCTTAAAGCATTTCCTCTTGCTTCGCTGGATGGCTAACTTGAGAGTTTTGCGGGCTTCCTTATAGGCGCGCTTTTTTTTACCCCTGATTGACTCTACCTACCGCTCTTCTGACTTGGTGGTTGATCGAAGACCAGCCAGTTCATCATTCCACTAGTAGTTTGGTCTTCTACTGGGGAATGAGCACCTCCTAGGGATGGACGCGTCACATGCTTTGGCGATACATTGGGCCACATGGACGGCTCTTTCCATAGACGCGGTTGCTTTATCAGGTTGATCCAACCACACCTCTATGAAGGTCTGCTCATCCAAAGTTTTGGCAGACCAGCTTGAAATCTTTTTCGGTTTCGGGCATGATAGGTCTTTACCCTGTGGCTGGGTGCATGTCTCAAAGAAGGTTGCTTGGCGATCGCTGTGGGTGTGGCGTTCGCTGGTGCACCAGGACATACCACGCGCCAGCGCAGGGCTGACAAAGGTCAGGTCTACAACCGAACCTGACCTCCTTTCTGAAAAGTGTTCACAGCACCTGCGTTAGCCAAAACTATGTCCATCTGCGAAAAAGCTTCCAATAAACTGTGCCCCCTGACATTTGATTCTCTGCTACCCCACTCTAGGGCCCAAGGAATCACCTTTGAACTTCCTACCCTTGTTTCGAGAACAAGATTATTAGCATTGCATCAGCGACCTTGCAATAATTGAGGTTTATGTGGATATACCTCGTTTTCTCATTGCAGTGAGCGCCTTCCTAAATTCCGGACATTTACTACTTCCGGCAATATGCCGGTTATCCTGTCCCTCGTTCACCTCGCACAACAAACATTTGGGGTTCCTATTGCACTCCCTGGCAATATGGCCCTTCTTCCCAAACCTTCTGAATCGATCGGATCGATCAATACTGCTGGCGCATACCTTCGCGAAGTGCCCAAACATGAGGCATTTAAAGCACCTCTCTAGTGAAGTTTGTTCTCTTAAACGGCAGACAACCTATCCAATCCAATCCTCGGTAAGTTCTGCCAAATTTAATTGCTCCTTCAGAGCAGTACAAATTTCTCCTTTCGATGTCACTTCATCGAGATCCTTATATTGTGTGTAGATCTCATGTTTTTGGGCACGTACTGCGGCATTCTTCCCAAGCGAGTTTTTTACTTGAGTGCGAAAGTCATGAGTTTTGCCTACGTTGGATCTTTTCAGCTGGAACATGAGGTCCTCTTTCTGGGTTCTTTGGATTCTGTTTACATTTCCGCTCAGATTTTTGAGGTCAGGATCTGCTTTGACCTTTCTGAGCATCTCCGCGTTGGACAGATTACCCTCACTGGAGATGACAATCGCAGCTGGACGAGTTCGCACTTTTGCTTTTCGTTTCGCTTTTTTGCTGTTAACTTTAGTCCATCCATCGTTTTGCAACGCTGGTCGTCTTTCCTACATTTGCTGTATGCTTTCCTCATTCTGAACTGTTGGTACTGATTTTCGGGATGCCCTGTCTGCCTTTTTTTCTCTTGGGCGCCTGCTGATTATTTAGAGAATCCCCTCTTTTTCACGTACTCGTTTATTCCGTCGTGATTCGATGGTAGTGCGGTTAGGCGTAACTTGGGTCGCTTGTGACACTGTTGGCGCAGCGGGGTTCGGCGTATACTTATTATTCTTTTCCTCCATCTGCGATCTATTATAGACGACTCTAATAGCCCTAACCATATTCTTTATGGCTTGGTGCACGTTATGCTTGTCCTTGATAAACTCGGACAGCTCAACTATTTTTGCCCCAAGCTGGGTTAAGGGTAATTCCTCCGAATCGAGACTCTGCTCCCTATAAGCACCGGCAAGGTTACTCCTTTTATACGCTTTGCCTCTTTGTTTGGTGTTCTCGGTAAGATCGTACTTCACTTGCACACCTCCTTCTCGAGATCCAAATCACTTGTAACATTATATGTCAAGGTTGGAAAGTTGTCAAGTTGTCCACCGCCAAGGCACTGCGGTCGAGGGATATCGACAACCAGGAACCCGCTTGTTCACTCCAAAAAGCCGCCGGTACTGGGGTTCCGAGCCCCCGCACCGCAAGTTTCCTCCTTCTCTCATCTTCCATGGTGATTTTATGTTCTGCATATCCTTTCCATAGCCATTTTGGTCCGCACACCAGAGATGAGCAAAGACTAGCCCATGCACAGTCAAAAACGGAAAGTGCATGAACACATATTTACACATCAATAGATATGCCCAAATCCGCCAGCTGGGGTCGCTCTTGATGGAAGGTCTGGTCGCTCCGTTTGTCTGTCTGTCTGTGGATAATGGGAATGTTGAATCATTTATATATCAATATCACTCACTTGACACAAACATATGTATGTATTTATATGTATACGTTAATGAAGCTTTTTCGTAATGCCTAATCTGTACATTGAACCAGCAGTATTCAATATATGTACTTTATATGTACATGCGCATGCATAGCGCCAGCTTCCGGTATTCCGACTTGCTCAACAAATGCATCAAAAACGTGCTATAAGGTGTCAATCGGAGATGTGAATGGCGCTAAAGGGCGTGTCAGTCAAATCCAGACGGGAAATGACTCCAACTTTCACTCATACCTCAAACCCCAAAGCACAGTTAGATACTAGACAGCTACCTCACTCCCCCTTGCCCCGCAAGGGGGGAAATCAGTGCGAGTACACACGATTTCAAATTGTTTTGCCCTTGAGCATGAGCGAGATGTACCGAAAACCCGATCAGCTGTGTCTGACATACCGCCCGGACTTGCCAATGTATTGGTGAGATTGGCAATTTTTTGCTTATGTATAAGTGAATACGTGAAACAACTTTTTGCTATATGGGTGAGCACGCCGTAGTACCAGAATAGCAAAAGCTCACCGATCTCTCTCTTACCAATACGATTTGACGAAGATTATGCCTCTTCCTTGTTTAGCGTCTCTGATGTGTACAGATAAGCTTCTGCAAGCATATTTGCAAGTGGGGTCATTTTTGTAAGGGTACTGCCTATAGTAGATCTACTGTGCCCCAAAGGTCACGGCCTTGAACACATAAAGTCGCAGTTATCGAAGGGATCTGCTTTCGATATTCCGCTTTAGAATAATTTGGACCATTAGTTTCAGGTGTTGGTTGCTGAAAGGCCCGTGATAACTTTGCGACATTCTAGATTTTGGAGAAAGCCTATCAGAAAGATGCGTTCTTATAAATGAAGTCGCGGACGTATCAATTCTTTCTCTTCGATGAAAAAGTTGCTATTTGTTTTTATTAATGTCAAATTCACTTGCAATAACTATGTGCGTTCTACCATTGTTATACTTCAGTGCTAACGTAATTTAGCTGTGTAATCCACGCGAAAGGGATTATGATTGTTGCAGCGCCTGTGAATTGAACGCAGGATGTCGCTGAGTGAGGTGTTGAGGTGGTTGTCTTGAGCATAATGTCCATTAGAATAAAATTAATGTGTCTATAAAACTTGTGAACTTACAAACAGCCCTAGTAAACGAGATACGCTGTAGTGACAAAAATGGTGTCATCACGAGGATACCAATGGTGGGATATATAGCATGTTTGCTTACAAGACGCAACTGTTGCAAGTGCGATATCGAAGTCAGGGCTATTAGTGGCCAATCCAAATATGTCACGGCCTCCTATCCAAAGCTCAAAGAAACCACTTTAGGCAAGAAGATGCCTCTTGGGTGCTGTTGCAGTTGGAGATACAAACCCTTTTAGTAATGCCAATTTAAAACGTCTTTTAATGAATGACAGCGTTGAAATAACTTGATCATGCATAAAAAGTAAAGTGAATGTGTGATATGTGATTATTCTGGCTTATCTCTTAGCTTTTGTCTCCGTTGGATTATAATAGAATGGAAATAGAGCAGATATCGCTATTCGCGAACCACGAACACAATTCAGTTTCCTCTGCAGCCCATTATCCATCAAAGGCGTATTAATCATTAAAACTTCTAATTAATGCTTATAAGTTTTAGCCCCTTATTGGAGAGAACAAAGTCATGAAATAAACTAATTGGCGAGCAATAAATCAAATATTGAAGCTCTCTGAATAGTTTGAAACATTGTCAGTATTTCAACGCTTCTTCAAACCTATTCCTCAAACTCGGAGCCAGGGAATCTATTGCTGTCTTCACATACCTAATCGAGGACAACATCACCCACACAATCATCTCGATAAGGAATGCATCATTCGATTTGAATAATTGTCGGACTGTCGCCTTGTGATAGATTGAATCTGAGTTCGCAGTGAGTGACAATAATGTCGCCTGTCTACTACCGTTCACTAGTAGACTATTGCCTATAAACTAGATCGATTCATTGCAATCAACAACGAAATTCAAATGCGAATCGAAATGGAGAAGTCAAGATACGACGGGATGACCCGACAAGTTTTCACTTTGAATGGCAGCTTTGGGCTTTCAAAGTGCAATTACAGTTACAGGTAAATATCCCTGAAAGAGTCCTGGCAGTGGATTGAGGAAATTGAGAGGACGACGATGTTTTCCTCAAGCAATGCAATTGAGGCCACTCATTCATTGCTTTAATGGCCTTTTTTTATTGCAGTGATGCAAGAATCATTTCATCCTTCTCACGATAGCGGAGGAGCATGGAACGCTTGAGTGAGATGCTAATGGAAGAGAAATGGAAAAAATTCGCCTGGGGCCAACTGAATAATGAGAATATTAAAAAGCTGCCGGCATGAATATTTTTTTTGTACAGTATTTGTTTTGCCTAGAATTTCCATGTGGGAAATTGCTAAGCGTTTTTGAGCATGCACGTAGAACGCTACAGAGGTATTTAATGGTTTTCGTGAGGAAATGATTTTTCTTTTGTCTAGGGAGCATTGAAGCGAAAAATTTAGGTTAGAATATTTGATAAAGAAATAATGAGAGTGAAATCTGCGTATTCTTGGGGTGATAAACAGTGAAGACAGATCTGGCGTTGTTAATACGTTGAGATTCTGAGTTGTCGGGCCGGACAGCAGCATATGAAACGCAGGGCCATCTCCTCCTATGCTAACCCACTTTGTCTAAACATAGGCGAGTCCATCTCCTCAATTTTCTCGCAGGTGATAAGGTGATAATTTGAGAGGTATTACTGTGTTAGTAGCTCAGCTGGAGTTTTCATGTTCTTCTTTTAGGGATAATAAGAACCCGAGAAGCTTTATATCCTGACAGCATGAGGGTGAATCGACTCCTTCATCATTGTAGAAACGTGTCAGCCTCCTCGTTGTCCTGTCGTTTCGGTCTGATGATCGGATAACCAATGTCAGGTGGCATTGTAGTGTTTCAAGGTTGAAGTGCAAATTGGATGAATGAATGGATGGAGCTGGTAGTAATCATATTAGGATCTGTCATCTTATTGTCGGAACCTATATGCAACCATGTGGATGTATGCCAACAGTGGTAATGTGGAGTTTTCTCAGTCTGTGAATTATACTGGAACAATCTTAAGTAAGTGATAGCAAGACTAGACTTTTTAATATCGCTTCATTTTCTTAGGTATGGAGGTGGAATTCCGGACATCTCTCCTGACCCTAACACTGGCTGAGGCACCCCCTCGCTTGCTTCTAAAATATTAACGGGGGCTATTTGATAAATTATATCGGACTAAACATATTAAATTTAGGTGTACACAATCGCGTGGTTCAGGGCGCTACTCTGTTATATCTCCGCCGGCAAAAAAAAAACCTTGAGAGATGGGACTTCTACAGAAGAGGAGAATAGAGCAAGCATCGTCAATCATCTCTTTACAGTTGATACAGTCGGGTGACTTTGATTTCCCGTTTTAGAATTGGAAAGATTGAAAATATCTATGCCATCTGAGTAGGTAACGCGTATCCGATGAGTTGTACGGTCCAGCAAATCGCGATTCGCTCGATTCGATTCTCCCAAGGGTGCTAGCATGAGCTAAGAATGTAAGCCACCTCCTCACGAGGGACCGAAGAATGGAGAACGATCGCGAATACTTCTGCTATCACTAACATCGCTGATTCCGGAACACTCCTAGATAAGCGCTTGCAGTACATTTGCTTACTAAGGGCATTATCCTCACACTCCAGAACTTGTGAAATGAATCGACTAAACTGGGAACATCAGTAACGTTCACTGCATGGGGACTTCCAACATTGATAGCAGCCAGCGAATCGCAAACATTTCGGCTGCAGGCTTGTCCGCGATTCCACGAATCTGTTCGAAAAAGCTGATCTACGAAAGACATGATTGCTGGCTATGTTATCCTCCATCGTTCACTTTGGCACTTAGGAATCCATAGTAAAAGTTACATTGAGGCTAGTGCCCTCGCAATCAGGGTGTGGGAATATCGGAAATTCTCCCATATTAATGGTGTCTTTAATTTTATCATTTCACCGCCTGTTTGAACTCGACTACAATTTTAAAAACTCATATCGGTCAAAGCATTTTTCTAGAGTAGGACGACCATTTCGGGCTAGGAAAAATTGAACTCTCCGTATTCCCTTTCCTGCGACCATTATATGAGGAAAACGGAGATCCGGGTCAAGAAAATATCGCTGAGCCTCTCCTTATGTGACCATTCTTTACTGCCCTTCCCGCATCTCCTATAATAGAGCGCAACTCTTCAGGTAGCCCCTCAAATTCTTCATATCGACTCACCTTTATAGAATTGAAGTCGCTCTTGAAGTCCAGCATTACGAGGAGCACCATTCATTAGCAGTGGCTCGATTGGCTATATGGACTACTTGCTCAATTATATCGTCGATCGTGAATCGCCCCGTTCTAAAACCATACTATTTAGGCGTCAGGTCTCCTGCAGGAAAAATTGTGCCAGTCGGTCTCGGTTTGAAGAGGTTCTTCAATATGACATACTGAGGATGCGGTACACTAATAGTAAATCAGGGTCTCCTCCCTCTGCTTTTGTTTTTTAGCACTAGCCTCGCAATTTTCCATCGACAAGCAGCGTTTGGGGATATTATCCGGTCCCAGTATCTTTTTATGCCTTATGAACTTTTTCCTGTTTCCATATCTTTAAGAGTAGTAGTCAACAGTACGCCCTTTTCTCGTTGATACCTTCAACTTAAATGAGGAGGACTGTAAAAAATACCTGTATGATCCCCTCCACCTTAGCTGCTTCCATGGAACAAGGTGATGGGTGAGCTCAAAGATTTTGGATGACCAATTATCCCGAAGACCCCATGGATTTCAGTTAACATTGCTTACCAGCTAGTGGAGTAGTACGTTTTTCGGTGCTAATTTCAAGACGAAATTCCTTCTTTCTGGCTTTGTATTAAACGCATCTAAGGAATACCTCTTTTTCGTCTCTCGCACACTGCACGATCTGCTAAAGCTTAATCCAATTTCATCTTATACGGACGAGACTCTTTTTGGGCACTGAGATAACTCTCATAGTTGAGTTCTTCAGACTCATTTACCACTTTCGAAGTGCTAAAAACGAGACCATTGGCAAAAATGGTTCATCAGTTTGAAAAACAACTGCTGAAATTAACTTCCCGGTACTAGTAAATTTATGGCATCTCGAGCCCGCATGGCAGTACCAGATATATCAAAATACCACCATTTAACCCATCAGTTCGTCAGTGATTATACTCCTGATCACTTACAGGATGCGGATTCTGCTTGGCTTTTCACTTTCTGCGGTTTTTTAGGTATTGTCCTTAAAGAGAACTTAGTACGAGTGTCGTGGTAGCCATATTTTAGGTTTAGTCTATTAACTTTTTTGAAGCTTAGAAGATAAAAACCTCTCCCTTCCAAAACTATATTTGAATAGTTTGTAATGGTACGATAATAAAGGCGATTGGCTGTGAATCCTTAAGGGGTTTGGAAAGTTTTGTGACGGCTTATTGTCTAGTGTAATTTGAATACACAAAACTCGTACAGTTTCCTCGAGGTTTTGATAAAGTTTCAGAAGAGCTAAATTATGGAATCAATAGATCGTAATCATTGGAAATCGCATCTCGTATCCAAGATCCCCTTCAACAAGGGCAATCCTGGATATCCCTTACTGCAAAAAGCTTGACAGAAATTTCGGAAATTAGGAAGCGGGGCGAACACCTGGGGAATTGGATAGAATGAACCCTTCGGAAATTGCGCCTAAAAATAACCGACCGAAATATGAGGAAATATGATAAAGTCTGCATATCGCTCCATAAGTTGGTAGCTCACACAATGAGCCCAGTGTTCCCCTAAGGTATTATTGGTTAACTGGAAGTGTGATTGGTATATCGAAATTTATTTGTACAATGGCAGATCATTAGGTTTCAATGTGCAAATTATGGATTCAATTTAAAGTTAACATTTTTTTCACGGTTTCAACGAGAAAGACGTTTATATGTAATATGATTTCTGTGATCCCTGGTGACTAGTTGATAGTAATTGCGTCGTATTGAGTTCTTGCGGAGTTATGTTAACATATATGGAGCATGATTAGTTTGATCTCCCAGCTTCCTTGGGAGAGTGAAGTAGGCCTCTCGCAGAAAAGATCTGATGCCAATTGAAGTTTTTGCATGGTCGCAGTTTATAGGAGATTTTGCATCAAATGACTCCTTATCGCTAGCGGCTTTTCTGAGATGCTGAAAGCAGGTCCTCAGAACATCAAGACTAACCAATGGTGAACTGTGCAGCGAAACTTCTTTGCGCACCAGGGCATCATCACCATTATCAACGGATAAAAAACTGGTGTCCGGTCTTCCTCAATAAGAAACTCCAGATATCCCGATTTTGCACCGACGTCTAGCAATTTGATATCCCGAATAGTTGTCTGACGCCCTGACCTACGTCATCGCTCCATCTCAGCCAGGTTGGGCCTCGTCTTCTTTTTCTATCATAGATATTGCCCTTATAGACTTTTCGGGTGGGACCACCGTAACTTATTGAGCTGGATTTTATCCACAACCTGACGGTCATGGTATCGCTCATAGATTTTGACGTTATGTAGGCTGCGGAATCGTTCATCCTCATGTAGGGGGCCAAAAATTTTTCGGAGGATTCTTCTCTTGAACGCGGCCAAGAGTTTACAATTTTTCTTGCTAAGAACCCAAGTCTTCGAGGAATGCATATGGACTGGCAAGATCATTATCTTGGACAGTAAGAGCTTTGACCCGGCGAGGCGAGACGTTTCGAGCACAACAGTTTTTGTAAGCTGAAATAGGCTCTGCAGGCTGCAAGCAGCCGTACACGGATTTCATCATCGTAGCTGTTTTCGGTTGTGATTTTCGACCCTAGATAGGAGAAATTATTAACGGTCTCAAAGTTGTATTCTCCTATCTTTATTCTTTCCGTTTGACCAGTGCGGTTTGATGTTGTTGGTTGGCTGGCTTTTGACGCTAACGTTGCTACTATATATGTTGTCTTGCCTTTATTGATGTGTAGCCCAGATCTGGCGCCAATCAGCGCTTGCTCGATCTGGATAAAAGCAATTTATACGCGTCGGGTCGTTCTTCCCACTATGTCGATATCGTCAGCATAGATTTAAAGGGGATCGCGGTCCATGCATTTATCTCATCATCAGGTTTCACTTTTTCCAGGGCCAGGTTAAAGAGGACGAATGGCAGAGCATCCCCTGATCCTAAACCGTTGTTGATGTCGAATGGTCTCGAGAGTGATCCTGTTGATTTTATCACAGCATTGTTCAGGGTCAGCCTAGCCAGTCTTATAAATTTCGTCGGGGTACCGAATTCTCTCATGGCTGTGTACAGTTTTACTCTGGCTATGCCAGCATAGGCGGCTTTAAAGTCGATGAAAAGATGGTGCAACTGTTGTCCATATTTCAAAAGTTTTTCCATCGCTTGGCGCAGAGAGAAAATCTGATCTGTTGCTGATTTGCCTGGAGTGAACCCTCTTTGGCATGGGTCAGTGATGTTCTGGGCGTATGGGGGTTATCAGCAATAGTACTCAGCAACGTGATACCTCTCTAATTGCTGCACTGTGTGATATCTCCCCTTTAATATATGAGGCAGATAATGTCTCTTTACCAATCGTCAGGCATTGATTCGCTGTCCGTCACCTTGAGTATAAGTGGATGAACCACTTGGTGTAATTGGTCGCCTCCATATTTAATCAATTCAGCTGTAATTCCATCGGCTCCTGGGGACTTATGATTTTTAAGCCGATGAAATGCATGGACTGTTTCTCTATACTTGGTGGTAGCAGTGTTTACCGATACCAGGATGACCTGGGTGAAGTGTCGCTCTACAGTTGGTACCTTTTGCATCTGGCGCATCCACTGATGTCTCAAATCCCAAATCCACAACAGTGTTGTTCGCTCTGTTACCTTCTGCTTTCGAATGCTTTCCC
Source organism: Hermetia illucens (assembly GCF_905115235.1). Classification (NCBI taxonomy): domain Eukaryota; kingdom Metazoa; phylum Arthropoda; class Insecta; order Diptera; family Stratiomyidae; genus Hermetia; species Hermetia illucens. The sequence continues at coordinate 167,667,923 of NC_051849.1, read as the reverse complement.
ACTACCAAAAATATTGAACCCGGGCTTGTGACATAGCATGCTATGTGCATAGCATGCTATAATCATGCCTGAAATTAGCACATTCATGGTTGATAAGGGAGTGTGACAATTATGCAATAGAGGTGTCATCGATGGTATAGTCATGTAATCTGCCTAATATTGACCTGAATATTAGAATCAATGCGAAACAGCCTGGAGGCCTACCGAAACGATTTAGGTGCTTCCTGGACCAAGTGTACAACCGAGAAAATGGCGAACTCAATATAGATGAGCCGACCCCGCTACCGAGCTGGATAATGGTTTTAGAAAAGCGTGTTGTGTTTTGATTGCAAATGGTCTAATAACGTATCGATGTTGAATCGGGATACAATCTAATCATTGATTTGAAATAAACCTTTGTTTGTAAAATCCCTTTTACACGGTGATTCCGACCCTGAAACTTTCGTCTTCATAATTTAGTCTGCTCATGCAGAAGTATCTTTTGAGTGATTCAGCAATTTTAATGATAGCATGTTACATTATTTTAGGTGAATGTAATCGAAAGGCTATGGCTAGTTGACACAGTTTACTGCCCAAACTTTAGTCACCTAAAGTTTGTGTTTATCGTCGCGGAATACTTTCAACTAGCTGTTCCAATGTGAACTTCTGATAAGGAGCCGCGTTATCTGCCTTATGTCTTAAGGGACTTGATTTATGTTGCAGCTTTTTTTACTAGAGTTTGAAACCTCATAAAGATAGCACCGATTCGATTTCACCGTTTCAAGTCGTGTCCTGTTCATTCTTTCCGGAGTTATAGGACATCTACCCAATTTCTTCCTTCTTATCGCTATTTTCCCCCATTCTATTTTCAGTAAGAGTATACTTCAGCTTCATTATTGTAATACTCAATGCTGTGCAAGTGAGAAGCTTATAGCAGCGCACAGAAGCACAAAGTAGGAACGAAACATACATGATAAACTCGAATTTGAACCCTAGATCGAGAGGTTGAAGTGGATCGGGAAGCTGAAGATGAACCAACTTAGCTATCGTACGGTCGCTTGGATGTCTTTTTGGTGTATCTAATTTTCACTTGGGCTCCGAAAATTATTTTAAACGAATGTTTTCTTATGCCAGAGACTACATATTCCTTTTTCGTTGCTGTTTGCTTTTTTTTGTCCAGTATCCATCATTTTCATATCTCTGTACCGCTGAACACACCTCCATGAATTACCTCAAATTGTTCATGGATTGTGTGCATTCATCATGCTACTGTTTTGAACTGTTCCTTGAAAGGCTCTGAAACGAATTATCATGTTATTTTATTTATTCTCAGAGAAAGTTTAGTGTAGTCCATGTCATTCTGCGCCTTATGAACCCCCCAAAGAAGTCGTCAAAGTCTACGAAAAAGCAACCACAATATACTTGTTATAATATACTGAACGCCTCCCTAAAGTTTGCGATAGTAAGCAGTGCGATCTTTATGGCCCACATTAAATTAAACTCCGATCCATTTAAACGTCTCCCGCTGGTCCTTAGTACCAAAGCATAAATCTATTCTTGCAATATAGTGGTCCAGCTTGACTGACGCAACTTCAAGTTAAGATAGACGATTTTCCAGTAAGTACATCGGAAAGTCAGTAACCCTTCTATTTAACGCACTTTCCTTTGGAATCACTACGTTGACATTGATCTGATCAGATTGGAAGTACCGAATCCCTCCTCCTTTTGTGACCAGATTTGAAACAGTTTTGGGATGAAAATCTTCAATGTATCGCTCCCTGAGACGTCTCAATTTCTCTCCGCCGATCAAGCAAAAGTTACTTCTAGCGATTTTTTCTGCGATAGTAATTTGAATGTTACGTTATCATAATTGCTTAATGCATGAATAATAATCAGAAGAATCTGTAAATTGAGTGTTCATACGCGTAGACATCCGGACGTATAACAATACCTGAGGGAGATCTGCGAACTTATCTCCATAGATACCTTCAACGTTGCTAGTAACCGTAGTAATGTAAGTATCCATACCACAAAGGCACACTCGTTAGAACCATGGGGTTCTGTTCCATTCTCGCTGCTAATACATCAAACAAATCTCATCGAAAACAAGAAGCACTTTTCCGCGAAGCATTGTTACATGTGCGAATCTTCGCAGCTTCAGTCATCATTAGTGTTAGCATCATTGTTACGGCATTGTGTTGATATTGTCAGTGTTCGCAAATAAACACCAAATCGGAAAATCAAATTGAAAATAGATACTTGCCTCCCCGTTCGTATTTCTTCCCTTACAACTCGGCAAACTGAGTATTCATTCTGAGTGTCCTTTTTGTCAATTTTTCATCGCCTAATTGTTTTTTCCCGCCGTTTCTACATACGCGACAATGTGAGTGTATCGCGTTTTAGACACATTCAAGATTTCAGATATTTAGAGGAACAATCGATTAGCGATTTCGATTGCGATAAGTATTTTTAGATCGTCTCTTTCAATTACAATTCAAAGCAACGACAATGTCCGCTACCAAATAAGAAATTCTTCTATGTCTTCGATGCTTTTCAAGCATAGAGTCGTCGTCGCCATATTGCTAAGTTACCGGTGATTTTATAGGGAAGTCGTTTTTCACAATATAAATGGCCCAAAGGTCGCAACCTGTACAATTTGAACGTTGTTTGTAGGAAACCAGAAGTGTTTGGTAGTAATGTGAAAGTGCAATAAGTGAGTTGGAAAGTGAGTGTAGAAGCTTACACGGAAACCAGGGTGAACGGTGTGTAATTCGACATTTGTCGACCTCTATGTTGAATATCTGTCGCTAATAGATCGGTTCAACGATGAAAAGTGCAAGTGTTGAGAGTACTAGCCCTTCCTTGCCGTCGCCCAATGGTAGTCCCAGTGTTAATAAGAACTATCCATCAATAAATGCCGCCTACTGGTCACCGTCACCGAACCCTTCGCCCTATATTGTACCAGGTATTTGGTGTATCTGTATGCATATCTTGTATCTACAATCTTGTAATTGTTAGAAAATACTCAGAAGAACTGGAGGAATATGCGGTGCTGCATATTTGGAATATTATTTTAATTTTGAGGACTTACAATATCAAATAATAGCAACGTCAAAAATTTGTCAAACTAGTTTAAATACCACTCGTATGTATTGATAGTGCGTCTGGTGAAACCATTTACAATTATAAACAGCGTTTCTGTCGCCATTATTTTTAATTTGACATATACCAGCATTTCGGGAAAACTTTGCACTAAAAAAGTTGTTCCCGAAGTACGAGTATATGTAAAGTAAAAAATAACTGCCTTGCGACGAAAATCGTCTTTGTAATTGTAGTTCCAATCATTTTTAAGCTTTTATGTTAAGCTGAACCTTATTAAAATCGGTTTGCTGTCTGTCTGTTTGTCCGTCCGTCTGTTTGCCTGTCGCACCTATTTTCTCAGGGAAGGCTACTCCCACTGATACGAAATTTGATGGAAAGGTGGAATCTATGAATCCTATTGCATGCAGTGAGTAAAATAGTTCCACGTTTAGTTTTACTGGAGGAAGGGGAGGGAGGTGCTGTTGGATATCAAATGGATATCAAAAGGGCTCGATTGGTACTTTCCGAGGCTGATATTAGTTTTGACATTGGTTGCCTTACGGGGGTTCGAAAAAGTTCATGGTGGTGGTCCATGCGCATGGTATCTAGGCCTGAAAATACGCTTCGTGCTGATGCTTGTTTAAATAAAGTTAATAATAGTATATTGCAATATTGATCCAACAGAGTTATAATAGCTCTGAAACAAGAACTGAAATCCCATACATTGTTGCCCTATCATCCGTAAAGATCCATAGAGGAAACTAGTCAGCTCTTTATCAATCAAGGTTTCAAGAAATTTGCTTTTAACAATCGAAGGTGTAATTTATGCACTCAATTCCAGTATTTATGGTGAACTTGATCCTTAAGAGTGGACCCTGCTACTGAATGGACAATTGCTGCAGAAATGACTTAGATTCGATTCGATAGTGGAGTTAGAACTGTCAGCAAGGTATGTAATACTGTTTGTTCGGTGAGATGGATGTCATCAAACCTGGCCTACTACCACCTCGTTAAACAATTGGCTCGAACATAAACTGCCTGAAATCGCGCATAAAATTGGCTTTAAAAGTAGCATGTGAAGATCTACAGAACTCGGATCTACTACACCTTAAATATTCCACATTGATGGAATCATCTTTTGAGAGAACAATTCCGAAGTTTTCCTTTTGCTGAATATTTTTGAGAAACAGGTGATCACATGAGGAGAATTCTCCGGCTAATTTTTGAGATATCGGTAGCAAAACTAACATTTCGCGTCTTTTCAATCGCGTTATTATTAAGGTAAAGCCCTCTTGTTTTGGATTTCTGAAACCTTATTACCTTTATGTCCGAATGATTTGGTGATTAGAGCAATAAGCTGTTGGCACGGAAGGTTTCGCTTTTGGCGATCGGCTCAGTTGTGATTGGACCATTTGAGTCGAAGTTGGCTGATACAGTATTTGAAATAGACTGTGCAACAGGAGCCTCGGACCATCTAGAGAAACTGTGACGAACCTATACTATACCTTCCCAAGATACCAAATGGGTACGCAATGAGTATCCGAATTGACCGTTCTTCCGCTTGCTGAGAGATAAGGGTGGTTATTACTGATTACTGTCTACTAGGCTTGCTATATTCTCAATCCCAGAACAAGGTTCTGGAGGAGGATTTTACTTTTTGGATTAAAATGAGAAGTGCATTTTTGGGACAAAATACTATATAACGTCTTTCAGGCCAAAATGGGTGTTTTTACGATAATATAGAAGTGTGTGTGTGGTCTTGATAGTGGATGGCAGGATGCCTAAAGCTGGTTCTGGTGCAACTATTCTGGATATAGAACCTTAGTGAGCCTCATTACCAGTGATGTTTGAGTGACCTGGCACTGACATCAGGAATGTTTCATTCAGTCGGTCAAGTTTCAGCAGGTGCACCAACTGGCTTGATATGTAGTTGCTATTTACCGCTGATAATGCCGCACGACTGTCGGAACAGATTCGAATGGTGCGACTCTTAAATTTTTCGCGCAAACATTTTTCTGTTGCTAATGAAATATATATATCTCTGCCGGAATATGGCCGTCATTTTTCTGGCAGATCGAAACAGTTCTATAATCAGATTTCTCGAGAACATCCCTGCGCCCCATCCGTCTTCCGTGACTGACCCGTGAATGAAAATTATTGAGTTAGTAATCCCAAAAGACTCAGGTTATTTGTTGACTATTCTTCTCTTTTGATGATTACGACGAAATATAACTTTTCGACGACAAATTTGGAAACCATATGATCGGGAGGCATCAAAGCCACCTGATGTTTGCCGAGGAATTTCCATATGGGCGCATGGCCATATGATTGGCCGCTTTTCCAGCTGCCAGTTGTATCGAGCCTATATGCGTATTCAGTTGCTTTCCGTTTGACGTCCAAATGAATGGAGGTATATTTAGGCTTATTAACGGTTGCTGCGATAATATTATTCTTAGGCAACCGAGCTTCAAAATCTGCATCAGCAGCTTCCTGTTGTTAGCAAAGTTCAGTCTCGGCCGTCAGGCGATGCATACATACATCAAAATGGGTTTTATTATGAACGTATAAATCCAATGAAACTGTTGCGGGGAAAGTCCCCAGGTCTTACCTATCGTAGTCCTGCAGCACTGGAGCAATCTGTAGGAGTTCCGCTACGATAGCCCAGCGCTCTGACCACTTGAGCCAGCTGGATATGATGCTTCCACTTTAACTTCGAGTCGCAATGCACTTCTAGATATTTGACTGTTTGTAATAACTGGATTTTCGTCCCGGAGCGTGTAGCTGCCCCACTTGACCTTCCTAGTGACTATAACTAGTCCAGTCTTCTTAGCGTTCACCGTAAGTCCATTATGGAGGCATTAACCGTGGATTACATGCAGTGTTGCATTTAAGCGGTCACATACTGTGCCGGCAAATTTGCCGATAATTATTACGTAAATGCTTGTGCGAAGACCTTTGTTTCCTCCAGGAGTCATAGTAAGGTTTCCATTAACTAGGAGCCATAACAGAGGGGATAGAACTCCTACCCGTGACCAACCATTAAGAACTCCTGCTTAGGTAGACTTCTGTCGAATTAATCTGTGAATCTTTCTTCACTTTAGCATGTGAAGGATTAAACTGATTAACACCGGATCGATTCCATGCTGTTTTGCTTTGTTACGAACCACCGCGAGTGAGGCATAATTGAACGCGCCTTCCATGTCCATGAATGCTCTTAAGGCGTATTTTTGATCGACCATTGCCTTCTCGATTTTTGCCGTTAGCTCATGGTTTGTTGTCTCCGTGGATTTATTTCCCTCGTGGGAATGTTGCGGACAGTGAAGTGGCACCTGGGATGTATGCATTCCTTATGAACTGTTCTACTAGTCTTTTCAGTCCTTTCAGCAGAAAGGAAGTTAGACTGATCGGTCGGAAACTTTTTGCGTCTGTGTAGGTGCGTTTGGGAATAAATGATACCATCGTATCAGCTTTAAGGTTGCCTCAAAAGAGTTGATCTCCTCACAATAGCGTCTCCATGGTGATCGTTTAGTCGACATTATGCTGAGTTAGACTTCAGAGCTCGGTTGAGGAACACCCTTATCGTGTTCCTCTATTCCGAATAAATCCCAAGTCCATCATGGTGTTTCACCTTTCTTTGGCATCTTCAATGGACTGCTCTCTTCGAATGCTCCTCTCTGCTAGTTAAGATCATATGAGTTGTTTTCTCAATTGAAGCAAAGGATTTGATGTGTCTTCCAGGAATCATAACTCGGGCGCTCAATTCTGTTTTGTAAGTCGCCTAATCTGTTTTACGTGGATTGCAAAGGGGAGTGGATAGAGGTGTATTCATGCCCATTACGAAATCGATGTGCCTGTGATCCGTGATATCGTTCGATACTTTCCCAGAAGAGCCGCAATATCAGGGGATGCCACCATTATTTCGATGGCTTCTTGCCTGACCACGTTGCAGAAAGTAGGTTTATTGCCCAAATTGAAGATTTGGAAGTCGCTTTCTACCAAATACTCCCGTAGTTGATTTTGGAACTTCTCCGGCATATACGGTGGGTTTTAACATAACATCCTGCTTCTATTCCCATGTTTTTACCTTTGGCATATTGCTTAGCTTTGATTAATGTTCCACTTCGTCTACGTCATAACTGAGATAAGCAAAATACCATAGAATCTGCTTATCTCCCTGTTGATTTTGTATGGTGAGTTTGATCATTGTGGTGTCGCTATCACATAGGTCGTTAACTAAGACAGTTTGAAGTCCTTTTGACCACTATGCATGAGCGGGTTCTATCACTTCCATTGACTTAAACAAGTCAGTATATCGGAAGTTTAAGTCCATAATTTCCCCACCAACAGCCCATGGCTCTTGTATGAGATATATGGTATATGTATGGCCTGATAGTACTTACCGAAAATGAACATGTTAGCCAGTACAATGTTCAACTCTATGTTGGCGTTTGTCAATCCGACTTCTGTGCTCTTCTACTAGATACCGCCTCCTATATTCACATTATCAGTAAGAGTTCCAAAGCTATGGTCTCGTATATCCTGCATTAGATACTAAGGCCTTAACTAAGCAATTGTAAATATGAATCCTTATGACATTATTCCTGGTAATTGGCGCAATTGACATTGGTCCCACCCTTATATATCAAACATACAGTCTTATCTGCAAAATGACTAGGCAAAGCAGCTTCACTTCCTGGTACCCTTCCTCTCCCCCCTCTCGCTCTCCCTCTCTCTTAATATGTAACCAGCATAGTTGGTGCAGTGTAGTTGTTGATTGAGCATTCTTCTTCTTCAAGCTTCCTCGCTAGTTTGCCCATAGCACATGTACATATACCACAAGTTAGCAACTGAATTGAAAGCATTACTTAAGAGAGAGATATTACCAACTTCACCTCCCTAATTGAGAGGGAATCTTTTCCCTATATCTGCCGCGACGTACCTCTCTTCAGAAAAGACACTTCCGCGATATCGCTGCAGAAACTACTTCTTATTGCAAGTTTTGCAAGGGGTTCTTGTTGTGTTAGAAGTAGATAGTAGATTACTGTCCATTTTTGCCCCTATTCTTTGAGTTAATAATTTTGTTGACTCAGGAACTATTTGCTTTTTATTTTATCGAAAGGGGCAGATACTGTGTATTTAGTGTAATTTCAAACTTCAGTGAAAGTCTCTCTTCCAAAATATCGATATATGGGGGAAAGAATACACCCTGTTTGAACCACAAAATACTTTAACAAGGAGAATATTGTCCTTACATAGCTGATTATATCCTCTTCACTTGTAAGCAGTCAGTTTTGTCCTATAATTCATCATTATCTTTGCATCGAAATTTACTTTATTTTAGGCTATTTACAGTTGAGCTTAAGTCAAAACAATCCATCTTCGTCATATTATACGCCATCGTTGCTTCTGCTCCCATAAAATTCTCTTTGGAATATCGTCATGCAAAATATAGCATCCCCCAAATATTTTCCATCATAGAACACATCGAACAAGGAATAATTACGAGACCTATTTCTAACTCCGCCCGCCACCTACAATTCCATTTTCTAGTCCCGAAATTCGTTCAGCAAAGGGACTCACCCCAAAAGGGCGCGTATGTGTTCATGGAGGCGAGAACGCCTTAATTAATATTTAATACTTCAGTCAAACTTTATTTTGAAGCTTAAAAATCGAGTTTCGGTTAATTAGTGGTTTAACATGGGTGTAATCCTGCAAAGTTGAAAGTTTTTTCCTCCACCGCTGTTCCGTCAGATTAATGTTTTACCACATGGTAAACGAAATGATGGAGTGATCTGCATACCATAGTTTCAGATATTATGGCTTCAGATACTCGAGACGGCATCTCGGTGCCTTATGGAGAGAATGAATGAATGAACCTTCCACTAGACCACATTGTGTACAATGGAGTCAATGTTGGATGCAAGTTTTAATACCACAAATTGCATGTAAGTGTTGTCGGACGAGAGCTACATTCCAGACTAATAAAGAGGAAATTTCTTGTGATAGACATTTTGCATGCACAATTTTCTGTGGATTATTTAGTTTGCTTTCGGAAAGAATAGTCGTATATTGAAATCATGCTATTAGTCCATAGATAAAAGCCTAGATTGGGACGTAGTTCTTCATTGTAGAATGACTTTGTTTGAACTGAGCGCTTTGCTTTGCTTTTATGCGCTCCTTTTCAAGTACTTCCTAGTAATTAGTAAGTCCTCTTTACAGTACACCTTACGTGGTAACACTACTTGAACCCTACAGGTTACTTACTCCCTTAGTTAGAAAACCTTTAAATCGAAATTCCCGGCCACTCTTAATGTTTTGTACCATCTCAGCCTCTCGGCGACATTGGACCGGCAGATGATGTTCTGCTTTCCCATTCGTAAGAAAAACTTTTTGCCAAGGTCTCTTCCGAGTGTACTCGTGAAAAACCAGAGAAAAAACTACTGCTTGGATGATTTTCCATGTTCGCGTCCATGGGTTTATTATTCACGAGCAATGTCAATACACATAGTTATGAGATGATTTTATAGTGCAGGGTTTACTATGCTATAGTTGCTCAGAACTTGATTTATGGTTGGCCGAGTGTACTTCATTATGGCCGTGGTGAATGGCTTTTAGAGTCAGAATTCAAGTGATCATTCAAACTTTTGAATATTTTCATGGAAACTTGAATGTTTTCCCAGAACGGCTCCGGAGAAAATGAACTATTGAAAGTGAAATTCGGAATTGGATGAATCATAAAGTTTTGCAAGGTCCTTTTCATGCGACTCTTCATGCAGCTATTGTCAATGCCATACTAAACCTGAACTACACTTCAAGAGAATTTAGTCTTTTTCTACCAAATCTGTCTACCACGTCCTGGAAGCAATATGACTTAAGCCTCCTACTAAAAATTGGCACAGCTCCTCGTTTCATATTTATAAACTACTCTCAATATAAATCAAATACAAAGTTTTCTATTCTTGGATCAAATTCAATGCAATCAATTTTTATTGGATGAGTTTTTTAACTCCACATCATCTCGTCCTTTGCCGCCACAGGACCCGTGATATAATCATATGGCTTTCCCAATATTAGCATTTCTATCGAGTAAATATGGTAATCCCGCACGATAATACAAAACAACCGCATCACTTGGTCGGTTGAGGAGAAGAGAAGTTTGCCCGAATGCTAGTCCAACACCAAGTTTAGAATTCAATAAAAAGGACGAGATTATTTTGATCCTGTGACTCTATCTAGAAGCACAAAATGACCGTCAGAGCTGGAAATGCTAGACTAACCGGTCAGAGTGCACGCTTTCATGTGGGCCAAAGACACATGGTCATGTGAGGACAACCACCCTCTTATCATTTGAACATTCATTTTATTGTAAATACAAGTGCGGAACTTCGGTTAGATTATGTTTATTGCATGCAATGTGGTCATCCTTTTTCCTGTCTAACATGCATGCTCTTTGCTTTATAAAATGCAGTGAGCTTTTCGTGTGTAGAGGGAATCGGGGGTAGTGTTGAGTTTTTAGAAATTATCGCCGGTAGTGTTTTAGAGAAATTAGTTTTCGGATTGTTTATACGCAAGTATACAAAAAGTCGAGGAGGCACTTGTCATCGATAATTAATGAAGGATTATTGGTTAATGATATTTAGTAGTGATTCTGTTAAAAAGTTTTATTGAAAACTTGCTTACTGGGTAAGCATAACAATTTTGTAACCCAATGATAATCTAGATTTGGGATGGTAAGCCGCTGAAATCAAGTATCAAATTGACCTTCATTGCTCATCCTAGAACCGAGTTTGTTGTCCTTTCCGCTTTCACTTTCGCCTTTTACTTACGTCATAGCATTTGATCACCTTACCACCGGGGTCCTTATCTATTGTCCACTAGGGCTGAAGAAATAGGAGAACGAAGTAAAAAAGCGTGTGAAGTAAAATAAGATAGCATTTCTTCTCTTCATCTACCTCTGAATCGAGCAGAGTGAATCAGCATGCCCACGCGCATCGTTCACAGCTTACTGATATACAGCGCAGCTTCTTCCAGGAAGAGAAGCTTACACTACTCCTCCAATTGAAATAATAAAACTTGTTGTTTCTTTTTCGTTGGTGTGGGTATTTATTCTTGCAAATACCGATATTTCGGGAACCACTTGTTCCCTTCATCAGTGCAAACAAGTTTGCTCATCTATAGACATTATGTTCTATTTATACTACTCTCTACTCTACTCTAGATGAGCAAACTTGTTTGCACTGATGAAGGGAACAAGTGGTTCCCGAAATATCGGTATTTGCAAGAATAAATACCCACACCAACGAAAAAGAAACAACAAGTTTTATTATTTCAATTAATTAATCGTTGGAAACACCGCATAATTTCACTCTGACTCCTCCAATGTTCTGTGCCATTTGTTTCTAGGTGACTCTTTCGTTGGTCATCTTGGGATAGTGGATTCTACTACATATCGTAGCCAGCAATGGAGCTGTCATCCCTACTTATCCATTCCGCCGTCTAATAAGCACGTTCTCCGGTAACTGACCTGTACGCCGTTCGTGTGTGGTTCTTCATTCGATATTTTTTTAAGCCAATGTAACCCAATAACAATGTGGAAAGAATAATTAGCACAGCACAGTCTCAACTTCTTCTTGGCGCTGAGATAATTGTATATGCAGATTTTGGATAAAGCGGCGGAGGCAGCTGTTAATGCGTCGAGTGATATCAAGTTCGGTGCCGCCGTCAAACGGCGCTTCTAGATACACAAATTGGTCAAAGCCTTCTAAAATCTGTCCACGCAGGAAGAGTATAATGACCTGTCAGACTGAGACCTAGTCTAGGTTGAGCTATTTGGCCAAGGCTCATGATCCTGTGAGAGAGCGAATAGTTGGCATCATGATTGTGGAAGTTTTTGAATAAAGAGTCCCTTGAAGCCCTCCGGATAGTAGTAGAGAAATAATATCGGATTCATATCGTGATCACTAGTGAAGAGGAGAATTAGAACTTTCAAACGGTATATGGGTTGGGGATCAGGTGCCTGGAAAATGGCCGGAAAGTAGAGGAATCTTTTGAAAAACTTCAACCGATCATACATCCGTTAATATTGACGATTTCGAGAGAAGGTAATACAGAAGAAATAATATCGGATTTCAATCCTGGCGGACCCCATTTTGGGCTTCAGTTTCCTCTGAGATCATCGTCCTCACAAAGAAGCTTTTAAAGGATGAAAAATTTCAGGTAAGGGCGATATCGCGCGAATTCTTCAGCCCCTCTGTTACGTGGAACCTGATGGAGTAAAATTTAAGAACCGAGAAACGCATCCAATAGATAACCCACGCTATCTGCTTTATTGAATAATTGTTTTAGAAGAGCCATGTAAAAGACCTGGCCGGTGCAGTGTCAGAATTGTCAAGAATTTGGTCACACGGAAACATACTTCAATCTCTTCAATGTTTGTCATTTTCGGAAATCCGCACGCAGCAACTAATTATAAGAAAAATAAGGAGGATGCTAATGCGAAAATCTAATGCAGTTGAAGTGGGTCACACACGAGTAATTACGGAGGTTGGCCAGTCTATGCTGAAATGAAGCAGAAATCGTAACCGAAACAATGAATTATGTGCATCGTAATAAATACCACTCCCGCCTGCACATCTGCGGTAGAAGACTCTAAAAACAGTTTGGTAAAGCTGTACTTGCGCACCCCAAAGTCAATAGAATGCAGGGGCTCCAACCCAAAATCTGGAAGAACTTCCCCTTATACTAACTCAAACGACGAACCAGTCTATGGTCTCAATGATGCAAGAAATTATGCGTAATTAGATCCAGATCTTACAGGCCCTTCTCAGATGCAAATGAACCAGCCCAAAGTATGTCAGTGGAATGTAAACGGCATCAGCCAGCATAAACTAGAAATACGACACTCCCTCTTATGCGAAACCCATCTCACTCACCAGAACAATTTCCAAATTGATGGGTAAGCATCCTGAAGGTGCTAGCCCGAGATACTAGACTTGACATCGTCTCATTTGGACAGTCTACTTTTTGGTCAATAGATGGACGATTGGTCCCGGACTTGACTGAGTTTGCTATCACTCAACATGTGCGACTGGAGTTGATAACCAGCAATCTGTGCTATGAGCTGTTTTCAATCGGATCTCCCCTCATTATAACTCTTACGAGCGTAATTCCTTTAACAAGCGATACTGGTTGAATTTCCGTATATAGTTACGCTTATCTCCAAATCAACACTCCGTTGAATATCAGAGGTGAAGTAGACAAAGCCCTGTTGAAATTCAACGAAATGATGATCGTGGCTGCACAGCACCCCACCCCCATCTATTGCCAATCTTTCAAAAAATAGTACACCGTGTAACATCCTACAGCTGGTACAAGTAAAGCGTAAACTGGGAAGACAATGGCACGCTCACAGGTCTACAGACCTAAAAAACAACAAGTCAGATCAAGTTCTATGAAGCCCTTAAGGATGAACGAGAGCAGAAGTTACAAAGCGAGGTTTATCGCCCTGTGGAAAGCTTCTCATTCAGAGCCAAACAAGTTGCTAGAGTCTTTAAACAACAAATGGGCCCAAACAAAAGGTCCAACACGTGACTTAGTCACGAGAAAAATGTTGAAGGTACTCCCAGGTTTCGCAGTCACTCACGTGACTCACATATTCATATTTCTAAACATGGGAAAGATTAAATGCTGGTTCCATCCCACAGGGTCTGCTACCTCTCCTCTCAGAAAAACTACTACTTTCAAAAATCTCAAACCTAGGTGAACCAAAATAATTCCTCAGCACCAGTTTGGTTTTCGAGAGAAGCATGGTACAATCGAGCAAGTTCACATGATCGCCACTGATATTAGGAGTGCATTGGAAAATACAAAGTATCGCTCAGCGGTCTATTTGGTTGTGGCGCAAGCGTTCGGCAAGGTGCGGCACGAAGGCTTGGTTTTTAAAATGAAGGAGCTGCTTCCAGCATTGTTTCATGGAATTTTGGAATCTTTTCTTTTGGAGCGCCAATCCAGGGTGAATTACAAAAGCTTCATGTCTTGGGAGTACAACAATATCCAAGCTGGAGTCCTTCAAGGCAGTGTCTTTGGACCGACTCTATATCACATCCATACCTATTTATCAACTGATCCTAACCCGATAGCTTCAACGTTTGCAGATGATACTGTCATTTTTATTATCCTAACCAATCCTTAGGTTGCATCAAAAAGCTTACAAATCCACCTAAGATGGATTGAAAAGTGGTTTACAAAATGGAATTAAGTGGAATCAAGTGCTGTCACGTCACTTTCACCTTGAACTGACAAAACTGCGTTAAGATCTCCAACAATGGTGTAATGATTTCTCTAGTGGGGTAAAGTAGTTGGGTTTGTACCTGGATGGATTATTAATGTGGAAAAAACACATTGAGGCAATGGAAATGAAACTGAAAACAAAAATCTCATTGGAGATGACGAAGTATAAAGGGAAGTTAGCTTTCCATTCTAACCCCTTAACCAGGAGACTGCTACAACAGCCTACTGTCAGTGGACACAAGATGACAAACAACATAAACAGAAAGATTTAACAACAAAAATATGTAATGACAAAATAAAACAAACGTTTCTCGGGAATACTTTTCCAGTATAGATACACCCCCAGTGTTGGAACTATGAACTGCGACGATGCGGTGATGTGGTCAGCATTGCGATCGCCTGTGATTATTACCCTGATTTGACTTAGGTACTCATTGGCAGCTGAATCGACTGGTATCCGACGATACAAATCCCACTTCCACTAGTGTGATGCAGCACCATGCAGCAGCCCTGTGCTCTAAATACTGAAACACCCAAACGCGATCAATTCTTTCGCTCTTTTTGAAAGATCGCAGATTCCCGGGATTTCCATATAAATGGGAGTATCAGCTCTGCAGAAACAGCAAGTGTAGCAATAAGTGGCACGAAGCAAAGTCCTCGGCCGACCATCAAGGCCGTGCAGTAAAGTCGTCCGCCTTGAAAAAGTGCTGTGCTACCTCAAAAAAAGGATAGAGGCGAGCCAAATGCTAATTGACGTGGCAAGTTAAAGAAGCGACTTGGGCACAAGTATCTTGTGGTGTACTGAGGCAAAGTTTTCAGGAAAATCTATGTAGGCAATGTTGGCTTCCTCCCGACGTTCGTAGTGACTTCAATAAGATTGATGGGGATAGAGCGTTGTTGTCCTATTGCTGACTTTTATAGCCGTATTGTTCTCTGATACGGCCAATCATTTGCTTTCGGAGCAATGGAATAGACCTAAAATTGCGTTGTAATTAACGACAGGAAAGTTACCATTAAAGAAGTCACAGGAAATATATTCATTGAAAGCATTTTGATGAAATAGAGAAAAAAAATTGTAAGGGAGTTATATATTGAGGAGAAGTATTATTACTGCAAAATGAATTGTAAGGCAATTGCACAGAGTAAGGCATGGGCTCAGCGTCTAAATCTAAAATTTCTTCTGGCATCAATTCTTGGTAAATAATCAACATCTGACTTTGCTTCGATTTGTAGATATCCATCTAGTAGAGCCTAATTTCCGTCTTTGTAGTAGATCAATTAATCTTCAGGTCTTCTCTCACTAGTTGTCTATAAATGCGTAGGGGATTATGGTGGTGTGCAGGGATCACTAGTGTATGACAATGTTGCCAGACTTGTCACACGCTACAATTTGCATTGTCGAAGTGTGGAAAGAATTCAGAACACCCGGACAATTTTTTTTGCAATTCCCCAACAATAATGCTTCGGGGACCTGAAGGAGACGTCTGGTTGAAGATGGGGCAGCTGTTGCCCTTAAGTGCTAAGGGCTGGATCTGGAGTTTTGAGTAGACTAGACTCTGCTACCCCCTGTGGCTTTCCCACATCAATCTTCGGAGTTTGTGACATTGAAACGGGGCACCACAGTGCTAATTGGATCTGCTAATGCTAATCCTTATAGAGGCAACTAATATCTACCTACCTGCCTCCCCGAGAACTTAAGCTAAAATCTAAATGCTGGCTTGTTGATTCAATCGGATTCCAACACTCAGAACTATTGAGGATGAAAGTCCAGGCGACACTGCGGTAAATTTTAGCTTTTAGAGGTTCGTTGATACACCGATCACAAAAAAAAGCCAGTTGCTTGCATTAATGTGTGAAGGAATTTCATGGCCCAGTTTACCATAAGCTGAGAGCATTGATTCGAAGTACCTAAATTGCTCCGTTCTTGGCGAATCATCGTCAGTCATTCAGATACCATCCACCCGCAGCAACTGTATCAAAATAAAAGACTCAGGGTCTTTTTTTTGACTTAATATTTTTTTCCAATGGGGGCTTGGGGAGGGTGGAATCCAGGGTGATATTTTCTGTTGATAGCCCATTTCAACATTCGTGGCAATACCATGGAATGTGCACTTGAAAAGATGTTACTAATAGACTGCAGCCCCTCATTTGCATTCACTTTGCTTTAACAGCATTTTTTATCTGTCTCTTCTTATTTGAATTTTTGACATAAATGAACATCGTTTCACATAGCTTCCCTTATACATATCTCCAGTTCAATCATCGTAAAGCCAAGGGAATCATATCGTTTTATTTTTCCATTTCATTACCTCTGAGACTCCAGCTCCATTATCTCATTCATTATCTTTGCATTAATCTTATTTAAATGGGCAACGGGACAAGCAGAGGGGTGACCACAACTAGGTCTGAAAAAACTTGGATTCGAGCTTAATCAACTCGTTCAACGCGCTGTAAATTGAACCAATAGGTCGCTTTTCTGTTTGTAAATAGATGGCTCTAGCAATAAGTGCTGGTTGGCTTTGACATATCCAAAACTTTATGAGCCAAGCCTAGACAGATGGTAAGCAATCTGTTTTGACCCATTAGTGATTTTGTTTTGGCATCATTTACTTTTGTGAAAATATCAGATTTCATGCCAAATAGTTGTCATTTGTGGGAAGTGTTGATTTTCTTACTTTATTCGAAGAAAACGCCGGCTTGAGCGCATCAAGACCTCCGAACAGTTCAGAGAGATGTAAGTGAAACGACATGTCGTGGTTGGCTTCGTCGCTTCAAAGACGGTGATTCTGATCTTGGCGACTGTCGACTTGAAAGAAGGCCCAAAACTTTCGAAAACGTTGAGTTGGAGGCATTGCTCAATGACTATCGATGCCTAATGGACTATGGGCTTGTTTCAGCATTTGTGGTTACCCGCTAAGTGATTTC
Organism: Hermetia illucens; assembly: GCF_905115235.1. NCBI lineage: Eukaryota > Metazoa > Arthropoda > Insecta > Diptera > Stratiomyidae > Hermetia > Hermetia illucens. The sequence goes on along the minus strand of NC_051849.1, from coordinate 167,650,649 downwards.
CAATTCCAATTGCATGCATTTGGAAAGATTCAAAAGCCAGGAACTTGGATTCCTTATGATTTGAAGTCAAGGGATGGTAAACATCACTTTTCCACCTATGAACAACTGCTCCCGCAGCAAAAAGAAAGGGTTTTCATCATTACATCGTAACGAATGATAGAAAATGGATTCATTACAGCAACCCAAAAATAAAGAAATTTGGTGGGAACTGTTTGGTCATGCTTCTAGGTCCTCTTCGCCAAATGCTCACGCTGTAAAGGTTGTGCTGGTATTTGGTAGAACCAGGTCAGTGTTAGTTATTATGAGCTGTTGAATCCGAACCAGATCGTTACTGGTGAAAGTTATCGAGTTCAATTGATGTGATTAAGCCGAGTAGTGCGTGAGAAGTGCGAAAAAGTGATTTTACAGCATCACCACGCTCCCACGGCTCGGATACTGTTACCTACCTGGAAAGGGTCAAGTGGGAAGTCCCACCTCACCCGCAATATTCCTCAAATGTTGCACCTTTCGATCATTACTTGATCCGTTTGCTGGCACATTATCACGCAGATTAGTAATTCGATTCATATGAAGATGAAAAGCTAACCTGATTCGTGGATAGCCTCAAAAGGTGGACGCTTTTTCTGTAACAGCATTCAAAAAGATGCGAAAAAGCTGTAGTTAGCGAATACCTTGTATGATTCATTTGTAAGCATTCTTTCACTATGAAGTTGGATTTGTGCACCTAATAGTTAGAGAATTTGTCAAATCGGAACTTCCATTGCCTCTACACTTTGGTACTGGAAGTCATCAGTGACACCAAAAATACGGATATCTATTCTGAATGCGGAGCCATTTGCCATTCACTCTGGTTCAAAATTTCTACTACAATATGAACCATTTAACTGTCTTTTAAGAGAAAGTTTTGCACATAAGTCTAATTAACGTGTCAATAATTTAAAACCAGACAATTACCCTTCTATGTAACATTATGCCCAGGGTCATTCCATTCTTTAATGCAGATGGTACTGTCAACTTGTAGCGCACTCCTCTTGCACTAACCTCCTGTACATTTTATTTATATTTCGTCCTTGTGCAGTGGACATTTGTTACAGCTGTAAAACTCCATTTCTCTTCCGAAGATATATGCATATAAGCAGATAACAGCACCAGTACTTCACACGCAACAGCATCATAAATAGGACGGTTTGTCTTAGATACGGATGTGTTGAAAGCTCAATGCAACATGGCAATGCCACGAGGAAGAGGAGTCGCTCGTAGCTAGCACGATAACAACGGGAACAGGAAGAGTTTTATAGTATTGAATTGATGTCGAACATTCAGTATTAAACTGTCACGAATAGTCACCCCCGGAATTTGTGGAGTTGCAGTCATATGGTGAAGTGTGGTAACGGTGCGATGCACTCAGTACTTATCAGCATAGTCCTTATGTGCCAACGGATTGTTATATCATGGCCAAAAGGACACGAGGACATTATCATAAAATGCGAATGCATAAATTTCTAGGTTCCGACATATGTTTTGAAGATTTCATTGGCCCGATGAAAGTGGAGGCGATGGATATGAGTAAAATAGCGTTGAAGAGGTTCTATTTGATAGTGCAATAGTAAATGTGTATCCTACATATGAAGTTTGTATAATAGATGCACCAGTAATAAAGAAAATCGTAATTGTGGAATATCGTGCTCTGAAGGAAAAGAAAGAAATTGGAAAGTACTTTAATTGGTTTGTTTTTCATGTCAGGCATGCATTCAGTTTTATGTGGTCTATATTTTTTAGGGCGGAATATTTAAAGAGGAGTATTGATGTCGAAAGCACAATAAAAATACATGTATCTACCATTAAGGGTAGCAATTTCAGTATTCTGGAAGTTTTCATGATACCACAAAATGACGGTATAGTAATCGATTTATGAGGGTTGGAAAAGTTCCAATTCGATTTAGTATAAAGTGCCTCCATCGTTGTAGTGGCTTTTTATTACACCAAATATTTAAAATTTCCAGGCAGTTACGTGCACCAAGTTGAAGTTGCATAAAACAGTGCACAGTATCTCTAGAACTGGCACATTAATAGGAAAAGTATCTGTTCGTGGTTGTCTTTAAATGTTTATTTTTCGAGGCTGTATAGTGTTCGTAACAACACTTAACCCTTCTTCCCGAGATGCAAACAACTATAGGCCCCCCACTTTCGGGCTAACTGAATTTTCTTCGTTAAAGCAAAGCCTGCCATGCACACATTCTTATTAGATACCATATACACTCCTTCCGCTTCGATTCTATAACTTTACGACTTATTCCAATTACATTAAACATAATTACTCCAATCCATACATAAATACTTAATGCAAGATAATAGTTTTCATCAGTATTCCTAGTCCATTTCTCCAATTAAATAACCTAACCTTTTGCGCAAAAAAGTCCCTCTCCCCATTTCTGGGCTATATCCTATCACAAAACCCCCAAGATTCGGTCACTATCTGCCCTCTATTATCTGAAACATCATCTATCTTTTGAGTTTTCTGTCTTCGTTCTTGTTGTGTGCCTCTACGTATGTGCGTATCTTGTTTTGTTAGGGTACTATATGTTTTTGGTTTTGGAGAATGGTAAAACCACGGGCAGTAAACAGTCCTAATTGAGATTGATATCATCTGATATGTTTTCTGGGTAAATATATCACTATCGTGCCTAATGGGTGTGCGTGAGCAAATCGAATAACAAAAAGGTTTCACTCTCGGGGTCTCTATTTTTTGTGTGGGAGACCAAATGAAAAAAAAAATTACCAACAACAGGAAAACATAGAGAGGACAACATACGGTTCATTGAAGATGGAATTTGAACATCTTCTTGGTTAGTTTTAGGCCGACTTTTTATCTGATGCTACATAGCAAGGAAAATATTTATTGGATTTTCTTTAAAGCATTGGATTGGATTATATTGTGGCTATGTTTTTCAGCATATGTATGTAGATGCATATTTTAAAGATTTATGAAAGCACATGTTTGTGTATATATGTATCAATATGTTTTGCACTTTCTGACCAACTTCATAGTATCTTGAAAACTTATAGTAGGAATACATATTACTTGAAACTCCAGATCTACGTGCATTATTTCAGGTTTCATTTATTCTATGTCCAGTTCAAAGGGACGGGACCGAATATTGTCATGTGGGGTGTCAAATGAAAGGTCTCGATTAGTACGAAGTCGATTTGACATTGGTTGCAACAGGAAGAAATGCGGAGGTCCGGAAAGAATCAATTACTTCAATACACGTGGTATCTATTCTCCTCTACGATATCTATTTAGAATAATATCTGTTAAAAAATCATTACCAGCACTCAAATATTCTAAGCAACACACAAAGCCTTTAAAACCTAAATCATTTAGCTCCCAATTTTTCGACTTGTTTTCTTAGTAGAGGTGGGATGATTTTTCGACTACATCATGCTGACAGCAGCTAACTTTAGGAAAAATTAAAATGGCTAATACTGGAGCTGGACTTCGCACTTCCGAAATTAGTGATATCTAGAGGTTAGAATTGTATTTTACTTTGAGGATAAAACGTTAACGTTAGTTAAGATTTAAGATTTTGATAGTCTTCGAGTTTTCGAGCTCAGGTATGGTGTCCAACTCATAAAAAAATATTTCATGTAAATTTACGTGTGGCATTCCAGACTTACTCCTGTTGAAGTTCTTTAAAACTCTTTTTAAATCAATGAAGACCAAGTGGCATAGCGACCTTAACTTTCAACTATTCCATAATGACCTATGTGATATGCGCAGGAAGATGGAGAATTGAAACCAAAATGCTCTCTGTCTATCAAGCTGGAGTTATTTCCACTGGTCCGTGCAAAGCAAATTTTAGCTAACATTTTATTGATCGCGAGAGCACAAAAATACCGCTCCAGTTGCCGCATTCAGAACGGGTGCTCTTCGCAGAATAATCATGATCAACGGCGTAACAGCTGGTATCCGGTCTAGACCTGCTTTAGTAGGGAACTCCAGACCTCTTGGATGTGCGCTGAGGTTCACCAATTTAAACGCCGTCTGGTGTTCTGATCTACATCATCGCTCCATTTGAAGCAGGGTCTGCCTCGTCTTCTTTTTCTACCATATATATTGCCCTCATAGACTTTCCGGGTTGGATCATCCTCATCCATACGGATTAGATGATCCACCCACCGCCACCTGTTGAACCGGATTTTTTTTACAACTACAAACGGTCGTGGTGTCGCTCATAGATTTCATTGTTATGTAGGCTACGAAGTCTCTTTCGTCTCTTTCTTGCTAAGAACCTACATCTCCGAGGAATACACAAGGACTGGCAAGATCATAGTCTTGTACAGTAAGAGCTTCGACCCTATGGTGAGACGTTTCGAGCGAAACACTTTTTGTAAGATGAAATAGGCTCTGTTGGCTGTCAATAACCGTGCGCAGATTTCATCGTCATAGCCGTTATCTGTTGTGATTTTCAAAGTTGTAGTCTTGTATCTTTATTATATTCGTTTGTTGTTCGTTTTTTTTTTTTTGGTTTTTGGCCTTGACGTTGCTACCATGTACTTGTCTGCTTTCTTGCTGTCTTGCTTTCATTAATGTGTCGCCCAAGATCTCGCACCGCCTGCTCGATCTGGATAAAGGTAGACTAAACATCTCGGGTTCCTATAATGTTAGTATCGTCAGCGAAGGCCAGTAGTCGGGTGAACTTGAAGAGGATTTTGCCTCTTGCATTTTCACCTGCATCACGAGTCATTTTCCCCAGGCTCAGGTTAAAGAAGACGCATGATAGGGCACCCCCTTGTCTTAGACTGTTGTTGATTTTGAAGTGTCTCGAGAGTGATCCCGTTGCTTTTATCTGACCTCGCACATTGGTCAGGGTCAGCATTGTTGCTGAACCACCGGTGTAATTGGCTTCCATATTTAACCAATTCAGCTGTAATTCCATCGGCTCCTGGCGACTTATGATTTTTAAGCCGATGAATTGCACGGAGTGTTTCTTCTATACTTGGTGGTGGCAGTATTTGTCCGTCGTCTTCAGTTGGCGAGACCTCCAATTAGCCGATGTTCTGGCTGTCCAGCAGTTCAAGTATTCAACCCATCGGTTCAATATGCCCATTCTGTCGGAAATCACATTTCCCCCTTTGTCTCGGCATGATGAACATCGAAGTGTGTAACGCTTCATCCTGCTGTTTTCTTGGTAAAACTTCCGCGCCTAGTGCGGTTGCTCCCTGTACTTTTCGAGTTCACCGACCTGTTGGTTCTCCCAGGCTTCCTTTTCCCGTCGCTTCTCCGCTCGCCGGAGTTCGTGATGAGTCAGTCTCTGCGCATCTCTCGGTATGCAGCATCCTTCCGTTCCGTTGTTAGCTTACATTCATTGTCGAACTAGCCGTTCAGACTTTTTTTGCGGCTGGGGAAAAAAGTATGTTTGTGACGTATTTATGATAACATTCTTCAGGCGATTGTGAAGATCATTCGTTGGTGCTTCATTTCCAGGATCTCTGTTGCGGCATCTATTTCCCCATTATAGGTGTTTCGAAGGGCAGTGTTGTTGATGGCTTCAGTGTTAACTCTCACTTGATTGTCAGAGGAGATTCCGGGTGCTATTGTTATTCGAGCTCGGAACACCATGCCAACGAGATAGTGATCCGAGTCTATATTGGCCCCCTATATGTTCTGACATTCATCAAGGCTGAAAAGTGGCGGCGTTCGATCAGCACATATCAATTTGGTTGAAAGTGGTCCCTTCTGGAGGGGCCCACGTTTGTTTGTGGACCGCTTTCCGCGCAAACGAGGAACTTCCAAGAACCATTTCGTATGGCACTGCTAATTGAACAATTCGCGTAACCAGGGAATACCCTTAAATGGACCCCTGCTTCAAGAAAGGTTAACGTTTTTGCTCAAGGATGAAATACCCCTAACTTCAATTGGTCAATGAGATGGACAAACCGTTTTAAAGTAAGACACAACATCGTCTTCGGTAAGATTGTCGGTGAATCTTTAGCAGTTCAACAGCGATTGGTTAGAAAAAGTTTAGCCTACTTTACGCCTGCAATTTAGTAATAAAGATATTTTTAATTGTGATGAGGCTGGGTTGTTTCATAAAGTAACCCCATATTAGACATCCGCAGACAGAAATTTGAAAGCAAAACATGCACGGGAGGAAAGTTATTAAAAGAAAGGGTAACTGTGGTGGTGTCAGCCAAGTTATCATAAGAAAGCTTCTCGTAATCGGGGAATCTCAACATTCTAGATGTTTTAAAAATGTACGGATCTTACCAGTGGATTATGAAAGTAATTGCAAGGCCTGGCTGACCGCTGATATCTTCACCAAATAGGTACTTGTTTGGGATCGGGATTAAAGAAAAAGAAAATCCTGCTTTTGCAGATGACTGTCCTACACATCCCATATTGCTTACCCCCTTAGAAGGGTAACTCTGGTGTTTCTGCCTTCTAGCACCACTGGAGTATTATAACCCATTGATCAAGGGATTATTAAAGCTTTAAAATTAGACATTGGTAAAAATTTTATCCTCAAAATTATCGAGTGTCTTAAGCCAGCGTTAAATATCTAATAATTACGGTTGTCGGTGCTATTTGCTGATTAATGATGCCTGGACCAAGCTCACGCAAAGGACCATTTTTAGGGTTTTGTGTAAAACAAAACCTTATTAAAATCAGTTTACTGTCTGTCTCTTCGTTACAGGCATTTTTCTCGAAGACTGTAGCAGCCATTGACACCAAATTTGGTGAAAAGGTGAGAACTGTGAACGCTCACGCATGCATTGAGTTACATCCTTTTACGTTGAATTTATGGGGAGGTCCCCATACATGCAAAACGGAGGTGTAAATTTTTTCTTCAGCACATATAGTCATGCGGGGTATCAAATGATCAGTTAGTACTTTTCGAAACTGGTCTTAGTTTTGAGATTTGTTGGAAAGGCTGGGAGCTCGGGGATAGAAAGTGATCATTTATTTAACGAGGCCATTCTCAGAAACTGCCCAACTCAAAAATTTGAAAAAAATCAAGAGGCTGCCACTATATGATGGCTAGGCTCCGAAATATCTTCCAGTATATTATATTATAGTAGTATATTACTATAATTTTTAATTTTTTGCAGAACCTCCCTTAAGTGCATCCTAGCACCAATGTAGGCTATAAGATAGAGCTTGATCCTACCAAGTTTGGTGGAAATCGCACTGTTACTAACAAAGTTGTAATAGGTCAAAATTGTCAGTTCTTTGGAAATTCAAGATTTTGAATGTCAATACCATCCGAAAGTGGATATTCTCACATAATATATGCGCATATTGCGTGCTAATTACTAATGGGACAAATTCAAACTCAAATGTCTTTATAAAAGAAATACACAAAACCCTTCATACCAGCTTCCAGCTTCCCGACTTGTTAAGTGTTATGGATTTGTTCTAGCTACTGTAGCCTGTACCATGACTTTTAAAATCAATAAATATACAAATGAATTTACAAAACAATACACCGTTGCTTCTCGGATTTATAATAGACACATATGTATGCCCAATGGTCAATTTTCATAAAAGTTATTTAAATTGCTCCGTTCTGGGCAGATTACTGCCATTGCCAGAACTGAGCGATTTAAATATCTGGAGGGGCAGGTCACTGCCATTCAAAGAACTCAGTGATTTAAATACTTGGAGTCAATGCTTCACGCATTTACGCAACCTGTATGAGGTGGCATTCCATAACTGGTATTCTTTGTGATCAACGTATCAACGAACGTCTCAAATCTAAAATTTACTGAAATGTCGTCCGTCTGCCGCACTCTATAGTTCTGAGTGTTGCCCGACCATAAAAGACAATGAACGGCGTCTTGCGGTAATGGGGACGAAGATGTTGGTGGCGTGACACGTTTCGATCACGTCGGAAATGAGAATATCCGCGATCAATATGGGTTTGCACCGATCGTGGAAAAACTGCGAGAGAGGCGTTTTCGATGGTGTGGTCACGTAATTCACGCTAACGAGAATTCACTTACCAATATTGGTCTGAACATCGAAGTCAATGGTAAGCAACCAAAAAGCCGGCCGAAACATAGGTCGCTTGACACGTTGGATGGGGATTTAAAGCTCTCGCGATTACATCCTGATCAGGCATTTGACAAAAAAAATAGCGAAATTGATAAAATAAAATGGCGAAACCGATCACGACGAGTCGACCGCGCTTGTGAGCCGGACAAAGGCTGAAGAAAAGGAAAAAGATGTGAGGTGCGACAAGTGCACGACAGCTCCGCGTCACATAGCTAAAAATTCCATTGCCCTCTATTTTTTAGAAAACGATTTAAATAAATCATTTGACGGAAACCCCTGTATTGATAATAGTCTACCTCATCTGCTTCACACTATGAGTTTAATATTATTAACAAATGCCAAGAATTTAACCGACACCAGATATAAACAAGTCGGGAAACCGGAAGCTGGACGCTTCAGGTATGAAAAGGTTTGTTTGTTTCTTGTGTGAGTATATTTGAGTGTATAAGTATCCCATTTGTACGTAGCCCGTTAAGAATCTGCATTTAGTATGTCAGATTTAGTACTTTGGATTGTAAATTTACACGGACAGACAAATTTGAGCTACTGTAACTTTGTTACTAATAGTATGATTTTCATCAAACTTGCGGATAATATGCTTCATATTATATTTTATACTACTACCAACTTTTATAACTCTGAGATAAACTTACTCAATTTTCCCAAAAATATGGTAATATACTATTATTAACTTAATTTGAACAGATAGCGATATGGAGAATATTTTGAGGCTTGGGCACCGTAAAGAGGCAGCTTCATGATTTTTTTCAGATTTTTTGGTTAGGTAGTTTCTGAGAATGGCTTCGTTAAAAAAGTCATCATTTTGCACTCCTCCCACTCCCGGCTTTTTAAAAAATCTCAAAGCTAAGACCGGCTTCGAAAAGCACTAATCGAGACCTTTCATTGGATACCCCACATGACTATATTTGGTGGAAAAAATGTGTACACTCCCCTTTTCCATGTATGTCCGTTTCGGAAAGTACAAATCGGTGAAATTTTTTCTTTGAATTCCCCCTTTGCATGTATGGGGATCCCCCCTTTAAACTCCACCTAGATTTATGCCACTCGCTGTATGCGTGGGATTTCATAATTCCCATCTGCCCATCAAATTCTGTTCAGATCGGTGTAGCCGTTTTGGAGAAAAGTGCGTATGACAGACTGACAGACATTGAATCGATTTTTTTACACAAAACCTTGATAAAAACAAGCTTAAGTTATGCGGTTAGTGCGACTGAATTCGCCGGTTCCTTGAAAGTCGTTCTAATCGGATTCTATTGTATTTAACTGTACCAGAAAAACGAAAGATGTTGCTGTTGCCGTCAAGAACATAAAATTCCTGTGAAAATATTCGGTCAAAATGAGAATTTTCCAAACTACGAATGATAGGTTATACACAGAATTTTAGTTTCGATTAATCATTAATTTACTCAATGAAAAACAACCACTTACTACTCGCTTCTGTTTTTTTTCTATTTTCATCAATTCAATTTTTTTCATGTAAAATCTAAATAACACGAACAAATTTTTATGCAGGATTACTCAAAAATTAAAGTAACAACTTCATTATTCTCACCAAGCTAAGCATTTTAAATTTTTACAGCAACAAGGAAGAAAAATAGCCCCAGTTCGACTTCCAAAAGGCAAAGAGCAACACGTTTTCAGCAGAACCTGGGGTGGTTTTTCATTTTCTCCCATCGGATGGCTAGAAAATCATGAAGGCAAATGTCACCCTCCATCAGTGTCACGAATGAAATCATTTGTTTTCATTTCGTGCCGGTTTTGATTTTTATCATAATTTTCAACCTAATTTTATTATATTGAAAAAGGTCGGATTCAGGTCCTTTTCCGGGATCCCAGCAATCTTCTCTTCATACGGAATTTCAGGAAGCAATTTCAATTATCCAAAATTAACCTTTGGAAAATATCTTTTTTTTCGAATGAAGTAATTATATAAACGTTCATTAGTATCTTTAGAGTTTATAGATACGATAGACTTTCTACTGATATTTACTAAAAAATGTATTTTACAAAAAGTCAGATGTCAGGTGTGGGGTTCGAACCCACGCTCCCTTTCGGGAACCAGAGCTTAAATCTGGCGCCTTAGACCGCTCGGCCAACCTGACTCACGAGATTCTCTCCGATTTGTGCAGTGGTGATAAGATGGTTTTGTCTGATACTAACTCTGTTCTAGAAGAAATGTATGTGCATGACTAATGCAAAATTTATTTTTGTAACGCTCGGATAGGGTAGCTCCGCCAACTGAAAGTCCACACATAATCAACTTTTTATTGCTTATTTGATAGCCAATTCAATTTAATGTGTTTTATTATCAACAGACTATTGAGTAAATAAGAGTATCTTTGGTTAATTGATGTTTCAACAGACTGGATTAATATAGTTGAGACGTATGGATTACTTGCGTAGCGAACTGTATGGTCACTAGATCGGTGTGTATATATACATACACATATGTAAATCAAGTTGTAGGTGAAATTCGTGTTAGGGAATCAACGATTAGCAAATGGATTGCATTCAATCTTTTACAAGTAAAAGTTTATTTTGATAAGTAGAAAGTTTAGGAACACATTATTAACATACATATTCGTCACCGGGGTGGTAACTATCTGGAGTTTATCTTTAGTGGAAGAGAACCGTTGTGTTCCATTCGTGGGAAGTTAATCTAAGCAATATTTTATATTTAGTATTTTTTAATTTAAAAATTGTTGGTAGAAATTTGGCATAAAAAATAAAGCTAGGATTTCGTTGTCATCTCCTCACTAAATATCATATGTCTACTTGGGCAAATAAAAGAAGTTTATAATACATTCTACTCGGAGCACCAAATGGGTGAATGAAAATCTCATTAAATGTTTATAGATTGTAGCAATGAATTTTCTCATATGTATCGTACGCGCACCGATTTCGAATTCGCTATTGGAATTTTAACGTTATTTCGCTTAAATTAAAAAGCACCTTTGACGGCTTGGTCAATAAAAAGGAGGTGGCAGGTTTCCATCTAAGTTACATAGTGCCAAACAAGACTGGGGGGGGGGGGGGGGGTTCCTCATTTATTTATGCCTTTACTATTGAATCGAAGATTATCGGTAATTTTAAGTAGATTGTAGTTAGGTACAAGTAAAGTTTTATTGAACTCAAACTTTTTTGCAAATATTGATTTTTGCGATACTATTTTTGGATTATAACATTTTTTTGAAATATATCATATTTTAACAATTGGCGATAAAAGATATTTTTTTTCAAAAGAACAGATATAATAATATATATGTCATTTTTTCGATTTTATTGTTATATCATTATGAAGAAGAAAATTCACTCAAAGGCAAACATACAAAATTCATTCAATCTTTCATGTTGTCCTTTACTTTCTGCTTAGAATCCCAACCTAGTTCAGTTTACTGGGAAAAGCCGCAGTAAGGAGGTATCACGCCATCGTTAGGCCCATTGTGCTATCCCCGTAAATCGCCTATTCAATGGCTTCTCGCCTACGGCGTTCGAAGGCTTTAGCGAACCTGAGAACATTCTGTGGAGGCAGGGAATGTCCAGATTGCAGATCTTTGAAGTGAATCTTACCAAAGTGTCTTCGTCTGAGATCTGAGGAGGCCGGGCAGCTGCATATAAAATGCAGGGCACTCTCCTCCTCCTTACACATAATCGAAACCACTACCCCAATCTTATGGTACTTTAAGGAGCAGTATCCCGCTAAAAGCCCTATTAGGGTTTTCATGTCCCACTTCTTAAGGGACAACAAAAATGCCGTTCTGGGACCTCAGTTTCTTTCACAAGGATTTTCGCCTGCCGGCAAGAGTTCAAATTTCTCCATTTCGCTGCGTGAATCCTTGCAATTTCACCCTTCAGAGTAGACTTAATTATTATTATTATTCTGTTAAGGGAAGGCGTCCTTAAAGAACTATTGTGCCCATTTTACTGGTTATAGTGTACCTATTAATCATAGTATCTCAAGCAGGCCTGTAACCGTTAGGAACTTTAGTATGTTCCCCACTTCTAGATGTTTCAGCTTTGCATCTGGTATTAAGTGTTCTCCCAGATGTCTCGACCTACTTTGCACAAGTGCCGGACACTGTCTCAGGACGTGTATAGAGGTTTCGTCCTCCTCCTCACAAAACCTGCAGGCAGTGTCCGTAGATATCCCTAGCTTCCCTAGGTGATAGTTCAGCCGACAATGACCAGTGAGAATTCCCACTATGATTCGGAGGTTCTTTTTGGTGAGTTTTAAGCAATCCTTTGTACGCATGGGTTCGTATCCCCCAATAAGCACCCTGGACTGCTCCATCCCTGGTAGGCTCGCCCAATATAGTTCCCTCAACCGTTTCTCTTCGTTTCTTAGATTCATAGCCATGAAACCGTTTCCGATTCCACAGAAGGGTTCTGGCCCGTGTAAAGGCATCCCTGCTCCCTTCTTGGCTAGTTCATCCGCTCCCTCGTTGCTTTCCAACCCAGCATGGCCTGGAACCCAAAGTATCTAGACCTTGTTGGACGGGCCGAGTGTATTAAGTCTCTCACGGCATTCTCATACCAGTTTAGAGTTCACCTGGTTGGACCTAAGTGCCTTGATCGCTGCTTGGCAGTTCCATAATCGGATTCCCCGAGAGCACCCTTGCGCCCGATCCGCGCTCTATGACTAACCCGTCGGTGAAGATGATTAAATCTGTAATTTGAAATCGACCATTCTCTTTTAGTGATTACGACAGTGTATGTCTTTTCAAAGACGAATCTGGAAACCATATGATCGGAGCCACCGTATGTTTGTCAAGGAATTTTCCAGTTAGACGCATGACCGTATGATTGGCTGCAATTCAACGCTCCAATGGTATCACCTCCAAGTGAATGGGAGGTAGATTTAGGATAGCCTCAAATGCCGCAGTCGGCGTAGTACTCATTGCTCCAGTAAAACTTAGGCAACCAAGCATCTGAATCTGCGTTAGCAGCTTCCTGCTGTTAGTCAAGTTCAGTCTCGGTCATCAGACGATACATGCATACATCAAAGTGGGTTTTATTATGGATGCATGCATCCAGTTTATTCGTTTTGGTGAAAGTCCCCAGGTCCTATCTATCGCATTCCTACAGCACCAGAGATCTCGTCTTTTCAATTTTTACCGTGAGTTCATAGAGTGCTATATCCGTGGATTTGCCTTTTTGGTAGGCCTGTTGCCTATGGTGAAATGGCCACTTAGGAATGCGTGTATCCCTTATGAACCAATCTACTAGTTTTGTGTAGTCTATTTAGTAGACTGATTGGTCGGGAGCTTTTTGCATTAATGTAGCTGGGTTTCCCTCGTTTTGGAATAAATATCACTTTCCCATTACGCCAGTTAATTTGAATATAAGCGTGTGCTAGACATGCATGATATATATTCCGAATATGTAGACTCAGGGCATCTATTCTCTCTATTACTAGAGCAGGGATGATGCCATCCCGACCCGCAGACTTATATCTATGGAACAATAGTGCTATTTTTGTTTTTTCACTGGAGAGCTCCTTAAGAAGTTACTCCAGAGTTAAAAAAAAATTCTTTTTTTTATTTCTTTCGATAGATGACACGTCCAAGAATAACTATGTAAAATATTATGTTAATTTAGTTTCAATTCACATTTCGAAGTGTGGGCCGAAAGGTTCCCAAATAGTTGAAATCAGTAATAAAAGCTCTTTCTCAAAACTTATTTTTGGGTGTGCGGGGGTAGCACAAAAAAATAAGGGAAACTTATGGCACAATTAACGATTAAAATATAGGGAAAGTTATCTGCCTTCGACGAAGAAAGAGTATGCTATGCTGCAAAGCTTGCGAAATTACTAACCAAAATTCTGGCCAAATTTAGGTACCTGCAAAAGATTTTTATGAAAACTAAGGGAATAATTTTGTTTGGTTGGTTATCAGTCACTTGAAACACCTGGGCACTGCGAGTACGATTTTTTATTTATTTATTTTCATTTCGAGGATTCAATAAAGAAGAGCGTAAAATTTGAAGTCGGTAGCTTCTATAGTTTTAAAATGATATCATGTTTTACGCGTTTGACTTTAGAATAATTCCTTAACCCGCTGCCATCCATTGTAATCGAGATGCATGGCTGTGTAGACGACCTAATGTATTGTGTAACTACTAAGAATATGCTCTATGGCATATCCCGTCTTATAATACTTATCAAATGGTGAGCCACCTCAAGTTAAGAAAAAAACTTTCTTATAATCAACTAAGCCGTACAAACCCGCATCCTCGATTTGCCATCTTCTACAGTGAGTCCTACCCACCTACCGCTGGGATTTACAGGTCGCAATTAATTCTCGTCTATACCCTTTTTCACTCTTCCTCCCTATCCTCTCTTCTCAGAGTTTCAGAGTGGGTTGCTCTTCCATGTATCTCACAGGGGATGCGCCTTGAAGTTCCTCGTCTCCCTATTTTTCAGATCTGCAGCGAACCCGCTTAACTTTTATTTTCTGATGCCGTTGGAATCAGGCGAAATCTCAGAATCGAAGGCCTCTTCTTAAAAAAGTTCACCTTACAATCTTGGGGGAATGCTGCATAAAATGCGAAGGGAGGGGTATACAGTGGTTTTCCCAAATATAGCCAATATGAAGTATCAAATAAATAGTGTTAAATAATACCTCCCGGTAGATATCTTAGTTTTTACGCACTTATTTTAAGGGTTCATTTTCAAAATCTATTCCTCCATATAGTTTTACATAAAAAATTGACAAAACCTTGCATACGGAGAAGTAAGCAAAGTTTGGTTGTTCCGCTTTGGCATGATTTCTCCCGAAAACTGTTGATATCGTTATAAGTCGAATTAAAGTTGGTTTCTAGTGTAGATATTAACTTTTTTTCTGTAATCTTCAATGTTAAGAGCTATCTATGGATCCATGGATGAATTCATGGAAACATGTCCTGAAATTTATTATGGAGGATAGAATAGAGTCAGTTCGTGGGATTTCTTCTAGGATATTGACATTTGTTTGAAATATTCATTAGGCCTATTTTAGATGGAGTTCCCAATCGAAGAACTATTGCTGTGCAATTACTGTTCTCCAAATTTATCCGGAAGATTCTATTTGCATCTATTATTATTATTACCTTTTAGTTATTAATAGATAGTAATGTTTGTTTTTATATTGTTTCATTTCAGAACGGAAATTATTCGTTGGCATGCTTAATAAGAAACTGAACGAGAACGATGTTCGGAAACTGTTTGAGTGTCACGGGACAATCGAAGAGTGTACAGTACTACGTGATCAGAATGGACAAAGTAAAGGCTGTGCATTTGTAACATTCGCAACAAAACAATCAGCAATCTCAGCAATTAAAGTAGTAAATACTTTTTACTGGTCATTGAATGATTTACAAATTGTTTTTATTTTTCCTCTCTTTCTGTCTCATTCTTGTATATCTTCCGACTACTCAATTCAATCATCAAACACAACAAAACAATTCATCAAAATTTAGGCATTGCATCAAAGTCAAACAATGGATGGATGTTCATCGCCTTTAGTTGTTAAATTTGCCGATACACAAAAAGAGAAGGAGCAAAAGAAAATGCAACAAATGCAAGCCAATCTGTGGAATTTAGCAGCTAATATCAATATACCTTTGGCACAAACAGCAACCTCCGTGACAACACCGATCCTACCAAACCCTCCGCAACAAGCTAGTCCAGTTTTAGGAGCAGATGCAATAACGCCTGCATCGTTACAACTTTTACAGCAATTACAAGCTGTAGGTTTACAGCAACAATTATTACAAGGTAAGTTGGGAATCTTTTTCAAACTTCTACTTTTTTGGATTGGATTTCTGTATGTATGCCTCCTTTCTAAGGTTTTGTGTGAAAAGAAACCTTATTAGGATCGAGCCTGTATGTCTGTCCGTCTGTCACACTCGATTTCGACCATATTCAGTCTTTCGATGCATTTCCATACCAGTTTAGAGTTGGTTAAACTTAAGTGCCTTGATCGGCGCTTAGCTGCCAGTCCGAATAGCAGGTTTTTGCCCTCGGACAAATCTGTCTATTGCGTATATTTGCGTGTGGAATATCCTGGTGTGCTTACCTATTGATTGCAAGTACATTTTCCTTGGACCAATGACCCCGTCACCCGCTCCTTCTACTGTGAAGGATCCCTCAGTGCACGTAGTAATCAGTTGCTGGCTTAAGCTGCATGTCACAGCCGTTCTCCGAATCTGCTTTGTTATCGAACTGAAACCTCGTTGTCATGTTATTCCTTGGCATCAATAATTCGGGGTACCACCTAGAGAGAATATACACCTTCCATTCTCACTTAGGTTGCTACCCACCTCACTAGTACTCCCGACTATCCCGAACATCGTCCTTCTTGCCTGCATCTGTATATGCAGATGAAGAGGAGTTAATCCCAGAAGGACTCCCCAATGAACATGGGCATGTCCCCATTGTCTCACTGATTCACATGCAAACCAGTGTTTGGAGTTGTGTGACTCCTTGGCTTCTATGTGTAGTTGAGTTCTCTCTGCCCAGCTGATCGCTTCATAGGTAATCATTGGCCTTAATATTGGTGGAGTTTTGAACTCTTCTTCACTGTCGGAGTATAATCCTCCTCTTGGCGCTTTCCTGCACGTTGCTGTCCACCCTAAACCTTAGAAGATTTAGGTCTAGTTCGTCCAGCTCAGCTCTCCTCTTGATTGATCCAGTCCCTTTCGCCTCTATGGTCTCTGAGATTCCTTCGGGGACTTCAGTGGCTTTCCGCTCAATGTCTCCCTCTAAGTGTCTTTCTCTGTGCACTTGCACAGATATGTTGCCAAATCTATAGTTGATATTGCAATTCCTTTGTTTGATTGCCTGTAGGGATCGGTCACCAACCCCGATCGTGCCTACACCCAACTTTTGAAAACTCTCCATAATTATGTATGGAGAACCTCGTTCTGAGCGATTAGGAAGCCCATGAGATCTTCCGTCTCTATTGTTGCGGCTTTCGAAAGCAACCCTGTCGCCATGTGTGCTCCTGGTGTATCATCCCCAGCACATATTGACAGTCCTGCTCCTTCCCCGCCTGGCAATTTAGGAACTACAGTCCTAAGTCAGTGTCAGTGTCCTCCGTCGCGCAGTCCACCAGTATGTGACCTGGTCGAAAGCGTATATCGGTGGGTTCAGGTTTGGGAGCATTCCTCTCATGCCTGCTAATCTCCGCCGCTGCCCGCTTTATTGGCTCCGATAAAGATGGCTTAGGTCTGTCCTGGCCCTTCTTCTGGTTTGAAGCCTTCCTCCAGACAACGCAGGTATCATGTACACCATTGCCACTGAGGCTTGTCTTCTTCCTAACGTCTGACATATTGATCTCAGACATACCTTTGTTTGTACCTGCTTTTTAAGCAGTGATATTTGTTGGTTGCTGTCCTCGCAGTATATCGATGTTGACCTTGGATCCACTACTTGACGTCCCCCCTTCTCCCTTTTTAGGTGTAAACACCTGGCTCTCAATATTTTGGAGATGTGCCGGCGCCTGGTTGGCCAGTTTATGTGCGATACGGGGTACCGTTTATTTGGTTGCAGTTTTCTTTGTTTTAATATGTGTATTCATTTGATTCCCACGAGTGTGGGGGTTAGGCGTTCCGTTCTGCCATGGCCCAACCTCACATGGTAAGGTCAAACTTACTCACTGAGGCTTTGTTCGAATACAGTCAGTCACCCTCGACTACAAACTATCCGCACGGTTCGCATGAAACCCTGGATTGGAGGAGGTTTCTTTGACTTCCCAGTCTACATCCGTAGCCATTTGTTAATAGTAGGGTCACCTCGTACAGGTGTTGATAGACGAGAGGCTTGGCTCATACTTCACCCTAGAAGGGAGACAGC
Source organism: Hermetia illucens (assembly GCF_905115235.1). Classification (NCBI taxonomy): domain Eukaryota; kingdom Metazoa; phylum Arthropoda; class Insecta; order Diptera; family Stratiomyidae; genus Hermetia; species Hermetia illucens. Next base: position 167,632,737 of record NC_051849.1, on the reverse strand, counting down.
TCACTCTCAGAGAGAAATAGGTTGGCCCCAGGGTGTTATATTCCGCGCCGATCTATCCTGCAGTGTACTGCTTGATCGCACCAAAAGGGTAACGATGTCGTCTACACTATTGTTGATGTCGAATGGTCTCGAGGGTGATGCTGCTACTTTTATCTAGCCTTGCACATTGGGGTCAGCCTAGTCAAGTCTTTCGTCGGGTTAAACAATTTTATCATGATCGTATACAGTTTTACCCTGGCGATACTATCATATTCGGCTTTAAAGTCGATGATGTCCATATCTCAACAGATTTTCCATTGTCTACTGTAAAGAAAAAATCTGATCTATTCCCTGTAGTGGAGGTTCTTCGGTATGCTGTTCTGGGCTTATGAGACCTAGCAAGATAGCGGAGAATATCTTATAGATGGTACTCAGCAACGTGATATCTCTATAACTACTGCACTACGTGACATATGCTTTTTATATATGGTAAAGATAATACCTTTTTGCCAGTCATCGGGCACTGATTCACTGTCCCACACCTTGAGCATCAATTGTCGAAACAGAAGGAACTATTAATCAATTAATTTGGTGGAAAGCGGTCCCGTCTGAGGAGTTACAACAACCTTTTTGTGCGACGCTGTTCATTGAATAATCCGCAGTCCATTATCATTGGTATTATTATGTTAGCTATGGGAGCCGGAACTCCGTCCTTACTTGGCTGTTCAAATCCCCAAATATGCGTAAAGTTTTATTGCTCTTCTTGCAAGATTTTCAGACAATGTCCGCCGATATCCTCAGGGCACCTAAGCGGGAGATAAGCCTGGGGATACTCTCACTGCGTTCCGGTTCTTTTTTCGGTTAGCTTCAAACAATCCAGCGAGCATTTTGGTTCATATTTAAGCACTCTAATGCGCTCCATTCCTGATAAGTTCCTTCAGTATTGTTCTCTCAACAGTGTCGGGCTTATGGCCCGATTCCGTAGAAAAATTCTAGTCCATTTAGCGGCGTTGCTTCTCCCTTCCTGTTTAGCATATCTAGGTGACCATAGCAGCCTAGAGTTCACCTGGTTAGACCTGAGTACCGTGAAAGTCACTTCACTGTCAGTTCAGATCGCAATGTTTTGCGAAGGCCCCTTTGGAATCGACCAGTTCCAGGAACATATCATACTACAAATTTGTTTTCTTGTGAATTTGTCAACCGTTTAATCAATTGGGGTGTGTTTGGCAGTCGAGTCGTTGCATTGTCTACACAAATATTATTTTAGTGTTTCGAGGTGTCCGACTGTTAGAGACTTACATCATTCAGGGGCACGAATGAAAAAAAGTCCGGAGAATTTCACACTACAGGCGAACATAGCACCTTTCCTTCGTTACTGTTAAATAAAAGAGCTATAAAATTTACCTCATTCCCCCTCATCTGCTCATATTAAGCTTAAATGCGGAGTAATGATTGTTTTGATATTTTGTTTTTCTATCTTAGTATCCTTATTTTATATAACCGAATTCACTCTATTTCAGGTATAGGCGCACAATCAGCAACAGATACAGCGACAGCGGCTGCTGCTGCAGCTGGCCTTCTACCTCAAATGACTGTACAAAATTTAGCCGCTCTAGCTGCGATTACGCAACCATCGTTAACAGCTGCAACCCAACCAACCAGTGCCGCCCACCTTTCAAATGCAGCAGCATTACTATGTAAGTACTCACACTCCTCGCTGAACAGCTCATTTCTCATCCTTGCCTACATTTTAATGTTTTTCTTTGCAATCACTATTAATCTAAAAGTTCCGACCGCCTAATAATGTAACAAGTTTTCCATGATTAATCTTTTACTTTTACTGCCGGTCGATGGTCGCTCTCGAGAAAGGGAAGCTGCCAACACGCACCCAACTCGTCCTTGCTTCTCGTACTTTTATTATGTTTTTCTTCGATTAGCGCCTCCACTCAATTATTATCTTCCCAGCGTAGTAAGTAAAGCTTACACTGAAATAAATCCCCACCTGGGTCAGGTCCATGCTTTTCATGCAATTTACATTTTCCAAGTGGCTCCCAACTTGGTCAGTTGGAGGTCCTGCTAAGGAGAATATCCAGTTGGAAGGCTATTGTTTGAATAATTTTATGTATAATTTAGGATATCTTTTCTTCAGCTGAAATTCTCATAACTTTTCTAATGGAGATAAAGTTTGAACCAAACGAAGCAAGGCTACTGAAGAGGATGCGTTACTAGAGTTCGTCCTTATGTGGAGAATTTGAATTGAAATTCGGTAGCACTATTTTTGCATTGAGAATTCCTCATTGGCTCAATGTTTGTTTTTGCCTGCATCCTCACTACATTTTCATTATTTTATAGCTTTTCCCATTTTAGTAGTTTGTTTATTGAATGTATGTAACTTTCATAACATTCCTGCTCATATCCACCTCCTGTCCCCCACATTCCCGTGATGGTGCTGCTCCTGCTATTCCTACTGCTGCTTCTGTTGATGAACAAGTTGTGAAATATGAAATTAAACTGAATTTTTAATTCGTTCCATTTTATCATCCAGGTCTGTTAGGAAAAACTGCCAATTCAGGTGAGATATGATGTTGGCTTGCAGATGAAGTTTTTTTCCGTGTTTTATATCGTTTTTTCGTGTTCTCATTTTTGGTTAACCTCATTTTTCACTCTGGTCTCCTTCAGTGTTCGTTACTGTTTTTGTGACTGCGCGTACAAGAGGGAGATATTATTTTAGCTTTCCTTTCAGCGTTTGTATTTTAAATTCACACAAACAGCATAACGGCTAGCCATTTGAGTGTGCTTAATTCTGGTGCTCTTTCATTGGCACAGTTTTAATTTCATTTTGTCCTTAATGGAATTTATCTGGTTTAGCTTACACTTAAATGCGTTTAAAGCTTGTGTTTTTAGGAATGGGATATCGTAATAAATGCGCACATTTTTATGACTGCGTGATTAACAGCTATGAATGGAATTTTGATTCAATCTGACGATGCATATTAACAGAATCTTTTTTCTGATACGCATAGAAATTTAATTATCTTTGATCTATCGTGTAGATTTAAAGTACTGGATATATCTATGAAAGCCAGCATTTTTGTTTGAATTTTAAGTATTGGAACAGAGTGGTTCGGTTGGAAAAGGACGAAAGTGTTTTATGAAATGAACAACGGATAGAAGTATATAGAAAATCTAAAAAAAGCTGAATAGTGGGTAGGATTTTATGGAATTGATATGTATGCCTGCGGGATAGTTACTTTGTAAAATGTTTGTTGTTTTCGAGGCAAGGGTGAAGAATAAGTCTTCCGAATATCGGCCGAGGGCTCTTAGAAACTACAACTAAGATGATAGTAGCCAATATGTACGGATCATTGGAAAGCAATCTACTGGATTGAAGTACTCAATTAATGAGTGCGACGTAGTATTTCTGGCGAAATTAAAGTGAGGGTGGCATAAGCAAGGCAAGTTATATAGCGCCGATATGCCGATTGCAATTTTTTTTCGAAATAATCACAGAAATCGGTGAAATGGTCGATTCTAAGAAAAAAGCGTTTAGTGAAAATGTTTACTACAAGAACCAGTGTTCGAGCTATTCATGTTCAAAAATTTCGTTTTTTTATCGAAAAATTGCATGTTTTTCAACGGTTTTTCCTAAATTACTGGAAATTCATGCATTTTATGTAGAAATGATATTGAGCAGAGGCAAAGCATGCTAAATAACAAAAAGGATGGATCTCTCTATTTTTTTCGTAGATACAATATGGACAGAGTTATGGCGGGTCAAACGTAAATTCGTAGTGTCTAAAAAAAACTAATACATTTCAGGTCAACTAATACAAAATTGATATTTTGTGGTAGAAATTGATCCAAAGTTTTTTTAAACCACTTGAAAAGGCCTTTGAAATGAGGTATGATAGAAGTCATTAGGATAAATAACAACGAAGCTATGATCAAAATAATGTAATTACCTGAATTTTTTATGTAAAAGTCAATAAAAACAGAACCTGGTTTCCTCATATAGTAAGTCGACTCCTTTGAGAATCTACTGTATTTAACCCTCTTGGAATAAATTCTGGAAATTTGCTGGAAATAGAGTGTGCGAAATAATTTTTTCAGAAATGTCTCGAAAAAAAATGATAGTGGGAAATTGCTGACTTAATATTTAAGGGGGTCATCCCGTGTGTAGGCCGTTTTTTCTCTCGCTTTTTTTAGAAATTTTTTGTAAAGATCTGGATAAAGATACAAACACTAAATTTTCACCATATATTTATTAATTTCTTAAGTATGCGTAGTAATTTTGTCAGCTCGATAGCATAGTTCGTTATTGAAATACAGAGCAATTTATACACCCATCTAAAAAAAAGGTATTTTCCTGCCGCCACGCTAGAGAGCGCTGCCATCATTTTAACGAAAAAAGTAAACGGCATTTTAACGTGCAGACTTAACTACAGCTCGCAAACTAGGATTATTAAAAAATATGAAATGCTAAATTTTTGGCGGCGTTTTGAACTTTTTTTTTGTGAATTTTGGTGTTTTTTAAGACTTCTTTAATGAATAAAAAAAACTGTTGAATGAATCGCAGTTATCCTAGTTTGCGGACGTAGAAATATGTTCTGAATAAGTCGTGAAAATTTCAAAGAATTTCGTTTGATAGATTTTGGGCTATGGTGGCAGCCGATTTTCAACATGCGGTTTCGAGAAAAACGCATTTAAAAAGTAGAATGCGATTTTTAACCATAAAGCCTTAACTGACCATTAATCTGCTATACTTAGTCCGTAAAACTTAGGTTTCTTGAAGAAACACATATACGGCCTTGGCTTCAATTTTGGTCCTTCTAGCGAAGTCATTCGGACCGATAAATACGGGCTTTATTACGGCGATCGACATAAATCTAGCATGTGACTTATCATGTGTTTAACACTATAATTTCCGAAAGACTCCGAATATCAAAAAATCACTTTGCTCATATATTCCACACTATATCCAGATACAATTGATGCAAAAAAATTCGATTCCGCGAATCCGACACACGGGATGACCCCCTTAAGCCAGAGAAAGGCCACATTTTTTTTTACTTTAGTATTTTTTCACCATCTTTTTATTTTTTTGAAATATTTAAAGAATTAAAAAAACATTGTTGGTTGAATCACTGGAATTGACCATTTAATCGATTTCTATGGTTATTTCCCAAAAAGTGGTGCCACGTCCCTCCATTGGTATTGCTACCTAAGTATTAAGAAATACAACAATTTTCTATCATTTCTGTATATAAATATTCGTTATTGCACTCACAGGTTCACACTTTTTTTTAATATTCTTAGTCCTCTCATTAATTCAGGATAATTATAAATAAAACAAAGCTAGGACCACGTTTCTAAATAACAACACCCTTAAACCACTGCTACCAGGGCAGAGATGGTGCAGTGTCTCATGAGCTGGCTCTGACCTGAACGAAACCGTAGTCGTTTGATTTTTTCGACTTTGACTGTTAGCCCAAAAAGATAGGTTCAGGGACCAGAAAAGAGCCATCACGTCGATCGTTGATCCAAGAGCCTGTCAAAACCAAAAACAAATAACTGATTAGTTTATATTACACTTTATCAGCCATCTTACCCGGTCATCTGTCTTCAGACGTCATCGGTATCTATATGATCCTCCGGTATATCCTTACTGTCTGTTAGTAATGGTTAGCTCATGACGAAATTTTTTAAGTAATTATGTCCTCTCACATTTGCCACGATGTCTATTATGCGTAGTATTCGAATTATTTCATCCATGTCCGGATCGCTGAATGGTTAGAGCTCAAGGCCGTCGTACGGAATCTGAGTCAAATCAAGGCGAGCGCAATGCTGACCACATTGCTTCATATAGGGTACTCTAATCCTGTACCGCTACAGGCTTCAATGAAGTGCTCTAACAGGCGCGAACGATTATTATTTTTATTATTCGAATTATTTTGTAAGGTACGCAGTACTTTTGTCGCAGTTGAAAACTATAAACTATTTCCGTATGAGGAATGGGAAAATGTTCTGCGAACAGAAGCCGAAACGGGGCTCACAATTTTTCGGAAGTGAACTTTGAAAACAAAATTAACTTAAACAAAAAAATGCCGATGAAGCAATTCTGTCCTAGTCAGTCAAAGCTCTCCCGAAATTACCTTAAAGTGCTTTCGAAATCCCCAAAAAAGACATTACATCACATTAATGTCGTCTTCAGTGAAGTAAACTCAGTCTTCGTAGATAGGACTGTTCTCATTGTCGTCAGGTTTCGCCAGAGTTAAGGCCATTTTTGACACCGCTAAGAAGGCCAATAGCTTCGTCCTAAACAACATCCTTTCAAGCCATTTAGGCTTATTCGAAGTAAACCTAAAGTTGCGTCGATCAGTAGACAAACTAAACACTACTTACGATCTACCCTTCGTAAATCTTATCAAGGGTGAAGGGGCTATAGATCAATGTATAGAGTCCCGTCAAATATAAATCGCCACTTGAATTTTGCATAAATACAAACCATATTGTTTACCAGCATTACAAACTTCTAGAAAAAACCTCTTGGGGTATAAATTAAGAAACGATCGTTTTATTGGAGTTACCCTTCCGCTAATCAAGAATATCCAATTGAATACAAGACGAGGACGGACATAATCATAGTAGAGACCATCAACTTAAAGCCAAATTTTGACAATAGTCTCCCCATATCAACAAAATAAAAAAAAATAGTAATTGATTTCCCAGATAGGGAACAAAATGTGCTTATTGCAGTAGATCCAAACACCGGGAAAAGTTTGCTGAAAATCTGATTCCCGACTGCTAAACAACGGAGGAGCCAATTCCTCTATCCAATCCGTATTGGACATCTCACTTGAACTTCTAAACTTCCAATGGGGCACCATAGAAGGAAATCTATTCCACAGCTACCATGTTCCAAATAGCCCTTCCTTCTTTTAAGTTCAATGATAGAGGTTTACTCCAGAAATCATGGTAGCCTTCAAGAGATTCTCTCATTGCGACACTTTTCTAGCACTTTAAGCCTGCAGAGGAATGACACTAAGTATCATGCATGCAAGAAAAGGTTTGATATAATATATGGGCTCAACTCAAATGTTGTTGCAACTCGAAGGAGTTCTAGAACTAGATACTATTTAGTATCAATACCAATCAGGCAAAAAGATAGGACCTTAAGGAGAACCTATCGTTTTTACAATATATAATGGATGAATGAAACGACCAGTACCCAATATCTGTCTCACGACCCCTGCACCGTACATCGTACAACCCTTCGTTCAATATAATGGAGCAATGAAACGACCAGCACTCAATATCTGCCTTACGCCTCTGCACCATACAACCTTCTCGTTCAATGAATCGATTGGTGCTCTAGACAGCGACAAGAAACGGTTGGTCCTTGGGTCAGATGGCATTGTCTACACTTATATCCAATGCCAAGGTCTTCTGATTGAAAGCGTACTTCTTGAAACCTCAAATAACATCTGGCTTGACCCATCGACCGCCTGAAAAGTGGTATAAAATAAAAGTGATTGCCATTCGACAAAGCGCAATTGACTACTAGAGTTTTACGCCGATCTCTCTTCTTATCGACTTCGCCAGCTAGACTTAACATAAACCTCAAAATCTACTGCTGTTTCAAAAACAACTGAACTGAACAATCTTCTGTAGCACATTTCCCAGCAAAAAAAGCACGTCATCGCGGTGTCAATGGACATAAGTAAAGCATATGGGAGAGTAGATATCTTTCTCTCGGGGAGCATAATGATAGATATGACCATACTAACTGACATCCCGACATGAAAGGAAAGGATAGGATTATGAGAAGTAGAAAACTTAAAGGGGGTAATGTTTCTGTGGGAAGTGGACCCAGTTGGCAAAAAAGTACTTAGTCATCTAATCTAATCTATATCAGCATCCTCGCGCAGAAAAATTTCGGACGTAATAGAAATATTTCAGTATACTGACAACTTCTTTATAGTGATATCAGATAAGACAAGGTTTGAGATCGTGGAGTTACTAAGACTGTGTCTCTTGTAGGTGAATATGTTAGACTAAAACTGCTACTAAAGCTTACGAAATTTAACACCATATCTTTCATGAGGAGGTGTTCCACCTGCCTCAGATTCAACTTCAAAGGCACAACCCATAAGAAGAAAATTAGGGTCTTGGGCAGAGTGTCAACTCAACTCTATGAACTAAAAAACACGTTGACTTCGTGCGCAGCAAATATATGGAATTTTGTGGTTGGAACCAACTGAGGGCTCTATCCTAGAGGAGCTAGCTTCACCTAGTCGATCCAGACTATGTTGCGTTTGTGCATGTTAACGCATCTCTGAAGAACGGAAACAACCCACCATAAAAAAACGGATAATACAAGTCATTAACAAATTCAGTAATTCCATAGGGCAACATAAAAACTAACAAGGTCCCACAAGTCATTATAAATCCCTCGGTTGGAAGCCCCATTCCATAGCAAGTGGATTTTGTTAACTGAAGAGACTGCAGGCGACTACACTGCTTTCCTAAATTGAGAAGAACTCATCGCAATACTAAAAGCTCCAAACATGTCCGTTTTGTCAGTAGGTCTGCTTGCCTTATCCGTGAGAAAAACATGCGCTAGATAGTAATTCACGTCATGCTATCAAAGCACTCATTAATAAGAAACTCGTCGACTGTCTTCCAGCCCGTACACAAAACGAGTAGAAAGCTCACACGACTCATGTTCTCACCCTATGATACCCCGAGAAGACCAATGGGACTGTCAAATCGGCAAGGGTCTACGTAAATCTGCCCCCTTCCACCCACAGCTTCCAATGCATGGTACGTAATTCGTTAGAAGGTCCAGATGGAATGAGATGAGAAATACAGAAGTGATCTAAGAAAGAAAGATCAATCTTTCGCAGGTATCTATGGAAACATACCCCGTTGAAGTCGAAGGATTGAAAGACCCTAAACAGGCTCTTAACCGGTTTCTCTTATTGAAAATTATACCTGCGAAGTGAGGGACGCTGGCGACTATGGAGTTTTCTATTGAAAAAAAAAAAACACAAAACAAAGGAGAGAAGGAGACTTTGGCTTCCTTAGTTGCTCTTTCCGATAAAGGAAACTCGGAACATTCTGGGTGGACTTGCCCAGGTTTCAGGCTCTAGCTTATATTTTTTTATTTTGCTAGTAGTTCTGGTTAGCCGAGACCTTTTTTATTTTTCTTCCTTATTCCACATCAGGCAGTTATAAGAAGAAAATTAAAAAGGGAAGACCCTACGCAAATACAAAGTACATGATAGGAGGAAGTGCAACTCTTCTGAACTAGCTGTAGAAATTACATATCACTACCGATGGCGTCATAGGTAGCTGCGAGCTATCAGTTCCATTGGGAATGGGCATGAAACGAATCGGTATCATACTGTTTAGCTTTGAAGGGCCTTGATGTGGAAGGGCACACAATCTTTGACCTCAGATTTTTTCAGCGATTTTCAGTTCTGTGTGTGAATTTCAATTTAATATTATGTTGTGCTACCCTTGAACTTTCCATTTCATTTTACCATTTCATAAATTTGTGAGGACCTCCTTTGTTCTCGCTTGGGATCCGAACATTAATTGGATGGCCGATTTGCCTATATTTCAACTTCTGGTGATATTTAAGTATATTTGTACCAATTCCATATAGGGATATGATCTGTTTGGGTTTGGTGGCTAGAAGCTAGTTTCGCGGGAAGAGCATTGATGTGCACCAATCACAACTATAATATATGATTCAAATCTATAATTGACATCAATTTTAGTACTTTGCCTACTTCTTAGCACTAAAACGTTTTGTCTGACGTCTGGTTATGGCGTCGGTTTTTCTATTCACCAATGGACCAAGGGGATGATCGTTAAAATTACGAAAAATGGCACCCGCCTTGAGTGCGTGAATTGGAGGGAGTCTCAGCGTACTCAATGCCACGGCAACGATAATAGTTAAAATAATGCTGGAACGCATTAAAGAACATCTCGAAAGCTTGATCGACAGAGGGAAGGTTGGTTTCCGTTCCGGATCCTCCTGCATTGACCAAATCGACACCCGACGGATCATTCTGCAACAGTGCCTGGAGTTAAGAGAAAGGTTTCGATAGCGTGTAGGTGTATCTGGCATGCTCTACGCAGAAGGGGCATTCCGGAGAAACTAATAGCTAGTATCAGAGCGACACATGGTGGCGCAAAATGTCACGTGCTGCATCAAGGTGAAATCTTTCGAGGTCCAAAGCGGAGTCCGCCAAAATTACGTCTTGTCACTGATATTATATAAGAACGTCACCGATAGTTCTTCATGCTGCTTTGTCCGGAGGACATGGTGGAATTCAATGGGCTATGACATCTTTCCCCGAGAACCTCGACTACACTGATGACATTTATTTGCTCTCTCGCCAGTCATAGAACTTGACCAAATTGCTCTGTATTTGGAAAGGGGAGGAAATAAAATTGGACTGAAGATGAAAACCAACAAAACCAAGGTTATCAGTCTGATGGACCATTAACAACACTAGATCCGCTCGAAGCCTTCGTCAACGCCTGTTTCCGTCGTATCATCGGAGTACGCTTGCACGATACTATCTCAAAAGAAAAACTTGGTCGGCGCACTGGCCTGCCACTCATTGGTATGTATGCATTGTGGGCTTTTGTGGACTTGGGATTCTCCCAAGAGGGATTCTCGCAAGGGCATTTGGCGCAGGGGAAGAGTTTGGGAGCCTCGGGAAGTTGTGGGTGGAGCTGAAGGGCATTTTAGTTAACCGCGAACGATGACGTATAGGTTTCACTGACTCGCTATACCCTACCAAGTAGTAAATAGCAACCATATATATATAAACAGTCGATAAGATTAGGGGCTGGGCTTGAAGTTGGCCACAGGGCGGCACATTAACCTCCGTTTTGTGTTATCATCCGTGGAAGCAAAGTTTTTGCCGATAAATCTTAAAAAAGGCATGAGGCTCACCAGCAAGGCCACTTCGAGATAGTGTTACATAGCAAGTCTAGGTGGTTTTGCAGGCGCTCCTTGGCCTTGTGATAAGGAAAAGATCCGTTTTCGTTCCTAATGTCATGTCTCCCCAGAACACACAGGATCTGCCGTAAAAAAATGCCTGCTTTGAGATGCAGAGTGAGGTCAATCGCTCTTTCTTGGGAGATGTAAGTACCTTTCAGAAAGGTAGGCTTGGTTCAATCTCTCTTGGATTGCGCCAACGATTATTATTATTATTATTCTCTAGCAATGCTTCCATGATTTTGTAGACCAATCCTTCCCTATCGGAGTGTAACCTTTTTTGCCTTTCCGAGTTCATTTCTGTAGTTGCGTCTTAAGATCGCAACTCCATCATGATTGACCACACGACTATTGATACTATGCTAGGACTCACTAAGATGTTCATCTAATAAGCGATGTCGAGCTAGGAGGAGCGCTCTTTCCCCAATGACATAGTGATCTGTTATGGGATCTGACAATCATCAAACGGTGAATCGATGCGGAGCCTTAATTTGCATCCGTGGGGAGGGGAATGGGCGGTTACAGAAGAAAGAAGGCAGCTACATTCTCTAATCCTCGTTGCGGATTGCGGCGATATTTGCCTTATCAATGAGAACTTATTGACGATATCAAAATACCCCCTTTTTATGGTGCTGGAATTTTTTATGGAGAGTTGAACCCCGCAGGTTTTTATCAGGACTAAAGAGGAACCTTATTGCTTATCCATATCTTCAATACCTCCCGCTCCCCAGGGAATGGGATTAACAAATCAAAATTTGCAATGATGACATCGAAATATACCTTGGCTGTCAGAATTCCTCAGCGGGGCTAAAGGCAAGTGGAGCTTTCCTCTTCCTCTTTTGTATTCTCCGGAGGTGGGGCTACAAATTCAAACTACATCATGATGATATTATAAAACCTTTCTTTAAGAGGCCTTGACTTCTTCATATGGTCGCCACATCATTTTAGCTGAAGAATTGGCTAACCTCCTCTTGTCCATATCTCTTAGTTATTAGTCGGGTTGCGCTCGCAATGAATCCTATAAAGTTTTCTTCCGGAACAACAATCGTAAATTCTTAGATTATTCACGCCCTTATATCTTTATTGCCATAATCTCAAATTATACGTAAAACTACATTTGCATCGTGTGCAAACAATTCCATGAATATCCGAGTATGATTCAGTGAATTTCACTCGGGCAATTTTCGCCTAATATTCACACGGGGGTGTGGGAAATTCATATATTGTTCATCCAAAGGAATAAACATATCCTTACTTGCTGGTGCTCTATAAAACCTCCTCCAAAGGTGAATAACAATTTTACGATATTGTGCAATCTCTTCTCGAAATAACGAATGAAAAACGGAAGGAAATTTACCTTGTCGTGCTGTGTGTATTCATTTCGGAAAATGAAACGCAAGATTTAAAGCTCGACTGGCGAGGAAATGTACCTGCTCAACCACTTAATTTGATGAAATATTAAAAAAAAGAAAACCTGAAGATACGGAGAGAAAAACTGAACTGGGAAAGCAAAAGCGGAAAAGGTGGGAGCTGAAAAATTCCTTAGGCAATTGAGCATTACCGCCTCTTCTCAAGCGATTTCCTTTTTATATTCCCTGTGGCCGTGGCCGACACAAAAGGTGAAGAAATAAAATTGAAATTTCATTTTGAATCGAAAGAGGAATGAATATCTTTGTGGCGGGTTCTTAGGAATTCTGTGCCTTGTGCGGAGCATAGATTGCTCAGCTGGTCGAGAAGAACCAACTGTATTGGTCTGGCTACGGTTTCTCTTTTCCACTTCAGGCAAAAAAGATAGGTGTCGGAGGAAGTAGATTTTTTCGAAAAGAAGATTTTTATGAGAAATAAATTCCATTTTATGTGCTCCGATACACCTTTTAACCCAAATATCATTTCTTAATGCGTTTTCTGGTCGTCTTTGCCATGGTTTCATGCTAGGCTCACTGTCCGATAGTTTGTGCAGAAAATATATTAGAACCAAGAAGGGGAGCGTTTGACAGTTTGGCTTAAGGGAGCAGTAAGTTTTGATATGTTGTCCCCAGTGGGTTCATCACTAGCCTCCCTTGCAGTTTTTCTTGGAATTTTTCATTTAAAAGGGGAGCAAATATGTGGAAAATGTAAATATGCCTTCATACCCTATGTACCTCCTTTTACATGTGAAACGTCTCGAAAACAGGATTTAACTATTAGGAAATATCAATCCAAATTGCAGAATTCCATAACTGAGCGAACACCAGCTATTGGCGCATATCGTTTTTTACCGTGAAATGTAATTTGCCCCTATCACCAAAGTTTTGTCTGTTCCGAGGAAAGGACTGGAATTTTTTCCTAGGAGCGGATGGCATTATACAACTTTTTCGTTTCCTTCTATTGGAATCTATCGCCCTCGATTGGGTTCGCTTTTCAGGATCGTGTTTCATAAAAGTTACATCGTGACATTCTGGAACACTTTCTTATGCTGGTAGTCTGGTGGAAGCTTGTAGTTTTCCTCTGGCGCGAAAGCATTTCGGAACAGGCCAGGATAGCAAATTTTTACAGCTACTACATTAGGAGTATTGCGATTTGGAGGAAAATTTGTTTGTTTTCTTCGTTATGCTGCATCTTGTCGATGCTTTTCTACTTGCCAGAACTTTTATGTTATTCATGTTATTACCCCGTTTCGGAATAATTTTAAAACACAGACGATGCAGTTTCTTTCAGAGAATAACACGTACAACATACATATGTATGTGCTTACTTGCCTATGTTGTACACGCAGTGCTTATGCTTGCATACATTCATATATGCATGCTACATGATTTGGAAATTATTTTCTTGAAATCTAGAGAAGTTCAAAGGACACTGATTCCTGTGATATTTGCTGCTCCATATTTTACTGGGCGTTTGAGGCGTGACAAATGTTTAAAGTGGCGCGACACTTATTCTTTTTCTTCGGAGAAAGAAAGGAATGTCTACTTGTTAAATATTCACAAGATCAGAATGTGTTATGATTACTGTACCTGAGAACTTGCTTTACTATATCATAGAGAGTTGATAAATTTCAATAAGCCAACTATGTAACTATGACTAGTTAGTTCTGCAATCCTTGCTAATGAATATTTGGAAAGCTATCAATTCTGCATAGATGACCATTAGCTGTATAATTGCTCTTAATTGTAGCCGATCCTAATGTTGGGAATGATCTTGTGCGTCCCACGACCTCTCCTAGACACGTTCCATCTGGGGATCAGATATCCTTTGACTTTGACCTTTCCGCATTCCTGTGTTTTATGTGTCCCTCCATACATCTTGCATGGTTCAGCATACTCATTTCTTTCGCCAGAATGTTGATAAGGATCATGCCTGTGAGCACCAATACTGAATCATCTGATATGGCTCTAAAAGTACTATAGACAACATTTTTGCAAGTGCCGCGGTAACATGCAGAGTCTCGATGCTCCCTAAAGCTTAGCTTGGTGTCAATTATCACTCACAGGCATTTAATATCCGCCTTTGACACGACCGTCCACTAACCTCCACCTTCACAGTGTTCTTTTTTTCAATTTCTCGTCCTTAAGATCGGCTCAGCTCTTTGTGACTGGGTTTTTACCGCTCTTACTGTTTCCGTTGCGTGTTTACGCTCCACATTCTGTGTGCTTTTGCTGTAATAAGCACAGCTTCATCATCCGCAAAGCCTACAATCGTCGCCCCATCTGCTATGACAATGTACCCTTTAGGGCCCTCATCCGGCTCGTATTAGAGAGTACTCTCTAAGATTAATTTTCGACCAGAATTCTGTTCTGGACGATTTGAATGCGTTTCTAGTATGCAATACCAACACGGCACAGCAGCTACAAGAAACAAATGCGCCCTTTGCCAGATTCAGATTCAGATGATTATTGCATCCAGCGTAGAGTAGGTGCCCCGAAAACCATACTGGCGCTCCGACAAGCCATTGTTGCGTTCACAATTGGCAGGAGTCCGTTGTAAATGACCCTCTTATCATCTTCCAACCAACTTTAGGTTTTTCCTACTCGAAGGTGTTAGCGAAAGATCAGGCCTAGTGCTCACTGCCAGTTTCAAAGCTCAGTTAGGGATGCTATCCAAACTTGGGGTCCTGTCGCCGATCCTAGGATTTATTTCCCGCAGCACCTTTATAGTTATTGGCGGTATTATCAGCTGAGCTGGACAACCGTCCGCCTTCCGCTGATGTAAATGTAAACTACTTCCACTTTCGCTCCGATGATGATTTGTGTCACCCTCAGCTGCGGTTTACATTCAAGGCAGCTGTTGCTGCCTGCACTGTGTCGATGGTCCACATCCTCCTTCCCTTTGCACTATAAGTGATGTGGGTCAACTCCACAGCCCTTCCTGATATCGCTTTCTGCTTCGCATCTCCTACATTGTATCGACCTGTCATTTGAACTGACGCATGCCTTCATAATGTGACATAATTCTTCTGAAGCATCGCTTCAGTGCGACTTGCTCTCTAACTTGACACATAACCCAGCCCATTCTTACTAATGGATACTACCTTAGTGATTTCTTTCAAATGTGACGCTCAACCGCTGGGCAATAACTAAGTGGCGTCTGCCGACCCAAATTTCAAGTCTCTGTTGAACTTTGTCTTAAAACTAAGGAAGCCAGCTAGTTGCAGAGCGTTGCCTCTGTCTTCTTCCCTAATTGGTTGTAATCGATATCCTCTTCTAGACGATAGTTTAGCGAGAAGTCCTCTTTGCGTTTTCGTGTCCTCCTTTAAAAATAATGAAACTCGAGGTTTTTGACCCGTGACCGACATATTTGAATGGTGCGACCTCGGTTTATTGCTTTATTACGGGTATTTTTCTGATGCCAGCAAAGCGGACTCCCCTTGGAATATCACCTGGAAGCACACCTGCACCCAGGTTCACTGTCTGTCGGTGTTTCCAGCGTTCTCTGTTTGCGCGCATACAATAACTACACAGCCTTGCCAAACGTTTTTTCCCTCTCATTAGACGTCTAATTTATCATCATCATCAACGGCGCAACAACCGGTATCCGGTCTAGTCCTGCCTTAATAAGGAACTCCAGACATCCCGGTTTTGCGCCGAGGTCCACCAATTCGATATCCCTAAAAGCTGTTAGGCAGGGTCTGCCTGGTCTTCTTTTTCTACTATAGATATTGCCATAGACTTTCCGGATGGAATCATCCTCATCCATACGGATTAAGTGACCCGCCCACCGTAACCTATTGAGCCGGATTTTATCCACAACCGGACGGTCATGGTACGAAGTTAGTCTAATTATAGAACGACGTCTAATTTATAGAACTATTTAATAAATGTAATTAAACTTATACGATTTATTCCCAACTTACTAATCCAAAAATAATATAACTATTCAAACTGTCCACCGTTTGCGTTTCCACACTTCTTAAAGCATTGCCATTCGTCTACCGACCCACACACTACTTCTAGCGGCATTGACTCCACTGTCTTCACTGAATGTTCTTTTAGTCTTTTGATATGTGCTGTCGCCGAGTCTTGCTAGAAGATCCATAGTTTTCCTTCCAGGAGGGTATTATTTGATGGTTTTACTATTTTCTCTAAAACATCACTTTGGTAGTTAGAAGTTCCCGTTTTGACTCCTTATTCGCAAAAATGCAACTAAGTGACCCTTCGAACGATACTCCACGCCAAATGATCGCGAAAGCCGGATGACGTTCCTTTTCCGCTTTCGTAATATTTACTCTGGGCGTTCGAGAGCTGTGTACATCTCCTGTACCATTTTGACGATTAAACTTCTTTTCTATAGTGTACATCTGCCCTCCGCGTGTCGGCGAAGTAGTTGTTGTATTCTCCTAGCTCTTATTTGCTGGAAAACAACTCTCAAGTGGTGCCCAATACTTCTCTGGTAAACTCTGAGCTAAAGGTTATCTTTCATGATGGCTGAATTGGTCCTGGTTGTGATTTTCATCTCTACAAATTCTTTGACTGCTACTCGAATTCGTGTGTAACGCAATAGACCGCTTCTAGATGTGTTTTCGACAACCCAGATCTCATTATATCGTTTAATGACTCCGCAAATAAATTTATTCCTTATTTTTATAAATTTTAGGGTAACAAAAATCTCCGTTAGTATTTTGTTGCATTTAGGTAAAGCGATCGCAGCGATACGATTTGCCTTTCTTCCCCATAATGATCGTATTGTCTACTGTAGGGCTAGGGAAACTACATATAAGAGATTCGTTTTCCATTGCATTGCTTGAAATTGTATGGTAGAAGAAAAGTATTGCGCATGTTCGACGTGCTTCAATCACTTGCACGTAAAAAATGTCGCTCATTTTTCTTCTGGTGTCTATGTAGGTGATTTAGGCCTTTTTGACACACGCACCAGTTAGCTACCTCGTAACTAACCCACGCGTATGACATTTCATACGACTTAGAAATTCAAATTACTCTTTTTGTATGTAGTCCTTTTGTGTGGGAGCTACTTGACTTGTATAACATAATGGGTAGGCTTCACCCAAAACAATATTACGCACACTTGAAAGTAAGAACAGTGCTTGAGACATGATTACATCCGTATAGGGTTCCTTAATGGAGGATCGATAATATGAGTGAGAATCAGTAAGCTGGTTAGATTATTTAAATCGTATATGAATGAAAACTCTGGTAAATCACACTATTTCGGCTATATATTACTGAAGAAGGTGAACACGACAGACTATAGCAAATGATTCCTACGTCTAAGAGGTTATGATGAAGAATTCCGTCTATGGGTGTAGCTAAATCAGCGTCCTTCCCGAACGTTTTAAGTAGTTTCGCATGGAATACCGCTTTTATTATTTTGATATTTATGCCAATTGTGCATGCAAATTAATAAGTGAACTTTTAAAACCATATTTATGAATAATCTTTCAGCAAAATTACTAACTTTCCTATACTTCTTTCTCTATCCTAGGGTCTGATACAAATCCATTGACTTCCGCGTATGTGTCGTCGGCCACAGGATTACCACAATTTGGTAGTAGTTCTTTGTCCACGTCACCTTTGGCTAGCGTCGCACTCACTACAGCAGCTGCAGCTGCCGCTGGGAAGCAAATTGAAGGTAAGTTTTGATTTTGATTTTGTACGTGAGTGCTCGTTATTTCAATATGATCTTATCTTCGCTAATTAATTGTGATTACTATGAATTTTGAGTGACGTCACTCAAGATTTCCCAAAATGATTTTCGTGACACTGTCCACCGTTTGAATATGTTTGCCTCGAATAATTATCGTTGCTGTCAGTCTGTTATTGCTCCAGTTTCATTTCAATTATGCGCATTTGGGTTTATTTGAGAAAATGACAATCATTTAATTTTTAATTTCTGGGTGGTCTCAGATTGAATATCAATATAACTGAATGTTTGACCACCGATCCCCATGAAACGGGCACAATCATTGCCAGCGGCAGTGACCTGCCCAGAACTGAGCAATTTAAATACCTCGGGTCAATGCTATCAGCCAATGGGGAGCTGCGTTATGAAATTGCTTCACGCATTAACGCACCCTGGATGAAGTGGCGTTCCACAACTGGTGTTCTTTGTGATCGACGTATCAACGAATTTCTCAAATCTACCATTCTTTTCCATATTGGAATTGTGGTACTTTCCTACCAGTCAGATAGTGTTATACCTTCCTGAATAACCCGATTGAAGAATTCACTGATCCTCATTGTTGGGTCCGAGCTCTTCAGAGCTCAGATGCGGTGTCATCAGGTTCTATTGCTTTCTCGACTTTAGTGGTGCTGACAGGTGGAATTTCTCTAAATATCGGCAATGCTTGTGGAAGTGGAGGATGAACAAATTCTGCCATCGCGACTCGTCTGTCAGTAAACAAAGTACTGTTCTCATTAACGCAAAAGAGTGTTCGATATCCTATGTGCGTTGGTGTCTACTTTTTACAAGTCGATAGACAGCTTTCTCGCCATACTCACTATCCTCACTATCCAGTTTATTGTAAAGATCTTTGTAATAGACCGCTCGGGTAATAGCGATCGATTTCTTTGCTTCCCAGTTGGCATTTTTATAAATTTACCAGCTGCCCAGCATTTTATTCTCCAGCAACTTGTGGTAGAGACGTGTCTTTTCACAGACCCTCATTTGAATATTATCATTCTAAAGCCAAGTATCCCGGCTGGTAAACTACTTACTTGGCCTGGTGACCCCGAGGGTTGAATAGGCCGGTTTGTGGATCGTTTCCTTAACTTGATTAAACGACTTTCCCTCATTCGTAATGGGTGGTTATCGCGTAAGTGAGATCATTTCTTCTTCCTTTATACGAAATAGCCTTTCTTACCCTGTTTAATCGGTGGCTTGATTCACACGACGACAATCAACGGTTGATGTTGAGGTTCGATAGCCTCATAGGGAACGGTTTTGCAGTCGGTATCTTATGAAAATATAGTCGATTTGCGTTTTAATGTTCCCACTATAAAATATATGAAGATAAGACAATCGTTTGATGAACCATTCATAATTACAAGGTCATGAGTGTCCGCAAAATCGACTATACGCTCGGCGCCGTCATTGCGTGCTCCAAAGCCTTTCTTTCATGGCATCTGTTGCCGTCTGCCTTTTTATCCACATGACCATTAAGGTCGCCTGCAATTATGATATAACCATCAGGTGGCACGTTACAGGTTTTTGCATCAAGAAGTAGCCAGAAGGCATCTTTCTCGGTATCAGGTCGACTAGTCTGTGCTGCATACGCGGTGAAGAAGTGAATAGTGAGGTCAGCTTATATAACGGTGAGTTTCATCAACCGGTCATCACATCATTCAACTTCTTTATGGCGTTATTGAAACCCTCTGAGATGACAATGCCAACGCCGTATTGAGTGTATGGGCTACCAAAATAAAGATTTTATAGCCATTTTTACCGTACTGGTAGCTTTCGCTACCAGACTATCGGGTTTCTTGTAGCGTGCATATATCAATGCGCCTTTTCTGGAGGGCTCTTGCGAGTTCCTCGGCCTTTTCAGTTAGGGTGCCAATATTTATCCCGCGGACATGTGCTTGAATTGCTCGGACTAATTTTCTTATAATACGTCCTGACGCCGTCCATGCGTGAAAAAACCCTTATTCATTTCTCGAGAAGATGGGGGCCCGTCCTGAGGCGTCGACTGAGATGACTCAATAAGATCATTTTGTTTTTAAAGACTTTGGATGCATTTCCTTGGTCGGCATGTCGCGGGACCTGTCACAAAAAAAGGTCAGGTAGGATTTAGCATAGTGGAATAACTCCCTGATTTCAGCATCTTTGCTTCCATCATCGCGAGTCGCCGTTCATTATCTTCGATAGTCGTTTCCAATTTTTGTGGCGTTGAATCGGAGAATGAGCAAAATCTCCCGTTGAAATCTTTTCGAAGTTTCATCTGTCTTTCACAGCTTGACGGTGTTGGCTTTCGACTGATTGCCACAAATCTCTCTCGCCGTCAAGAGTGTCCAGTGTATCGTCAACCCAAATACCTCGGTTGGTGTACCTTTTGCTAGGCTTGATTCCACGTTAGTTTGACGTTCGTAATAATCGGTAATAGCTTAGATAATAGTGAGCTTCGTCAATCGGTTAACAAA
Source organism: Hermetia illucens (assembly GCF_905115235.1). Lineage (NCBI taxonomy): Eukaryota > Metazoa > Arthropoda > Insecta > Diptera > Stratiomyidae > Hermetia > Hermetia illucens. The sequence continues at coordinate 167,612,166 of NC_051849.1, read as the reverse complement.
TTCTTTGGTTTCTTTTATGACAATGCTGTCATCATTTTGGATGAGTGGGCTACCAAAGTAGCGAAGTTTATAGTTAGTTTTACTGCGTTGAAATATTATAGTTTTTGCATCACACCGCCGAGCTTCCTGCAGAGGACAGATATGAATGCGCTCTTTCCGAGCGACTCTTCCGAGTGTCCCAAGTCTTACTAATCAAGAGATCAATATTTGGCGCGTAGACACGGATTTATGTTGTTCTGACTAATTTGCTTATGTCCTCGAACAATCTATGCGCCAAGCACCTTGTGTGACGTCGATTGAGGTGGTTGTCCTAATACTTTTCCATACTTTATTTATCCCCCTGGTTTCAGCATTTCATTTATCTGGGCGTGCGCCACTTTCCTAACTTGTCTGAATGTCAGTTTCGCTACACATTTCTGCTATTTTTAAATCAGGTTGACGTCATCTGATAGATTATTAACAATGCAATTCGATTTATTATCTCTATTAATTGTTAGGAAAATATAGTACCATCGCTAAACCTAATATTAAAAGTCAGTTGTCGAATTTTCGTCCCTTCTTTTATTAAAGTTACCTCATAACATATTTAGGTTAAATCTTGGCCACGTCATGTGATTTGAATTTATGCTGAAATGGTAAATGCATATTTATGAGCCTGATATACACAGATATCAAACACGAGGACAGCACTTCACTGTGCAAGGTTATCGAACTTATCCTGTTTTCATTCACACACATGATTCGCAATATGCTAATATGTCCCGTTGGATAGAACATCATCAGAATATGCTTAAGGGATTATAATTTTTCGCCATTTTACGCTTGACACATGCATATTGCGTTGAAATACTTAATGCTATAAATAATGGCACGTTTTCTGCACAGGATATTTTCGATTGTGGTGTTACGATGTGATGGTGATGCCATTGCACTGATTAGTCCTTCAATGGGCTAATTAGAGGCAACTGCCAACTGGAATATAATTAGATGGATTTACGTAAATTAGGGTGAGTCATTATGTAAGACTACCTTTCCACAAACGAACTGAATTATGTAACCAGCAAATTATCCCAATTCGTTTTACAGAATTTTGTTCCTCCGTCAATTCAAAGCCAGCACAGAATATTCCATCATGCTGAACATCGTTCAGAGAGACGAAAGTTTTCCATTCCAATTCGCAACAGAATTCTTTGCCATTAAAAAGATTACTGACATTCTTCAAAACCAACAAGTCACTGTGAACTGTTCCTTGTCGGCTGTGGAATGTGTATGCGCGATGCTTGTAAAATTACGAAATAGGAAATATGCCAGGCATTCTCCCTCAATGCAGTTTGTGGTAGTCAAGCCGGTTGACAGAATAATATCGTCTTCTCCCCTTCTACCCTTATGCAAACTTCTAGCTGCTTGTTTGCACAAGACCACAAATTTGGAAGCGCCTTGTATACGCTTTGCAACCCTTGCTTCCTCTTGCCCTATATTTTCAACATATTCCACGGCTATCCAAGTTGAGTTGAACTGGAAATTAATTCGTTTCGTGCATCCTGTTTATCTGGAAACCATTTCCTGCATTGCATTTCACCGCCTCACTGTCAAAGGGATGATGCCTGGGATGTACGAGCACATATTTCGTTGCAGTACTGCATTCTTCGTGTCTTTAGACTCCTAGGAATATATGGATGTTATTTTCCCGAACGAGAGTAGTGGATTCAGAGTTCAATGGGATGCAAGGATGCAGCAAGTCAGAGAACAACATGTTGGTTAACGTATCGTTGCTCTATGTATCTTGTACAAAATTATTTGCTTGATTAATGATCTTAGTTCTCGGGAGGATCTTGTTCATATTTAAAAGTTTATTTATTACGAATTAAGTTCAATGAACACCATTCTAAAGAAAAAGTGTACACTTTCAGAGCTCAGAAAATGATAAATTGCTGGAAGTTTTCTGTATGAAACTTCTGTAATTTGCTGTGATAGATGCCCTGATAATCACGTTATATTATTTTTAATTTGAGAAGTACCACAGGTGGTAATTAAGCCTTCAAATTCTAGCTTAGACTAATATATATGGGTACTTCAGCTTCAGCGCAACACCGTTAACGGTTCACTTAAATGTATATCAGCTGCTTTCAGGACTTTCCGAGAAATCTGTCCTTTTCCTCAGCTGCGATGAACCGTCAGCCATCTTAGGACACTGGATTCAATTGCATCGCCTAGCGAGGATTTGAGTTGCCATCCTTTCTTAGTGCGTGACCTATTCAGCACCACTTCTGCCTTCTTATCAACAGGTCGACGATTATTTAGCCCTAAGGGGGGGGGGGCGTCAGGGTTTGCCGATAATAAGAGGAAGATAAGTATAGGGATGCCAGGCAAATGTGCAGTCTAAATCCTTCTGAATAACAGAATGACGTGAACCGACGGCGATCGGCCTCCAATTATTTATGGCACGCAGTTCCTCGCGACCTCCTTTAGCGTCGATGGTACGAGGGACAACTGTTAATAAGAATTAATTAACAAACCTGCAAGTATAGTACAAGTCGTCTTCACCCCTGTTAACTCCGCTGCTTCAAAGACGCAGTGCAACTGTTTTCCTTGATAATTGGAAAGTGTTCTATCACAATATTTGCACGTTTTTCTGTTATATTTTCTGCTTCACGACACTATTGACATTTATGCTACTGCAGCCCTTTTGAGCTGCGAAAACGGGCTTGAACTCGAACTGGACCTCTTGGTTCTCCAGTTCCGCTATTTGAAAAATGTTCACTAAATAATTCTTCAATGTCCGCATGAGATAGTTCGGGACGTGGAACGAATTTATGCTGTGCCTATCATATCTATCTATGTAATGGAATCACACAGGACGACTACTTGTTGAGATCGGCGGCTGTGTACCTCAGTTTGATAAATCGTATCCATTTCCAGAACAGCATCCACCGTGGATCCTCCTAAATTAAAACCCACTTGCCTTGGGGACAAGTATCCGGGAGCACGTATCGCTTCTGCGGGTCTACTCCTTTTCGAGCACTTTCCGAACAGCTCTGGGTGGCCTTTGCTTTTGCTACGCAGCGTGAGCCTCGTCACCTTCCAGCGACAAGGAATAAAGCCGTCCTTCAGCCAAGTGTTGAATATCCAAAGCGGTAGATCTGACCGATGTTGGAACACTACTTTATATACTTCAAACTATTTCATGGTGAAGAACGGGTAGTCCTCGACGCTCCCTCAGCTGATGCCATCAACTCGTGCGGGAGGTTCAGAAAATAATGTGGTCCATATCACCGAATGAGCAATTATGAAATGCGGCGGTGGAGATGGCTTACGGTTTCGTACCAGGGCAGAACCAACTCATCAGGCGCTGCCTCACCACTGCTATGGGAGCAGCGTGACAGAAGCGGTGTGCAGGTGTTATACGCTCCTTTGAATTGCGGACTTGAGAAAACAGATTACAACTTATGCAATGTATGTTATCAAATTTTGACATTCACTCCATTTTATTAGGCCATCAGCACATGTTAAACCATCCACATACGTGAAAAAATGAAAAGTGTTTGCATAGTGTTGTGTTTAGTATGTCGCATTTCACACAAAATAAGGAGCATTCACGGATATTATTAATTTTTTGTTTACTTTTGAGGAAAACTGCTGCTGGACAGTACCAATTACTTCGAAATACTAATGAGAAGCGTGATCCATCTGAAGATTTGAAATTGGGGGCATTGTTGTGCGAAAGTGATTCACAAATACAAAAACACCTCGCAGACCAATTGAGCGTAGGTGAACTAGCTTTTTTTCAAGCGTCTACAAAAATGGGAACCATTCAGAAGTTTACAGATGAGTACCACATAGGTTGAATTACAATTTAGCTTGTACGGTCCAACGGAAAGTCGTTTTGGCATTGTATCGTCGAGGACCCCAAGCGAAAGAGTCATGGACAGACCCAGGCGCACCATCCATATCATCTGGAAGACCGAATCGCTTTGGCAGGAAGACGATTTAATGCCTTTTCTAGGACCAGAAAGGCGCCATCTGTTATTATCTGCAAAACCTCGACGTAACGGTTAATATTAGTCACTTTCACCAACTGTGGAATGACGCACTCAGCTGAGAAGTTCTATCCCATGACGCCCACTTACCAGACTTGTTTCCTTAACAGCATCGATGGGTCAGTTGATGAGCATCGCTTTAGTTCGTAGAGAAATGTGAAACACTTATTCGGCAAACCGCAGGTCGACAACTGGGTGTCGTCTGCGGTATGGAAACGCCCCAGACTGTCGTTATCGGCTTCACCACTGAATTTATGACAGAGGCAACTGGGACGCAACGAGTCTATCTTGTCTCCCTTATATATTGTCATATTCAGCAAGCCTAAAAGCTGATGGTGTCCGATTTACCTGTAAATTAGTTGTTGACTTCTGGGCAGGTTTGGCTCTGAAAAAGGATCGCCCCAAGAGAGAAAGCCTGATCGAATCCACTTTTAAGCTTCTTTGGTGGTTACGTAGCAGGAAAGTTTTCTTCAAACTGGAGTTAGAATAGTTTTTTCTGATTTTAGCCAACGGAGACTTCACTTTATCCTATCTCATATCTGATGTTTTGTATTCAGTATTTAAAGTTTGATTGATAGTATTGAAATTCAAATTCTATCGGTAATGTAGTGATTTTCGTAAACAATACGTACATAAAAATAATATTCAGGTTGTTATCGTGTCCGGATGGCTCAAGTAGTTAGACCGCTGGACTACCGTTGCGGAAGGTCGCGGTTCAAGTATCACCAGTGGTGGAGGAATTTGTTATCGTGACTGGATATCGGATACAGTTCATTCAGCTGTGAATTGGGTATCTGAGTTGAATAAGGGTTATAATCTCGGGCGAATACAATGCTGGCCACAGTGCCGCCTCCTACAGTGTTCTGTAGTGTACCGTTATTGTGTTGAATAAAGTGCTCTAACACGCTTCAAGGACCTGATCCAATTGGATTTATGCGCGAACGATTATTATTATTATCCGAGCTGTCACGATCTCGGTGCCGGATTTTACCTAATACTAAAGCGTTTGGGCTCAGACGATCCTACTTACCTGAAAAGTGAAGAGGTTCTAGCGGTGGTGGCCGGTGGTAGGTTAGTGGGAGAATCCGTTAGAAACTCCCCGCAATATCGAGCACTTATGCAGAATAGTGTAGTTTAAACTATACTATGTGGGAGTCACAACATCCCCGCGAGGGATATAGGTACAATACCTGTACCTGACAATATTTTGGGAACTATAACCACTTTCTCGAGACGCCAAATTTCCTTGATTTCCCGAGCCAGTGGCTCATAGTTGACCTTCTTCCTCTCTACGTATTTCCGTTCAATGTTGCTATTATGGGAAATAGCATCATCAATAATATATTATATGCGACCTGTCTTGTTAACTAACAATACGTCAATCTTATTCTGTAGTATGTTGTGATCAGTTAGAACTTGCCGCACGGATGCTGTAAGCAGAACTATCAAGTAGTGCCTGCGGCTCATATTGGTAAAGGGGACATGTTCTCATGATCAGCCCATGTTTGTATGCAAGGTTCCGATGAATCGTGTACAAAGGACGAATCGCCTTACATACACCGGTGCCATTACAGTGCAGGCAGAAATTAGATGGTGTAACGTTTCTAACGCCGAACCACACATTCTGCACTGGTCTTTCTCCACCCGCTCTTTCATTATGAGCTTTTTATATGCTCGGGTGGCGAGCACGCCTTCGTGAATGGCAGACATAAATCCCTCCGTCGCAATAAAGAACTCCGCAACATACAGCCATCTGTTCGACAATTGCAAATCGGTAAATGGCTGCCAAAGATAATTCACGTGTTTACCGTGCATTGCCTTCGACTTCATCCCACTCAGAGGATTGAAAGATCAATCCTTCAAGTTAAGTGAAAGTAGCCTGCAATATCCTTTACACACAACCGTGTAGCAAGTTGACTTTTTGATGATGTCGTACCGCCAGCTCAACCACGTTCCTACCTTCGATGCCACGTAGCAAGTTCTCCCACTCCATGTCAGAATTTGGATGATGTCGAAATTTAGACATAGTAGTCCGTATCAGCCGCTAGTCCATCCAGATCGGTTTTCGTCCACGACAATATTCCGAATGGTTAAGCCAGGCCACATTTTATTGCAAAACCATGCTCTTTAGCGTCATTCAGAAACTATCAAAGTGGGTTCAGTGCCATGCAAAACCAAAGTGGTCATCAAAAACTTAGTGAGCTTGGGGTCTGTATCGTAGACGCAGGACATCGATTAGCCAAGTGGACAGAGCGCAGTCGAAAGCCTTGGGATAATCGATTTAGGAACTAAAGAGGTTTCTTTGGCCTCTAATTGCTTTTCCTACAACTACCGAGTTGATAATGGGTTGCTCTTTTCAACGCCTTGACCCGACTCGGCACCCCTCCTGTTTCTCGGACAGAATGTTATTGGTGTCGAGGTGCGCATTGACCCTTCCACTAATAATGGACGTTATGAATTTTTAGAGGATCGGTGAACAAGTAATCGGTCCTGTGTTTGCGGGGTCCTGCACTGTGTCGTTTTTAGAGACAAGCTAGGTAATTCCTGCAGTGAAGAAAGGCATCTGGCCGACTAATGACTTGATTTATGCTATGTTCCAACCGACTGTGTCCACTGGTAAATCTTTTTGCATTCTGAATACGTCTGGAGGGACTTTCGCCATACTGTCGCAACCGGATGGCATAGTTCCGTTAAATCATCTGCTTTTTATTTTTCACCGTCTGCTCACATTGCCAGTACTGATTTCAATCAGGCTAGCAATATCATGCCTTTCCATGGTGGATTTCTTCCGTCGCTCAAACAAATAATGCGAAACGAATCTTCTGGCCGTGTAATCTGACAGTCGCAACTGCACCACAATATACAAGTCATTGTTCTTACGTTAGCGACATATCAGCACACAGCCGAGATGCAGTCCCATCGTTGATTTGAGATAGAATTCTCGGAGTTGCTAGAGAAGCATGCCTGGGAATGCCTGGTCTATGCAAAGAATGCATTTCTATACACGCTTTTGGAATGCGTTCACTTCCCTGGTGAAGAAGAGTGCTTCGGCGAATACTGAAACTGTCGCCTGCAGTGCGACGTCGTGTTGTTGATGCCGCTACCTAAGCCCCCATTGATTCTTGATCACCTGTTTCCGCTATGAACTCAAGTCGAGTACGAGTAATATAGCGGTATTGGTCTGCGAATCGCTGCATAGTCACGTTTGCGAATTGCAGAAAATGCTCGACGGATCTCTGATGCAACAAGGGGCGGCAATGGACCTGTCTTCATCGTTATTTCGTAGTAGGAGCAGACGATAAAGGGGTTCATTTCCTCAGTGCGCTTCATTTGCTGCCTTCGCAAACTTGCTGAAGCGGTCGCCACAGATTGTAGCGAAACATCTGCAGCAGGCGGAGCAATGCTCTGGTCACCGAGGCGCCTAGACGTCCGTTACGGGAGCTCAACCCAGCCACCATGTCACACTACTCCCGCCGGTTATCTGCATCGGATCTCAAATTTCTCCTTCCTCTCACTTTTAGGTTTGCATTTTATACCTAACTGTCTCAGTCAGTGGCCTGGAAAACTGTAAGTTCCTGCATTTTCCTCACTTTCCCTCGGCGTACAGCCTGAATCGGGCTTGGGACTGGCTACGGTGGACTTTATTTTTATTATTATTTAAGCAGTAATTGCGGCAATTTATTGGTTTTTCTATGATAAGCATCAAATAATTTATCTTATATATTGGTGAAGATTGTGCTTATTTAAGGAGACAAAACGCCTATTTTTGTGCGGTGGTTGTTGCTTCAAATGTACGAAAGTAATTCCTTTCCGCAATTCATAACTCCTCCAATGCATCAAGATGAGAAATCTTTTCCTACAATCTCCTTAAAGCACTCTTTGGAAGTGATTTTTATAGTTTCCCCAAATATTACCCTCTGAATCTCTGGATGCTTCCCTTCGTATTGCATTATTGTTGTTGTCGCATCAACCAAAATGCAACGTCATGATTTTCTCCGGAACAGATTGTTATATGTGTGTCATCGTTTCTGGATAGGAATATGCCGGAACACATTTTTCCATGTCGAACCACAGCGAACGTGTCTTATCAAAATCTTATATTGAACAAAGTCAAATTGACGTTGCAGTGACGATTCCTCTATCTCGTCACGTGCCTTCGAGCACGGTTTTCAGCCCCCTTCAAGTCCTGAACACATGTGTGTCACCCATAACACAGTTTTTATTTATTCATATTATCTATTCTGCTCGTTCCTTTTCGAATTTAATAACAAAAATAAATTCTTTGATGTAAAAACATTTTCGTCTTTTTTTTTCTATTTTCAGGACCAGAGGGATGCAATCTGTTTATTTATCATTTGCCACAGGAATTCACTGACACAGATTTAGCATCGACGTTTTTGCCGTTCGGAAATGTTATTTCCGCAAAAGTTTTTATTGACAAACAAACGAATCTGTCAAAGTGTTTTGGTTTTGTGTCATTTGATAATCAGGAATCGGCTCAGGCAGCCATCAAAGCGATGCACGGTTTCCAGATTGGTACTAAGCGGCTCAAAGTGCAATTGAAAAAACCAAAAGATGCGTCAAAGCCTTACTAGGTAATTATGTGGAAAAGCTGGTTTTAGTAGATGATGTAGGGAAAGTAGTGGATTCAGGATCCGAGAAACTTGCGGAAATACTGGATTACATTTTGTTGGCTCCTGTTTTCATTGCTTTTTTGTAGACCTTGCCTGAAAGCTCAATTGAACGTGTCAGCATCAGCGAGCTTCTAACTTTTGTACATGTAAATGTAAACATTTCAAATGTTTTTCATAACAAATTTGTTTGTTGTTCTTTAGATTTTCCTTCTTGCTTCGATTATCTATGCTTTATTGTTCATTTCATTGTGAATTTTAATGGATTTAATTTTTTTTTGGAGATAGAAAATGTACCCATATTTTAGTACTTAGCATTTTCGTGAATTTACTGTTTTCTTCCTTTATTTCTTTTGAAAACTACACGATACGATGTAGTCATTGTGCCAAATATGTAACTATATATATAATCTATCCATGTAGTTGTAAGTTTGTTCCTTTCGAGTTCAAGGCTCCGCTTGTGCCATAGTCATTTGCTTTAAATGTTGGATTACCTTCCGGGAAGATCAAATAACTTACAAAGCCCAATTTTTATTCCTTTTATTTTTCTAATTTTCTTTTTGTAAATAGTTTCATACATATTTCTGGTAAATTGTTGAATTGTTTTTATTTGTAGTAGTTTTGAAATCGAATTAAATTAATGAAAGTCAAATTTATTGAGTTCCAAGATTTTTGTAAATATTGAAAATTCACGGTCACTTGTTTCGGGTATTTATCTTTATATTCTTGAATAGTTTTTCCGGGAGTCTTGGACCCTCGTGAATTGTAAGAATGTACTTTTCGCGTCATTATTTATAGACGAACTCAATTGCTGGTCATTCAGTTAATTATATTGCAAGCGTACTTATCACTCGTTTTGTAGCGGTCAATGTCCTTGGAATGTGTTGAATCTCTTAATTAAGAATAGAAAACACAACTGAATTCTTACCAAGTCAGCCTCGCTTACATTTAAAATATGTTTTAATTTTTGTTTTTATCTCTAAAACGTAAATGTTCAGATAAAATGAATTAAAATTTATGGATTTGTTCTCTCATTTAATTCTTTCATGGATTAAGACTAAAATTTGAAGAAGCTTTATTTCGTTTTGAAAGTAAAATGGCTTAAAATCCTGAACCCAGTTGAAACCAAATATTTAACTGAAAGGAATTTTAGAACTTTCGAATTATAGATCGATTTATTTGGGCGGAGTTTTAAGCCATTTTACGGTTATGTTATTTGTTTAAAGATGCCTAATTCAAGTGGTTTCTTGAGGAGAGGAAGTGCCTACAGCCACTTCTTCTGTGAAAAATCTAATGAATTAGCAAGTGAAATATATTTAATTTGTTTCTCGATTTAATAAAATATTCATTTCTGTTCGAAATTTGTGTTTGTTTCGTTAATATAAATTTTTCGAGGAGCGTTCAATTGTTCCCATGCGGGTGCTAAATTTGTGGCCCAGTACCACCCGCCTTCTTGAACGTCCCTCTACCCATGCAACCCTCTCTCGCTTAATTTGTATTTTCGCAGGATTAATTCGTTTGTTCCTAAACTTATTTTGTTGTTGCCATTATTATTCTTCGCTTCTGCTTTATTCTATTGACTTAAGCTTTTGTTAAGTATATTTGCATTACACTCTTCTGCTCCTTACACTTTTCTCATTTTCATCCAAAATATATTTGTGTGTGTACATAAGCTTTGTTTACGTTTCACTTCACGTTCGTGTGCCGCACGAATGAAGCGAATCCTGATATTTGCTGGTGCTGCTGGTTCGTTTTGCTTCCTTACTTTTGACGATAGTCGGTAGGAGTTGAAGGGGAGTATGAACAGCTTTGAGGGTAATTATTTAAGTGTACAACAGGTGTTTGTTGGATGCTCTATGCTTACCTCCTGCAAATAGTATGAGTATCTTACTTTGGCTTTCGATGTGTTTGTTTATCCTATCAGACAACTCAGTGAAATTGTACCCAGGACCTGATGTGTTATTTGGGCGAAAAGGTAAGTTACTTAATTTTCCTGTGCTTTTGGTCGCTTGTATCATTCACGCTGGAAAGTGATTTAGGTAGAAGAAGTCAATGATTCTTGGCAACTGGATGATGCAATAACAGTGATAACTGACACTAATTCAATATGTTCTCGAGAAGGGTGAAATCTTCTTCGTTTTACCACCATTTTAGACTTTATCAGATTCTGCAACCATCACTTATGCAAGGAAAGTTAAATACGAATAGATTTAGATTATTCCTTAAAAGTGGAAGAGGTGCACATTTCTTCCACAAGATTTAAAAACCCTTTCGTTGTCAAATGACCTTATCTTTAATGGTGCTATATCTTGCTCACGGATTTGATACAGTCATTACGTCAACACATCAATTTGGTCTTTTTGAGGTTTTGTTTGTAAAATAAAACCTTATTAAAATCGCTTCAATGTCTGTCTGTCACACACTTTTCTCGGAAATGGCGGTACTGATTCACAAGAAATCTAGTGAGAAAGTGGAAATCGCAGTGAGTTACATCTTTCTACGTTTAGGGGAGTTTGGGGGGGCGTGTCCTCATACATGCAATAGGGGAGTGTACATTTTGTTCACCGAATATAGTCATGTTGGGTTTCAAATGAAAAATCTCGATTAGTGGTTTTCAAATCTAATCCTAGGTTTGATATTTGTTGAAAAAGCGGAGAGTGTGGGGAGTCAAAATAATGATTTGTTTAACGAACGCATTCTTAGAAACTACCCAACCGAAAAATCCGAAAAAAAAATCATCAAGTTGCCTCTATATAGTCTCCAGGCCTCAAAATACTTTTCATATCGATATCTACTCAAATTAAGTTGACAATAGTGTATTATTATGTTTTTGGGTAATTGATTAGAATCCCTCCTTAAGTTTATTCTAGAGTTATAAAAATTAATATAGGCTATAGTGTGAAGCATGATAACCCCAAGTTTGATCAAAATCTTACTGCCACTGATAAAATTACAATAGCTCGAAGCTGTCTTTTCCGTGTAAGTTTACCGTAACCCAAAGTAAAAAATATTAGTATCACACTAAAGTGGGTTTTACAAATGGGGTAGTACTGTACTCAAACATACGTACATAAGAAGTAAACAAAATCATTTATATCTGTGCCAAGTTTCCGGCTTTCGCCTTGTTTCGTAGTTAACAACTGAATTTAAGTCCGTTGAAAAGGAGGGAGAAAGTCCCCTATCTCCTAATTTTTTTTAAAATTATTAGTAGTCCCGAATAGAGAATTTTTAAACGAAATTGATAAACTGTGCAATTTGGGGGAGGGCGCATGATCTTCACTTCGGGCCTGGCCTTTTCTCCCAACGATCCTGACTGGATTCTTTTTAAGGTTTTGTTGAAAAAGGTTCACTGTCTGTTTATCACGCGCTCATTTCCCAGAAACGCAAAAATTGGTACTGTGGATCCCCATGGATGCGGTGAATTGCATTGTTGCACGCTGAACTTGTGGGGGTGGTTCCCATATACCTGAAAGGAGTGTATTTATACATGTGGGGCATTAAAGATCTCAATTGGTACTTATCGAAGCCGGTATTAGTCTTGACATTGGTTACAAAGTAAAGGAGTGCGGGCGTCGTAAAATAGCCAATTAATTCATTCTTAGAAATATCCAACTTAAAAATCTGAAAGAAATAATGGGGATCCATGCACATGGTATCTTGCCTCGGAAATATTCTCCGTTACACCTTCTCAAAGAAAGTTAATGTTAGTATATATATATATAGGCGAACCTTTTAAATTCATCCTACATCCGGAAAATCCTGTTGCAGTAATATTAGTTTTAACATAAAGCAACATACTGGAAAGTTTGACAGAAAGCCGAATATTATTAACAAAGTTAAGTTAAAGGCCCAATTACGCCTACCGAATGCTCGGTTGAGACAGGGCCGAGTAAATCCCCGTGTGATCAGCCAAGACATTATTCGGTCTAGTGACCCTACTTACCTACTCGCTTGATGTCCATTTGGCTAGTGAAATTAACCAAGCTAGTGAGATGGCGGGAGAGTGCGCTAATCATTCGCACTTTTTTTATGATTACCCATCACTTAATCAAGTCGGTTCCCTCCTTTGGTCGATTTGTTCTATTTCTGGATTTCAAAACGTCTAAGTGGTCAAGTGAAATAACTCTGTAGTTCGTTGAAGAGTGTTTGTTGGTTTTCAAATCGGCTGCAAATCGGCAATCGGCTTGCAAATGCCTGGCCGAAACAACGGTGGCTTGATACGTTGGATGGAAATTTAAAAGCCTCGCGATTGCATCCAGAGTAGGTATTTGATAGAACCAAATGGCGAAACCGATCACGACGAGCCGATCCCGCTTGCGAATAGGTCAAAGGCTGAAAAAAGCAGGTGTGGCTGAAGTGAAAAATAAAATAAAAAAATAGGAGTATTAACCTACAACAAGGAAAAAATGAAAATCGCAGAGTCAAAAAAAAAACCGGGAAATGGGAAAAGTCACACGACATGACCATCCTGTTTTGCCATGAAACTGGCCCAGTGCCGGCGAAGTAGTCAGCGTACCTATCCAGAAGCACTCTCGCTTGCCCAGATGAGTGACTCCTAAATTATTACGTTCAACACTAAGCAGATTGTTCACCGCTTGTCTCCACGAGCTAGGAGTAATTACACCTGTCTTAAAGTCTTGAATGTCCGTTGTACCTTGTGGAAGATATGTATTCGCGTTTGTGATTCTCAAATAATTATCCAATGCATACATAGAACGAAAAATTTTCTCCGTAACACGAAAAATATTATGGGCCTTCGAAATATCCGAAATGTATTTGAAAGAATCTCGAAAGCATTTTGCACTGCTGTACGGGCCCTTGACAATTGGCAATTGAAAATTTTCTGCTTCTTTTAGAGTTTTTCGCGAATATGAATCCAGCACAGGACAACAAACCGTTTTCCAGTTGTTCGTACAACAGAGAATTCCTAAGGATACTTCCTGATCCACTGATGTAACAAAAACAGTAATCGTGATCAACTTTGGAAAACAATATAACGCTATTGGAGCACCTGTAGTTCCAAAATTCGCTTTAACTTCTTGAAAATGCTTGAATCAGAACATGTTTTCCGTCAATACCGTCATAGCATTCAGGGAAATTCCACCGAGTGTTGAAGGCATTTTCTATCGCATTCCACTCCTGTTCAGTCGCTGGTACCTAACAATAATTAAATCAATAGTATGAAAAAATCTGATAAAGAACTTGATGAATGTGCGTGGGGAGAAGGGGGAGTGTACACATGTACGTGTACATCAACATCTCAACTGTTAGGAGCAATCACGTCAAGCAAACTGTCAAACTGATTTTTTCCAACCTCAAGCGGTCTATGTTCTTCGGTTTCAAATTCACTCAAAACAGTTGTAGTTCCTCCCTTCACTCTTGTCAATGGCTGGAGTCTTGCCCATAGTCGTTTTCCTCCATTGACAATATCCTGTTTGACAATTAGCAAATTACAACAGCGTTTAAAAATTTTCTTCGTTCTATTCTTCCCTCCCACTTTGCGGTGTCATTACGACGTGGAAGACTCAACACGACTGACTGTCTCCTGGCTACCCAGCACAAATGAGGTCACATGCTCGCGCTATTGAAATAACTTGGACGAGGACTACTAGCTCCGAGGAGGACGAGTTCTACTCGGTAGGTGTAATTAGACTTTAAGAGATGAAATGTCAGTACCACATCGAATTGAATATCGGGTATATACAATGTAGGGTATATAGATGGCTATACTGTACTGATCGAATTATCAGGTAAGTTGTCCAGTTTAAACCTGTAGAGGTATTGACAATATCCGCCATGCTCTATAGGAAACTCCGTGATAACAGGGATCAACTTGTATGTTCGCCAACGCTTTCCTGAGCATTCGCAAGGCTCTTATCGTCACAAGACTCTTCTTTCGGCGTTCTTCGTCCGCGATAAAGGAGAAGTCAACTTCCCATTGTATATATTCCTTATCTCATGATTCTCAATTTCAATGGGCACGTACTGTTGGCCCTAAGTGATGAGGACTGCTTCCGTTTTTTTCCTCAGAAGTGTTAGACTAGAACTCTTTAGCTAGCCCTTAACAGTATTTCCTGTTAGACTAGAACTCTTTAGCTAGCCCTTAACAGTATTTCCTCGCATGAGTATAATTCATGGATCTTCGAGAAACTTTGCGATTGCTATCAGCGCTGTGTTGTTGGCGTAACCCACCATCGTAGTTGGTATATTTGGTAGCTGTAAGCGCATATCGCCGCTCCACCGGTCTCAGATTCATTGATGGTCTGCTTAAGTGAATCTTAAGTGATCCCGTAATGGTTGAGATTTATTGGAAATAACTTATTTTCTAGTTCACCCAATGCCTTTTAAAATTTCGGGCACTTGCCACTTGTAGCAATATGCCCGATATTTGGCCATAAATGACTTTTGTACAGCCTCCACTGGTAATCGTATTGTGGCCTTTGCGGTTTCCTCAAACTCACAATAGATGCACAGCAACATTCTGCCTAAGTGAGTTTTTAATTTGAGTGAATTTTTTCAGCTCGAAGTAAGTTGGTATGACTTTTTAGTACGCCAGATTTTCCTTGCTGGAGATTACAATCTCCTCTGAGCGAACTTGCAATTTTCATTTTCTTTTCATTTTTTGCTGGTTGTCCTTCGGTTTCGCTACGCTCGTCGGGGTTCACACGTGGTCTATATGTTTTCGTCCTTGTGCTTTTCGGAATTGCATGTATGCCCTTTTTCTCTGCCTGGTGATTCCTTAGAGGACTTCCCGATTTTTCTTGTACTATTTAATTTGGCCGTAGTTAGATGGCAGTATGGTTAGATGTTTCGTGGGTCATCTGTAACATTGTTGGAACAGCAAGTTTCGGATTATCCTTTGTCTGTTATAGAGGATTCTAATAGCTCTTATCATATTCCTTATGGTTTGGCTTGCACTGTGTTCTTTTCGTTGATAAACTCGTGCAGGGCAACTATTTTTGCCTTGGTGAATGGTAATTCTTTGGATTAAGGATCTGTTTTCTATGAATCCCGCCGGGTTTACCCCTTTTGTACACTCCTGCACTTGTGGCATAGATTCACCTTCCTGTACATTATCTTTTACGGTCTTTGGCATTGGCGGAGATCTCGGAGTTGACGAGTTTCTTCTGAATGGATTTTTCCTTTTTGTTCTAAAGTACCTCCTGCTACCCCCTTGAAGAAATGCGGCTTCACGGGACCATTGAAGGAACCGTGACTATCCGCAAGTTGTTCTGTGATGCGCTATACGGTAGGGCAACTACTATTATTTGCAGTAGATTCTGTCTCTTCGGCTACCGCAATAACAAATTCTCGTATGTCGTTTGTCGCGGAGCACACTACGCTGCATTTCTCGAGATTTGTCGCTGAATCAAAGGCATGAAGTACGCTCTTACCTGTAGGTTTGCTAGAGTACAATAAAACTGTTCCGGAAGAGAGAGAAGACTGTTATCCCTAGTTCCACCACTTTACCTTGCTTAACCCCAAATGTCCTTTATCGCTGAAGTTAATACAAGTAAGAAGCGTTTGAAAATTTCAAAAGCCAATTATAGACCGTTGTTGAAAAGAAAAAGTTGCAGTCGAAATCATAAGGATTTCGAGCTGTTCGCTTTGAAAACTATATCCCTTTCAATGGCCTCTTGGGACAAGCAGGGAATATTTTGAGTGCTTTCACAACCCTCTAGTTGGTAGGAGAATCACTATTTCAGCGAGTGGCTATGGCGAAATGTGTAGGTCTAGTAACACTCTTGTGAATCATCTCATCATTATTGGTTTTTTCAGCACCATTTATCTTGCCACCCCTTGCGCCGCTAGATGGTCCTGCGCCACTGCTCTGTAACATGATTTTGCATGTAAACAATATTCTTTTGCCTATGTTGCTATTTAGATCTTCGCTGTACCTGCTCTTCATCGATTTCGAGAAAGCTTTCGATAGTGGGAACAGGAAGTGTATCCGGAGTGCTCTACGTAGGAAGGGGGATTCCAGAGAAACTAATGGCTATTATCAGAGTAACATATTATGCCGCAAAATGTCACGTGCTGCACCGCGGTAAAATCTCGGAGGATTTTGAGGTCCAAAGCGGAGTTCGGATGTTGTTATCGGTGACTTTCTTCATGCTACATCCTTCCTCAAACACCTCGACTATACTGATGATATCTGTTTGTCTTTCACCCGGTCATAGACCTTGGCCAAATGGCTCCGGATTTGGAAAAAGGTTTTCAGTTTGACGGGTAATTACACCCTTCCTATCTGCATTAATAGGCAGAGCATCGAAAGTGTCGATCAATTTGTATATCTAGAAACTGCGCTTTCTGCTGACTGTGACACCGAACTAGATGTTGCCCGACGCATTAACAGTGCTAGATCCGCTTTTTCTGCCCTGCCTAAAATCTGGAAATGCAATTATCTCAATACTAAGATCAAGTTAAGATTGTTCTGCGCTGGCATTCTTTCTGTGTTGCTATATGAGAGTACCATGTGGAAAGTGAACTCTAGTGTTACTCAAAAGCTCCAAGCGTTCTTCCATATCTGCCTGCATCTTATCATCGAAGTGGTCGGTGTTCACCCGTGTGTGGTGTGATTGAAAGACGCGAGTAGCAGTTGATAGGTCACATATTAAGAATTGCACAATTGCATTGTGGGCTACGCCATGCAGTGAAATCCACTCTCCCGAGATGCCCTACGAAAAGGTCGCCCCAAGGGCACTTGGCGCAAAAGAGTCGAGGTGAAGCGTCTCGAGAAGCCTTGGGGGAGCTGAAGCGCATTTCAGGTTACCACGAGCGATGGCGTGTAGAGGTGTGGTTGGTGCGCTATATTTCACCAAGGGATGAAAGGCAACCATATGTATATGTTGTCATATGACCCCACTCTAGCGTAATTAATAAAAACAATGCAAACGCTTTTGAATCCTTCTGCGTCTAAGGGACAGTCTTCGATTAAAACCTTCGTGGAAAATCATAATGAAAATTGGAATGGAATCAGATCCTAGCGTCGATAGCTTTAAGTAGCTTTAGAAATTCCTCCTATACCCCAGATTAAATTCCATGTTGCAGCAGTTGCTAGTTGCTAGTTTTGTTCCATAAGTAAGATTTGTTAAAAAGTTTGGGTAAGGTGGCGGCGGGGGTATATTCAGGTGACCTCAAATTTAATGCGGCCGGTGATATCAGAACTTTTGAATATTATTAGCTTAGCAATAACCCACGATATTCATGATTCAGGTACGTATATTAATACTGCTAATCTCCTTCAAATGAATGTAGCAAGTATATTAATTTCAAAGGCAAAATTAAATAATCGCTTACCTCGTGAAAAGCTCCTTACTATTTCTAATGAATGCTGCCGGTGTGTGCATCGTATAAACCGAATTAATCTGAATTAATTAGCCAATTACGTTACCGTCGCAATGGGTCCCACTTACTTTTACCTCTTTGCACCATTATCCTACTTGGAAGTCAGGGGAGGCAATGTGAAGCAGAAAAGGACAGATGAACGGACCAGACAAATAAATCATGCCATAAATTGAAATCGTTCCGAGTTTTTATCTAATGTACTCCCAGTCCTCCGTGCTTTAGCACAGTCATTAAAGTAAGAGCTGAATTTTGCTCCAGGGCGCTTGAATGTCCTGAAAATCTATCACAGAAATCTGCACAGTACGCGCTTTACAGCAAAATTAATTACAAATTCGCATCGCCTAGTTATAACTACATACATAACTCTCTTCGAGGGTACATCCTATTGCTTTTCCACGCCGGTGAGATTCCCTCAATATTCTGTTATCGTTTCCCTTTACAACCACCCAGCGTAATTTCGATCCAGAGTTGTGTTTCTCATATTTCCCTTCAATAACGAAATGTCGAAATATGAAATTTGTGGAAATTTAATTATAGCTCGAAGGAGTAGTAACCGGAATCCCCTTTTATGAACGATATCTAATTTCATTTCATATTCATATAGGGAGCGACTTCACGCTATCTGTTTTATGCTAGGACAGTGAAACCACAGCGGACAGGGTCAAAGGATTCTCCCATTAAAGTCGTGTATTACACGCTCCGCTCTGGAGGCAATTTAAGTTCGAGTAGGTGGAGGGTTGATACTTCAGCACTTTGTCCGATGCGATTATGCTTCCAACTTTGACTCGCCCAGGTCTACCTCAAAAATATCAAATATCAATTAAAAATATTGAAATTGATTGAAAGCCAACGACAGTTGAAATGAGAGGGAAATAGAGGAATTATGGGGCTTAATGTGGTATTGGGAATTATGATTGTCAGTAAGTAGGCAGTCAATATCATTAGGAAAGTGGTTCCGTTGGGAAATCCTGGAAGTTCGAAGAGCAACGAGTAGCTTCGGGGATGAGAAAGTTTGCAAGGATGAAAAGCGGTGGAGTATGTATGTATATATGAGAAAATGATCAGTGGACTATTGCTCTACAATTCATAAATAACTCCCTCCAATTTTTAGCCCCCTTCGAGAATTTAATAAGCGAATTCAAATCTACTAAATGAATCTAAATGCATATTAAAAAAACGAAAAATTGCTTTGACATTCTCTGAATTTTCTGGAACCTCCCTTAACATCTATTTTTCTTTATAAGCGTTTTTTGTCTCCGCCTCACACTGACCAAGCTCCACTCTTCACTCAATGCAAAGCACCCTTAATTAATCGGATGAGTACGATAGAAGTCCTTTAAATAAATTAAATTATACCTGAAACTACGGAGCTGAATACTTTGCATTTTACGTAGATGTCATCATTTTCATAGATTTCCATCGGGGTCCCTGTCGGTGCCTGTTTTGAGAGTTCTTTCCAGGAACTTGTGAGAATTTATGTGTTTTGTTTGAGAGCCGGAGATAAATTTATTCTGCACGTGAAAGTTGCTAGGCCAGGATGGAGATAAGCGTAGGTTGTAATAAAAAAGGTTTTGAATATGAGTATAAAGAGTTTCGTTAATGTAAAGTTAGTTAAAATTGTGTACGGATCTCAGCATAACTTAAAAAAAAAACTGTTCTGTACATTAGATTCAAAGAAGCCCTGTATTTTGTAAATTTGAGTGAGAATAATAATTGTCATCAGCATAGAAGCTTTTTTCGAAAAGACATTCAAAGTGGTAAGAAAAAAATGCTGTTTTTTATCTAACTAAGGTTTACCATTGGTTGCTAACTTTAAAAAAATTTAACGTCAGAATGAACAATTTATGGCTGACTTTCTGGGGCTACTTTGTATTTATTGAATGTGAATGGAACTGAAGCATCAAATCTCCCGTTTTATTCAGTTAGAGACTTCAGATGGTGGTATCAAATCTCATCAGGGATTGGGTGATCATATTCCTGGGTGCTAAGCCCGAGTAGAAGAGACAATCATAAAATATTGCACACTTTCGGAATCCTGGATTGGTTGCTAAGGGACTAACTACCCGTTCTGCAGAAAACCCTAAAGTTTCCAAACTAGAAACACGGTTAAGGATAGGATTAGAACAGCACCAGCGACATTGATGAAGAAAAATGGTAGAAGGGTTTCTTTTTCTTCACCGAGAACTGGCTCTTAAAACTTTCGAATCTAAACATCGTTAAGAAAACTTCTTGAAAAAGTTTTGGGATATAACATCAACATTGTCAACATTATGTCATTGTCGACATTGTGTCATGGGGAAAAAGGAGCGTGCAATGAGCAATGAGTGTCGAGCATATAGTTTGTTGATTCTCATGACCTTGTACTTACTACTTACATAGTTCATCAAACCGTAGGTTCATCTTCCTACATTTTATACTGAGAGCAGTAAAACGCTGATCGACTATACTCTCATGAAACGCCGACATTTTATTACCGTCACTGACTGCAAAGCCGTTCCCTATGAGACCATCGCATCTCAACATCGTTAATCGGTGTGTTGCCCATTAAGCCACCGATAAAAGAGTGTGAGTAGCGCACTGGCCCGGCATGAATTAATTAGTAACGATTTTGTGATAAAAACGAAGAACTTATCTCTCTTACGCGATTATCAACCATCACGAATTTCGATGAATCGTGTAACCAAGTAAAAAAACACTATTCAGAAAGCGGGGTCACTAACCTGGTTTAGCCAGCGCGTTCAGTGGTTCATCAACCGAGATACTTGGCTTTGGAGTGACGATGTCCCAATGAGGATCTGTGAAAAGAAACGCCTGTACCACAAGTTTTTCAGCGATAAAACCCTGTTCAGTTAGCAAATTTACGAGCATAGGAGTCGATCGCTATTACCTGAGAGGTGTATTCCAAAAATGTTTGCGGTAAACTGGACACTTGGGATGTCGTGAGAGATCTGTATCGACTTGCCAAAAGCCGCCACCAACGCCTATACGATATCAAATATTTCTGTTGCATCAATGACAAGAACAGAATTTTGTTTCCCAACAGATGACCCGAATATTTCGAGCAGATTTCAACGGAAGAATTTGTTCATCCTCCACTGCGACAAGCATTGCCGACATTTGGAGCAGTTCCACCTGTCAGCGCAGCTAGGTGCTCAGAGGTGGCGGTGAGGAAAACGGGGCGGCAACCCTGTCGGCCAAACCAAAATCAAGTGGTCGAGGAGAACCTCCATAGTGCTGGCACCGAGAGACGCTGTACTCACTTTGGTTTGCCGGCCGTGATGCAGTAGGCGAATGCTCCAAAGGACTAATTAGGGCGATCAGACCCGAGTCTTCACGGGGACTCATCTGAAATGGCAAATTGGTCACGAAACCTTACCAGGTATATACTTGTACCATGGGAACCGGGAAAGCCCTTGGACTCTTATACTTCGGGTGAACTTCCGTTGTATGTGAGTACAGCACAGGTATTTGCGGTTGGCCCCCCTAGTGGGAGTTTCATGACGGTTGTGGTTGTGCTCAAGCGAGAAGAGACCTTCGGGCCTCAGCGTGGTGTTGCGTTTCAACACGAGTGCCGAACTCCTTAGTTCGGTAGAGATTTAGGTACATCTTGCATCCACCAGTATGAATGCTAAGCCATGCACTTGGTATAGACTGGTACCGTTGTTCCTTGTCTCAGCGGGGCTCTGATTGTGATCACAAAATCAATCCGTGTCTGAAGAGGACCGTAGGCTTAAGTCTCCACGACAGGTACCTACGTTAAACACAAATGGGCTTAACTGTCAGCGCGACTGAAGCCAAGCAAGCAATAAAAGGAATAAAATTAGCGAAAGCAACAACTGACAACATTGCATGAAAGCGACCCAATACTGTGGCTCAGTGAATTCTTCAATAGGGTTATTGAAGAAAGTAGAACACCATATGACTGGCAAGAAATTATCACAGTTCCAATATGGAAAAAGATAGGTGGTCCATCCGCATGTTTAAAGTACCTTTCCAATTCGGTTGCTGTCCCATGCCATGACGATTTTTGATGGCATTCTTGACAGCCGTGTTCGCGAAACCGTTGAAATAACCGTGAATTAAGCCGGATCTTTCCAGGACTGCGAAACTACCGACGCAATACACGCTGCACGGTTGCTCATGTAGAATCAACGTGAGAAGTATCGTTCTTTTTACATTGTATTTCTGGATATAGAGAAGGCGTTTGACCGTGTGCCGCGGATACTCATGGTGGTATGCTCTACGACTACACTTAGCGCCAGAAGAGTTCTTGCGCTGGGCTGAATTGCTCTATCGAAAGGGAAAGTACTAAGTGTGTCGAGTATATGAAAACCGCGTCGTGTTTCCATGGGTGTTCGTCAGGGATGCGCCCTAACACCATTCCTCTTTGTTCTTGCTATGGACACTGTCGTACGGGACATCCAACGTCCAGCGCCCTGTAGATTGTTTATGCAGATTATGGTCTCCTGGCGTCTGAACTGAATTTTTTTCGACCGATAATGGTGAAAGAGGCACTATCACTGTCAGTGACCTGCCGAGGACTGAGCTATTTAAATATCTTAGACCAATGCTATCAGCCAATGGAGGGTTTTGAAATTGGTTCAAACATTAGTGGATGAAGTGGCGTTCCACAACTGGTGTTCTTCGTGATCGTCTCAAGTCTGAAGTTTAACACAATGTCGTCCGATCTGCCGCCCTCTATGTTTCTGACTGTTGGCCTACTGTGACAATGAACGGCGTCTTGCGGTAATGGGGATGAAGATGTTGCTTGGGACTAACGAACATCGAGGCTGCTTCCAAATCAGTCAAAAGAGAGAGAAGAATAACGCAACCGGTTACGACGAGCCGACCGCGCTTATCATCGTGCCAAAGGCTAAAGAAAAAGGAAGAAGAAAGTGGCGTAGATGCACGAAGGATGACATGTAACCCATCAGTGAGGGGATTAAAGCTGAAATTCCTCAATGTGTGGTTTATTAATGGTCATACATGGACAAGGATGAAACATGTGATCCAATGCTCTCTAGATACATAAAATTGCTATTAGCGGATTTTAGTGCAAAATTTGGTTGCAATAAAGAAAACAAATAAGGACAATTGCTTGTGTTGGCTTATTTTGTTAAAATTTGGTTGTAAGATTGACATAGTTCACAAACGGATATGGGTCAGACAACTATCTAATAAGGGTAAAATATCGCTCGCGCAGCATATAAAGACTAACTCGAGTGAAGAAAGGAAAATATGAAGAGGTGAAGCGATTCGTGAACGAAATGTGCTGTGGAAAACAAGAAGGATATAATAATAACATCATTGGAAAGCTTGACGATTTTATATGAAAGGTTGACGTATATTCTCCATACACAATAGTGAAACGTTTGAGGTAAGGATACAAATCGCAGTGGAAACAAAGAAGGAGACGTTATTAGTAACCTAGACAGTATCAAGGCGAGATGGATTTAATACTCCAAAGAGTTGTTGAGGTCCATTTCAGTGGATAATTCCGCTTAAATGTTCATCTCAGAAACCACAGAAAAGCACGAAGTTCATTCACGCTCGTCATCATTAAGTAAGGGTGAAGCAAGCCTACTCAGGATTAGCAAACTCCTCCTATAAATGGGATCCCGGTAGAACTGTAGAGACGAGCCAGAACGCATTGTCTACTTTCCTACACAAGTTGATTGCTATGGTATGGATTCATGAAAGATGACTGACATGAGGACTGGTGTAAAAACATGATATTTCCGTTATAAATGAATGGAGATAAACTCCCCTGTGGAAATTAAAGAGGTTTTCCACTGCTTGGATAGAAAAATTGTTTCAGAACTGATTTCAGTAAAAAAGGTGCTGGAAGTTTAGCATCGATGGCCACGGGATCCTTGTAGACTTCTGCTGTTAGATCTTACTGAAACTAGTGCGAATGATGAAGCTGACTGTGGGTAACATAAAATCCAAGGTTAACATCCAGGAAAAGCTAGCACTGGGCTTCAACGCAAACCCGAGTTTGAGGAAATCAAGCGGCCTCCCGTTCACTGTTTTTACGCATAACTTTAGAATATGTACAACTGGGCAACATACTCGGATCATATTATCATTATGGCAGGCTCAGTATCTGAAACCAAAGTAACTCATCTAGTTATGGAAACTGCAACAAAAGAAATCGGGTTTATTATCAACAAGATAGACAAATAATTTAAAATCAAGGAAGAAAGGTGACGAAATTTGGGGGGGGGGCGAATTTCGGTTGTCGCGCTATTGATTACGATGAAGCTCTACTTTCTAAATGTTTACATTAAACTCTGGGAAAAATATTTGAAAATATCATCCCATCTCATTTAAAATAGATTTGTAATAATTATCACCATCGACAGGACTATTTTCACTACCATCCAGATATTAATTTGCAAAAATTAAATGTCCCTGCTCCTCAAACCGTGGAGTTTAATTTTGGACTGACTTCTTTATGTGGACCGTGGTCTGCTCTATATAAATCATGTCTCAGTCCAGACAGGAAATTTTGTATATGCTGTTTTATCGGTACACTCTTTTCTATCCTTAACCAATAGTATGGTCAATAAGTATCGTCTACTGGTTGAGGTAACCCGGAATCTACGTTTATGTAGCTGCTTTTTGATATCAGAAGTTGATGGAAAGCCGTGTTTATATATGTCATTTGTTTATTTAAATCCAGTATCGATCTTGCTTCTCATAGTGGCGTTCACGAAGTGAGAGCCATGAGTAGACTGTCTCGTTCACCGAGTGACTGCTCTACTTAGCAGTTTTCCTGTAGCAGTTGACTTAATCCTGTA
The DNA here is from genome assembly GCF_905115235.1 of Hermetia illucens. Taxonomy (NCBI): domain Eukaryota; kingdom Metazoa; phylum Arthropoda; class Insecta; order Diptera; family Stratiomyidae; genus Hermetia; species Hermetia illucens. The sequence goes on along the minus strand of NC_051849.1, from coordinate 167,587,347 downwards.
GCGGTTGAGTTTCTGGTGGGTCGTTTCCGTTTCTGCCCTTTTAATGATTGCTAGTACATCGTCCACATAGCTGATCCAGAATCTCGAGAGTGTGCCAGCCTCCTTGAGTTCATTCTCCAGATTCTCCATAAATAACTCGCATAGCAGCAGTGAGAAGGGGTTGCCTATTGCTGCCTCGGAGGTTGATTTATAAAACTCATTTCTGAATGTTCGATAGAATTCACTCATGCATTTTAGAACCAGTTTTCTAAACAGATGGTCTTCTTCCTCCATTCCGTTGGGTTTTTGTGTTTTGCGATCCATTTTTCGAACAAATATAGGGCTTTCTTCAAGGACATGCTGGGGAACAGCGCTTTTACGTCGAAGGGTACCAGTATTTTATCATTTTTTATCCGCCCGATCTCGTTGAGTCTGGCTATGACTTCTCTTCTGTTTTCCACTGCCCATTTTCCTATTTTTGGACCTAACCTTTTGATCTCTTTCAAAACCAACCTCATAATATTTTGTGTCGGCGAGTTTGTTGACCTAACATATTTGTGGTTTGTATATATGGATGATACATAATCTAATTATTGGTGGGATCAAGAACTCGTCCATTCTTACCAAAAAACGAAGCCTGATATGTGAATTTTCTCGAAAAACAACAACAGCTGCATTGATTACCTCATTATTCACATTATGTTCACAATTTGACGAAGTTGCCCCCCAGTTTCTTCACTTGGCTAGCACTCAAGTTCAATCAGATAGGATACCCCTAGGTGTGTACCCGTCTAACCAGATTAAAATAGCAAATAAACTTTGCCTTTCGGCTAATATATTAAGCATAGAAGAGTTTTTGAGGAAACGTGAACGCTTGCCAGTGACTTTCCGGGCTTCTTTAAGGCGTTATATCTAGCACACTTTTTATGAGGAATACCGTCAAAGCTATCGTTGTTGTTTGCTGAAACCTGTTTAAAACATGAAATGTTGCACTTGTAAGATTGAGCTTTCAGCTTCAGTTTTCGGCTTTTAGCCTAAGCTTGAAGGGAACTGCCACATTGTTTTGACTCCAGCGTATGCATTACACCTACGATACGAAGCCAGACGACTATTATTTCCGCCAAGGATGCTGATGTTCCTTTGTTTGTCGTCAGTTTCAGGTAGTGAGCACTCAGCCACAGTGTGCCATTCACACACTTTTTTCAGCGGAAAATCGTTTGGCAGTTCACTAAGGTTGAGCGTTGTTGGCGATCGAATCGTGCAGCCTGGTAGTTCGACTGCAGAATAAATTGCCGGGCTCTTCGGGACTATTTGCACTACGAAGCTCGGGAGAAGTGACTTTCCCGACATAGATTTCCTTTTGCTGAATTTCAGCACGGAGGCAAACTTAATTTCCGGAGATTTCGTTCAAAACAATTCATGCACTTCGTTAGGTTCTTCTTTAGCTTCTTAACCTTTTAAGAGGGATGTTCTGCCTATTTATTATAAACGCTTTGATCGGAAACGTTTATACCTACTGACGAAAAATTCGGTGGAAATTTTGGAAATGTGAAGCTCTTCCTTGGGTGGCATTATTCTTTGTTAATTATAAAAGGTTTCTCAAATGTGTTAAAGGGGGGATGTGAAATTTTATTAACTGGATATAGTCATAGTGGTCGTCAAATTATTCCAAATTTTCAAAGAAATTCTTAATTTTAATATTCACTTTCCAGGGTGAGAAGCCGAGGTTGAAAAATGCAGACACCATTCAAAGCCGCAAAAATACTTGACCCTGTGTGTGATATCTATTCCTCAAAATCCTATCCATCCTGATATCTACTCAAAGTTGGTATAATGTTAATAAACCTCCCTTGAGAATATAATGTAAAGTTTGGTTGAAATGTATGCATTATCAATAAGAAAGTTATTTTAGGGTAAAGTAAACCCTTGCTGTAAATCTATAAACTTTATATGGTAGCCATGGAAGCTATGTAAATCATAACGTGTTAATCTCACCTACGCATGCTGTTGACTGACAACGTGCCTCAACTCCCTATGTGATGTTCCGAGAAGCTGCACTTCTTCACTGCTCTACGTCAGGTGGTTCCAAAGCGATTCACTCGATGACCATCCTGAGATAGTGGGATTTTTGCCATCTTATAATTAACATGTCTACAGGTATCTGGCCAGTTAGTCGGTGAAGATCTTCATTTCTCTGAGGCAAAAATATCCCAACGACACGATTCAGACATAAGTTCGGAGAATAATAGTCGCGGTCTCTTTTCAAGTACTCCTCCTCCCCCTAATAGCACTGGCGTGAGACAGCCTCAACTGAATGCTTTTGTCGTGGTAGTTGCGTTTCCAAATTTTGGACAAAACGCGCACATCGGTTTAGATGAAGTTCGGTGCCAGCGTCAGCAGAAATAATGCTTGCTAGGTATTAAAATTGATTAATGACTTCGATGTTCTCGCCATCAATGCAGATAGGAACTTTGCTTTTGATGATGTTTATTTTCAGTGCAACTCTGCCTGCCTCTCTTTGAAAATCCACAGGAATAAAGGATACTTACTTCCTTCTCTTCATTCATTCCAAAATTATTCGGTCTATTTCCATGGCGTGGTGAGAGAACAAACATACATACAACAAACATACAAACATAGTATATCATCCTAGTAGACGAGGTGTTTCGGGGAAGACATCACAGTCCGTTGAAGGGTGTCACCGACAAGCAGAAGAAAGAGCATCATTCAAAAATTGCAACCTTACCAGTAACTTCTTTCAACGTCGAATTCTTCTGAAATTTTACTCCAATGCAGCACGTGACATTTGGCACCACTATACAGTATGCAAAATTCGTATTCGTACACCCTATATTTTGCGGGTTTTTGGGTTATTTCTGAGAAATGATAGAGAATTCGTTCAATCTTATATAACAATTTTTTACATAAATATGTATGTGGTTGTTATAGAACATTAATCTTAAATTTTATTTACATCCGTTTGTTCAAGAGAACAATTTCCAAATTCAATCGAAGCAAAATTCGTATTCGTACACCCCGACCAGCGGCTTGAACTCAATCCCTGTACGATATTAATCATTTTGCACTGTAAAATTCTAACGGTAAATTCTTGAAAAAGTGTGGTTGACAGTTCGAGCTAAAGTGTTTTGGGAATTACAAATAAAGAGTTAATTCTTTAACAAATTTTCCAAATGAGTCGAAAAGGTAGTGAATTTTCGAACAGTGATCGTAAAATAGTGATACAGCTATACAAGGATGGTAAATCCTTGAGACAAATTGCAAAAATTATGCATAGGAGTCACTCGACAATTCAATCTGTAGTAAAGATTTACAATTCGTCTGGTAGAATCGAGAAGAAAAAAAGAAATGGAAACAGATTAATTTTGTCAAGGAGACACCAATCCTTTGTTCGGCGTGTTGTTCGACAGGATAACACGATAAGTGCAGTGAAATTAGCAGGACTTTTGCAAAACCAGTTCCAAATTAAAATTACACCCCAAAGTGTTCGGAATTATTTGCGTAGATTCGGTATACAGAGCCGGACTCCCGCTTCTAAGCCATTTATCAATAATGTCAATAGAAGAAAACGGTTAAACTTTGCAAAAAGATATCTAAACAAGGATTTTCGTTATTGGAAACGAGTAATTTTTTCAGACGAATGCAAAATTAATATAAAGTTGTCGGACGGACGGGTTCGTATATGGCGAGAAAAAAATACGAGGCTATATCCAAAAAACATGCTTCCTACATTTAAGCATGGAGGTGGTTCGTTGATGATTTGGAGATGTTTTGCAGCTTCTGATGTTGGAAACTTGCATTTTATTGATGGAATAATGAACGCGAAGCAATATGTGCAAATTCTTAAAACTAATTTACATCAGAGTGCACAAAATTTAGGAATTCGTAGGAAGTATATATTTCAACAGGACAATGATCCGAAGCATACGGCACTTCACACGCGGCTTTGGCTACTCTACAATTGTCGAAAGTGTTTAAACACGCCTCCACAGAGTCCTGACGTTAACCCAATAGAAAATTTATGGTCTATTTTCAAGAAGAATCTAAAAAATTACAGTATTAGGAATAAAGAAGACCTGAAAACTGCCTTGCAGACCGAATGGCAAAATATTTCACCGAACTTAACCCAAAAATTAGTTCAATCAATGCCAAATAGGCTTAGAGCAATAATAAAACAAAAAGGATTTCCCACGAAGTACTAAAACTATATTTCTAGCACATTTTTTGAAGTCTGTAGGTGTACGAATACGAATTTTGTTTTGAGTTTTATATGAATTACTGTTTTTATTATTAAATTTAAAATATATTTTATACTTGTTATTATGTACATGAATTAACCTCTTCATTTGCTATAATAATATACAATTTATTTATCTCTTAATGTTATATTTGACTTAAAAATAACAAATAATAGGTAAAAAAATGGGTGTACGAATACGAATTTTGCATACTGTATGTCGCTTTGATAATGACAATTATTTTCAATTGAATGCCCCTTCTACATAGAATATTTCAGATGCACTTCCTGTTTACTGTCTTGTGTAAAACAAAAACTGTTTGTCAGTCTGTCACACCCGATTTACTCGAGACGGAAACGGCTGAACCAATTGTCACGAAATTTGGTGACAAGGTGTAATTTATAAATCCTTTTACATATAGCAAGTGACGTCATTTTCTGCTCTGCATACATGCAAAAGGAAGGTATAATTTTCTTTCAGAATATGGTCATGCGGGGTATCAAATGAAAGGGCTCGATAGTAATAGACTAGTATTTTTCGAAAATGAATTTGTTTCTGATATTGGGTGAAATATAGGGGTGTGGGGGCCCAAAAGTGAAACCGGTTGCATTTTCAGAATCTATCCAACCAAAAAGTCTGAAAAAAATCGACCTGGTCTTCCTACATGAAATCTAGGCCTCAAAATACATCTATATTCTGGAAATTTACACGAAAACCCCCCTTAAGCTAAGTTTTAGAAGATCGGAATTTTGCATTTTACGTATAAACTTGTGGACATTTTGGTTTTTTTTTAAAATTTTTTTTTTGTTAATTTTCGTGTAAAACGAAGCATTATTAAAATCGCTTTACTGTCTATCTGTCACAGTCATTATCTCAAAAACGGTTGCTCCAATTGATACAAAATTTAGTAGATTAGTGCTAAAGGGGCTGTAACATCTTTTTAAGGTTTTGTGTGAAACAAAACCTTATTAGAATCGAGACGGTGTCTGTCTGTCCGTCTGTCCGTCTGTCTGTCTGTCTGTCTGTCTGTCACACCCGATTTATTCGGAAACGGCTAGACCGATTGTTACGAAAATTGGTGGGAGTATGTAATCTGGTGATCCCTTTACATGCATTAAGTGGCGCCATCTTGTGTTAAGTTTAAGGGCGGCTCCCCATACATGTGAATGGAGGGTGCAAATTTTTTTTTCACAGAATGTAGCCATGTGGGGTATCAAATGAAAGGTCTCAATTAGTACTTTTCGAATCTGGTTCAATATTTGATATTAGATGAAACATAGGGGAGTGAGGGTTCAAAATATGACCCACAAAAAGTGTAACAGGTCTCGTTCTCAGAACCTATCCAACCGAAAAATCTGAAAAAAATCACAGTGGTGCACCTCTACGAAATCTAGGCCTCAAAATATATCCGGTTCCGATATCTGCACAAATAAAGTTAATAATAGTATATTTCCACATTTTAGAAATTTGCCCGGCACCCCCCCTCCTTATGTTCATCCCAGAAGTACAAAGTTTGGCATACGTATAATGATGAACTTAATGCACAGTTTGGTCAAGTTTAAAGAAAATCAAACTATTATTAACAAAGTTATAGGGACTGAAACTTTACAATTTTTTGTGAATTTCGTGCACTCTACAACCCGCATGACGTCATCATCACATATCAATTCGTCAATACCACAACGAAATGAGTTCTTATGAATGGGGTCGCAAAGAATTATTCTGTTTTAGTTTTTTAGTTATCTGCCAACCAGACATGTGTGTATGTAGGTATATAATAGATGCGTGCTAATGAACTTTGCGGGTAGTGCCTAATTCAAATAGATATAAGAAGTAAATCGGAAATATGGGTACGATCAATTTATATACGTGCATATATGTGTACAGTATTCGGTAATAGGCAGTTTGTTTGTTTAGGGTGAGCCTGATATCTATGGCTGTAATATGTACGTATGTCTCGTAGTTTGGAAAATATGAAGGATTATGTTGGATTTGTAGCTATATACGGACAGAAAAATGTGCGTTGAAGTTTCTCACATAAGATGAACACAAAACCTTTATACCCGAAGCGCGAGCTTCCGGTATTCCGGCTTGTTTACCAAGTATGGTTGCGTGGAGTTTCCAGAGGTTGATATGAGTCTTGACATTGTATGCGAAGAGGAAGAGTGCGGGGGTCCGAAGGGGGTTAATTACTTGAAGTACCCGTTCTGAGAAACTCTTCTTCAGTCTCAGTAACGTCTATCTAAATATAAATTCAAACGGGCCTGACCGTGCACGATATTTTTCGGAACGTATAGACTATGACGCCACCGATTTTTTTAAAGGACCTTGGTTGGGTCCTAGATAACAGTAGCTTTAGCGAGATTCACTGTGAATTGCAAGTAGAGGGTTGTGAAAAGGACGAAGTGAAGTGGGCGTTAAGCAAAGAATTATTACAGAGCGACGACAAGGGCTAATGGTTGCAGATCATTTCTTCAGGATGATTGTAGGAATTTCGTTAAGCTCTATCGACTTTTTGTTTTAGCTTTAAGCAATAAGCACTGCAATTTTCGATCAATTCGGATTTGATAAAATTTATTGATGAAATCATGCCAGGGAGTCTGTTTGGAAGAAGTTGGTGCCGGAATAATTCAGTTTGACTTGGTCATGCATCTTATGTATGAGATGTCTTTTGACAACATATCATTGCGTTTGGCAATTTCGCTCAGTCGTAGGGTAACCTATCTGATTTCCTTCCAGTATTTTTCCTAATTTTATATTGAACGGGTGATTGTCGGATTGGCGGTTTTATAGAAATTAGTTTTGGGAGAGCCAGGATTTAACGGGTTGATTAATAAGTCGTTAGTTGGCTTTCTTGAAGTCATTTGCTGTTATCGGTGGTTCAATCAGTGAGTTGTATACCGAGGATAATATCGTCGTAGTCACGGGTGCTAGAGGCGGTTTCCGGGAATGTTTTCGAATTCAAATTCATTTGAATATACACCCATGTTCCCGCTATTCAGGAAGTGCTCAAGATAAGAATAGCAGCACTTACTATTGTATTATAGGAAGGAGCAGTCTTTTATTTTGCGGAAATTAAGTGAAATATTTGGACTTTTGTTATTGTTGTTAACTTTATAAAATTCGCTGAAGCTTCTTAATAAATGCCTTGATCAACGCACGTTTTAAATGCTCTAGATCCCCAGTGCAGTTTAGACTGCAACTATGAATAAGCATTTTGTCGATTCAGGCTCGATATGAGGTATGTGACCTGTCATGTTCCCAGTCCATTTCCGGTATAGGAAAGCAGATGTAGGTATATATTATCGAGCAAAAATGATTGGTTGCCCCGAACATGAATCAATGCGGTTGTGTGTATGATGGGGGAGAAGCTACACCTTCTGATCACCTAGGCCGTGTTGGCCCAATGTATTCGCCACCCCCGTCTAACGGAATATGCCGGATTCGTTAACGTATCGCAGGATTTCCGTTAGTGGATGTGATGTCACCCGTCGCAATTGGAGAACATCGGCACCAAAGATCTGATGCCTGATGCGTCCATAGGTGCAGCATTCACATAGGAAATGCTCCGTGGATTCCGTTTCCTCATTGCAGGAGGGACACGTATCATCTTGAGTAATTCCTATTCTGAACATATGCCCCGCTAGTGAATTATGGCCTGTCAGAATGGCCACAATACACCTGCAAGTCCTCCTGTTTTTGGACAGGATAAATTTTGCTGCACGTATGTTTGGTTCTGGAAGGAAAAGTTTGGTGTGTCGAGCAGCATTTAGGTTCTGCCACCTGTCATTATGGGAAGCTTGTTCCCAATTTTTGAAAACAGCCTTAGCCAATGCTACTGATATTCCAATTGCTGGCTCCGGTCACGGCATAGGGGAGATTGACCCTTCTTTCGCTAAAGCATCCGAGATTTCATTTCCCTTTGTGCCACAGTGACCAGGTACCCAGAGTAGTTCCAACGCATTGGATCTAGAGATAGAGTTCAAACGGTTTCTGCATTCCTGAACGATTTTCGAGGTGATCAAGGGACTACTAAACGCCCTCAAGGCAGCTTGGCTGTCACTGCAGATTGCGATGCTCCTGCCCTTCTACCCCTTGTCAAACACCCAGTTTGCCGCTCTTAGGATCGCATAAACTTCGGCTTGAAAAACCGTTGCATATTGTCCCAAAGGAAAAACCCACTTCTCGTTTTTATCCGAGAGGAAGACTCCGGCTCCAGAACCCTCTTCTGTTTTTGAGCCATCGGAGTAGAAGACTTCCGTATATCTTGCCACGCATTCCTCTGGGTCTTCCCAGTTCTTTCAACGCTTCAGGGTAACTTCATATCTTCTACCAAACAGATGTATGGGGACACGAGAATCGGAAGACATTGTAAGAACTGGATTCAGTCCTCCCAGTAGCTCTTCCAATGCTCTAATCGAATTAGCCTATGAGCTGCTCTCATTGTAGTGCTTTGAATAAATATATCCAGGGGCTGCAAATTGAGTAGTGCATTTAGAGCTGCGCCGGATGTCGCGCTCATGGCACCAGTGATATCCAGACACACAGTTGTTTACAGTGCGGCTAGTTTACGGTGAAAACCTTTTTGTCTCACCTTAACCCACCACACTACGGATGCATATACGAACATCGGCCTAATGATGGCAACCTATATCCACATTACCACATGAGGCCTGAGTTCCCATGTCGAGGCAAAAGTTCGTCTGCACAGCCGATTAGCTGTGAAAGATCGTTTCATCTTTACCTCTAAATGTTTGTTCTAAAGAAGTTTTTTATCTAGAATGACTCCCAGATATTTCACTTCTTCCGAGAGTTGAAGGGTAGTACCCCTCACCTCAGGGAGGCAAAGTCCTGCCAGTATTTTCCTTTTTGTGAATAAAACCATTGTGGTTTTATTTGGATTAACTGACAAACCATGTCTGAGGCACCAGCTCATCAATGGCAGGTTGTATATTCCCGCACACTGTTCCAAGATCCCGATCAGCAGCAAGCACAGCCACGTCATCAGCATAAGCTTGAGCGTGTATTGGTAAATTTTGCAGTTCGCATAGTGTAGTGAGATGATCAGCATACTCCGCAGAAGTGGCGAAAGCACACCTCCTTCGAGGCAGCTCTTCGTTGCTTCTGCAGTTAGGTAGCGATCGACATCCACCTCAGTGCAAAGCAATCTTTGCGCTAGCATAGCATGGATCCACTTAATTAAAGCATCATCAACACCATGCGTTCTGGTGGCATCACAAAGTTTTTGAAAAGGCGCACAGTCAAAAGCCCCTTCAATGTTCACGGAAACCTCCATCGCGTACTCACCATTTAAAGTTGCATCCTCTATCTTTGTGACCAAAGAATGAAGAGCAGACGCACAGGACTTTCCACGTTAGTAAGCATGTTGATTTTCACTAAGTGCGTGACGTAAGTGCGTTTTCACGAAGGTGCCGCTCCACCAGTCTCTCCAAACCTTTCAGCAAGAATGAAGTCAAGCTGATCTGTCTGAAGTTCTTTGGATTAGAATAGTCTAACCTTAATAATAACCTTTTGCCAAGAGCAAGGCAAGTAGCCCAGAGAAAGCCATCGTCGAAAAATATTTCTTAGAGTTTGCTCTAAATGCTCCATAGCATCCTTTAGCATTGCCGGATAGATGCCATCCATGCCAGGTGCTTTGAAATGTTCAAAGGACAGTATGGCAGCTCTCACCCTTTCATGGGTAACAACCGCTTCGCAGTGTTCCAGTTCCCTTTGCAGCACTTCCGTGTTGAAGAGGCTGCAAGAACTTTTACAAGTACGGTTTAGAAGTTGCCTGGTTGATTTCTTGAGTTTTTGCAGTTCTCCGTCCCGCCAAGGAACCGTTTTACCTCTTTGACCTCGGGAAATAGGACAAGCCTCTTCATAGCACTCTAAAAGTGTGCAGTTCAGAGTTTTCAATTCATCTTCCAGCGCCAAAGGAGTCCTTAGTCGCCTAGGGAACTGTACTTTATTGCCAAGAAGTTCACTGAACTTTGCTCAATCCGTTTTCCTAGGGTTCCGTCTTGGTACTGCAGACTGTTCGCCCGCAATAGCCAGATTGAATTCTAGACATCGGTGATCTGACAGTAAGACCTCGTCTAGCACTCGCCAGTGTGTAATCAACTCTAACAATTTAGAGGTACAGATTATTAGGTCAATTTCTTTGCTTCTTCTCGGTCCCAAGAACGTAGGGGCGCACCCTACGTTTGCAGTCATAAGACCAGCTGAAGTGATGAAATCAAATAGTTTCTCCTCTCTTGGATTGCATTTGCTACTGCCCCAACAAATATATTGAGCATTCGCATCGCAACCGTAACGTGAGAGCTCAAGACCACTTGATTCTGCATACACCACCAGATCCCTAAGCTTTGGCGTCGGTGGAGGATACAAAGAATCATAGGGTAAATAAGCGGAGGCAACTACGATGTTTTTCCTCTCGCCATTTATCTGGTATTGTATGATGACTGTAGCTAAGTCCTGGGAACAGTACTGTCTCAACATAGTTGCCTCTAATTATCTTGATATCAGGACGCAAGCTCTCTGTCTTATGTCTTTCGTCGTAGAAAATCCTAGCCCCCTTTACTGATCCAATGCCACAGATTCTGTTAAATCGAACCCACGGCTCTTGCACTAGGAAAATGCAGCTTTGTCACTCTCGCTGCCAATAGGTAGGAGCGAGCTTTGGCATGCTGCAGGTTGATTTGACCAATCTTTATGTTTTTCAACATAAACTTAGTCTATTGTGTAGTGGAAAACAGTTAGAAGCGTATGTGGCAGTCCGCGCGGTTTCCCCACACCGTACCGCCAGATACTCAATCTCCTCGTGTTTGATTTCCCTGCGAAAAACCGTACTTCGAAGTACCGCAGTTCCCATGTTCTCATCCATGAAAGATCTCATCTCATCCCGCAAAGCATTCGTCCGCTTTCCAGTTAGCACCATAATTGGCTGGCGAACTGGCATCAAGTCAGTTCCCTTCAGGTCTCTGGCTTCCCTTCCTTCCGCCTGTTCCTTGGAAGGAGTGGGAGAAGTTACTAGCAGGTGGGATTCACTCTGTAGTCCCTTCACCATACGGGGGTTCCGCCCCTGTATGCACTATCCTCTGCGCGCAGTTTCATTGTGCGAGAGCGCACTGAAGATGCTGCAATTTGCTCTATATTGTGTGGGTCGTGCGGTTGGTTTTAGAATTATATTGATGAAGGATCTGTGTAAGATAAAAAACAAAAATTTAGGGAGAAAATTGGCCACAATGGCTTTGTCAGTGGCAGTCTCCACAGGTCCCCCACTAACGGTGAGTAAATCGTAGTTAGACAGTTTGTAAAATGCTTTCAATTTTCTGTTTAATACAGTTTTTCAATAATTCTTTATTTAGAAATGGAGAATGTTGTCAATTTTTACAAGTTCATCCGGCTACAATAGGCACTCAGACATATTCCGCTCTTCTATTTCTTTTCAGATCAATTTTCCGTTAATAGAGCATTCAACCTTTACGAAAATGCGTAACTATAAGGTAAGGTAGATAAGAAGTACCATTGTTGCCACCGTAGCTGATCCTACTACTGACGAAATAAGTTTCACGTGACTGCGGAGCTGAATAAGTAGTACGAGCTGTCTGCGCTTCCTCTGTGTATAGTAAGAGAAAAAAATCATTAAAATAATGTTTCAAAAATGATAGGAATATTTTCGTTTGTAAAAAGGAATTCCTTCTCAATGTTTATATACGAAATGAATCAGAAGTGGTGATGCATGAAAGGCTAAACACACATTTTCGGACGAATTGATTCGATTCAAGTCGACATTATATTCAGTGCACTGACAAATCATTGAAAATGAAACTAGCAAGCATAAAAAAAAATCCAGACGTTCACACCGGGACAATTGAGTGAAGATAATATTATCATTTTTGTTCTTTTTTAAACAAAATCAGTAATTGGGCGAATTATAATGGGAGTAAAATTCAGTCGTTATTTATTGAAAAGGAATCGATAAAAACCTTTTGGAAACTAATCAATCATTGTAATAACTCCCTCCTATTCGCAAAAAATATCGAACGGATTAAATGAAAATGGTAATAAAATTGGAAATTGGAATAATTATGTGCCACGGTGTATTGACAATGTCTTGATATAATAACGAGCAAAGGCTTATGTTTGGCATTTTCATTAATTTTCGAAACGGAGGACGAATTTTGAAAGAGACGAAGAGGTGTCCTCATGTGTTAATTTCTATGTATTATGTTTATTTTTATATTTGTCCGATTTCCTCTTTTTGCTCTTGTATTATTTTGCCACGAATTATTTTTGTGTTTGTTTTATATTAATGTGGACGATGAGCAAGACCGAGAATAAGTACGGGTCTCACAAAGTGAAAAGTATAATAACGTATTAAAATGAATGAATTGTTCTATATCCGATATATGCGCATATGGCTTGGATATGTTTCTTTTGGATTTGATAAAGAAAATTTATAGTTTTTATTTATATTTACATGCATTCTTTTAATTGGTTATAGCCGGACTATTCTCTATTACCAACTGTTTCGGAATGAGTAAGAACTATCTAAAAATGACAATTTTGGGTCCTAAGGGCCTGATGACCACACATATTTGGCTTTTCGAATAATATTTTTGTTTAGCCCCGGAACCAGTTTGATAATTGAATTTAGCTATTATTCGAAATTCAGTTCAGGTTCATTTTACACTATTACGATAATTTCATTTCCTCTCCCCCAATTGATTTAATCGAATTTGGTCGACCACAGCAAAAACCAGCCAATAGTTCATCTGATTTACGGTCCAGTGCCATAGCTGAAGTGAAAACCTAGTTAGTCTAATTTTACCATATTGCTCCCACACAACACTGTTGATCGCTTCCAACAAATCGGAATTTGCAATTTCACTTAACATGTGGAACAAATTTTGCAATATGTGCAGTAAATATTCACGGAATGATTCCATGACGTCCCTAATTCAAAATACCGCCATAAAACACAAGTGAAAATCATGATAGTCCTGGAGCCATGAATTGTAATAAAACTGATAGTAAACTATAAAATGGCTTTATTAAAGAACTTGAGGGTGAATCATGCATAACCGCCATTTCGCCGCGACAAAATTTCATGGGGCGAAGTTCATAAAGTTTTATCACGAACATCAAAATCAGATCGTAACCAATTTTCAATTTGCAATTCATGCGCTGATATTACATAATAATATTCGTCAATTAGCTATTAACGTTATTATTTCAGAAAGGACACTCGCTGCATGATATTTGCAATTCCGACGATAGAGCAATCAACAGGTTTCCAATATATTTGCTTTACGAGCTCCCACCTAGATTGCATTGCGGTTGAGTACGTTACTTTTTGATGGAGCTTCTTTATTAAAAAGTAGCATGTGAACTTTCGACTATATCCGCCTTAAAGCCATTTAGATAGTAATTGTTTTTCCTGAAAATATAATTTGTTCATTGTTATCTTCTGTGAATTTTTCAACTTGATGTCGTTTCGTCCATCATGAATGAAGTTATACTCATTTTTCACTGGAAATCTGCACAGTTTAATGATAATTTTACGGTTTTAGCACAAAATCTGTTTTTCAGAATATATAATTTTTTAGTAATCAAATTGTGTTCACATCGAAGAATTCCACGTAATATTTAGATGAAGACAGAGGCGGTCATGACAGATACAGTATAAGTTTTAGTTGGTAAGCCTGTAAGATCATTTTGCTAGCATCCCTTGAAAGTTTGCAACTATAATAATTGACAAAAAATCTCTTTATCTTAAGAACAAAGAAGGCTGTGTGTACAAAATGTATTTAGATTATATATTGATATACAAGAAAAAAGACGTTCACAATAAATGACATTTTTATTAAAATGGTTTGCCTTTCGGTTTTCAGATTTATTATTTTTTGTTATAAATTCACAGGATAGCGTCATAGAAAACAACGACAGCGGGATTTGAAAAGGTAATTTTGCGAACACACCCTATTATATATATTAACTTCAGTCTACGTAGGAGGAATTGGTGTATTAAGTAGGCTCTTTTCTAAACGGGGAAAGGGGGAGCAGGTGATAGTAAATAATTTACTCTAAGAAAACAGAGTTAAAGCTATGAAGGCATGATGGGCACAATCACATTATGGGGAAGGGAAAATAGCTACCGAAGTCTCAAATACCAAAATGTCTTCTGAATGTGTGTTCAAAGGTGGTTTTCAAAGCGTTAGGGAGAATTGGATTGAGCTAAAGTCAGAAGGGGAACGGAAGCCATATGTCAATCAAGGACCATAGGCGATGTCGATGAACTGAAAATTGAAATGAAGTGTTTCGTTAGACGTTATACCTAAATCTTAAGATTCATCCTATTCACCGAGCATTACATTTGGCGGCGATTAAACGATAAGCACGGGTTAATTAGAAAGAGAGGCTATTAATAAAAAGTAGAAATAATAGGTCGACTATTATACAATTTTGGGAAACTCCAGAGAAAAGAAAAACAGATTCCCGGCTAAAACGGCGTCCAGGACTCTGACCCGGAACCGTTTGACACATTACCCCAGGCCAGGCCTATTCAGTATAGGAGCTAAACCCCATAGATTCAGGGAACCTCAGCTACCCTGGCATCTCTCCTACCCATCTCCCTCTTTTTCTTCTTAAGAATCGCTCTGCAGCATGGTCTCAATTATGGTGTCCGGGGACAAAAGGTACCCTTCCATCGAAAGGTGATAGCAATGGCAGTCCCACCTTCTGTAGAAAAAAAAGTTGTTACAGGCATCATCCATCACGTCCTTGCAATAAATGCAGTTGGGCGACCGTGATTTCCCGATTGTGTGCAGGTAATATTGAAAATACCCGTGTCTGCTGAGTAGCTAGGTTAGGAAATAGTCAACCTCGCTGTGTTTTCGATTGAACCACGGTTGCACGTCTTTCATGAGATGCGCGGTCCGTCTACCTTTCAATTCTCTTTCCCAAGATTGCTACCATGTGCAGAGAGTACGAGGTCTCGCTTCACAAGCGACAGCTTCCTTACTTCCCTCGCCTTTTCTGAGGTATATAGGCCAACGAATCAGCAGCTTGTTCCACTTATACTAGCATAAATTCGCGGTCTTCCGCAGCATGGTACATAGAATGCTAAACATCCCCCTAACCAGAACGAGATACATATATCAAAGAACTGCCTTATATAAAAGACACCGCGAAAAAAAACGGATACAGCACCGACATTATAGACGCTATAGTAAGGAAGAAACACACTGTCAATAACAGGAAACAATTGACATCATTGCTAGGCATCAATGAAAAGACAACAGTGGGACCGAACATAACATACACCTCGTTGTGGCCCAGGGTCCGTAATCCGCTTAAAGAATTGAAAATAGAGGCTGCCCAACAAGTAGACATGCGCAACTTAAAACTCGACTTAGGAGCGCAAAGGACCCGAAATCCAAGGAGGAGGTGAGTGGGATCTCTCTTGATCACATGCCCGGAATGCCCCAGTAATATATAGGGCAGACTAAGTGGTTGGTAAACATATGATTCGCGGAACATGCCAAAGATGCGGAACTAGCGACAAAAAACCCACTACAGTGTGTCAAGTCTGCAGTCGCAAAACATATAGTAGATAACGGCCATAACACTTCCTGGGACAACGTGGAGATTATACAAAAAATAAATAAAGCGAGTTGAGGATGAATGTGTGGAGTTACTCGATATCCAAATTATCAAAGTAGACAAAGGTGACCTAAACGTAGTTCTAGGAATAGGCTCGTTGATGTGTTCTTGCATATGACTGTACTAGCTATGTTACATAGTTTGGGAAAGCGAATATTTGGCTTCTGAGATAATAGACGTGACAGACAAACATTCTGAGGGACAGGCAAAGAGGCAGACAGTAAAGTGATGTTAGTAATACTGTGTGACTTCTGCGGGTGGTCAAAGGGTAGTATAGGTCCCATGGCGAAACGTGGATTGGTACCCACGATGGAGCATAAGACCTGGGAAACGCCCGTTGAACCAACACCAAAAGCTCTACTAACGGCTCCACCTCCACGTGGTGACCGCTGGGAGCTCTTTCTTTACGAAAAGTTGCAGCCGGAAAAGGATGGAGGCGAGTCTCCTGCGCCTAAAAATGGGGCAAATTGTAACAACTGGTCCTGCAGGTTGGGGGTTGGGTAGGGCTGATAACTTGTTATGAAGCCACATTTGCGAGGCAAATTTAGAAATATAAGCCTCATTAACGTTCACGCCCCTACAGAGGAGACTGCAGAGTCGGAGAAGGATACCTCCTGCGAGGCAGTTGAGCGGACCCGCGAAACCTGTCCCAAGTATGATATCAGAATCATATTTGGAGATTTCAACAGTGAAGTAGGGAAGGAGCCGGTATTCAGGCGATACATTGGCCCCCACAGCTTACATAGCGATACCAATGATAACGGACTGCGCATTATCCAGTTAGCAGTGTAACACGAAATGGTTGTTGGCAGTACCTGGTTTGCGGAAAGCGGTCTACAAACATACATGGGCCTCTCCAGACGGGACCACTTTCAACCAAATTGACCACGTGTTGATCGAACGCCGTCACCTCTCAGCCTTGATGAATGTCAGAACATATAGGGGGCCAATATAGGTGCGGATCACTATCTCGTTGGCATGGCGCTGCGAGCCCGAATAACAACACCACTTACAATCCCTTCTGACAAGCAGGTGAGAGTTAACACTGAATCCATCCACAACACAGCCATCCGCGACACTTATAAGAGGGAAATGGATGCCGCAATAACCGGAGTCAGTAGAGATCTTGGAGATGAAGCATAAAAAAATGATCTTCACAATCACCTGAGGAACGTTATCATAAATACCGCCACAAACATACTTGGCCCCAGCCGCAAAAAGAGTCGGAACGGCTGGTTGGGAAAAAAATGATCAATTTCCAGCCTCCTCACTGCCCCGTTTGCATCAAGTGTTAGAACTGATGTTAGGTTTGGAAAGTACTCCTCGAGACCTTTCATTTGTTATCCTACATGACTATATTTGGTGAAAAAAGTCGACATCCCCCTTTTGCATGGGGACAGTTAAATAAGACTTGGAACTATGTTACTCATCTACTTACTTACTACTATCATCTTTCTACCAAATTTCATACCAATGGGAGTAACCGCTTCTGAGATAATAGAATGATTTTTCTCTGGCAATATGTTGGCGTTTCTATTACGAAGAAACTTCAATGGTGTGTTTTCTATTTTAATGATAAGGAGAGAATACCAACAAACTTATCGATCAAGGTATTTGAGTTATGAGTTTTAGGGCTTCACGTGCACCTTTTTAGTCGATATTTATTTTGCTTCCAATTTCAGAGGTTAGATATTGTCTTCAATTTGTAGCTAAATCCAAAATTGATAGATCAGTAGTATCAATACAAAGCTAGCTTTGTACTGATGAAGGGAGTAAGTTGCTCCCGAAATATATATATATATACATAATAAACTAAAATTGTAGTTTGGAGTAAGCTACTGGTCTATCAATTTCAATTTCAGCTTTGTGTACCTTTTGAACAAATTCCCGCGATTTTTCACCCATTCGGATTTCAAGGAAGTTGCGAAAGCTTGTTAATAACGTGGGAGGGATTGATGTCTCCAAAAGGACCCCTTACATCATCTGACAAGTTTAGCACAAAAGTATGCAAGCGCTTGTCGATAGGACATTTCAGTGGAGATGCATTTGGGCTGACCTCCTCAATCGACTTCGGTGCTTGTCGATAGGACACTTCAGTGGAGATGCATTTGGGCTGACCTCGTCAATCTAGTCAGCAGCCCTAGTAGTTGACTAGAGTCATTCTGACCATCTTGAATTTCAACAGTTCATTTTGAGCAGATTTTGGAAAAGAGGCTATTCTATGGTCAGTTGTCGTATAGAGCATCATCATGCATTTCCTCTTGTCAAGTTCCTGGAAAAGAGTCTTTGAAATAAGCATCGTTTCGCTTACCATTCCTTGCTCTTCTTTCCCCAAACAACTTTCAAACTGGAATTTTTATCAAAACGTTCTGCATTTGTGATGGCTAAAATCACTGACGAAGTTCTTTGATTGAAATTTGGATCTATACGTTGACCAAATTATCGAGGTATGTTATGGCGGTTTCATAGCAGGGTGGTCCACCGTTGACCAGATTTGAGAGTCGGTTAGATACTGGGAGAATATTGGAAATACACCGTTGATGTATTCCAATTATTGATGGCTTTATCTTAGCCTACAGTAATGTTAATGGTAGGCTTTGTGAAATCACCTTTTCCACAAAGCTTGGTGCGGATAGTAAGTGTCTGAATGGGTTATAGTCAAGAGAGACTAGAGTGTAGTTTAACTAAAGTGTCTACATCCACGGTAGATTGAAAACATGAAGACAGTGTTTTCGGGAGTGGGGAAAATTATGGTATTAAAAAATGTGGCAAATTGGTACTAAATAGGACTTTTATGGGATCGTACTTAGGTTCAATCAAATAGAAAATAAAAATAGAAACTCCTCTTCATTTTTTTGGCCCTTATCCCGTTTACAAGCGGGGTCGGCCCGCCGTAATCGGTATTTTTTTTTTATCAAGGGTCATCAAACCACCATCCAGCATGTCAGGTCACCGTTCTTTCGGCGACCTCTTGGTCGCTTATCATCGACTTCGATATTCAGATCGATCTTGACGAGTGAATTCTCTTTAGCGCGTATTATATGACCATACCATTGAAGACGCCTCTCTTGTATTTTTTCCACAATTGGTGCATCCCCGTATCTATCGGATGTGATGTGTCTCGCCACAAGTTCAACGCGACATTTTCGGCTCCATCACACCAAGACGCCGTTCATTGTCTTTTATAGTTGGCCAACACTCAAAACCTGGACGACATTGCGATAAATTTTAGATTTGCGACATTCATTGATACGTCGATCACAGAAAACGTCGGCTGTGAACCGCCACTTCATCCGCAGTGTATCGTCCCACTTATGTCAAACTTTGTTTTTGTGACTTTACGAAAATTTGGACACTAAAAGATGCAGCCCTTAGCCTTCACACCAGGCACCTGGCACACTATAGTAAAATAAACGCAATTTGTAGTGTTCACGGATGATGTCTGATTCTGATCATTGGAAAATACGTCTATATACAGCTTGAGGTAAGAGTAACATAAATAAAACGTGATCCAAAGCCGACCATGTAGAGTTTTGTACTGGTTAGCACTAGCATTTTTCGTAGCTTACTTTCTTAGCGTAACATATTTATGAGTTACGAACATTAAATTTATTGTTTTGATTGAACTGCCGCTCAGTACACCGAATCTTTCGTATCAGAGGGGTTGGAGTACGGTAGGCACATGCCTTTACGCACGGAGTGTTGCACTCCCGTCCCGTCGTCGGACTTCCTCGCCTCTCTGTCATTGAAGAACTAGCCTGGGATTGTTTGGCGCATTACTTCGGGCTAGCTAGGTCAGGGAATTCCATTCACCAACGAGGGGAAGGAGAGGAAGGGAATTGTTGGTTCAGGCAACCCCTTGCCATCCGGTCTCTCTGCCGGTCAAGCTCAATCTCTTTCTCTCAATACGAAGAGCTCGAATATATTGCACAACAAGACTCAATCTGCCTGCTGCCTGAAAACAGTTCCCCTGTGTCTGCATAAAACTTTAGCAGCTTCAGTTTTTGCAAGAGAAAATCTGTGTTAGGCTTCGTCCGCCACTTCGCCATTGTAGAACACATAATCAGGAGATCGTGCCTTCCCAATCTTGTAAGACTGAAAACTTCCATGCTCACTTAGAAGATGGGTAAGGAAGTAATCAATCTCAGCTTGCGTTTGCTTCAGCCACGGATCTAAATTCTTCATGAGCCGCACAGTCCGCTCTTGACTCATTTTGCCAAGAAAATTGTCACTCCGTAAGTGTGGGTTGACGTTCTTCACGTGCAGCCACGTGCGGCTGTAGATAACTTTACGCTCCTTCGCAAGGTAGGCACCATGAGCAGTCATCCACCCGCATCAATATGCCAACTCTGTTTTACGCCTGTTCAACAGTGCATCCAGCAACAACTGTCGTAGTCGTCTGCATAACCGGCCAGGCGCAACTCCTCTGCCATGCCGAGTTTTGGCAGACTATTGGAGAAAGCGTTCCAGTGGTCCGGTCCTAGGATGAATCTGATCTCCATCCTTCTCCGGCCCTCCAGTGTCTCATAAAGCAGGCAGGTGCAGTGAGCTTCCTAATGTGCCTAGTATATCTGTCCGCCTTTCGGAATTGAAGGCATTTCTGACGTCAAGCGTAATGGGGAGCTCTATCCGTCGAGATCAGTTGTGTGCCTCGGTTCGATGAAACGTATCCATGCCTTCCATAACCGCACCCGTGAATATCCCTGATCTGAACCCGAATTGCCTTGGCGATAAGCCCCGCGCGGCAGTTCCTAATCTCCGTTTTCTTTGCTGAGTAGCGTGAGTCTCGCCATCTTCCAGTGACAGCGAAAAATGGTTAGACAAACGTTGTACGCCTCGAGTAACCGTTTCGCCGTTGGCGCAACACCAGTTCGATGTTGAAAACTGCGAACGTCACTGCCCCTCGGTGTCCGAAATGTCATGTCATCAACCCGGTGCCAAAAATCCGGCATCGTTTCATTCAACGTCAGATAATCGCTAAAAGACGTTGTCCCTAACAACGAAGCCAGACAAACCTATTCCCTCGGCCTTGGGCAAGAACACGAAATCCAAGACCGCCCCAACCCAGGTGACAACGGTACCCGACATTCCATGAAGCCGGGTCCCTGTTCCGGTATTGCTCGCTGATTAGCATTAGATCAGCCTTGACCACCTGCAGCCAAGTGGGCCAGCAACTGGTTGCACTTCGGTGCATGCTAATTTGTAGGGTGCCGGTCATGCTAGTTGCGTCCTAGCCCTTTCTAGTTCCGCCCTAAAGATTGGACACCGTCCCGAACCCTAAGTGTGTGCAACGTTCTCACCGAACGCGCCACGATCCTTGCAGGGGACGAAATTTTCACTTTCATTGCAGGTCCTTGCTTGGTGACCTATCTAACCACATCTGCGGCATGCTGTCGTGCTGTCGAGTTCCTTGCAAGTGGTCCAGACACTTGTAACACTTTGTGGGGGTTATCTGCATTCACACACTGCATACTACTCATCAAATTTTGATTTTCCCGCTGCTAAGGAGTTTTCTTGCATATTGCGCAGGGACTTATACCACAGCCAGTTTTTGGCCTCGAGCATTCACAAAAGTGATTCCTATCCGGGCATTGGTTACCTCCCAACATTCGTGCTTTATGGGCTGCTCCACTTCCTACTTTTCTGAGGCACTCAAGATCTCGGATTTTTAGAGAGCACCGAAGTTCTATACAAGAAACGAGAGACGTCTTTCGGCCTAGTTCGAAGGAGACCCGCCATCTATCGTTTTCTGTATGGAAGACACTTCTGCTCTATTCTCTTTGGAATTCATCCTGTAACGGATTGTCTTTTATCTTACCGGTTTTTGGCCCCTGGAAACTACTTGGATAAAGTCTCCTTCAGCCACGTCTTCTTCTTTCTGCTTTTTCCACAGTTCGCTCTGTAGTGGGTTATCTGCGGTCCGTATGGCGCTTGCAGTCTTCTCAGTGGGATGTGCTCGGGACTATTCGACAAGAGTCCCGAAGGAACTCGCTCCTGGTACACGTCGCAACTACCACCGTGGCAGAGCTAAGCTCACATCACCTCATCGACATCGGCAGAGAGTTGTCGACGGCTTCGGGGACTCCCAGTGTGTCCCGACGGGTGCCGGTCATTCGCGGTTTGCTCTTCATCGAGAGGCTTTTTCAAGGCTAGCATGCCGGTACGTGGATGATGTTTTTTGTTCAACTGCCGACCGGGTGCCCTGCGAGCTTTCCGGCGTAACTGGGATGCTGAATTGAATGTGGATCGCGGTTTTTAGTTACTTCCTCTAATCAATCGCTACAACTTTATTTTACGGAAGATTATTTACTTTAAACCTTCTTCAATGTATGAATCACGAAAGAAATCTCCTTGCTTTCTGCAAAGAACAATCACTAATCATTCTTTTATGTAGATCATAGCTTCGAACTATTTGCTTTTTACATTCATTCATTTATCCGATTTTTTAGAGAGTTTATAACCACCTGGATTTTTTGCCGTAAAACTTTACTCCAGCTCTAATTAGCGTATACAAGCCTATGCCATATCGTTCCTATCACCCAGTCTCTTGCTCTTCCAATTCTATAATCACTAATAGTTTTACAGGACAAACGACAAACCTTGTATCCAAACCTTTTGGAATTTGGAAAGAAACTACTTTTATCCGCATATTAAACTAAAAAGAAATGATATTTTAACCAATTTCTCACATTGACTTTTTCCTATACACTGTTAAGTCCTTCATCCTCTTGTTCGGTTAGAAAACTTAGTTAATAAATCATTTCCGCAAGCAATATATCCTCCGTGACACCCTCCAGGGCTAACTGAATAGCGGAACGGATAGTCCTTCCCGACGAGGAAATCTTTAAACTCACACTCACACAAAAACTAGCCATTACTTGCTTCCCGAAATGGGATTCCACTTTAAATAAACAGATTCCTATAACTTTTCCTTATACTTTGCACTACATTACAATGCTATTCCACAACTTTGGAAAAGAAGAAACACCTTTAGAATCATCTCTGCACCCTTTTAACACTTAAAAGGGATTTTAGCCTACGGAAGGATTTCCTAACGAAAATGCAAAAATTGTATCCAGACCCTTTTTAAAACGAATACACTTCGTCTTTTCCTTCTGTCACCCCAAAATCACACCAGCAATCCCAAGAGGTGTGCGTGTGTAGAGGGACGAATTGAAGGGTAAATTGAAAAGAGCCCTGACGAAATCTCCATTTTTCACTGAATAAATAAAACGACTCGCACACATATATAAGTGACACTTTCTCCTGAAATCCTTATTCTATTAAACTTACCTCCAACAAGTTTTCTCTTTTTTTTGAAAATTTTTCACCGATGAGGGGAGGTGGAGCAATGGAGAAATAAGTTTTTTTTACGAATATGGTACTTGTAACAGACAAAGATTTAGTAAACTTTTTAAAGTTTTTGGAAAATAAGCACCTGAGATTGTACGTGTCACGGCGATCTGTTCTTCACATCCCTTACATAGGATTTTTCCATTCTTCTGTCGTTCCGCTTCGCTTGGTTTTGTATTTCTCTATAGTCGTCGTCGTAATGCCAAGAATATCCTGTGTAGTCTTTCGTTCTTTATCCTATTTGATGAGAGTGAAACTATAACAAACTGCGGGGTGAAACTTCGCAGACACCGTGTCTATTTGTTAAAAAAGTGTAATTTGCTGATATGTCAGTTAAGATGAATGGTGCCGCTCCGAGGGGTTGAGGATCCCACTTTAAGGAACATTTTTGAGTTCACTTTAGTTAAAATGTACTCCAAAGGATCAAAGGGAGTTACGGCCCGATTTCCGTACGCTGACAGAAACGTTAGTAACGCTGTTGAATGTTGATAATCTCGTTAAATATTAGGAGGCCAGAAAGTGAAGGGATTTCATAAAAAGGAAAATAATTAATCCAGAAAATTTGAAGTCTCATGAAAATTTGCAGCTCCTGTTGCTGCACTGCAACAACTGCATGTAACCAAGCGGCCAAAACTGTTCGCGTTTCATTCATCCCCTGGGGATACATATTCCAACGGGAGCTCACTTAAGCCCTATTCGCACGACTGACATACACGCGACCGCCACCACTACCATCGCATTTAAGTTTATCGGTGGCATGAACTCTTAAGAAGGCTTTGTAGAAATTGCTACGGTTTTTATTAAATTTCGTTGACACTCACTTTTCGCTGCGTAACTTCCATTTTAAATGTGGAACCAAGTATAAACGATGAAGCCTCAGCTCTTCATCCCCAGGACGATATAGCGGACAAACTCTGATGACTTCACTTCCACCCGGCATTCTAAAGTAGTATTGAATTTGGCTCGGGATTCGAATTTGCATTTCCCAGCCTTCATCCTCATCATGGCTGGTTTGATACAATTTCTGATTTAAAAACGTGACGCGACTTAAAAAGTTATAAAATGTATAAATCGTTAAGCTTAGGGCGAAGTTGATTAAGTGACAACGGAAGATTATAGAAAATTGAAGGGTGGGTGAGATCTTGGTCGGAAATGTTTTGGCTAGTTAGTAAAACATCTGCGTCCCAGATTTGATTTTACGGTACTCCTAGATTTGGTGTTTCATGAAAATTGGATTCAACCGTGTTCTGTTTGATATAAGAAAGTAATTGGATATTTTGGCTAAGGTTATTGAAGTCGTGACGTTCGATTTTATTGAACTTACCAATAGAAAGAAATTTGAGGTGAAACCTTGTGAAAGAGGGTCTGCAGTCTTCTCTTAGAGTCTGTGCTCAGAATGGTAAGCATCGAAAGGGAGAGAGTTAGTGGGTTATGAATTGCCGAAAAGCATTAAGTGTATCCAAGTTGAAACAAAAACACCTACATGCACTTGAATTGTCTAGCACTTCAATACATTCTTTACGTTACTAATATTGAGTTTCTTCGAAGCTCTTGAACCAGGTAGTCGAAGTCGCGCTGGAGGGTACTCTAGGGAGCGGTCGCATTAGAGCTGACACTGTCGTTAATTCAGTGATGAATTTCAACCAAACGACGGCCTGTAAAGCTTCCATGTTCTGAAGAAGTCCCAGCTGTGGTAAGCCTGTTATTCACTGGTGGACGGGGAAAACTGCCCATATACAGAAGGACTGTCATAAGCTCTGCCGTCTGGCGTAACGTTTACACGCCCGGGAAGAGGCATGCGCCACAATGGCAGAGTACAGATCAGCTATAAGGAGACTCCGCAGCGCAATAAACAAGAATAAAGCTCGTGGATGGGAAGACCTAATCAACAAGATAAATTCGGATCCGTGTAAACTAAAAATTGGAAGTGGGAGGAAGCCGAGTATACATAGTACCGTGTGGATAGACCGCATTGTATCGGTGTTATTCCCCAGGAAGGTTGATGACAACAGTATGGAATATGTCGAGGACTTTCCACAATGAAACAGCTCGAAGAGGTATTTCTTATTATTAAAAATAAAAAGGCGCGAGATTCAAGTGGTATCCCGACTGCAGTACATAAACTGGTGTTCCACCAACGGTCAGATTTGTCACCCGGCTAGTTGAACGATTGCCTGAAGAAGGGCAACTTTTCTTGTCGCTGAATGGTCGCGAGGCTCGCGCTGATCAGGAAAGGAGACCCTGACTACCTTAAGTGATCCGTGTTGCCGGAGAGTCCCCAAGGCAGTTCGGGTTTAGAGCAGTGTGATCCACGGTGAATGCTGCTATGGAAGTTGTGAATGCTGTTTATCGAGCGAAGCAACACAGCCAAAAATCTCGTCGGATAGGACTCCTCCTAAAGTTTGATGTCAGAAATACCTTCAATTTCGTAAGATGGTCGAATGTGTTAGGCACATTAAAAAAATTATTCCACGGGTCGTGCTATACCTTGCAGATATTAAAGGGTTATCCCAGAGACCGTTCTCTGATCTATGAGATGCTAGAGAGTGAGAGGAAGATTGAAATTACGTCGGAGATAGCACAACCAACTATCCTGAGGCCGGACGTCTGGAACTTTCCTTAGGATAGTCTGCTCAGAGTCGACATGCCAGAAAAGTTTTACTTGGTCGGTTAGGGAGATGACGTTACGGCACATGTTGCCTGACGCGCTGTTGAACAGGACGCTGATGGGACGCAGGTGAGTTTAAAGAAGAGTCAAAATCAATGGCTAAACACCTTGGTTTAACGCTCGGGTCGAAGGTGTGCTTCTTCGGGCAAATCAAAGCCTTAAGTCGGCTATTGGTTGACGATAAGGAGACATTTTATTATGGGAGCGACGCAATCTGTTCTGACTTACGGAGGTGTGAGCTCTCTTGGTTTACCTTTCATCCTCTGCGGGGACTTCAATTATTCTTTCATTGAATGGCCAGATTCCCCTGGTCTTCATATCCTATTTAATGTAACCTTCGCATTAATGTTTCTTTTTGAGCTCATTGTTTTACGGCTTCATCTTTCAATAATTTTTGAAATCTTTTTGTACATTTAGATTTACAATATTTTGCTTGTTTTAGTTGAGGTCGGGTTTCTAGTATGAGCTTCCTGTTAACACGTCGTGGTGTTCGGATACCACCATCCTCGTAGCGAACGGAATTCGCAATCAGGTTGTCATACGTATCGCAAATTTATCTAAGACTGATCTTAATCTTAAATGCCCCGTGTATGCCCAACTTTAATTTTATCTTTCGTCGGTATCCGTCGTGTCCTTGATCTCCTGATTTTAATATCTGTTTCTGTGTAGCTCTAAGATGTTCTCGCGTGATTCCGGTCAATTTTCTAAAATGTAATATGCATGTTGCAAATTATTTGATCGATAGTAACAGTTTTTTCTTCATTTGTTTGAATCGTTTAGTTTTTACCTGGAACCTCTCTTCGGGTGAATTCACATTTGATTGTGATATTTGTGTATTTGGATTTAATTATACTTAGGGTATTATTAACCAGATTTACTGAACGATGTCATTAACTAGTCATGATATGATGAGCACTCAATGCAATGAACCGGAGTTTTGGCATTCGCAATTGTTAGACTACGGTAGGCACTGTGGGAAAGTATTCCTCCTAAAGTATTCCTCCAGCGTTTTTTAATATTCACGCGAAATTCCCATGTAATATTACATATCGCTGCAAAATGTCGCGATGACACGATCATTGATGTGAGGCAACTGGTCGGTCAACACACTGCGATGTTGGCTGCTATTCAAGAGGTTGTTGATTCGTCATTCAAAATATGTAGTACCGAAGTGAAATCTCCCACCTGCCGTTTCTTCCGTTCACTGCGGCCACGACTAATCAATTACCGGAACAACATATTATACAAACAAAATGGTCACCATGGATCTGGTGTGGCGTCCACCCTCTTATAACATCCCAAAGCGTCGTCCATCAGAGCACTAAGTCTGAGGATTTGGCTGAAACTAAGGATACATCTTCTGTTATGTTAAACAGGGCCTCTTCAACAGTTCTTTCTTCACGGACATCGGATCCCTCCTGGTGGAGGGTCATTTAGTCATATACTAACATCATCATACCAGTAGCATCAAACAGTGATGCTTCAACAGTCCCTTACTTACTTCAAATTTAAGCATCGTTACACCGAAAAAACAATTGTTAATTTGGGGGTTGCCATCGACACGTCCTTGAATGACATCCTAAACTATGTTAAAGATAAACTAGGATTCTTCTTCTTCTTCACCGTTTGCTTGTACTAAGTTAATGAGGGACATCAATCCTGGCCGGATCATAGCTTCATTCAAAATTACCTACCCACATGATTTGAAGGGATTGAATCATCTGTCGTTTTAGCCTCCCGGCGATTTCATCAAGGGTTTTCGGCGACTAACTCACCCTGCAAATTTTTGGAAGGATCATTGTAATTATCGTCGCAGTTAATACCATTTCTTTATACTACCAAGGTCCAGATTTGCGGAAGGAGACTCATATTATATTTTTACACAAAAAAGGTGCCAAACCCTGGCCGAAAACTACCGACCTAAATCCATCCTTTCCTCATTCTCCAAAATTTTTGAAAGATACTTAAAAGATTGCCTTTCGCCTCGTTTCGGTCACGCCAGTGTGAAAGAGCAGCACTGGTTTCAACACGGTCGCTCAACGGTCACCAAGTTGTTGGAATTCACCAACTTTGTTGTGAAGTCTCTAAATACAAGAAACGATGCCCATACAATTTATACTGACTTCTCCAAAGCTCTCGATTCAATTGCTTCTCACCAAACTCCGATCGTATGGATTGCCGGCAAGTACTCTCCCCAGGTTAAGATCTTACTTAGGTGGCGGAGTAAATAGTGTTTTTTCAAACGTGGCATCTCGTGTCCATTTCTGTTTTCATTTTCGTGAATGATCTTCCTTCCTTGCTCTCCTGGCCTAGTATTTTGTATACAGACGATTTTAAATTGTTTTCTGTTATCGGTTTCCTTACCGATTAGTGTTCGCTTCAGTCAAACCTAGACACATTATCTATGTGAATATATGCTACTCTTTAGGCTATTCACTAAAAACATGTTCCCAGACATCCGATTATTGTCTTAATGGTCAGCCCTTAGCCATGATTTCCTTTAGCCTCTAGCTTCATCCCTAGCCATTCACAAAAATAGAGTTACTAACACTCTGTAAGTTTTCGTTTCCCTTCTGTTTTCTATATGCACTGCCGTTTAATGTTGATCAAAGAAATAATAAACAGTGAACGCCTTGTCTAAGTGCAGAGATCTGCATCTCTGCGAATGGCATCTGCCTATCGTACTGGCTCAGCAGTGATCTCTGTTGCCATCTTTATTAAGGAACGTAAAGCCTTCTACAGCCACAAAAGAGAAGACTTAAGAAAGACGATTGCCCTTGAATAACGGCAACGCACAATATATATATATATGGTTGCAATTTACTCCTCAGTGGGGTACAGCGCGTCAACCACACCTACGTCTTTGCAGTTACTTGAAACGGGTTTCAGCTTCTCCTACGATTTCCTGAGACGCCTGCACTTCTTCTCCACTATTTTGCGCCAAGTGCTCTTGGGGCGACCCATTCGTCAGTCATCTTGGCAGAGTGGATTCCACTGCATGACATAGCCAGCAATGCAATTGTCGTCCCTCGTTACCACTTTTGCCGTCCGATCAGACCAAGTTCTTCGTTTGAAATAGTATCAGGCAGCGGTAGTAACATATGTCTGTCACATTAATAACATTCGAAATAAATTTCGAAATTTCAAATGTTGCTAGCCCTGCAGCGCCACAAGGTGTTTAAGGAAAGATGTCATCGTTCATTAAACTCCGTCCTCCAGGTAGGGCAGTATGAAGAATGTCACCGATAACAAGAAGAAGTAATAATATCGGTGGCAAGATGCAACCTTGGCGGACTCCGCTTTGGACTTCAAAATCCTCTGGGATTTTCCCTCGGGGAGGCACGCGAAATTTTGCGCATCATATGTCACTTTGATAATAACAATTGGTTTTTGTCGGAACGCCCCTGCCGCGTAGATCACTTCAGATACACCCCCTCTTCGATGGTGGATCTGGAGTGGAATCTAGCCTGCTCACTGTGTGTTAAACTTTTGCCATTGCGACGATGCCAATTATCTTTGCAATGTTAACGATCATTTCCTTCTTCCCGTACGAGCGGAAGTAGCAGATCAACAGTAACTACAGGTGGAACGATAAATAATACTGCAGGGAGACCGTTAAGCCCAGCGACTTTACACCGTTTGGGTGCATTGATGGTCGAAATAATTTTTCTTCTGCTGGTCACAGTGTCTGGGCATTTCATCGGCCAGAGGGGGAGTCTCACCGGATGAACCATGGTGAAGTATTTTTTTTCACCTCTTCAGTTGCTCGTCAGCTTGGATGACAAGACCACCTTAAGATTTTCCACCACATGCTAGCTCTTTCCGAAATCATTGGTTTCCACGGCATCTTCCGCTTCCCTGATCAGCAGAGTAGCAAATTCTATCTTGTCACGGCACATAGTACGCTGAGCTTATCGGGGTTTTGCTCGATTTCGGAGGTTGAACATCTCACACCAGCATCACTTGTAGCAATTAATAATAATAATAATCGTTGGCGCAACAATCCATATTGGATCAGGGCCTTGAAGTGTGTTAGACCACTTCATTCAAGACCGTAACCGTACACTACAGTACATTGTAGGAGGCAATGTGGTCAGCATTGCGCTCGCCTGAGATTATTACCCTGATTTGACTCAGGTACTCATTCACAGCTGAGTCGACTGGTGTCCGACGGCAAGTCACGATGCAAATCGCACTGCCACCAGTGAGATTTGAACCGCGTCCCTCCGTACGACAGCCTTGTGCTCTAACCACTGACCTATCCGGACACGCGAAGCGATCAATAGAGCTTTGAATCCCTTCTGTATATGGATTTGCTTCCACGATTCCTCAGAGAAATCGTATGGCGCTCTTTCGGGAAGTGGCCGATGACCTGCGTAGGACCCGAAAATAAGGATTTTTGTTGCCGACCTAATGCTCATTGATATTCTCGGAAGGGTTACTCGTCCGATCAGCAAGATAGTTGTTCCACTGCCGAGCGACACCATTATCGTTACGATCTCCAAGACTGTATTTCCCTAGCACAAGTGAATCATGCAGGAGTTTATATCACTTAGCACGATTACAATATCATCTTTAGGAAGCCTCTTCTGAACTGAAGGTAATTGCTTGTAGAATGTACCCTTCTCCACTATATCGGAAGCCTCCGTTGGTACATAGCACTTCACAGTTGTGATGCTCCTAAACCTGGATCGGGATCTTGCAGCCCGAAGCGAACCAGCTCCCAGGCAGGAGAGCGCGCCTTAAAGTAGCCGCCAGAAACAACCCGACATCGCGTCTGCTACCACTCAGCTTTCTAGCCTACAAGAACATATTGGCCAAAGAGGGAGAGGAGTACTCTTCAGAATGCCAACATCTTACTTCGCTAAGGCCCATAATGCCCAGCTATATATATGGAGTTCTCGTTCGAGTTGGAAAAAGCGAGCCTTATGGGGATCCGCGATACCGTTTGTTACATCGATATAATTTTCCTGGCTGCTTTTGACGTTCTAGTATTCCAATTTGATATTAAAATTATAAATTTCAAATTTGTATCTTCGGATTTTTGCCACGCTTTGCCGCGCTACATAGCTGGGGAGTAGGTTTCTTTCGGGAAGAAAAAAGGAAAAAAGAAGAAGAAGAAAGAGGTGACAAGTACGAAGTGTGTCGGGCACGTTTTTTTTAAGGTTGGGATGTCGAAAATTGTAAGCATCGGAGATAGTTGGTTGTCCGGATCGAAACCACTTAAGTATGAAAAGTGGATCTCGATTGTGTCGGACATATTCTGTTTTCCTATCGAATGCGATTGCAAACTTCGACATTTCGGTTCTTGTTCCCGGGTTACTGGTGATAAGTTGTACGTTACGAGCAAATAAATGTCTCGCGCGGGAGAGCGCCCTTACCACTTTGGAAAGTGTCCAGCAATTTCTAATCGAAAATTCAAGAAAAATCGGGAAATTCAACCCTCGTGAGAGATAAATCCGAGATTTTTTTTCTACATGACAGCTTTTGTCGTCGTTACGTTGGCCACACTTGGTGGTCGTGTTCGGCGCAGGCGTTGATCTGTGTCTCAGTAGCGCCTTGGCCGCTTGTTGTGATTCGTAAGAAGGCAGTACCTGTGCAAGGTGAGGATGCTGCTATGTCCGCGGTGGCAACAGGGCCCATCGAATCCACCGCGACCCTGACCGTTGTCGAGAGTGCAGGCCCAAATCGACGATAAGGTCAACCATATGAAGGATCAAGTTCCCCGATCGATAAATGAAGGGACTAGATTATTGTAAGCAGGTAATTTTGCACTAAATGTAAGGTACTCTTTACAGAATAAATGGTGGTGGTGCGTAGACTTAGAGGTAGATAAGTCTACTAGTAATTAATTTTGTTGTGTAGTTTATTAGTATTATTAGTCTTGTATATTTTAGAATTTAGGACAGGAGAAAATTGAGGATTTGAACATATTTTGTTTCCGATGCACCTACAAATTTCTAGTCGAAGAAATTTTTGGTTGTTGTTTGTGAGAATTTGGAAGTTTTTTATTTTATTGTTTATATTTAGAAAGAAAAACATTAACTTTCCTTTGTTAGCTTAAAAAGAAATAATTATTATTATATATTGAGCTCTAGAATTCTTTTTGCTCCCTAATCCCCTCCCAGGAAACATCAGTCCCCCCATGTTTATTTAGGGTTCCCCCCTTCACAGGGCCACCACATCATCTGGCCTCCCATGAAGAAGAAAGGAAGACGGAGACGTAGATGTCCGAATCGGCTCTGAACTGATCTTTCCCAGTCCATTCCTCGCGCGTTAGATTTTTATGAGTTAGTCCTCTATCTTATCAGGCGTTAGGAATAGCCTCGTTTGGGATTGAAATCCTCGGTGGTATCAGTCTGCCTCGGGACTTCACGTCCGGATGGTTTTGTTTTGTTGACTCTTGAGTAAATGCACATAATTTAATCTCTGTGTCCTGACAGGGAGATAATATGTGAGAACCAAGAACCCTGGCACACATCTCGCCGCACTGCTAACAGGTTAGCTCCAGCACGTGCCGTCCGGTGCTTTATATCATCTCGTTGCCGTCCATAAATTACAGTAATTGTAATGATCAATAAAATATTTAAATGAAATCACCTGTTAGTGGAGTTTAGTTGGTTGACAGCCTTGGTGACGGTGTTTGCGCCAAGGTGATGCAACGCTGGACTCTCATCGTAACACGTCCTCGAAGAGCATGCGCACATTCCAGAAACGAAGCGTAGATCGCTTTCGATAGGCAAAGGTCTTCGGCGTGAGGACGTCCCCACTTGAGGCGTTGTTGATGTTTCTGTAGCAGTAAAGTTTCAAAATTTGAGACCAAATTCAATGCATTCTATTCAGATGAAAAACGAGGTTTGCACCAGGAAATTGAGGGACTATTGGTCAGGAACTAAGGATAATAGCAAAGCTACCTAGCATTTACAGTAGTGTCGGTTTTATGGATGCACTTCATACTGTACTGGTTTGCAAACGATACTTGCGACCCTTTGAAGAATTTACTGTATGTACCTATAGGTGGTCGGTGAGAAGGAAGCGTCCCCCCCCCCCCATTATTGCTGCGTGTTCCGCTCTTTTGGAAAATATTTTTATAGTAGAAGGAACCCTGAATGTCCTTTGCATTTCAAAGTGATTTCTGTCTTTCATGTATTTCAAATGATGCTTATTGTCATTGACTTAGACTTCTGAGGAAAAGACATTTTGAAATTCTATTTCCGTTCCGTCTCTGCTTCTTGGCAACACGAAATCAAACTTTATCTCCAATGAGCACACGTGCATCCATTCTGGCACATATGATGTTTTCACGAAAATGTTATGGTTGACACGTTCAAATGATTGTATGTGTTTGCAATTGATTTTCCATCATGTCGGTGTAAGTGTACATAACAAGCATGGATGATTGGATAGCATTTGTTTCATTTGTAGGGAAATCCTTTGTCAGGTACATTTAAATTGAATTTCAAGTACATGCCTCCGAGGAAGATTGCTTGTCTGCAATAGATGGCTAATCCGAAATGGAAAATCTCTGAAATGTGTGATAAGTCATGTTAGAATGACAGTAGAAAATTTGCTATTACAATGATAGATGAAATATTTCGGATTTAGCATTATCATTGATCCCGACCTGAGCTGCAAACGTAGAATTGCATGCGGCATCTGCGTTCATAGGTTGCAGATAATGACTTGTCCTACTGGCTCAGCTACGAACATTAGAAGTTGATCTTGTAAATAAGTAACCGCGAGCAGGCAGAAAGTTTTCCTCTGCATTTGGCTTCCTCCACCAATCCTTCCTTTCTATTGGTGTAAACCTCGTTATAAAAGAAATAATATTAATAATAATTAATCCAGGCTGAAGGAACCAACCCGTCTATTGGATGCATTATAGTGTCCTTACATTCTATTTCATTGCCTCCCATCCAGATACCTTCCTTCCTCTGGAGGTAACCATGATGCATTGGGACAGAGAGACACAAAGACAGTATCCATCACAGTTGCGGGTCGCTCAGTAACAGGACGTTTTGGTGTTCATACCGCCCGCCACTAAGGACGGAAGACATAGTTGTCGTAGGTGGAATCAACTGAATAAATTGATCGAACCAAGCACTCTCGATACGGATAAGGCAGAAGATTCCAAGAAAAGTGTTTGCAGCCAACCCAGCGACGCTCTCCCCAAAATAACCACGCCTAATTTCTTTGGGACTGGTATTAAAGTAGCCTTAGAAAGGCAGGTAACTAGAAGGCATCAATACTTCATGTAATACGCAATTTCTGGTTAAAGCGGATGGCAAATCATTTTAATATAATGATTGTCGATTCTTGACTCTGCCGTTTTGCACCGAAGTGTAACCTATCCTATTCCCAAGGAACAGGCTGCCCCTTCATCATCATCATCAATGTCGCAATTACCGGTACCCGGTCTAGGTTTGCGATAGTAAGGAACTCCAAACACCCCAGTTTTGACATTAAGTCCACCAATTCGATCTCCCTAAAAGCTATCTAGAATCCTGACCTAAGACATCACTTCATCTGAGGAGGATCAGCTCCATTTTCACTATAGATGTTATCCTTGTACACTTGCTGGGCTAGATCATCCTCGTTCATATGGGTCGACCCGCCAAACTGCAACTTATTGAAGCGGATTTTCTCCATGACTAGATGGTCGTGATGTTGCTCGTGAATTTCACGGCTATGTAGGCTACAGAATCGTTTATCCTCCAAGTTTATTTCGGATATCCAATATATGTCCGGAAAAGACAAGTAGTTATAGACGTTTTGTCACGCGTTTCAGAGGTCAGAATCCCTGCCACGGTCAATTTTTCGGAAATCGCCGAGGCACAGAATGATGACTTGCTTGAGGGTCTTAGGGACAACTCCAAACACACATTCCGGGAGTTCCCTCTCTTCGACTCGACCTCCGAAATACACTGCGAGACCTCTGAAAAAGGACCTGTGCCATATATTCCGGTCGCTTTTTGCAAGGAAGTGTTCCATGCAGTACCGGATCTTACGAATCCGGGCATTCGAACAACGAATCGGCTGGTCACAAGTAAATATTTCTGGCCCTCAATGAATGAGGATGTTAGCTACTAGGCTAGACATTGCATCGCGTGCCAGTAGTTATAAGTCACCAAGCACGTACAGAAAGAAGTATGCTCATTTCCTCGGTCTACAAAGTGTATTCACGCGATACACATTCACATTATTGGCCCCTTGCAAGATTCGCATATCTACAAGTATTATCTTACAATCATCAATAGGTTCACATGGTAGCATGAAGCAATATCTCTCGCCGACATTTCCGCACAATCATCGATAGGTTCTCGTGGTGGCCTGAAGCAATATCTCAGGCCGACATTTCAGCACAATCGTGCGGAGGCCCTTTGTTGGGAATGGATCCCACGCTTTGGCGATCCAGCCGAAGTCATTACTGACCAGGGAATGTGCGAGTCTATCCTGCTCCCGGAGTTGGGCAAACTCCTGGGCTTCAAAAGCGACGATTGCGTACCACCCGCAATTCAATGGAATGCTGGAACGCTTGCATAGGATTCTGAAGGCCGCTATAATGGCACAAGATGACTTTACGTGGGCGCACGTTTTGCCTTTCGTTTTGTTGGCCTACCTACACTCCTTCGTGAAGAGTTTGCCGTCAGCTCCGCCGAGTTAGTATACGGGAGGAATTTCGGATTCCCTAGCAACCCTGTTTTCGATACCAATTCAGCCCTTCCCACCACTGGGTTTTTCCACTTGCTCCGGGATACCGCGGCCAAAGTCAAATCACCACCACCATTCCTTCATTTTCCGATGAAGGTTAACACCCCCCAGGACCCAAACGTCTGGACATACGTCTTAGTTTGCGTGGATGCTCCCCGGATGTCCGTGCAACCACCATATGAGGGCTCCTATGAAATGTTGAATCGGGGGAGCACTTTTTAAGGTTTTGTGTGAAACAAAACCTTATTAGAATCCAGTCGATGTCTGTCTGTCTGTCTATCTGTCACACCCGATATATTCGGAAACGGCTAAACCGATTGTCACGAAAACTAATGAGAGCGTGTGATCTGTTGTTCCCTCTACATACAGCAAGTAGCGCCATTTTGTGTTAAGTTAAGGGCGGCTCCCCACACATGTGGATGGAGGGTGCAACATTTTTTTTCCTAAAATGTGACCATGTGGGATGTCAAATGAATGGGCTCAATTAGTACTTTTCGAAACTGGCACCACATTTAACATCGAGCGAAACGTAGGAGAGTGGGAGCTCAAAATATGACCCTCAAAAAGTGTATCAGGTTCGTTTTCAGAACCTATCCAACCGAAAAATTTGAAAAAAGTCACAGTGACGTATCTCTACGAAATCTGGGCCTCAAAATACATCCGGTTTCGATATCTGTACAAATAAAGTTAATAATGGTATATTTCCACATTTTAGAAATTCACCCGGCAACCCCGCTTATGTTCATCCCAGAAGTACAAAACTCGGTATGGGAACAAGGGATAATAAAGTGCACAACTTGGTGAAGCTTGAAGAAAATCCAACTATTATTAAGAAAGTTATAGGGGGTCAAACCTTGCCATTTTTCGTGAATTTTGTGCATTCTACAACCTGTATGACGTCATCATACATATCAATTTGTCAATACCATACTGAAGGGAATTCGTATGAATGGGATCGGAAAGAATTATTTTGTTTTAGTTTAGTCATTCGTATATGAATACCAATTACTCCAAACAGATGTATGTAGGTATATAGTACATGCGTGCTAATGAAGTTTACGGGTAGTGTCTAATTCAGAAAATCTGCTTTGAAGTTTCTTACATAATATGAATACAAAACCTTTATATCCGAAGCGTGAGCTTGCGGTATTCCGACTTGTTTATGCTTGACGTCGACGGCAGGCCAAAGAACGTCTCCGTGTCCCGGCTAAAACCTTTCGTCCCAGGGTCACCCCTAAAATCTGCGGGCCAGGAGTCAAAGCAGTGTGGGGGCGCTGTAGTATAGAGTCGCTTAGCGGTCCGAGCTCCACACCAGGTTACTCACCACTCACCACAGCTGGAAACTCACCCGCCTGAGTAGCTCATCGACTGTGGAGGGCAGGTTGACAGCCGCGAGGCTGGTGTAGCAACCAGGTAGAATAAATAGTCAACCTGGTTCTATCCAGAAAAATAGATCACGTCACAGCATTTATTTGTGCTTTAAAAAATCCAATGTCTGACTTAATTTAGAAAAATTGTAAAAGTTAAACAATAGTCATGTCAGTTAAATAAATTGTTCTAAAAAATAATAAATTGGTGATTAACTAAAATATCTAGTTCAAGCTTGTGCAGCTACGGTCAACTTAGCATGCTTCGAACAACTTAGGGAATATGTCCCTTCCGGATTTCACGGCAAGTTTAAAGGCCCTTATTCGATATGCAATCCTCATTTGGAGCTTTGTTGTCGCTTATTTTACCGCAGGTCTCCAGCAGCTCGTCTCTAGTGACTGGGGGTATTCCCGTCACATTGAAAAGCCGCTAGAGGTTGTCAGTGAGCTCCTCTTGCTGGGAGCATAACTCTTTCATGAGTTTTTACAAGACGGTAGGGCCTCCGAACAGAGCTCTCTAAAGCATACCCTTTTGCTCCGTTATATGCCAAGCTTGAGGCTTTTGCAGGCTCCCTTATAGGCCTTATTTGCCTCTATTCGGTTCTACCTACCGTCCTCTCTTCCGGCTTGGTAGCAGGTTGATCGAAGGCTGGTCAGTTCTATTCTAATCGTTTGGTCTTCTACTGGCGAATGAGCACCTCCTAGGTCATATGCTTTGGCGATGCATTAGGCTACATGGGCTGCTGTTTCCGTAGAGACGTCTGTTTTATTAGGTTGGTCTAGCCAAACCTCTATGAAGGTTTGCTCATCCAACACATTTTCTGACCAGCCTGACATCTTTCTTGGTTTCAGCCGTGATGGATCAAAGAAGATCGCCTGGTGATCGCTGTGGGTGCAGTCCTCGTTGACGGTCTACGATTGAGGCCGGTCACCCTTTCTGAAAGATGTTAACATCACCTTCCTTGGCCAGAGCTGTATCCACCGCGGCAAAAGCATCTAAAAGACTGCGCCAACTTGCGTTTGCTTCCCCGCTACCTGACTCAAGGGCCTAAGCATTAAAGTCACCGGAAATCTACTACGTTCCTTTGCGTCGAGAACAAGAATGGCAGAATTCGGACGCACTATTACTAACAACGTTATAATCTTTGAATGTCAGTGCCACGCTTAAGTGAATATTATGACATGCGATATGCGTCTACATTATGTGTTAAGTATTAGGTTGTTGCATATGAAATGGACGATTTGGTACTAAAATTTGAAACGACTGTAAAGCTTACAAAAATTTACTTAATTAATCAAAATGGGTGCCAGTCGATTCAAAACACTTCTCCCAGCGAGATACAAGAGCATGTATGCCAGTTTCGTAGAAGCCAAATTTTCGGGTGTTGATAAACTCGTCGAAGGTAAGTTTGATGGCCTCTTCATTCCTTAATAGTTTTTCCGTCAAAAACTGATCCAAATGCTTGAAAAAGTGGTAGTCGGTTGGCGAAAGGTCCGGTAAATATGGTGGATGAGGCAGAGTCTCATACTGCAATTCGTTCAACTTTTGAATTGTTGTTCTGGATACATGGAGCCGTGCATTGTCGTGAATGAGTATCACATCATCTCTGTTGAATTTTTGGAAGATTTCCTTGAGTTGGGCTCAGTATTTCTGTACATTTATCGTTTCTTCAGGTGCCAAAAAAGAATAGTGGATAACTCCAACTGTAGACCACCAAACAGTCACCATTACTTTCTTCGGAGGCTCGGTTTCGGCATATGTTTCGGTCATCAGCATGTGGCCATAGTACTGATCGGGAACGATTGTCGTATAATATCCACTTTTTATCACATGTCACTATTCTGCTTCCGCTTCTGCTGTGGGAGAGTAAAGAACTGCAAATGTCCATTCGAAGCGCCATGTTTTGCTTCGTAAGGGCATGCGGAACTCATTTGTCGAGCTTTTCTATCTTTCCAAGTTATTGCAATTGCCAGGAAACTGTCGAATAGGTACGCCCATTGTCTCTGCAATGTCTCTGACAGAGTAGCAAACGCAGCTCGTCGTTGTGAATGGATCGTCCTGGATGTCCTTGTGTGGTTCATTTTCAAGGGTTTCGTCATCTGACTGGAATTTTTCGAACCACCGCCGTATGGTTCATTCACTTACCGTATCCGCTTTATGACCAAGTTTGAACTCATACACAAAAGTATACGTTC
Source organism: Hermetia illucens (assembly GCF_905115235.1). NCBI lineage: Eukaryota > Metazoa > Arthropoda > Insecta > Diptera > Stratiomyidae > Hermetia > Hermetia illucens. Next base: position 167,548,147 of record NC_051849.1, on the reverse strand, counting down.
TTGGCTATTTTTCATCTTTTTTTCCTTTTTATTCACTGTTATCACAACGACGGTCAAAAATGAAATGACTGCTTGATTAAATGTAGCAGAATTTATACTTCATTATGCGACACCAACAGCACCAACTGGTGGTGGTTTGATACAGCAAAATCGCAACTAATTTCACTTGATCGCCAAATCGGCCATTTCATGTGAAACAACCTAATACAAGTGGCACAAATAATTTCATATCTGAAGCGTCTAGCTTGCTTTCCGACTTGTTTGATGACTGGAAAGAAATTTCTAACGGCCGACTAAAAGGGTTATTAGCTTCCGTAAACTTCATGGGCTGAGTCTGTGACTTAGAGCCTGCGAGTTTTTACTATTTCCCCCGTATCTTAATGTTACGAAATGCGACTGACCTATCCTCAAGTATATATTAATTTTGTGGAAATAGAATCATCTAAATCCTGGGATTTCCGCTTAAGCTTGAGAAAAAATAAATTGGTAGATATATACATACATATTTGCAGATAGTACATTACTCAAATTATTTTTCCTAATGCCAACTCGTAATATTTTCCAAAAACATATCCTTTTAAAGTGCTCAACTTCAGAATTGAAGGAAATTACTTTAAATAACACGTATTCAGTGGGAGTTAATCGTTTCAACTCTTCATGAATATATGAGGGAATATGTATTGCCCGCCTATTCAGAATATGTGAAAACTAAAGTAGAACTGCTACTACACTCGAACCTATTCAAACTCAGAATACTGACAAATTACCATTTGTACAAATTAGCACATGAAAGCCCTTAATTCTGACAAAAATTTACATCCTGAACGTTCTCTGATAGATACTTCGTGTTACTCCACAAGCCATAATTCCACCTACGGTATATACATGGAAGGATCAGATAGAAAAGGATACGTTGGTGTCAAAGCCAAGGGCTCAAGGCTTAGATATTCTCCTTCACTCTCGGGTATAGATTCAGATAGACAGAAGTCACTTTCCACAAAGTAATAAACTTTTCAATGCATTTAAATTATTTATTCATCAAGCTTTCCTTTCACGTGCCTTGGGGCCAGCATTGGTTCGTGGCGGTTGGCCTGGCCTATGCATGAAGTGCTTTCGCTGCTCTATTTTGCGAAAGAACATGCCGCGCTGTGGAATCGAATGCGGAAAGTGGTAATTTTAGGCAGATACTTCGTGGCAAGCTGGAGTGTGAATGTGAAGATGGGGTTGTCAGGCATAGAATGGCACGTGCTTGATTATTCATCCCTTACTCTTTATTGCATTCCGTCTTAACTCTGCAAAAAGTGGTAGTTAAAAACTGGCTAAAACAAAAATTTAATGATGCTTGGTCTAATTGTATCTGAAATTTATTGGAATTCACATGCACATGTACGTCGTTATCTAGAGAGCTTTTGTTAATCGGTGGGGAGAGTTTCCTTTCTGTCCTATTACCAAGGCCTTTCCGATGTATTATCACATTGGTAACACTCAATATGAGAAGAGGGTGTGAAGTTGACGATGTAGACGATATGCCAGAATAATAATGGTAGCCGGTGTAATATAGTGCCGTAATGATTCCATCAATGTGAAAGGAAATATTGAAATAATAAAGAAATAATAGGGTATACCTATACGTACGAGTATGAGTATGGGAAGAGGAAATGTATTTGGGTCGCCCATCTGTGCACCAGTTATCATCATACATAATGCAGGAGTAGAATATCTATCAATCTATTATTGTCCTCGTAATGAATACATGCTGGGAATAAAAGATACTTTCGAGACTCATAGCGCGTTGTGAATCTGCTTTTTGTTTCCTTTCATTGTCCTTGCCTTCGTTTCTTCTGAGGGGTCTATGTAGCTCATGTACTATTATTGTTCAGGAATCAGTCACTCAAAAACTATTCTGTTCTTTCCTTTTTTTCGATAGATACGGACGTTATAATAGGAGTAAAATGTTAAAATAAATATTTTATATTGCAGAAAATTGTGATATTTGTATCACTTTTCTCTTTTTTTTTAAAGCCAAAACTGTGGTACTTTGGGGGATTTCGGTTTTCTAATCATTGTAATCGTTACTATCGTAGCAGATTTGAAATATGACAGACGTATTGTTCAAAATCATGATTAAGGAAGTGAACCAAATTAGAAGGCTTTTTCACGTGCTTTTTTGAGTCTTTTTTAGTGGGAAAAATTATTAAAATTTAATCAGGTTTGGAAATTATATTAGTCACATTCGAAAAATTTAAGCTAAACATAAAAACGTTACGTGGCATTATTCCACTGCGAGTCGAGACTAGAGCTCCTCAACAATCAGTAATTTATTTCCTAAGAATATGACCCCGAACGTAGTTGAAAATAGTCAAAAACAAAAATTTTGCAGATGTTCAAGTAAATTTTTTTGATTTTCACCATTTTTTCACTAATTATGAAACAAGTCGGGAAACTCGAAGCTGGACGCTTCAGGAACGAAAGGGTTTTGTGTATTTCTTATGTAAAGACATTTGAGTGTGCATTTGTCCCATTAGTACGCACCACGTAGTATGTCCCCTTAAATTCGAGGTACAAGGATGTAGCTCATTGTATACGTGAGCGATCACACTTTCCACCTTTCCAACTAATTTGGTGTCAATCATTGTAACAGTCTCCGAGAAAAATGCGTGTGACCGACGGACAGACCTGTAAGGAGTAGCCAGATCTCCCATTAGGCGCGTCCCAGATGGCGGATAGGGGCATGATGCATGATGTATAAATATGTGTTCCTGCACTTTTCTTTTCTGACTGTGTATGGGCTAGTGTTTGCTTATTTCTGGTGCGTGGACCAAAATGGTTATGGGAAGGACACAGAAAATAAAACCAACATGAACGAATTGAGAAGGAGTAAAGTTACCGTCCAGGGGCTCGGAACCCCAGTAACGGTGGCTGTTGGGAGTGAGCAAGCGGGCGGCAATATCCTTCGACCGTCGTGCTTGGGTGGTGGACAACTTGGCCAGCGTGGCATCTGTTACAAGTGTTTTAGATTTGGAGAAGGAGGTGTTCAAAGGAAGCACAACTCTGAAAAGAACACCAATTTCAAAGGCAAAGAATGTTGGGCTAAAAGGAGATAGCTGGCCAAAAAGGCGATTTCCACACTCATCGGATTTGATCAAGAGGTACTCCAGCAACAACAAATAGATCCGTTCAGGAGAAGCCAAGCAATTTTACGATCTCTTCAAATACCAAAGCTAGCAAAAGTGAAAGCTCATGGGAGCTCAGCAATTGAAAAAGATGAAGAAGTCAGTAAAAGGAGTAATCTGGCCAAGACTCACTGAAAACAGAGCTCTGACCCAGAAAAGATACCTTTTATGCATTTCGGGGCTAAAATCGAATCGAGCTGTCCAAATACATCAAGGACAAGCACAACGTGCACTAAGCCATTATGAACATGGTGAGAGCCATCAGGGTGTTTTACAATAGGTCGCAGGAAGAAAAAGGAAAGCCTAAGGAAAAGCCGAACATAGCAGTCCCAACAGTGTTGCAGGCGAGCCAAATGACACCAAGCCTTGTGCGTCATGGAACTTCGATCAAGTAAGAAAGTGCGAGACAAAGAGGGAATCAACATACACTAAAAAAAGGGGTCTTGACCAGTCCAACAAACAGAGCTAAAAGTTCAGAAGGGCCCAAAGTGCCCAAAGTAGGAATGTCGGCTAGCGAAGCAAAACCGAAGGAAAATAAGAACGGTGGCTGGACTAAGGTTGTGAACAAAGAAAGAAACAAGAAACCAAAATACGAAAATGGTGAAAGGTGAAATCTGACCCCAATCTAAAAGACCTAGGCGGAAAGGTCAACAAAATCCGGACGACCCAGAAAGAACATCTCATGTTTGAGCTGAAAAAATCCAGCGTAGGAGAAACTGACGGCTTTCTTAACCAAGTTATAAACTCACTTGGGGAGAATGTCACGATACGTTCGGCATGCACTAGCAGTATCGATTGGTTCGATCGATGTCGAAGGTGTGGGGAGAAAGGTCATATTCTCAAGGAGTGCAATAGAGACTCCAAATGCATTTTATACAAAGGGAAAGGGGGGACGGGATAACCGGCATATTGCCGGCTGTGGTTAATGCCCGGAATTTAGGAAGGCGTTAACAGCAGTGAAAAAATGAGGTTAATAAAAATAAACCTCAATCATTGCAGGGTCGCACAAGATTTGCCTGCGCAGACCGCTTATGAATCCACAATGGAGTTCGCTATCATTAGTGAACCGTAAAGAAATCTTGACGGTGGTGTATGGGTTTCAGATTCGACTGGTGGAGCGGCGATCGTCAAGCCTTACAATACAATATAGCATCGGTCAGGCGCCTAGTGGCTTTCTGTGTGCAAAAATAAGCGGTATATTCGTACACTTATCGGAAAAGGGGATTTGGTTTAATGCTTGATCTGACTTTTGTTAGCCCTGTGCTGGCACGTGACATATCCTGGCGAGTTAGCGAGGATATCACGTACAGCGACCACCAGGCAATCACCTTTGAACAAAGTTCGGAGCCACAGAGTAGGAGTTCCGCAACCTGGAAGCTAAAATCCAAAAGAACACCAGGATGGAGGCAAAAGCGATGGACTAGCAAACATTGACGGAGGTGGGGCTAGACCTGCCTAGCAAAGCAGGCGCCTCCATGGATCGAGGTTTCCATGTTACACAAAGCATTTCGAAAGTATGTGACGCCAATTACTGGTTCAATAGTGAACTTGCCAGCCGTCGATCGATTTGCCACAGAGCCAGACAAATGGCTCAGGGGGCTATAGGTAGGATCGATCAAGAGCTAAGGGGGTTTTTCAGATAGGCAGTATAGGTTCCGTAAAGGCAGATCAACCATTGATGCCATCAAAATGGTTACTAACTTGGCCGAAAATGCAATTCACGAAAGGGAATGTACCAGTAAATATTGTATAGTGGTGGCCCTGGATGTGAGGAATGCATTCAACTCGGCCAATTAGACCCTTATACTCTGGCGACGATTGGTGTTCCCGCTTACTCGCCGGTATTATCGATAGCTGCTTGAAAGAGCGGACACTCTGGTATAATACCGATGATGGACCCAAGGGCACATCGCTTCCGCGGTTGTCTCATAGGGTTCTGTACTGGGCCCACTACTGTAGAACATCATGTATAATGATGTATTTAACCTTCCGGTTGGTTGTGGTCGCAACCATTCAAACGAAGCAATCATTGTTGTTGAGGCTTTGTTAGCTGGACTGGCCCTCGAGGAGAAAAAGGCGGATACGGTCCTCATAATTAAGCCCCGCAAGAGAAATTACGCTTGCATTAGAATAGGGAATCGTATAATCACTTCCAATGTGGCCATAAAATTCTTAGAGGTCCTACTTCGGGGCAAAGCGCTGCATGATTTAGGCAATGCACATAAACTGAGTACAGTTTATAGAAGATCAATCTTAAGGGTGTGTTCTGCCTTTAGAACTGTGATGCTGCACTCGTTATCTCGGGAATGATGCCGATTGACTTCTTGGCAAAAGAAATGATGAGCAATTATAACACCAGGGGGGTGAACCTGGTGAAAAAAGCCGAAAGGGAGAGATCCATAAGCAGATGGCAACAGCGGTAGGACCAGTCAGAAAAGCGTCGTTGGACTGACAGGTTGATCCCTTCCATCGGGGAGTGGCTGGAGAGAAAGCCTGGCGAGATCAATTATAATCTCACCGAGTTTCTCACTGACCGTGGAGGAGACCGCCGATAACTGTACGGGTTTAAATTGGATGTGATGTATTATCTCAAGGTGATTCCACGGGTGGGGGGGGGGGGGGAGTTGGAGGTGATTTTAGTGGGTAAAAATCCCACACTTGGGCGTGCCCAGGTCAGAGTCTTTTGAAGATTTTCACCACCACAGACAAACAGACAGTAAACCGATTCTAATAAGGTTTTGTTTTACACAAACTTCAAAAAGATATCCTTAAAAATAGGACGTCATCTAAAATATTAGGTCGAACCCTGCGTAATTTTATAAAGGCTCACAGTTCCAAATTTCATGTTCAGTTTATTATGTTTATTTTACTTACTTTATCAGTTTATTACTTTGCGAGTTGAAACTTTTAATTACAACAAATATTATACAAATACACTTGTAGAAGGGACTAACGTCAAGTATTTATAAATACGAGGTGGGCTGAAAGGTTGCTAGGCTAACATAGGAAAAAAAATTGTTTACAAAATTTTATTTTAGTATTCAATATAGTTGCTTTTCAAAGCGGCATAATGATTATAGCGGTTATACAATTCTTGGATACAGGTTTTATAGTACGATATATCTTTATAATAATAATAATAATCGTCGGCGCAACAATCCATATTGGATCAGGACCTTAAAGTGTGTTAGAGCACTTCATTCAAGACCGTAACGGTACACTAGGAGACAATGTGGTCAGCATTGCACTCGACCGAGATTATTACCCTGATTTGACTCAGGTACTCATTCACAGCTGAGTCGACTGGTATCCGACGTCAAATTACGATACAAATCCCACTGCCACCAGTGATACTTGAACCGTGACCTTCCGTACGATAGCTTTGTGCTCTAACCACTCAGATATCCGGACTATATCTTTAGCCTCAAAATAGGTCTCAGTTTCGGCGATTTCGTCTTCATCGGTGCTGAATTTCTTCCTCGCGAGCATTGCCTTGAAGTCTGAGAACAGGTAAAAGCCGTTGGAGCCAGATCTGGTGAAAACGCTAGATGCGGAAGTAATTCGAAGTCCAATTCATGTAATTTTGACATCGTTTTCATAGATTTATGACATAGTGCAATGTCCTGATGAAATATTATAGTACTTTATTTTTTTCCAAAGGGGACTGCTTTTCCGCTTTTTCGTCCTTCAGATGTTTCAGTAACGCTATATAATCGTCGCTGTTGATGGCTTTCACCTTCTCAAGATAGTCGATGAATATTCGACCATGCGCATCCCAAAATACTGATCCTATGGCTTTGCCAGCCAATTGTGTATTCTTTACACGCTTTACAGTCGGTTCACCACGTGCAGTCCACTCCGATGACGACTTGAGTCTGGTGTGAAATAATGAACCCATGTTTCGTCCATTGCCACCCATCGATGCATAAATTCGTGTATTTTATGGAGGAGCTCCAAAAATTGCTCACAATCATCAACTCATTGTTTTTGATTGATTGTGACCTCGCGCGGCACTCACTTTGAACAGAGCTTTCGCATATCCGAACATTCATGCACGATATGTCCCAGCAAGTTCCTCTGATATCTTTAGAGTCTCTGCTATCTCGATCAACTTCACATTGTGGTCATTCAAAATTATTTTGTAGACATTTCTGATGTTTTCGTCGGTAACAGCCTTTTGGGGTGACCACCACGTGCGTCGTCCTCAGTGCCCATTTCCCCTCATTTAAACTTAGCAAACCACTTCTCAACGGTTGATTTTGCTGGTGCAAAGTGCGAATAATGCTTGCTAAGTCAAGCCTTGGTTTCACCAGTATTTTCTTTCGTAAAAAGGAATGTAAAATTACTTTTTATCGATTTTCTTCAAAGTAGGAAAAGTTGCTTCATTCAAGATGTTCTATTCCACAAACTAATAGTCCGAAAGTTGTCAAATTTCTACACGTGTCTTTTGAAAGTTAGGGTTAACAAAAAATCATATGGAGTTAATACTGTTTCTTGGCCTACGAACTTCATTCCACCTGATATATTATATGTAAATAATGCGCTACAAGATTTCGTAAAGACATACAACGGCTACCTTCTGGGCCAATACCTGATGATTCGATTCTGAAAATCTCGTAATCTGGTTTCCGCCCTTAACGTGAGACACGATGAGGCTTGATAACTATTAAGTTCACCAAAAAATGGTTAAAATTGTTAATTTAAGCCAGCTGTCACCTAGACAGGGCTTAGGATCTTGAAATTCCAACTTCTTCGCTAGTTTGAAAATTACTTTTTGTCAGTTATATATAAAATCTCTGTATTTAGACCAAGATGACATATATCGAACCAATTTGTTGAAACCAAACTGCGTGGCGCAGAACACTGGAGAAAGAGTCCAGGAAAAGAAAATCCATAAAATATATAAAAGACTTAATTAAAGAGCTAGGCCACCGTCGAAATTTAAAAAAAAACTCCACCTTTTGTTTCTTGCTGAATGAATGCTCAACACCTTGAGTGACATATTCAAAACATTACGATGGGGAAAATATATATAATTACGAGTTTTTACCGACTGTTCTTTAAAATAAAAAAAAAACACGGGTTATACTCGGAGTGATTAGGCTTTATTTTTCCAATAATTTGCCTAAGACTAAAGACTTAGATCAATTCTAACTTATATTTATAGTTGAGTTGAAGAAAGGGCGCAAATTGCTGAGTTTGCAAAGTTGCATCTTTTGTAACTCGATATCGCTCAATGTTCGTTTCAGTCATGTTTTTGTTTATGTTCATATGTCGCTTATCTCTTGTGGATAGATTCTAGCTTCTGTTAGAATGACAATGTTTATATTATTTCGCTCGAGTTTAATAAGATAAATTTTATGAAGATAAGATGTTCATGACTCATACGTTGTGCTGCGCTAAAGCAGCAGTTCAACCTTGGCGATATAGACCAGAGTGCCATAAAAAGGATGAAGAAGGCATATGGTGGCACACAGACCGCTATTATTAGTTTGCCGGCGGAATCAGCTATTAAGTTGATTACCGCGGGCAAGGTAAGAGTAGGTTGGGTCGTGTGCAGGCTCAGGGAACAAATCTCTCTAAAGAAATGCTTCAGATGCCTCGATTTCGGCCATTTTGCGGCGGCATGCACTAGCCAGCATGATAGGTCGAGGAGTTGCAGGAAGTGTGGGGAAGAGGGCCACCTCATCAAAGATTGCACCGGAGATCCACGGTGTATGTTATGCAGTGGGAAAGAGGGCGTGGACGGCCGGCATATTGCGGGAAGCAGCAGATGTCCGGTATATAGGAGGGAGCTGAACCGCACAGGAAAATGAGATTGATACAAATCAATCTCAATCACTGTGAGGCAGCTCAGGACCTGCTCTCGCAAACCATTCGAGAGTCGAATGTCGATGTCGCGGTTATTTGCGAGCCATACAGAAACTACGGCGGTGCAACTTGGGCGGTGGATGCGTCTGGCAACGCCGCAATCTGGGCGTGCGGAAGACAGGCCATTCAGGAAGTCATGGCCCCCCCGGCAGCCGGTTTTATAAGGACGAAGGTCAACGGTGTCCATATTTACAGCTGCTACGCTCCTCCTAGTGCAACCTTAGCACAATATGAGGAGATGTTAGACAGTCTGGTGTTGGATGCTAGAGACCGCAGCCCTAAAATCATTGCGGGCGATTTCAACGCGTGGGCCCTGGACTGGGGAAGCCGATCGACGAACACCAGAGGTCAAATTCTGTTGGAGTCATTTGCGGAGCTGGACATCGTGCTGGCCAACGTAGGATGCGTGCCCACCTTTCGAGGAAGAGGGTCGGGTTCTATCGTTGACCTGACATTTGTTAGCACTTCACTGGTGAGGGGGATGGCTTGGCAAGTGAGTGAGCACTACACCCACAGTGACCACCAGGCCATCTTCCTCCACATTGGGAACCGGGGAAGCAGTCAACGACGCTCTGGAGGTGGAAAGGCTAAGGCGGTTGGCTGGTCTATCGGAGCTTTCGACGAGGAGATATTCCTGGCCGCATTGGAGGGAGCCCATGATCCGGATGGAACAGCGGTGGAAAGGGTCACACAGCTGTCTCAGCGTGTAACCGAAGCATGCGACGCTACGATGCCACGACGACGTTTGCACCACGGCAAGAGGCCAAACTACTGGTGGAACACGGAGATCGCTGCCTTGAGATCCTCTTGTCTCCGAGCGAGGAGACTTTCCCACAGGACAAGAGGAAGGCCGGAGCACCAGGAGCGTGAGGAAGAATACAGGGATCTGCGAAGCAACCTTAAGAAGGCCATTCGGAGAAGCAAGCGGGAATGCTACCAGAAGCTCTGCATGGAGGCTAATACGAATCCGTGGGGTACAGCCTACCAAATTGTAATGAAGAAGATCCGCGGGCGAAAATCACCTCAGGTGACATGCCCACGGCTCTTGTTGCAAATAATTGCAACTCTTTTCCCGCAGCAGGAGCAGGACGAAAGAGAACCCCAACTGGCAGCTCAGCAGGACGTCTTCTCGATCCCTGATGTTACCGAAGAGGAACTTTGGGAAATCTGCAGACGTATTGGGGACAGCAAGGCTCCGGGATTGGACGGAATTCCGAACAGGGCTCTGAAGGTGGCGGTCAAGGCCAGACCAAGGTGGTTCGCAAGCACATTCGAATCGTGCATGGCGGAAGGAGTGTTTCCCGCCCAGTGGAAGAGGCAGAAACTGGTCTTGCTACCGAAGCCTCGAAAACCACCCGGCGTGCCCTCTTCATATCGCCCTATTTGTCTCTTAGACACCATGGGGAAGATGTTGGAGAGGGTGATATACAACAGGCTGCTCCCGTTCATCGAGCTTGCGGGTGGTCTTTCAGAGCGGCAATATGGGTTTCGGCGAGCCCGTTCTACGGTCGATGCAGTAGCAAAGGTCGTGGAATTGGCTCGAAATGCGATGGCCATGGGCAAATGCTGTGCTCTGGTGACGCTGGACGTCAAAAATGCTTTTAACTCAGCCAACTGGGGCTGGATTAAGGGCGTTTTGGCCAAACTGGGTGTTCCTAGCTACTTGGCTCGGCTCATCGAGAGTTACTTTTCGGATAGACTTCTCTGGTACGAGACGGACGACGGGCCGAAGGAGTACATTGTGACAGCAGGTGTGCCTCAAGGTTCTGTATTGGGACCGCTGCTGTGGAACATAATGTACGACGGAGTGCTTGGCCTTCGCGTGCCGGAGGAGACAACGCTGATTGGTTTTGCGGACGACTTGGCGGTAATTGCAATTGCAAAGCATCCCGAGGACGTGGAGCTTTATGCAAATGAAGCCATTCATACCATCAAGTCATGGTTACGAATGGCCAAGCTGGACCTGGCGGACGAAAAGACGGAGGCGGTCCTCATTACCAACCGTAGGAAGAACAACACGGTTACCATCCGGGTTGGTAATCGTGAGGTCGTCTCAAAATCGGTTGTCAAATACCTGGGGGTGATGATCGATGCCAAGCTGAGTTTCAAGGCACACTTGGATTATGCGCGAGAAAAGGCAGCAAATGCCAGCTCATCCCTTGCAAGGATGATGCCTAACGTGGGAGGGCCGAAGTATAGTCGCAGGCTACTCATCGCGGGAGTGGTGAGGTCGATCCTGCTATACGCGGCCCCTGTCTGGGCGGGAGCGTTGAACCACGCGGTCAACCGGAGGAAGATATGTTCGGCATACCGGCCAATTGCGCTAAGGGTGTGCAGCGCATTTAGGACGGCGTCGACGGAGGCAGTGTGTGTTATCGCAGGAATGATCCCTATAGATCTTCTAGCGAGCGAGGCACACTGGCTCTACGAAAAACGGAAGGCAAATCCAGCCGAGGTGAATGCGGATTTCCGAAAAGCCATCAGGAGAGAGTTGTGTGGCAAGTGGCAACAACGATGGGATAACTCCGACAAGGGCAGGTGGACCCATACATTGATCCCGTGCATCGAGAAATGGGTCAACCGAAAGCACGGAGAATTGAATTACCACCTGACACAGTTCCTTACGGGACACGGTGGCTATAGGAAGTACTTGCATCGCTTCGAGTTGGACGAGTCTCCCAACTGTCCTGAATGCGGTACTACACTCGAGGACCCGGAGCACGTTATGTTCTATTGTCCCAGATTTCTACAGCAGAAAAGGAGGTTGAACAGCATCTTAGGGGCGGACATCGAGCCCTCCAACCTGGTGGAAGAGATGTTGAAGTCGGAGGAAAACTGGATGGCGGTAAATGAGGCAGTAGCCGTGGTGCAGGCAAAACTCCTGGAGTTGGATCGAGCTCGGAAGGCGGTGCGACGGAGACGTGACATGGACGAGCTGGTATAGCGAACCAGAGCCTCCCCCGCGAAGTAATACTTCACGGTGGTCCCGCGGGGAGGGGCGGAAGAGTGGGGGTGGTTTTAGTGGGTGTGAATCCCACACACTGCTGCAACCTGGCGCAGCAGCGTCTTTCTAAGATTTCCACCTCCATCCATAAAAAAAAAAAAAAAAAAAAAAATGACTCATACGTATTATGGGCATGTGGTGTTTGTGTAAAGTGGAGTGACGCATGTTACAGGACATGTAACCATATATATATATTAATTTTGAGTTTTGGTGCAAGAGTTCTTAGTCCGATGCGGACGTAATGAAATTTTAGCAGTATATTTGTGATTACATTACGTATTTTTTTTAATAAACAACTTTTGGGCGATTTTTGCCGAAAATGTTGAGTTTTCTTTAGAAGCGTGCTGCTTTTGTAAAAATTGACATATCGGAAAAATCCTAAGTACTCCCGTCACTTTGTGTATGTATAATGGAAAATAATTCTTTTCTCACCGTGTTTGAAAAACTGTAGGTAATATCCGTTAAGCTGCGGGACCTACTAATAAAAGTGTCGTTGAAGGACAACTGTGTGCCCGCCATTTTATTTTTCATTGCATAAATAATAAATTATGTAGATTATCATATGTACAATTGAGACCTTTTCTGATAATTTTAATTTTCTTCATTATCCCAAAGTACCCTTTCTTGTTAGGCCGCTACAGTGACCTAACTCCTGTTGTTCTGAAGTTTGTCTGGGGACGTGGTTAACGGAACACCCTCTTCTGTTTCGTTCGCACTTCCTTATGGCGGTACTGACTGCCGGCTAGCATTGCTTCTACACCATGCAAATGTATTGTACATATATTTTTAATAATCAAATACAAGGATGGCCAGGAGGATGAACATTGTAGTAATATCTAAACAGATGGTATCGTTGATCTAATTTCGTCGTTCATCTTCGATATCATTAGTGAATGTAGACGGGTAGCATTCATTTGGCTCATTGTCTATTCCCCACGGTGAATTATCTTGATAAACGTCGATACCACTCTTTTCGTTTCTGAAGCTCTTGAGCGAGGTTCATAGCAATCACTTGGATAGTAGAAGCGTCGCTGAAAAGTTGAATATGTTACTTTTTGGAACGTTTGTAGATCATTTCAAGTACTCGTTTTTTGTCATTTAAGGCGCGAATAGGAGACTTTTTCCTGTTGAAAGTATTATGTTAGCGAGGACTTTTTAATAGCTTTATGGTGTTAGCGATAACCAAAAAATGTATTCTTATCAACTATGGTCACAAATATTGTGTTTTCCCAAAACCAAAAGAAGTACAGATTCACTAAAGCTTTCTGTCGTCACCAGTTTGTAAACCTCGATACTAGCCGGATTCGGGAATGTGTCGGAGGGGGCTTTTTTGACACTCCAGTCGATCGCATTCTATTAATAAAATTTCATGTTTATGTACCCGGTGCGTTCGAGCCACACCAGCACTTGACACTTACAAAAATAAGCTTCATTTCACGAATCATGCGAACGTGAATTTACCACATGTGTAGAGCCGGCAAACTCTTCAAGCATGCACGGGAAACAAGACGAAGAACCGCATATTTAGCATGTCAAATTATTCACATTAGTGTGATATTGATATTTAGTATTTTGGGTTGCAGTAATTTTAATTTAAGCTACTATAACTTCGTCAGTGATTATACGATTTCGGCCAAACTTGGGATATTTCATACCATAGTCTATGTTGCTACAAATTTTTGTACCTCTAAGATAAACTTGAGGAGGCAGGGGTTCCTAAATAATTTCCCGAAAACATAGTCAAATTCTATTATTAACTTAATTTGAGTAGATATCGATATGGAGAATATTTTGATGCCCAGGCACCGTATAAAGCCAGCTTCATGATTTTTTTAAGATTTCTTGGTTGAGTAGTCTCTGAGAATAGGCCCGTTCAAGAAATCATCACTTTCGACCTCCCACTCCCCGTCTTTTTAAGAAATGGCAAAACTAAGACTGGCTTTGAAAATTATATTCGCTGAAAAAAGTTTTTACATCCCCCTTTTGTATGTATGAGGAACCCCCTTCAACTCGACATAGAAAAATATAAATTATTGCGTGTATAAACGTTCACAGTACCCACATTCTTATCTTCGTGTTAATGCGATGCAGTCGTTTCTGAAAAAAATGTGTGTGACAGACAGACATTGAACTGATTTTAATTTACAAACGATTTACGATTTTGTTTTACAAACAAAACCTTAAAAAGAGCATACACTTATAGAATGTACCACTCACTATGTAAAAAAGGCGGTATCGATGCAGGACATCATATAGGCCCTATGGAAAAGCTAATCGAAAACTGAGATCGAATCGACACAAATTAGCCCGCTTGTCGACCATCTTGGGAGAGTGGGTTCCACTGCATGCCGTAGCCCGCAATACAATTGTCGTCCCTCCTTTATATGTGACCTATCCACTGCTATACTGTTTTACGATCATATCACAGACGAATGCCAAGCCTACGTACATTAAAGGCAACCAATAAAACTAATAAAGATCAGAACACGCCAAGTTTCACATAATGCGAAAACTAAATCTCGATACACTCACGATTGAAGCGCCTAAATATTTATCTCACACCACAAAGCGAAGTCAACAGTGAAACATGAAGGAAGGCTCCGGTATAGTAACTCTTTAGCTGCCACCATCCGAACAGAACTTTCTGTTTAACAGCTTTAGTCTAAACTGCAGGCAACTATATTCCAACCGATGATACCGATCTGTACCTGGAAAATTCTTCAAGATGGGCAGCGATTACTAAGATGTAGAACACAACACAAGACAACATTTCACTCGCCCACAAGGATTTGAAACTAGCTTAAAATGAAGCATTGACAAAGAGAACATAGCACAGGTAAACTCAGAAGTTCTACTTGATAAATTCAATGAAGAACCGCCGCTGTAAAGGCTAAAATCAGAAAACACCACGCCAAGCAACTCGTTTATCGTTTCAGGAGTACGCGCAAGTTTACAGGGTCCAAGGCGGCACAAATTGACGCACTCGTTACGCAAGGAAAAAAAGTATGAAACTATAGAAAATGACGAACCAAATTACAAACCAAGAGCTCGAAATGGGAAGACCGTCGAAATGATTTGATAATAATCCATAGTGCTCTATTTCGTTATGAATAAATGAGGGGCAAAACCGCAAACTCCGTTTCTTGCTAGTAGAAAAATGGAAGTAATAGTGAACACTCCTCTCGCTACCATCGTAACTTTAGTTGAGCGCAATGAATCATTATAACACAAAACACAAAGCAGAAACCGGAAGCTGGACGCTTTAGGTATGAAAGGTTTTGTGTATTTCTTTTGTAAAGACATTTGACTGTGAATTTGTCCCATTAGTACGCAACACGTAATATACGCATATATTATGTGAGTATATTTACGTTTGGGTGATACTGACATTCAAAATCTTGAATTTCCAAAGAAGTGACAATTTTGATCTATTATAACTGTGTTAGTAATCGCGCGATTTTCACCAAACTTGGTAGGATGAAGCTCTATATTATAGCCTATATTGTTGCAACGTTTCGTGGTACTAGCATGAACTTAAGGGGTTCTGCAGCCAACTGCTAAAAATTATAATAATATACTATTATTAACTTTATTTGAGGGTATATCGGTATGGAAGGTATTTCGGAGCCTAAACACCATATAGTGGCAGCCTCTTGATGTTTTTTGAGTTTTTTTGGGTGAGCAGTTTCTCAGAATGACCCCCCGAACTCGCTGTCTTTTAAACAAACAAAACTAAGACCAGCTTTGGAAAGTACTAACCGAGACCTTTCATTTCATACCCCACATGACTACATTCGGTGAAAAAGAAATTTTCACCCCTTCTGCATATATGGGGATCCCCCCTTAAAATTCGATGTAGAAGGGTGTAACTCACTGTATGCGTGAGCGTTCGTAGTTCCCACCTTTCCATCAAATTTGGTGTTGATCGCTGCTACAATTTCCGAGAAAAATGAGTGTGACGGACAGACAGACAGACAGACGAGGAAAGGTGGCGCCGGTTCTTGAAAAGTTACAAAACGCATGTGACGCTTCTATGCTCCGCCGCACGGTACTCAAGGAACGAATGCCCAATTTCTTTTATTGCTCTCCGCTTGGAATTGATCTCCAGTCAGTCACACGCCACACTTCACTCCCGTTCCTAGCGGTCTTGGTCCTTCTCACTGACTGCACTCTTTCGCGTGTCCTCTGGTCGGTCGTTTCCAGGAAACTTCGAGCGAGGCACTTGCTGAGCTCCGTGTGGGCGAAATTGAAGAAGGGTACGAACACTGTGTTGTGCGTGAAAATGAACTCTTTATTTTATTTACAACAGGTCAAATGAACTACTTCTAACGACTTAAGCTAAATTAAGGCGACCAGCACGGTCGACGGTTGGCAACTAAGTGAAGTAATTTTTTAAAAACCGGTTGCTAGATCCGCTTAGTGAAAACGGGTTTTTCCACCATTGGATTTCGAATGTTGCTAACCCTGCTGCGCCACAGAATACCGAAAATAAAGCCTCTGATTTAGACGGCATTCCGAATAAATAGTCAAAACAGTTCCAAGGTGGTTCGCTGAAACATATATGAAGTGCCTCATAGTCGGGATTTTCCCGGAAGAGTGGAGGCTTGTGCTAATCCCGCAGCCAAATAAACTTTTGGG
Source organism: Hermetia illucens (assembly GCF_905115235.1). NCBI lineage: Eukaryota > Metazoa > Arthropoda > Insecta > Diptera > Stratiomyidae > Hermetia > Hermetia illucens. The sequence continues at coordinate 167,531,461 of NC_051849.1, read as the reverse complement.
TGATCCTTCGTTTTATAGACCTATATGCCTGCTAAACGCAATCGACAAACTTTTCGAACGGGTCATCTTCAATAGGCTTGTATCAATCATAGAAAAGGAGGGTGGCCTCTCAGGTAGTTCGGATTTCGAAAGGCAAGATCTACTGTTAACGCCATCAGCACGGTGATGAAATTGCGGAAAAATCAATTGAGCCCAATAAATCTTGCGGGGTAGTTACTCTAGGCGTAAAGAATGCCTTTAATACGCAAAATAGAGCAAAATAATTGCGGCTTTAGCTAAATTGGGCGCTCCTTAATACCTAGCGCACATAGTCATGGAATTTCTCCGGGAGAGGATATTGTGTTACGACTTGGACGATGGACTTAAGACGTATTCAACAACCTCCGGGGTTCCACAAGGATCAGTCCTCGGTCCTCTCCTGTGAATAATAATGTATGACGGAATTTTAAAGTTGCAATTACCCAAAGAAGTGACAATCATTGGTTTCGCAGACGATATCGGAGTGACTATCGTGGCACAAGATATTCATGAGATCGAGGTACTTACAAACGAGGCAATTTTTGATATCAGGTCTTGGCTAGAGGAAGTTGATCTGACACTCGCGGAGCATAAAACCGAGGTAGTCTGGATTACCAAGTGAAGGAAGCGAACGTCGACAAAGATCAGGATTGGTGAACTCTAAATGGATCAAACGAAGGCACGGTGAGGTTAGTTACCACCTAACTCAATTCTTAAGCAGACACGGGGGGTGCCGTGCATACCTTTATCGTTTCGGGCGTGACGACTCCCCCTATTGCCCGACATGCGTGATGATTCCGTAGAACGCGGAGCATGTTGTTTTTAATTGCCCGCGGTTCGCCGCACACAGAACGGAGGCGGAAATTGACGCCGAGGCACGGTTGACACCCGAGAATATCGAGGACCACCTGCTAGCCTCTGAAATATTTTGAAGGGCGGTGGAAAAATTAATGAAGGCGATTTACAATCTGCTGAGGAGGGAGGAGCTTCGGAGGGAAGTAAAAAATAACAACAGGAACCGCAGTTCGTAACTGATCCTGCTCCGCGACTTAATACCGAAATGGCAGTCCCGTGGAGTAAGCAAAGGAGAAGGAGGTGGTTTAGTGAGTAAAAGTCTCGCATAACCGTATGACAGGAGGCAGCGGTAGGTTTAACTTTCCACTTTCCAACGTATAAAAAAACAGATAGACAGTAAACCGATTTTAATAAGGTTTTGTTTTACACAAAAACAACAACAGCGCTGGACCTTGCAAAGCCCTATTGGAACCGACAAAATTTATTACCGGATAGTTTGCATGTTAGATGCGACAGAAAAACTTTTAGAAAGGCTGCTAAAAATGTCCTTTCGAGCAATTATTATGAATATTGGAGGTCTTAAGCTACACAACATAGTTTCAAGCAAAGATGATCAAGGAAGCAATAAAAAGTTTCGAAGCTGCGGGGATTGGAGATTGCCATTCGTGCAGTACTCCTTGCAACATAAACATTAGAAACGAATTAATTGTAGCTCTTCAAAACAGGGTCAAGATCAGTCAGCTCTTCTGATGTTGCGAACACCAGGATGCCAGATGTATTCGCCCGTATTTATAGGTACATTTACCATTTCGACGTTGCTGCAATTTTTCGCAAATCGTAGAATCCCTGTAGTGACATTTCCGGCTGAGGGAGTTCTGGCCTTCTTGAATCTTCTCATAGCTTGAAGTAGAACTTTCTAAAAACTTTGGCTTGATCCAATCCCAGAAATGCTATTTTAATTAGCTTAAATTGGTCACTGCGGGTTAATCAGTTCCCTTCTATCGCATGTCAATATATGTGACACATTGATGTTCCTATCTATTGCCGCGGTAACTTTCCTAATACGTATTAAGTTCACTAAACTGCTCGTTTTCATCTAAAACTTTCCTCCAGCTGACGTATACGAAAAAGTCTTATTTAATTTTGTTGAAATTGTTTCGTAACTTATCAAGTTGAATTTGCTCTAAATCACCCATTCCCGCTCCCAATTTTTGTCTTCATTAATTCCATTTGTGCCAGAGTAGTTTCACCAGGGATCCGTCATTTTCGTTCTTCCACACCCCGCAGGGCTACCAGCTCACATATAGCCAAGGGTAAAGCAGAGAATAAAGCAGTAACTTTTCCAATAAGCAAACACTTTGCTGAATTACTGATAGAGAGCAAAATCGAACAACTTTCTTCCGGTTACAACTTCATTCTACCGCCGCTAAAACTATCTTCAATCGGTAATTTGCGGTTCTTTCAATACGTCTGACGTCCGCCATTGCCTCTGGGAACTTGTGCAAATGTCTCAACTTTGGTACGATGAGTAAAGATTTCACACGGGGAGTTACCGTTTGACTCCAAGTGAAAATTTGTCTCCAGAAGAAATGATTTCCTTTTTTAGGATGTGATCGAATTGGAAGAACGTAAGCGAATTTCTTAGCATTTTGACACAATCAAGAACTCACACGACAGTATACCCTCATCAAGCTGATGTCCAAATTCTTTCCAAGCAAGCACGAGTCAGCGGAGCTATAGTATCCTTAATCATTTCCACGTGGATATTTCCGCTTGACGCCTTGACTCATGGAAACCCTGTTAAAATAGTTGATATCTAGTCGTTATATAAACCGAAAATGGCTCAATAGTCATAGTCTTTGCCTTTGCTTGATGACTCCTGCTGTATAGACACAGGACTGTGCAGATGTATATGTATTCAGGGCAAATCAATTTCATTTCATCGTCGACTTGGAACCTTCTGTATCAGAGCCAAATTCCCGTCTGCGACCAAGCGGAGCTTAACCTACCCAATAATCTTATTACGAGTTAGTTGTTCGAACCTAATCAATTACCGACATAATTACGAACTTGGCTAATCTCTTTAGCCGCATTTGACGTAAATTGTCCACAGATTCTAACCACCGTGGCGTGGATTCATTACTTACCACTGAAAAGTTATTTCACAAAGATTTACAGGTGTATGCGACTAATTGAGGAAGCCAAAATGGAAAACTAGCTTGGGATTTTAATTGTTCTAGGGGACCTATCTCAGACAAAAAGGTATGGCAAGATTAGTCAACTATGACAAATCTAGACACAAATGTGGGTTGAACTTGTTTGTTCCAGTATGATATGTTATTTAATACCTTAGAGTACAGGCTAAGACATTCTCATTGCAGACAGGGAATCATCAAATCTATTGCCGCAAAATAGAAAACATCACACTTAATAGAATAACCACTATTCCTTGGTTGTGTTTTTTTAACAGCTTTACCGGTGACACCACCACCTGATGTTGAGGATACAATGTCGTAACTTTTTAGTAGACGGACTCGAAGCAATGCATATTCCGCTTTCAAGGGCCTATTGCAGTTTGCTGTCTCCAATTAACCTTACTACCAAATAAGAAGAAGATTACAGCTTCCTGCGTGGATGTTTTAGGTTGCCAATAACAATACCGAGTATTGGGTTGGCGCAGCTCTGCTTCCTGGCTTCCAGGCAAACTTTCTCGGACCTGGCGATCTCTGCTTTGGGTCTTTGAGAGGACGAACTTCCTGGTATTTATTTATTTAGTCAAGAGGACTGTAAATTGAGAAAATCGGGTTAATTTTGCCCCTAGAAGGAGTAGATAGTAGGGCGGTTATCGTACGCTTACAACTTCCTCTTCTCCTTCAACCTTTGCCTGGTTCAGAAGCGTTCTATTGGTTGTACCATTTTTCTCGGTCAAAGGTCTTATCTGGATGCAGTCGGGAGACTTTCAAATCACCATCCAGCGTATCAAGCTAATATTGGTTCGACTGATCTTTTGGTATCTTCCCATCGACTTCGATATTTAGACCAATCTTGGCAAGTGAATTCTTCTTAGCGCGAATTACATGACTATAACATCGAAGACACCTCTCCCCATTTTTCCACGATTGGTGCAATCCCATTTCGATCGCGAATGTTTTCATTTTGGATGTTGTTGTTATGCCACTGGTCGAACGCAACATTTTCGTCTCGATTACTGCGAGACGCCATTCATTGTCTTTTATAACACTTACAATTACAGAGGGCAACAAAGCGAACGCCATTGTGATAATTTTTCACTCTGAGATGTTTGTGATACGTCGATCATAAAGAACAACAGTTGCGGAACGCCACTTTTTCTAGGTTGGTCTAATGCGTCAAACAATTTCATAATGCAGTTCTCCATTGCATGATAGAATTGATCGGAGATATTTAAATCGCTCAGTTCTGGCCAGGTCATTGCCACTGAAAGTGATAGTGCCTGCTTCATGGGAATCGGCCGACAAAAATTCTGGTTTATTCATATTCAATCTGAGATCATATTGCATGTGGCGATCATTCCATTTCTGAACAAGCTTTGCTATGAGATAGGCGCTGGACTTTAGATGCACCGTGGGACAGTGCCCATAATAAGAACAAAGAAGAGTGGTGAGAAGGCTTTTCCTGGACGAAGACCGCCAGAGACACGAAGTGGTTTTGATACACCCACCCAACTTCGAGTTTACTTGTTGGATCGTGGTAGAGCAATTTAACCCAACGCACGAGTTCTTTGGCATTAGGTGTTGTCGTAGGGCATATCAGATGAGTTCATGTGATGCATGTCCAAACGATTTTTACAGATCCAGGCAGAGGGGGTGATACTTCTCATGGTGTTTTTTATGAGTAACCGCGCAGCGTATTCCCGGTTTTTAAAGTTTTGTTTATGGAACAAAATCTTATTAAAGTCGGTTCAATATCTATCTACCTGTTTGCCTGTCCGTCTGCCTCCTTACCTGTCTGTCTGCCACACGCACTTTTTTCAGAAACGGTTGTATCGATTGACACAAAATTCGGTGAGAAGGTGGGAATTGCGAACGCCCAGTGCAGTCAGGTATGTTTTTGTACGTTGAGGGACCTCGTACATGGAAAAGGGGCATGTTGGGTATCAAAGTACCTTTTAACTTTCCGAAGCGTTGACATTTGTTGGAAAGGCGGAGAGTGCAAGGGGTGTAAGTGATGATTTCGTTAATGGATCCATTTTAGGAACTACCCAAGCGAAAAAATTTTTAAAAAATCCTGAAGCTTCCTCTATATGGTGTCTAATCAAATTAAGTTAATAATAGTATGTTACTATATTTTCAGGAAATGGATTAAAAACCGCCATTAAGTTTATCCTAGAGCTATAGAAGTTTGCGGTAATAAAGACTATGAAGCATGATATCCCCAAATTTGACCGAAATCGTGCAATCAGCGCCAGCCAGAAGCGCCTACCTCCTCAATTACCCGATTGAAGCAGTCTTCGGTTCCAGCTCTTCGTTTTCCAGAGCTCAGATATGATGTCATCCGATCCTGTTGCTTTCCTCGATTTCATCATCGAGAAACCTGAGAACGTCTTTGCAGTCAGCAATGGTGATAAAATGCTGGCTATCATCATTTCGCATTCCAAACTCTTTTCCCCCATAGCACCTGTTGCTATCTGGCTTTTCATTCACATGACCATTAAGGTCGCCTGCAATGACGATGTAGTCATCAGTTGGTACGTCTTCGTATCGAAAAGAGACCAGAAGACACCTTTCTCAGTATCAGTTTGACCTGTCTGTGGTGCCTATGGGGCGAAGAAGTGAATAGTTCGATTAGCTGATATAATGGTGAGCTGCTGCGATGATAATCAAAATGCGGCAGGGTAGAATCATTTTCGTTCGTGCTCTATTTCGCAACTTGTGGCACCTTATCATCGAGTTACTTGTAAAGCCCAAATATCAGCGCGCCTTTTCCGAAGGGATTTTTTGAGTTCCTCTATCTTTCCAGGAAGGATACCAATATTTAGCGTACAGACACGTATTTAACTTGCTTGGACTAGTTCACTTACATTCTGACACCGTCCATGCATCAAGAAGCCCTATTCTCGACTGGACCGGGGCCAATCTAGCCGCGTTGACCGAGGTGAACGCCCTAGCATTTTATTTCTGTGTTATTGAGAATAGTACAAAGTACGTTGTCTCAAACCCTCCGCCTTTATCTAGGCTTGGGATCAGGATGGTCTATAAATAACACGGTGAAATTCTAGCATAGGCTTGCAACTATAGTTGAAGTAAAAACGGACCATGTCTTTAGTACTGACACGGCCTCGGGGAAGGCGAATAAAATTGGAGCGCGTCCAGGAATAAGGATATTAATTCTTCCGCTACACAGTGCATCCAGTGCCAAAAGTGCAAGACAACAAAGCATATATGGAAAGAGGTAGGAGTGTCCTCTCGGTCCCTCAAACGTTTCCACACAATCCATTTCCACATTATTGGCTTTTTGCGAGACTCGCACGGTTTCAGGTATTGCCTGAGTCATCGATAGGTTCACGCGGCGGCTTGAGGCAATATTTCTGAGATTATTGCACAATTTTGTGCTGAGGCTCTCTGCCGAGAATAGATTAGACACTTTGGTGTGCCGGGAAGTATAATTGCCCACCAGGGAACACAGTTTGAGCCCATTCTTTTCTCCGAATTGGGCAGACAGGACGCTGGATGCCACTATAATGGCCCAAGATGACCCTTCTTACTCGCAGGGTCTGCCACTCCCTCCTCTACCAGTCGAGAAGAATTTGCTGGAAGTTCGGCGGAACTGGTATACGGGGAGAACCTGAGACCGCCGAGGTTCCGGAGCTGGAGTCTACCTCTCAAAAAAACGAGGAGTGGACTTTTCCTTTGGGACAATACACAACAGTCTTTCAGGCTGAAGTAGATGATTGATGAGCGGTTGAAGGGCAGGCGCATCGCAATCTGTAGCGATAGTCAAGCTGCATTGAGGGCGTTCAGTAGTACTTTGATCACTTCAAAAATCGTTCAGAAAAGTAGAAGCCGATTGAACTCTGTTGCAAGATTTAATACGGTGGGTTTACTCTGGGTACCTGGTCATTGTGGGTAGAGGTGAATGAAATCTCGGATGCCTTAGTAAAAGAGGATTCAGCTTTCCCCATGCCCGGATCGGAACTAGCAATTGGGGCGTTAGTAGCATTGGCTAATGCTGCTATCAAAAACTGGGAGCAAGCTTCCCATAATGACAGGTGGTGAAGCCTTAATGCTGCTAGACAGACCAAACTTTTCCTGTCAAAATCAAATAAACATGCTGGAAAATTTATCCTATCAAAAAGCAGGAATACTCGCAGAAGTATTGTGGGCATTCTGACCGGCCATAATTCACTAGCTTCCCATATGTTCAGAATAGAAAGTATCTAAGATGATAAGTGAGGAAGTGGAATTCACGGAATGCACAGCGGGGAGAATCGCTTCCACTAACGGAAATCCTGCGGTGCATAAACGAATCGGGGATATTCCGTTAGACGTGGGAATCGTGTACAATGGACCACTTAGGTCTAAGTGCTCAGAGGCTTTGCCTCTCCCCCACCTCAAGCACACGCACGCAGGTCGGCCGCCGATCTGGGTCCTGCTCCGTCTACTGCCACCGACACGGGTCACTATTTCGTTGTGATTCGGACCCCTATTCCTTTGTCCTCACGTCGTTTTTCCGCCGTCTTTGGGTCCGCTGAATCACAGCACCGTTCCCGATATTCGGAGCCAAGTTCAAAACTCCCTGCCCCTTCAATTCTAAACTGGGGAATTCGACCCGGGGTGGTTGTTCACGATGACTTGGGCAGTGAAGCCCGCAACTTCGCGTGGTGGGCTGTTCGTATTCGGGGTCATATTTATGTAGTCTGTTTCGTTGTTCTATTCTAGGAATTTATTTTTAAATTTGCAAATTAAAAAATTGAAAGTATCCGAAAATAAACTAGAAGAATTTGAAATGTTTAGTGTAGGCGCTTCTTTAGCATTCATCTGCAGGCAAGTGCTAGGCAGCCTCAGATTCCACTACAGCGGTCTCCAGAATTTATTTTTCATTTTATTTTTTTCAGTATTTCCTTATTATTTGGGCTATATTACAGCGGTATTATTCTGACAAGCAACATTGAACAAATCACAAACTCGAAACGTGACGGAATAACTAAACAATTAAGAACAAATCGGGAAACCGGCAGCTCGGCGCTTCAGGTATGAACGATTTTGTTTGCTTCTTCTGTGAGTATATTTGAGTGCAGAACTATCTCATTTGTACGTAGCCCGTTATGTATATGCATTTAGCATGTCACACTACTCACTTTAGTGTGATATTGATATTTAGTTACAGTAAATTTACAGGGTGAATTCAACTTTGAGCTGCTGAAAGTTTGTTAATAATAGTACGATTTTGATCAAACTTGGGCATTACATGCGTCATATTATATTCTATACTACTACAAACTTTTATAACTCTAGGATAAACTTAAGGGGGTTTTACTTAATTTTCCCAAAAATATTGTAATATACTATTATTAACTTAATTTGAGCAGATATCTACATGGAGGGTATTTTGGGGCCCGCACACCATGTAGAGGCAGGTTCGTGATTTTTTTCAGATTTTTCGGTTGGGTAGTTTCTGAGAATGGGTCCGTCAAAGAAATCATCACTTTTCACCTTCTCTAGTCCCCGCCTTTTTAACAGCTTCGAAAAGTACTAATCAAGACCTTTCATTTGATACCCAACATAACTATATTCGGACAAAAAAATTTTACACCCTCCATTTGCATGGATGGGCACCCCCCTAAATCTCAACGTAGATGGATATCACTCACTGCATGTCTGGGCGTTCACAGTTCCCATCTTCTCACCAAATTTCGTAACAATCGGAATAGCCGTTTCTGAGAAAAATGCGTGTGACAGACAGACAGACAGACACCGTGCGCGATGTGCGTTGCCGTGTAGCTGGACACCAGGGCTGGTCCGTGAAAAAATTTGAGGAGGAAGCATTCATAGAGATACTATTGGGAGGCCAAAATCCCGGTGGTGCGGCTACAGAAAAGGTAGAGCAAAAGATGGGACGCAAAACGAGAGCATGCGACGCTGCTATGCCGAGGCGACAAGTTCTCGCAAAAAGTCGCTCATACTATTGGTGCAATGAAGAAATCGCGGTGTTACGGGGTGCATGTTTTCAAGCTAGAAAGATCGGTCAACGATCTAGAGGAAGAAGGCTTCGACGAGAAACGGAAAGTATATGTGAACCTTCGAGGTAGGCTTAAGCAGGCTATACGGACCAGCAAGCGAGAATGCTTGAAGAAACTTTGCGCAGAGGAAGACCAAACCCCCTGGGGAACAGCGTACAGGATGGTTATGAAGAAAGTAAGAGGGCGCTGCTTGTACGAGAAAAGGAAAATGAATCCTCCTGAAAAGGATGCAGAATACCGAAAGGCGCACGGCGAGAGTCGCTGGAGAAGTGGCAGCAACGGTGGGACGACTCGCAGAGGGGTCGCTGGACCCACATTTTGATTCCCCGTATTGAGGAGTGGATTCCGCGACGACACGGCGAGATTAACTGTAAATAAAACCCTAAAAAACTAGAAGCAGAACTGGAGGGAAGGCATTCGTATTAGGCAAGGGGAGAGCTCTCGATTCCCTTGGTAATAGTCTAGGATATTTTTTTTTTGTATACTGCATATGTAAATTACACATGAAATGAGTGTCGACACCAAATTCAGTAATTTAATTCTTCGATAGTAATTGTCGAACTGGACGTAAACCTCAGAGGTGGGAAAACCTTCCGACCTGAGTTATGATTTCTAACAAAGGATACAGTGGCAAATAATAGGGAAATTAAAGCTATGGTGCTTGGGTATCAATTTATCTTCTGATATGAGAATATTATTCTTAGGTATATGTTTCTCAGTTTGAAATATAACTTGAATATTAATTTCTCGGGCATAATACAGTTAGATCTAATCCTTGGCCACGATTTGAAATGGGAACGGGTTCACTTCTCTGATGTGAACCATTTCTAACGTTCATCATGGTTCTAAAGCATTTCTAGGGTACAGTCAATATCGAAAATGGTTTTGGGATGATTCAACTTTAATTGATTATTGCTTTGGTCTCATCGGATTTTATGGTATCTGTGACGTTGGCTTTCTATACAGGGAAGTGATTATGTAGTCAGGAAGGGTCATTTTATTCAGAGGTTACTGGGAAATTGAAATTCATTTGAATCAAATGATTCAGCCTGGGGTCCTGTTGAAACCATCGCCTTTAATGTCGAGGATGAAAAAATTATGTATTTCACATTATTCACCGAACGTTTTATGCACAAACTCTCACTTTTCCCATATTCCACTCCAGACCAGTTGAAAGGAAAGCCAATCCTCCGACCGCCACATAATATACCCTCAATGAATTCTGATTCGTATTTCAACCTCGAACAGGATGTGGAAAATGTGTTAGAATTCTGCCGGATAATTCAATTACGAAAATTATTTGCTTGGCTAGGCGGCGAATATAATTTTCATTTTAATGAAATTTCCGTAAAATATTGTTTCGGCTCTATGCAATTATTACGGTTCATTTGACCGCTCCTGCTATATTGTGGCGGGAGTGGATTTGAAAGAAGCTATATATAGCGAAATAGGGAACTTTCCGAGGCCTCGCCAATGTTCCAAGAATTCGCCACTCTTCAGTGGTTAAAGCAGAGACGGGAGAAAATATAAATCGATAGATGAAGGATTCTCGTTCTACGGAATGATTTGGATCATTCAACAGTAAAACAGATCCTTGGCTGGTTCACTGATTCCGAATCGAATAATAATTGTCGTAGGCGGGCGTGTTTTCAGCTTAGAGAGGAATTTCGTGAAAGGTCAGGCGGTTTTTTGAAAGTCACCGCGTTTCGATTTATGAAAATTCTTTGGGGTTTGACCGGGCCAAGAACCAAATTGGGTAAATTGGCGGCAAAGCCATTTTCATTTTTATGGCTTCTTTCAGCTTTACTTTTCACTTCTTCGTCTTTGAATTGCAATTTCTATATCGTTATCGATCTTATATTGCAAATACTATATCTGGGGTGATTTGTCCGAAAATTTGAGTGACGTAGTAACAATATGCAAATCAGCAGGTGGTCCTCCCGAAGCAATATATTTTATCCCCATATAGTATTGAGGCAAGCAATAAGCACAATTCATACCAATACAGAATGGTCAGTATTGATATCAAAGAAGCAATTTTCCATACTTAGCTCCAAACAAGGACATACAAAATTGATACGTCGACTTTCTTATGAGTAACTACGAAGCATTTGGATCATATTTGCATTTAGGCCTTAAAGCATTCCTGAAATTAAACCAATCATATTGATTTGCCCTCTACGAACGTAGAATTGTGTTTCATTTGCAAAACTGATATGCCTACCTTTATGGAGAGACTGAAATGGACCTGTTTGAAGTTCCATTAAGTAATACCTCCTGTAAAGCCTTTTGAAATCCCACATTTGGGCTAAAGCAGTTCATTTACTAAAATATCAAGATATTGAATGGCCTGTCAGTGAAACTAACCAATGCAAATGGATTACAATGTATCCGAGCTGCACGTTCCATGTGTGTATCTGCGTTGGCCCTCAAAGTATACTCTGAATAGTATTACCGAGGTGAGGCTTTAATTGAATCTTGAGGTTTTATTGAGTCGATATACGCAGATCAGATCCTATGTTCGTAGGCTTCCTGCATTAATCATTCAGAACTTTATGCGAACCTCAATTACAGCCCAAGTGATTATTTAACTATATTCATGGGGATCAGTTGCGGCAACTGCCATGGATTTGAAGCCCTAGGTATCATCTCCTAAGGCCAAAAACTTGCAGTTGTCTCCTAGTTATAGGGTTTCCATAATGCAAATTAGTGCTTTGTTCTGAAAGTATCTGCTGAAGTAATATTGCAACATCGGATCTTTTGTGGAGATCTAAATGGTTTGATAAAGGTAGGTACCATCTTCTCCTCACTTAATACTTGAAAATATCAGTTCTTGAAAAAGCTTCTTCACTGCGATACCATCGACAAATATCGGTAACACTTGACATCATCCCAAATTAGAAAGCATTTGCATTTGCAGCTACTGAACAGTTGAGTAATGTTCAAAATAGCAGCAGACGTTACGGCATATTTGTTTGTTCGTGCATTAGATTTAGATCACGTAACATCAAATCAATATCCTGAAAGTTTTCCAGGCGAATGCATTTCAAAGGGACTTTCCAAATCACAATCACAACCGGCGAAAGGCATGAAGTGTAAGGGGTAAGGATTAGATACAACCGAAACATGAATAAGATACAGTGATGGTAATCTACGGGCTTAATTGAGAAGTTTACTTGCTGTGTGAGTTTTCACCTAAGATAAGATTATCATGTTGGCTTGGTTTGATGTCTGCTTGCAGAGTAACTTTAGTGGCTCTTCAGGCTTATTGAGACTATTGTTGCTGAGATGGTATCCGATTACGACATGATGTTCAATTCATTAAAGTGCCATTACATTGAAAATCTTTTTTTTTTATCAAATACAGGTTCGGCACACAAAAGTATGCCGACGAAGAACATTAAACTTTGTCAAGTCAAGTAGTTGGTTACTCGTAATAAACATGTGTGCTTCCTCAGCGTATAAGAGGACACACAAGTGAATATGAGTCAATAAGGGACAACCGATCTTGTAATTTGGGAGGTAGATCAGATTTTGACAATGACTTGCCTAGAATGTCTACGTCTCTGTAATAATTGCCAATACCATTTATCGGTTTTGTTTTTCTAAAAAATATTTGGGCAGTTTGACTAATTGGTTTCAAATTTCACTAAATTCAAGTCCATTTGGCACATAAATTCGGTATTTTACAAATAGTTGATTCACAGGCAGCGTATAAATTTGAATCGTGGAAGTATACAGAAGAGGGCCGGCTTTATCCGAAAATAGCATGCATACAAATTTAAACAGCACCAGGCACCATGTTACATATGAATGTGATCAGGGAAAGTAACCAAAAGGTATAGACATGTGCCCAGAATAGATGTAATAGTTCTACCATGCTAGATCTAACCTAAGTCCATCGCATTGTGAAAGAAGTCTCACTAAATATTACCCGATATCCCGATTTTCCACATTAGAGTTCGCAGCGATGGGCTTAAAATCCGTCCTGAGATAAATCAATAAACATGTATGATGATGTCCAACGAAAATATACGCTCTTGGTCTTTGGAATGTTAGATTCCTAAACAAAGCATCAGCTTTTTGTATAAACGTTTCTTTTACTAGGCCGAAAACTACAGGTCTAAAGTATTATCAGGCCAAGAAACAAAATAGGATAATTACTATCCTAACAACATGAAGTTGCCCGCAATCTTGAACAAGTTAAAACCGGGCCTTTAGGTATGAAAGATTTTCTGTATCTCTTATGAAAGAATATTGTAATGACAGAATGGGTTGGCTCAAAGGCCATCCTTAGTGACCTGAGATGACTAAGATGCGAGAACTATCTCAAAAACCTAAGATGGTCGCGAATTTGATGGTGAAGGTTCGTCCGCAAAAATTTGAAGTTCCATCCAGTGTGGGAGGGATTCCTTTGACCACTTTCATCACTCACGTGTCATTATACCAAAATTCGCGAGTCCTTTCCGGTACGTGGGTCCGCACTAGATCCTGAAAAAGGCTATCGAACAACCAACACGCGAGCTCAACCTGAAAATAAAACATATGACTTGCGGTTTCGTCCGGGGCAGAGGCAACCTCTGCCCTGAGAGCAGCGCCCTACAGTGGAGACTGCAGAGTCGGAGAAGGATATTTTTTACGAGGCAGTTGAGCGGACCCTCGAAGCCTGTCCCAAATATGATATCGAGGAGGATATCATTCAAGAGTCAAGTAGAGATATAGCCAGGATACCAATGATAACGGTTAGTAATATCGCACGAAATGGTTGCTAGAAGTACTTGGTTTGCGCGGTGCACAAACATACGTTGTCCCATCCAGACGGGACCACTTTCAACCAAATTGACCACTTGTTGATTGAACGGATCCCAACCTTGATGAATGTCAGAACATATAGGGGGCTAATATAAACTCGGATCACTACCTCATTGACATAGTGCTTCGGGATCGAATTATAATACCGCATACAATCCCTTCTGGCAATCAGGTAAGAGTGAATACTCAAGCTATTTACAATACAGCCCTCGGTAGCACCTAAAAGGGGGAATCGATGCCGCAATATCCGCAGCTAACAGATGCCCTGGAAAGGAAGCATCAACAAATGATCTTCACAACAACCTGAAGAATGTAACCATTGCTACGGTTACAAACATACAGAATAATGCTGGATCCTCTAAGAACGCGACCCCCGCAGAGAAATATTACGAACTCCGTCCGTCGTCACAAACGGAAAAAGGAAGTCTGAGTGAACCAACAAGTCTGTGAACTAGAAAAATACAGGGAGCAACCGCAACAGGCGTATAAGTTTACCAAGAAGCTAGCTGGATGAAGCCTTATACACCTGCCGAAACAAAGAGAGAAATCTGATTTCCGACAGAATGAGCATATTGAAGCGATCGGTTGAGTATTTTGATGAACTGCTCCACAACCAAAATATCGACGAGTTGGAGGTCCGGCCAATTGACGACGACGGCAAGCACAAATAGTCCGGGCAATCCATCCGCTTAAAAACCATTAGTCGCCACGAGCCGATGAAATTACAATCGAATTGGCTAAATATGAAAGCGACCAATTACACCAAGCGGTTCATCAGATGATGCTCAAAGTGTGGAATCGTGAATCAATGCCTGACGACTGGCAAAGAGGCATTATCTGTCCCATACATAACAAGTCGGGAAATCGGATGCTTCAGATACGAAAGGTTTTCTATATTTCTTAGTACATAGCACGTAATAGAGTATCCACTCTCGGGTGATATTGATGTTCATAGTGTTGAATTTGCAAAGAAGCAACAACTTTGACGTATTATAACTTTGTAAATAATAGCGCGATTTCCACCAAACTTAGTAAGATCATGTTCTATATTATAGCCTACCACACTGCATTTCGTTGTGCCAGGATGAACTTAAGTGGGGTTTTGTAACCAATTATTAAAAATTATAGTAATATACTATTATTAACTTTATTTGAGCGGATATCGGTATGGAAGGTATTTCGGAGCCCAGGCACCATATAGTGGAAGCCTCCTGATTTTTTCAGATTTTTCGGCCCCCTTAAAGAAATGATCACTTTCAACCCTAGGCACTCCCCGCCTTTCTAACAAATGTCGAAACTAAGTACTGATCGAGACCTTTAATTTGATACCCCATATGACCATATTTGATGAAAAAACTTTACATCCCCTTTTTTCCTTTAAATTCGACGTAATAGAATGTAACTCATTGTACAGACAGACATCAAATACTTGGGAGTGATGATAGACGAGAAGCTTAGCGACAAGCAACACGTGCAGTATGTTTATAACGAAGCATCCACTGCGCGTGTGGCCCTGGCAAGGATGATACCGAACGTGGGAGGGCCACGGCATGCTTTCAGGTTGCTTATAGCTAGGGTAGTGAGTTCGATCCTGCTGTATGCAGCTCCAGTTTAGGGAAAGGCATTGCAGGTTAAATTTAACGCTAAAAAACTGAATTCAGTCTACAGAAGAACAGACCTAAGGGTGTGCTTGGCGTCCCAGACCGTCTCAGAGGATCAAGGAGTGGTTGGAGAGACGGCACGGTGAGATTAGTTATAATCTTATTCAGTTTCTCACGGGGCATGGAGGATATCGCCAGTACCTGGGGTTTAAAGGTTTAAACTAGATACCTCATCCGATTGTACAAACTGCGATGGAGTCCCAGAAGACCCAGGGCATGTATTCTTCCACTGTCCAAGGTTTGTGGAGGAAAGGAAGAACCTGGAGAAGACTCTAGGAGAGTTGCTCGTACCAGAGAATCTGGTGCGACGAATGCTAGCATGTCAGGAAGACTGGGATGCGATCAACTCCATGGTCGTATCTATCTAGAGCAAATTGTGAATGGCAGAGGAGACTAGACAAGCGCGGTTCCGTACGCCTCGTCGAGACGAAAGGGGACCAAGCTAAAAGGAGCTGACTCCACCACGTGATGTAATACCATCCGGTGGTTCCACGAGGCTGGGGGGGGGGGGGAGTCGGGAGTGGTTTTTGTGGGTAAGAATCCCACATGCTGGTGTGTCCAGGCCAGTGTCTTTTGAAGATTTCCACCTACTCAAACAAAAAAAAAAGAAAGACAGACAGTAAACCGATTTTAACAAGGTTTTGTTTTACACAAAACTTTAAAAAGGGGATATCACGCAGTGCAGCATTTATAGAGGTATCAAGTTCACGAGGCTTCACTCCCGCTAATCAGCATCATATCTTCTCGCGGCAAGCGCTGGATAAACAGCTAAAATGTGAACAGTTGCACCATCTGTTCATCGACTTTAAAGCCGCCTAT
This sequence comes from Hermetia illucens, assembly GCF_905115235.1. Taxonomy (NCBI): domain Eukaryota; kingdom Metazoa; phylum Arthropoda; class Insecta; order Diptera; family Stratiomyidae; genus Hermetia; species Hermetia illucens. The sequence continues at coordinate 167,515,138 of NC_051849.1, read as the reverse complement.
GACAGCATAGCCAGGGTTAAACTGTACACGGTCATGAGAGAATTCGGTCGGTATCCCGACGAAATTGATACAACTGACTAGGCTGACCTTCACCAATGTGCAAGGCGAGATAAAAACAACAGAATTACTTTCGCGACCATTCAACCTTACCAACGGTTTAAGACAAGGTGATGCCCTATGCTGCGTCCTCTTTAACCTGGGCCTAGAAAAAGTTATCCGTGATGCAGATGTTATTGCAAGGGAGTCCATCCTCTTGAAGTTCACCAAACTACTGGCCTTCACTGACAATATTCACATCATGGGAGAGGAACCAGAAGATATACAGTATACTTTCATTCAGATCGAGCAGGTGGTGCAGGATATCGGGCTTTATATTAATGAAGGCAAGACGAAGTATATGGTGGCAACATTAGCGCCAAAAACTAGAAAATGAACAACATCGAATCGCACTGGTCAAACGAAAACTATTAAGATAGGAGTCTACTTTTGAGAGTTGAAAATCTCAACTGTTTAGAGCCGAAAATGACCACCGATAACAGCTACGATGATGAAATACGTGCAGGGTTGTTGTCACCAAACAGAGCCTATTTCGGCTTACAAAAACCGTTTCGATTGGAACTTCCCACCATAGGGTCAAACCTCTTACTGTACAAAACCTCATCCTCCTCCTCCTCCTCCTCGGAGACTTGGGTTCCGAAGAATTTTGGACCCCTACATGAGTCAGAGTGAAATTATGCGGTGTTTCTAACGATTAATTAATTGAAATAATAAAAACTTGTTGTTTCTTATTCAAACAAGTTTGCACTGATGAAGGGAACAAGTGGTTCCCGAAATATCGGTATTTGCAAGAATAAATACCCACACCAACGAATAAGAAACAACAAGTTTTTATTATTTCAATTCCCTACATGAGGATTGAAGATTTCGTAGTCTTTCTAACGACGAAAGGTATGAGCAATACCACGGCCGTTTTGTTGTGGATAAAATCCGATTCAACAAGTTGTCGTGGGCGGGTCACCTTATCCGAATGGAAGAGGATGATCCAGCGCAGAAAGTCTATAAAGGCAATATCTATACTAGCAAAAGAAAATGAGGTAGACCCTGCCTGAGATGGAGCGATGGCATAGATCAGGACGCCAGGCAGCTCTCATGGATATTGAATTGGTGGACCCGGCCACGAAACCAAGATGTCAAGAGTTCCTTATTATGGGAGGCCTAGACCGGATACCGGTTGTTACGTCGGTGATGATAATGATTTTCTTCCTTATAATAATCGTTGGCGCAACAATCCATATTGGATCAGGGCCTTGAGGTGTGTTAGAGCACTTCATTCAAGACAGTAACGCTACACTACAGTACACTGTAGGAGGCAATGTAGTCAGCATTGCGCTGGCCCTCATATCAGTGCAAAAGCACGAGATGCGTATGAATTATAACGAGGACAAAAACGGCCTTATAAAATTCAGGCCTAAGCCGGCTGGAGCTAAACTTCTAAAGTTGACTTGTTTCAGAGTCGAAATATTCCTAAGTCCGCCATCCACTTGATGAGCACTGTCAGGCCATGCTGTTGGAGAGTAGGAGGACTTCGCGGGACTAGAGAGGAGGAGGGAGAAAGAAAATCCTCAAATCAAAAAGAAATTTCTACATTTCATGGTAATAAAAATAATAATAAAAATAATAATACATGACCAATCTACTGTTGCTATATCGATTATGCCAAGGCTTTCGGCAGTAATTTTAAACACCGGATCCACGCCAACGTTTCGGCGCTCAGGTTGTGAAGGAAGCATTCCCGACATCACTTTTGCGTCGGAATCTCTGGCATCATCGGTGGACGGGTGGCGAGTCCTAGAAGACTTCTCGGCAAGTGATCATCAGTACATTGCGTTCGAAGTGTTTGACGTTACTTGCCGGCGAGCACCAACACGACGTTCCCCCTGCGTGTGGAATGTCGCGAAGGTGAACATCGGAAGGTTCGTCGAAGCTCTTGGAGCAGGTGGGGACGCACTGGGGGGCACTCCGGGGGGTGGTGGTGTCGCAGCTGACACCGTCGTAAATTCAGTGATGAATCTGATAGCGACGGCGTGTGAGGCTTCCATGCCCCGGAGGGGCCCCAGGCGCGACAAGCCTTCTATGTACTGGTGGACGGCGGAAATTGCCGACCTACGGAAGGAGTGTCATAAGCTCCGCCGTTTGGCACAACGTTTGTACGCCAACGAGGAGGCATGTGCCATAAAGGCACAATATAGATCAGCAAAAAGGAGACTCCGCAGCGCTATAAATAAAAGCAAAGCTCGCGGCTGGCAAAATCTCGTTAATGAGGTGAATGATGACCCGTGGGGACTTGGCTATAAGCTTGTCACTCGGAAAATCGGGGCTCTGCGGAAGCCCTGCATACTGAGCACCGACCAGATGGACCGCATTGTGCGGGCATTGTTCCCCAGACACCCTGTACGGGTTGATGTAAACAGCGCGGAAGGCCTCGTGGATTGCCCCCTTTTCACAATGGGAGAACTCGAAGAAGCGGTTCTCACTATGAAAAACAGGAAGGCACCAGGCCCTGATGGCATCCCGGCGGAAGTTTACAAACTGGTGTTCCGCCAACGGCCAGAATTGCTGCTCGAAGCGTTCAACGCGTGCTTGAAGGAGGGCATTTTTCCTTCTCGCTGGAAAGTGGCCAGACTCGCGTTAATCCGTAAGGGTAAAGGAGATCCGGACCTCCCGTCTGCATACCGACCGCTGTGTATGCTTGACACGGCCGGAAAAGTGCTCGAGAAGCTCATCAGGGGTAGACTCGCTGAAGCGATCCGTGCTGCCGGGGACTTATCCACAAGGCAGTTCGGGTTTAGAACAGGGAAATCTACAGTGGATGCTGTTATGGAGGTCGTAGATGCGTTTAATCGAGCCGGGGCGCACAGCCGCCGATCTCGACGGATAGTGCTCCTCATAACGCTTGACGTCAGAAATGCCTTCAATTCCGTAAGATGGACAGATATGCTGGGCACACTAGAGAACTCGCTGCGCTGGAGAAAACCGAAGTAGTCATCCTGACCAGAAGGAGAATCCCGACCTTGCGTCCCATATCGATCGGCGAGTTGACTATAGAGTCAAAACCAGCGGTTAAATACCTTGGTTTAATGCTCGACTCGAAGATGAGCTTCTTCGAGCAAATCAAAGCAGCCGCGGACAGGGCTGCAGCAGGAGTCGCGGCCTTGAGTCGGCTAATGGCGAATGTGGGCGGCCCTATATCAACTAGGAGACGTCTCCTCATGGGAGCAACGCAGTCCGTCCTTCTCTATGGTGCGGAGGTATGGGCTGATGCCCTTGACAAGGAGGTGCATCGTAAACGCCTAGCTCAAGTGCAGAGGCGGGGAGCTTTGCGAGTGGCGTCTGCTTATCGCACTGTCTCCGAACCGGCTGTGATGGTGATCGCGGGAGTGATCCCCGTTGCCCTCCTTGCCAAGGAGCGCAAAGCTATCTATCGCCGTAAGGGCGAAAACTTAAGAGAAGTGGTTGCCCGTGAAGAACGTCAACGCACCCTTAACGAGTGGCAAGTTTCTTGGTAAAATGAGCCAAGGGGCAAGTGGACTGCGCGGCTCATCGACAAATTAGACCCATGGTTGAACAGAAAGCACGGTGAGATTGATTACTTCCTTACCCAACTTCTAAGTGGGCATGGAGGTTTTCAGTCTTACCTGCACAGGGTTGGGAAGGCGCGATCTCCTGATTGTGTGTTCTGCAATAGAGTGCCGGATGACGCTGAACACACCTTTTTCTCTTGCGAGAGGTGGGATGGCCTCCGCCAGCAGCTTTATGCAGACACAGGGGAGCTCTCTCCAGACAACATTGTCAGAGAGATGCTGAAGAGCGCTGGCAGCTGGAATCGTATTGCGCATTATGTTCGGGCTCTTCTTACTACGAAGAAGATTGAACTCGACCGGCAGAGGGATCGGACGGTAAGGGGTTCCCTGAACTAACAACTCCCTTCCTCCCCTCCCCTCCCGTTGGTGAAAGGAATTCCCTGACTTGAAGGCTCCCAAAGCCGGGAGAGCGGGAGGGCTAGCCCGAAGTAATGTGTCAAACGGTTCCAGGGTAGTTCTCTGATGACAGGGAGGTGTTTAGTTGGTAGTCCGCCAGCGTGCTTTTGCGGGAGTCCAACACTCTGTGCGTAAACGCATTCACCTACCCTACTCCAAAAAAAAAAAAAAAAAAAAAAAAGGCTTTCGGCAGCTTACCGCACACCTGGCTACTCGATGTCCTACGTATGTATCGCATTGATCCCAAGTTTTTGGCGACAGTCATGGAATGTTGACATACCAACTTATCAGTGCGTTAATTCCTCAGAGCCTATCCATATATGAAGAGGCATCTACGGGGGGCATTCATTGAGTCCCCTTTGGTTTTGCACAGCACTGAACGTTTGAAGTTTGTTGCGAATGGTAGATTTGTTCAGCCGTTTTATTCGAATACAACTGGGATCGTCGAATTCAAGCCACCGCTAAGGTCACCGCGAGCCGCATGCTGGACATAGCATTGGTGACCTCAGTATCCAAGCTGTGACTGAGATAGACTTCTACAAATACAAATTCTGCAGGAAACAATGTTCGAGTTGGTGATCTGAAAGATGCGCAGCTGTCCGAATTTCAGCGACATATAAAGTTGGTATCGGGTTATGTGTTCGGAATATTGTCGGGGACGAAAACTGATCGGAAAAATGTCGAATATGGACTACTATGTCCAAACTCGGCCGTGGAACAGATGAACCTGCCTCGTGACATCAGAGGTAGGGGCCTGGTTGCCGTGGATGCGCAACATCATCGCCAAGTCTACTCGCTACGCGCTTATTTTTACAGCAAAGAGCAGACGAGTTCTTTGCATCTGGCTGTTTGTAAGGTCGATTGTGAGCTGACTCGACTTAACTAGAAGGATCGATGTTTCAATACTCTGGGTGGGTTGAACTTCGACCAAGAGTGAATCGATGAATTGTCTTTGGCAGCCATTTGTTGATTTGCATTTGTCGAGCAGATGGCTGTGTGCATGGAAATTCTTTACTGAGACGGAGGGATGCATATGGTATTCTGGACAGCGTGGCCGCCATCCGGGCTTATAAAAAACCCATAATGAAAGAACGGGTGGAGAATGACCAGTGCAGAATACATGGTTCAGCGTTAGAGACGTTGGACCACCTCATTTTTGGCTGCACTGTAATGGCACCAGTGCAATACACAAGCAGGGATAATGTTGTATGCAAACTCATTCATTAAAATGGGAACGTGTCCGCTACCCGATATGGGCCTTGATAGTTTTGCTTATTGCCTGTATCGGGACCGGCAAGTTCTAACTGATCGCTATATACCACACATCGAGCCTGTCGTGCTGTTAGCTGACAAGACGGATCGCTCCGTATTATTGATGTTGCTGTTCCCCATAATAGAACCATTGGACGGAAATACCTGGAGAAGAAGGTGAACTATGAGCCCCTGGAATCAAAGAAATTTGGCATCTCGAGCGGGTGGTTGAAGTTCCCATAATATTGTTAGCTACAGGTGTTGTATCTAAATTCCTCACGGCTTTCCTTGATGCCCTGAGACTCTCACACAGTCTGGTTGAAACCAGGTTGCCGGGTAAATTTTTAAAATATGGGAATATATGATACTATTTTTTTTTTTTTTTTTTTTTTTTTTTTTTTTTTTATGGATGGAGGTGGAAATCTTAGAAAGACGCTGCTGCGCCAGGTTGCAGCAGTGTGTGGGATTCACACCCACTAAAACCACCCCCACTCTTCCGCCCCTCCCCGCGGGACCACCGTGAAGTATTACTTCGCGGGGGAGGCTCTGGTTCGCTCGTCCATGTCACGTCTCCGTCGCGCCGCCTTCCGAGCTCGATCCAACTCCAGGAGTTTTGCCTGCACCACGGCTACTGCCTCATTTACCGCCATCCAGTTTTCCTCCGACTTCAACATCTCTTCCACCAGGTTGGAGGGCTCGATGTCCGCCCCTAAGATGCTGTTCAACCTCCTTTTCTGCTGTAGAAATCTGGGACAATAGAACATAACGTGCTCCGGGTCCTCGAGTGTAGCACCGCATTCAGGACAGTTGGGAGACTCGTCCAACTCGAAGCGATGCAAGTACTTCCTATAGCCACCGTGTCCCGTAAGGAACTGTGTCAGGTGGTAATTCAATTCTCCGTGCTTTCGGTTGACCCATTTCTCGATGCACGGGATCAATGTATGGGTCCACCTGCCCTTGTCGGAGTTATCCCATCGTTGTTGCCACTTGCCACACAACTCTCTCCTGATGGCTTTTCGGAAATCCGCATTCACCTCGGCTGGATTTGCCTTCCGTTTTTTCGTAGAGCCAGTGTGCCTCGCTCGCTAGAAGATCTATAGGGATCATTCCTGCGATAACATACACTGCCTCCGTCGACGCCGTCCTAAATGCGCTGCACACCCTTAGCGCAATTGGCCGGTATGCCGAACATATCTTCCTCCGGTTGACCGCGTGGTTCAACGCTCCCGCCCAGACAGGGGCCGCGTATAGCAGGATCGACCTCACCACTCCCGCGATGAGTAGCCTGCGACTATACTTCGGCCCTCCCACGTTAGGCATCATCCTTGCAAGGGATGAGCTGGCATTTGCTGCCTTTTCTCGCGCATAATCCAAGTGTGCCTTGAAACTCAGCTTGGCATCGATCATCACCCCCAGGTATTTGACAACCGATTTTGAGACGACCTCACGATTACCAACCCGGATGGTAACCGTGTTGTTCTTCCTACGGTTGGTAATGAGGACCGCCTCCGTCTTTTCGTCCGCCAGGTCCAGCTTGGCCATTCGTAACCATGACTTGATGGTATGAATGGCTTCATTTGCATAAAGCTCCACGTCCTCGGGATGCTTTGCAATTGCAATTACCGCCAAGTCGTCCGCAAAACCAATCAGCGTTGTCTCCTCCGGCACGCGAAGGCCAAGCACTCCGTCGTACATTATGTTCCACAGCAGCGGTCCCAATACAGAACCTTGAGGCACACCTGCTGTCACAATGTACTCCTTCGGCCCGTCGTCCGTCTCGTACCAGAGAAGTCTATCCGAAAAGTAACTCTCGATGAGCCGAGCCAAGTAGCTAGGAACACCCAGTTTGGCCAAAACGCCCTTAATCCAGCCCCAGTTGGCTGAGTTAAAAGCATTTTTGACGTCCAGCGTCACCAGAGCACAGCATTTGCCCATGGCCATCGCATTTCGAGCCAATTCCACGACCTTTGCTACTGCATCGACCGTAGAACGGGCTCGCCGAAACCCATATTGCCGCTCTGAAAGATATATGTTATATATATATGATATATGATACTATTATTAACTTTATTTGTGTAGATATCCGAACCGGATGTATTTTGAGGCCTAGATTTCGTAGTGATATATCACTGTTATTTTTTCAGATTTTTCGGTTGGGTAGGTTCGAAGAACGAGATCTGCTTCACCTTTTGGGCACACATTTTGAACCCCCACTTCTCTATATTTCAACCAATCTCAGAAACAAGAGTACTAATAAACCTCTTTCATTTGATATCCCATATGACTTTATTCTATGAAAAAAATGTACACCCCCCTTTCACATGTAAGGGGAGCCCCACCTCAACACAACTCAACACAAAATGGCGCCACTAGCTTTATGCGAAGGGATTCACAGAAGACGAGGCAGACCCTGCCTAAGATGGAGCGATGGCGTGGGTCAGGACGCCAGACAGCTTTTAGGGATATCGAATTGGTGGACCTCGGCGCAAAACCGGGATGTCTGGAATTCCTTATTAAGGCAGGCCTAGACCGGATACCGGTTGTTGCGCCGTTGATGATGATACACAGAGCACATCCTCTTACCAAATTTGGTGACAATTGGGTTAGATGTTTTCGAGTCGTTGGCGTATTTCACGAGAATTTTGCAGCAAAAGAAAAGAGGTTGAACGATAGGTCACCGCTAGAGAAAAGTCTCCGCTCTTGAGGATATGGATGATGAGGTAAGTTGTATTCTTTGAGACTTTTATTGAAGATTATGCACAGAGGCAGGCAAATGTGTTGTTTATAGTTAATAAAGAAAAGGTTGGGAAACTCATCAGGCCCAGGTACGACTTTACTGTCAAGATTTCAAATGTGGAACTCAACTAAGGATAACATACAACTTGTCTCATTTTAAGGGGTATCCTTCTTCACCTACAAATTTCCGTTAGGAAAGAACTCCCACACCAAGGGGGTGGGGATAGGATTTGGTAACGGAAATCTTGATTTAACAGGCGCCCCGTTGTCATATTGAAGATTTCGTATTTAAATATAGATGAGTAGTTGAGTAGACTAGGCGCCATTATAAACAAAAGGAATGTCACCACTCCAAGTAAACAAATGTAATCTATAATTTAAGTAAAGACGTAGTGGCTTGTAGCCTTGACCCGCCAAAAAGTCAATCTTAACAAAAAAAAAATCCTCTCTGGTTTCCCAAATTAACTTGAATCCATCCATCGTCAACAGCAAGCCCCTAAAGCGGATAAATCAGATTCATTCAGTTTCCCTGTCTCTGACTTCAAGTGTGTTCCGTCTTCAAGTCTTAAATCACAAAAGCGTCACAATATCCAGCAAGCGGAACAGGACGAAACATCTTCGAATAATGTCCTGTAAGAGGGAAAGTCAAGAAAAGTCACTAATCCATTTGTTTCTTGTCATGATGCTGCCGCCGTGCCGGAACGGACGACATTCTGATTCCGATTCAGATTCTGACTCTGAGATTTGCTCCCTTTCAATCATTTATATTTCATGTCACGTTTTCCTATTATTGTTACGATAAAATGTAGGCTTTAAAAAAAGTGTCGTATTGAAATAAAAGACATCGAAAGGAGACGTTGGGAGGATGCGAGAGTGAATTTGATTCCATCGATTGTATCAAACCTTAGGAGATTTCTGTAATCAGATGAAAACGGGATGGAAGAGTTTTGAGTAGTTTTCGCACAGCTTTTTGATTTTTAATTTTATTTCTTGGAACTGCATTCATCAATAAGAGCTGGCTGGAGCTATCAAGCAGGGGTAAATTTGAGAGTTCTACTAAATCTAAATTTGCAGATACATATCGAGTCATGGGACTTCTTTCTGTGAAATACCCCGATCTCTCCTTCCTAAATGAGGATGCTGGCATCTAAGACAAAATTCCTCTCAAAGCAGGATAAACAGCATGGGCCGAAAAGACGCAGTTACAATCATGGCGAACAGTGCACTGCAATACACACAACAGAATACACTCCTCCGTATTGGCGTAAGAAAAATGAGACCGTGACTTGAATATTCAAGCTAAAAAGAGGATGTTCTGCGACAGTCGAAAAATCCTGCCGCCCCGTCGTTATTTTATGGAGCATACGAGCAGCGTGACGGAAGGAAATTCGATTGTCAATACATATTCGTACTTATGATTTGGGTCCATGTGATAGGAGGTGACTGGATTCAGTTGCGGAAAAGTATCACCGTTTTTGAGGTTTCGGAAGACGCTTAGTGGATTCCCTAAAATATAGAAAATCATAAATCTGATATTATGATAACTCCCTCTTGTTTAGCTTCAGATTCCGAATATTTCTAATTTGAATATTTTTCAAAATGGCTAGGAAAATTTAATCCCCTAGACAAGTATCGGTTGCTCGACTAGAACCGGTGCAACCCTACTCTAATCCTTCCATCCCTACATCCAGTTCTTGACGCTTCCGTATTTAGAATTCAATCTGAAGGTGAGATGTTACACCCCTGAATCCACTCTGACTGACTTTGAATTTGATTTTGGCGCGTGACAAGTTCCCCTGCCATCCCATAGGGAAATGCTCTACTATACCGTGCTGTCGTTTTTCGTTCTCTGGAAGAAGAAAAATGATGCATGCTAATCCGCTTTACGCTTTCAGGATTTTCAGCATGAAATTATGGAGTGGGAATGTTTTTGGCAAACGCACCTGAGACAAATTGTCAGCCAATTTGTATAGCAAGGACATAATCACGTACGTCGCTTCCAATTTTAGTGTCATGCCGGATCCTATCTTTACCCGACACGATTGATTCGATGATGGGCGATGAAACGCAAACTTGTACCATTACTTGAAGACGTTTGTGCAGTACGCACAACATCCAGTGTTTCTTGATATTCAATTCTCGCCGAGGAATGTCGTTTCCATGATTGCATTCCGAATTGAATTAGCACCGAATTCGATCAAGGATTCGCACTGCGTACTCTTGGCTGCTTGGTGTCTGGATTTTATTATCAATTTGAGTCTGGTAGAATTTCTAGCTTCAAGTTCTGCGGAACACTAACACATAAGTGGATCTTATCTGGGATTTATGAAGGGAAGGGACTGATTTGAAGGCAGAGCGTTACTCGCAACATCATAGAAACGCCAACTCCCATTTTTTTCTTCAGTAAATAATTGTTCGTTTTGTTGAACCCAAATACATAAACTTTCTTCGAAATATCTTCTGAGTTAAATTTTCTGGAAAATCAGCTTAATAAAAAATTTCTCCTTGACTACCCATTAAGGCACTTATGCTTGTTTGCGAGCAATCCAGCTTGATGCTGGTTGAAGAGGGCATAACTTTATGGTGCTATGGAGCTCAGTCTGGCAGACGATGTCTTCTCTTTTTTCGGTTGCTAACGAATCATTCAAGCTCGAAATGTAATCACGTCTACTATGGTCGATTTATTAGAAATATAGGAGACAACACGACATATTTATTCGGAATAATTCGATATATCAAAGGCTACTTATTGCTATTTTGACCCGAAACACAGATTCCATCCTATGAAAGAATAATAGCTTATAATACAGTAGCTTTTCCTCTTCAAGAAGATGAAAGTCTGCGAAAATGAGTGAAAAAGAAAACTTTTGAATTGCCTTATAATTCGACAGTTGTGACCCATGAAAGACAGTTTGGATATGTAGTAGTACTAGATATCTAAAAAAACCATCATCTTTGGCTTAAACTAATTTTCATCGTATGTTATACATATATGATGACTAGTGGGCGTAGCGTCGGTCGAGAATGAGGGAAAGCAATATTTCTTTAATGCATAGAGTTCAGCTTTTAAAATCACGTTAAGTAGTTAGTCAGTTAGCTGCTTTGAGCACCCGGGGTCCACCATAACAAAACCACATCATTATCATCAACGGCGCAGCAACCGGTATCCAGTCTAGGCCTGCCTTAGTAAGAAACTCCAGACACCCCGGCCAGGGTCCACCGATTCGATATCCTTAAAAGCTGCCTGGCTTCCTGGGGTCTGCCTCGTCTTCTTCTCCGGACTGGATCATCCTCAACCATACGGATTAAGTGACCAGCCCACTGTAACCTGTTGAGCCGGATTTTATTCACAACCAGGCGGTCATGGTATCGGTCATAGATTTCGTCGCTATGTAGGCTACGGAATCGTCCATCCTCATATAGGGAGCCAAAAATTCTTGGAAGGATTCTTCTCTTGAACACGGTCAAGAGTTCGCATTTTTTTTTGCTAAGAACCCAGGCCTGCGAGATTTTGGCTCTATGGTAAGACGTTTCGAGCAGAACAGTTTTTGTAAGCTGAAATAGGCTTTGTTGGCTGCCAACAACCGTGCGCGGATTTCATCGTCATAGCTATTATCGGTTGTGATTTTCGACCCTAGATAGGAGAAATTCTCAACGGTTTCAAAGTTGTAGTCTCCGATGTTATTGTTTTCGTTTGACCGGTGATTTGATGTTGTCCGTTCTTTCGTATTGATTTTATCATCGTTGGAATGTGGAGCGGTTCAAACCCTATTGTTGCCATGTAGATATGTGAGGCTTTTAATCACTAAAATCACTTGCTTCTCCTTCAACTTTCCCCACGGGACTTCTAAAAAGTATTGGTTTCCGGGGCTGGATTGGTTCTTAACCGCGGCTCTTTATGGTTCCCACCCTTTCTTGTTTACTTCGCAATTCTTCTTGTCTAATCTGGTGATGGATAATTTTCAACTACTTTACAACTTTTCAAGATTCAAGCCTCTGTTGACTCCAGCACGAGCTTCATTATTTTGGGGTGGTAAACTCATATCTGCGTTCGCTTCCAGTCCAGTTTGCTGCGCGGTAAACCTGGGGCGTGTGTGTGTGTGTCTTTCAGGTGGGGGAGAAGCAAAGCCTTTGAGCACTTTGACGCCAGTAGCCCATCGTACTCGGTTCCTCGTCTAATGGAATACCCGGGCTTCCCGTTAGTGGATGTGATGCTACCCGCTGCGGTTGTAGCACATCATCACCAAAAATCTGATGCTTGATACGTCCATAGGTAGGGGACTTACATAGAAAATTACAATTGAAGGTTCCGCTTCGGTTATGGTGGAAATTGAACCCTCTTTTGTTAAAGAATCCGAGATTTCGTTTCCCTCTATTTCATAATGACCGGGTACTTAGAGTAGTTCCACCGTATTCAATCTAGAAACAGAGTTCAACCCATTTCTACATTCCTGAACGGTTTTTGAAGTGATCATAAGACTACGCAACGCCCTCAATGCAGCTTGACTATCGCTACAGATTGCGATGCGCCTTCGCTTCAACCGCTCGACAACCAGTCAGGTTGACGCCCTTTAGATCGCATATACTTTAGCCTGAAAGACCGTTGTCTTTGTAAGCTGTGAGAGCACGTTTCATCTTTATCTCTACATGTTTGCTCCAAAGAAACTTCTTGTCTAGAATACCTCTCAGATATTTCACTTCTTCGGGGAGCTGAAGGGTTCCAACCCTCATCTCTGGAAAGCAAAAACCATTCAGTTTCCTCCTTTTTATAAATAATCCCATTGTGGTTTTATTTGGATTTACTGAAAGTCCATGCCTGAGACACCAACTGTCAATCAAATCAACGGCGCGTTGTGTATTTCTACAGACCGTTCCAACATCTCGACCAACAGGTAGCTCAGCTACGTCGTCTGCATAAGGTTGAGCGTGTATTGGCAAATTTTTCAGTTCGCATAGTAGTGAGTCGATTAGCATACTCCATAGAAGTGGCGATAGCACCCCTCCTTGAGGACAGTCTTTTGTCGCTTTCGTTGTTAGGAAGCAATCAACACTCACTACAGCATACAACAATCTCAGCGTTAGCATTGCGTAGATTCACTTAATTAAAGTTTCATCAACACCTTGCTCTCTAGCGGAATTACAGAATTTTGGAAGCGCGCACAGCCAAACGCCCCTTCAATGTTCACGAGTACTCTCATCGCATACTCGTCTTTCAGAGTTGCGTCCTCTACCTTTGAAACCAAGGAGTGAAGAGCAGACCCACAGGACTTTCCACGTTGGTAAGCATGTTGGTTTTCATTTCCTGGCTGCGACCTTTGCGTCTTCTCGCCAATGCGACGCTCAAGCGACATTTCAGCGAAAATGATGTTAAGCTGATTTGCCTAAAGTTTTTTCGATTTGAGTAGTAAATTTTCCCAGGCTTAGGTATGAATACTATCTTTGCCTTCTGGCAAGAGGACGTTATGCAGTTAAGAGCAATACATCCTCGAAAAATATTTCTTAGAAATCGCTCTAAGTGCTCTATACTCTCCCTTAACATCGCCGGGTAGATGCCAGGTGCTTTGAAGTGTTCAAATGATAGTAAGGTAGCTCTTGTCTTTTCATTGGTAACAACCACTCTCGCAGTGTTCTAATTCCCCTTGCAGCACTTTCATATTGAAGGGTTTGCAGAAGTGGTCAATTCTCTTCCTCCCACTTCTGAGACATTTTCTCCCGGGGTGGTGTATTTTCAAGAGAGTCTGTATAGATTCAACTCTGCAGTTCATGAAAGTACCATCCGGTTTTCTAAGAGAATCTAATCCGGCCAACTCATCCTTATTAAGGACCCTGCACAGCCTGGAAGCCTTCCCCTTACCTTCCTGTTCCTCACAGTATGCTCTAAAGGGGTCTCGTTTCAAACATATTACGAGCCTCTTATATTCACGCTGTAAATTTTGAAAATCTAACCAATCTTCTTCCTTATTGCTTTTATAGGCATGATTTAGAAGTCGTCTGATGGATTTTCTGAGTTTTTTCCTTTTTGCGGTTTCACCATGCAACCGTTTTACCGCGTTGGCTTCAGAGTTTCCAATTGATATTCTAGCGCCAAATGAGCCCTTAGTCTCCTCGGCAGCTCCACTTTGTCGCCAAGGAGTTCATTGAACTTTCTCCAGCCCCAGTTTGCCTGCAATAGTCAAACTAAATTCTAAGTAACGGTGATCTGAGAGAGAGAGACTTCACCTAGTATTGAAGAAAAGATTGTTGGGTCAATTACTTCACTTCTTTTTGGCCCCACGAACATAGAGCCGCACGTTACTTTCGAGGTCATCAAACTAGCTGAGGTGATAAAATTAAAGAGCTTCTCTCCTCTATGATTGCCCCAACAAATATGCTGAGCATTCGCATCACAACCTATTAAAAGCTCAAGGCCACTTGATTCCGCATACACTACCAGATCGCTTAGTTCTTGCGTCGGCGGAGGGCACAAAGAATTATCAGGCAAGTAAGCAGAAGCAACTATGACGTTTCTCCTTTTATTATTAACCTGGTGTAGTAAGGTGATCGCAACAAGTTCCTGGGAACAGAATCTTTCATCGAAGAAGGTCCTAGTCCCTTGACTGATCCAATACCACAAATTTTGTGAAAACGAACCCATGGATCTTGACCGAGAAATTTATAAGGGCAGTCTTGCAACTTTGCCGGCCTTGCTGTCAGTAGATAGGAAGAGGCTTTGGCATACTGCAGGTTAATTTGGTTAGCTTTATTTTTATAGACATAAGTGTAGCCTAGTATAAAAATCGTCTCTAATTGAAAAGTCTGCTGCGTTCAGTGTGGATCTTACCGGGGTTACCAGCTTGTCCTCACCTTCCGCCGAAAGTTCTGCATTCTTGCGTCCTATTTCTCTGGAAATTATCACACTTTGTGCTGTGGCAACGCCCATGTCGTCATTCCCAAGAAATTTCACCTTCTTTCACTGTGCCTTTCTCTGTCGGCGGCTGGGAGCCCTCCCAGGTTCACGGTATCCGGGCTGCATGGGTTTGTTTCCACACACCCGAATAAGACCAGTTGCGTCCGCATCATCAGCATTTTGTCGTAGAGACGCCGACCTTTATTCGCGAAGATATCTATGGCGATTATCGTTGCTAATACATATGCTGCTTCTCCTGATGTTCTGCGATAAGCACTGTATACCCCGAATGCCCTTTGCCGATACGCATTCCTAGTTTCCGGGAGTTTGATTTGCTATCCAGAACAGTTGTTTAAATTGGAGCTATGTTGAGTTGCACGAAGCTAACTACCCTTGGAATAAGACGACGTTGACTTTGTTTTGGTCCATCAATATTCGGTGCTATCCTCCAGATCGTAACAGTGATGAAAGGTGCTTTAGTTGCGACGCATTCAAAGTATTTTTTTTTGTCAATCATTACTCCTACTCCTATTTAAGAGATGGTTAGGATAGTTGTGATAGTTGTTTGTTTGCCAACTTTAATTTTCACTGTTCTTTTGCCGATTAGTACTACTTCCATTTTATATTTATCAAGTGATAGGCAGGGCTTTTTCAACTAGGAATTGATCTTCCACAATGCTTCATTTGCGTTGAACTCGATCTTGTCTAAGCGTTTTGCAACTACTGTTATCCCGATATCATTCGCGAACCCAATAGTTATCACGCTGTTAGGGAGGCGTATCGTCAACGCTCCTCTTACATAATTAACCACAGTAAGGAACCTAAAACCCTTTGTAGTTTTGAACGCATTTTTTACATCGAGAGTTACCACTGCACAGCATTTGTCATCTTGTATTGCGGCTCGAGCCAGGCCAGTCATCAAACCTGAATTGTATGTCAGAAAGGCCTCCTTCATTTTCGATAATGGCGAGCAGTCTATTGAATATTACTCGTTCAAATATAATAGTTTGCCACTAGTATTGACCAAACATATCGGTCGATATGAGGAGCGGTCACCCAACGGTTTACCTGGCTTCGGAATAAGTAACAGATTTTTGTAGCTTCCATTGTTTGGGAAATTCTCCTTCTCTAAGGAATGCTATGAAAACTTGGGCAAGCATACCTGCTGCTGCCTTGGCTGCGGCAGCTCCATATCGCTGCTTTGCTGTTTATGTTTGCTGCCCATACTCCCATATGCAGATTTTCATATCGCTCAAATACGAAACGATAGCTATATCGTCATTGCTTTTAAAAACGCTCTGGCGAAGAAGGTCTTGCACCGCTCGGCTGTGATTCAGATTTAGTTGTATAAACTTCATTTGAACTTATTTATGAACACCTTTCTGAACACTAGGCATTTACTACTTTCATTTCCTCGCAGAATACGCAAAATGGCTTTGTTCTCCGCACTTGAGGCGCATACTGGATCTGCTTTGCGAGCTAGTGTATTTTTTCGCTATGTGGTCGAACTGCCAGAACTTGAAACATTTATGTCTTTTGACTTGAGTTAGAGAGATTGTACCTTTTCATTGGGATCTCTATGTTGCTTTTGCCCATTTCTGAGATTTCCTTTTCACTTTGGATACTTCCCCTGTCAGAGGACTTCAGATGGGGAAGAGGTGTTTTTAACATCGTTTGTGTTCTTACAGGAACCATCACTTTCCTTTGGGTGATCGGCACTATTCCTTCTTCACGTGCTTTTGCGTCCTCTTTAACTTTTTTAACCTAGGGCAAGCTTTTAACTCGTTGCCAGGCCAACTTGACGGACAACCCAGTGCCACTCTCGATCGAATTTTTCCTTTTGACAGGTTGTCGTATGATACTTTATCAAATGCGTTCATGATTTTCTTTCCACTGGAGTAAATGAGATATATTGGAAAGTGAAAGTGAAATTAGGGTGTCTCCACTTTTTAAAGTTTTGTTTAAAAAAGACTTATTAAAGTCGATTCTATTAAAATAAAACAGCGAAGCCGATCACGACGAGCCGACCCCGCTTGTGAACGGGACAAAGGCTGAAGAAAAAGAAGAAAGTCGATTTTTTATTTGCTTACAGTCTTTCTGGAAATCTTCAATCTTCCCAATTCTCTTCCATGTATTTACAAATCTATCGATTTCGGCGCTCTTCGTCTGATGGATATCAATCAATATAATTCCAAAGATGACAAACGCAGCATGAGCTAAAGGCAGAGCTAATCCCCAGAGCTTTTCTTCAGTAGACTTCACTCAGTTTGTAAGCGTTTACATAGAGCAGAATCGAGCTCACTACTCTGGCTACAACCAATCTAGAAATATACCGTATCGCTCTCACGCTCGACGTCATCCTTGCCAGGGCATACTTGCAGTTGATACCCTATCGGAAGCATACTACACTTGTTACTTATAACTGAGATTCCCGTCTATCATTATTCCGTAAGTATTTGATCGCAGTGTCTGGATAACTGAGTGGTCAGAGCGGAAGGTTGCGGTTCAAATTTCACTGGTGGCAGCGGGATTTGTATCGTGATTTGAATGAAATCAGGATAATAATCTCGGGCGAACGCAGTGCTGAACACATTCCTCCTACTGTGTACTGTAGTGTACCGTTACGGTCCTGAATTAAGTGCTCTAACACACTTCAAGGCCCTGGATTGTTGCGCCAACGATGATATGATTCCCAACTTGCTGCGTGATAAACGGGGGAAAGAAATCCTCGCCTGAAATTCCCACATAAGGTTCCGATTTGTCGCATCGTATACATTTCTCAAGGCCACTTCCGTGCAATATTTACTGGTACTACCTTTTCCTCGAATTGCATTTTTGGCCAAGATGGTACCCATTTTGATAGCATAAATGGTTAACCTGGCTTTACAGAAACTTAAATTGTCGATCTGAAAGGCTTCCTTGACTCATAACGACCGGGAGTAATCTATTGATATCGGATATATAGGTCTGTAGGAGATTGGCTCACCTGAAAGTTTCCCCCCTTAGGCGGTATTGCTAACATGTTCCGTTTGCATGCCGCGGGAAACATTCTTTCGAAGATGCACGCTTTCGCGTCAACGTCTTTGGGATGCTATACTGCAGCAATATCTGGGCATCACTATTTCTTGAAAGTTACACTCTGATATGACATAATACGTCGACATACCGAAGGCAAGAGTGAGGGTGGATAGGTCTAGAATAGTTTGATGATTCTATTGTGAGCTGTGCCAAGTAATGGTATGGACGATGGTTAGTTCACCCAAGAGCTGCGCGCCTTTCAGTAGAGCCCGTTGTGGCAACCGTCGTCCGGTCAGGTCCTTAATAAGGAACTCCGTAGACACTGGTTTTGCGTCGAGATTCACCAATTCGATATTCCTTAAAGCTATCTAGCGTCCTCACCTCCGGCATCGCTCCATCTGAAGCAGATTCTGCCTCGTCTTCTTTTTCTACCATAGATATTGCCCTTAAACACTTTCCAGGATGGATCATCCATACCGATTAGGTGATCCGCCCACCGCAACCTGTTGAGCCAGATTTTATCCACATTCAGACGGTCGCGGTATCGCTCATATATTCCGCCGTTATGTAGGCTAGGGAATCGTTCATCCTCATGTAGGGGGCCAAAAATTCTTCTCTCCAACGCGACCAAGAGTTCACAATTTTTCTTGTTTCCCAAGTCTCTAAGGAATATACAAGGACTGGCAAGATTATAGACTTGTACAGAGAGCTTTGGCCCTATGGTGAGAAATTTCGATCGAAACAGTTTTTGTAAGCTGAAATAGGCTCTGTTGGCTGCCAACAACCGGTCGCGTATTTCATCATTGTAGTTGTTATCCATTGTGATTTTAGACCCTAGATTGGAGAAGTCATCAACGGTCTCAAAGTTATAGTCTCCTACAGTGTTTTCGTTTGTTGTTATTTCTTTGTTTTTTTTTTTTTGGCGCTGACGTTGCCACCATGCACTTCCTCTTGCCTTCATTAATGTGCAGCCCAAGATATCGCGCCACCTGCTTGATCTGAATGAAGGCAAACTGTTCATCTCGGGTTATCCTTCCCATAGTGACAATATTGTCAGCGTAGCCAGTAGTTGGGTGGACCTCAAGAGTACAGTGGCTCTTGCATAGACATCTGCATCGCGAGTCATTTTCTCCAGGGCCAGGTTAAGAGCATGTATGATAGGACATCTCCTTGCCTTAGATCGTTGTTGATGTTGAATGGTCTCGAGAGTGATCCTACTGCTTTTATTTGGCCTAGCACATTGCCATGGTCACCGTAGTCAGTCTTATCAATTTCATCGGGATACCGAATTCTCTCATGGCCGTGTCTAACTTTACTCCGGCTGTGCTGTTATAGGCGGCCTTCAAGTGGATGAAAAGATGGTGGCACTGATGGCCATACTCCAGTAGTTTTTCCATCGCTTACCGCAGAGAGAAAATCTGATCTGTAGCTTATTTGCCTGGAGTGGAACCTCTTTGATATGGGCCAATGCTGTTCTGGGCGTATGGGGCTATCAGGCCTAGCAAGGTACCGGAAAATATCTTGTAGCTGGTACTCGGAAACGTGATACTTACAAAATTGTTGTGCTGCATGATATTCCCCTTTTCATATATGGGACAGATAATGCCTCTTTGCCAGTTATCATGCATTGATTCGCTATCCCACACCTTGAGCATCAGTTGATGAACCGCTTAGTGTAATTGATCTCCCTCATATTTTACCGATTCGTAGCGACTTATGATTTTTAAGCCGATAAATTGCACGACGGTTTCTTCTAAACTTGGCAGTGGCAGCATTTGTCCGTCGATGTTCTGGTTGTAGAACAGTTCATCAAAATACTCAACCCATCACTCCAGTATACCCATTCTGTCCAAAATCAGATTTCTCTCATTGTCTCAACAGGATGACTATCGAGGTGTATTAGGGTTCATCCTGCTGACTTGTTGATAAAACTTGCGCGGCTGGTGCGGTTGCTCCCTGTACTTTTCGATTTCACAGACCTGTTGGTTCTCTCAGGCTTCCTTTTCCCGTCGGTGAAGTCGTTTGCCCGTTTGACGGAGCTAGTGATTAGTCTCCGCGCGTGCCCAGGCTTTTTGAGAATGGAACATTACTCGGTATACAGCATTCTTCCGTTTCGTTACTAGTTTACATTGATCGTCAAACCAGCCGTTCCGACTTTTTTGCAATTGAGACCACTTATGTTTGTCGCCGTGTCAACGATAATGTTCTTCAGATGATTGCGAAGATGGTTCGTTCTTGCGGCATCCATTTCTCCCTTGTCGATGGTTTCAGTGCTAACTTTTACCTGAGTGTCAAAGGAGATTATAGGGGGTGTAGTTGTTCGAGCCCGGAGCACCATGCCAACGAGATAGCGATCCCAGTCTACATTTGCCCCCCCCCCCTCCCTATATGTTCTGACATTCATCAAGGCTGAAAGGTGGTGGCGTTCAATCAACGCGTGGTCAATTTGGTGAAAAGTGATCCTGTCTGGACAGGCCCACGTTTGTTTGTGGACCGCCTTTCGCGCAAACCAAGTACTTCAACGACTCTGTAGTCTGCTATATAGGCTTATCTTTCTAGATTCGCCTCGCAAGCGCAGAGCGCATAGCCCTTCGCTTATGTTTTCAAAGTCAATAACTGAAGTTTAATTTTTTGGCAGACTGGGAAACCTACTTCGAGCACATGGTTTACTGGATGGCCCCTATAATATATAGTATAGTAGCTCTTCTCCAGTAAAACGGTCCCTGTCCAACGACTCTACTGAAACGCTGTTACATCAGCGTTATATTGGGACAGGGTATCGGCTAGCTGCTTGGGAGCTTCTTCTCTGTAAAGGGGACGCACGTTCCATGAGAAAATGCGAAAATCGTTATTCCATTTTCACTGTCGGGTACGTCTTTGTGTGGTCAATACAGTTCGAGGTTCCTTTTGTGGCTTCGTAACACGTTGTTTTCCATGTAGGGTTGTCAGCCCTACCCAACCCCCATCTTGGACGACCAGTTGATACAATTTGTTCCGTTTTTAGGCGGGAGACTCCATCCTTCATCCTTCTCCGTCTGCAGCTTTTCTTTAAGAAAGGACTCCCAGCGGTCAACACATGGAGGTATAAACAGGGTTTCATAGTAGAGCTGTTGGTGTTGGTTTAGCAGCTGTTTCCCAGGTGTTATTCTCAATCGTGGGTACCAATCCACGTTCTGCGTGGGGCATATAATACCCTTTGACCTCCCAACTTCAGCTTGAATTAATTTATGTATCTTTTTATGTTAATTACTTTAGTGCATGGGGCATAAAGAATTAGAACAGTTTTTGTCATGGTTATGGTTGTGGTATATTGTACCTGAAACTGCCCCAAATACACATTTATGATATTATTCAAAAGCGCTATCACCGAGGATTGACTGAAGGTTTTTTTAAGTGCACACACATGGGGCAGCTCTGTTCACGATGCAATGCAAAAACAGTTCCTTCACCGCCTTTCATTTGTTTAAGAAAACAAACGAGAAATGGCAGGTACTATTCCAGGCGAAATCTTCAGGCCATTTTGATTAATCTTTCTTATTATATTGTTTTTTCGGATAACTGAGTAGTTAATAGCTACACATCGACATTTACTTTCTACTCATATAATGCAGATCAAAATGTAGCTGAATGAATTCCGACAAAAGCCTGAAAGCCGCTATTATTACTATTGTAATCCCAGTGCTGCTGGATTTTCGTCTTTCTTCGCTTCCCCTGTCATTTCCTCAGATATATGCAAATCTGATCTCAACTTCACTAATAAGTTTAATGCTCCCGGGGCAAGACAACAAATATATACTTGCCGCAAGAAAGGCGAAAACCTGAAGACAAGAGGAGCAAGAAATGCATACCTAGGCAAACATTAAAGACCAACACAATGCGAAAAGTTTTCGCCAATTTGAGCACGTCCTGTCGGCCCTAGCTGGCTACGGTTCACCACTTTATTCCATACGCTCCGTTCCTCTGGTCTACTCAGGTTGTCTCTCTCCGGTGATAGCAAAACCGAAAATTTTAATCCTTAATTAACTTGTCAAGGGAGTGGAGAAGAAACTATGAAAAGTTGGCCCCAAAACTTATAACCAAAATCTTGTTCTGGTTAAACTTCCAATGGAAACAGATTTATTGAGAAATTCTCTGGACTATGAATGCACACAGAATGTTACTAAGAGGATTAGTAAAGTTCAGCAATGGCACACACTTAAGTTGTTAGCCATAGTTTCAACGAAAGGAGGATAGCCAGGGGAATGTGAGAAAATTCAAGTTAAGAGAGAATGTTCTTTGCGAAAATGTCCGTCTTAGCTAAGTAATTAATTAAGTGCACACATGCATGCCTGGAATAAGATTTGTGGTTTCGTTGCATTACGGCCAAGACCATGCCATTCAGAGGTTGCTTTTGATTTACGTAAGGTATACAGATTGCTGGAGTCGATGGGGCGACTCGAAGTGCAAAAACCTTCTGTACGACTTAATTGAATTTAAAGGACCTTGGCAGATTTCATGAGAAGTAGAAAGTGGATTGGGGGAAACGGAAGGAAGCCATTTTCTTAAAGAAGGTAGAAAATTAAAAAGAAAAAATATATATATTAATTTGGCAGCAATTTTATTACAAAATAGTAAAGTCCAGCATTTGTTTCAACTCATATTAATATGTAAGGATGGAAAGAATTTTTTTTTGAAGGAGCTGTAAGCTGTAGGGAGTGACATAGATGGGCATGATCGTATAGTACAGACAGTATGTAAATCAATTCCAACTTGGTAAGATATTCTCAAATCTGTGTATATTACCAAATTTATGAATTATGTTTCCGGCAGGGCGTCACTTATGGTTACGTAAGAGGACCGTTTCTATGGATCGATCTGGGAACGATTTAAAATTGATGAAAAAAGGCAAATATACAAAAATTCCCAGTTCATTCATTAACCGCCAAAGGTGAGAAACTCGCGAAGAGCGTTAGGACGACGGATATATGAGTTGGATTTTGTCTATTTCGAAAACATCATGATGCGGGTTCGCCTATATTTCGATCTCCTCGAAATCGCTAAGAAATCAATAGAGCTCCTGCAGATGTCCATCGTAATTGTTAGTATTCTGATTTTTATCAATGGTTATCGAGTTGAACACTAACCCAATCATCGGCCGTGGTCACAGCAACAGCTCAAGTTGTTCCTAGACGAAGACAGGCTGTATGGGAAACTGTTTGCACTAAAAGTACAAACCCAGCTTTCCCAACTTTAATCTTTTCCGCACAGTCGGTGGTGGTGCAGCCAACCTTGTTGTCTACAAATTCCTGTCTTACCAATATTTTCCACTCGCCAACAATTTCAAATAACTCGAATTCACTCGCATTTGTTTTGAAACCAAATCGTTCTCGGTGTTGTTGCGACCTTTTACTATTTCAACCAGTCCCTCGATACCCACGATTTCCAACGAATTCACAAGTACTAAGCCCCCTAACCAAGAACACCTGGGAAAGTCTGGTACCTAATAATAAGTGAAGAGCTCAACGCCAAGCAACAGTTGGGTTGTGAACCTTGACGTCAAGCTTCCGGAATGAACTATCTATTCCGCCCCATCCGGATTTCCAGAAGGTGAGCCTGAGATTCATTAACCAGATCGGTCCAGGTTTGATCCACTTCTGTACCCTTCCAACAACATGGTATTCAACTACACCACTGACCGGAGAACCAGTCCGCTGAATTAATTCAGCAAGTACAGAACGAACTAGTTCCAGCTCGACTCCTTACTACATTTCTTTTCGTAATGATATCCTCAATAATATCAAATAAAAGAGACCCTTCGACGGAAACTATTTAGAAATAGATGCTCTTCGCAGTTCTCTCACCTCATTGCAGAAACTGGCTTCCTTGCCACCAAAGAATTTCAACCGTGTTTATCGACTACCTCCAAATTCAGCTCACCAACATCGAATTGAACCCTTGCACGTTCAAGGTTTTCAGAACAACTTGCCCTCGATTCAGTAAAACAATCCCATAAACCCTACTCCTATCTTAAACCATGAACCTGCCTGAAAAGACGAACATTCTGGCAAAACACTTCCTCCAAGTACATCATTGCGCCCTGCAAATCCATGGCCAGGTTTTTCAGACAGAGGTTATCGAATCAATTTCCCAACTCCAATCGATCTTATTTTTCTACCGCACCTAAACCAAACAAAGTCACTTCACCCTCTGGCCATTTGCCAGTTCAACGATCTTTCCAGTAAAGGTGCCAGCATTGCTCGGACTAATTTATTCACATCCTGACACCATCCATACGTCAAGAACCCTTGTCCATTTCTCGATTGGACTTTCCCTGATCTCAGTATTTTTAAGGTTTTGCGTGAAACAAAACCTTATTAGAATCGAGACGGTGTCTGCCTGTCCGTCTGTCTGTCTGTCTTTTTTTTTTTTTGAGGAGGTGGAAATCTTCAAAAGACACTGCCCTGGACACGTCAGCGTGTGGGATTCTTACCCATTAAAACCACCCCCGACTCCCCCCAAGCCCCGTGGAACCACCGTACGGTATTACATCACGGGGCGGAGTCAGCTGATTTTAGCCTGGTCTCCTTTCGTCTCTACGCGGCGTACGTAACCGCGCTTTTCTGGCCTCCTCTGCCTTTCGCAGTTTGTTATGTATAGATACAACCATGGAGTTGATCGCATCCCAGTCTTCCTGACATGCTAGCATTCTTCGCACCAGATTCTCTGGTACCAGCATGTCTCCTAGAGTCTCCTCCAAGTTCTTCCTTTCCTTAACAAACCTTGGGCAGTGGAAGAATACATGCTCTGGATCCTCTGGGACTCCATCGCAGTTTGGACAATCGGGAGAGGTATCTAGCTTAAATCTGAACAGGTACTGACGATATCCTCCATGCCCCGTGAGAAACTGAGTAAGATTATAATTAATCTCACCGTGCCGTCTCTCCAACCACTCCTTGATGGCAGGGATGAGCCCGATCAAAGCAGCAGCGGACAGGGCTGCAGCAGGAGTCGCGGCCTTGAGTCGGCTAATGGCGAATGTCGGGGGCCCTATATCAACTAGGAGACGTCTCCTCATGGAAGCAACGCAGTCCGTCCTTCTCTATGGTGCGGAGGTATGGGTTGATGCCCTTGACAAGGAGGTGCATCGTAAACGCCTCGCTCAAGTGCAGAGGTGGGGAGCTTTGCGAGTGACGTCTGCTTATCGCACCGTCTCCGAACCGGCTGTGATGTTGATTGCGGGAGTGATTCCCGTTGCCCTCCCTGCCAAGGAGCGCAAAGCTATCTATCGCCGTAAGGGCGAAAACTTAAAAGAAGTGGTTGCCCGGGAAGAATGTCAACGCACCCTTAACAAGTGGCAACTTTCTAGGCAAAATGAGCCAAGGGGCAAGTGGACTGCGCGGCTCATCGACAAATTAGATCCATGGTTCAACGGAAAGCACGGTGAGATTGATTACTTCCTTACCCAACTTCTAAGTGGGCATGGAGGTTTTCAGTATTACCTGCACAGGGTTGGGAAGGCGCGATCTCCTGATTGTGTGTTCTGCAATAGAGTGGCGGATGACGCTGAACACACCTTTTTCTCTTGCGAGAGGTGGGACGGCCTCCGCCAGCAGCTTTATGCAGACACAGGGGAACTCTCTCCAGGCAACATTGTCAGAGAGATGCTGACGAGCGCTGGCAGCTGGAATCGTATTGCGCATTATGTTCGGGCTCTTGTTACTACGAAGAAGATTGAACTCGACCGGCAGAGGGATCGGACGGTAAGGGGTTCCCTGAACTAACAACTCCCTTCCTCCCCTCCCCTCCCGTTGGTGAAAGGAATTCCCTGAGTTGAAGGCTCCCAAAGCCGGGAGAGCGGGAGGGCTAGCCCGAAGTAATGTGTCAAACGGTTCCAGGGTAGTTCTCTGATGACAGGGAGGTGTTTAGTTGGTAGTCCGCCAGCGTGCTGTGGCGGGAGTCCAACACTCTGTGCGTACACGCATTCACCTACCCTACTCCAAAAAAAAAAAAAAAAAACGTCGATGGGTGATGTGAGGCTAGCTCTGCCAAGGTGGTAGTTGTGGAGTGCATCAGGAGCTCTTCTCTTCGGCAACCTGGTCGGGTAATGTGCGTTGGGCCGATATTAGTAGACCGCGTCCCATCCGCAAGCGCTGATCGGTCCGTGAGTTCTGGGATCAGCTAATCGTAGGTCAGGTCTTAGGGAACTGGGGTAGGGGATTTCTCCCTGATGGTATACCCATCCCTGACCATTGCGGCCCACGCCCTTGCACACGATGCATTGGTAGAAAACTTAAATGGTGAATAAAGAACACATAAATGCGGAGATAGAAGAGATAGAGATAGAGAGAAAGAGTGTGAGAATGAGTGCGATGCCCGCCCCAGCGTCCAGCGAAAGACACAAGAGCTGAAATACTCGACGAGGCATCGGGATGCAAGTAATGGCAACTCGGACAGTAACGTGCGCGCTGTTGTCTTTGAAAGAGGCACTTTTGAAACTACGGAAACTGACCAGATGGCTTTGTTTAAGCACTGTCGACTATGTGAAAGTCGAAGAGGAAAGGTGTATCCAGAAATGTGCGGCAGTTGTGAAGTGCATGCGGTCTGCAACGTTTCTCCAGAAAAACGTTAGCAAAAGGGTGGAAAACGGCCAAATGAAGCTGGAGGAGCTACAGGAGGGCATGGATTGTAACAGAAGATGAGCGAACACCGCAAACGCCAAACGGATCGCAGACTTCATACAGGTAGCCTCCAGGGCCCCAAAAGAAAAAGGCGAATAGGGGCAAAAGGCAACAAGATGCCGGGCCATCAGGAAACCCTCTGTCTAAAATGAAATCGGACACGAAGGATAGAACACCAAAAGAAACGTTGAGGAGACAAAGGGTGACTAGACCGCCTGCTCTGCTTATTAAGCTGACGGAAGTCAAGACATTTGTGAAAGTCCTCACCAAAATATGTTATAGGATCAATACCAAAGATAGCGGAGCGGAAGTATCTTCCATTCTGAAAACGAAGGGTGGTAGAGACGCGGTCGCATTAGGCCCGAGGACAACAGATATAAGTACGTTATGTGAAGCAGTCATCCTACAGATGCCGGAGTGCACGCTGCCGCTCACGGGTTGCTAGCGCAGTTCTCTGCAGAGACGAAAACTGATCAACGATCCGGTACCGCTGCCATCTAGGTTCGGGACGGCACCCGCGTTAGTATTCTTGCTCCCGGCCGAGCGAACGGTTTTGTCTGGGTTTGGTGTTTGGAGGTAACGGTATCCAGTGTCTATCTAACGCCGAATGAAACGATGACGAGATAAGTATTCCCGAAGCAATCTTCATGTCGGTATCATTGGTGTCATTGGTAGGCGGGTGGCGAGTTCTGGAAGACTTCCCGGCAAACGCCCATCAATATATTGCCTTCGAAGTGGTTTACACTAACTCTCGATGTACGCCACCCTCTTTCTGTGCGCAGAACGTCGCGAAGGTGAACATCGAAAGGTTTGTTGAAACTGCAGGAGCAGATAGGGTCACGCTTTAGGTCACTGTTGAAGATGTTGGCACTGTAGCTGACATAGTCGTAAATTCAGTTATGAACCTGATACCGACGGCCTGCGGGGTTTACAGGAGGATAGTGCAAGTTTTCTATGTATTGGTGACAGTGGAAATTGCAGAGCTGCGGAAGTAGTGTCACAAAATCCGCTGCTTATTCAACGTCTAAACGTATGTACCATAATCACAGAGTACAAATCATGCAAAAAGGGAATTCGCAGCACAATGAACAGGAGCACAGCTGGTTGCTGGCAGGACTTGGTCGACGAGGTGAATCGGGACTCGGAGGGACTCGGCGCACTGAGGAAACCCTGTTCACTTAAGGCCAAGCAGATGGACCAAACTGCACGAGTATTACCTCCTGCGCACCCCATATGGGAAGACGATGGCAGTGCGGAAACCGCCGAGGACTATCGACTATTCTCTAGAAAACAGCTGGAAGAGGGAGTCTTCTCTATGAAAAAGTAGAAGACGCGATGACTGTATACTTGGCACTGTTGGAAAAGTGCTCGCAAAACTCATCAGAAGTAGACGGCAGTTCGGTTTTAGAAAGGTGAGATCCTCAATGGACGCCAATCGTGGATTCCGTTCGTCGAGTGCGGAAACACAGCAGCAAGCTCGATTGGTGGTACTCGTCAAGCTTGCCAGATGCGCATTTAATTCCGCAAGATGGAAAGATTTACACATACTAGGCCATAATTTCCACATGCCCAACTATCTCGTACGGATATTGTCGGATTACCTGAGGAACCTCTCCCTGCTCTATGAGATGCTAGATGGTCAGAGGAGGATTTAGGTCGGGGGTAGCGCAGGGATTCATCCTAGGGTCGGACATCTTGTACGCTTCATATGATAGTTTACTTAGATTCGACATACCAGAAGAGTCGCGCTTGGCCAGTTATGCTGATAATGTCACGGCGCTTGTTGCTCGAGACCCTCTCGAACAGGCGCAAAACAGATTTGCCATATTGATGCAGCGGGTAAGCGGATGGTTTCAATCTTGCACTAGAATAAAGCGAAATAGTTATCCTGACTAAAAAGAGAATCCCAACCCTGCGCCCCATATCGAATGGCGAGTCGATAATCGAGTCAAAAAAACAGTAAAGTACCTTGGACTGACTCTTGACTTGAAGGCTTTTCGAGCAAATCAAAGCAGCAGCGAACAAGAATGCAGCTCGAGTTTTGGCCTTAAGTCGGTTAATGTTAAATATTTGTGGTGCTACGTCTGCCAGGCGACGTCTTCTGATGAGTTCGTCGCTGTTTGTTCGGGTCGACGCCGCAGAGGTATGAGCTGGCGCTCTTGGCAAGGAGGTATATCGTAAGAATCTTGTACAAGTTCAGAGACGGGCAGCTTTGTGAGTGGCCTTCTCAAAAACTACCTTCACGGAAAATTTAAAAGATAGATAGATAGATACTCGCCGCTACGATATATAATACTATATTTTGAAAATTTATTGTGAGCAGGTATAGGTTCAGGCTTGACCGCCCAGGATATCGCTTTATGCCCTTGAACAGCATAGCGCAATGTAAATAGCGTATTTATAAATACTTGGCGTCCATCCTTTCTACGAATACATTTGAATTTTTTGTAACTGCCTTTTGTTAGTAACTAAGTGTGGAAATGACTTCAAATCTTTTCAAATAATTGTTTTCAAAATGACATTTTTCACGTTTCTGGGAAATTTGGTGGTATAATTTTTTGATAAAATTGCTAAGAATTTGAACCAATATTTGGGTTGATATCGTATTTGAAGGGTGCCTTTTTGCGTTATTTGTAAAAAAAAGTCGGAATACCGCAAGCTTCATCTTATGTGAGAAACTTTCTAGGCATATTTTTCCAATCGTATATAGCTAAAACTCCAAAATATTCCATTCGATATATCGGTATTGGAACCTTTCTTCACGGATGGAGTGGGGATTTTTGTAAATTGTAGATGCTCATAAAACCAACCATAGTACCTTGTCCGAAAAGGTCGTATCCTTCCTATTTAAACATATAACATTTAAAATTCTGCATCAAAACTGCACCGATGGTCCTGAGACATCAGGGCTTGAACACGTGGTACGGTGATCATATTTATGGTCGATATCTGTATCTCTGTTGATCCTGCAATTGCTCATGTTGAAGTAGTGGTTTCAATTTCTCTTAAAACTTCGTCATCATAATCCATACGGGTCTTCTTTCTTGAGCGGGGGCGTGACTATTTTTGTCAATCTAGCTAACGCCAGTATCTTTCATGTAAACAGTCTTACAGAAAAAACAGAAAAAGACTGCAGATTATTCCACAATTGTTTACTATAAAGTATTCGCGCTACAGTCACAATGATTTGATTTATTACCTTAACAGTGGGTTTTTGGATCAGTGAATAGGTTGTACCAGTACTTCCTTAATGAATGACAGCCCACCTGTGTTGCATAGTTTTGAAAACTATATTAAATGGTCAAACTTTTGAAGGCACTGGCCAAGCTCAGTAATTTTTTGACAGCATGAGGGTTTAAACTTTGGGGATGAAAAATAACAAAATGTCGCACTTCAGTTTAAAACAGATTTGCTATTAAAAAAGTTTTGAATTGTTAATTAAATGTTGCTATTGGATAAATGTATAGTTAGTATAGAGAATCTGAAATCTGAATTTAAGAATACGCATTTTTTAGGAGTGACACTCAAAAACCTGATCCAAGAGAACGATTTTAACGAATCCTATTTTACTAAAGGCATTAATGTTTTTCTAGACCCTTGTGAGTTGCCCTATTAGCCTTTAAGTATTATCGTTGACTTTTTGGACACCCTGTATAAGTGGTGTAGCCAAATATTCTTACATAAAAAATCAACAAAATCTTCCTTACCTAAAGCGGCGAGCTTCCGGCTTTCGACTTGTTTGGTTCTGTACTACTTAGCCAGTATACGGAGAGAGCAGACCAAGTCGGCCACTAGAATAGGCTAACCAAGCAACGAATATATTAAAGAATATTTTCCTTCCAGGTTTCTTAAACCAATATCATTGCGAAGTTTTCATATGGGATCAAAATTTAAGATAAAAGGAAGCTTAACTTATATGCTCGATAAAAACCCACAATTTACATAAGTTTTATAATCAATTTTCCTAAATTGAATATTTCAAATAAAAGCCATCTCCAATTTCGCACCCCTACATGAAAAACTTCTTGGAATTTACGATGAGAATATCGAATGAAGATGGAAGCCCTAGTTTTGATGTAAGAAAACATGAGAAATTCCACCCCAACTTGTTCACTTACCTTTGACGTTCATATATGTAGGCACATCTGAATACAATTGACGATTCGTAAAATTACCTGTTGACTTTTCATGAAGCCCACGCAGGATCCTAGCAAACAAACAGGTAAGGCAAATTGGGGTCGACGAGCTTCAAAAAATAAGTCACTTTCCTTCAGCTTCCCCAACCCCGCTGAATTTTAATCAGCCAATGTCTAAAAAACTTCAAAGAAAACGAGCGAAGTGTACAACTTCATGGGAAAAACTTTACTCGTTTCTTCTTGCAAATGGTTTTTCTGTTGACGATGTTAAGGATGCGATTATCACTCTATTGTCATCAATGGAGGGGTGTTCCGAAGACACAATACCTTAGCAGAAGACATTCCTTCGTCCGACGTTGTGGCAAATGATTCAAAATCACTTAAGTAATCCTTTGGATAATTATTTTCCTGAAAGGATAAGATGGGATTGTCTTATGGAAATTGAGTTTCCGTTTGTTTGTCATTGCTCTTCTTTGCAAATTAAGTTTTGTCGGTTTTCTCTTAGTTTCTTGGAAGACAAACTGCAAGCATTTTATTTGATGCGTCTAGGGGTCATACTTCATGGTATTAATTTTAGGGAAAAGCAGTGTTAACTGTTCTATATATTTGAATTCATTGTTTTCCAGCAAAATGGAAAAATGGAATGAATCAAGTGAGTACCTTCCAAAAACGGAAGAAACGGTATACCCAGCATACCTTCAAAGAAAACAAACCAAACGAGGCATGTTATATTGCTGCTTGACGAATTAGGTCTGGGTTATTTTTACCCTACGCTAGCTTCCTCTCGGCATCCCCTATTGGTGATGTTTTTCCCCAGCAATGGCATCAGTAGAATGACTTCCAAAGCATCATCATGAATATGCATAGAATTGAAAAGGAAGAATAAAGCGGAATTGAATCAAGTCAACGCCATGCCGCGGCCTTGGTGCGTTACTCAGCTTATGGGGCTCATTACCAACTTTCCTTTCACAAGTAATTTAATGAGAAACGGAGAACTTTCTGTTGGTGTTGTGGTTTCTCCATCTTTTTTTGCAGATCACTCTATAAATATAAACTTTCAATTGTTGTGCGATTTGTTTGTTCCCAACTTTTAATAGTTAAAGATAGCTAAGATGGAGATACTATCGTTGAAAGGCTTCCGCACTGAAGTGATGCCTCTACAAAAGATTTTATCCAGAGCGTAATAGTTTCACAATTACGTAGGTTATGAATGGATGCGGTTAATGATCCGAATAAATGCATATCTACACGTGTGCTCAGATATATGAATAAATTACCACCATTCGCTTCACGTCAGCACAAGATACCACTTCAATCTACTTGCATTCCCATCAACGCTCGTCAGCAAGGATATCTTACCGACAGCTAATTATCTTCCTGAAGGGGAATTTAAAAGGGTATTTTCAATTATTCAAAGATTCTGCTGAGTATCATCCCCGCATTCACTTAGTTATCGAAAGGTTTATAAATCGGTAAAAGCCATTGATTGAAAACTGTCTGTCTGCAATTCTGTTAGGTCGCATTATTTATTCACGGAAATGATTAGTCAACAGAAAATTTACTTTCCTTATAAATATGCAATGTAGGTGATTTCTTACCAGCTTTCTCTTGGATTATGAATTATTGATAGAAAGTAAAGTGGAAAAGCGAATGGCAGGAATGTGGAGTCAAAAAAGCAGAAAATTTCAATATGACCGCATTTTGTTGTTGAAGACAAAATCGACATGAATATATAATTTTCTTGGGGTTATCTATCAATATTTGATTTTGTAATAATTTGAATTTTGAAGAAAAAAGAAAGGAGTTGAATGTAAGGATGGGGCTAAATATCGATGACTTTCTTCTGCTAAATCGAGTAGACTAAGGAATTTGACCTTCAAAGCTATTTTATCTGAAAATAATTCATCTCATCTATCTGGTTTTGTTGTTGTTTTTTGTTTGCCCCCTGGGATCCGGTCGGTTAACATTCCAAACAAGACATGATACTATAACGCCGAGGGGTAATGATAGATCAATGCAAAAAACCAGAACGGGGATGACAGGAAATGCCGTGCCACGAAGAAACTCAAACTATGTGTATTATAATCTGACTTTAGTCTCCTTAAAGAAATATGGAAAGCATATATACTTAACCCGAACCCGGGTATAATCAAAACCTTTTATATGTGTAATTGGTTTGTAATTTTTCGTCGGAAACTGTAAGCTTTCGCATAGCCTCCGGTTGAATTATAGGTAATGCAGCGTGAATGTTAGAGAAAACTGGTCCTTTGACGCAGGATATCCGTGAGTCAAAAAGTCATCCTCCCACTCCGTATAGGATTGTTCCTGAATTGCCTTCAGAAGATCTACAGAGGAGGGTTCGACCAAACTTCTTGGACTAGGACCCAGACGGGACGGGACCTCAGCATGGGCGAGTTCATTTAATGGATGCCCTGCATTCGTCGGGCACCATAAAACTATTAAAGATTTAAAAAGGCGGTCAGCAGCAAGGGCATATATTTTACCCACTAGGTGTTGCGATGGCATAGTTTGTTTGAATAATTTACAAGTATCGAAAGAGTCTGTAATCATAGCAACCTGCTCCTCATTCATCCTGAAAACGACACTGTAGGCCTGAAGCACGGCAAAAAGTTTTACCGTCAGAGCCGAACTGACATCCAAGAAAAAACGTAAGACTTTCGTCCCATCCGGATCAACTATCGCACAGACAGATCCATCACGCATGAAGGCGGCATCAGATGCCAGGACCAGAAAACTCCTTGATTTGAGGCACCTCACCGCCACCTGGGCTCTGCCACAGGTGCCCCAAATCATACCTGAATCGTATTAGAGGTTGCGGGAATAACATTGGGAATTACCGTGTCAAACAAGCTCCGGAATGACTTATACATGGAGGAGAGACCATTTTCAGCATTCGGGCTCTGAACCACAAAATGATAGGTTTTGGGATTTCTTTCCTTTAACTTAAGAAGTTCTTTGACTGCCTGGAGGAGCCTTCTGAAACGGAGAGGCGACTCCTTACCAAAATAAAAATCTGGTGGTGGTTCTAGTCAGCCCCAAGCATCATCTCAGGATATAAGCAGATATTGAGTTGCGCTTGTTTTCAAAGGTGGATTCATAGTGGACGAAGCGGCATACTCTATAATGGACCTTACCACAGGTCTATAGAGATTGATGGCCTTACGGGATGTAAGGCCAAAAAAAAAAACCAACCAATCAAAAATTAATCAACCCGCCAGCCTTTACGGTTTTAGGAATGCCGGAGTTCAAATGGTCGGAGGGAGAGGGGAGGGGAGAGGAGAAAGGGAACTGCCAGTTCAAGAAACTCCCTGCCATCAGGCTCCTGCACCGATCGAGCTCTATCTTCTTTGCAACGAGAAGGACCCAAACGTAATGAGCAACATGGCTCCACCTGTCAATGCTAGCATCTCCTCGATAATGTTGTGTGGGAAGAGATCCCCTGTGCTCAAACAGAGCTGCTGACGAACCCCATCCGACCCTCTGTAAGAAAAATCAGTGACACCAGCACAAACTCATGGGACATCGGGTACAAGTTCATTACCAAAAAGTTCAGTGCCCATCGATAACCCTGCTCCATGGAAGCAGTGAATATGGAAGAAATCATGAAGGTACTTTTTACTCTTCACCCCATCCAAGCTGACCTTCTGAATGCCCATTCTAGACTGTAAAGGAACATAACAGGCGGTCTTCTCTACGAAGGGCGGGACTGGCTGGATTCCTAGCGAAGTGTTGAAAATTCTATTAAAGTAAAGTAAACCGGCCTAGCCACTCAGCGTGACATAAAGAATTCATCCAAGCAGTGAAACTGGTTGAGGCATACAGTCATGCTAGATGTAAGAAACGTCTTCTATTCTGCGAACTGGTACGAAATGCCCAAGGCATTGGAAAATCGTTTCCATATGTCAGGCTACATTTTTGTTGATAATGTAGGGTTATTTGAAGGACGAAGCACTGTTCTACGAGGCTTGGGAAGAACCGCGCACACTGGTGGTCACATAGAGAGGGGGAATATATCTATTTATTTATTTTTTTAATGAATAACAGAAAGAAAGGCGTTACAAGACCGGGATAATCTCGGGATCGGATAATAAAGGTATGTAGCTGCCGAATTGCGCGAAGGGAACTTTGAAAATGTCGGCGCTATGTGTACTGCGAGAGGCAATGCGAAATATGAAATCAGAGGTCCCAGAGTAGTGAGACAATTACAAAGTTTGTGAAGGGTACATATCAAGGAATATCCGGTGTTGTTGCAGAGAAGGGAGACTCAAGTAATGATAGTTCATGCGGGGAAAGTTATTTTTGAAAAAGAAGGATCGGATGAATTTTCAATATATACATCCAAGAGCGCGATAGTTACAGTTGTGGAAGGAACTCAAACTAAGTTTGTCATCGAAGATTACAGCAGGCTTTGAAAGGAGGTCAGTGATGATAGGGGTTATTCGATAAGATATTCGGAAAAGGATGTTGGAGAGGGTTCAAGAGAGTATTACACCCAGAATCATTTGCTGATACATACATACATATACACTAAATAGACTTGCTAAGCGAGTATTAACGGACCAGAGTATCTAAATTGGGCTGCAAGAGTGCTCATTTCAGCGGAGATGAAAAATAGGCAAATAATTTACGGTCATTTGTGTAAGACAAGCAGTCAATAAACAGGTCGGGAAACCGGAAACTGGACGCTTCATGTATGAACAGTTTTGTGTATTTCTTTTATAAAAACATCTAAGTGGACCTTTGCTCCATTAGTACCTAGCACCACTTTCGCGTCATGCTGACATTTAAAGTCTCAAATTTGACAGAAGCGACAACTTTGGCCTATTAGAACTTTGTTAATAATAGTGCGATTTTCATCAAACTTGATAAGATTCTGTTCTATGCTATAGCCTACAGAAAGAATTCGGTGAAGAAAATATTACGGTTGATGGTATCAAAAGCTTCGAAGAAATCGACGGGTGTACCTCCTGCTCTGTATTAAGACATTCGGCAAGGGAGTTGGTAAAGACAAGATGGTTTGAAGCAATAGATCAATGTTTCACAGAAACATGCTGGTCTTTCACTACGAGCAGGAGGAGAAAAGAGAGAGAAATATGGTAGTTCACATCTAGTGATAGTAAAGGCTTCTTTCCAAAGATGAGGAAAGTAGGATTCTTCGAGACCTTTCCTGAAGATTATACACAGAGAGGAGCACGCCTTTTAGAACCAGGTCCAACATTGGTATCAA
Organism: Hermetia illucens; assembly: GCF_905115235.1. Lineage (NCBI taxonomy): Eukaryota > Metazoa > Arthropoda > Insecta > Diptera > Stratiomyidae > Hermetia > Hermetia illucens. Next base: position 167,479,169 of record NC_051849.1, on the reverse strand, counting down.
GATCACCCAAGGAAGAGATTAAAAAAGACAATGGTGAGTAGTTCAAAGCAGTCTGCGCCTAGAAGAGGGGTAGCGGGCGCAAGCACGGAAGAGGAGTAAGAACACAGTTTGTCGCAGGGTTGTTGTAGGGAATTGGGGAAGGATTCAGCAAAATTGATTGAATTGGGCAAAGATTGAGAGGGGTTACGGTTGGTTGGTTTCAAATCATCGAGAACACCGGCGGCCTGATGCTTACCAAGAACCCCTTGTCTTTTACACAAAACCTTAAAAGGGCATAAGGGTTCGGTTCGATTCAATATCTATCTGTTTGACTGTCGCACACGCTTGTCTCAGAAATGATGTACCAATTGACACGAAATTTGAATAAAATTGGGAATGCCCGTTCATTCCATTTTTCTACATTGAGTTTAAGGGACCGTCCCTACACATGCGAAAGTGGTTTAACTTTTTTTTTTTAACGATTATATCCGTTTCAATTAGCAATAGAATTAGGTATTAGCACTGATGAAGGAGGCACGTGGTCCCCAAAACAATTGTATGCTAAAAAAGAATAAAAAAAATACGGAATAAGAAAAAAACAATTTCTTTTCTTAATCTATAATGACTGTAAAAAATAAAAACATGGACGCAAATTTCAACTTCAATTAGCACTTTCTGAAGTCGATCTTAGTTTTGACATTTGCTGAAAAGGTGCGGGGGCCGGAAATTGAGCATTTCTTTCACGGACGGACTCTCTGAAACTACCCAACCGAATAATCTGAAAAAATTACGAAGTTACAGTAGCTCAAAATGATCTCTTTCGTGTAAATTTACTGCAACCCATAAAATTAAATATCAACATAATGCTAAAGTGAGTTGTTTGATATGCTTAATGCATATATATTCCCAGCTACGTACAAAGAGATAGTTCTGTTCTCAAATATATGTACTTGCACAAGAAATGTACAAAACCTTTCACATCTGAAGCTATGAGCTTGCGGTTTTCGACTCGTTTAATCATAAATTTAGCAGTGGACTTCATTAGTCCAGAAATAAACAAGGTCGCTGTCATTTTCAGAATTCAGAAACTGCTTCCGCAATGCATGTTTCATTCTGTTCCCAGGATCTAGTTGCGGTCAACTTACAATACCAGGTCAATAGCAAGATGAGAAACGTCATAGTTGCTTCTGCTTACTTATTATTATTATTTGTGGGGGGCAGAAACAAATGCAACACGAAGGAAGAGAAGCTGGCAAAGTTCAATGGATTTCTTGGTAACAAAGTACAGCTCTCTGGCGATTGAGCACCCTTTTGGCGCTAGAAGATCAATTGGAAACTCTGAGTAGCATACTTTGAAGAAGTTTGTCCTATTTCCCGAGGCTAAAGCAATAAAATGGTTCCATGGTCGAAACGAGAATTGGAAAGACTCAAGACATCAACGAGATAAACTCCGAATCGTGCTTGAAAAAGCAATATGAATGAAGACGGGGGCTCGTAAAACGTTCCTTTAGAAAGAAGAGAAGTAAGAGTTCCAGTCTGTGAAGACTCCTTAATAAGGATGAATCGGTCAGAAAACCGGCTGGAATTTTCACGAACTCTTGAGTTGAGTCTGTGGAGACTCTCTTGGAAGTACATCACCCGGGAAATGAGATCTCCGAAGTGGGAAGTGGGAAGAGGTCTCATAAGTGGGACAACAAGGGCTGCAAAGTGAATTGGGACACTACGGTTGCTACCACAGAAAAGATATTATTTACAAAAAGGGGGAAACTGAATGGCTTTTGCCTTCCAGCGATGAGGGGTACATGCCTTCAACTTTCCAAAGAAGTGAAATATCTGGTTGTTAGTCTAAATAAGAAGCTCCTTTGAAACAAGCATGTAGTTTTGCCTAGATATGGGGAGTCAATCCCGAAGTAGTAATGTAGATATATGTTGCTATCGTAAGGCCGATGTTCGCTTGTGCATCCGTTATCTGGTGTTTTAAAGTGAAACAAACTATTTTTCGCTATAAACTAGCCTCACTCTGCGAGGAACTTTGTGCTTGGGTATTACCGGTGCCATGAGCAGGACATTCGACGCAGCTCTAAATGCATTACCCAATTTGCAGCCCTAGGTTTGGCTATTCAGAGCCTTGCAATAGGGGCAGCTCATAAAATAATTCTAATTCTAACGTGGGGGCACAGGGCATTGCCAGAGTTTTTGGTAGAATTGGTAGAAGAGGGCATTGAACAGTCGTTTGATCACTATAAAGTCCCTCAGGAAAGTAGAAATCGATTTAAATCTACTTCTATATTGGATACGTTGGAATTATTCTGGCTACCAGCAAAAAGCTTCCCATAATGAGAAGTGGTTGAGCCTTAATGCTGCCAAACACACCAAACTTTTCCTGTCAGAACGAAACAAAGGTACGGGAAAGTTTATCCTGTCAAAAATCAGGAGGATTTGTAAAAGTATTGTGGGCATTATGGCTGGCCATAATTCACTAGCTGTGAATGTGTTCAGAATGGGACTTCTCTAATATGATGATGGAATTCTCCTGTAATGAGGAAGTGGGATCTACGGAACATTTTCTATCTGAGTGCCCCACCTATGGATGCATCAGACATCAGATTGTCGTCGTTAATTTGCTACATGTGCAGCGGGTAGCATAACATCCACTAATGGAAATGTGATACATAAACGAGTCCGGGATATTCCGTTAGACGGGGGAATAGAGTACAAACACATACACGTATGTTTCAAAAGGATGGTTTTATGGATCTCAGAGTTGACCTAAGTTGAGTAAGATCGGAAACACATAGGAGAAGAAACCTAGCCTAGTCCTTGCCACAACTAAAAAGCGGATTACCATTCAAGGGGTGTAATATTTTATTGTCAACTCAGGTTTCCGAAATATAGTTATAAGTTAGTTCTCAAACCCCTAACAGCCTGATAAAATAAGCGGACAATGAATGTGGAATCAGTTACTTTGATCGACGAGGCTTTAAAACGCCTCATACGATGGTCTGCTATGACTCGGGATATCTGATCAATCACATCTGGTCGGTTACACAGATGATGTTCTGGCACGCAAAGCACGCAGGTCACACAAGCTCGGCGCCCCCTGGTAATAGTGATGCGGTGAGTTAGCAGATGGACTATTGAAAATGAAATCAACCTACCTCTGGAGAAACTCGAAGTGGTCAGCCTGAGTAAGGAAAGGATGCTGGAGGGGAGGAAGCTGGCGATGAAATGTCTCGGCATCATGATAGACAAGAAGATAAGCTTCCTATAGTGTATAAACAAGGTTCCAGTTATGGTGCGATTTGCATTCTGATAGCCAATATCAGAGGTGCCTTATCCAATAGGCATCGTTTGTTGTGGAGTGCTATTCAGCCCACCTTTCTTTACGGTTTAGGAGAAGATAGACCGTAAGCTCCCAATCCAAATACAAGCAGGCTTTACGAGTTGTGTCCGCCTGGAGTTATTCTGACCGCTCTTCATGCAGCAGGGCAGAAGTCTATATATTTCAGAGACGAAGCGGGAAATAAGAAAGTCGCCAGTTGTGAAAAGATAGTCCGCACTTCTTGGAAAAAGAATCGATGGGTAGACGGACGTGGGATTGCATTAAAGATGTACGGCCGTGGTTCAATCCAAAGTACGGTTTGATTAACTATTATCTAATTCAGCTGCTCAGGGAGCAGAGGGATTTTCAGTCTTACCTATATGCAATTGGAAAATGATGGTCGCCTAACTGCATTTACCGCAAGGATGTAATAGTTGACGCCTGTCGCACCTTTTTCGTCTGCAAGAAATGGGAGCGCCGCTGCTTTTTGACGGAAGGGTATCAGGTATCTTAATACATTGTAATTGAGACCATGTGGCAGAGCAAAGGTAGTTGAAACTGAATATCACGTTACACTGAAGGCATTCTCATGGTGGAAAAGAAGGAGATGAACAAGAAAGACGGGTGCGTAGCTGAGGCTTTTTGAACCATGAGGCGTTCGCAATGACTCGAACGGAGAATGTGACTGATTTGCGCGCAGCCCTGGGGGGCTGAGTAGTTACGGGGAAAGCGAAAGTGACTAAAGGGAAGTGAAACCTTTAAAAAAATATATGCGAATAACTAAGCTTCGGTTGTGATGATCTAACTATGAAACTACCTTTTCGATACTAGACTCAAATTTCTTTTATCTAATTCGCAACGAATCTCACTTACTGTATTAGATCTTATGTAGTCGTCGATAGACTGAGCTAAAGCACGCTACTACTGCCAACAATATTGACATCAGGCTCCACGAAAAATCATGTCTGGTTGGCGGAAAACTGAGGCGATAGCTTTATTCTGGGGACGGAACTTCAAACAAATCTTGCACAACATGTTCAAAACAATATGCAATGCCTGTATGCTATTACTTAATATACCGGTGTGAAGAACTAAAAAGGCGGGAATTTTTCCGGTTGCCATAGTCAGACTGCTTATTTCATTATTACAAGTGCAGCCCCTAAGGCTAGTAAAGGGGATACGTTGTCCACAGCACTTTCATGTTTTGTGTAGGTAGGAATTTATATCTTGCAAATAAACTTACAACATCGTAATGCGACCACAGCACCAATCAGTCATTGAATCAATTCATCCTCATCAACGGCGCAACAACCGGTATCCGGTATAGGCCTGCCTTAATAATGACCTCCAGACATCCCGGTTTTGCGCTGAGGTCGATATCCTTAAAAGCTGTCTGGCGTCCTTACCTACGCCATCGCTCCATCTTAGGCAGAATCTGCCTCGTCTTCTTTTTCTACCATAGATATTGCCCTTATACACTTTCCGGGTTGGATCATCCTCATCCATACGGATTAAGCGACCTGCCCATTGTAACCTATTGAGCCGGATTTTATCCACAACCTGACGATCATGGTATCGCTCATAGATTTCGTCGTTATGTAGGCTACGGAATCGTTCATCCTCATCTAGGAGGCCAAAATTCTTCAGAAGACTCTTCTCGCGAACGCGCAATTCACAATTCTTCTTACCAAGAACCCAAGTTTCCGAGTTGGTTGTTGGTTGGTTTTTGGTGCTGACGTTGCCACCATATATTTTGTCTTGCCTTCATTGATGTGCAGCCCAAGCTCTCGCTCCACCTGCTCGATCTGGATGAAGGCAGTTTGAACGTCTCGGGTGGTTCTTCCCATGATGTCGATATCGTCAGCATAGGCCAGTAGTTGGGTGGACTTAAAGAGTATCGTACCTCTTGCATTTACCTCAGCATCACGGATCACTTTCTCGAGGACCAGGTTAAAGAGGACGCATGGTAGGATCGTTGTTGATGTCGAATGGTCTTGAGAGTAATCCTGCTGCTTTTATCTGGCCTTGCACAATGGTCAGGCTCAGCCCAGTCAGTCTTATTAATTTCGTCGGGATACCGAATTCTCTCATGGCCGTGTACAGTTTTACCCTGGCTATGCTATCATAGGCGGCTTTAAAGTCGATGAACACATGGTGCAACTGTTGTCCATATTCCAACAGTTTTTCCATCGTTTGCCGCAGAGAGAAAATCTGATCTGATGCTGATTTGCCTGGAGTGAAGCCTCTTTGGTATGGGCCAATGATGTTCTGAGCGTATGGAGCTATCTGGCCTAGCAAGATAGCGGATCATATCTTATAGATGGTACTCAGCAACGTGATACCTCTATGAGGCAGATAATGCCTCGTTGCCAATCGTTAGGCATTGATTCGCTGTCCCATACCTTGAGCAAAAGTTGATAAACCGCTTGGTGTAGCTGGTCGCCTCCATATTTAACCAATTCGGATGTAATTCCATCGGCTTCTGGGGACTTCTATATTAGCCCCCCTATATGTTCTGAGTTTCATCAAGGCTGAGAGGTGACGGCGTTCGATCAACACGTGGTCAATTTGGTTGAATGTGGTCCCGTCTAAAGAGGCCCATGTATGTTTGTGGACCGCTTTCCGCGCAAACCAGGTACTTCCAACAACATTTTCGTGTGACCCTGCAAATTGAATAATCCGCAGTTTATTATCAGTTGTATTTTGGAGCCAGCATATCGCCTGAATACGGGCTTCTTCCCTACTTGCTTGTTAAAATCCCCAAGTATGATTTTGATATCATATCTGGGACAGGCTGCGAGGGTTCGTTCTACTGCTTCGTAGAATGTATCCTTCTCCGACTCTTCAGTCTCCTCTGTAGGGGCGTGAACGTTAACGAGGCTTATATTTGTAAACTTGCCTCGCAAGCACAGAATGCATATCCGTTCGTTTATGTTTGCAAAGCCGATAACAACAGGTTTAATTTTTTGGCTGACTAAGAAACCTACTCCGAGCACATGGTTTACTGGATGGCCACTATAATATATGGTGTAGCGGCTATTCTCCAGGAAACCGGTCCGTGTAGGCGCTATATTGGGACAGGGTATCGGCTAGCTGCTCAGCAGCTTCATCTTTGTATAGGGAGCGCACGTTCCGTGAGAAAATGCGCAAATCGTTATTCTGTTGGTCGTTGTGTAATCCGTCCAGTCCGAGGCTCCTGTTGTGGCTCCGTAACAAGTAGTTTTCGGTGTAGGGTTGTCAGCCCCACTCAACCCCCAACCTGGAGGACCAGTTGGTACAATTTATCCTGCTTTTAGGCGCGGGAGACTCGCTTTCATCCTTCTCCGTCTGCAGCTCTTGGTGTTTTTTCAGCAGGCATTTCCCAGGTTTTATGCTCCATCGTGGGTACCAATCCACGTTCCACCCTGGGACCTATACTACCCTTCGACCCCTCAATTGCTCAAACATATTTATATATTTCATCCAAGAACTATGTGCGACTTGTAGGTAACTTAGGGGCTTTAACTAGTTTGATGACGATTTACAGTATGCCATTTACAGTATGCCAGCGAATTTCTTTCTTACGAGGTCAAACAGACTAACTACAACGAGGGCGAAGTTCACGTTGCAGCATTTATAAGGGCTATCCAATATTAAAGCGAAACCGAATTGGTTAAATATGGAGGCGACCAGCTACATCAAGCGGTTCATCAGCTGATGCTCAAGGTGTGGAGAAATCTGTCTGTCCCATACATAAAAAGGGGGATATCACGCAGTGCAGTAATAATAGAGGCAACACGTTGCTGAGTACCATCTATAACATATTCTCCTCTATCTTGCTAGGGCTGACAGCCCCGTACGCTCAGAATATTATTGGCCCATATCAGAGAGGTTCCACTCCAGGCAAATACACAACAGATCAGATTTTCTCTATGCGGCAAGTGATGGAAAAACTGTTGGAATATGACCATCAGTTGCATCACTTTTTCTTCGACTTCAAGACAGCCTGTGACAGCATAGCCAGAGTAAAACTATACACTGCCATGAGAGATTTCGATATCCCTGATTATACTGACTAGGTTGACGCTGACCAAGCCAGATAAAAGTAACATGATCACCCTCGAGATCATTCAACATCAACAACAGTCTACGACAAGGGGACTTTAACCTGGCTTTACTTGCTTTTCGTCGATATCGAGAAGGTTTCCGATAGCGTGAAGAGGGAGTGTATCTGGCTTGATTTACGCAGGAGGGGTATGCTGGAAAAATTAATAGCTATTATCATTTTTAATTGAACTGGCGGTGCCGAAGATATTCAGAGTCTATAACTTTGGTTATTAGGATTTTTTACAGTACAGGGAGGACGCTCGCTGGACTTTTGTTTTTCATCATCTGTCAGATCCGCTAGCCCCTGACACAGCAGCAAGCAGATCCTTGTCGGTGGTATGGATTTACTTCCAGTGCGGCCATGCATAACGTTGCCCCTTTTGATGCCTGCGGTAACCGCGGGTAGGTCGTGTAAGGTCTTTTCCAATGACGCCCTCTTAATTCGAAGCATAGTCGAACCAGGGCGCCAAAGCATATGATGTTATCCGGCAGCCCCTTGATTTTACTATTCGAAGCAGTTATTAGTCCTCTTTATAAAAGTGAAATATACATATACACAACCGTAAGTTCTGTCAACATATGTAAGAAGATATCTAAAGATGATTTTACCTATTAAATTTTGTTTAATTTCCTGTCGGTAACTTTCCAACTAGCAAACAAACATAAGGATGTGAAGCCAAGTTTACAATTAATGAACTAAAACGCAATAATTGTACCCACCCACGAAGTTGACTATCTTTAAAAGTTTTCCTTGATTTTTTTTTTCCAACAATTTTAATTTGATGTGATGCTTCCTGGAAAGAAAGTTGCACAAATACACCTCATATTTTCTATTATTTTTTTTTACTGCAGGTTCATCTGAATGCCAGGAGTTTATCCTCCGTCGACCAATTCTTCTCATCTTGATCTTGCAGTCGTGTTATTTCCTCCTTCATCGTACATTAACTTACTCTACTCAGTTCAACGTCTTAGCAAAAGAGCAAGGAAACTTTCGACGTTCAGATGAAAAACTGTCGCATGTAAATTTCCGGTGACGTGAGCAAACTGAAAAAGTTGATGTTAAAAGTTTTCCCGCTCTTGTGTCTTGAAAAGAAATGGTTTCCTGACGAAGGAGAAAAGTTTTGCGACCAAAGACAACCTTTCAGATTCTGCCATGGCTATTGCTCCATTCGAACTTGTAGCCTCACTGATTTTATGCGCGCCATGAGATCAAGTTTCCCCGGTTACAATAAGTGGAGGAAAATCAGTATATGCTTCATGAAGGATTTCAGTAATCAACGGTCAAGATGGATAAGTTTATCCATTGTTGCCACACGCAAACATTCTCTCATGAAGTGGAATGGATGACAGGCAGTCCGGAAACCAACTTCCGGATAATATGTGATGCGACAGTTTGCAACATGTCCATGCGCTCGAATATCCCTTTGTAAGCGAGGGGATAAATTGACCATAATTTATTTCCGAAACCAAAATTAACCCCTTCCACGCTTGATCCCTTAGCCTACGAAGCCGCCCCATAAAATGTTTATACTCACTATAAAACACCTCAACGACCCCTGTCTGTATACCTCAATAGAGTCTAGTGTTCCGCCTTAACGATTTTTATCTGACGATTCCAGAAGTACGTTTATCCTTGGAAAAAAGTCTCAACTTTTGAAATATTTCAAAATATGTTTTTCCTTTCTAGCTGTTCCAACTTGTTTGGTTTTTCTTACGTATGTTCGTTCCGTTCGTTATCGAGAAGATTATGGGAAAGTTTTCGCATGTCTTACTTGTGAAACGTTTTTAATCTTTTTCAGTTCACGGTGGCAGACAAGGTAACCAGGAGGATTCCTGCAGGCAAATATTTATCAGCGGAGAGAAAGACGGACTGCAAAGGTTCGGGATACTTGAAGGAGGCAACCAATTCGAGGATTCTAAGACAAACTTTTACACGGTTGCTGCTCCCGTTTGTTTTGTATGTTCGAATGGCGAACTCTGTTTAAGTCTCTTATTTGAGAGGGATTCCAAGTTGGTCCATCGACAAACGGTTCGGCTCGAGTGCGGATACCGATTTGAAAAATATGCAAATTTTCGATATGACCCAAATTTCATTCAACCTTTGCGCCACAATGGCGGCTTGCACAGGAAGAGGATTAACAAGTTTGCTGGAAATTGGTGCTGGTGAGGGCGGTCGTTCGGATGGCTGCCGGGAATTCCAGGCAATTTTCATATAAAATAGTTTGGTCACCGTCATCATCGCCAGAAAGTGCTTTCGGATATTTGATATGTGTTGCCGATATTTAAAGCAATGCAGAAAAAAGAAAAGATAAAAGGTGAATTTTAATGTTCATGGAAAGCCGCTCGCCCTAAATAGAGTTCCGCTCCATTTTTCAGTGAACGTGGATTGTATTAAGTTGTGGAGGATTTACATATACATTGGGCTCACCGAACTATTGCAGTGGTAAAAGCTACGAAAGGAAAGCTAAATGATAAATCATTAAAGCCTGTTCTCTTCGCAGGTCATGCGACCCATACTAATTGGTTTGGCAGAAAAGTCCTTAGTTAGCAACACCATTCGGGCATACAGAAACAGGATCGCTAGTGAAAATAGATCTGAAATAGAGACCAGTGTCAGGAGCGCATATAGGCAATAGGCAGGGAAACGGCTACAGTCATGCAGGAGGGTTAATTTATTTATGAACAACATTACTGAAAGTGCGGCTCGCATCAAATGTTACGGAGCATAATTGGTTTGCGGACTATGGGAGTTCACGCAGAGATTGACTGAGGTGGGCACTAATCGCATTACGGCTAGAGTCCCGAATTAAATACCAAACGGAACATAACATATCTTTCACGTTCTCCGCCAAATATTGTCTAATGGGTCTAATTGCCACTGCGACTGCCACTGCTATTATGGTTGGCTGTACGGAAGCGCGACTAAATCTCAAGGATCATATAATTAGTGCAAAAATGGCAAGCGAATTGCTGGTAATTTACCGTGTTGCATTGAAAGGAATTGAAAACAGGATTCGGCGAACAGCGTTTCGCTGGTGGTCTTATATTGCCATTCATTGCAATTATCTGCCGCACACAGGGAGAAATGGGAAAATTTGTTTCCCACGTTACTTTCCAATTTTGTTTGTTGAGATCAATTCTACTGGAGCTGATTGGTGAATGCGTTTTCAATGTTTTCAATGTGGCGCAATATGTGCATATCCTGCCGATTCAGTCTAATCGTAATTTGCAATTTGCAGTTTCACCACGTTCAATTCTTGCTTTATCTGTAGTGCCAATCGCTAGATTTATGCTTTTACATAGGTACGATAACAATAAAGAGGACGAACTACAGTTTCAAGGTCGCTGACTACTATAAGTTCGCGTCCATTGGATTTTGGAAACCTAAAAAGGCCTCTTAAAGGCAGGCAGTAGCCTGTTATCTTAGAGGGATAAAAAAGTACCTTTTATGTAAAAACTTCCTCTGGTAGAAAAGGCTATTCCGGTTCCATCATTGTGGAGTTATAATCATCGCTTAACTGTGGGGTGCTTAAGGGGATATCGGAATGAAATGTACTTTGAGACCTTCGTTTTTACAAATACAAACCCCTGTGTTGCTTTTTTAGAATTTTCGTTTAAATAGGTCTTGAGAACGAAATATGTTTCCCTTTTTGCGTACATTTTCATCCCTCACGCCCTTATATTTCACCATTCATATCAGAGATCAGTTTCGGAAAGTACTAATTGTATCCTTTTATTAGATTCCTTATTCTGCACATCTCGTACGCATTTATGGAGAGATTTCCGTAAATTCTACACAAAACAATGAGGATGTAGATAGCAATGTTGAGGATTAAAATACCTACTCTTTAGAACAGACAGTCCTTATGTATTCCTAGGAGATTTGTGTTCTTAGTAAGAAAAATTGCGGACTCTGTGTTCGAGAGAAGAATCCTCTGAAGATTTTTAGGCCTCCTACATGAGGATGGACGACTCCGTAGCCTACATAACAACGAAATCTATGGGCGATATCACGACCGTCTGGTTGTGGATAAAATCCGAGCTAATAGGTCGTTGTGGGTGGGTAACTTAATGCGTATGGATGATGATGATCCAGCCCGAAAAGCCGATAAGGACAATATCTAGAAAGAGAAGACGAGGCAGACCCTGCCTGAGATGGAGCGATGGCGCAGGCCAGTGCGCCAGACAGCTTTTAGGGATATCGAATTGGTGGACCTTGAAACAAAACCGGGATGTCTGGAGTTCGGAGGCGGAAACAGGTGCCATGGAAGAGAACGGTTTGGAGCGTGCAATGGGGGTGGGAAGCGTGTAGTCGATTTTGCACTGACTGCAAAATCGTTCACTGTGGAATCATTGCACTTCAATATTGGCCCTTGATTGCCATATTGTGAATCATTTCGCGATAAAACAGTGTGAGGAAAAAAGAAAAAAAATTGTCAATAACGATTACAAATGTTTAAGAGTCGTGGAATCAAGTCAAAAGGTAAGCAGTTCGTCAACCGAGTTACTTGGCTTTGGAATAAGGATGTTTAAACGAAGGTCCGTGAAAAGAAACGCCTCTACCACAAGTTTCTCCACTATAAAACGCTGGCCAAGTGGCAAATTGATAAGATTGCAAAACCCGGAAACAAAGCGATCGCTGACACCCATTACAAAAATCTATACGATGCTCATCCTCCACTTCTACCAGCACTGCCAAATTTGGGACACTTCCACCCGTCAGCGTGACGAGAAAGCAATAAAACGAATAAAATCGGAGAAAACAACAGAAACTGATGACATCAAATCTGAGCTCTGCTGGGATCCAACACTGTGACTCAGTAAACTTATCAATCGGCTTATTGAGGAAGGTGGAAGACCATCTGGCTGGCAAGAAAGTACCAATACGGAAAAAAAGGCAGTCAACCAAAATTTTCAAATTACCGTTCGAACTTTGCTGTCTCATACCATGAAGGTTTTCTAACGCGTTTTTGGCAACCGTATTCGCGAAATTTTGAAATAGCCGTGAATCAAGTCGGGTTTGTCAAGAACTGTAGAATTGCTGACGCAATACATGCTGCGCAGATACTTATGTATAAACTCCATGAGTAGCATCGCCCCCTCTACATTACATTTCTGGATGTGGAGAAAGTGTTTGACTTTGTGCCACACGAACTTATCTGGTACGCTCTACTGTCAGAAGAACTCGTGCCCTGGGTTAGATTGCTCTACGACGATCAGGCCAGTGTCACACGGGACATCGTACGTCCAGCGCCTGATACACTCTATTTTGCAGAAGATGCTTTTCTTACTGATAAAACTGAGCGATTTAAGTATCTCTGGTAAATGCTCTCAGCCAATGGAAAATTGCTTTAGGAAATTGCTTCGCACACTAGCGTAACCTGGATGAAGTGGCATTCCACAACTGGTGTTCGTTGTGATCGACATATCCACGAACGTCTCAAATCTAAAATTTACTGTAGTATTGTCTGCTCCATCGCGCTGTGGAACGGCATTTTGCGGTAATGGAGACGAAAATGTTACGCTTGTCTAGTAGGGCGACATGCCTTCGTCACATCCAAAATGAGGATACCCGCGATAGATATCGGGTTGCAGCCATCGTGGAAAAGTTCCGAGTTCGATTATATGGTCACATAAATCACTCTAGCGAGAATCCACTCGCCAAAGTTGGTCCGAATAGTCGCCGCCGACCACGACGGGCCGACCGCGCTTCAATCACATCATACTTTGGGGAATCAACTGTCGCCCCAACTTGTATCATAATTCACTTTCTTAACTAATGCCTAAGTTTTCTATGGAGTCATATTTCAGACTATCAGACTATCCTTTCGGTCTTATCCTACCCCGTAATCGCATGTGTTTTTGGGGTACCTTCATCAGGATTTCCTGTTTCGCTGATACTTACACTCCTACCTAAAACTCTCATTTCTTGGTCTAATTCTTCTGGTGTTGTGTGCTCTGTAGGTCGAAATAAATGCAAGTGGTCGAGGCGAAGTGCCATTGGAAAACGCTATACCCACTTTGCTTGCTGGCCAGGTGCAATAGGTGAATGCTCCCAGGCTTACATAGGAAATCTGATCCAAGTCTGCACGGAGGTTCATCTGAAGTGGCATCGGCTATAAGGGCTTACCAGGGTTGTGCTGATACCATGGGAACCGTGAGAGCCCCGTAAATTAACATGCCTCAGAAGAATTCCTGGTTTATATACTATCAGAATGGTTATTAGCGGTTGGGAACCTATTGGAAGTTCCATCGGGGTTGGCTTCAACTTGGGTGCGGTACCGCTTAGTTCGTTGAAGATTTAAGTAGGTCATGAACTCAGTGTAGACTGGTACCGTTATTGTTTGTCACTACAAGGCTCTGATTGTGGTCACAAAATCAATCCATGTCTTAAAAACAGCTGCGGTTATCCAGTAAACTATGTGCTCGGAGTAGGTTCCTTAGCCAAAAAATGAAACCTGTATAGTATGATGATGATGTATAGTCTACCTTGATCCATATCGAGCAGGAGGCGCGAGATCTTGGGCTGCACATTAATGAAGGCAAGACGAAGTATATAGTGGCAGCGTCAGCGCCAAAACCAAAGGAACGAACAACATCGAATCGCACTGGTCAAATGAAAACAATGAAGATAGGAGACTACAACTTTGAGACCGCTGATAATTTCTCCTATCTAGGGTCGAAAATCACAACCGATAACAGCTATGACGATGAAATCCGTGCACGGTTATTGGCAACCAACAGAGCCTATTTCAACTTAAAAAACTGTTGTACTCGAAGCGTCTCACCATAGGGTCAAAGCTCTTACTGTACAAGACTATGATCTTGCCAGTTCTCATTAATTCCTCAGAGGCTTGGGTTTATAGTAAAAAAAACTGCGGGCTCTTGGGCGCCTTCGGGAGAAGAATCCTCAGAAGAATCTTTGGCCCCCTACATGAGGATGGACGATTCTGTAGCCTACATAACGACGAAATCGATGACCAATACCATGACCGTCTTGTTGTGGATAAAATCCGGCTCAACAGGTTGCGATGGGAGGGTCACTTAATCCGTATGGATGAGGGCAATCCAGCCCGGAAAGTCTATAAGGGCAATATATCTATGGTAGAAAAAGAATACGAGGCAGACCCTGCCTAAGATGGAGCGATGGCGTAGGTCAGGACGCAGCTTTTAGGGATATCGAAATGGTGGATCTCGGCGCAAAACCGGGGTGTCTGAAGTTACTCATTAAGGCAGACCTAGACCGGATACCAGTTGCTGTGCCGTTGATGATGCACTCAGTGTAGACCAGTACCGTTATTTTTTGTCACTACGAGGCTCTGATTGTGATCACAAAATAAATCCAAGTGTTAAAAACACCGTCAGGTTAAATCTACACGATAGGTACTGACATTAAACCACCAGGACGTACCTGTCAAGTGTTTCATCAATTTCCTTTTACTCTGCGTAGCCACAAATCACTAAATAACCTATTATGCTTAACTTTTCCACGTATTTATCTCTTTGTACTCATCTTGCCTACGATTCTTCATCTATAACTATTCTACACTTTTCAGAACGCTAGACAAAGAACCACAAGAGCCAAACGAAATTAATACGAAAGGAAGAAACGTTAGAGGCATATTCAAGTTCAAATTACTGCTAGATGGATGTATGATTGTATGTTAGGATTCCAGCCCAGAAACATTTTTTGTAAGAACGCAACGAGGAATTTCATTGGAGAAGTCTTGTTGGAGACATGAATAAGAAATTGATGAGCCTAATATTTCGAAAGACTTTGGCACAGAACAGATTCAACTAGATGTTGGATAACTCCATTTTCAGATTCCAGATCAGGCAGCGAAGGCGGATATACCGCTTTTAATGTGCCAAGCGACATTTAGTTTAGTGCCATCATCGCTGAAAACCACGCTTCCTAGGCATTTACGAACGCCGCAGACGCGCTAACCGTTAATGAAGATAGAGAGAATGAGATGACCAGTCAGGCAGAGAACTGTGGTTTTGTTGGTGTTTCTCTTCAGCCCATTTTGACCACGTGGACAACGCAGCATAATTGGCAGCACCGATAACAAGAAGAAATAATACCAGTGGCAAGTTCCAATCCTAGCAAACTTCGCTTTGAACCTTAAATTTCCGAGATTTTACTGGAATCGGCCAGATTAAAAACCTTGGTTTTATTGGTGTTCCTCCTCAGTTCAACTCTACTTGCATGCGTACGTGAATGGGGTTGGAGAGAGACAAAGCCTCTGAGCACTCAGACCCTATAGGTTCATTGCACTCGATTCCCCGATCTAACGAAATATCTCGGATTCGTTTATGAATCGCAGGATTTCCATTAGTGGATTCAGTTGCAGCACACTAGCACCAAAAATCTGATGTTTCTCAGGCGGGCAATTCATATAGGATTGACATATATCTCATTACAGGATTGACATTTATCTTCTTGGAGAATTCTTATTCTGCGCATATGCCCAGCTGTGCAGTTGTTCCTGCTTTCCGGCAAGATAAGCTTTGCAGTCCGGATAGTTGAGTGGTTAGAGCACATAGCTGTCGTACGAAAGGATGCGGTTCAAATCTCACTGGTGGCAGTGGGATTTATATCGTGATTTAACGCCGGATACCAGTCGACTCAGTTTTTATTATGGGGAGCTTGTTCCTAGTTTTTGATAGCAACATTAGCCAATACTTCTCACACCCCTATTTCTCGTTCCGGTCCAGGTATAGGGAAAATTGAAGCCTCTTTCGCTAATGCATCCTGTATCTCATTTGCCTATACACCACAATGACCGACCCAGAATAGTTCCACCGTCTTGAATCTAAAAACAGAGTTCAATCGATTTCCACATCCTCTTACAATTTTCTAGGTGATCAAAAGACTATTCAAAGCCCTCAATGCAGTCTAAGTATTGCTGCAGATTGCGAAGCGTCTGCCCTTCGCTCGTCAATCATCCAGGTTATCGCCCTTATGATCACATACACTTCAACCTGAAAGATCGTTGCAAGAGCTCACTTCTCGTTTTTATTAGAGAGGGAGACTCCGCCTCTAGAACCGTATTCTGCTTTTGAGCCATCGGTATAGAAGGCGCCAGTATATCTTCACATGCATTCTTCTGGTTTTCACTAGTTTTCTCTTCATTTCAATATAACTGCATACCTTCTACCGAACAGAGATATGGGGATCCGAGATTCAGAAGGCATTGCTAAAATGGTATCCAGTTCTCTCAATAACTCTTTCAAAGCTCTCTGCTCCCACATTCATCGTTTCAAATAAATCTAATTAAATTAGTCTATGGGCTCTGAATAAACAAATTAAAGAGCCGCAAAATGAGTAATGGATTCAGAGCTGCGCCGGATGTCGCGTTCATGGCACCGGTGATACCCAGACACATTTATTTGCAGGGTAGTTAGTTTACATCGAAAAATCTTTTGTTTCATCTAAACCCACCACTCTACGAATGCATAAGCGAACATCGGTCTAATGATAGCAACAAATATCCACATTACTACCTGAGGTCTAAGTCCTCCTTTGTCGAGACAAGAGTTCACCTACACAGCACATAAGCTGTGAGAGCTGGTTTCATCTTTATCTCTACATGTTTGTTCCAAATAAGCTTCTTGGCTAGAATAATAGCAAGATGTTTCACTTCTTCGTAGAGTTGAGGGATTGTACTCCTCATCTTTTGAAGGCAGAGTCCAATCAGTTTCCTCCTTTTCGTAAATGACACCAATGTCATTTTATTTAGATTTACTGAAAGTTCACGTAAGGCTGGTAAGCGCATTGGTGTTCATTTAGTGGGTGCAACCTTAGCGGCTTTCCGCGAATGTGACGCTCGACCAGTCCCATCAGACATCATTTTAGCGAAAATGACGTTATGCTGATCTGTTTGAAGTTCTCTGGAATTGAATAGTTATCCTTTCCAAGCTTAGGTATGAAGAATACCTTAAGCTTCTGGCAGGAAGAAGAAACATAGCCCAGAGAAACACATTCTCGAAAAGTATTCCTTAGAGGTTGCTATAAGTGTTTCTGTAGCATCGCTAGATAGATGCCGTCTATGCCAGGTGCTTTGAAATATTCAAATGATGGTGCAGTAGTTCTCGCCTATTCATCGGTGAAAACCGCTCTCGCAGTATGCTAATTGCCGTTGCATCACTCTGGTATGGAAAGATTTGCAGAAACCGCCAATTCTCTCCCACCCAATTTTGAGACCTGTTTTTCCGAGTGGTGTACTTCCAAGAGAGCCTGTATGGACTCAACTTTGGAGTTCACGAAAGTTCCATCCGATTTTCTAAGAGAGTTAAACTTGGCCAACTCATTCTTATCAAAGGTTCTGCACAGCCTGGAAGTTTTCCCTTCACCTTATAGTTCCCAACAATGTGCTCTAAAAGAATCTCGTTTCGAATGGTTTACGAGGCTCTTCTATTCACGATGGGTGTTCCGGAAGTTTAGTCAGTGTTCATTTAGAAGTCACCATGACCCCGTTTTACCGTTTTGGCCTCGGGAAATAGGAGAAGCCTCTTCAAAGCACTCTAAATGTGTGCGACTCAAAGTTTCGAATTGATCTTCGATGGCCAAAGGAGTCCTTAATCGCGGAACTGTACTTTGCTTTGTTGCCAAGAAGTTCATTGAACTTTGTCCAATACGTTTTCCTTGGATTTCGTCTTCCTATTACAGATTGGTCACCCCAACAGCACCATGTCATAAGATCAGCTGGAGTGATAAAATCAAACAGCTTCTCTCTTCATAGATTGTATTTCCTACTGCCCCAAACAAATATGCTGAGCGTTTGAACTACAACCTATTCAGAGTTGAAGGCCACTTGATTCGGCATACAGTACCGGATCCCTTAGTGATTGCGTTGGCAGAGCACACAAAAAATCATAGGAAAAATAAGCAGGGGCAACTATGACGTTTTTCCTCTTACCATTAACCTGATTTTGTAAGTTGACCGCAGGCAGGAACAAAATTGTCTCAGTATGATTTCCACTCTCAATTTCGACATCAGCACGCAGGTTCACGGCAAGCCTGTAATCTCCCTCTCCTTCGCGGCTGAAGTTAGGCAGATGTGACCGACAGGTCGGCCGTAGTCAGGTTTCCATTTCATCTTATTAAGGGAGTTGCTTTACTATCCTTTCTGGTTGACCGCGCAGTAGGCACTGGGTGAAAATTTTTGACTGAAATGGAGAGCTTGTCTTCCACAGATTTCTCCGTGGGAGAATATCAATCTGGTGAGGCCTCCAAAATCCATGCCTCTGCCCCAACCTCCTCTCTTGAAATTGCGTTGCTTCCATCTTCACGTGTTTTTGGACACTTTTAGTGTAGCGCTCCCACAACGATAAGGTGGTGTCCGAGGGAGAAACTGTGCTTGCCTACTTTGCCTTATTCATAGCCAATTCGCCAAGGTACATGGCTCGGTGAACAAGCAAACAGAAGTCATCAGGATAAGTGTTTGAGGAAAGATGGAGTAATCCATTTAAACCCTCTGCCCATGCGGATAAGGTACTTTTTATATTTGTTAAGAAAATAAGAAATATATTATGATGTACTCGTGAATTTTAGCTTTCGAAAGATACTCCTTCAATAATAACGAAGGAATTTGCCATTATGAAAAACGGCACCGAATTGCAGTAAAGTCTTGAATCTTTTTGTTATCCTCGATTATGATAAAAGCTACCGATGACTACAAACGGAAGTTAATGTTGACTTCTGTCGGTGATGGTGAAAAAAATATTTTCCTTTGAGTTCGAATATTTTTCATTGTAAATTCTTGAATAAAAATATCTAATAATGATAAGCCTGCAGAGGAATTAATTCAAACAACACAAACAAGCTAGCTGAAAGCCATGAACACAGAACCTACACTTAGCCTCAATTACACCCTTCAATAAACGCTACTAAAAGTTTTCTCATAAATTTCATAAACCCTTGTCTTATCAAATCAACTCTCGGCAAACTTTTGACTTCCATTCAACACCTTACCAACAGTTTCTAATATTTTAGCCTAATAAAAGGGAGCAGCGTTTTAGTAAATTAGAATTCACCTGCCTGTTGCCTCACCGATTAATGTAATGAAATTCGTCTGCTGAAAATACCATTACAAATTACTTTACAACCAAGCCGAAGACAGTCAAATCAGATAACATCGAAGGAAACACAGAACCCCATCGTTTCAACAATTTAATCTTCCTGTTCTATCCAGTTCTTCACGTTTATTATCCTTAGGAATTTTCAGAAAAGACTTGATCAGAAGAATGCTTTTAATAAAGTTCAATTATATCTTAATCAGCAGGTGATATCTAAGAGCATTTCTTAATTAAATTATTCGCCAGTGGAAGCTGTCTTAAATGTAAAACATGATGATGTAGCCTGCAGCGTGGGGATAAGCAGAAGATAAGCGGCAAGCGTCAAAGGTCCGTTGTGCGGAGACAAAACTTCACCCAGAGCAACAGCGATATCTGGACACTTCCGTGAGCTTAGGGAGAGCGTTTGAATGGAGTTGTTTGACGCTGCAAATAATCCTAGACTTTTGTATGGCAATATTCATCCGAGCCATGCTGTGTCCTTATACTTTCCGCAGAAGTTCGGTATCTTGCGAGATGTCTAGATATAAAGACGAGGAATCAAATAAGACTTGCTTAATTGAATTTTATGTTGTCCTGTTTGTTTACATAAGATACTGAGTGCGTGTTTTATTGGACCAGGACACTTTCATAGTTTTGCATGCAAGGAAAATTCTAATTAATATTCTAATTAAATATTCCATATCTTGCCAAGAGTCAGAATGAGGTATAAGTGCAAATTGCAACCTGTTTGTATATATTCAACGAGCAGCATGCATGCAATGCTCGTTTCGTTGCATTCTTTATGCATGCCAAAGTCCTGCCTTTTCCCGCCTTGCATACGAAATAGAAAAGTGCACGTTTCCAGCATAGTTTCTTGTCAGTATGTCTCCCCCGAGTAACTTATTTAACCATTGGAATTCTTTAATGTGTAGAACCGGGCAATTCTTTTCAAGTGAATGTTAAGTGAAAAGAATAGCATCCGTTTGGGTTCTTTCTCCGTAAACCTATTCTTTCCGGGTTGGGGTTTAACTGAACTTTTAAAATCTGGAGAGAAGAATGTGAACGGAAACATAGCCAAGTAAGCAATCAATTTCCTCGTGAGATGTTTGAGGTGAGACGTCAGCGTTCAGTCAGTGTTCGTCTTTGTGCTGTACCGCTGCTACAGGTAGCTCGATAGTCCTATTTACACGAAGCTTGATGTGTTGCTGTATTTATTTGATACTCAACATGGCTATATCCAGTTGAAAACAAATGTATGCCCCGTTTTTGCATAGGGTGCCCCCAATTAGTCTCGGCATTGAACGATGTCATTCAACTTTCCATTGAATTTCGTATCACTATTTCTAAGAAAAGTGTCTACGACAGACTGAAAGTCAGACAAATAGGCAAACAAAAAGGAGAAGCAGACCCCGGCGCACAATGGGAAGTCGGCGGAAGGGAGCTTGTCTGACCGTTCGGAAAATGCCACCAATTGGGCCGAAGACTTTATCTGAACCAGAGTTGATAATAAGAAACCACTGCGAGAGAAAGCCGATTCCAAGTTTCCAAAAAGCCAAAACAGGAAATTTATGCAACTAAATCTGAATTACTGGCAACGGACCCAAGGTCTGCTTTCCCACAACACGCTCGAAAACAATCTGGATACATATTAGGTTTACAAATTAATTTTCTCATGGAACGCTCCCTGAAGAGAGAAGGAGCTGCCCAGTTCCAGATATGATATCAAAATCATACTTGAGGATTCTAACAGCCAAGTAGGGACGGGGGCGTATTCAAGCGATATGTTGACTCACATAGCTTACATCAAAATGCAAATGATAATGGACTGTGGATTATTCAATTATGATAATTGTGTCACAGAAAATGATTGTTGGAAGTACCTGGTTTGCGCGGAAAGCGGTCCACAAACAAACGTGTTCCTCTCCAAACGGGATCACTTTCAAGCAAATTCACCAAGTGTTGATTGAACGCCGTCACCTTTCAGCCTTGATGAATGTCAGAACTTAGACTCGCAAAAATAGATTCGGATCACTGTCTCGTTGGTATGGCGCTCCGAGTTCGAATAACAACATTACCCAGAATCCACTCTGTTAATCAGTTGAGAGTGAACACTGAAGCCATCCACAACACAGAACTCCGCAAAACCTATATGGGTCAAATGTATGCCACAATAACTACAGCTAACAGTTGTCCTGGAGTTGAAGCGTTATTATTGATACGGCCATGAAGATACTTGGCCCCAGCCGCAAGAAAAGTCAGAACGGCTGGTTTGACGATGAATGTAAGCTAGCAACGAAACGGAAGAATGCTTCATACCGAGTAATGTTGCATCTTCAAGGGCCGCGGGCACGCGCGGAGTCTTATCAGGAACTGCGGCGAGCGGAGAAGCGATTTCACCGACGGAAAAGGGAAGCCTGGAAGAATCAAGAGGTCTGTGAACTCGAAAAGTACTGGGAGCAACCGCGCCAGGTGCGGATGTTTAACCAAAAAACCGGCAGGATGAAGCCTTACATCTCTCGATGCTCATCTGCGAGACAAAGAGGAAATCTGATTTCCGACAGAATGGGCATATTGGAGCGATGAGTTTAGTACTTTGGCAAACTGCTGAACAACCAAAACATCGCCGTGTTGAGGTCCCACCAACTGAAGACGACGGACAAATACTGCCATTACCAAGTACAAAAGCAACAGTCCGACTAATTACACCAAGGGGTTTATCAACTTATCCTCAAGGTGCGGGACAGCGAATCAATGAGTGACGACTGGCACATAAAAGGGGAAATATCACACAGTGCAGCAATTATAGAGATATCACGTTGCTGAGCACCATCTATAAGATATTCTCCGCTATCTTACTTGGATAGCCCTATACCCCCAGAACATCATTGGCCCATACCAAAGAGGCTTTACGCCAAGTAAATTAGCAACAGATAAGAACGACTCGAGACGTACAAACTGCCTTCATCCAGATCGAGCAGATACCGCGAGATCTTAGGCTGCACATCGGCGAAAGCAAGACGAATTACAATATATGGTGACAACGTCAGCACCAAAAACCAACTAACCAACCTCATCAAATCGCGCTGGTCAGATAATTTCTCCTATCTGGGGTTGAAAATCACAACCGATGACAGCCACGATGATAAATTTCATGCACAGCTTGGCTATCAACAGAGCCTATTTTAGCTTACGAAAACTGTTCCGTAACCTGCATAATGACGAAATCTATGAGTGATACCACGACCGTCTGAAAAAAAAAGAAGACGAGGAAGACCCTGCCCGATGGAGCAATTGCGTCGGTCAGGACGCCAGACAGCTTTTAGGGATATTGAACTGCTAGACCTCGGTGCAAAACCAGGGTGTCTGGAGCTCCTTGCTAAGGCAGGAGTAGACCGGATACCGGTTGTTGCGCCGTTAATGATGATGATGAACATTGCAGAGTGCAGCGCATGTTGATGGCGGTTGGATAGTGGAACTATATCATAGAATGGCGAAAGAGATTGGAAGAGCCGCAAGCCGGCCGTTGAACATACCGTGTCATTTGGGACATTCAACGGTGGAATGGAAAAAACCAAGGATATTTAACCTAAGAGGGGACATCATTTTCTTCTTTATCATCAGCTTTTCCCAGTTCGCATGCCGGATCGGCCCGCCGTAATCGGTTGCACCATTTTGTTTATCAAAGGACTAATCCGGATGCATTCGTGAGGCTTTCAAATCCATATCCAACGTATTAACCATCGTTTCGCCAGCCTTGTGGTCACTTACCATCGGCTTCGATGTTCATCGAGGACGCTTTTCTCCCAATTTTTCCGCGGTCGATAAGACCCCATATCGATCGCTCATATCCTCATTTTGAATGTCCGTTGATACGTCGAATACAAAGAATACCAGTTGCGAAAGGCCACTTCATCCAGATTGCGCTAATGCGTGGAGAAATTTCACAACGCAGTTCTGCATTGACTGATAACATTGACCTGAGATATTTAAATCGCTCAGTTCTGGGCAAGAATTCAGTTTTATTATATTTAGATTCAATCTGAGACTGTGTTGGATGAGGCGATCATCCTTTTTTCTTCTGTCGAGCATTTCTCTCGGAGACGGTTATACCGATTAACACTAAATTTAGTGGAAAGGTGGCAACTGTGAACGCTCATGCACAGATATATACAGAGATACAGAGAGTTACATAGTTACATCATTCTACGGAGAATTTAAGGGGGCGCATACATGCAAAAGGGGGGGGGGGGTGTAAATGTTTTTTTCACCAAATATAATCATGTGAGGTATCAAATGAAAGTCCGGTCTTAGTTTTGACATTTGTCGGAAGGGAGGTGTAAGGAGTCGGAAGTGATAATTTTCTTAACGGACCCATTCTCAGAAACTACCCAACCGAAAAATCTGAAAAAAAAATGAAGGAGGCTGCCACTGCCTAGGCTCCGAACTACCCTATAATTTTTAGTAATGAGCTGCAAAATGCCCCAAAAGTTCATCCTAGCACCACGAAATTTTCCAGGAATGTAGGCTCCAAGATTGAGCATTCTTCCGTTGCAATCTGCTCGAAATATTCTCGCCATCTATCGGTCGCAACTCGTTGGTCGGTAAGCAAAGTTACATTCTTATCATTGACGCACCAGAAGTGTTCGACATCCTATGTCCGTTGGTACCCGCTTTTCACGGACCTTCATATGAACATCGCCTAACCAAAGCCATGTACCTCGGTTGATGAACCCTGCTTACTTACTGGCTTGGTTACCTAGAGGGTTGCATAGGCCTCCTTGTGAATCGTGGCTTGCGTGGCGTGCGTTTTCCGGGTTCTTTCAGGTTCATAATGGTTGATAATAGCGTAAGTGAAGTTATTTTTAAGGTTTTGTGTAAAGACAAAACCTTATTAAAATTGGTTTACTGTCTGTCTGTCCGTCACACGCAGTTTTCTCGGAGACGGTTATAGCGATTGACACCAAATTTGGTAGGAAGATGGGAATTGTGAACGCTCACACATATAGTGAGTTACATCCTTTTACGTTGGATTTTAGGGGGGTCCACATACATGCAAAAGAGGGGTGTATATTTTTTTTTCATAAAATTTAATCATGTGGGCTATCAAATTAAAGGTTAGTACTTTTCGAAGCCGGTATTAGTTTTGACATTTGTTGGAAAGGTGGGAAGTGCGGGGGGCTGAAAGTGATTATTTATTTAACGGACACATTCTCAGAAACTACCCCCTCGAAAAATCTGAAAAAAATCAGGAAGATGTACGGTGCCTAAGTTCCGAAATACCCTCCATACCGTACCATAAGTTAATAATAGTACATTAATATAATTTTTAGTAATTGGCAGGAAAACTCCCCTTAAGTTCACCCTAGAATCACGAAAGCAATGTAGCCTACAGCATAGAGTATAATCCTACCAAATTTGGTGAAAATCTCATTATTCTTGACAAAGTTATAATAGGTCAAAGCTGTCGCTTCTGTGCAAATTCAAGACTTCAAATGTCAATATCACTTGGAAGTGGATATTTTCACATAATATCTGCATATATTACCTGCTACATACTAATGGGATAAATGCACACTCAAATCTCTTTATAAAAGAAATACACAAAACCTTTCATACCTGAAGCGCCTAACTTCCAGTTTCCCGACTCGTTTCTTTCTTCTCACGAAATCGCCATTACTTAATGCACCCCGAGCCAGTGCGTTCCTCACGCTGTTTTATCGGTGGCTTGATTGGTAAGACGGCAATCATCGGCTGATATTGAGGTGTGATGGTCTCATAGGGAACGGGTTGGCAGTCAATGACGGTGATAAAATATTTTCGTTCTAAGAGGATATAATCGATTTTGCGTTTTATTCTTCCCACTATAAAATGTAGGAAGATGACACAATCGTTTGATGAACCAAAATGTCCGCAAATCGAATATACGCTCGCCAACTTCGCTGAGTGCTGCAAACCTTTTTCCCGCATAGCCCCTGTTGCCGTCTGCCTTTTTACCAACATGATCATTAAGGTCGCCGGCAATGATGATATAGTCATCAGCATTTATGTTACAGGTCTTTGCATCGAGAAGTTGTCAGGAAGCATCTTCCTCGGCATCAGGTCGACCTGTCTGTGGTGTCTGTGGTGAATATGCGGTGAAGAAGTGAATAGTGCGATTAGCTGATATAATGGTGAGGTTCGTCAACCGCTCATCAAATTGTTCGACTTCGTTAGTGGAAACCCTCAGAGGAGGCAATGCCAGTACTGTCTTGAGTGTTATAATATTTATAATGGTTGGCGCAATAATCCAATTGGATCAGGCCTTGAAGTATTTTGGAGCGCATGGTTTAAGACTGTAACGGTACACTACAGGATTACAGTACCCTATAGGAGGCAATGTGGTTAGCATTGCTCTCGCCCGAGATTATTACCCTGATTTGACTCAGGTACCCATTTCCAGCTGAGTCGACTGGTATCCGACGTCAAATCACGATACAAATCCCGGTGCCAACAGCGAAATTTGAACCGCGATCTGCCATAAAGCAGCCTTGTACTCTATCCTGACAGGTACTGAGGGTTAAGGCTGGTAGCCTTAACTTAATATAGAAGTGTATAGCCATTTTTACCGCGTTCGTGTTCTATGTCGCAGTTTTTGCCACCAGACAATTGGGTTAATTGTAGAGGGCTGATATCAATACGCCTTTTTCGAGAGGCTCTTGCGAGTTCCTCCCTCCTTCGAGTGAGGGTGTCAATATTTAGCGTGCAATCTCCACAAACCATGCCCCGGAGAGGCCCCAGGCGCGACAAGCCTTCTATGTACTGGTGGAGGGCAGAAATTACCGACCTACGGAAGGAGTGTCATAAGCTCCGCCGTTTGGCACAACGTTTGTACGCCAACGAGGAGGCATGTGCCATAAAGGCACAATATAGATCAGCAAAAAGGAGACTCCACAGCGCTATAAATAAAAGTAAAGCTCGCGGCTGGCAGAATCTTGTTAATGAGGTGAATGAGGACCCGTGGGGACTTGGCTATAAGCTTGTGACTCGGAAAATCGGGGCTCTGCCTGTACGGGTTGATGTAAATAGCGCGGAAAGCGTCGAGGATTGTCCCCTTTTCACAATGAGAGAGCTCGAAGAAGCGGTTCTCACTATGAAAAACAGGAAGGCGTCAGGTCCTGATGGCATCCCGGCGGAGGTTTACAAACTGGTGTTCCGCTAATGGCTAGAATTGCTGCTTGAAGTGCTCAACGCATGCTTGAAAGAGGGCATTTTTCCTTGTCGTTGGAAAGTGGCCAGACTCGCGTTGATCAGTAAGGGTAAAGGAGACCCGGAGCTCCCGTCTGCATACCGACCGCTGTGTATGCTTGACACGGCCGGAAAAGTGCTCGAGAAGCTCATCAGGGGTAGACTCGCTGAAGCGATCCGTGCTGCCGGGGACTTATCCGCAAGGCAGTTCGGGTTTAGAACAGGGAAATCCACAGTGGATGCTGTTATGGAGGTCGTAAATGCGTTTAATCGAGCCGGGGCACACAGCCGCCGATCTCGACGGATAGTGCTCCTCATAACGCTTGATGTCAGAAATGCCTTCAATGGACAGATATGCTAGGCACACTAGAGAACTCCTTCCACGTGACAAGCTATCTCTTGCGGATATTGAGGGATTATCTGAAAGACGGCTCCCTACTCTATGAGACGCTAGAGGGCCAGAGGAGGATGGAAATCACGTCGGGAGTAGCATAGGGATCCATCCTAGGGTCGGACCTCTGGAACGCTTCGTACGATAGTCTGCTGAGACTCGATATGCCCGAAGAGTCACGTCTGGTCGGTTATGCAGACGACGTTGCGGCACTTGTTGCCGGACGCACTGTTCAACAGGCGCAAAGCAGACTTGGCATATTAATGCGACGGGTAAGCGGATGGATGACTGCTCACGGTTTCAACTTTGCGCTGGAAAAAACCGAAGTAGTCATCCTGACCAGAAGGAGAATCCCGACCCTGCGTCCCATATCGATCGGCGAGTTGACTATAGAGTCAAAATCAGCGATTAAATACCTTGGTGTAATGCTCGACTCGAAGATGAGCTTCTTCGAGCAAATCAAAGTAGCAGGGGACAGGGCTGCAGCTGGAGTCGCGGCCTTGAGTCGGCTAATGGCGAATTTCGGGGGCCCTATATCAACTAGGAGACGTCTCCTCATGGGAGCAACGCAATCCGTCCTTCTCTATGGTGCGGAGGTATGGGTTGATGCCCTTGACAAGGAGGTGCATCGTAAACGCCTCGCTCAAGTGCAGAGGCGGGGAGCTTTGCGAGTGGCGTTTGTTTATCGCACCGTCTCCGAACCGGCTGTGATGGTGATTGCGGGAGTGATCCCTGTTGCGCTCTTTGCCACGGAGGACAAAGCTATCTATCGCCGTAAGGGCGAAAACTTAAGAGAAGTGGTTGCCCGTGAAGAACGTCAACGCACCCTTAGCGAGTGGCAACTTTCTTAGCAAAATGAGCCAAGGGGCAAGTAGACTGCGCGGCTCATCGACAAATTAGACCCATGGTTCAACAGAAAGCACGATGAGATTGATTACTTTCTTACCCAACTTCTAAGGGGGCATGGAGATTTTCAGTCTTACCTGCACAGGATTGGGAAGGCGCGATCTCCTGATTGTGTGTTCTGCAATAGAGTGGGACGAGAAGTGGGACGGCCTCCGCAGCAGCTTTATGCAGACAGGGGAGCTCTCTCCAAACAACATTGTCAGAGAGATGCTGAAGAGCGCTAGCAGCTGGAATCGTATTGCGCATTATCGGGTTCGGGCTCTTCTTACTACGAAGAAGATTGAACTCGACCGGCGGAGGGATCGAACGGTAAGGGGTTCCCTGAACTAAAAACAACTCCCTTGCTCCCCTCCCCTCCCGTTGGTGAAAGGAATTCCCTGACTTGAAGGCTCCCAAAGCCGGGAGACCGGGAGGGCTAGCCCGGAGTAATGTGTCAAACGGTTCCAGGCTAGTTCTCTGATGACAGGGAGGTGTTTAGTTGGTAGTCCGCCAGCGTGCTGTTGCGGGAGTCCAACACTCTGTGTGTACACGCATTCATCTACCCTACTCCCAAAAAAAAAAAATCTCCACAAACCGCAGTGACTAAAGTGAACACCCTAGTGTTTCTACGAGGCTTAAAATCTCACAGCACGATCATTTGCTAGGTCGGCCTGTTACAGGACCTATCACCAAGAAAGGTCAGGTAGGATTTAACATAGTGGAATTACTGCAACTATACTTTATTTATCTCTTTCCTTGTTCTCAGCATTTAATTTTTGTTTTGCTGAGGATAGCTTAAAGTATGTTGCCTCACGCCCTCCTCCTATAACTCGGCTTGGGACCAGTGTGCTATTTAAATTACATGGCGGAGTTCGAGGTGACATAATTTTGTAGTGAACGTTTAGGTTATCGTGCATACCTACATCAATTTGGTCTCGAGAATTCACCATATTACGCGAGATGTGATAAAAAGGTTGGGAATTTGAAGCGTGTTTCGTTTCATTGCCCCGATGTTTACTGCGAAGTGAATATGAATGGAGGCTGTCCCAAACAGAAACATTACATGTTGGTTGCAATGCTTTTGGGCGGAGTAAAGCCAGCATACTAGACGATTCCTCCGTATAATTATATCTTGAAGCTCCTCCAGCTCTGAAGTTGAGACCTTTTACAGTAGTTTGAAGAAGTGGTTCGTTTTCCGTTGCAAATTAATTCTAACTGGAATAACTTGCAAATAATAGCTAAAATAATGTTTAAACCCATCAGGGAATATGTCAATTTCGCTTTGATCGATTAAAAACAGTGGTTTCCGCTTAGCATCCTCTTGCATCAGTCGCGTGTAGAAAAATGCACAAAGTGTATTTTCCTTGCCTTTTACTAGCTTTTAAGGAGTTTGAAAAAGATATGATTCGAGTTTTCCGCATTGGAGGCGCATTCCGAAGATGTTCAGAGATTTTTTCAAAGTGGCACATAACGTCTATAAAATCATTTGACCCCAATACGGGCTACATACTTCATTTCATCTTTTTTGGAGAAAGCGAAAGAGTTCAATGTTGATGTCTGTCCTCGGGCAACCAAATGACCAAGATATGTACATGACGCACGTAGATATCATTTAAGATCGGCCCACATTTAAGGGTTCCCTGAAACATGTGTTTCTTAAGGCGTTTAGATCCCGGCGTTTGTTTATCATGCGACTTAATGTTCCTTAAACTTACCTACATACATACCTATATGCATCTATAATTTCGGAGTATCGATTTCATAGCAGAAACCCATACATAATGCGAATAATAACATCACATTTACATATGAATGTTCTCGCAGAACGTCCTCATTAGTCTACATTCACCCCTAAGCTATGCACTATCTTGAATGACTAGGGAAGCGCATTTGCTTTAAAAACGTCCTTCCCCCTCCACATAGAGAACTAGCATGTAAATGTGTTGTCCCCCAGGTTATCGAGTCCACAGGGTGATAGTGCCAACTTACAAATTACCCTGTAAAAACCGATGCAATATTCCTCACAGCTAATTATCACGAAAAAAATCTAAATCCTCTTTCATCCCCAGAGTGGTCTTCACCCCTTTCAACGTGTTCCAAAGCGTTGATAATTCGCATCTATCACCCCGTCCTCAGAGTCAAGGAAGAGGGTAAGGTGGGCCATTATTCCATTCCGACCATTGATTTGAATGCCTCGCACGTTTTCTGTTAAGCTTTTTAATGAAGAACAAAATGGAGATAAGGAAAATAGGAAAAAAGAATGTGGACTTTCGTACATTTGCTGCCTGCATGGGGTGTATTTGCGCCAATAGAGAATCTAAGTTATTGGCATGGTTACACAAAGCAGGTATCGTACGTACACATGTCGGGTAAAGGTTAACTACAGATCCAAGACGTCGAAGATGGAAGCAACAAGAGAGCAACAGATTTGATCTGAAATAGCATCCATTGTAGTATGGTAGTTAGTAGAACGAGTGGAAAGCGTTGAATAACGAGCTTGACCTGTGTACGTGGGCTTGGCTCGTGTATAATACAAGGACCTAACCCATTCAAGTTCTTTCAACCGGTTGAGCGTGAAGAACAGGCACCCGGAGGATATCTTTCGAAGGGAAATTAATGAAAGGGTTTAACGTAATAGCGAAGATATGTTTAGCTTTACATTTTTCCCTGTTCAGGGCTTGTAGTAAATCACGTCATGTATTGTTTATCCAACCATTTGTTCGCTTGACTTTCATTGTGCCTTTGATTTGGGGATGAAAAGCGTTCACGATAATATGAAATATGACATGCATTGACACCACATTACTTGTTATTAGTTTGATTTAAAAAAAGATTCGAGAATTGTGCCAGAGGGTAGCTTAGTGGAATATAGGATCCTCCAGGCATTTTTTCCAGAACCAGAATTGTAGGAGTTGATGTTAGTAGCTCTGCCCCGTATTGTATACCTAGTAGGTAACTGTTTGGTGAATGAGAGCGTAAATAAGTGATTCCCTAGTTGGACTAATGGAAAAGAAAGTCTTAAGCGAATTAATTGAAAGCATAGCTATAGCAGTGCAGCCAGAACTGAGATGGTCCAACGGCTCTAACGCCGAACCACATATTCTGCACTGGTCGTTCTCTACCACTGATGTCGCCAAAAATTTTATTTGTTTGTGATCAATGCGATACAGATGTAGGACATCAATTAGCCAGGTAGGTGGAACGCTGTCGAAAACCATGGCATAATGGATATAGCAACTAAAGAGGTTTCTTTCGCCTCAAGCTGCTTGTTCTACAACTACTGAGTCGATAATGAGTTGCTCTTTGCAATCCCCTTGACCCAACTCGGCAGCCCTTCTGCTCCTCGGACAGAATGTTGTTGGTCTCGAGGTACGCATTGACCCCTCCACTAATAATGGTTGTTATGAGGGTTGGTAAGCAAGTAATCGGTATGGTGTCTGCGGGGTCCTACACCATGACCTTTTTAGGGACAAGGTAGGTAATCCCCGGAATGGGGAAGGATGGAAATTCCCCCGGCCGACTCATGAACTGATTTATGCTGTGTGCAAACCGACTGTGTTTGCTGGTAAATTTCTTATGCCAGAAATTCTGCACCCGATCCAGACCTGGGCCCCTCCAGTTCATCAAGCTGTTTATGGCTCGTCCAACTTTCTCTTCGGTAACGTCCACAAAATTCATGCCAGGCGTTTTGGCGTGTCGGGTGCCTTTGTTGGTGATCCACTCAGTATACTCAGCATGCTGGGCGGGTAGCCCCCAAAGTCCACCCCAATACTCTTTCGCTTCCGTCACCGAAAATTGCATTCTATGGACGCTCTGTTGGGATTCGTTGAGCGATCTGAAAAAGTTTCGCTGGTTCCTCGTGTATGTTGCATTCTGGACACATCTGGAGTGACTTTTGCCTACGACGAAAAGTTTCTGCTTTAGTGCCTCCAGAATTTCAACTACGGGTGTTTCACTGGTGATGGCATAGTTCCTGTAAACCCTCTGCACTTTATTCTTCACCCTATGTTAGCATTTCCAGAGCTGAATTGAGTTAGCCTAGCAATGTCCTGGTATAGTGTGCCCCGCTGACGTTCCAGACGAATTTTCCATGGTGGATCTCTTCTGTCACTCAAATCAATAAGCGAATCTTCTGACCGTGGAATCTGATAGCCGCAACTGCACCACAATACAATAGTTGCAAAAGCGAAACATCAGCAAACAGTCGAGATGCAATCTCATCATTGATTTGAGATAGAATTCTCGGAGTCGCTAGAGATGCATAGAGCGTGGGAATAGTTGGTCTATGCGAAGGATCCGTTTCCGAGAATTCTATACATGCTCTTTGGAATTCGTCCAGAACCTCAGTTGAGCCTTCAGCTGGACGGTGAAAAAAAGTGCTTCGGCGAGTACTAACACTCTTGCCTGCAGTGCGGCGTGGTGCTGTTGATGATGCCGCCTCTGCCCCCATCGACTCTTTGTTACCAGTTCCTCTGATGATCTCAAATCAAACGCGTTCCTTGATAGTGACGGAACACAATCACGTACGCGTATTGCGGAAGCGGTTTGACTAATCTGTGCAACAAGGGCCGGTACGATGTTATGTATATAAGAACGGATGATGAAGAGGTTCATTTCCTCAATTCATGTCATCCGCTGCCTACGCGAAGCTGCTGAAGTGGTTGCTGCAAATTGTGCCGAAACAACTGCATTGTAGATGTAGATTGTTAAATCCTAACCATTTTTTTTCCACAGTCACTCCCGAGGCATGGTGAATTGTCTCAATGACATTTGGCATTCCTATAGGAAGTGCCATTTTACTTAGCTTGGTAAAATATCACACCACTATTCATATCAATCCTTTCACATTTGATAACCACCAGAACTACGTTCCCTGGTCAGTAATCAGCAAAGCCGGAAACTCAAAGCGTGGAATCCATTCCCAATAAAGGGTCTCGGCGCACAATTGTCGGGAAATGTCGGCCAGAGGTATTGTTTCAGACCACTGCGTGAACCTGTCGATGATTATAAAACAACATTTGAAGCCATACAGATCTTGCAAGGGGCCAATAATATCGATATGGATTGTGTGAAAATGCTTTGCAGACCGAGGGAATCAGCCTACAGCTTTTTGTACGTGCTTTTTGACTTTACAATGCTGGCAAGCGATGCACTGTCTGGCCCAGGAGTTAACATCCTTATTCATTGTGGACCGATTGCCTGGGTGCGCAAGATGGTGTACTGCATGGAGTACTTCCTTGCAAAAAGCGGCCGGAATATATAGCCTTAGTCCCTTTTCAGAGGTCTGGCAGAGTATTTCGGAAATTGAACCGAAAAGGTGATTTTATTTGGAGAGACTCTGAAGCACTGCATCATCCTTCTGTGCCTCGTCTATTGCCGAAAAATCGACCGTGTCAGGGATTTTAACCTTTGAAACGCGAGACAAAGCACAACTACATTCTCTTTGCCGCACACGTGCTAAATAGCCGAAGTAAACTGGCTTATGAAGCTGAGGTGCAGGAGTTAGCGAGGGGACGTTTGGTTGGGCTTTTGCTTAAAAGCGAAAGGAAGAGCCTTGTGGTCCGTAAACACTGTAAACGGCCTGCGTCATATACGCGGCTAATAGCTCAGGTTTTAATTTCGACTAATTCTTCTTCTTCTTTTAATTCTACTGTGATGCCTCAGGCATCGACGAATACGAATAGGGTCCGACAGCTGCCGTTTGGCTGCTGAAATGCCTAGAGGACCTCTGTAGACCACGAAATCACGAGTCTTCGGCTTTATGTTGTGTTAGATGGCGGGAAATCTGTGACGGCCTGAACCTTGTCTGTATCCCGGTTAGATCTCTTCAGGGGAAATCATGTGACCTAAAAACTTCACTGCTGCTGAAGGAATATCCACTTTTCAGCGTTAAGTACAAGACTGGTCTTCGGGTTTACTGACAGCCGCTTGATGAGGGTTTCTTTTAATTTCGAGTAGAGATACTCCTCTAGAGCGTCGGCGATACGCTCAATCGACTCCGCGTCCAGGCCGACGAGCGCGTGATAAAATCGTGTCGCATCAGCAGTGATGTCTGCGAACGCGAACTACGCCTCCAGTTGCCGGAGGTAGATCTCCGGGTTACGTCGCCAAAACGGTGACACTCGTACCGCCACTGCGGCCACGGTAGTGCAGAGGCGTTTGTCGTGCATTTCTCAAAGGACATATACATAAATGAACGGATTGCTTAGAGAAAATGGAGAGTGGTCCGATCCCCCCAACGAACGAAAAATGCCAAAACTCAATCACAACCAAAGCGGAAGCACTCGAGCCTCACTGTCGACAGCAGAAGCACAGTCTGACCAATTTTGTTTGTTTTAATATTTTAAAAAATAAGGAAAAAAAATTAAATGTTTTACCGTCTGATCGTTGAAACTGTTTAGCCCGCGATGGAGTAAGCCTACCACTTAAAGGAGAACCGCGTCCAATTATTGGATGCCTTGAATATCATGCAGTTTCGGGGGAAGTGGCAACTTCACGTTGTTATTTAGTGCTGACAGACACTGATTTGATGTTGTGGAGAGGCCCTTCAATTCTAACAAAATGTCATAATGTCAAGCAGAACTTTATTTAGTCGATTGTGAGGTGGAAAATTGCGCATCCAAATAAGGTGTTATAGACGCTGCGCCAGCGTTTGTTGGAAAAATGGTGTAAGCACACTAGTAGGGATATTTGGTAGAGTCTGAACTTGGAACTGGTTATTGTTATTTGTTGGACAAAACTGCCTAAACTTGACGTAATGCGGGCACATCAATATTCTCATTCCCAATGCACTTCACCTTCTTCCGCAGTGCCTTTCTCTATTGTCGGCTTAGAACCATGCCATGTTCATGTTTCCAGACTGATTCATTTTCAAATATCGGCGATATACCAGTAGCGTTCACCTTCCTTCCACTTTTTTTTGGTAAGGATAAAAGAGTTGGTTCCGGCAAACGGAATGTAACCGGTGTTCCTTAGTCGATGAGATGTCCTTTTCTCGAGCCTTCGTCTTCTGCTTAAGAGTCGACTTAGACAGTAGTACCGCCGATGAGTCGTGGTCGGATTTCCAGTTATAGCCCAGATGATATTTAACGCACTTTTCTTTCAAGCTTTCGGTACTGTAGACACTAAATATGAGCTCTCCATTGGAAGGGACAGTATGCTGCTTTTCTCAGATTTCTCCGTGGAGGGGCGTGCATTTGCAAAGACCTCCAAAATCAGAGAGCCTGGATTCTGACATGATCGCTCATTACTTATTTGAAGAGTTCAAATCCATAGGTTTCATATTTATGTTTTGGACTCCCTTAGTGTCCGAGGGGAGGCCAAAACGGATCAAGCAATACTTAACTGATAAGGGAAAACAAGACCTGGCTATACATAATTGAAATTCTAAGACCATCGAAGAAGGAGGTCAATTATAGATTGTGAGTCCAATGGATACTAAACCTTTCCCACTCAGTGTTGTTGGTTGGGATAGCTAGTACTGCAGCCTAGTTGCTGGAGTATTTCATTTGAGGCACTTTTACCACCGGGTCACTCATTCCATAAAGCTGCTGACGCATGGGATTTCCAGTGTGAAAACCGCAACATTTGCGGGTTTGTCTCTAAGAAAATTTCCATCTAGTTATTAAAGAAATGGTAAAAAAGGAGGAGACTAAAACCGATATAATTATTTTAAATTAAAATAAAATAACGATAAATAGATGCACATCAAGATGCCACAGGTTGTGTCAGATAGTTTAGAAATTCCAATTCTTGCCACAATGTTGCATTTATTGCATTCCGAAATATATGCAGCCCGAGCAAGAGACTCCTTGAATGGTTAAGCAATCAAACAATGAACAACCGAAGTTTGCTTACCAAAACCAGAGTAATTTCCAAAATATGTTTAAATAAATACTTTCTAAAAACAAGTATTTAATTGAAACTCTGCCAAAATACTAGAAGCAATGCAAAATTAGTAGAATATACATCTCCAAGGTTGTTCCACAAAGTCCATTGTATAAATTTTCGAAAATTTGCATTACAAACTCCACGCTCTACTGCTGAGTCGGAAAAATGTTAAGGATCCTATCCATCCTCGTAAAATAAACTTGTATTTAGTTTCCACGAATAAAACAGATGAAAGGGCTTTTATTGTAGATTTTCGCTTCCTTTCAAGTTTTTGAGCACGTGACCAGCTTAACAAATTTTCGTAGACAATTACAAATTCCGTACCATGACTACAAGGCTTCCACTCGAATCGGAATCTAAGCTACGAATATGGCAGGTGAGGACAGCTTCGAATCCTTTAAAGAGTGAGTTCTTTTGAGGGTAAACACTCAATGTGTGTGTAGGAAATTATTCTGAAATATCTGACAGCTTCATACGTTGAGGTATTTTGCCCTTTCATATGTTTAACACAAAGAAAATGCAAGAACATAATCATATTTAGGACGAAAAGGGATGGACGGGGTCTTTCACTTGAGGCTAGAAAAGAGCGCAGTGAGCAGTTCGGAAGTATGAACAGCTATGCACTTTCAGGATTCCTGTGCACGGAATTCTGAAAGGTTACGTAATTTAGTTATTTCGATGCAATAATAGTTTCTGGATATGGAATTAACACTTGGTTGTTATGAACTGGGACGGAGAACATTTTGCGGAAGGGAGGATTTTATTATTTCTGAGCTAGGGTGCTTTTGCTACCAGTTATTTCGCTTTATGCTTTTGTCGGCAATCTTGAATTATACACATGTCTATGTAGTAAACAAAAAGGATAAGCCTTGAAGGAATTTTGAGCTTTGGTTCGTTCCGAGGAATGTTTTGTAGAATTTGCAAATAATTCCGACGTATTCAAATAGTAGAATGTTTGTTGGTCTTGAGTGAAAATATGTTTCCCAAAGTGGAGTGGTAAGCTATCGGCATTGTGTGGATTAGAGCGGCCAAAACCTTGAAACCAAATAAACTTAAAATGGGGATACAGATAGGTCTTACAACTAGGCAATGTTTTCTATGGCAACGTTTGCACATGACGGGCTTCTGCAGTGGAAACCCAAAGTACAGGTTATGTGCTCCCGGTGGGGAACATCCGGGTCATAAGAAACGCGAAACGAATGGGGACCTAGTAAATCTTTTCCTAGTTACTAACAGGCATCATTTCTCATGAACGAACTTTGGTACAATAAACAACAAGCGAAAAATGCTTCAGTATGGGGTAACAGAATTCACACGAGTTATCAATTTTTCGGAATTCGCAATTCGAGGGTGGAATTCAAGCTTAAATTGACGCCAGGTTCTTTTAATACGGGTTTCATGCTCGTAAGACAGAGGGCATCGCTACATGAGTGAAAGATACATCGAGTAACTCCGCGATGTGGATGTGGCGTTGTGAAGCTAGACAGAATAATCAAGTAGTGGCCTAAGCACCGATTTCGGAAGCCTCGTCAAGGAGAAATCTATAGAGCACATGCTCTCCACTACAGTAGAAAGCCTACACTAGAAGTTGTGCCTTGAAGCAAATACAAACCCATGAAGCGCTGCTTACAAGGTTGTAATGAACAAGATTCGTGGACAAAAATCACATCAAGTGACGTACGCACTACTCTTGATCAAAAGAATCGCAATTCTGTTCCCGCAACAGAAAGAAAGTGGATCCCATCTAATGGTTCAACAGGACGTCTTCTCAATCCCAGACGTGACCGTGGAGGAACTATGGGTGATCTGTGGACGGAATTGCGAACAAAATCAGGCCCACATCGTTCATAAGTACATTTGAATCGTGCATGGTCGAAGGAGTGTTTCCCGCGCAGTGAAGAAGTAGAGGTTGGTTTTCCTATCGAAGTCCCAAAAACCACCTAACACACCCTCTTCATACCGCCCTATCTGCCTTTTAGACACTATGGGGTTGATTTTGGAGATGGTGATATACAATAGGCTGTTTCCGTTTGTCAAGCTAGCTGGGGATCTATCGGAGCGGCAGTATGGGATTCGTAGAGCGCGGTCCACGGCCGATGCTATTGCAATTCTCGGGCACCTGGCCCGGGATGTATCGGTCGCCGGTAAGTGC
The DNA here is from genome assembly GCF_905115235.1 of Hermetia illucens. Classification (NCBI taxonomy): domain Eukaryota; kingdom Metazoa; phylum Arthropoda; class Insecta; order Diptera; family Stratiomyidae; genus Hermetia; species Hermetia illucens. The sequence goes on along the minus strand of NC_051849.1, from coordinate 167,441,180 downwards.
TGCGCGGTGATTACGCTGGATGTCAGAAATACCTTTAACTCCGCCCTGGCTAAATTGGGTGTCCCTGGCTACTCGGATAATCGAGAGTTACCTCTCGGTGAGACTATGTTTTCAAGGCGACGTACTTGGGTCTTTGCTGTGGAACATAATGTACGACGGAGTGCTCGGCCCTCGTGCCAAAGGAGGCAATATTAATTGGTTGTGCAGACAACCTGGCAGTGGTAGTAGTTGCGAAACATCACGAGGACGTGGAACTATATGCAAGTGAAACTATTCATGCTAATAAAGCTTGGCCCCAAATGGTGAAATTGGACCTAGCGGTAGATAAGACGCAGCCGGTCCTTATCACCAACCACTAGAAAAACAACACTGTCCAAATTAGGGTTGGTAATTACGAGGTCGTTTCAAAATCGATCATTAGATTCTTGGATCGAAGCAAAGTTGAGCTTGAAAGGGCACCTGGACTATGCGCGCGAAAAAGTAGTAAATGCTAGCTTATCACTAGCAAGGATGATGCCAAATATTGGAGGGACAAAATCTAGTCGTCCACTGCTTATCACAGGGGTGGTGAAATCCGTCCTGATATACGCGGTTCCTGTCTGGACATGCATTTTGGATAACATAGTGGACAAGTGCGGGTAAGTTCGGCATACCGGCCAATCGTGCTGAGAGTGTGCGGTTCAATTAGGATGGTATCAGGTGAGGCAGTGTGTGCATCGCGGGGATGATTTTCTTGGATCTTCTAGCGAATGAGGCGCACTGTCTTTTCCGGAGAAGGAGACTGAATCCATCCGCAGTAACTGCGGGCTTCCGAAAAGCCACTAGGAAGGAACGGTACAGAAGATGGCAGCAACGGTGGGATAATTCCGAAAAAGGGCGTTGGGCACCGGTGATGGTGATTTAAAATACCACCTAACGCAATTTTTTTACGGGTGGATAAAGGGAGTACTTGCATCGCTTCCGATTGGATCAGTCCCCAGATTGTCTCGAATTCGCCGCTACACCCGAGGACCCGGAGCATGTTATGTTCCATTGTCCGAGATTCGCGAATGAAAGAGGGAGGTTAAACGATACAATCAACGCAGTTATCGGACCTCATAATTTCGTGAAGGACTGGAGTGCGATAAACGGAGCAGTAGCTGCGATACAAGAGAAGCATAAAGAACATCCTCAAACCTCTAAAGCGCGACGAACGCGTGTTAGTTGGGCTGGTGTAAACCAAAGCCCTCCTAGTGGTTTTGCTACAACCGTCTTGCTGCAAAGCGTCTTTTTAAGATTTCCGCCGTGGCAATATCCAGAGAAATTGGACTCAAGAAAGCGGAACTCTTTTCGGAAGGTAGAGACAAGCTGGTAATCCAGATGAGACCCATCCTGGAGTCTTCAGTTAGCGACGTTTTCCATGTTGGGCTGCAATTATGTCTGCACACACAAAGGTTAGTCAAATTAATCTGCAGTATGCAAAGCCTCTTCCTCTCTATTGGCCACCAAACTGGGAAAATTGTACGACTGCCCTTGTATATTTTTAATACAGGAGCCTTGAGTTCGATTTAACAAAATCAGTGGTATTGGATCGGTAAAGCGGTTTAGGGCGTTCTTTGATGAGACATCCTTAAGATCGGTATACTGCGTCCTGTTGTGAAAATTGTGAGAGGCAACTATGCTGAGACAAACATGTTCCCAGGACCTGATTATGATCATCTTACAATAGCAAGGTTAATAGCAAGAGGAGGAACGTTATGGTGGCCTTTACTTACTTTCTATTTGATTCTTTATGTCCTGCGCCGACGCAAGAACTAAGGGACCTGATAACGTATACATAATCGAGTGGCCTTGAACTTTTAATATTTTGTGATGCAAACGTTTAGTGCATTTGTTGGGGCAGTAGCAAATGGATCTCTAGAGGAGAAAAGCTGTCTGATTTTACCACTTCAGCTGGTTCGATGACGGCGAACGTGGAAATGAAGTAATTGACCTAACAGTTCGCACTACCAAACTGTTAGAGTTGATTAGATACTGATGGGTGCTAGACAAAGTCTCATTCTCAGGCCACCTTTACTTAGAAATTAATGCGACCATTGCAGGTGACCAAACTGTGATACAAAGACGGAATCGTGGAAATATGGACAAAACGTTTTCACAACACGCTGCCTCTCCTTGCGCATCTAAAAACTATTTTGACCACAGAAGAGTTAGAGTTCTGTGAAGAGTTTCGTCTTAATTCCGGAGGTAAACGCTGTAAAACGGTCTGCTGATGTAATCGAGAACTGCTAAAACTTACGAAATCTACCTGTCTACTTCCGAATCGGGCTTGTAATAGCAATGAGAATGAAGACTGGTTAAAGCTCAGGAACTCACATATAACAGGTTCGTAAAACGTTCGGAGCAAGACCCTTTTATAGATTCCTTAAAATGGATGGGTTGGCCAAGCTGGACTCTTAGAAAACAGCGTGGAACTTTCATGAATTCCAGAGTTGAGTCTGTACAGACTCTCTTGGAAGTACATCATCCGGCAAAACGGGTGACAAAAGTGGTCAATTTTTGGTTTGAAAGCTAGAGGATGCAATTCTGAAAGGTGAGTAAGCAATGGGGATGCTCGTGGACAGTAAAGAGTCCCTTGACTTTGCACGTTTCAAAAACTTTGCGATGCCCCCAGAGGGTATGGTGACGTACAGATTGTCGTGTGCTGAAGTGGGTGATGTTCGCTACGAGACAACAGAAGCAAAGAAGAGCTACCCGAAGGAGGTGCACTATCACCACTCCTGATTGACTCACTGTCAATCAACTGAAAGGTTTGTCAATACAAGCCTAAGCTTAAGCGGGTGACAGGGTTGCACTAACCGTTGGTCCGGATTGCAGAACGGCATGTATGGTAGACACATACAAAGCGCGATTGATAATTGGTGCCTCTGGCATCAACTTCAACTAAATCCTAATAAATACACAATGATACTATTTACAAAAAAAAAGGAAATTGAGTGGTCTTTTCCTTTCAGAACCACCAAAGGGGCGAAATATCAGATATAAGGATAAAACGAGTTCTCACAGCACATTTGCTATCAATGGTTCATGCATTCCGAGTGAGGTGAAATGCAAGAATTTTCACAGTAAACTAGGCAAAGAATATTGTGTCTGAGTATTCCTGACGCATTGAGTACGACATCCGCTCTAATATTAGATCTATTAGGAAACAATGAACATAGTCTTAGTGGGGCAACCGCAATTCCGAGCACTCAGGCCTATATTAGGCTAATTGTACTTAACCTTTCCGAGGTGTCTTTGCTTGATATCTGAGGAGAACGGGCAGCTGCATATGAAATACAGCGCCGTCTTTTCCTCCTCGTTCTTGTATCTATAGATCGAGTTAAATGCGAATTTACTCGCTTTGCATGTTAGATGCACATTTCGGTCTCGAGATGTGATTTTAGGTGGTGCCAAGAAAGTGCACTTCAAGCAAATGGTTTGTCATTTCTTCATCGCTTTCTGTGTACCTCCCGCTTTGTCAACGTAGCTAGCCCAACTTCTGACTACAATCTTTGGCAAGGATCCGCTTCAAATATGAGCTCCAAAAGCGTTAGTCTCTTCGCGGTGTGTCTCCATGATGATCGTTTATCCGAACTTTTGTTCTTTTTTAGCGCTTCCGCATTTTATACCGATTCCAGCCAGCAGCTGAATCAGCACGATTCAAAAGCATCCTTGTCGTTCTTCTCTGTTTTGTCAAATTCGAGTTTCACCCTTCTTTGGCGTCTTGAGCTGCTAGCTGTAATTTGACAAGGGAGCATTGGAAAAGCTGCCAGGAGAATTGAAACCAGTTTTGGCAATGTTTTCTGATTCCCGGGTCCCCATACACCTGTTTGATAGAAAATATGAAGTTTCCTGAAAGGTAGGGAAAACTGGCGCGACTTAGAAGAAGATAGATAGGGTGTTCGACACCGATTACCCAAAGACAGAATAGGATTCTGGAACAGGAATCTACCTTTTGAATGAAAACGAGAATTGGACTGTTTCTTTGAGACAAAACCCAACGGTCTCTTAGGCTGAAGTGTATGCAAGCAACTGATTGAACTCTGCTTCTAGATTCAATACGGGAAATACGTCTAGGGGAAAATGAAATGTCGGATGCGTTTGCAAAGGAGGGTTCAATTCAAAGCCAGCAATTGGAGTGTCGGTAGCACTGAGTAATTCTGCAATTAAAAGCTGGCAACCAACTTTCTTTAGGAAAGTGTCAGAACCTTAATATTGCTAGGCACACAAAATTTTTCCTGTTAAAACCAAAAGAAAAGCATACGGCAAGGTAAATCCAGCAGCAAAACTTGCAAAGGTGATGTAGACATTCTGGCTGACCATATTCAAAAATAGGGATTCCCTAAGATGATACGGGTCTATTTTGTAATGAGGAAACGGGATCCATGGAATCATCTCTTTGTAATTGCGCGCCTATGGACGTATCAGATATCAGATTGACTCAGCTGCAGTGGGTAGCACTTACGGAAAACCTGCGATACATGAAGGAATCTGCAATATTCCGTTAGATATGAGAATAGAGTACACGTTCCGCTAGGGTGTGAGAGTGCAGATACTTTGCCTGCACTCCATCTCTTACATATACACTTTACGAAACGCCTTTCAGCCCCTATCAAGACTTCTCGAGAAGCCTATGTTCTTTTGCATCTGTTCTGCGCCTTGCAGCTCCAGGGCAATCTATTCGTCGACCATCTTAAGATAGTAGAATTCGTTCTTGTTGTTGTTTTTTGTGTGTCCCTTGGGACCCGGCCGGCAAACAGTCCATACAAGACCTGACACTACCCATGAAATACACAATCAGGACTGATAGCAGGCACTTAGTCTATGTTGCCAGAAATACACTATCGTTTATGGCCAACACACATAAGAGTCAAAGCCTGTCCGAACAGACTGGACACCTATTGCAAGCTCAACAGGTATTTGTCATTAATGTTTTAGCCTCTATCCTCCTTGAAGAAGTATAAAAGGTCATCAATCATGCAAGGATCTCTATTCAAAGAGATTTGTAGTTGGTGTTATACCAACTACAATTGACCCAAACCGAAGTTCTTACACTCGAAGATTATGTATTCGGTAGTTTCTCTAACCATGTAAGTGTTACATTTGTCCGAAACTATCTGTTTTGAGAAAAACTTTGTTATATGTATGATTGGTCTGAAGGCGATGTAGTAATTTTGCTTCGGAAGCTGTAAACGTTCGTGTAGCCTCCGTTTGAATTGAATTGAATGGCTATAGGAGTGTTTCTGAATTGCCTTCCGAATATCTACAGGGAAGGGTTCGACCAAACTTGCATGACTAGAGCCCAGAGCCTCACGGGCATCTACATGGCTGAGTTCATTTAATGAGTGTCCTGCGTGCAACGGGCACTATAGAACTTTAAAAGGCTTGAAAAGGGGATCAGAAACGAATGAATGCATTTTGCCCACTAGGTGATGCGATGGTATAGTTTTCTTGAGCAGAGTCTGAGAGAGTCTGTAATGATAACAACCTTCTTTTCGCGCATCCAGAAAGCCACCTTGATGGCCTGAAGCCCGGCAAAAAGTTCGGTCTCCAAAACTGAACTGACATCCAAAGAAACACGTGAGATTTGTATCCCACCCAGATCAACCACCGCACAGGCAGACCCACCACGCATGAACGCAGCATTAGACGCCAGCACCAGAAAAGCTTTGATGTAAGGTGCTCTACCGCCCATCATACGCAGCCGCCACTTGGGCTCTGCCACAGATGGCCTCCAAATCATACGACAGGATAACCTGAATCTTATTAGAGGTTGCAGGAATAACAAATTACAGTGTCAAACAAGCTGAGGAACGACTTATAAATCGAGGAGAGACCATTTCCAGCATCCGAGTTCTGAACTACCAAATGATAGGTTTTGGGATTTCTTTCCTTCTCAAATGGAGTGGCGGCTCGTTGGCCAAAGCAAAAATCTGGTGCAATGAGGTGGTTTTGGTCAGTCCCAAGCATCTTCTCAAGATACAAGCAGATATTGAGTTGAGCTTGTTTTCAAAATATTTTGGCAGATTGATAGTAGACGTACTCTACTCTATAATGGCCTTTACCACAGATCTGTACTCCCTTATGGGGTGTGAGACCCCAAGAAAAACCAGTTGAAAAATTATCAACTTGCCTTCCTTCATGGTTTAAGGGATAATGGAGTGGTCTCTGACCGAACATATCCCTGCCTAAAGGAGTGACGGATTTGACATGGAGAAGGGTCAAATTATTAATTTTAATGAACAGGAAGGATGTATATATGAGTCGGATTTGGTCGTCTTGATTGGTAGGCCCAATCTTTCGGATTCATCAACAAACGCATTTACCTGCCTTTGCAAACATTTTGAAGTCGGCAACCCATCGTCTCCAGTGGCCAAAATGAGGAAATCGTCGGTAAATTGGAAGATTTCAATCAGAGCATTTATTATGCAGGGATGTGGCATAAATATTAAACAACATAGGACTTAAAACGCATCCATGGCAAATGCCATTTCCAACATGAACGCGGCCCAGCCCTAGTTGTAGGCGTCGATTGGGCATTATCCTTGATACCCATAAAGCAATCCAGTAGAAAGCAAAAATGTGACATTATGTCATTGAGGATAGAAAAATCAACTTTCTCATAGGCATTATTCACATCCAGTACCACAGTCAACATCTGCTGACCTTTACCTTTTGCTATCGAAATGTATAAAAGGATAGCATTGATGCAAGCTGACGTAGATTTTTTTACCGAATAGAAATGGCAGATAGCAAGCAGGACTTTGTATTCATCAATGAAATTATTGATACGAACCTTGATCATGGAGTTAAGCAGTTTGCAAGCCCATTAGTAAGAGCAATAGGGTGGTAACTGGTCAAATTTCTGGATTATTAGGTGTTTTTGGGATGGGTACCACCCGAATATTAGACCAGTCCTCAGCAGGACTCAGCCAGCACCAGATAACGTTATGCCTCTGTAGTAGTGCAGAAAATGTTTCCGGCGCCATCCTGAGTACATATTGGTCAGTAATATTACCCGTACCAGGAGCGGAAGCACGCTTCTGCGTTAGCAGTGTAGCCGTCAGCTTTTCTAGAGAGGAAGGCTGAGTAACAGTGGGACATCTAAGGATAGGGACAGTACTGCTCAGTCAGAAAATCAAGATATTGAAGTCTTTCTTAGGATCCCAACTTAGGGACTTGTCGCTAGGGTAGCCGCGAAAACTCCTCGTGGATTTCCAGGAGGACTTGATGTAGATAAGTCACAGATAAATCAGACCAAACTTCACGACAACACTTCCGCTTCGCTTTAGCAACAACCATCTTCCACAAATGTTTGGTCTCTTCAAATAGGAGAAAATTTACGGTGCTGGATCTAGCCCCGAGTTGCCTATGCGCCATTGGTTTCCTTTTAAAGTAAAATTTAAGTGCAAGGTGTAGTTGAATCAGAAATTTCCCTTTTCAAAGTGACAGTAAGAGTAGAGGAGAAGGTCTAAATGCGGCCCCCCCTTTTGTCTTTCGAGCATGAAAAGAAAAATGAAGATCGGCATGTCAAGTTTCATGTGCTATGCATTTCAATATTCTCCTGGTCATTGATTCGTAAGGAAAAAACATGATAAAATTCCATATATTTTTAACAAAATCGTATATTTCGACGTATCCAAAATTTTGGTTTTGATGTAAAGTGTGGGTAATATGGCACCCAGTATGAAAAATTCTTTAAAAAATATTCTCCAAAACTTAACAATTAAGTAAAAAATAAACAATAAATTACCTTCTTTTCTTAAAATTAAGTAAATCCATTAATAAAAAAATAATAATGAACATAATAAATAAAAACGAAATCAAGATAAAATACATATAAAATAAAGTTATCGGCAAAAATCGCAAATATAATAATCTCCTTCGTTTCCCGCACAAACGCAATGAGCCCATAAATTGCATCCCTGGCATTGAATCCACTCCTCCCCTTGTTGGTCATTTGAATACCTTGCATCACAAAATAAGCATTCTGCATCTAAGCTCGTTGGTATTTTATCATTTGAAGGTCCTTCGTCGAAGCTATCGGATTGTGTGTCTAAATGATTTTCATCTGAGACAGTGGTTTTCCCTCTACGGCTACGACTTTGAATATTGTCAGGATTCTGATTTCCATCTGAAGCACTTGATGTACCTGCCAGGTGTGTTCTATATGCAGAAGAAGTGAGTACTTTTGGTGTGGTACGTTTTCGCCCTCGATTCGAAGTTTTATTTTTAGGTTTTGGTATTGGTTGAATAATTTCTGGTGAAACTATGATGTTTAACTGATGATGCAACAACTCATCTCTTTGCGATGCAGTCAAATTTTCCTGTGTGTTGCTCCCTGGGCGGTTTTCGGAAGTGTTTTCATCGTTATAAACTTGAGCTTCTGCTAAAAAATCTGCATCAGAAAAAATCTGCGGATTAAAGGGGTAGATTCCGGTGACGCGAAATCCATTTGCAGCGATTTCTCCTGTTGAGCTTCGTAGATAGGCTCGACCAAACAATTCGGCGATATCGTAGGGTTTAAGCAACCGATCGGAATGCAACAAGAAATTTCGGATTTCTTCACTATAATAGGTTTTTAGTGTCCCCATAAAGGTTTTATCCAGGGGCTGCAATTTATGCGTGGTGTGAGGTGGAAGAGTAACTATTGAGGTGAGGTGGAAGAGTAACTATTGGTACATAGTTCTCATGAGCTAACTCCAGAAGTTCAATGTTACGAGTGTGGCTGTAATGCCCGTCGAGTATTAACAGTACAGGCGACTCCTTAGTTGGATTTGTTTTAGAAAGAAAATGACGAAACCAATCGGTGAATAAATTCGTTTGAATCCAGCCGGATGGGTGGACTTTGCCGATAGCACCATGCGGAGCTCCTTTCATAAGTATATCGGAATAATTTTTTCTGGGGAAAATCATCATGGGTGGTATAAAAAACCCGGAAACATTCATACAGCAAACCACGGTCATCAATGATCCTCGTTCCGCAGCAGTTAAAGCACCTATTTGTTTTTTGCCTTTCTTCCCAATTATTTGAGGAACTTTAGATTGAACGATTGTCAGCCCGGTCTCGTCAACGTTGAAAATGCGATCAGGAGGGTATCGAATTTTTTCCATTTCCGCCTTCAAAATCTCAAAAAATTCCTTTACTGCCTCACGGTTAAAGCCTTGAACACGGGCAAAAGATGTTCCTAATGGTTTCCTTAAAGAAAGTTCGTGTTTGTGTCTTCGTAGAAAAAGGTCTAACCGCGAACGCCCTGCTATTTCCTTTGTAAAATTGTTGGGTATGTTATTTTTCAAAGCTAACTGATAGGCCATTCGCCGAACATCTATTCGTGTTAGACCATAGTATTTCGCTTCCATTAGAAGAATATATTCCACGAGTTTCTTTTCTATATTAGGTGGAAGTACAGTTTTCCTGCCTAGCGGTTTTTCAACAATTTTTTCAGACTCTCCTAGATCATGCACCAACCTTCTTAATGTAGTCCTCGGTACGCCAAACATTTTTACGGCTTTTTTGTAACCCATCGTCTTACTCCTGACTGCATCTATAGTTTTTTCATTTGTTCCGGGTCCCATGTTTTCCTCTTTTTGGTTACGGTTAACATAATGCTGTTCCGGGGCATCTATAGGAAACAATACAGCAATCTTTAATACTTTTGTGTTTCAAACATCGATTATGGCCCCCGGAGGCCATAATCGAAACCGAACGGGGGGCCATATTAGACTTATGCAATCACAGAAAAAAAAAGCAAAAAATAAAACGAAAAGTAAGCCGTGCTTCAGCATTACCTTGATATGTAATACTGCTGAACCTGTAAAAACTTTTTAGCAAAAAACACCATTTAAACATGCATTTACAGGAATACCGACAACAAATATCTTCTTGGAAGAAAGTTAGAAGAACACAAAGAACAGAAACTAGAATTTGTCTCTACCATTTGTCATTTAAATGACGTATGGATACATGAAAAAACAGCTGTTAAGATTGTGGTTGTTGCACAGTGGCGTTTTTATCTGTGGCTGTTTTGTGTCGCGTAGAATCGTAGGGGGCCAAAATACCAGCAGGGGCCAAATTTAGACCTTCTCCTCTAGTAATATCTGCCAGAGGTTCCAATCTGCTGGTCTGCGCCTTCAACCTATTTGGATTATTCATTAATTTAGGAGAAATATTTAGAGCCTACGTAGAGATGCAAATGGGAGTGTGGTGACTATTATATATTTTATCCATAATCGCATTCCACTACCAACATTGACTAGCAGAATTAACAAGAGCTATACCTAGAACCAAACTTGATTGATTAGGCATAGGAAGTGGACAGCAGCCTCTAATCTCATCCCTTTGCCATTACTGAGATTATCCAGATTTTTGGATCTAACATTAAGACCCCTAGTGATGGGTACATTGTTATACTTCTCACAAAAGTGTGGAGCCTACCAAAGGCCGTGCTGGACTCACTGTTAAAGGCACTGCGAGGGAGATAGACTGACATGATCACGAAATTACAAGTCAATAACATAATCTGAAACATAGTTGACTTGGTGGAAATGAATGCCTAAATTATGCTATTAGACGAAAACCCGAAACAAACTTTAGTCTCTCATCGTTAGCCATTTTTACCGAATATTCAGCACTTATAATCGTCTGCATGTCATTACAGTGAATTCATTGCATGACATTGCTAGCAATCTCAATACGTCCACAGGTATCTAGCCTTTACACGGTCTCACTTTTGCTATCAGATGCTAGGAAAACATCATCTGCATAAAGCAGTGTGTAGTGCGCTGGACGTTGGATATCCCGTGTGACAGTGTCCATAACAAGAACAAAGAGGAGTGGTGAGAGGGCGATTCCTTGATGAACACCAACAGAGGCACGAAGCGGTTTTGATACACCCGCCATATTTCGAACTTTACTTTTCAGATCGTGATAGAGCAATTGAACCCAGCCCACGAGTTCTTCTGGCCCTAAGTGTTATCTAAAGCACACCAGATGAGTTCGTGTGGCACACGGTCAAACGCTTTCTCTAGATCCAAAAATACAATGTAAACAGGGCGATGCTTCTCACGGTGTTTCTCCATGGGTAACCGCACAGTGTATATTGCCTTAGTAGTTCCGCAATTTTTGAAAAATTCGGCTTGATTCACGGTTATTTCAACGATTTCGTGAATATGGTTATCAAGAATGCATTCAAAAATGTTCATGGTATGGGAAAGTAACCGGATCGGGCGTTAATTTGAACATTCTGCTGGACTACCTTTCTTTTTCCATATTGGAACAGTGGTACTTTCTTGCCAGTCAGATGGTGTTCTTCCTTCCTGAATAACCCAATTAAAGAATTCACTGAGCCACAGTGTTGGGTCCCAGCTCTTCGTTTTCCACAGCTCAGATGCGATGTCGTCAAGTCCTGTGGCTTTTCCAGAATCGTTTTATTGCCTCCTCGACTTCAGAAGGTGGAACTAGTCCAAATGTCGGCAATGATTGTGGAAGTGGAGGATGGGCAAATTCTTCAGTTGAAATCTGCTCGAAGTATTCTCGCTATCTACCCGTTGCGGCTCGACGATTGGTAAGCAAATTACCGTTCTTGTCATTATCGCAACAGAACTGTTCGATATCCTGTGTGTGTTCAGTTCGGCTTTTGGCAAGTCAATACAGATCTCTCTCGCCATCCCGAGTGTCCTGTTTATGGTAAAGATTTTTGTAGTAGTTCGCTCGGGTGACAGCGGCCGCTTTCTTTGCTTCCCGGTTGGCATTGTTATAAATTTGCCAATTAGCAGGCGTTTTATCGTCGCGTGGTAGAGGTGTGCAATTTGCACTAGACTTCTTAACGATTTCCGCGTTTAATTGATTCTTTACACCCTTGAGACCAAACTCAGTAATTTCATATTTTTGTATATATTTAACAACTTGGAAATCACTTTTAGAACGTAAGAGTTTAAATTAATTACGAATAATTGGAAGGAAAGAGTTTAAATTCAAAGGCTGCACCGCAAGATAACCGACTATCCAAAAATTAGAGACAGAAGAGAACGATCCGTCTCTATGTGGTTCTCATGGCACACTTTCCTCGCTAGTCCTCCACTCCCGTGGCGTGCTCTACAAAGTGGAAAGTTCCGCGCCATCTATTTGTTCGCATTCGCAACATTCGAAATAAATTTCGAATGCTGCGAACAAATATAAATAAATAATAATAAATTTCGAATGCTGCGAATCCTGCCGCGCCACAGAGGCGTTTCTTTTCACGGATCTTCATTTCAACATCATCATTCCATGATGATGAACCGTTTACCTGGCTTGGTGCCCCGAGGGTTGATGAGTCAGATAATTTCTTCTTTCTTCTCACGAAATCGTCACCATTTAATACGCGGCGAGTCATTGCGTTCCTCACGCTCTTTTATCGGTGTCTAAATTCGCAGGACGGCAATCAACGGGTGATGTTGAGGTGCGATGGTCTCATAGGGGTCGACTTTGCAATCAGTGACAGTGGTAAAATGTTAGGGCTTATGAGAACATAGTCGATTTGGGTTTTACTGTTCCCACTGTAAAATGTAGGAAGATGAGACAATCGTTTGATGAACCATGTATTCATAAGTACAAGGTCATAGGTGTCCGCAAAATCGATTATACGCTCGCTAACCTCATTGCGCGCTCCGAACTCCTTTCCTCCATGGCACCTGTTATCGTCTGCCTTTTCACCCGCATGACCATTAAGATCGCCGGCAATGATAATATAGTCGTCAACAGGCACGTGACAGGTCTTTTCATCGAGAAGCTGCCAGAAGACATCTTTCTCAGCATCAGGTCGACCTGTCTGTGGTGCGTACGCGGTGAAGAAGTGAATAGTGCGATCATCATCATCATCAACGGCGCAACAACCGGTATTCGGTCTAGGCCTGCCTTAATAAGGAACTCCAGACATTCCGGTTTTGCGCCGAGGTCCACCAATTCGATGTCCCTAAAAGCTGTCTGGCGTCCTGACCTACGCCATCGCTCCATCTTATGCAGGGTCTGCCTCGTCTTCTTTTTCTACCATAGATATTACCCTTATAGACTTCCCGAGCTGGATCGTCCTCATCCATACGGATTAAGTGACCGGTCCACCGTAACCTATTGAGCCGGATTTTATCCACAACCGGACGGCCATGGTATCGCTCATAGATTTCGTCGTTATGTAGACTACGGAATAGTCCATCCTCATGTAGGGGGCCAAAAATTCTTCGCAATTCTTCTTGCTAAGGACCCAAGTCTCCGAGGAATACGTGAGGACTGGTAAGATCATTGTCTTGTACAGTAAGAGCTTTGACCCTATGGTGAGACGTTTCGAGCGGAACAGTTTTTGAAAGCTGAAATAAACTCTGCCTCTGCTGCCAACAAGTGTGCGCGGATTTCATTATCGTAGCCTACGACCCTAGATAGGAGAAATTATCAACGGTCTCAAAGTTGTAGTCTTCTATCTTTATTCTTCCCGTTTGACCAGTGCGGTTTGATGTTGGTGGTTGGTTTTTGTTGCTGGCGTTACGATCATATTCTTTGTCTTGCCTTCATTGATGTGCCGCCAAGATCTCGCGCCAATCGCCACTTGCTCGATCTGGATGAAGGCAGTTTGTACGTCTCGGGTGGTTCTTCTCGTGATGTCGATATTATCAGCATGGGCCAGTAGTTGCGCGAATGGTCTTGAGAGTGCGATCAGCTGATATAATGGTGAGCTTCATCAGTCGATCATAAAATCGTTCGACTTCTTTAATGGCATCACGGAAACCCCCTGAGATGGCAATGCCAACACCATATTGAGTGTATGGGTTACCGAAATAAAGTAGTTTATAGCCATTTTTACCGCGTTCGCATTCAATGTCGCAGCTTTTGGCCCCAGACCATCGGGTTTCTTTCAGAGCGCAGATATCAATGCGCCTTTTCCGAAGAGCTCTTGCGAATTCCCCGGTCTTTCCAGTTAGGGTGCCAACATTTAGCGTGCAGACACGTATTTGTTTTGTTTGTTTTGTTCGGACTAATTTGCTTACGTCCTGATGCCGTCCATGCGTCAAGAGTCCTTGCCCATTTCTCCACAGGACCGGGGCCCGTCCTGCCGCGTCGACTGAGGTGGGCGCCCTAGCATTTCTCCGAGGATTGTGGCCATGACCTCGCGAGAGAGCAAACAGATAGTCAATGCAGGATAATTTTTGATTTTATCTTTGCGACTGCAGCATGCAGTTTCTCATGGAATTATAGTACTCAAAATTGGTGATCTTCTTTGGAATCTTAACCATCATCCCTTTGTTCCACTTCCTGGAAAAATTTTAAGATCCTCAGGTGTAGCAGTAGCCCTTTTGTGTGCCTCTCCTGAACTGCTTCCTCGTAGAAAGCATCCTTCTCCACTATAGCGGAAATCTTCGTAGAAGCATAGCACTCTACAAATGTGATGTTACTTAACCTAAACCTGATACTTTAGTATTCCGTAAAATAGGATGAGTTGAATTTTACACATTGATACACAAGGGAAATGTATTATTTGAAAGTTTCGTTGCGTAAACCTTCTGGGTTTCAATGTAAATTTTATAATGTTAAAAAATTCAGTTTAATCCAAGATTCATGATGCAATTATACATTTTTTCCTACATAGCATCAATAAAGTAATCTAAACAACTTTCAACCCACCTAATGAACAACTTCCGGAGCCAAGAAACAACTTGGAAAGAAAGAATAACAACCGACAAAACATCAAGGAAATTCTTCAAAGCAAATGATAACAAGGAGAAAGCGCAAGATAAAAACTTTCTGTTTACTTTGCACGAACATTACTACCTACTCGCGCAATTCACAAACACATTTCCCTTTTTCTAGGATGAGAAAAATTAGTTACGCTTCCCGCGATGCACGACATCAATTTTGCCGTGACGAAATGGCGAGGAGCACAAGGGATTCCCAAAAGTGACGGAAGATAGTTCCAAAGAATGAGCCGGAGACAAACTTTTCCAAAGTGTCATTTAAGGTTGAAGGAATTACTCTGTTTATGAATGTCGTCGGAAGTTTCCATTGAAACTTCTCTATCGCTCAATTTTCCATAATCACGAGGAGACGAAATATTGCAGGGTGATAGTCGCAAGGATGAAATTTAAGGTGATTGTGTTTTTGAACTAAATTCGGGATTTTGAAAAGGTAGGGGAGAATGAGGGTACAGAGAGTCTTCACTGAGTGGGGGTAGTTACTTTACAGGATAATATTCTCTTGATATCTAATTCACATATGCCGGTAATGCGGATGTTTCGAAACTAAAATAATCCTTAATAAGTTTCACCTTCACCTTATTCTTTTCGAGATATGGAAGAATCCTCATATCCAATTTAAATTTAAAAATGGACTGCAACAATTTCTTGCTCAAATATGAATTTTTGTTCACTTTGAGGGATTCCTTACTGGAAAGTACCACACCATCCACCCTTATCTCCCGTATTCGGTTGAACAGAATATACAACATTCACATTTATTCATTGTAAGGATATACCTCTGGAATCGTTAGAGATAGCCACTCGTTATTACTCAAGTCTCATCATGGCGAACAACAAAACGAATATTGACGTAGGGAGATAATGTTTTGGGGACGATTCATTCGTTCATTCATTTCTTTCCAAGGCTACTGGCAAGGAAGGAAGATGATGTGTACAATCATGCAAATCAGAATTTAAATGTTTCCCAGGAGAGACATCACGCGCGCTATCACACCGAGAAATGAAACGATTTTAGAGATTTGACAAGGACATTTTCTTCTTACAACTTTTGCCTGTCTTATTCTATTCGCGTGATGTACACCGTCTTTGGGGAATAAGCTAAAGATTGCATTCGAATTGGGAAATTTAAGAATAGTGGAAATAGTGGGTCGTATTAAAATAAAAACTGATAAAGCAACTTTAATTTGCTGTTTTACGCAATCTAAGAAGGAAACTTTCTGAAAAGTTTTCGGAAAGTTGGGAATGCTTAAAAATCATATTGTCAAGCTTATCATCTCAAGATTGCATACTCTTTCAATTTTTCGCTGTGGTCCTATCTAGCAGAAGTAATGTGAAACCCGATTCTAGCCTTAACCTAAGTAGTGCCTCCCTATTACCCTATGCGGTATTAAATTAAATTTTCCATCATGTCAAGAAGAATTTGAGAATATAGAGGGTAAATACAACCACACTCCAAGCGTCCCAATTTTTTGCCGAGGTTCACCAATTCGATATCGCAAGCAGCAGTCTAGCTTGCTGCCCTACGCTATCACTCAATCTCCGGCAGGGGCTACTACATGCTTCTTCTTCTTTTCCTACCATAGATATTGCTCCTAAAGGCTTTTCAGGATGAACGATTTTCACGCATACGGATTAAGTGAGCCGTCCATCCAGCCAGGTTTCATCTACAATTCTTATCTTTACGGAAGCGTTTACCCTCCTCTTCGAAAGAGACTGTTTCCAAATGAGAAGAAGTTTTCGCAATTTTTCGTTCTAAATATTCGAGGATTGACAAGCCTTGCCTTGTACAGTAGGAACTTTGACCCTATGGTAAGACGTCTTGTATGCTGAAAAATCCCATCTCGGGCCCGACAGGTGCATACAGTCCTCAACCGAAAGATTGAACTATGACATACAAGCTGCTATCGCTTGAACGTGTGGAATGGATGACATTATTCCTACTCTAGTAAAAGAGGGAATAAATGCTTTGAGTTTATATGTTCGGAATATATACGGCGCTTGTCTAGTACATGCTTATATTCCAATTAAATGGCGTGATGTGAAGGTAATATTTTTCCCCAGACAGGGAAACCCACCTATGGTTCATAAGGCATACAAACATCCCAAGATGGCCACTTTACTGTAGGCAACATCATCATCATCAGCGCCGCAACAACCGGTATCCGGTCTAGGCCTGCCTTAATAACGAACTCCAGACATCCCGGTTTTGCGCCGAAGTCCACCAATTCGATATCCCTAAAACATGCCTACCAGAAGGGCAAATCCATGGAGATGTGAACTAAGTTCCATCCATGAACTGACGGCAAAAATTGAGAATGTCCGATAAAGAATACGCCTTTGGCGCACTTATGGGCATCGAAGGTACCTTCAATTATGCCTCATTCGCGCCGATTTGTAACACGCCAAGGCAGCATGGAGTCGATCCGCTGTTAACCAGTTGGATTCTTCGCGTGCTAGACTGGAAGAAGATCTGCATCTTGCTTGGGCAGAAATATATTGAGGGAGGCTGTATTCAGGGCAGGTTGTCTTCAGGGAGGAGTCTCTCTCCTCTGCTGTGGCTCCTGGTTAAAGATAACCTTGCTAAGGCTTCTGGAGGATACGAAGGTCTTCGCACAAGCATTTGCGGATAATGCAGCTATTATAATTATCGTCAAGTTTGGAGGCAGAGTTTGTGATCGCTTGAATGCAATGCATGTTGCATGTTGTCCACAGTTAGTGCTTAATGTACTCACAACCAACGCCATGAGGACTGCACTAGTTATCTTCTCTAGGAACGTCAGGTCAGACAGCTGCACTCTATCTAACTTAGCGGGGTGGAAATCCAGCTGGTAGAAATAGTCGAATATTTAGAAGTACATTTCAACTCCTAGTTAACATGGTATCCAGGAACAATACCAGAAATCTTGCAGATCGCTCTGGTGCTGTAGGACTGTGATAGATAAGACCTGGGGCCTTTTAATAAAACGAATTCACTGGGTGTATACATCCATAATAAAATCAATTTTGATTTATGCACGCTTCGCCTGATGGACGAGACTGAACTTTGCAGCAGAAAACCGCAACAAGTCCTTGTTAGCATCGATGTTAGTTTAGTTTAATAGGGGGAGCTGCAGCTCCAAGCACGAAGACTTTTGCTAGGCTCATTATACTTTCCCCGAAGATCGCGAATCTGAGAACATTCTCCAGAGGAGAGAATGCGGGACTCTTCGTTGGAGGAAACCTTGCCAAAGTATCTTAGTCTGCAGTCTGAGGAGGCCGGGCAGCTACATACGAAGTACAAGCTCGTCTCTTCTTCTTGCTCAAAATGGTGCATATGACCATAGCTCCCATTTTTCCCATGTGATAGTTTATGGAGCGTATCCCGCTAAAAGCCCTACTAGGGTTTTCGTATCCCAGTTCTAAAGAGACCACAAAAGTGCCGCTCTAGCAGCCCTGGGTTTCTCAACAAAGATTTTCGCCTGCCAGCAGAAGTCCAAATTTCTCCAATCGCTGCGTGACTCCTTGCCATTTCCACCTTCAGAGTAGACTTGATAGTAAATGACTGGATGCCAAACGCTGGTTCTGACCCCACCATTGTGGATTCAGAACATTATCGGTAATGTTTGAGTGCCCTGACAACCACATCAGCAATGTTTCTTTCAGTCGGCCAACTTCCAACAGCACCTGATGACAATTCCACAACAACTGGTTTGATTAGTAGCTGTTGTTTAGTGCTGATTGTCAGAACAGATTCGAATGATTCGACCCCTCCATTTTTGTCATAAACATTCTTTTGCTCCCAATGAATTAGCATATATCTCCGCCCGGAATATGGTCGACATTTTTCCCAGAGAGTGAGCCAGCATCATAATCGGATCTCCCGAGAACGTCCCTGCGCCCGATTCGTCTTCAATGACTGACCCGTTGGTGAAGGTTATAATGTCCGTAATGTTAAAACACTCATGACCATTAATCGACCATTCTTCTCAGTTAGTGATTACGACGGACTTTGTCTTTTCGAAGACGAATCTGGAAACCATATAATCGTAGGTATCAGAGCTATGTAGTGTTCGGTAAGAAATTTCTAGATGGGCGCATGATCATATGATTGGCGCCAATGGTATCAAGCCTATATGCGTCGTTAGCTGCTTTCAGTTTCAGCTAGAAATGGATTAGGGGTAAATTTAGAATAGCTTGGTTTTCCACGATTTTTTTTGTGCAGATTCGAGGAAAGAAGGTAGAATAATATTAGGCAATGACCGCTTTACGGTTTCTTACTAGGGCAGAGGCAAATCGTCAGAGGCTGCCTCACCTTTGCCCTGGGAGCAGCGTGACCGAAACGGCTCGCAGATATTAAGTGCTCCTTTATATAATTCGCAAAATACAAAATGATTACCAGTTATATTGAGCGCAAACCAGCCCATACTATTGACCATAGCTTCGCTAGAGCTGAAAACATTTTTTTGAGAATTGTGGGGTCCTAAGTCCGCATCAACTTGACGCGGAACAACTTACTCCCTCTTTTTTTGGTCTACGAACCCCTTGTTTAGGGCTTAGCTCCCCATTTGGTCTGGTCCGGCATCAAGTTGATGCGGACTTAGGACCCCGCAATTCTCAAAAAAATAGAATGTAAAATATTTTCTAGCGTTGCACCCCCGCTGTATATGATTTCTGCTTTCATCGAGCTCTGAACAAAAATCACAAAAGTGGAGAAGTGAGAAAAAATGCATATGCATGAGAGGAAATCAGAGATGGCTCGTGAATAATGAATTCATAGATCAGTGTATTTGATACTCTGTGGGGAAATAGAACATTAGTACACAGTACTTTAGCAGCAAAAGGAAAAAATGCATTCTATCGTAATAGAGCCCGAATTTTTTTCATTTTTCAGAAATGTCAACGTAATGGCTCATTCCATCGGTAATCCTGAGATCAATTCTCATTAGCTATTATTTGCATCGACTGTAATTGACGATTACGGGGCTTCCCGTATCGATGAGATTCGATATCCTTTCACCTAAGACTATTACGCTGGCGTATTGACGATGGGTTTACTCTTGAAAAGAGCACAGCAATCCAGTTAAGGACATCCGTTTTTAGTAGCCTAATATTGCTTAGATTACCTTGGCGGTAACGGCCTCAGGACCAATGGATTGCCATTTAATTAACTTTTAGTTTTTAATTATAGAAGCAAGGAAGCAACGCTTGGCGAGAACGCACTACCGGTTCTTCTGAGCGACGAATGTCGCATTGTGGAATTGAAAGTAAGCCCCACCGAAGCAACTCAATAAGATCCCGCGCTCAGGCTTTCCAGGCGCCAAGCCTCTCTTCTACCAAGACCGCTAGTGAGCGGTGATAGCCACACCCTGTACGAGGTGACCCTGCTATTAAGAAAAATGCTACGAATCTAGACTGGGAAGTGGAAAAACACCTCCCCAGTGCAGTGCAGGCTAACTGATTGACGCTGATACCTGGTGGCCTCAGTGAATTAGTTTGACCTCACCGTGATACGGGGGTTATGCTACAACAAAATAAACTGGGTAACATGACGGAGGCACATCTCCGAAATACTGAGAACCGGGTGATTACACCCAAGAAGATGGGACGTCAAGCAGTAGATTCAAGGTCAACATTTGTATGTAGCGAGGACAACAACCAACAAAGACCACTGCTCAAAAAGCAGGGACAAGCGAAAGCACGTCTAATATCAGACATCCGGAAGGAGGCAAGTCTTAGTGGCGCAGGTGCTAAATGGTACTTGCGTCAACTGAAGGAAAGACTGAAACTCTTAAGAAGATTCAGGATAAAACTAAGCCATCTTTATCAGAGCCAAGAAAGCGAGGCGCAGCAGAGATTAGAACCCATGAGAGGAATTCTCCCAAAAAAATCCAAACCTGAACCCAAGAGGGGAGAAAACTCCAGTAAGTCAGGGGTGAAAGCAGGAATCGGTCAAGGGCATTCGACTAGCCATACTGCCAAAAATGTTTCCAGAGCAAATACTCACTCCTTAGGAGCGAGAAACTATCGAAGATTTGTCGTCGGGTAGATGTGCAAGGGATGAACTACGCTTTCTACAAGGTAATATACTGGTGGGCTGTCCGGCGGAAGATACTGAAGAGTGGCTTAGGATCAAAATTCCTATATTGCCAACCTGGGGAGGAGCAGAACTGTTAAAATGTGTTAGGGATGATATACCAAGGGCACACATGGTTGCAGTATTTCTCCAGAAAGTAGCAACAATAGAGACGAAAGATCTCATGGACCTTATAATCGCTCAGAATGAAGATCGCCTCCCGCGATTATGGAGAGTCTTCTGAAGCAAGTTGGAGGGAAAGGGTAAACTCCTCACGATCGGGGTAGATGACTGATCCCTGGAGGCAATCAAAAATCGGAGTTGCTATATCAACTATCGATTTGGCAGCATACCTGTCCACGTGCACAGAGAACAGCCGAGGGAAGACACATCGGAGGAGACATCGGGTGGAAAGCATACCGACGCCCCCGAAGGAATCTCATAAGCCGTAGAGGCAGCAAGGACTGTATCAATCAGGAAAGTAGACCTGCTGCCTAGTGAAGGGCAGGAACTTGACGACGTAGATTTAGATCTTCTGGGGGTTTACAGCGACGCGCAGGAAAGCGCATGTCGGAGGACGAGGGTGATACTCCGAGAGTGGAAAAGTGCTCAAAACTATAAGGGAACCAATGGCCAGCACTTAGAAAGCCCAGATAAACCGCCACCATGCGAAAGCAAGGACAAGTTCTAAAGTGAAGATTGGAATAGTGCTGGCTCAGGAGCCCTGGTTATACTGGAGGCAAATTCGCGTTCCGGAAGGAAGAAGCATGCAGGTTATTTAGGACCTCTTGGAGGAACCAAGAGCTTGCATAATTCTTAAACATAATTTAAAATATATATGTCTTTGAGAGTTCCTAATCGGGGACCTTGAGGCTATCCAAGTCATATTGGAAGCCGGGAGGAGCACTTGGGAGGCAGCCCCGGCATTAGGATACTTTCCAGGAGCCGACATCCGGGTTCCAGCGGAACAAATCGCTAAACTGGTGAAGTACTGTATAAGTTGGAATTATATAACATAAGGAACACTCTAACATTCGTGGCTAGCACTAGGCAAGAGGTACTATACATAACTTCAGGAACGTTGCAATATTATCTCTCGGTTTAAAAATTGAAGGTGAAGCAAGATTGATATTCTTTTTAGGCGGTACCCCGAATTATTGATAGTAACGAAGGTTTCACTTAGGTAAGAAGTTTGAAACACGTTGGAGTAACATGGCAAAATTGGTAGAGCGTGGATGAGACATACTAGCAACTGATTACTTGGTACACTAACGGATCCCTCACAGCGGAGGGAGCGGGTGACGGGGCCATTTGTCCAAAGAGAAAGTACTTGGAGCAATGGATAAGCACACTAGTATATTCCAGGTGGAAACATACGCCATAGGCAGATGTGCCGCCTTTAATCTCCAAATGAACTACGGGGGCAGAACATTGCTCTTTTCATCAACAGTCAAGCAGCGATCAAGGCACTTAGGTCCAACCAGGCGAATTCTAAACTGGTATGGGGATGCCTTGAGAGACTGAATACGCCCGGCTCGCTCAATTAGGTGTGTGTACTCTGGGTTCCACACCATCTCGGGTTATAAGGCAATGTGGCAGCGGACGAACTAGCCAAGAATGGAGTTGTGATGCCTTTACACGGGCCACAACTCTTCTGTGGGATCGGAAACGGGTTCATGGATATGATAGTAAAAAATGAGAAGGAACGATTGAGGGAACTATACTGGGCGGGTCTACCAGGAATGAAGCAGTCCAGGGTGCTTATTGGGGGTACGAAGCTATGCCCACAAACGATTATTTAAATCTCACCGGAAAAACCCTCCGAATCATAGTGGGACTTCTCATTGATCACTGTCGGCTAAACTATCACCTAGGGAAGCTACACTACCTGCAGCTTCTATGCGGAGTGTGATGAGATCATGTTCTGGGACAGCGTCTGGCACTTGTGCAAAATAGGTCGAGGCACCTAGGAGAACCCTTAACATCAGACGCGAAGTTAGAAGTAGGAGTTATAAGCTTGCTTGAAATACTATAATTAATAGGTACACTATGACCAGTAAAAGGGGCATAACATTTCTTTAAAGACGCGGTGGGGCTTTCCACATTCCGTATAAAAGGCGGGTGAACAACGTGCCACTGGTTCAGCGAATCGAAGAAATGCCTTGAAAGGGTGATTTTAGTTTACATTAATTAATTGAGCTTCTCGGTGTGTCCGTCGATAGCTAGCTACATATGTGGGTCTGCAAAACGCTTAATGGACCTTCTCAATAACTTACCACCCGCCACGACGACTGAACCTCTTTTGGTTCTAAAGTAGGCAGGGTCACCAGAACCTAGCGTTTGGTGATAGTTGTAGATAAGATCCGACTTCAGCCGAAATTGCGATAACTCATAAATAATAATTAAAAAGTAAAAAAAGGTACATGAGTAAATAATATTTAAAAACGAATGGTGGACTTTAGAGTGGAAGTTTCATGGTTGGATATTTACTACTTGTCGCTAGGAAAACTGTAAATTTAGAACGTTTCCAGAAAGTTTTTGTTTGGGGAAACAGGTGCTAAGAAAATGGAATACATTTTTCTTGATTGTTTATGGCAAAAGACGCTGTGGTTCTCCCTATCAGTGTTAAATTAAGACTGTTCCAACTGGAAGACGAGGCATTACTCAAGATAAAAACAGCAGAATTCAATTAAATGCATCCTTATAAGTGCGTTTGGTTTCCAACTCGACATATTACCAGGCACTGAAATCAGGGCAAAGTATTCTTTGCCAATGAGACTGTGTCCCGAACCAAAGCAAATTAAATTTTCTTCGGGACGCGCTGAGGAAATGTATATTTGCACAAATAAACGCCAGCATTTTTCTTTCTCAAGAGAAAACTTTCTGATCAAAAGCATCGTTTCGTTCTTCCTGTTCTTCCCTCATTCCATCCGCCGCTCACCCGTTTTTACTTCTTCGTGAAAAACCACTTACACTTTTACGCTTTAGCACAGGAAATGGGAATAAATAATTCTGCACTGGTGTACTTCAATTTCATGCTTTGTTTCGTCTTTCAATTCACTTAAAATAGAAAGCATCCTCGCCCGCCACATTGTTGTCTCTTTGGAGCAAGCAAAAGCGACGCCAAACAATTTCTGACTGAAAATTTCAAAAAAAGGAGTATGAGAGAAAATGGGGTCATTAGAAAACGTGTGCACGTCAACTGACAGTTATACCAGGGAGAAGGATAACAATGTGAACGCTGCTCGTTACGTGCGATATACTGGTATTTCGGAATGAAACAGATATTCCTGCATATGAACTACACAAGAAGGATTGTCGAGGAAGAGACATGAGAACAGGAAATTCTGCTGGAGGAATTGCGACGATTCAAAGTCTTTGATATGCTCTAAAGTCTACAAGCCCATATCATGTCGCATAATACGCGATAACCAGATGCTCCTTTTCTGCTTCGTTAATTTGAATGCTTGCATAACGTATACATGTTAGAAGAGGGGGTACCAAGGCGTGACCTGCTTTATTGTGCAGACGGAACGCCACTATAAGCATTTATGAGGAACTTTCTTCGAAATTTCCATGAAATTTCGAAACTGTATTTAGATTGGATGATTTCAAGCTGGAGACAGGACGAGTGCTGCATTCATTCAGCCAAAGATTCTTTGCCATTAAAACTATGACAGTTACGAAAGATTTTTTTTAAGCCGTCCTCATTTAGATTTCCGAAAACTTGCATCAGTTTTCCCTATGAGAATGTAATAATTAACTCAATAGATTTTCATCTCCTTTCAAAAACGCTTCACCATTCTCATAGGTAGCAGTTCATTGCCTTCAACATATTCACATCCATTACATAATCCCATGAAGTCCTGTCTACTCTCCCCAGTATTTGTGCCGAGATTCATTAAATGGATAACATTGTGAACTCTCACTACCTTCTCTGTAAAATATTTACTGATTTCATTACATCAAACGGACAAAATATAAAACCCAAGAATAGGAGTCTTTCCAAATTAAAATCCGAAAACAAGTTAATTTGAAATCCCCCTTCAATAGAGAAGAAAGCATTATCGAACTTTAGTCTCCTCATAACACAGGGCGAAAAACATCCTCTCTTCTACTCCTATAGCCCCGGGTATATGTGCTCATCCCTTGGCCATTATATGTGTTGGGAGAGCGGATCCCCAATATGTTTTCCACTTGTATGTCTGGACTAAAGTCCGTCTGGCCATTGGAGAGAAACAGACCGCATATGAATTTTTAATCTTGAAATGTCCTTTATGTGATTGAATTCTGGCTTTCATCGTCCATATGATGTTATCCTCTAAGTCGATTTTGAATTCTATTTCGATCCCTTTACCCTCCGCCGGCTTGTTTCAATGAAATCTTTTAACCACACAACAAGTTGTTGCATCCGGTCCTTTAGGCAACTTGTGGATAGATTGTTTGCATTCAGCATTTTATAGAAAAAGTGAAGGAAGTCGGTAAGGATGTTTTCCATCATACTTTTCGTGAACAGAGATGTGAGGGGCATAGCATATGGCAGGAAGGCATTGTTGTAGGTTTTCAGCTTCAGGATTTACTTTTCCGCACCACTTCCCGGGAGAATTTTCTAATCCTCCTGCAATATTTCCTTCTTAAAATTTACCTGTAAAATGTGTTATGTATTGAATCGAATTCCTTATTAAATTAATGGAACACTACGATGAGCCGCGGAGATGAAAAGTACTTCTGGATGAAAGTAGCATTATATATGAAACTTAATTACAGTAACTATCCTCTTTAAGTCCTTCCTCCTGGGTTAACTTTAAATATTCCCGACTGAGATTAGGCAAAGAATTTATATTTTGGATCATGTCACATGCGTTTACTTCAAAGTATACATATCGTTTGTTCTTTCTGAGTATCTGAAGTCCGTCTACAGGACTAACTTGATTAGAAACTTAAACTTTCCTCATGCGCTGATAAGAATTTAGCCTTAGCATTGTCAGTTTCTGACCTTGAGATTTCGCATAGTACACTATTGGCCGTGTGACGTCGAGAAGATTCTTCAAACCTTTTTACATTATTTGGATGGCATGGTTAAATAGGTGTTAAGTTCTTACTTTGTAACGCGATAATTGTGAACCCTTTAGGCATTAGCCAGATTATATAAATATAACACTTGGTGGCTTAAAGACATTTTGTACCCATGTTACTGATGCTGACGTTGGGGGTCTTCAACTCGTCTGAATGCTGCGCCAAAATGAATCCAATGAGTGTCCCCTGAAAAGTAGGAAAGTGTTTAACTTTGTTTAATTTGTTTTGAATATTAATAATTTATATTTTACTTTTTTAACTTAATGTAAAATTAACGATATGATTTGAATTAAGAGGCGTAAATCTCTTTCCTCTTGCCAAACATACGTGGGCCTCTCCAGACGGGACCACTTCCAACCAAATTGACCACGTGCTGATTGAACGCCGCCACCTCTCAGCCTTGATGAATGTCAGAACATATAGTACATATATATACTATATAGTATATAGTAAAACTGTACACGGCATGAGAGAATTCGATACCCCAACGAAATTGATAAGACAGACTAGGCCGGCCCTGACCGGTCTAAGACAAGGGGATACCCTATCATGTGTTCTCTTCAACCTCGCCCTGGAGAAAGTGATTCGCGATGCTGATGTAAACGCGTGAGGTACGATCCTCTTCAAGCCCACCCAACTACTGGCCTACGTTGTCGACATCGGCATCATGGGGAGAACAACCCGAGATGTACAATCTACCTTCATCCAGTACGCGCAGGCGGCGCATATTAATGAAGGCAAGACGAAGTACATGGTGACAACGTCAGCGCCAAAACCAACAGAACGAACAATATCGAATCGCACAGGTCAAACAATGAAGACAGGAGACTGCAACTTTGAGACCCTTGACAATTTCTCCTATCTAGGGTCGAAAATCACAACCGATAACAGCAATGGCGATGAAATCCGTGCACGATTGTTGGCAGCCACCAGAGCTTTCAGCTTACAAAAACTGTTTCGCTCGAAACATCCCACCATAGGATCAAAGCTCTTACTGCACAAGACAATGATCTTGCCAGTCCTCATGTTTTCCTCGGAAACTTAGCAAGGTGCTTAGCAAAAAAACTGCGAATCCTTGGCCGCGTTTAAGAGAAGATTCCTCCGAAGAATTCTTGGCCCCTTACATGAGGATGGACGATTCCGTAGCCTACATAACGACGAAATCTGTGAGCGATACCATGACCGTCCAGCTGTGGATAAAATCCAACTCAATAGGTTACGGTGGGCGGGTCACTTAATCCGTATGGATGAGGATGATCCAGCCCTGAAAGCCTATCTATCAATATCTTTGGTGGAAAAAGAAGGCGAGGCATACCTTGTCTAAGATGGCGTAGGTCAGGACGCCAGACAGCTTTTAGGGATATCGAATTGGTGGACCTAGATGCAAAACGGGGGTGTCTGGAGTTCCTTATTAAGGCGAGTCTGGACCGGGTACCGGTTGTTGCGCCTTTGACGATGATGAATCTCTTTCCTCCAACTTACTTTCGTTTGAACTCCAACTAGCTAACGCGATTTGCGTTTGGGTGCATGAGACACGCGAGTTGTTCGCTCCACCACAACACTCTCAACGAGGAATTCCTCAACTCGGCTGCGACAAGTCAAAATGATCGCGTCGCGCGCCTCTCGCCCTGGTCGCGTTTCCTTGCTAGACGAAAAGCGTTAGTCTAGCCAAGGAGACCCGTTTGACGGTTCTCCAAACGTTGAGACTCAAGGACTTCGAAGGAGTCCTCATAAGGGGATTGCTGCGGCTTCCGAGGAGCGTCCGTCTTGACTAGGACATGCGTACTGGATTCGAGAACTCTGGGCACGTTAGTCACTGTTTTCGCGTTGTGGCGTGTTTAGTTCTGGCATTGCGTCCTTTAGCAGACGCAACTGACCGGTAGCGTTAAGTCCCGACCTAGTGTCGAGAACAGGGTCGCTAGGGAGTCTTATTTGCAACCAGCTCCCCGGGGAGCTTGCAGCAAATTCTTTGCTATTGACTGCTCCGCGGCCAAAAATATCGAGTGCAGGACCTGCGACCAAGGAGAGTCGACTTGGGACATTACACCTGTCGAGCATCCCATTGGATTATGGGTAGAACGCGGTTGTGCGATGACATTAAAAACCGAGGAAGGAAACTGCATTCCCTGTTCGGTGATTATAATTGCCGGCACACCAAAGCGTTGAATCCACCGCACGAGATTGTGCAGTCATGTCTTTCAGAGGTATTACCTTAGGCAGTAGCCTGAACACATTGATAATTGTGAGGCAATACCTGAAACCGTGCTAGTCTTGCAAAGGGCCTTGGTGTCTTGCCTGGGGTCTCGCAGTATATTGTATGATGTTGAGCCGAAGATAGGGAACTCCCTAAAAGTGTATTTGGAGTTGATTGTCAAGCTCTGAAGAACTGCATCGTCCTTTTATGCCTCGGTGATTTGCGGAAAATTCACGGTGACCCCTGCAATATGTGACAAAGCGTCAGCAACCACGTTATCTTTCTCAAGCACGTGTTGTATGTCGGAAGTGAATTGGCTGATAAAGCTCAAGTGTGGAAGTTGGTAAGGGGACGCTTTGTCGGGCTTTTGTTTCAAAGCAAAAGTGAATGGCTTATGGTTCGTAAATAATGTGAACGGTCTGCCTTGAAGGGCATACCGGAAGTATCTAATTGCGAGGTACGCGGCTAATAACTCACGATCGTAGGTACTGTAGTTCCATTGAGCGAGATTGAAATGTTTGCAGAAGAGACTCAACGGCTGCCATATTCAATTCACTTTCGGGTGAAGAGCAGCACCTACGGAAGTGCCTGAGGTACCAACGAATATCGCTAGGGGTGCATCTTACTGAGGGAATACCAGAAGGGTACCATCCACCAGCTGTTGCTTGGTGGTCTCAAAGGCCTGGACAACCTCTGGGAACCACACAATCAGACCAGAGTCTTTGGTTTTCGGCCCAGACAAGAAGCCGTCAAGAATCGTTCCACCATCAATTGATCCTTAGCGGCCTTGAGCAAGAAACGATAATAGAAGTTTAACATTCCTTCTCTGATCCTGATTCAAAGTGGGTCCAGTTGGATGCCTTCAAGGGTAATCAGGTGGCCGATGAAACTCACCTGCTATCAGAAATTTGCACTTTTGAATGTTGGAAAATGTTGAAAAATGCACTCGAGGAGAAAGTTAAGAAGTTAAAGTTTTGCAACACAAAGTGGATGAATCTTTGAAAGGTTTGCGCCTGATTGGACATTCCAGAAGTGATCCTTGTGAACTCAAAGAGTCCAACAGGTGGTGTATTGCAATTTCCGGTATGTCTTCGGGGGCTATAGGTGTTTGATAGTATGCTTTGACTAAGACCAAGGTCGAGAAAATACGGCAGTTTGCGATATTTGCGATTTGCGATATCATCGACATTTCCGATGCTCTATCGATTAATGTAGTTAGGGAGAGTGTGATGACCCGCCAGACTGAGAACCTTAGTTTGGTGATTATCTTCAGTCCAAATCTACTTGCCATTCTTTCCAAATCCAGATCCATTTGGCTAAGGATCATGAGTCGGTGGGAGACCAAACAGATATCATCGGTGTAGTTCAGCGTCAGCCGCACAAGGCTTCACGCTGCCTACTGATAGCAAGAAGAGTATTTCTTCTTCCTATCGGTGATAAGATGCAACTCCGGCAGCCTCCGCTTTGGGCAAAAAAAGCTCAGAATTACCTCGGTGCAAAATGTAAAATTTTTTTTTTTCATATGTCGTTTTGATAACAGCTATTAGTTCCTCCGGAATGCCTCTCCTGCGCATTTCAAAAACACTACCTGTTCACGCTACCGAAAGCTTTCTCGAAATCGATAAAGTGCAGGAGGATCGAAGATGTAAACTCCGCGCATTGGTTCAAGATGATCCGAGCGGGTATCAGTCTGCTCTCGGCCGATCAAGCAAGAACTTCCCGAAGTTTCGTTCGGCATG
The DNA here is from genome assembly GCF_905115235.1 of Hermetia illucens. NCBI lineage: Eukaryota > Metazoa > Arthropoda > Insecta > Diptera > Stratiomyidae > Hermetia > Hermetia illucens. Next base: position 167,411,377 of record NC_051849.1, on the reverse strand, counting down.
GGATTTCCACCGCAACGCACTCGCTATCACTCGCAGCGGTCAATAGAGCCTTCAACTCCTTCCTTGCACCGATGCGATCTATGTTACAAAATTCATCCAATTAAATGCTACTAAGGATGCACATACCTCCGGCTTAGATTTAAATTTTACGACTGGAAGTGACAGGACTAATGGAGGTGACATTAATAATCAGCACTTGCAAAGCAAATAGTGCGCTCCGTAGTTTCCAAAACGAATTCATTCAAATTACATTCAGAAGAACCGTCGAAAACGAAAAGCGCCGCCATATTGCAAATGACGTAAACTGTCAATAAACTATTATCTGTCACCCATCACAAAAGTTTAATTTTTGGAACCTTTTTGCGTGCCGCATTGCGCATCGGACTTGTTGTACATTGTTTCATACAAGTACGTGTAATGAACTTCAGTTGACAGTTCTCTCACTCCGCATGAACGCAGCCATTCTGCTGTTGTATTTGAGGCTCTACTTCGCTCAGGCCCAGAATGTCCAACTTATATCGCTGGAATTATCGCCCAAGTTCGCGAAAATATGCATTCTGATGACCTTCGTTGCCGTTACCAAGGAGCTTGCGTACATTGCAGAAAGCGGTCCTAGTCCATTTTCAATAGTCAAAGGTCTTCGGCGTGAGGTCATTCCCTATCCGAGGCGTTGAAGTTTCGCTATCAATAGAATTTTAAATTTTGCAGTTTACTAACCCACAAATTTCTTTCCCTTCTAGTCACTGACGACGCCTTAATGTATGTAAAAAATCTTGTTGCCCGTTGTCGTAGCAAATACGTTCTTGGAATCTTTGTGCATTTCAAAAGCGCATTTGTTATCTAAGTTGATCAGTCGTATTACCAAACCTTCGTGGGTGTGGCTCCCAGGAATTAGCTCTGTGGAAGAACTATTTCCATGGTAGGAAAGCGTTCGTCCACGGAGTCAATTAGCGTGTTTATTGGAGCCCGACTGCCCACAGGGATCTATCGCAGGTCCATTTATATGAAACCTGATGATTGAAGAATTGTTGGTTGAGCTTACCTTCGTGGCTGAATGGGTTGCATACACGGATGATCTCCTCATTCTTGTTGAGGGGAAAAGCCGGCTTGAGATCTAGTGGTAAAATACTGAGTACATGCGCATCGTTAATGCGTGGTTTCGAAGATCTCTTCAACCAAGATTCCCAGGACGAATGAGAGAACTCCCACAGGTTGCATTTTGATTGGATAGCTGTTTCAAATTTCAACTTCATTCGTAATCTGGTAGTTATCTCGATTCGAAATCTAGATTTATTCCGTTTTTGTTTTTATGTCCTCTATTTCAGAGGATTCCGGCTAACCGACATTGTCAAAAATGTAGTAAGTGCAAATTTGCTTCGAGTACAAGACTTGCTAATTAAAGGTGGATATCAGACTCATCAACCTAGAATTTCAATCAATCAATTTTCTGCATCACAAACGGAAAAGTTCCCGATTTCCAGCTGCAAATAGAGTTTTTCAAAACAATTTACCCTTGAAGTATTTTAAGTTATTTCCATTTATCCAGACGAACGACGAGAGTGAAAAGTTCCAATTTCTTGAGTTTTTTCCGCTGCCACCATTTTACTACATTGTAATCGAGTTGAGTTCAGCTGAATCAAGTCAAGTTAAAGTCAAAGGACGCAAGAGTAAAACTGTGGAAACTCTCGAGTCCATTTCCTTAATTAGTTTTCCAAGGTTTTATTCTGTTTGGTTGGCTCTGCGCTTTTTCCGCTATTGCTTCACCAGCAACAACACTATCCGCACAACCTCATTTGTTTCGTTCGGAGGAGTCAGATCGAAAAGGTTTAAGTTACAAATTCAACTTGATTTTTAGTTGTTTCCTGAAGTTTAACGTTGGATTGGCTCATTGCAGTAAAGTATTCTTAACTTGATGGGGGATAGACTGGATCAAACAGTACATGGGAATGGAGCAATTAAATGTATTAAAAGACGGACGTAGGAACTAGTAAGTCCATAGAATTTTTATCTAAAGTGCATTCTAATTCATTCACGAGCAAGTTTATATTTCTAAGGCGGTACGTAATCCAAATATAATATGTTCTCCCTTCAAAACGATACTAGCTACTACTTACAAATGGGATTTTAATATCCTTTTCTCCTTTCTCCTGGATACGTACATATATTGAACGAATTAGGTGGAATAGTGGCATGCATCATATATCCTTTTCATCTACAACTTCTGAAGGTTTTTGATTAACTTGCTGAACATGTCCGGGGATATTTTCCTAACCCTTTTTCATTTTTCATGTGTGCAAAGATGTTGTAGAAACATGAGCTCCTTGTGAACAAATTGGGTCACGTAAGTACAATCATCTCCAACTGTTCCTTCACGAGCTATTAATTCAGTTTATTTCTTACAAAACTTGGTATTCCCCATCAAGCCCTTCTCCTCTTTGATTCCTGTTCCTGTTTCACTGCTTGTCCTCTGGCAGTATCCTTCAACTCAACGAAAGTTTATCGGATTTCATAAATCAAAGACTTTCGATAGCACATTCGATTCTTTCACAAATGAAACAAACAACGAGGACATTAAACTAGGACGGTGTGCCATTCTCAAGAGTAACAGTTTTAGATTCGATCTTCCTTAACCCATTTTAAAGGACTTGAAAGCGCGAGTGAATATGGGTTTTGAGATATAAACTTTGCAATAAGGAGTGCAGCTTTGGGAATAGGTGAATGTACATTGCACAATAAAGCATGCAGACAGTTGTAAGATATGGCATGATAGAAATATAAAGATGTAAATGTATTCGGTATGAATCAACATCTGTATAGAAACAATGTAGTGAAGAAAGGATCTTTCATGTGTCCTTTTGTGATAAAAGTGCAGAAATTGCTGGGATATTGACGATGAAACTGCGTCCTGCTCAAGCTATTCTGTTGGGAGCGGGACTTTAAGCCACCTGTCAATGAGAATACTGAATCAATTAAAAATATCCCTTGCGCTATACTTTGGAAAGTCTTGGATCTGAGGCACGGAATGATCAAATTATCTTCCTGATCTTCCCGAATTTGATGTGCTAAAATATACATCTAACTAGCCTAAACAAAGAAATAAAAAAGAAGGTACTTACACCTGTCGTACCGAAGAAGGTCATCAAAGGACTCATCGCGCTTAATTATTTTGTTTTATATAATCTATTGTAAACATCCTCAAGGTCCTGTGCTGAGACTGAAAGCGTACCGTTGGTTGAAAGTGACTGATAGTTGACTCTGCAAACACACTCCCTTTTAAAATCAAATCGAACTAATGTTTATAAGAAAATTACGAAAACCGTCAGCGTCGAAGTACCTGCAAAGCGTAAATAGTGTGAGGAATACTTCTTGCTTTCATCCCGAGTTATTAGCCCTGCCTTTTGTATGCCGTGTCAGTACAGCAAGCACCCGATTTTATAGCCCCCCCCCCCCCGACAAATCAAGAACCGCTGCCATCTGGGTCCGGGACGGCAGCCACTTTAGTGTTCTTGCCCAAGGTCGAGGGATGGCTTTATCTGGATTCCCAGTTGAAGGGTAACGTTTTCCATTGTCTATCTAACGCCGAATGAGGCGACGGCCGACTTTAGATGCAAGCTTCATACTCTGGTAGACGATATGTTGGGCACAGACGGGCGGATCCTGATCGTGGCAGACTTCAATACCAGGGCACTTGAATGGAGCACGCTTCACCCGAACTCCAGATGCAAAGGAATTCCCGAAATGGCGGAAAGAATAGTCCTCACAGTTTCACACACTGGGTGCACCTCAAATTCCAGTTCGCAGGGTAGAAAGTATTCCCGACGTAACCTTCGCGTCGGAATCACTGTCGCTGATGGACGAATTCGGAGTTCTGGAAAACTTCTCAGTAAACGTCCATGAATACATTGCCTTCTGAAGGGCCGACGCAACCTCTCAATGTCCGTCACCCCGGCGCTCTATCTGTGCGTGAAACGTCGTGAAGGTGAGTCCCGAGAAATATGTCGAAGCTCTTGAAGTATGTGGACCGCGCTGAAGGGCACTCTTGGGGGTGGTAGCGCTGAAGCTGACACTGTCAGAAATTCATCTTTGAACCTGATAAAGATAGCCTGCGGAAATTCTGCACCCAGGAGGGCATCAAGATGTGACAAGCCCTCTATATATTGTTGCCGAAGTCCGAAAGGAGTATCACCATTTCCGCCGCTTGACACAAAGTTTAAACGCTCCTCCCGGTCGCATGTAGCGCAATGACAGAGTACCGATCAGCTGAAAGGAAACTCCGCAACGAAATAAACGAAATAAACGGAAACAAAGCTCGTTGCAGGCAAAACTTGGTCGACGGGATGAATGGGGACCTTTAGCAATAAATAAAATTAGTTTATTTAAAACACAAAAAGATTAACTTTATCACAATACTTTAATCACTTTCTGAATTAGGTATTCCAACTGGGATCTTTGTGTTTCGTGTGTTCGCCGCCGCGGTTGGGAACAGAAGAGACCGGCTTATTTCCATGCGGTCCTTACTGTCCCAACCAACGGCATTTTTCCACCGCTAATTCTCCACTCCCCCGGCGCGTTCCGAAAATGAGCGAGTGGAGAGTTTCGCGCTATCTACCCGTCCGCATCCGCAACATTCGAAATAAATTTCGAATGCTGCAGATCCTGCCGCGCCACAGACCTTTGGGGATTCGGTTACAAACTGGTAATCCGAAAAATCAAGGCTCTGCGGTAACTCTGTTTACTTAGGACCGAATAGATGGGCCGCATTGTACAGGCACTATCCCCTGCGGACCCCGCACTGGTTGATGATAGCAGCATAGAAGATGGCGAAGATTGGCCGTTTTTCTCTATAAAAGAGTTGGAAAAGGCGGTCCTCTCTATGAAAAACAAGGCTCCAGGACACAACGGTATCCAGGCAAAAGTATACAAATTGGTATTCGAACATTGGCGACAATTGGGTGCATTCAACGCTTGTTTGAAGAGGACATTTTTGCTTCTCGTTGGAAGGTGGTGAGGCTTCCGTTGATTAGCAAAGGGGAAGGTGATCCGGAGCTGCCTTTTGCATACCGACCGCTTTGAAGGTTCGGCATGGTTGTGAAAGTGCTCGAAAGGCTCATTGAGAACAGACTCGCTGAAGCAATGCTTGCTGCAAGAGACTTATCCCCATGGCAGTTCGGTTTAGGGCCAGAGGAGGATGGAAGTCACGTCAGGGGGATGGACGATTCCGTAGTCTACACAATGAAGAAATCTATGAGCGATACCATGACCGTCACGTTGTGGACACTTAATCCGTATGGATGAGGACGATCCCACCCCGAAAGTCTATAAGGTCAATATCTATGGTAGAAAAAGAAGACGAGGCAGACCCTGCCTCAGATGGAGCGATGGGGTAGGTCAGGACGCCAGACAGCTTTTAGGGATATCGAATTGGTGGACCTCGGTGCAAAACCGGGATGTCTGGAGTTCCTTATTAAGGCAGGCCTAGAGCGGATACCGGTTGTTGCGCCGTTGATGATGATGATGATAATGAAGAGCCACTGGTATGAATGCAGAGCCTAAACTCAGTCTAACCCCGCACCATTGCACTAGTCACGGCAGGGCACTGGCTTTGGTCGTCAAATCAATCCGTGTTCGAAGAGAACTGTGGGATTATGTCTGCACAGCAGGCACTCCTGTGAAACCTCAAGACCTCCGTGTTTACTATTACATGAACTAGCTTAGCTTCACGGTCACTATTGTGCCCAATAATTCGCCAGGTTATTTCTCTCATCAATGCATTTATTTCGAAAGTAATATCCACATTCGGCAGGCATAAGTACTTTAAATATTAGCAATAGCAAAGTAGTGCTTGCTATGACACCGAGTTTTCCCAGAAATAGTGAAAGAAAATTTGGTGAAATGATTGAAACTGTGAGCCTGGGCTGCATAAGATCATGACATCGTTTACGTTGAACTTAAGGAGGCTGCCTATATGAAAAGAGGGGTGCCAAAGTCGAATTGTCGTTCTCCCACATATTTTCACATAAGAAATGCCCCAAACCTTTTTTGTCTGACGAGCAATCTCCCTGCTTTCGACTTGTTCGATCAAATTTAAATTACTCTACTATACTATATATACTATACTAAATTATATATGAAGTATAATGTCTTTTGGGGCTCTTTTCGCATTCTATCCTCTGCAAAACAAAAGGCACCCGAACTGGAAAGACCGAGGAACCAGCAAGAGCCCTTCGGCAAAGGTGCATTCATATCTGCGCTCTGCGAAAAGGTGAGAGTTAGAACGCGAACGCGGTAGAAATTTATAGCCATCTACTCTCTCTTCTCTCTCTTCTCTCTTCTCTATTTTGGTAGTCCAAGCACTCAGGGTTTTCGTATTGCCATTAAAGAAGTCGAAAGATTTGAAGACTGGCTGATGAAGCTTACCATTATATCAGATGATCACTAGTCACTTCTTCACCACATTCGCACCATAGACAGGTCTGGTGTCGAGAAATATGCTCTCTGACAACTTCTCGATGCAAAGAGCTGCAAGTGCCTAATGATAACTACTCGTATGTCATCACTGCCAGCGATTTGTCAAGAACTACGGGACTACTGACGCCATACACGCTACGCCGTAACTCATGGAGAAACGCCGTGATAAGCGCCCTCTTTACATTGCATTTCTGGATCTAGAGAAAGCGTTTGCCACACGAACTCATCTGGTATGTTCTACGACAACAGTGAACACACTTAGTGCGAGAAGAACTGGTCCATTGGGTAAAATTACTCTACTGCGATCCGAAAAGTAAAGTTAAAAGTATGGCGGGTGTATAAAACCGCTTCGTGTCTCTGATAGTGTTCAACAAGGAAGCGTTCTCTCACCACTCCTCTTTGTTCTTGTTATGGACACCATCACATGGAACATCCAACGTCCAACGCCTTATACATCCTTTATGGAGATAATGTTTTCCTAGCGTCTAACAGCAAAAATGATCTTGAGCAACTTGTCCCAAAATCAAATGATCCCCTCAAGCAACACGGTCTCAGATTGAATCTAAAGAAAACTGAATTTTTGACTTGACGATCCCCATGAAACAGGCATAATCACTGTCAGCGGCAGTGACCCCAGAACTGGAGAACTGCGTTATGAGGTTGCTTCATGCATTAACGCAACTTGGACGAAGTGGCATTCTACAACTTGCGTTCTTTGTGATCAATGTATCAACGAACTTTTCAAATCTAAAATTTACAGCAATATCGTCCGATCTGTCGCTCTCTACGGTTTTGAATGTTGTTTGATTATAAAGGACAATGCGCGGCGTGTTGCGGTGATGGAGACGAAGATGTTGCGTTGGACTGGTGGCGTAACACGTTTTGATCACATCTGAAATGAGGATTTCCGTGATCGATATAGGGTTGCACCGATCGTGGAAAAATTGCGAGAGAGGCGTCTTCGACGGTGTGATCACGTAATTTCCGCTAACGAGAATTCACTTGTCAAGATTGGTCTGGCCAGTCGAAACAATAGTGACATGATACGGTAGATGGGGATTTAAAAGCTTCACAAGTGCATCCAACCAAGTGGCGAAACCGATCACGATGAGCCTAGTGAACAAAACCTGAAGAAAAAGAAAAGATCTGGTATAAAGTATTCTCCTATATGCCTCAAACTATGTGGCACAAGTACTGGACACTACCCCAGAACATATGTGCAGGTTTTGGCACTCTCCTCTCAGAATCTGCAGACAGTGCCCGCAGATATCCTTAGTTTGCCCAGGTGATAATTTAGCCTGTAATGGCCAATGAGTACTCCTATTACGATCCGGAAGTTCTTCTTGGTGAGGTTTAAACAATTTTCTGAACAATTGGTTTCGCGTCCCCACATATGTATCCTGGTCTGTTCCACTCCTAGCAGGCTCGCCGAAATAAGTCCCATCAACGGTTCCTCTTCGCTTTTCATCGTCACAGCCATGAACCCTTTCTAACTACACAGAAGGGCTTTGATTCCAGTAGCGGCGTTTCTGCTCCTTTCCTGCCCAGATTCTCCACTGCTCCATAACCCTCTAGCCCAATGTGTTCTGGAACACAGAGTATCCTGAACTTATTGAGCGAGTCGAACGTCTTTAGTCTGTTAAAGCCTTCCCATGCCAGTTTAGAATTCACCTATTTCAACATACGTGCTTACCTACCCCGGCTGTCGATTAGAAAGCAATGCTCTGCTCCCTGCAGTTCCTTGCGAGATTGTAGGAGACCCATCTATTTACAGGGCATGTTTCTGCCTGGAATATACTAGTGTCCTTGCCCATTGGTTGAAAGTACCGTTTCCTTGAATTAGTTGTCCCAGCGCCCGCTCCTTCTGGCGCGAGGGATCCGTCAGTGCATCTAGTAACTAGTTGCTGGTTTCCCAGTTGTTCCAACTTTTTGTCGAAATTATTCTCGTCGTCATGCTATCTCTTGTTGATTTACGCAGCTTGCTGATACCAATGCTGATACTCCCGGACATACTTGCCAACATCTGTACTTAGGCATTGCTTATTGTCCTACTAATACACACGTAAGCCAGTCTTTGATGTTTGTAGCTACTATATTGTGCTGAACTGAACTTTCTATTTGCACAGCTTTCTGCCACATAGACAATAATTGGTCTTACAATTGCAACGTTTATCTAGCGTAGTATTTTGGTGGTATATATTTGCTATTCACTTCTTGGTGGAATATATGGTGTGTCAACCACACCTACGCACTATTATAGTCGGTCCATTTAAATACGTTTCAATCCACCGCAGGACTACCCGAGATGTCTGCACACATCTTCTTCTAATTAGGTCAAGTGTTCTTTGGGCGACCCAATCGTCCGCCATCTTTGGAAAGTGGGTTTCATTGTTTGTCGTACCCAGAATTGGAATTGCTTCCGCAATTGTAACCTGTCCATTTCCACTTCGGCTTTCTTATCAAATTGCCCAAGGCTAATAGGCCCCTTCGCCGATCAAGTTCTTTGTTTATGTTGGGCCGCTGTACTTCAATGATACGTCGAAGACAAATGTTCACAAAAGCTCGAAGTTTTCAAATGAGACTAGAAGCCATTTTCTATGTGTAACTCCCATATAGCAAGATAAGAAGAATATCAGCACAAAACAGCCTCATTTTAGTCCTGAAATAATTTCATTTTCAGATTTCAGACAAGAAAGCGAATCTAGTGTTCTTAGTGGGTCAAGCATCATCTGGTTTGATGTTAACGCCGGCAGAAACCAGACTGAGAACCTTGTTATCGTTTGTGTTTATCGTCAGTCCGACTCTATTTGCCTCTTTTTCCAAATCCATAGCCCGTGACCTGGGCAAAGAGCGAACAGATGTCATCAGCGAAGTGAAGTTGTTGGAGGAAAGATGTTATAGTTCATTAAACTCCTTCACGTTCTTCGGATAACAAAAAGAAATAATATCGGCGACAAGATATAACCTTGGCGGACTCGTCTTCGAATCTCAAACTCCACTGGAATTTCACCTTGATATAGCATGGGACATTTTGCGCCATCGTATCTTGTTCAATTAATAGCTAGTTGATTTTTCGGAATGCTTCCCTGTATAGAACAAACCAGATACATTCCCTGTTCATGCCGTCGAAAGCCTTCTTGAAATCAGTGAAGAGAATGCGCATCGAAGATCTAAACTCCGCACACTGCTCCAAAATGATCCATTGGGAGTTGGTTTGATCAATGCAGTACGATCCGAAGTGGAAATCAACGTGCTGTCTGTCGATCAAGCTTTCAAGATATCCCTTCATGCCTTACAGGACTATTTTAGCCATTTTTTTTGCAACGGCAAGGAGTACACAGAAACGCCCCCAATTGCAATACTCAAAACGCGTCTCCTTCTTTGGAATCTCGACAATCATCTCCTCTTTCCACTCTCTGGGAAAGGTCTCGGCTTCCCAAGATCTCCGTCCGAGTGGAAGCAGCAGACTTGCAATAACTGCAGGTGCAGCGATAAATAACTCTGCGAGGAGAAGGTCGAGTCCACGGGTTTAGTCCGATTGAGTGCATTTGTGGCGCGCCATCTATTTGTTCGCATTCGCAACTAGGTGTACGTACGCCCAACCATGGCGGCCGTTCAACCACCGTCGGATCAGGTGAGCGACTTGAGGCGCCAGATAGCCGCTTTAACAGCCAGTGTGGCCGAGATGCGTGCGACGTTGGATGCTCAGCGTTCGGGCGCCAGATCGCGAGCTCGCTCACGGTCTGCCACTCGAAAAGGGCGTTCGGGTGGCAGGTCGTCGGGACAGTTCACGGACCGGGGGATTTGCTGGTACCACCGCAGATTCGGCGATAAAGCCACCAAATGTACTATCCCTTGCAAATTCACGCCTGCCGCAAAAAACTAGGTCCGCGGGGGGTCCTGGCGACGGCCACCCAGAGCGCAGTGCCACGTCGCCTAACAATTTACGACCCTCTCAGCAGGCGCAACTACCTCATCGATACTGGTGCGGAGGTTTCGGTTCTTCCCGTACCTCGGCAACATCAACTTTTTCCACAAACTTGCGGCAGCAAATTCCTCCCGCATAAACACATACGGGTATAGGCAAGTGGACGTGAGTCTTGGCTTGCGTAGGACATTTTCGTGGCGTTTCATCCTGGCGGATGTCAGCTTCCTCATATTAGGCGCAGACTTCCTGTGTCACTATGGATTGCTGGTGGACTTGCAAAATAAGTCCCTTATTGACCCCACGACCAACCTTAATTCGTCGGACCAAATGGTATCTCACACTGAAAATAATCTTTCCGTTCTTTTAGAAGACATTACCGACTCTCGTGTTCGGGCACTTCTCCAAAAGTTCAGCCAGATTACTACCGAGTGTAGTCTCTGTGAAGCACAATGTGCAGCACCACATTATCACTACTGGTTCCCCGATCTTCTCGAAGGTGCGTCCTCTACCATCCCAGAAACTGGCTATTGCACGGAAAGAGTTTGAACAACTCGTTCAACAGGGTATCAGCAGGCCCTCAAACAGCTGTTGGTCTTCCCCACTGCATATGGTCCCTAAGCCAAACGGCGAATGGCGCCCATGTGGAGATTACAGAAATCTAAATGCACAGACTGTTCCTGACCGATATCCAATTCCACTCATCCACGACTTTGCGCATCACCTCGCGAATTGCCGCATCTTTTCGACCTTGGACTTAACCAAGGCTTACCACCAAATCCCAGTAGCTCCTGAAGACATTCCAAAGACGGAAATATGTACACCCTTTGGACTCTTCGAGTTCACCCGAATGACTTTCGGATTGTGCAATGCGGCGCAAACCTTTCAAAGGTTCATTCACTCAGTCCTGCGAAACCTCGACTTCTGTTTCGTATATTTGGATGATGTTTTGGTCGCTTCTTCCACTGAGTCTGAGCACTTAGCCCATCTCGAGTGCATTTTTCGACGTCTCCTTGAGGCCGGTTTAGTCTTAAACGTTGAGAAATGCAAATTTCTCCAAAAACAGGTGAGATTCCTCGGCCATTTCATTTCCCCTGAAGGAATACAGCCCGACCTAGACAAGGTGCAAGCTATAACAAGCTTCCCGCGTCCAAAGACAGTGACGGAGTTGAGGAGGTTCTTGGGCATGCTAAACTTCTACCGTCGTTTCCTGCCCAAGGCCGCCCATCACCAGTCCATTTTGAACGCGTACTTGTCTGGCCCCAAAACTAAGGACACACGAGAGATCGTGTGGTCTGAAGAGGCTATCCGCGCGTTTGACAAATCCCGTCAACAACTGGCCGACGCTACACTCTTGGCATTCCCTCTGCAAGATGCACCCCTAGCCGTTTTTGTTGATGCCTCTGACATCGCATTAGGTGCTGCCCTTCACCAAAAGGTGGATCAAGTTTGGGAGCCGTTGAGCTTCTTCTCGAAGCGGTTGAATTCCGCTCAACGGAACTACAGTACCTACGATCGCGAACTGCTCGCCGCGTACTTGAGCATCAAATACTGCCGTTTCTCCCTAGAAGGCAGGCCGTTCACAGTGTTCACGGACCATAAGCCTCTCACGTATGCTTTGAAACAGAAGCCCGACAAAGCGTCCCCTCGTCAGCTTCGACATCTGAGCTTTATAAGCCAGTTTACGTCAGGCATCCAGCACGTGTCCGGCAAGGACAACATAGTTGCTGACGCTTTGTCTCGTGTCTCCGAGGTTAACAGGATGTCAATTCCTTGGCCAGAGGCAAACTCTTTGGTTTTAAACGCCAGCGGGCTACTGCATACCACCCGCAATCCAATGGGATGCTAGAACGTTGGCACCGGACGCTGAAAGCCGCCATTATGGCACGCGACGATCCGTCCTGGTCCCAAGTCTTGCCTCTCGTCCTACTCGGCCTACGTACAACCCGACGAGAGGAATTTGCTGCCAGCCCCACGGAGCTAGTATACGGGGAGAACCCGAGACTCCCAAGCGATCCGGTCTTCGACAAGAGATCGGTTCTCACAGAGTCGGGGTTGGTGCGTCTGCTGAGGGACAATCTCCGATGCATAAAAGCCACACCACCCACCCGACACTCGTCCACACCTGCCTGTTCGCCCAAGGAACTGGACACGTGCACGCATGTTCTGGTCAGGACGAATGTCGTCCGGAAGCCGCTGCAGCCTCCATATTAGGGCCCGTACCGCGTTCTCGAGCAGGGAGAACATTTCTTCCAGCTCGAGATCGGTGGACACAAAAAGGCGGTCTCTCTGTCCAGGCTGAAACCCGTGTCCGCCCCGAAGCAGCGCCGTGTCCGCTTTGTGGATTGACGGTGAACGAAGTTCCGGGATCAGTCGCCGAAACCCCTAGGTTTCATCTGGGGGCGGAGTGATGTGGCGCGGCAGGATTCGCAGCATTCGAAATTTATTTCGAATGTTGCGAATGCGAACAAATAGATGGCGCGGAACTATCCACTTTGTAGAGCTCGCCACGGGAGTGGAAGACTAGCGAGGAAAGTGTGCCATGAGTTAGGGGCAGAAAGAAACGAATGAAGCGAGAGAATTCTCTTCTGCCTCTAACGTGTAAATAGTCGTTCGCTTTTACATTCATTAAAATTAATAAATTATAATAATTTCATCTATCGAGTATTGATTGTAAAAACCTAGTCTATGTTCCGGTGTACCTAAAAATTGTGGTTTGCAAAGAAATGGACTATTTTAGTTAAACATTTATGGCTGAAATGATTTCTCTTCTGCTTGGAGTCCGTGTCCGTATGTTACGCAGGCTAGCCATTTCATTTCAGAAGAGGAGGAACCTCACTGGATGTGATACGGTTAAGAACTGTGGTGAAGTGTTCACTTCAGTTGCTCGTCATCGCGGATGAGAAGTCGACGGTTGACGTCTTTCATAGGACCATCGAAAGATTTGTGACTACATATAAGCTCTTTCGTTCTTTCACGCTTTTGAAATCATTGCGTTCTGTGACATTTACTGGTTGCTTGATGAGCGTAACAATAAATTAACTTTTGCCACCGCATTTCACGCAGAACTTCTCCAGATTCCGTACGGTACTGGATCTTCAGCGCGTCACGCTCAGCATTATTTGCTCCGATCAATAGATCCTTCAATCCTCTCCGTTCGCCGATCCGCTTATATAATTCTGCAGCCAGTTAGTATCCTCTGAGAAAAGAGAATTTCCAACGGTGACCCAATGCTCATCAATATTCTAAGGCCAGTTATTCTGATCGGCAAGATAGCTCTTCCACAGTCGGGCGTCAAATGGATTACACGAACGATCATTGATAAACTGGGGAGGTGATAGCCCCCCCAACCTTCGACACTGTTATCAAGGAATGCACACAATCCAAAAAAATCAATACGTGATAGTCAAAGGTCATTATTCAGATTCTTCTTTATTCTAGCTATGTGTTATGTTTCTGTAGCAAGAAGGTTTCGTAATATGCACGTTGCTGGCTTCCAAATTTCTATTCCCTTTAGTTGACTTAATCTCACAGGGGAGCCATTACTTCAGTCGGATGAAGATCAAACAAATTGAGGGTCTACCTACTCCCTGAGGCGTCTAGATGTTACACGTTATTGGGACTATGTATACTGACTAGTTCCGCCTCCTTCCTCAATCGCATTGATCAATGCTTCTCCAAGAAGTCCTCGTTTCTTAGTAACAGGCGCAAACTCAGTTATATGTTATGCATTTGAATCTTCATTAAACCGTCATTTTCCCGCAAACATCTTTGCAACTATATTTCAAGCTGTTTGTTTGCGGGGTCAACATGCATCTTACAGCTTGAGAATGTATATTCGGAAAATTGTAAGCAGTCATAACCGAAGCTAAAGTATTGTCTTATAGATTTTCATTCATTGTAAACTAAAGGAAATATGCTCAGTAACATCAACTCTTTGGCCACTTACCAAGCACTTCAATAATGTAATTTTCTAAAACAATTGCAGAATTCATTGCACCTAACAGTATTCTTGCAATAGCATTCCGCATTCTGCAAGGGATTACATCCATCCAAGTTTCATTATAAAATGTAACACAAACTCCAAAGAAGATTGGCGCAGAGTAGGGGCTCAATCACAACTCTAGGCTTTGCATGGTGTATCGGGGTGGTTACATTTGCATGACTCTAATGCGGTATTTAATCCTGCTAGTATACTTGTGGCCATTGTAAGAGAGGGCTTGGCTGGTCCAAGCATTATTCCAACGAACTGAATTGAACCGCACACTGAAGAGCATAATCCGTCCAAGCATTTAATCCATTCGAGTGGGTTTTCACTCAATTCTCGAACAAATTTTCCTACTCTGCAGTTCACCATTGGTATTCTGTAGACCAAAGTATTTCAGACGTAAAATCAATATGGACCATAAGCCGATTAAAAATTTGTACAAATGTTAACTGCCCATTCAGCCTATTCGAAATTCACTTTAACATTCCGCTCTTCCGACTCCGCTGGTTTGCCAGGGTCTACCCTCTCGGCGTATTTTATATATGACGTCGGATTATTCCTTTGGAATACATTTCCTTTTTTCCTGCAGCCGGGAGGGAACGCGGGCAAATGGAACACTGACTGCCTCTTACGTGAGTTGAGCTTTTTTCTAGTCATAGAAGGGTTGTAGGTTTCATTTTCGGGGTTACTCATTGGCCTGATGCGTGGGATTACTTCTGTGCCACAAAGGGTATTTTTCTGAATACATTGTTGCTTACTCACATCAATATGTAAAACATGTTTCCGTGTATTGTTTTCCTTCAAAATTTAAGTCCAATTACGAAGCAATTCTTGGCGCACGAAATTCCACGGGGTGACATTTTCCATGGCCACAAGTCGTAGTAACGAACGAAAAACAGAAACTAGTGACCTATAACCAAATATATCCTGACCAAGAAAAAACCTTTTTGAAGGAGAACCAGACTTCCCCTGTTTCCTAAATCAAACATAGCTTTCCCTTTACTTTTTCCGTACACATCAGCACACCAAACACCATAGCAATAAATTATATTAAATCACACAGAAAACCCATAAAATTAGTGTAGAAATAGGATGCCATTTGTCAATACGTTGTTGAATTTCTTTCTCCCGAAAGGTGTGAAATGACGATAAGGAAAAAATTGGATACGTTCATCCCCACTTTATCCGATTTCCTTGAAATACGGCGACAATTCAAACACTCCATTATTTTCAGAACTGCTGGAAATTCGACAGCTCCAAACCACACGCTACAAGATGACAGCCTTAGAAAGAGGGTAGAAACGGAGGGAAATATTGACTTTCTGTTTTACGGTTCTCAGGCCCAGGTAAAGGATTAAGCAACAAAGTTTCCATTTTCGGATGGGAGATGGAAGCATTAACGTCGGCTACTATGAGTTGGAGACTTTCTGTAATTAATCCAGCCAAGGGGAATCGTATTTTAAGGAAAATTAGGCGATTTGGCACTCAATCCGATTTTGAAATCAACTTTACGAATGACTTAAAACTTGCGAGAGTGAGGTGAAGTAATCCGATTCAGCTCTTCGTTTCTTAGCTTGTAAATTTTGAAAATTTTTCGATCCCCAACAGGTGTTAGAGCGGGTTTGATTAGGGTTCTGATAATAGTACTTTTGAATATAAGGTAGAATAGTTCTGCAACTGTTGCAAGCTATCATGTAAAGTGACAACATCTAACAAACAATACCTTTTACACTCGCATTTGTTTTTGAACAATCACTTTTTTACACGCAATAATGGATGTCTCCATTACAAAGCCCCTCTTCAAGCGAGTACAACAAGGAGACAATTTCTTCAATATTTAGGTCCATAAATGGGGTAGTTTCTACAAGTGTTTTGCAAACATTTTATGTGCAATTTTTCGGTGATCTTAAGACCGCCGGCAAGGTCGGGAGTGACCAAGAGCTATCTCAAAAGCTTCTGAAAAAGAAAGCGAAATTTACCGTGAAGGTCCGCCCGCAAATACCCAAGCTCCATCAAAGAGCTCCGTCCACACAGGCTTGCTTGCCTCTATGCTAACCAGGCTTGCTAATGTAGTGTAAGGGCATTTTGAATAAACGAGCCATCACGTGTCGTTTTACAAAACTTTACGTGTCCCTAATCGATGCATGGATCCGCAGCGGCAACTGAAAATCAAACAAACATGCGATTTCGTGCAAACCTAGCGGTAGATCAATATGCGAGCTAAATCTGCAAATGAAATAAATAGAAGAAAAATAACAGCCCGTACGTGCGAGTTAAGTTACCACATCCACATATTATTATTATTCTTTTAAGGGGAAGTCACACCGCGTTATAGTGTACCTATTAATTATAGTTCCTCAATTCTTTATACCCGTAGGAATTTTAGTATATTCCTTACTTCTAGATCTTTCAACTTTGCACCTGGTGTTAAGTGTTTTCCCTGGTACTTCGACCTACTTTGCACAAGTGCCGGACACTGTGTCAGAACGTGTATAGAGCTTTCATCACACTCCGGACAGAACCTGCAGGCAGTGTCCGTAGATATCCCTAGCTTTCCTAGGTCATAGTTTAGCCGACAGTGACCAATGGGAGTTCCTACTATGGTTCGGAGGTTCTTTTTGGTGAGGCTTGAGCAATTCTTTGTGCACTTGGGTTCGTATCCCCCAATAAGCACCCTGGACTGCTCCATCCCCGGTAGGCCCGCCCAGTATAGTTCCCTCAACCGTTCCTCTTCATTTCATAGATTCATAGGCATGAAACCGTTTCCGATTCCACAGAAGGGTTCTGGCCCCCCCTTCTTGGCTGGTTCGTCCGTTGCCTCGTTGCCTTCCAACCTAGCATGGCCTGGAACCCAAAGTATCCAGACCTTGTTGGACGAGCCGAGTATATTCAGTCTCTTAAGGCATTCCCATACCAGTTTGGAGTTCACCTAGTTGGACCTAAGTGCCTTGATCGCTGCTTGGCTATCGGTGAGAATAGCAATGTTCTGCTCTATGTAGCTCCTTTGGAGATTAAAACAGGCACATCAGTCTATGGCGTATATTTCCATCTGGAATCTGGAAACCCATTGGTTTCAGATATCTTTGGATCAATTACATCGATACCCCTCGGCTGGGAGAGATCCGTTAGTGTACCAAGTAATCAGTTGTTGGTTTAAGCCGCTAACGTGTTTCAAACTTCCCATCGAAGTGAAACCCCGTTACCATGTTATCCCCATACTATCAATAAGTCGGGTCTCAGCCATTTTGAATATTGTCCTTCTTGCCTGCATCTATATATGCAGATGGAGAGGGGTTAATCCAGAAGGACCTCCAGGGATGCCGTTGGTCTTCATTGCCCCACTAACATACACGCAAGCCAGTCCTTGGAGTTTATGTAACTCCTAGCTTATGTGCTGAGTTCAGTTCTTTCTGCCCAGATTACCGCCTCATAGGTAATCAGTGGCCTTGCTATTGCAGTGTATATCCAAAGTAGTATCTTCAAAGTGCAACCCCATTTTCTTCCTGTGGACGTAGCTTTCCGAAAAGTATTTCCGACATGCACCTTCCAGAGTAATTTTTGGGCTAACGTAATCCCCTAATATTTGACCTCTGTTTCTCTTTTTATCTTCATCCCATGTAACCTTAAGACTCCCAGGTGATCAACCTTACGTTTCCTAGTGAACGGTACTATGGTGTTTGGCGCAGCCGCACCTTCCTGCTCCAGGCACTAGTAATCCTTAGTTTGGATTCGATCACATAGGGTATACCCACCCAGAAAGTCAGGGTGTTTCCCACTACCTTGTGGCTCAGGGCATTTTGCATCTCTGTGTTGTTCATCATCATCAACGGCGCAACAACCGGTATCTGGTCTTGGCCTGCCTTAATAAGGAAATCCAGATATCCCGGTTTTGCGACGAGGTCCACCAATTCGATATCCCTAAAAGCTGTCTCGGGTGCTGAGCTACGCCATCGCTCTATCTCAGAGAGGGTCTGCTTCGTCTTCTTTTTCTACCATAGATATTGCCCTTATAGACTTTCCGGGCTGGATTATTCTCATCCATACGGATTAAGTGACTCGCCCACCGTAACATATTGAGCCGGATTTTATCCACAACTTGGTGGTCATGGTATCGCCCACAGAATTCGTCGTTATGAACGGTACAGAATCATCCATCCTCATGTAGGAGGCCAAAGATTGTTTAGGCGATTCTTCTCTCAAACGCAGCCAAGACTTCGCAATTTTTCTTGCTAAAAACCCAAGTTTCCGAGGAATATATGAGGACGAGCAAGATCATTGTATTATACAGTAAGAACTTTGACCCTATGGTGAGACGTTTCGAGCGAAACAGTTTGTGTACATATTTCTTTTTTGAGAATTGTGGTGTCCTAAGTCCGCATCAACTATATGCTGGACCGGACCAAATGGGAAGCAACTTACTCCCTCTTTTTTTGGTCCACGGACCCCTCGTTTAGGGCTAAGCACACAAACTTTCCAAAAATTAGCCGATAATGGCTTTACGGTTTCTTACCAGGGCAGAGGCAAATCGTCAGACGCTGCCTCATCTCTGCCCTGGGAGTAGAGTGACCAAAGCGGCTCGCAGATGTAGAGTGCTCCTTTGTAATTCGTAGAACACAACATGACTACGAATTATATTGAGCGCAAATCCGCCTTAGGTGAGGCAGCATCTGACGATTTGTCTCTGCCCTGGTAAGAAACCGCAAAGCCGTCATCGCCTAATTTTTGGAAAGTTTGGTTGCTAAGCCCTAAACGAGGGGTCCGTGGGCCAAAAAAGAGGGAGTAAGTTGCTTCCCAGCATTACGTTGATGCGGACCTAGGACTCCACAATTCTCAAAAAAAATATTTTCAGCTCTGGCCAATAGAAATAGAATAGAATAGAACAACCGTGCGCGGATTTCATCATCGTAGCTGTTATCGGTTGTGATTTTCGACCCTAAATAGGAGAAATTATCAACGGTTACAAAGTTTCAGTTTCCTATCTTTATTCTTCCCGTTTGATCAGTGCGGTTTGATGAGAGCAGTTTCTACGTCTCGGGTGGTTCTTCCCATGATGTGAGAGTGATCCTGCTGCTTTTATCTGGCCTCGCACGCTGGTCAGGATCAACGTAGTCAGTCTTATTAATTTCGTCAGCATACCGAATTCACTCATGGCCGTATACAGTTTTACCCTAGCTATGCTATCATATGCGGCTTTAAAGTCAATAAAAAGATAGTGCAGCTGATGTCCATATTCCAACAGTTTTTCCATTGTTGGCCGCAGAGAGAAAATCTGATCTGTTGCTGATTCGCCTGGAGTGAAGCCTCTTTGGTATGGGCCAATGAAGTTCTGGGCGTATGGGGCTATCCGACCTAGGAAGATAGAGGAGGATATCTTATAGATGATGTTCAGCAACATGATACCTCTATAATTGTTGCACTGCGTGATATCTTCCTTTTTATGTATGGAACAGATAATGCCTCTTTGCCAGTCGTCAGGCATTGATTCGCTGTCCCATACCTTGAGTGTAAGTTGCTGCACCATTTGGTGTAATTGGTCGCCTCCATATTTATCCAATTCGGCTGTAATTCCATCGGCTCCTGGCGACTTATGATTTTTAAGCCAATGAATTTTACGGACTGTTTCAGGCAGTATTTGTCCATCGTCTTCAGTTGGCGGGACTTTCAAGTCGCCGATGTTATTGTTCATAAAAATACTCAATCCATCGCTCCAATATGCGCATTCTATCATTTCCCTCTTTGTCTCGATAGGATGAACATCGAGTTGTGTAATGCTTCGTCTGCTGACTTGTTGGTAAATCTTGCGCGCTTGGTGTAGTTGCTCCTTGTACTTTGCGAGTTCACAGACCTATTGGTTCTCCGAGGCTTCTTCTTTCTGTTTGTGAAGTCGCTTCTCCGCTCGACGGAGTTCCTGATAAGTCTCCGCGCGTGCTCGCGTCCTTTGAGAATGTAACATTACTCGGTATGCAGCATTCTTTCGTTCCATTGCTATTTTACATTCATCAATCCAGTCTTTCTTACTCTTTTTGCGGCTGGGGCCAAGTATGTTTGTGGCTGTATTTATCATAATGTTCTTCAGGTGATTCTGAAGATCATTTGTAGATGCTTCATCTCCAGGATCTCTGTCGACTGCGGTTATCGCGGCATTCACTTCCCTATTATAGGCGTTGCGGAGGGCTGCGTTGTGGATGGTTTCAGTGTTAACCCTCACCTGATTGTCAGTGAGGATTCAGGGTGGTGTTGTTATTCGAGCTCGGAGCACCATGTCAACGAGGTAGGGATCTAAGTCTTTATTAGTCCTCCTATATGTTCTGACATTCATCAAGGCTGAGAGGTGGCGGCGTTCGATTAGCACGTGGTCAATTTGGTTGAAAGTGGTCCCATCTGTAGAGGCCCATCCTTGTCTTTGGACCGCTTTCCGTGCAAACTAGGTTCTTTTAACAACCATTTCGTGTGACACTGCTTGTTGAATAATGCGCAGTTCGTTATCATTTGTATTTTGATATAAGCTATGGGAGCGTTCCATGAGAAAATGCACAAATCGTTATTCCGTTGTCATTGTCGGGTTCGCCTTTGTATTATCAGTTCAGTCCAAGGCTCCCGTTGCGGCTTCGTAACAAGTTGTCTTCCGTGAAGGGTTGTCAGCCCAACCCAACCCAAAATCTGGAGAACCAGTTGGTACAATTTGTCCCGTTTTTAGGCGGGGTAGACTGGCCTTCATGTTTTTCCGTGTGCAGCTTTTCGTTAAGAAAGAGCTCGCAACAGTGACCACGTGGAGGCGGAGACAGGGTTTGGTAGTAGAGCTGTTGATGTTGGTTCAGCAGACGTTTCTCAGGTTGTATGCTCCATCATGGGTACCAATCCACTTTTCGCCTTGAGACCTATACTACCCTTTGGCCACCACGAGATATTCACATATCTCAAATCAGTTGCTGAGCCCGAGCCCGTGCCACGAAAATTGGATACATTTGCGGTGTTTACAAGCATGAAGTCTAGCTAGCAGTTTCACTCCCCCACAATCCACTTGTTGAAATCACTCACTAGGATTTTAAGCTTTCGACTTCCTGCATGCGAAACTAACATTCCTTGCATTTTCTTATTGTGTGTAAGCATCTTTCTTAGTGGAGTATAACAACTATATATGAAAATACTAGCTATTTTTGTCCCTACGGATTCAATTGATTTCAGCACGCCCACATTGTCATCCCGCCAGTTATATTTGGGGCACAGGTACCACTCTTATTGTAGCAACAAGGCTCACTGATTATGATCACTTCCACCCCCTTCTCTTAGATTGTCTGTGAGAGTGGGTCCTGCACTTGCCACCTTTCTGAGTTTTTTTTATCGCGGACTCTTCTTTTTGGTCTGTGCTTATGCCCCCTCCCTGAAGGCATTCTTCACCTTGCTAAAGAAATTTTCATCCGTCTTGCCTGGACAATTTTCCAACATCAGACCTTTTTTTTGGAAATGTCTAATTCAGTTTACGCTTTCTCCAAGTTCCATCAGTCGCGAATCAGATCTGACCCCTAAATCTTGTTTCACCTTTTTTAGAGCTGATGAACAATTCAGGGCGTAATCTTCTTTTACGTGTTTCAATTTTCATTGTTGCTCGATCGATTATTATTATTTTAATTCCGGAAATAAATCTTCACTTTAATTTTATATATAAATTTGGTGTGTCATTACTAGCTTTATAAATTTCGAGATTCACCTTACGTCATTTACAATTTCGAAATGATTCTGTTAACTTTCGATAGCTGTGCCCTCCCCAAGTACATCATAGCCATCCAATTAAAATACAAATATTTATCCAAATCTTACATACATCATCGCATATATCCGTAAACAAAAATCAAATTAAAACTAGAAGAAACTGTTCAACTCGTTAAGTTCTATTTGAAGCAAATATTCCCGTTCATAAGGATATTTTCGTTCATGAGGAACCATCGGACTGTGTTAACTTCATACATGTATGAACTCAGTAGGAGACAAGTTAAAATGGAAGTCGAAGTTATGTACCAGCAACGGAGGAGAGCACAACATCATCATTAAGAAGGTAAACGTTATTACCTTTCCGAACTGTCATCAACAAACTTGTAGAAATTTATTGAACAAGACGAACATGAAATTTTCGAAAGAAGTTTACCTTTAAATGGGAGCGTATTCCTCGCAAGCAGGATTCCACATGTTCCTATTTATCCTTGTTTCTTTAGGTTTTTTGTCGCCTGGATACTCAACATTTTCATCGGAATATTTAATCCTAGACTTCAGGGACTCTAAATATCTGTATTTTATCTGCATCTTTCTATGTCCTTAAAAAAGCTAATATCTTTCGTTTTAGCTTCTTTTAACTCCTTGTAATTTGTTAGTTTAGGAACGGTATTAAGTTTAAATTGAATAGTTGCCTACTTGTGGAGACCTGCTCTGATTGTATCGGCCATAGAGCCCAGAACTTTAGCCATGAATATACTATGTTAGTAGTGTATTCGGGTATCAATTCTTATATTCACCCTAGGATTAAGATTTCAGTGTAAGAACATTGAAACTTCACGATAATATCTCTCCCAAAGGAGGAAAATAAACTTCCTAAAGTTTCCCATTTATATATAGGAAGAGAGTTTACCGGTATACTTCTAACTTTCATTCTAAGTCCCTTACCTTTATCCTGGCTCCAACTTCAGAGTCTTTATTGGCGTTCCTAATTACCTTTGATATATTACGACGTAAGATTTAATGTTTAAAGTGGGATGGGAAGGTTGACTACCGAAAACATTCCTAGTTGAAATTTTTGATATTCCGTCTGATGTCAATTATTTTATGTTACAGTAGAGTGAATTCAACGCTTTCAGAAATGAATGAATAAATAATAAGGATCAGTGAAAGGGGAAGATGATGTTTACCAGGAATTCTATGTACAATTTGTAAGGCTATTTATTATACGTAGACATTAATTTCGGGTTGGTCTAGTTAGATTAATAATAATAATAACTCCGCCGTAGCTGGTCCCAAGCTCGGTTGTGAAAGGAGGAGGGATGGATAGGTTCAGTCTGTATGGCTGTACGCAACTGCCGCTTCTCAGGGGGTAGGTGAGGAAAGTGCAGGAAGTCTTGCAGATTACTCACTGAGGAAGTTACCCAAACACCTGGCTGTTAGGTATAAAATGCAAATCCATCTATGAGAAGAAGAAGGAATTTAAGGTCCGGTACGGATAACCGGCAGGAGTTGTCTGATTTGGTGACTAGGTCGGGCTCCCGTAAAGGACAACACGGCGTCGAAATCGCTAGTCGTGGGGCGGTTCGACGTCTAGGTGCCACGACGACCAGGAGGAGAAGTTTTGCTAAAATCTGTGGCGGCCACTTCAGCAGGTTCACGTTGGTAGCGGATGAAGTGGACTAAAGAAACGAACCTCCTCATTCTCCGCTCCTACTAAGAAATAACGGCGGGGGGGTACAAAATCTTACCGCCGCTTGTTGCACCAGAGATTCGTCGAGCGTTTTCCGCAACTTGCGCACATTGTGCACCAACCACTTTATTACTCGCAGCGACACAATTCCGGCCACCATCAGCGAACGTGTTCGACTTGAGGTCATCGGGGAAACTGGTGACCGAGAGTCAATGGGGGCAGAGGCGGCGACATCAATAACACTACGCCGCACTGCAGGTAACAGGTTCAGTACTCGCCGAAGCACTCTTCTCCACGTCCAGCTGAGGTTTCCGCTGAGGTTCGGGGCGAATTCCAAAGAGCATGCATAGAATTCTCGGATATGAATCATTTGCATAAACCAGGTATTCCCAGACTCTATGCATCTCCAGTAACTCCGGGAATTTTATCTCAAATCAATGATGAGATTGCATCTTGGTTGTGTGCTGTTATGTCGCAGCTGCAACTACAATCACTTGTGTATTGTGGTGCAGTTGCGGCTATCAGATTGCACGGTCAGAAAATTCGCTTTCGTGTTATTGGTTTGAGTGACCAAAGAGATTCACCGTTTATAATTCGTCTGGAACGTCGGTGGAACTCACTAAGCCAGGACATTGCTAGACTGATTTAGATCAGCACTGGCAATGCCAGCAGACGGGTGAGAAATAAAGTGCAGTGAGTTTACCGGAACTATGCCATCCCCATTGAGACAGCCGTAGTAGAAATTCTGGACACACTAAAACAGAAACTTTCTATCATATGCAGTCGGTTATGACGGTATGGCGAAAGTCATTCCAAACGAGTCCAGAATGCAACATACGCGAGGAACCAGTTGAGTTTTTTCAGATCTCTCAATGAATCTTAACAGAGCGTCCAGACAGTGCAGTTTTCAATGACATAAGCGAATGAGTATTGGGGTGGACTTTGGGGGTTACCCGCCCAGTATGCTGAGTATGCTGAGTGGATCACCGCCGAAGGCACCCGCCATGCCAATACTCCTGGCATGAATTTAGCGGATGTTACCGAAGAGGAAGTTTGACGAGCCATAAACAGCTCGAAGAACTGAAAGCGCCCAGGTCTGGATCGGGTGCAGAATTTCTGGTATAAGAAATTTAACTGCTTACACAGTCGGTAGGCACGCAGTATAAATGAGGCCATGAGTCGGCCGAAGGAATTTCCACCCCTCCTCACTGCGGGGATTACCTACCTTATCCCTGAGAAGGACACGGTTCAGGACCCCGCAGACACAATACCGATTACTTGCTTACCAACCCTCTACAAATTCATAACGTTCATTATTAGTGGAAGGATCAGTGCGCACCTCGAGACCAACAACATTCTGTCCGAGGAGCAGAAGGGCTGCCGAGTTGGATCAAGGGGTTGAAAAGTTGTTAGTTGTAGGACAAGCAACTAGAGGCCAAAGAAACCTCTTTAGTCGCTATATCGATTACGCCAAGGTTTTTGATAGCGTTCCGCATACCTGGCTAATCGATGTCCTACATCTGTATCGTATTGATCCGAAACTAATAAACTTTTTGGCGATAGTCATGGAAGGTGTGCCACCCTTGTCAGTGCGTACATCTCAGGGTGCTAACTCCTCAGAGCCCATTCGTATACGGAGGGGCATATTCAAGGGGGATTCTTTGGTTTTGTATGGCACTGGACCCCCTTTCATGGCTACTGAATGATGCTAGAGGGCATGGTTTTGCAATAAAGTATGGCCTACGTGGTAAGTGCGAACTGACACACTTGATGTATTTAGATGACATCAAGTTATACAATGGTTCTTACGACCATCTTAGAAGTCTGTTGCGAAAAATAAAGATGTTCAGCCGTGATATTCGGATGGAGTTTGGATTGGACAAGTGCCGAATCCAAGCCATCTGCAATGGTCATCATGAGTCGCATGCCGGACATAGCATTCGTGGCCTGTACATTGAAGCTATGACCGAGACAGACTTCTACATGTATCTAGGAATTCTCCAAGGAACCCATGCTCGAATTGGTGATCTGAAGGATGCTCTGTTGTCCGAATTTCTGCGACGTGTAAAGCTGGTGCTGAAATCGCATCTCTCGGAGAAGAGTAAAATAACCGCGTTGAATGCATTCGCTATCCCTTCACTGGCTTATACATTCAGAATATTGCCGTGGACGAAAACCGATTTGAAAAGCGTCCAGCGGCCGATACGAACAACTATGTCCAAATTCCGAATGCACCATCCAAACTCTACCGTGGAGCGGATGAACCTGCCTCGCGACATCATCGCCAAATCGACTCGCTGCGTGCTTATTTTTACTGCAAAGAGCAGGCGACTCCCTTGCTTGCGGCTGCCTGTAAGGCAGACTGTGGACTGACTCCACTTAATTTGAAGGATCGATCTGTCAATCCTCTGAGTGGGGTGAAGTCGGACCAAGAGCGGATCGATGAATGGAAGTCGAAGGCAATACACGGTAAACAAGTGAATTGTCTTTGGCAGCCTGTGTGCTGGGGAGCTCTTTGCTGAGACGGAGGGGTTCATGTGTGCCATTCAGGACGGCGTGGTCGCTACCCGAGCTCAGAAAAAGCTCATCATGAAAGAACGGGTGGAGAACGACCAGTGCAGAATTTGTGATTCGGCGTTAGAAACGTTGGACCATCTCATTTCTGGCTGTACTGTTATGACCCCGGTGCAATACATCACCAGGCATAATGCTGCGTGTAAAGTTATCCATCGAAACCTTGCATAAAAGCATGGGCTGAAAACGGGACCATGCTCGGTTTACCGATATGAGCCAGAAGCAGTACTTGATAGTTCTGCTTACAGCATGTATTGGGACGGGCAATTTCTGACTGATCGCCATACTCTACACAACAAGCCTGACGTAGTGTTAGCTGACAGGACGGGTCGCTCCGCCTATACAATTGATGTTGCTATCCCCCATGATAGCAACATTGAACGAAAATACGTGGAGAAAAAGGTGAAATATGAGCCACCGGCTCGGGTAATCAAATAAATTTGGCGTCTCGAGCGGGTGGTTGTGGTTCCCATAATATTGTCAGCTACAGGTATCGTACTTAAATCCCTCACAGCTTCCCTCCATGTCCTGGGACTTTGGCACAGTCTGTTTCAAACCATGCAGAAGTACACCATTCTGGATGCGTGCTCGATGTTGCAGGGAGTTCTCGACGGATTCTCCCATTAACTTGCCAGCGGCCACCACCACCGGCGCCCTTTAGTTTTTAAGTAGGTAGGATCGTCCCAGCCTAAATGCTTGGAACTTAGTGCTAGAAATAGGTAAAATCCGTTATCTGCCGAGATTGTGATAACTCGGAAATAATAATCGTTGGCGCAACGATCCATGTAGGATCAGGGGCTTGAAGTGTGTTAGAGCACTTCATTCAAGACCATAACGGTACACTACAGGATACCCTATAGGAGGCAATGTGGTCAGCATTGCGCTCGCCCGAGATTATTACCCTGATTTGCCTCAGGTACTCATTCACAGCTTCCACATTCCTAATATAGAGCTGATGCAGAGTCACTACACCATATATTATAGTGGCCATCCAATAAACCATGCGCACGGATTAGCTTTCTTAGTCAGTCAAAAAATTAAACCTGATATTATCGGCTTTCAAAATATAAGCGAACGGCTACGCACTCTGCGTTTGCGAGAGAAACTCAGAAATATAAGCGTCATAAACATTCACTCCCTTATGTGGCCCCAGTCACAAAAAAATTCGGAACGGCTGGTTTGAAGATGAATGTAAAATAGCAAGGTTACGGAAGAATGCTGCATACCGAGTAATGTTGCATCCTCAAAGAAAGCGGGCACGCGCAGAGACTTATCACGAACTCCGGCGAACGAAGAAGAAACTTCACAGACGGAAGAAGGAAGTCTGGGAGAAGCAACAAGTCTGTGAGCTAGAAAAGTACAGTGAGTAACCGCAGAAAGCACGGAAGTTTTACCAACAAGTCAGCAGGAATCTGATCTCCGACAAAATGGGTATATTGGAGCGATGGGTTGAGTATTTTGATGAACTGCTTAACAAACAAAATATCGGCGAGTTGAAGGTCCCGCCAACTGAAGACGATGGAAAAATACTGCCACCATCAAGTATAGAAAAAACAGCCCGTGCAACCAATCGGCTTAGAAACTATAAGTCGCCAGGAGCCAATGGAATTACTGCCGAATTGGTTAAATCTGAAGGCGACCAATTACACCAAATGTTTCATCAGCTGATGTTCAATGTATGGGATCGCGAATCAATACCTGACGATGGGCAACCAGGCATTATCTGTCCTAGACATAAAAAGGAGATATCACACAGTGCAGCAATTATAAAGGTTTCACGTTGCTGAGTACCATCTGAGGTATATTCTTCGGTATCTTGCTATGTGGGATAGCCCCATACGCTCAAAACATCATTGGCCCATACCAAAGAGGCTTCACTCCAGACAAATCAGCAACAGATCAGATTTTCTCTCTGCGGTGCTCTGCGATGAAGAAACTGTTGGAATATGGACATCAGGTGCGCCATTTTTTCGTCGACTTTAAGCCCCCTATGACAGCATAGTCGGAGTGAGACTGTACACAGTTATGAGAGAATTCGGTATCCCAACGAAATTAATAAGACTGAATAGGCTGACCCTGACCAATGAGCGAGGCCAGATAAAAGCAGCAGGATCACTCTCGAGACCATTCAACATCAACAACGGTCTAAAACCTGGCCCTGGATGATTCGTGATGCCGATGTATATGCGAGTGGCACCAACCTCTTCAGGTCCACTCATCTACTGGGCTCCGCTTACAATATTGACATCGTGGGAAGAACGACCCGAGACCTACAGTATACCTTCATCCAGATCGAGCAGGCGGCACAAATCTTGGGCTGCACATTAGTGAAAGCAATACGAAGTACATGATGGCAACGTCAGCGCCAAAACCGAAAGAACGAACGTCATCGGATCGCACTGGTCAAACGAAAACAATGAATATAGGAGACTACAAATTTGAGTCCGTTGAAAGTTTCTTCTATGTAGGGTCGAAAATCACAACCGGTAATAGCTATGACGATGAAATCCGCGTACGGGTGTTGACAATCAACAGAGCCTATTTCAGCTTACGAAAACTGTTCCGCTCAAAACACCTCACCATAGATCTTACTGTACAAGACAATGATCTTGCCAGTCCTTATGTATTCCTCGAAAACTTGGGTTCTTAGCAAGAAAAATTGCAAACTCTTTGCCGCGTTCGAGAGAAGAATCCTCCGAAGAATTTTTGGCCCTCTACATAAGGATGGATGATTCCATATCCTAGCCTCCGTAGCCTACATAACGACGAAATCTATGAGCGATGCCATGACCGTCTGGTTGTGCATAAAATCCGGGTCAACAGATTGCGGTGGGAGGGTCACTTAATCCGTATGGATGAGGATGATCCAGCCGAGAAAGCCTATCTAATAATATCTATTGTAGAAAAAGAAAACAAGGCAGACCCTGCCTGTGATGGAGCGATGGCGAGGTCAGGATGCCAGACAGCTTTTAGCGATATCCCTAAAAAATTTGGTGGACCTCGGCACAAAACCGGGATATCTGGAGTTACTTATTAAGGCAGGTCTCGAGCGGATATTGGTTGTTGCGCCGTTGATGATGATGCGTTAGTATATATTTCGATTAAGGATATTTCTTGGCTAATTCCGCTGAAGCAGCAAGTGGCTGTCAAAATACGTATGCGGAAAATTCAAGGAACATCATTGACTTAAGAAAAAGTGAATTTGTCTGTTTTTTTCGGACACGCTTCTGTAGTTGGTATGTTCCTCCATGCCTGATAGGCTGAATTGGAGATGTTGGAGAGATTCGTCTTGGATGCAAAAGGATGGAGACCAGAAATCATCGCCTGAGATTTCAATGCATGAGCCACAGAAGGTGGAAGTTCACTGATGAGCGCAAGAGGCGTTGTCTCTTCAAGCCTTTGGCACAGTTAGGTAGCATATTGGCTAACCGCGGTCAGGTTAGTGCTTACCGGGAAAGGGCATGTCGTTCGATTGTGCATATGTCTTTCCTTGGTTCTTCACTAGTTCGCGATATGTTCTGGAACGTCAGTGAACACTACACCCACAGGCAATCGTCTTTGACCTGAAGAGCAAGTCAAGCGATTGCTCGTCCAAGAATGAGGAAAACCTCTGGTTGGTCTGCAAAAGCAATTGATAAGCAAACGTTCATAGATGTGTTGTTGGACCAGGAAACTATACCAGGTACACCCTCGGAAAGAGCCCTCTTCATCGCTATACAGCGAAGCAAGGGCGACTGCTTTGAGTAACTCTGCGCTGAGGCGAATGTAGACCCAAGTTCCGATCTTCTACTAAAAATCATTCAGGGTTTGTTCCTTCAGGAGAACACAAGTGGTTACAGTCTACAGACACCTATAGATGTGGCTATGATACCCCCAGTAACGACAAAAGAATTACTGGACAAGCAGAGAACTGGTTGTTACATAAGTCGAGACCAGACATAATTGTGGAGTTGTTTCAAACATGTTTGGCGAATAGGATATTTCCCGAGACATGAAAAAAACAAAGGTTAGTGTTGTTGCCTAAACCTGGTGAATCTCCTGGTGAACCATCTTCCTACAGACCTATATGTCTATTCGACACTATGGGAAAATGTTGGTGGAAATTATCTACAATAGCTTGCTCGTGAGTATGAAGAGCCTGGGAGGCTTATCAGACCAAAAATTCGGCTTCCGAACGACTGCATTAGCCGTCGACACCGTCAAACAGGTCACAGCTAAAAATGCGGTACACAGATGGGGTGGCCGTAGAGCTTTGCTCCGCGACCGCTATTGTATAATGCCCTCAACATTCGAGTTGCTAGCGAGGCCACAATAATGGGTTACGGCGATAACATAGCGGTAATTGTTATTGGGAAAAATCTGGCGGATGAGGAACTGTGTTCATCCGAAGCAATCACTGCTATAAAGAAGTGGTTGAAAGATGCAGGTCTTGCACTCGGGGAGGATAAGACAGAGGCACTGCTATCACAAAGTGGCGTAAGGAAATCACTGCTCATATCAGAATGAGAAGCCTATCATCACTTCAAAATCAAAAGGGTAGCGCGGTTTACAGTAAAATGGTCTTAGGAGCGTGCTGTGGTTAGAACCATTTCAGACGAAGCGGGCTACGCGGTAGCCGGAATGATGCCGATCGAAATTTTGACCGGTGGAATCACGCGCATCAATGATGGATCCTATTCTTGCTATGACCGCCACGCAATTGTTAATAATAGTTAATCAGGTGGTAACAACGGTAGGAATGGATGGAAAAGGGTCGATAGATTAACAGGTTGATTCCGAGCATCAAGGTGTGGACGCAGAAAACGCATGACGAGGTGATCTAAAATCTCATGCAGTGTCCCACGGGACATGGCGGTTACCTTTATAGGTTGAAACTGGACAGCTCACCCAACTGCCCCAGCTGCACTGGTATTCGAGAGGACCCGGAGCATGTTTTCTTTCATTCTCCATGTTTCGCATAGGAAAGGAAGAGTCTAGAGGAGACATTGGGGGGAACAGTAGCACCGGAAAATATAATTGGAAAAATGTTTGTGGGCAAAAAATGTCAGTGAACGACATGGTAGTGCGAAGTCGGTTGAGAATGCAATTGAAGGAAGAGGCTAGAGCCATGTCCACCCAGCGGCGAAATACTTTGTAGTGGTGCCGCGGGGAAGAAGACAGGGGTTGCTTTTAGTGACCAGTGTACCAGTATTTTTAAAAGATTTCCACCTCCGGAAGAAAAAAGACAGACAGTAAACCGGTTTTAATAGTGTTGTTTTACTCAAACCCTTTAAAATAGAAGTTCACAAGCAACCCTTCTGAAATAATTTGAGAGTCCTCTGTTTATGATAAATGATTTTCAAGATAATTTATGATACCCCTCTAGAGCAAACTTCATGGCGATGTCCCATTATATATTTAGCATAAATGAGAGTGAATACAGCAGCAAAGAAGCGAAGAATGGTTCATAATAAGAAATTGATAAATTTTGAATTCCAAATAAGTAAAAGTTGACCATATTCTGTGTCCAATTAGTCAGATGCCATTCAAGACCTGTCCAGTTAAGTTTGCCCCCCTTTTTAGATTTTATCCCAATTCTCATCACACACATTCAAATGTCGAATTCAGGTTAATGTTAACCGAAAATAATTGTTTCGTCCGTTGCATACTAGAGTGGCGTCTACAATTTAACCAACCACTTGCGGTAGGATGAAGATGAGATCAATTTACTAATGGGGTTCGAATTTCTAACACTTATCGTCGAGTTCGAATATTGAAACATAGCAAGCCATCCTTCTATGCCTCCATCTCGCACTTATGTATCTACACGACACCATTCGAGTCTATCGTTTGAGCAACAGGCTCACTCCTTCCTGCTATCCATCTTTTGGAAAGTTTTCATCAAATCCCATGTAATCACCGTCACCCTTCCCCAGTACGAGTAGCTTGCATCCATTCCTATTTACGTGAAATCGTAACATATTGCCCATCGATTTTCAGCCAGGTTGACGCTGATTGATCTATAGGCTGTCACGGAAAATTTGTCATCTCACTATGATATTATTCGACAATTTTGATTTACACTCGATTTCCCCCATTGCTCCATGTTGCGATTCTACATCACGCCTCCAAAATTGTCTTGAACGTGTGTCGCTCATGTTGCACAAGACAGTAATGAGCTTAGCAGCAGATGTGACAACAATCGTCAAGGAGTCAGTCATTCACGCTCAAAATGATGGACAAGGATTTCAAGAGATTATTGATTTGCTTATAGGCGTCCATTCACGGCAGCTTCGAGTGAGATCCCGGTAATTACTGCCATTGCATTAGCGACCGTGCAAGGATATTTGCGTGTTCTTCCCAAATAATGTATGCATTGAGTTCTGTAAAATCTGAACTCATTTCATACATAAGTACTTTAAAGGGAGAACATTTTTTCAAGCTCTGCTCTTAAAGCCCGGTCAGATATTATTTATAGGTCAACCGTCACCATTTTAATTAATTCACTTACTCCTTTTTTGTCAAGAGCAGGAAACCCGCTCTTCATTCACAACTACGAATGAATGCGCCCGAAAAGTTGTGTTCAACCGATGAATGAAAAATTCGAGAATTAAATGAAGCTAAACACAAGGACTTGAAGTAGGTACAACCGTCATGACAATTCTCATGAAAAATTTTGCGGAAAAATGTTTTCCTTGTCCACTCAGCAGACAGACCATTACAAAGTGGACAGATGGTTCCCATTGCGGAAAGCTAAAAAAAGATGTTAGCTATTGTTTTCCCCGACTATGTCATATCAAGTTGCCAGGAGGAATAGAACCCATGATCCTTTTGAATCAAATTCATTTCATATCAGAAAAAACGTGGTCCTGCTCATTGTAAGGAATCGGAAATAGTATACAGGAGAGTTGACTACTGTGGAGATTGAAATTTTAGAAATTTTACCTATGAGTTTTCCTAGCATTATATAATTTTCTGTAGGGCAGGATCTGAGTGGTTGGTTGAAAAATGTAAGTTCTACTAACCTTATCCAACGTTTCCAAAGAAGTTACTTCTTTGTTCCAATTAGTACTTCAATCCTATTCACTTGATTGTTCCTTTGCAAATATGAATGGCCCCTTGCTCTTCTTCATCTAGACAATGGAAACATCGGGATCTAGGATTCCTTGTTGAAATATTTTTTGCTTTTTCCCTGAAAACGATGTCGCTTGCTGTACTCTGGAAGGAACAATGGAGCACGGCGGCACTTTGAGGTGTATGTCAAGACAAAGGGCGCATGATGAATGAAAAGCACAACACCGTCGGTTTTGTCTTGAAGCATCATAATTTCATAGAAAGTGTAACAATACCTGGATGGCACTTTGCCAGAGTAAGAGACCTATCTATTCTATCATATACGGGCATTTTGAGGGCGTCCTATTGAGGCATTGTGTGGTGTAAAACTGGGACACGGCTAGGTGCGAACATTAATATTTGTGCTACCCCTCGGGCAATAAAATTAATTTCTGCTAAGAGAGTTTTGTTGTTTGCTGGTAAATGGAACACTTTGTATTTGCTCACTATCCGTAGAGTGAGATTATCTAAGGACAATGCGAATTTAAACACCTGGAGTACGGCATTGAAAGGTTTTGATTACATACTGCATTTTATTAAATATTGCTTTTTTACACGAAAATGAGAAGGATACTTTCGGGAGATATATTTTCCCATTTTGTGGTCTTTATGCTGGTTCCATTATTAAACCCTCTCTTACTCTGTAAGCCACGCTGAGTGCTAGAAACCTGAAGGAAAAATCCATGCTGGGAACATCATACACGTTAAATTAATTGAATATTCCTTTAAAAAATTTTGCATTAAAAATTGGTGGAGTAAACACCACCAGGGCTAATATTATTTACTGTGAAGACGGGAATTTGACTCCTCTTAAAATAGTGACTCCTCTGTGAGTTGTCTATTAAAAATTCACTCAAAGCATTCCCTGCTTATCGTTGAAGGCGATTAAAGGGGCTAGAGATTCGCAAGCTAGCAACCTGCAATTCTCGATTTTTTTTATATTTCAGTAAACATGATCAAGCTTTGAAGACGGACTGTTGTTCACACTGTGAACTTTTGCGTTCATCAACGGTGCATGGTTGAATTTTGAAATGTACGAACGGCAATATCGAGGCCAAACAGAATCCTCGTTTGTTCCAACTTCAGCGGGAATTCCTCCGGACTGCTGGAAAATCTGAGGTTAATCAAGGTAAGGTGGACCTCTGGAAAGCACTCCTCTCCTTTGTACTGCAGTGGTTGTTGTACTTTGGTAAGTTATCCGGAAGAAAGCGTCAATCAAGTGTCGAACTGATGCTTACAGTTTCCTCTAGGTGCGTTCTTATCTCCAGAAAAACAGTAGAAAGAATAATAACTGTCTATTTCCTACCCAGGATGAGTAACGCCTGAACAATGTTGTGTTACGCATCAACGGAGACAGATCCACAGAGGAAGAAGATCAACCGCATCGCCATCCAGTTTTCTGGATGTTCGAAACAAGGGAGGCGTTGACATTGGCCTCGAATGCGAGCACAAACTGATGGTGTCTTCCTTTCGTATTGTCTCCGTGTCTAGCATAGTAGGAGAGATTTGACTAGTCAAATTCAATGCGGTTTGCTTATCGCTTCGATGGTCGTCCAGCAGTGGTAGAATGATCTTTCTGACCTTCAATAGTTCGCCAACAAGAGTGCTCATTTCACGAATGCAAGTGAGGTTGGCAGTTACGTCCCGAAGGACCGTGATAACATCTGGTTGATTGGCGAAGCATGGAAGCGTAAACCGAAGAACATCATTGGAACATTGGAATGACTTATTAAGTCAAAGCAGCGTTAGGCTGATTCAAACCAGCACAGGCAATGTCAGCAGACGAGTGAACAATAGTGAAGAAGTGCAGAGGGATTATGCCATCCCCAGTGAGACGCTCGTAGTTGAAATTTTGGACACGCTTAAGCCGAGACTTTCTGTCGTATGAAGTCAGTTGGAACGATAAGATGAAAGTCACGTCAAGCGTGGTCAGTATGTTTACCATTCTGGGTGCTTCGACTTAACAAAGAGTCGAAAAGCTAAGGCCGATCGGAATGTGGTCACTCCATATCCCACTCCCTCCAGAATGTGAGTAACCTTCCCACTGTTGAAGTAGACACCGCCGAAGTTCCCATGGTAAGTGAAAAGAAGGTCTACGAAGCTGTGGATAAAATTGTGTAATCAACTTAGGAGTGGTGAAGTACCTGGTGCGTATCGTTGCCGACTTCCTAATCGATAGGATTCTGTGCTACGAATCAGATGAAGGAATGAAATCATACCAAACGACATGCGGGGTTCCACAAGGGTCTGGTCCTAGGGCCACTCTTGTGGATTATTATGTATAACGGGGCACTGACCCTAGACCCTCCTACTGGTGTGACCTCCATTGATTTTGCGGAGGATATTGGTGTGACGGTTGTTGCACGCCTCCTCGAAGAAGTCAGCAACCAAGGCAGACAACATCGGAGCGCTGGTTGCGAGAATGCTACCAAATGTAGGTGGCCAAAGGCCGAGCCGTCGACTCCTTACTTCGAAGGTGTTCAATTCGATCCTACTGTATGCAGCCCCAGTATGGGAAGATGCACTGAAAAATATAGCAAATAAGAGAAAGATTAAAGCTGCGCATCGCATAAGTGTATTCCGAACATGTGGCGCTTAGAGATCAATATCCAATGAAGCAGCTTGCGTGATAGCAGGAATGGTCCCGATTGAGATTCTCCCGAAAGAAATACATCGACTTTACGATCGAACGTATCTCACCGGAGAATCTCCTGCCCATCGGCGACAGTTCGCACGAACTGAAACTGTCGCAGAATAGCAAGGAAAGTGGAACTCACAAAATCATATGGGATTTCCGGAAAGGCATCGAGCGACCCCACGGCGAAGTAGGTTTCGAGCTAATTCAATTCTTGAGCGAACACGGAGGCTATCGAGCATTTCTGTATCGATTAGTGCGTGATGATTCGAAGGCTACATTAGAAACTACAACCGGAATGGAATGGAACTTATGGTGAAAGCAAAGGGGATATGGACCGAAGTCGAAAAAGTGATTGCAGCTATCGGAAAGAAGCTTAGGCAGGAAGAAGTCATCCGAAAGAATGAACGCGAGAGGAACACGAATATTAATATAAGTGCAGAATAAATTTTGATCCAGCCCCACGACGTAATACCAAATGGGAGTCCCGCGGGGAGAATGGATGGAGAAGGAGGTGGTTATAGTGGATAAGAGTCCGACATAACCCAACTAACCAGGCGTAGAATCTTCCAAGGCGGCTCTCTGAGCCCACTATGGTTTTATTTGGCTTTAAATTCGCTATCCCATCTTCTGAGTGAAAGCAAATACGGGTTCCAAAGCAAGCATCGCATATTATCGAAATGTGCATTAAGTAATTTAATGTATATTCACGACATCAAATTGTGCGTTAAAGACCAGAACCAACGTCGCTCGTTACAGGACATCACCATCGGATATCGACATACAATTGGGTTTGGAGAAATGTCTTATAAAAACAATTGTGCAGGAAAAACACACCGACAACGAAGGCTACAGCCAAAATAACATCCAAATTGAGGGTGTGAATTCAGAAGACGTCTACAAATACCTCAGCAATGTTGTAAGCAACAACACCTGCTCTGGTAATCATTAAATCTAAGTCGCTGGGGGAATTTCGAACGAAGTCTGGATGTTGTCCTGAAAACTGAGCTGTTCGAGAAAAATAAAATCGTGGCAATCAACACCTTCGCCATTCCCGTCCGTCTATATGCTTTTGGTGAGATACAGTGTAGTAATCCATATTAGAATTTGTCAATGGACGGGTAAGGGCAGTTTTGGTATGCAACAACATGCACAATAGAGCTGCCGAGGAATTGAGAATCACTATCCCACATTATTGAAGAAGGGGGATAAATGATTTAAAAACATTGCACTACAATCAAGTGCAAAGCAATCCTCTAGGTAATTATATTAGGTTACCGGCATGGCATGTAATAAACTGTCTCGTTCGAACTCGAAAAGCAAAAACGTGGATCCCATGTCGAATGTTACTAGTATCCAACCGAAGATCCATATGTAAAAAGAGAAACCCATTTACGGAGGTATATCGAAAATTTGTTGTTATTAGGCATTGACATCGAAGCCTCCAAAAAAGGGTTGACCAATGGTAGCTATTATACGAGGCCGAAGCGTTCCTAATCTCAATTCAGGATGCTTCAGTTCCCACAAAAAATTACAAACGGTTGTAGGTTATGAAACTGTGAAGAGGAGACCATCCAACGCATAACATCTGCGTGCAGGATGTTGAGCAGTACCGAGTACACCAATCGTCATAACTCCGTCTACAAGATTCTCCACCAAAACCTTACGTTGAAGTATACCTTAGTGGAAACCTCCCATCCTTATTACAGGTATATTCCGTAGAGAAATTTGGAAAAAGATCGGATCACAGAATTGCCACCGACCACAGTGTAAATCACAATAGACTCGATCTAGTTCTGCTTCTCAAGGAAGAACGCACGTACTCCATAATCGATGTAGCCCTACCGGCTGAAGCACTGTTTAAAAATGGCAAGAAAAAATCCGGAACTACGGCCCCTTTGCGGACGACATGAAGAAGACTTGGAGACTATAAAAGATCGAAGTAGTCCCAGCCAGGACTTTATCCACGGGACTAGTCCCGCAAAATTTACAGGAAGTGCTGAAAACACTCGATCGAATGACTGACCTATACGTGGAGATGCAAAAAGCGGTTGCAACCTGTGCTATAGTCTGAAGAGTCCTGTCCGGTAACAATCTAACATTCATCTTTGATTTATACTGTCTCACATTTAATATTTGTATCTCCGCAGATTAGAACCACCATGCCACTTCTTGAAGTGTTTGCGACAATCAAGACGTAATAATACATTCTCACATGGGCGCACACATCATCGCTGCGATGTGGGCCTTTGGATGTTGCCTTTAGCCCATCCTTAAGTTGGTCGTCCACGGTTCGGTTGGGCGGAAAGATGGTTCGCGGCCTTATTAATACCTTATTAAAATCGGTTTACTATCTGTCTGTCTATCTGTATGTCTGTCCGTCACACGCATTTTCCTCGGAGACGGTTATAGCGATTGACATCAAATTTGGTAGAAAGGTGGGAACTGTGAACGCTCACGCATACAATGAGTTACATCCTTTTAAGTCCAATTTAAGGGGGGGTTCCCTACATGCAAAAGATGGATATAAAAAATGTACACCCCCCCAGACAGTAGTGGATACCATCGATTCCTTATTTCGGAGGTGGTCAGTTCGATCCTACTATATATAGCCCCAGTGTGGGCAGATGCACTAGAGCTGCGTATCGCTTAAGTGCACTCCAAACATGTTCTGCAAGCAGAACAAATTTCAACTTAACCCAATTTTCGAGCGTACACGGAGGTTATCAAGCATATTTCAATCGATTTGTGCATGACGATTCGCCATATTGTCCAAAGTACAAATATTCAACAGAACCCACAAGATATTCGCAGCTCGAAGGACTGCATTGGAGCCTACAACCGAGGAGCACTTAAAATCTGAAAATAGCATTATAATAATATGTTGAAGTCGAAGGCGATATGAGTTAAAGTCGAAAAGGTGTTAGGCTTTCTAAGAAACTTAGGCAGGAAGAACTCAGCCAGAAGAATGAACTCGAGAGAAATATGAATGTTAACACGAGTGCACGATAAATTTTGATCCAGCTCGCGATGTAATACCATATGGGAGTACCTCGGGCAGAATGAAAGGAGAAGGAGGTGGGTAAGAGCTCTAAACCGCCTAGCAGGGCCCTTTTGAAGTTTTCCGCCTTCCATTAACCCAAAAAAAAAACAGACAGTAAACCGAATTTAGTGAGGTTTTACAGAAACCCTCAAAAACAGTCCGTATTGAGTATTTGTAACTTTTGGAGTAAAGATTTCGAAGTCACCAGCGATTTTCACTATAAATGATAAGATTACGAATACTTACTCATTTTCACCACCGCTGCATCACTTTCGATTTTCTTCGGTAGGCTTTTGTTTGCATCTCCTGTTTTAAGCCCTATTATTATTATTCTGTAAAGGGAAATTCGCACCGCGTCCTTAAAGAACTATTGCGCCCCCTTTACTACCTATTGATCATAGTATCTCAACCAGGCCTATAACCGTCAGGAATTTTAGTATCTTCTCTACTTCCAGATCTTTCAGCTTTGCATCTGGTATCAAGTGTTCTCCCAGATGCCTCGACCTACTTTGCACAAGTGCCGAACACTGAACCTGTATAGAGGTATCGTCATATTCCTCACAAAACCTGCAGGCAGTGCCCGTAGATATCCCTAGCTTCCCTAGGTGTTAGTTCAGCCGACAATGACCACTGAGAGGTTTTCTTGGTGAGGTTTAAGCAGTCCTTTGTGCGCATGGGTTCGTATCCCCCAATAAGCACCCAGCCCAGTATAATTGCCTCAACCGTTTATCTTCATTTCTTAGAGTCATAGCCATGAAACCGTTTCCGATTGCACAGAAGGGTTCTGGTCCGTGTAAAGGCGTCCCCGCTCCTTTCTTGGCTAGCTAGTCCGCTGCCTCGTTGCCTTCCAATCCAGCATGGCCTGGAACCCAAAGTATCCAACCCTTGTTGGACGAGCCGAGTGTATTAAGTCTCTCAAGGCATTCCCATACCAGTTTAGAGTTCATCTGGTTGGACCTTAGTGCCTTGATCGCTGCTTGGCTACAGGTGAGAATAGCTATGTTCTTCCCCCTAAGTTCCTTTTGAGATGAAAGGAGGCACATTTTTCTATGGCGCATAT
The DNA here is from genome assembly GCF_905115235.1 of Hermetia illucens. NCBI lineage: Eukaryota > Metazoa > Arthropoda > Insecta > Diptera > Stratiomyidae > Hermetia > Hermetia illucens. Next base: position 167,371,192 of record NC_051849.1, on the reverse strand, counting down.
TTCCGCCTGGAATATGCTAGTGTGCCTACCAATTGGCTCAAAGTATATTTACTTTAGAATAATGACAACGACACCCGCTCCCTCTGCTGTGAGGGATTCGTCAGTGTACCAAGTAATCAGTTGCTGGTTTAAGCCGTATGTCCCAGCCACGCTCTCCCAGTTTGTCTTGTTACTTCAACGTGTTTCAAACTTCTTATCGAAGTGAAACCTCGTTGTCATTTTATCCCTTGGTATCTGTAATTCGGTATACCACCTAGAAAGAATATCAATCTTCCTTCGGTTTAGGCAGCTCCCCGCCTCACTCATACTCCCGGCCATCCCGAATATGGCCCTCCTTGTCTGCATCTGTATATGCAGATGCAGAGAGCTTAATACCTAAAGGACCTCCAGGGATGCCGTTGGGCATATCCTCATTGCCCCACTGATACACACGCAATCCAGTCTTTGGACCTTATGTAATTCCCTGGCTTGTGAGCTGAGTTCGGTTCTTTCTGCCCAGATTACCGGTCCATAGATAATTACTGGCCTTACTATTGCAGCATATATCCAAAGTAGTATCTTCGGGCTGCAACCCCATTTTTTTCCTGCTATGGATCTGCAAGTCATCAGAGCCCTCGTGGCTTTCCGACAAGTGTTTCCGACATGTATTTTCCAGAGTAATTTTTGGTCTAAAGTAATTCCCAAATATTTGACCACTGTTTCTCGTTTCACCTCCATATCATGCAATCTTATGACTCTCAGGTGATCAAGCTTACGCCTCCTAGTGAATGGTACTATGGTGGTTTTGGCTGGGTTGACCCGCAGTCCCACCTTCCTGCACAAGGCACTAGTAACCCTTAGTCCAGTTTGGATTCTATCTTTATATTTGGTATCTTCATATTTGCCCCTACAGATTAAAACCTTGTATTTCAGTATTTGTTAGCACCTCCAGGAGTTCGTCCACTACCATACTCCACATCAGCAACCATAGTACCCCGCCCTGTGGACAACCTAGAGTAGTGTTCATGACAATAGAATTTGTACCTGTCGGTACTTCTATTTGCCTGCTTTCTAGCATTTTGCCCATCCAGAATGCCATGCCCTTTGCGGCTCAGGGCATCTTGTATCTCTGTGTGCGATGTGTTGTCGAATGCTCCTTTGATATCCAAAAACGCACACAGTGCAATTTCTTTTGTTATTATGGCTGTCAGCTGATACAGAGCAGTTTTAGGTGACCGTCTTGCGCGGTAAGCGTGTTGACACTGATGTAGGGGATTACGCTTTAGAAGGTTAGTTCTAATATAGTTGTCTATGATCTTCTCCACCATTTTGATTACGAACGATGTTAGGCAAAGGGGTTTGAAAGATTTTGGGTGAAAATTATCCTTTTTTGTCATCTACTCCAGGAGATTTCAGTGGTTTAAAAGTTCCCACTGCCCACCTTAGCCGAGCTTCTGAGCATACCTCTTTTGCTAGTTTCCAGTTCTCTTTTCTTCCCCTTATATTCGTTGTTGAGGTGTCAGGTAGAATGTTTTCGCCTGCTACGGTAGAGCAGAGTTCTGAGAAGCAGGTGTACCCTGTCCTCCTCATTCTCGGTAGATGTCCCATCTTCCTTCTTCAAACAAACAGAGGATTTTCCCCGTCTTTGGCTACAGCCTGGTAAACCCTGGTTGCTTCTGTGATCTGTTCGATCCCTTCACAGAATTCCCTGAAGCTGTTCCATTTTGCTTCCCTCATTACGTTGCTATATGCAGTGAGTCCATTTTTGTACCTGCGCAAGTCCCTGGTTTGTTTTGCCTGGTTGAAGAGTTTTCGTGCCTCTGTTCTCATTCTGGCGAGGTCCACCATGGTGCATCCCTTGATGACTTAACTGTCTTAGCCGGACAGCTGGCCTCATATGCGTCAATGACGACTGTGTTAAGGTTTTCCACCACTGGTTCTAGTTCCAGTTCCTTATTATTCTTTCTATTTCGGAGTTACCATCAATGTCGAATCTGATTACCCGGTTATCAGACATAGAGGGTTCATCCGACATCCTCCAATTCCTGACCATTCCGTCCATTAGAGTATTTTCTAGAGTTATGTCTAGTACCCCCTGTCTACTAGACTTTCCACTATTCGCAGTTTTCGCATGGTGGAGGTTTATCTGGGCTATCTTAATGCTGGCCGTTGGCTCATTAACGTTGGGACCTCTTCTCTACTGTCACCCTCCTCCTCCGACATGGCGCTTTCCTGAACATCGCTGTCCACCCTGAGCCCTAGGAGTCCAAGGCCTAGGTCGCCCAGCTACTGCTCTTCACTGGGCAGCAGGTCTACTTCCCTGACTGATACAGTCCTTTCTACCTCTATGGCTTTCGACTTCAGACTTTTTCGGGGACCTCGGTATGCTTTTCACCCGGTGTCACCTCCGAGGTGTCTTTCCTCGGCTTTTCCCTGTGCCAAATCGGTTGTTGATGTGGGAACTTCGACGTTTGATTGCATCCAGGGATCGACCATCTACCCCAATCGTGAGGAGTTTACCCTTGCCCTCCACCTTGTTTCTGAAGACTTTCCATAGTCGGGTATGAAGATCTTCATTCTGGGCGATTAGGAGGCCCATAAGGCCTTCCGTTTCTATTGTCGCGGCTTTTGGCAGAAAAACTTTCACCATGTGGGCTCCTGGTATATCATCTCCAGCACATGTTGACAGTTCCACCCCTTCTCAGCCTGGCAATCTAGGAACTATAGTTCTAATTCTAATTTCTAACACTCTGCAGTGTCTTCCGTTGCGCAGTCCACCAGTATAAGGCCTGGTCGAAAGCATATTCCTGTTAACACAAGTTTTGAAGTCCATCCTTTGCACATCTGCCCGACGCCAATGGTTTCCTGCTCCTTACGAGTGAGTATGTGCTCGGGAAACATTTTTGGCAGTATGGCCAGTCGAATGCCCTTGACCTCCTTCCTGACTTCTGATATATTTATCTCAGACGTGCTTTTGCTGGTCCCTGCTTTTTGAGCAGTGGCACTCGTTGGTTGTTGTCCACGCAGTATACCAATGTTAACCTTGGATCCACTGCTTGACGCCCCAACTTCTCTCTCTCTCTCTCTTCTTTCACGGTAAGGTCTAACTTACTCACTGAGGCGACCAGGTATCAGTGAGGCTCCGTTCCAATACAGTCAGTTACCCCCGACTGCAAACCATCCAATGGGCACGGTTCGCATGACACCCTGGATTGGGAGAGGTGTTTTTCGACTCCCGAGTCTAGATCCGTAGCGTTTTGTTAATAGTAGGGTCACCTCGCACAGGGTGTGGCTGTCACCACTCACTAACGGTCTTAGTAGACGAGAGGCTTGGCCCCTAAGAAGCCACGCATCGCCCCAGAGGAAAGTCAGCTCAACCTCAGAGAGAGAGATAGGTTGGCCTCAGGGAGCTATGTTCCGCGTCAGTCTATTCTGCAGTGCACTGCTTTTAAACCCTAGCAACAAATCGCCTTTTGTGTCTTCGCTGTATCGCTTCTGTCTGCTCTCATTTTATGCAAAATTTCCGCGTGTGATAGGTCGCTGGTTTTTGTTGTGATTTTCTTACTCTTTAGTTCCAGTCTTCGGTACGGCCAGTGGCTTTTTCCGGATTGTGAAATAAGGCATGAAGAACATTTAAAGTTTTGAGCTATGTACAAATGAAATGTACGTTGAAAACTCTTCACATAAAAAAACACAAAGCCCTTCAAATCTGAAGCTTCCAACTTCTTGTTTTCCGATTTTTTTCTTTATTATCCTCAGATCTAAGCATTATATGGTTTTCAGGTATTAGGCCAGATTTGCTTAAAATATGAGAATGATCGACGTACCAGAGTCCCAGACCAAACAGACCAAGTATTTTCCTGAAGCAGAGCGCAGAATTCAATTGGCTAAAATTCGACGATTTTCTCGAATGCTGTAGAACTCTACCCTCGTAATTGGCAATAGTTAATTATCCCTAACTGAAATGTTTATTACAGATGTCGTTTCTGGTTTTGCTGAATATTTGGTATTCCCCAACTATAGCAATTCAATAAGGCATTGATTGGGCATGGCATCAAGTTTAATATCCCATCCTCAAAGCTAATTTTCGCACGAAACCTTTTAATTATTCTTGAGTTCCTGATTCAATATCTAAATCCGTTCGCTTGTTCCATGGATAGCATGCAGGGCTAAATAATTAGTTCCAACACACAAACAGCAGCAAGGAACCCGTGCTTCCTTTTCATTGTTCTCGGTTGTGATTATTTTTAGCTGGAGCCAGCAAAACAAAATGCATAAAATTTCGCTCAAGTCTGGTCACCGCACGTACACAATATTTATCACTTTCTTCTGTGGGAAATTCAACAGGTTAATATCATTCCACATATTTCCGCGATGATGTGAGGTGGTGGCATGAAAAATTCTGGCAAGAATTCAGCACATAAAAACAAACGGTTTTAATCGGACAATTTTCATGATTATTTAGCCACCATCATCATATTATTGCGGAGGAGACCAGGCAGCAGCATCCACTCGGTACTGCTCGAGATTTTGATATACAAAATCTATTTTAGATAATCTCCGTGATAATATGAGAGGAAGAGTACTCTGCCCGCAACACTTTCAGAGCTGCCAAGCAGGTAAGATCTGATTTTTATGCAAGATACTAGATGTTTGGGGTTTGTGTTGGCACTTTCAAGTAATGGGTCATTCGGTCGGTCGGACCCCAGGGAAAATCATTTAAATTTATGTCCATGTGGATTTTGTCCGGGAAAATCATACCTAGTAAGCTTGAAGATACACTTTTTACAAATAATTCGTAGCTGCTCAACGCTCCTGTCTTTTCATTCTTGGGGAAGGAGAAACCTGGCAACATCATTCCCAATCATGTTTTTCATTATGACTGGCGGCAAGTTTTCTAGAATTGAATACTTTGTCGAAGGCAATATTTCGATTTTTCAATCACCTGCCAGTAATCAGGAATTAAGTTGTTTTGCCCTCGGTTTCAAATAAAAAATCAGAAAAGTTGAAAATACCAAGAATTCGCTTGAATGATGTCGATTCAGTTCAGGTGCGTGTTGTCGCGGTACCTAGTTGACCGAAGATCAGTGGGAAATTCAAGAAAAACTCCGCAATTCCGTGAATTTTTCTTACCATTAAAATGGTCTCTGTGTTGGCTATTTGATTGTCGCAACCATTTTCTCAGGCGTGCTTTCGTACCGGGAGTGCAGTAATGCAGTTATTATGGGGGCGCGAACATGAGATACGCCCCCACGCTACCGGCCGGTCAGAATGTTGACTTTTAGTCTCCATCGGGAAAACAAAGGAAAACTTTTAATTAAAATCGAAAATTGCCGGTGGTAGTGCTTCTGCCAGATAAGGAGAAAGTGCTCAACGTGATTGTTATTGCCAGTGTCCCTTTTGCTCCGGAGTAACTTGTGAGCGACGAGGAGCGCTTGTGAAGTAAGTCAATTAAGTAAATATTTTAGCATTTTCATTTCCTCCGGTGTTTGTATATCAGAATCATGAAAGTCTAACCAAACTTGTCTAGACTTCTGTTTATCGATTAATTTCCAATACAAATCAGAAGCTTAAATATTACATGGCGACTGTCAGTTCAGCAGACGGGCTCGATTATAATGTTCAAGGCCAAATGTCTGAAATTATACCTTTGTTAGGAAATTGGTGTTATTGTCGAGGTTTCCTTTAGGTGTTTCAAATTATCTAATAAAGTACGTGCGTCTTTCGATAGATAGAGTACGGTCGTCCTTAAGTTTTCCAATGAGCTCTCATTAAGGAGATTACCTAACCTAGTTATCAAGGGGCAGTTGGTTCATATTACGGAAATACCCGAATCAATTTGAGTGGTAAGCTGGTCATTTTCTTCAATGCGAGTTTTGTTATTTATATTACGATTTCTGAAGTGAAATATGAATGAGAAATTCTTTTCCAAGAAAGACACATAGAAAAAGAATCATTGTTTTTTCAACGAATACGTGGCATTATTAAGCGACGATAAATGTTTTCTGGGAAGGTTTTTTTTTCAATTCCGAGGATTAAAATAGCACCACAATTAGAAATCCAAGCCAAAGTAGCAAAAGCATTGAATATTTATTGATGGAAAGAATATCACTATTCAGTAACCAGCAACCGACTTGTTTAGCGAGAATAATATTCTTTAAACCAAGGGATGCAATCGCTCAGTTCGCCTTGACGAAAGGAGAGAGGAAACACTTCCCCCGGGACGGAAGTTTTCTCGTCAGTCCATTTGCTGCAAAATTTATCAGAATAAAAGACAAATTGCTAGGTAATACCATACACCATACATTACATTATTTCTAGCGACAACTATCTAAAGCTAAGATTACCTCAAATGAGAAAATAAAATTAATTCGACCTCATCTTCTGTAAAGTTGCTCAAGGTTTGCATCCCCAGATCACTTCCAAAGTGAACAATACAGGAATCTCTGCAATGATGTATGGCTCTCGAATTGCCCGGGTAAAGCCGCAACATGAGCGTCCAGTTCAACAATAAACCTTATAAGAGAGCCCTGTGTAAAGACCTAAAAGTCGCCATTCACGTTCAGTTCGGCCATTAAGTTACCCCGAAACAGTCCTCAGTTGACCAGTAGCTGGCCTGTCAGTTTGGACTCTTCAGGTGCTCGGTGATCGAATGAAAAATGATTCGGTCAACTAGCCAGACATGTTTGTTCAGGCTGTCGGCAAGAATTTTAAGGGTACCTTATTGTTAATGAACATTTTTGATAAATGCTCACAAACCAAAATAACTCAAATTTATCTCCAGGGCCTTCCACTGTCAAAGTTGGACTAATGATGCCGCTTGGCTTGGTGGTGAGTTGATGGTGTTTTCAGTTTAATTGCCGGCCAGATGCACTGCGGGCTCTTTTAGCGGAACTGACAGGCCGAACTTAACATGGATGGCGGCATTAAGCTATGGTGAGTATGGTAGACAGCAGATATGTATACTGTACTCCAGAGAGTCTTCTTTCGACAGAGTTTCATAACATGCTTCGACAGCCGATTATTTTTTTTTTCTAGAGCTGGAAATGTTCAAAAGATTAACCTCAGGGTTGACGATCCCTGAGAGTTTGGGTTTTTTGCCCACTAAAATCACCTCTCACCAAGCTGCGACTGATATTTCCCCATCTAGCAGCTTTTTTTGTATATTTAGGTTTTGTTTTTATTGATTGGCCTCGCTGGGGAACTGGCTTATATCTTTAGGTATCGTCTATGTTAGCAAGTCGTTTGGCTTTACTCTTTTCAGTCGTCTCATGATATCAGCGATATCAGTCAATTTTCGCACTTCATTATTCTATTGTGATCGTAGCCGCTGGCTATGTTTAATTGCTTGTTCTTTAATGACTTCAGTAACCAATTGGAATTTCAGGTCCCTAAGCAGATCCTCATTACAAATGAACCACGAAGAGTTTACTATGCTTCTGAGCACACTATTTTGGAACGTTTGCATGACCTTCAGGTTTGATTCTTTGGCACAGCCTCTGAGCTGGATGCCTTACGTCCACATGGGCCTTAGGATCTGCTCATAAATTAGCAGCTTGTTATCAATGTTCAGCTGGGAATTCTTCCCCAATAGCTAGTACATCCATTTGTATATGGCATTTACCTCATCCTTCTTTCTTAGATGTGTCTTTTCCAGCTGAGCTTAGTATCAAGTATTATACCTAAATATTTGACTTCACTAGCCTGTGGTACATATTGTCCGTTTATGATGACTTTAGCTGGACTTTTTTTTTGTTTGTGTCCACAAATGTCGCTATTTTGGCTTCTTTACAGCAAGGTAAATCAATAGCATACAGGAGAATCAGTGTTGGATCCAATCACTGCCCTGGAGGCCACCAGCTGCATCTTTTTCAGTTCAGAGTAGGTTCCTTCGTATTTCACTCTGAATAGGCGCTCTGATACATATGATTTTAAGATATCAAGAAATTCTTCTTCTTCTTTATACAGCAGACCATCATGCCACGCCTTATCAATCGCCTGGGTAACATTGAGCAAAATTGCTGAGCATACCTGCTTTTTCTAATGCATTTTCGATCGATTCGTGATCCTGTGCACTTGTTGGATTGGGGAATGCTTTTCGGGGAAACCGAATTGGTAAGGTGGTATTTGATTTCGATCCACAATAATTTGCTTCAGTCTCTTAAGGAGAAGCCTTTAAATAGCTTTGCTGTTGTAGGGAGTAGTGATATTGGTCGATACGATTCGACTCTACTTGGCCACTTGCCAATGCCCCAATGTTGCCAATGTCGAGGGACGTATTTTGATTTTGAATTTGCTTTAATTTTTATAATAATTTGACTAAAGCCTTTTTTGGCAATTCTTTTAGTATTTTCCTGTATAAAGTTCATAGTCAGGAGCTTTATCAGGAGGCACAATTGTTGTAATTTCTTTCCTCAGTCCATTTGGTTTTACACGGCGTATTGGGTAATGACCCACTTTTCTGACTGGCGTTAAGCAGTAGATGCTAGTTTATTTACAGGCTGGAAGGCACTTTCTAGATGCTTCGCGAACAGATCTGCCTTAGCCTGTACCGAACAAACCCATTGCTCGTTTCCCTATTTAATAGGTGGAATTTGTTTTCTGGGTCTTTTTAGATCTTTCTCGCCTTCTACAGAGATTTTTGAAATATATCTGCTGAAGGACTCGTTTCTATATTTGTTAATTAAGACCTTTAACTTGTTTGTCAGAAAGTATTGGGTTTATCTCCTTTCCGTTGTCCAGTTTCTTTGCCATAGTTTTCGAGCTCTACGTTTCTCTACAATTAGTTCGTTAACCTCAACAGGACGTTAACCTCGCAGGGCAGTCAGAATATTTTGTATTCAGTCTATGATGAGTAGAGGCGCTTTTCCAAGCCGCCTGTTGTATCGAGATCGATCGATCTCCTCCTCGAGTTGATAAGCAGGGTTAATAGAGACATTTATGCAAACGTTTTCTTGCCTGTACTTTTTGAATACTGCCTCCTTTGTTTGTCTATTAGTCAGCCTGGGAGAATAATCTTTTGTCCTCATTTTTTGGCTGACCAGCATCTTAACAGGCTTAACAGTGATCGCACATTATATTTTCATTATTGCAGTGATCGCACATTATATTTTCATTATTGACAACATGGATGTATTCGTCTGAAATCGGCTTAGTTACGAAGAAATCAATGACATCGGGTGTTTTTGTTGCGTCAGTCGGCCAGTATGTAAGCTAATCGCTGGAGTGGAAATTACACTTTTGTGCTCTACCTGCTTCAGGTAATGCTCTGCCTCTGGATGTTGTAAATCTAGATCCCCAGAATCTATTTTTTGCGTCAAAGTGACCTCCTAAAATGAAGGAGCTTCCGATAAGCTGGAAGAGTGGAGCGAATTCTTCCTTTTTAACACCGAAACGGGGCGGATAGTATATTGAGGAGTATATTGTCAGTCAAAAGATGCATTTTTCATCTTCAATTTTCTGTTCTTAGTGGTGTCTGATATCCTCTTTAACGAAGATTGTAGTTCGCCCTCTGGCTTGTCGACTGGGATGTTTGGGCGTGATATGAGCAAAAGCTACGTATTTTAGCGTTTGTGGGGCCTGTGAGGTGATTTTCTGATATAAGGATATCTCTTAAGTTGTGAATTTTTTTTTAGACCTTCACTCTTGTCGAGCGTGAGGAAGAACAGTGGGAATCCTCGCTTACTGATTTTTGATTCTCCCTTTTCATTGGAATTTTTTTTTCTTTTTTCAGTATATTCACAGCGTCTAGGATCTTAAAACCTTTTTCCTTCTGGTCTTCTCCAATTTCGTTTAGTTCCCTAGCCATAACCTGGAGTGGCCTGTTGTCTGCGTTTACAGTATGTACTTTCCAAATGTTGTTGTTTAGAGCAGTTATTGAGTACTCCTTTCTCATGCCTGCCTATAGGAGGCTTTCAACTTTCTGGTGCTTATCGATTCCGATAATATTAATCGGCGAAGGAAGTTTCACTTTCAACTTCGTTCGATTTTTCATTTTATAGCTTTTCGTGGAACTTTGCCTAATAATTTGCTGTGACGAGTCTGCCTTTTCTTAGATGCTTTTTTTGTTTGCAAGATCCAGTCAGTTTCTCCAGCCAATTCTTCTTCATCTGTGTGGTATGCGTTTGGTTCATTTACACTTCGGCTTTACGGCTTTGGAAAGTATTAATCCAGACCTTTCAATTGATACCCAACATGACTATATTCGGTGATAAAAAATTGCACTGTTTGTGTGGGCGGTCACAGTTTCCACCTTCCCACCAAACTTCGTGTCAATCGGTATAGCCGTTTATAGAATATATTATAGAAGTCCGGAATCGTCGCCATTTTAAACGTTTGTTGCTTATTAGGTCGCCGTTATAAAACAACCAACCTCGCCAAATCAATGGAGCCATGCCTACTCATAAGAGAATCCAGCAACCTTAATATCTCGAAGTGACATTCCTGGAAGACTACAAAAATTGTACCTTCTTGACTATGATGAAAAACGTAACCTCGTTTATCAAATCGATCATCAAAACTACTTTCACTCATAAAGAATAGGAAACTCTAAACTTAAAGCAAACTGGAGGCATAATGGGAACCCTAATAGAAGTAGTTCAAATAGGATATCGAGAATTTATACCGCAGTCACTGTCAAATAAGCGAGTCCTTGTCTGTTAAACACAGTATGCAACAAGACTTGATTTTAAATAATCTGCACAAAGAGTAACCTCATGCGGACCACAGGAATTATTGAAGGTAGCGACGTAAAGTTTATGGGAGACGCAATACAGCCAGCCAAACCATTCATGAATACTGGCGTTGAGTTCGTCGGCCCTCTATGGATCCACTTTGAGGACAGAGACAACCATCACCAATCGGAGGTAACAGTGTCATAATTTGTATTCATCATCAACGGCGCAACAACCGGTGTGTGGTCTAGGCCTGCGTAAATGAGGAACTCCATATATCCCGGTCCTGGGCTTAGGTCTACCAGTTCAATATCCCTAAAAGTTGTTTGGCGTCCTAACCTATGTGATCACTCCATCTGAGGCAGGGTCTGCCTCGTCTTCTTTTTCTACCATAGACTTTATAGACTTTGCAGGCTGGATTATCCCCATCCATATGGATTAAGTGACCCGCCCACCGCAACTTGTTTGCTTTATTTTATCCACAATCGGACGGTTGTGGTATCGCTCATAAATTTAATCATTATAGGTGCTGCGGAATCATCTAACCTCATGTGGGGGCCAAACATTTTCTTCTTGCTAAGAGCTCAGGTCTCGGAAGAATACATAACGATTGGCAGTATTATTGCCTTGTACACTAAAAGCTTTGACCCTATGGTGAGAGGTTTCGAGCGAAACAGTTTTTGTTAGTTGAAATACGGTGTGCTGGCTGCCAACAACCTTGCACGGATTTCGCCGTTATAGCTGTTATCAGTTGTGATTTTTGACTGTAGATATTGGAAATTATCAACGGACCCAAAGTTGTAGTTTCTTATCTTTATTGCTCTCGTTTGACCAGTGGGATTGGATATTGTTGATTCTTTGGCATTGGCTTGCCACCATGTACTTCGTCTTGCCTTGATATGCATTCCAAGATCTCGCGCCGTTTGGTCGATCTGGATGAAAGTAGGCTGTACATTTCAGGTTGTTCTTCCCATAATGTCGACTTAGAAACGCTCCTACATTTTGAGCTGAAATTGATGAACCGCTTGGTGTAGCTGGTCGCCTCCATATTTAACCGGTTCCCTTGTAATTCCATCGGCTCCTGAAGACTTATGATTTTGAAGCCGACAATTTGCTCAGACTGTTTTTTTCCGCGCTTGGTGGTGGCAGCATTTGTCCATCGTCTTTAGTTGGTGGGACTTCCAACTCGCCGATATTCTGGTTGTTGAGCATTTTATCAAAATACTCAATCCATCGATCCAATATGCCCATTCTGCCGGAAATCAGGTTTCTCCCCTTTGTTTCAGCAGGGCGACGTGTATAATGCTTCATCTTGCTGACTTATTGGTAAAACTTCCGCGTCTGGTGCGGTTGTTCCCTGTACTTTCCGAGATTACATACCTGTTGGTTCTCTCAGACTTCCTTTCTCCGTCCGTGATGTCGCTTTTTCTCTCGACTGAGTGCGTGATAAGCCTCCACGTGTGCCCGCGTTCTTTAAAAATGTAACATTACTCGGTATGTGACATCCTTGCATTCCGGTCCTAGCTTATTCATCATTCATCGTCGAACCAGCCGTTCCGACTGTTCTTATGACTGGGATAAAGTATGCTTGTGGCGGTATCAATGAAAACGTTCTTTAGGTGGTTGTGAAGATCATTTGTTGATGCTTCATCTCCAGGACCTCTGTTGACTGCTGTTATTGAAGTAACTATTTCCCCCTTACAGATGTTACGGAGGGCTTTGTTGTGCATGGCTTCAGTGTTAACTCTCACCTGATTGTCAGGGGGGTATTGCTATTCGAGCCTGGAGCATTATCCCAACGAGCTAGTGATCCGAGTCTATATTGGCCCACCTATATCTTCTGACATTCATCAAGGCTGAGAGATGGCGACCTTCAATCAGCACATGGTAAATTTGGTTGAAAGTGGTCACGTCTGGAGAGAAAATAGAATAGAAACCTACTCCGAGCACTTGGTTTACTGAATGGCCACTATAATATATTGTGTAGCGGCTCTTCTCCAGGAAACCCTATACAGGACAGGGTATCGGCTAGCTTCTGGGCAGCATTCGTACAGGGAGCGGATGCTGCATGAGAGAATGCGCACCAACACTCAAAGTGGAGGACTTTTTGAAGGTTGCTACAATTTTTCACGGTTTTTCGGCGCATGAGACGTGCCTTCATCCTTCTTCGTCAGCAGCTCTTCGTTAAGAAAGGAAGTGTAGATAGGGTTTGGTAGTAGAGCTGTTGTTTCTGGTTCAGCCGGTGTTTCGCAGGTTTAATGTTCCATCAAGGGTGCCAATCCACGCTTCATTCGGGAGCTACACTTTAACCACTCTTTGAGAAATAGTAGCTTCACGAAGAGTCTTGAGGGAGCGAGGAAACTTTTCTAGGAACTTACAACCATGGCGCGTGTATTTTATGTACCTAGAAAATTTCCAGTTTATTTTTATAATTATACGGCTTTAATTTT